>NC_056679.1:7352500-8617500 GCF_018350215.1 Panthera leo
TTGAAGGAGAAGGGAGCAAAAAAAGGAGACAGCCATAGTCAGCGTTCTCAATTAGGTGGAGAGGTGAGGGACATCCCAGCCTCGGCCACGTCCCCTCACGCAAGCCCGAGGCACGGCAGAGAGAAGGTGAAATCCTTTCCCGGGGCCACGGTGGGGGTGATGGGCGGAGGCCACTTGGGTACCCTTTGTGCAGCACCCAGTGGGACCCCGGCCTTCCACGGCACCGAGACTGTCCTGGGCTCCCCGAGGCGGCCGTCGGGTTTGCCCACAGGGAGAGGCCCACTGGTGGTGGAATCCGTGAAGGCCCCACGCTAGGGCCACTCGGGGCTCCATGCTGATGTCACGACTGTAAAGGCTAACCCGGAGTTTCCGCAGTGCATTTATGAAGCCTGACCCCCACCGTTCCCCGCCCCAGGATTGAGAGGAAAAGGAGAGAAGAGGCAGGAGAGGCGGTCGGTCCCTCGCTCACAGGAAGGGTAGAGGAGGGCACTACCCAGCAGGGCCAACGGTGGCAGTGGACTTCATCTTCGCATGAACAAATTCTGGTGATCCTAGTTCCCTGAAAATGTCCCACCATCCACACTAACCCAGGATCCCCTCTCCACCCCCCACCCCACCCCCACCAATGTTGCAAGGCTGGCAGTGCCCCAGCCGAGAAATCTAAGGGAAAGGAGGAAAGAAAAGTTGCCTCCAAGCTCCAACTGGGCCGGGGCGGGGGGGGGGGGGGGGGGGGGGGGGGTGGTCATGGCCGCTGCCCCTAGACTGTAAGACTGTCACACACCTACTGTTTCCAACCTCCCCTCCTAGCTCAGACATTCTGCACACCCTTCTACGACAAGTAGCTGCTCAACGCAGACCTTGCACCCCGAAGGCCACGATGGGGGCCCCCGGGGCTCTCTCGATTCTGCAAGGATGGTTACCGGACAGTAGTTCGGAGGTGGGAGGCCACTGGCTTGGTCTGCAGCATGCGAGCAATGAGCCAGAGTGGAAGCACAGCATAAAACAAAATAAAAATCCATGTGTCTTCTTGAACAGAAGCTTCAGGGCCGACAGCCAAAACGGGGGTAAAGGGCATGCCTACTGCAGTCTGCGCGGCTGCAGAAAGCCCAGCTCCGGGCTCCGTGAGGCGCCCCCAGGAAGGCCAGCACTCCGCGGGCCTTGTTGGCTTTGCCCTGGGCTTGCAGGCTCCCAGCCTCTCCCGGAGGGCTGAGGAAACCCACGGAGACAGAACCCAGCAGCATTGGCTGGAAAAGTGGGCTGCTTTTGAAATTGTAAAGTAGCAGCGCCCCCTGCCAGTGAGTAGCTGCAATAGCCAGCAAGCTCTCTCCAGCTGGGGGCCAGCCAGGACCCGCCAGGAGCTTCCCAGGTCTGGGGAAGAATCTTCTCTCTCTCTCTCTCTCTCTCTCTCTCTCTCTGTCTCTCTCTCTCGGGCAGCAAAGCAAAGAGACGCTCTGCTTCTACAGAAATCTGGAACTCATTTAGAATGCAGAGGTCCCAGCTCTGTCTTTTGTCCCCTGTCCCCCATGCCCAAAGAGGACCCAGGAACCAGCAAAGGACGTAGCGGGGTCCCTCTAGTCTTCCTGTCACACAGGAATGGGCTTGAGACAGACAGGTTGCAGGCTGGCCTGACTCTTGACCTCTCCTCTCCTTGCTTATGGTGGAACAGTCCTCAGCCGACTGGATGCTATAAATGGTGGCATCACGACTATTATTATGAGCACCTCAAGGATATGATAGTCATCTCATATTATGATCATTTCAATTGCTGCCCCCCAGATTAGAAAAAAGATGTCATAGCTCTTGCGAATCTGGTGTTTATTCTTACTCCGGGGTCCCAGTAGCCGAATAACAAAGGCACCACATTCACGTCAAAGTGTGAGAGAGCCTCACTTGGTTACAGTTTTGAAAGACTGCAAAGAATCTAGGCCAATTCCTGAGTTGGCTCGAACCTCCGTTCCTCCTGGCCTCCACTCCCCTATGTCATTCCTAGGTCCTGCCTTCGTTCTAGCCCTTCTGCCAGAAGTTACAGGCACGTGTCTCCTACCTTTTGACAATTAAAAGCAGTTAAAATTTGAACTCATCCCATTAAAACACAACCCTCGACTTTCTCTCTTCTGCATCCCAGTCAAACAGTATCATTCAATACGCATCCTTGTGAAGAGCTGTTTCTGCACAACGTTGCATCAGACGTGCGTCCCCGAAGAGAAACGCTCCTGGTCCACTGATCAACAGCACACTCGAGACACGGCCTCCAATTCACGCAGGCTCCGGCGGGCCACCTTCCGTGCATCATCTCCGGTGCAAGTTAGAGCGACCCGCGTGAGGCCCACGTGTCACAGCCAGAGACCTGCGTGCCATCCGTGAGGTCTCCCTCTTCCTTAGCGCTGTCGTATCCTTCTGCCTCGCCTTCAAAACGTGCTCTGCCTCTGGTTCTTTCTCGCCCCTTCACTGTCACTGCCAGAATCAAGACACTGTCCACGGTCAGCTCCCAGCGAGGCCCAGCCCTCACTGCTGCCTCTGTCGCCTCCGCTATCTGGTTTTCAGTCAGGCTACCTCCTTGGGTGGGAAGTTTGCTGGGAGTGAAGAAAGTATCTGGTCTTCTTCACTCCTGGATCCCCAGCACCACGCCCAGGGCCCAGCCCAAGTAGCTGCTCAGCAGACCTGTGTTGAACGAATCAGTCGATGAATGGCCTTTATGAGGCTGATGTCATCAGCCCAGGGAGGTTTAGTGATTTGCCTGCTGCCACACATCTAGCAGATGGGCGTGCAGTTAAGGCACCACGCCACCTGGAAGGCTGCGAGGCCGGCGGGCGTGCACCGGGGAGGAGAGTGGGGCAGGCAGGTGAGAAGATTCTGGAACAGTGATTCCCGGCGAGATTCCCTCTAGAGCGTGTTGTGTAAGACTATGTGAGAAGCACATTCAATAGTCACATTTCTTGAAAAAAATGTCTTTGGTTGTCATAATTCAGAGGGTTGAAAGCAAGGCTCTCTCTGCAAGACCACCCCCTCCAACCCCGCCCCCCCCCCCCCAACCCTGCCTCTGTCTGAGGATAACATAACACAGCACATCTCTGAGGACAGATTTTTGGATGTCTCTGAAGCAGGGCTAGAAAACTGCACGGGGCCTTTGTGCCTTTCTCAGGTGCAGAGAGGGCTCAAGGCGGCAGGGCGCGGGAACGCGGGTGTGGGGGGCCCCAGCAGCTAGCAGGGTCCGAATCCCGGGGCTCCGTGGGGGAGGAGTCAAAGCGGCTCCAGGCCGAGTGCACGGCAGAGGGCGCCCGAGAGCCGGTCCGCGGGCAGCCCGGCGGCCGCTGCGCCCCAGGGCCCCGGGCTACCTGTTCTCTTTGCAGGGAGTCAACCAGCCAAGGGCTTTCTGAAACAGGAACTTGGCCTCTTCCTGCTCTCCGCTGCTCGGCTGTGAGATCACCGTTTATGTGTGGGAAAACGCTAAATGGCCTTGATGGATATCTGTTTTTAAACCTGCTACCTATTATTATCCCTGTCGTTGCTACTAAGCAGGTGCATAGGTCGCAAATGGCTTCCTTCCAAGTCTTTGGGATTAAAGGCAGGGGCCAGGAATGTTTGGGTCGTTGGTTTTTGTTTTGTTTTTGCTTGGCTTGTGAGGTGGGTAGCGGTTTTTGTCGTTTGGTTGTTTTTTGGTTTTTTTTAACGTTTATTTACTTTTGAGACAGAGAGAGACAGAGCATGAACGGGGGAGGGTCAGAGAGAGAGGGGGAGACACAGAATCTGAAATAGGCTCCAGGCTCTGTGCTGACAGCTCGGGGCTCGAACTCACGAGTCGTGAGATCATGACCTGAGCCGAAGTCGGACGCTTAACCGACTGAGCCACCCAGGCGCCCGGGGTTGGTTTTTCAACGTACAGAAGTTGTCCTTCGGGCTGAACCTAGGGGAAATCACGCTCAGTGAAATAAGTCCGAGAAAGACAAATACCGTATGATCGCACTTCTATGTGGAATCAAAAAAAAAACAAAAAACAAAACCAAAACAAGTGAACAAACGAAAGAGAAACAGACTCGGAGATACAAGAAAGAAACTGGTGGTTACTGGAGTGGGGAGGGGTTGGGGGAGCAGCAAAATAGGTGGAGGGGATTAAGAGGTACAAACTTCCAGTTATAAAGTGAGTAGGTCATGGGCATATAAGGTACACCGTGGGGAATACAGCCAACAATATCCTAATAACGTTATGTGGTGACAGACGGTAGCTACACTTATCATGGGGTTCATTTCGCAATGTAGAAAAACGTGGAATCATATTGTACACCTGAAACGAATAGAATATTGTATGTCAATTATATTTCAATTTTAAAAATCAAAGGTATATTCATGCCATATTACAGTTGTCGCTGATTATTTTGAAGTATTATTTACAGTTGGGACTACTTGACAAGCAGAATAGTCATTAATTCCCATGCTTAGATCCTTTATGTTACACATTAACAAAAGCTATATATTACTATTTTAAGCATTGTCTTTTTGGGAAAAGGTCTTTTTTTTTTTTTTTTTTTTTTCCCAGATTGATTTGACACATCTCTGGTGAGATGCTTGAATTTTCACTTCCCAAAGAATTGATGGAATGATGGAAACAACTTCGTATGTCGGAGAAGGTGCAGAGATTGGTGGTCAACCTTTAAATCCCCATATGCCTTTTCTTTTAAAGTTTATTTATTTTTGAGAGAGGGAGTGAGTGGGGGAGGGGCAGGGAGGGAGGGAGGGAGAGAGAGAGAGAGAGAGAGAGAGAGAGAAATACCAAGCAGGCTCCACGTTGTCAGCACAGAGCCCGATGCAAAGCTCAAATTCACGAACCATGAGATCATGACGTGAGCGGAAATCAAGAGTCAGACGCTTAACCGACCGAGCCACCCAGGTGCCCCAACCCATACACCATTTCTTAAAGGACCTCCACTAAGGGATGAGATTCATGAAGTCCAAGAACGTTAGAGCTGGGACAATCTCTTGCAATTAAACCACCTTCTTTGTTAGATGGGTGGAACAGGAGACCCAGCGAGGATAAGGGACTTGCCCAAGGTCATGGCGCTCTCCAATTCCACTGCGGTGCTCAAAGGAAAGCGGTCTCACTTCCGGGCCAATTAATACGTACGTCCAATTGTCTTCGTGCCTTCGTCAAAAATCAGTTGTGCCGTGTGGGTATACTTCTCGGTTCTTTATTCCGTTCCCCTGATCTAGGTGTCTTTCCCTCCATCAGTATCAGACTGTCTTGATTACTGTGGCTATATAGTAAGCCTAAATAGGAGGGAGTGATTCCTCCCACTTTTTGTTCTTCTTCAAGATCGTTTTAGCTATGCTAGGGCCTAGGCCTTTCTGCGTACATTTTTAGCCTAAGTCTGTGTCCACAAAAAATCTCGTTGGGTTGCTATAAATTTTTTTTTCTTTGTTTCCATCTAACTTCCAAAGGGTGATTTGGTCAAGGACATCTCCAAGATGTCCTCACTTGAACAGGGACCTTTTCAGGATAGAAAATGCCACGTATTTTATCCCTGTAACTGCCAGGACCCCTAGTACAATGTCGCGCATATAGTAAGCTCTCCATGAATATCTCTTGGGTGAGTGCTCAAAACACACGCCTTCATGCAAGGCAGACAATTCTGCAACAGACTCCCAACGTTTTCTTCTGCTCTTGACCTCCCTTCACGCTTTCAGTCCACTTTACTTGTTTCTTCTAGGTTTTCTCCTTAAAACCCAGAGCCGGCCTGAACGATGTCGGCCATATCTGAGCTGACCGTGTCACTTCCGGGCGCAGTGTCTTTGACAACTCTTGATGCGATATGCTGAATAAAATCCAGGTTCTTCCCTACCCTTCCCCCTCCCCCCCTCCCAGAGACACCCTGTGTCACCCACCAGCGAGAAAATGTGTACGGAGATCTTGGGATGTGCTAGCGACCAGGAGAAATGAAAAGAATGGGGAAATACAACCCCTGCCCTCAAGGAGTCTGAAATGCGGATCTGTTCCCTGAGGACCCTCCCCGCCATGCCGGGTCTGTTGGTTACACAGCCTTCTCTCATTTCTGTTCCAGGGCTCTGTTGCCGGGAGCAGTTTCTGGCCTGCGTGCTTCAGGCCTGGAGCAGACAACCTCCTGGTTGCCCAGGGTTCTAGGAGAAAGGTGCCAGGCTGCTTGCTCTCGCCCCTTTTTCTTTAGGATCAGGTTAAAATATTTGCTTTCACCTGCTCTTCAAGGAGATCCAAAGGCTTAATAAGAGGGCTTTAAAGGCCCGTGAGGACGCATCGTATATTGCCATGGTAATCTAGGACTGTTTTTTCCTTATACAGAAGCTAAAATAAGCCACAGAAAGGAGGTAGCCTTCGATACCTACCTGTGTGTATTTTCGGAAACTGTTTTCCAGTCAGCGTTAGGAAAACAGATTTTTAGGGCCCATAAACCTATAAATCTTCCTCCCAGACTCAGGGTGAATTGATCAGGGTAAATAATTCTCCACACGACCATAACCGGGGAAGCCCAAAGTGTGCCCAGCGTGTGGCCTGAGAGGTTCCCTGCCAAGATCCTGCCACAGCGATGAGCCTGGGCTGTCGTGAGGGACCCTGATCTTCCTCAACCTCGGCCTTGAGACGTCTTCCTTTGTTGGGATAACATCCCTGCCGGTCCCTTCTCCATATTCTTCACGGGACCTTCTTTCCCAGCCCAGCCGCCGGATGCTGGCAGCGCCCGGGGCTGAGTTCGGGTCCTCCCTCTGCCAACTCCTCCCACCGTAAAGACGACAGCAGAAGCACGTGGTCCTTGCTCCTCTGGTCTCCGCGTGAGAAGCTTCTCCAGAGTACGCTCTTCCCTTCACTTGCTGCTGGGTCTTGAGGGACAGTGGGGTTTGCCTCACTTGGCCCCTCACTCTGCCTTTGAAATCTGCCTGCCTGCCCTCTGCCCTCTGCCCTCTGCATGGATGGGGGGGCAGGGGCAGATAAGCCCTCCTGTTGTCTGTCTGGTATGCAGCCCAGATTTCTCCCCTAAGCTGCTTAGTACCCCAACTTGTGTATCTCGCACACTGAACATGCTCCCCAATGGAACCCCGTACCTCCCCGCAGCGGCCCTTTCCTGCTTTCCTGCTGCAATCATCCTAAATTTACCCGTTTTCCCACTCCAGAAACCAAGGAGCCATTCTCAGCCTCCCACTTTGCCCCTCACCTCGATCTTCTAACCAACTGCTGTCAACCCTACTTCTAAAATATATAATTTAACTTTGTCCTTTTTAAAAAAAATGTTATCTCTTTTTGAGAGAGAGAGAGAGAGAGAGCATGAGCAGGGGAGGGGCAGAGGAAGGGTAGGTACAGAGGATCCAAAGCAGGCTCTGTACCGACAGCAGTGAATGAGCCCAACGTGGGGCTCGAACTCATGAGCCACGAGATCATGACCTGAGCCAAAGGTCAGACGCTCAACTGACTGAGCCACCCAGGTGCCCCTACCTTTGTCCTTTTCTTCTGTCCCCACGGGCCCCAGTGCAGTCTCACCAGTGTCACCTCCTGGGAAGGTACTGCATCGGCCTCCCTAATTTCCTCTTGTTACGTTCCAGACCATCCTCCACTGCACAGCGCCACAGTCATGTTCTTCAGAAAAGAAAATCTTGAAAAATGCTCCACATCAGTCCTCGTCAGGGAAATACAAATCAAAACCACAAGGAGATACCACCTCACACGTGCCAGCGTGGCTAACATTAACAGCTCGGGCCACAAGAGATGTTGGCGAGGATGTGGAGAAACAGGAACCCTCTTGCACTGTTGGTGGGAATGCAAACTGGTGCAGCCGCGCTGGAAGACAGTGTGGAGGTTCCTCAAAAAACTAAAAATAGAACCACCCTACGACCCAGCGATCGCACTACTAGGTATCTCTCCAAGGGATGCAGGTGTGCTGTTTCGAAGGGACACAGGCACCCCCGTGTTTATAGCAGCACTGTCGACAGTAGCCAAAGTATGGAAAGAGCCCAAATGTCCATCGATGGATGAATGGATAAAGAAGATGTGGTATATATACGCAATGGAGTATTACTCGGCAATCAAAAAGAATGACATCTTGCCATTTGCAACCATGTGGATGGAACTGGAGGGTATTATGCTAAGTGAAATTAGTCAGTCCGAGAAAAACAAATGTCATATGACTTCACTCAAATGAGGGATATAAGATACAAAACAGATGAACATAAGGGAAGGAAAGCAAAAATCACATAAAAACAGGAAGGGGGACAAAACATAAGAGATTCTTAAATATGGAGAACAAACAGAGGGTTACTCGAGAGGTTGTGGGAGGGGGGTTGGGCTAACTGGGTAAGGGACATTAAGGAATCTACTCCTGAAATCATTGTTGCACTAGATGCTAACTAACTTGGATGTAAATAAATAATAATAATAATAATAATAATAATATAAATTAAAAATAAATAAATAGAAGAAAGAAAGAAAGAAAGAAAGAAAGAAAGAAAGAGGAAAAAAATCTTGAAAGCAGCAAAGAAAAATGACACATTACATACAGGAGACCAATTATTGAAACCGTGGAAGCCGGGGACAGTGAAACATCTTTACAGTGCTGGGAAAAAACAACAAACTCGCCAACCCAGAATTTCACGTCTGTGAAAATATTCAAAAGTGCAGGTGAAAGAATTCAACTTTTGACCAGGATCGAATAAAAGAGATTAGGTTTACCCTCCTATTGGGGGCACCTGGGTGGCTCAGCTGGTTAAGCGTCCGACTCTTGATTTCCGCTCAGGTCACGGTCTCGCGGTCCGTGAGATCGAGCCCCACGTTGGGCTCCGTGCTGACAACATGAATCCTGCTTGGGATTCTCTCTCTCTCCCCTGCCCCTCTCCCCATCTTGTGCTCGCTCTTTCTCTCTCTCTCTCTCTCTCTCTCTAAATAAATAAATAAATAAACATTAAAAGAATAGGTTTAGGCTTCTACTCTAGGGAACTGAAAAGACTGAATGAAATACAGGAAAGAACCATTTGGGACACTGGACGATGGGCAGCACAGGATAGTGAGCCCTGAAAGAAGTCCATCAGACAAGCCCTGTGACTGTCCTGGCATGATGCCCGGAGGGATGGTTTCTAGGACATAGCACTGGAGGCGGAACCTGCACAGAGCTCAGCGGTCTCCTTGAGTTGAGACAGAGTTAGGCGTTTGGGGATGCAGGGAGGCTGGAATTCGCAGAACTGAGTGCTGGAATCTCCCGTTCAGTGCCTGTGTGGAAGCTACCTGAAGCCAGGAAAAGGCCTACGGGAAAGGGGCAGTCAGACAATCCCCGCAGGTGACACGGGGCCAGGAGTCGTCTGTCTTCTTGCTCACCAGAGTGGAAAAGCTTCACGATTCAGGCGGAATCGGGTGCAAACTCAGAAGGGTACTGCCTCAGTGGTGGGGAAAGAGAAACTCCACGCTGCTCTGGTCTCACTTGGCACAACCTTAAAGCAAGCTTCAAAAGGATAGAACTGTTTCTGAGCAACTTGTGTGCCACCTGGAAAAAGAAAAAAAAGACAAACAAACAACCCAGGAATTTTTAGTGGAACACAAAAATATCTGGCACTTGACAAAGGTAAAATCACCATGTCTGGTGTCCAGTCCAGTTACCAAGTAGGCATAAAGCAGGGACATGCAATCAATCCATAATGAGGATCCAGAGGAAACAGACCCAGATGAGACTGAATTCGTAGATGAACATTCAACTATTGAGCTTTAAAATGGTTGTATTCCATACATATAAGAGGAGAACACGGCCTACTTAAGGACAAAGAAGATATATTTCAAAAGACCCCAAATGGAATTCTAGAGAAAAATAAGCCTGGGATAAAACATACTAGATAGAATTAATGACATGTTAGATATTACTTGAAAAATGATCTAAATTGGGGCGCCTGGGTGGCTTAGTCAGTTAAGCATCTGACTTCGGCTCAGGTCCCGATCTTGTGGTCCGGTCCGCGAGTTCGAGCCCTGTGTTGGGCTCTGTGCTGACAGCTCAGAACCTGGAGCCTGTTTCGGATTCTGCGTCTCCCTCTCTTTCTGCCCCCCCACCTGCTTACACTCTCTCAAAAATGAATAAATGTTAAAAAAAAATTTTTAAGTGATCTAAATGACCTAAGTGATCATTTATATGTAAATGATCTAACGAGCCTTAAAGAGGAAAACACATTTTCCAAATTTAAAAAGCTACAAAAATTCATCCCTACTCTAAGAGTGCTAAAGGCAAGTTTTCTCCTGCTAAAAAGAAATGATACCAAAAGGAAACTAGAATCTTCAGGAAGAAATGAAGATAATCAGAAATGGTAAATATAAAAAGACTACTTTTTCTTCCTATAAAAAATACACACAACTGTTTAAAGCCAAAATTATAACATAGTTTTCTACAGTTCATAACAAATGCGGAGACAATGGATCTACACGGTTATTTGGTTTCTACATTTTACACGAAGTGGTATAATCGTAACTCTAAACTGTGAAAATTAAGGATGTATATCTTCATCCCTAAGGCAGCCGTGAAAAAAAAGATAAGGCTATAAAGCTAACAAATAAATTACAATAGAATTTTTTTCATGTTTGAAATAATCCAAAAGTAGGCAGGAATGAGAATAGAAAGGAAAAGAAATAAACACAAACAAAACAACTAATAAAATAAAACGCTAGACCTAAATCCAACTATATCAATAATTATTTGAAATAATAATGAAATAAACATTTCAATATAAAAGGCAGAGATCACCGCAAAGTATGTAATGCAAGCCTAAAATATATGGCACGCATTTTAAATATAAAACACAGATAAATTGAAAGTAAGTGGATAAAAAAATGATATACCATGCAAACAGTAAGCAAAAGAAGGCTAGAGTAAGCTATATTAATATCAAACAAAACGAGGGGCACCTGGGTGGCGCAGTCGGTTAAGCGTCCTACTTCAGCTCAGGTCGTGATCTCGCGGTCCGTGGGATCGAGCCCCGCGTCGGGCTCTGTGCTGACCAGCTCAGAGCCTGGAGCCCGCTTCGGATTCTGTGTCTCCCTCTCTCTCTGACCCTCCCCCGTTCATGCTCTGTCTCTCTCTGTCTCAAAAATAAATAAATGTTAGAAAAAAATTTTTTTAGGGGCGCCTGGGTGGCGCAGTCGGTTAAGCGTCCGACTTCAACCAGGTCACGATCTCGCGGTCCGTGAGTTCGAGCCCCGCGTCAGGCTCTGGGCTGATGGCTCGGAGCCTGGAGCCTGTTTCCGATTCTGTGTCTCCCTCTCTCTCTGCCCCTCCCCCGTTCATGCTCTGTCTCTCTCTGTCCCAAAAATAAATAAAAAACGTTGAAAAAAAAAAATTAAAAAAAAAAAGAAAAAAATTTTTTTAATTAATAATCATTGGATCAAAGAAGAAATCACAAGGGCAATTCGAAAATACTTATAACTGAATGATAATTTTAAAAAGTCAAAATTTGTGGGGTGTAAACAGTGTTTAGAAAGGAAGTTATAGCTTTAAGTGCTTATGTTAGGAAAGTAGAAAGTAGGCTTATGGTTTAAAAACAGAGGCCTAAAGTTCCACCATAAAGAGCCAGAAAAGAAGAGCAAAGTAAACCCCAAGTAACTAGAAGAAAGGGAAAAATAAAGATGAAGGAGAAACAAAATATATAGTTGAGGAGATCCACATTCAAAAGAACGAATTTGAGCACTTACCTCACACCATACACAAAAATTAACTCAAAATGGAGCAGAGACCTAAGAGTTAAAATTATAAAACTTTTTTTTATTAAAAAATGTTTTTAAATATTTAGTTTTGAGAGAGAGAGAGACAGAGACAGAGCATAAGCAGGGGAGGGGCAGAGAGAGGGAGACATAGAATCCGAAGCAGGCTCCAGGCTCCGAGCTGTCAGCGTGGAGCCCGACGCGGGGCTTGAACTCACGACCTGCAAGATCATGACCTGAGTCGGAGTTGGACGCTTAACTGACTGAGCCACCCAGGCGCCCCTCAAATGATCAAACTCTTAAAACAAAGAAGTAAATCCTTGTGCCCTTAGCAATGGTTTCTTAGGTATGACCCAAAAGCACAACCGATAAGAGAAAAATTGGTCATCAGAATTAAAAACATCTGCGACTCAGAGGACACCATCAAGACACTGAAAGCACAACCCAAAGAACAGGAGAAAATATTTGCAAGTCACATATTTGATAAAAGACTTGTATCCAAAATATATAAAGAACCCTTACAACGCAAGAAGAAAAAGGCAAACAATCCAAGTTTTAAAAGGTCAAAGATTTTGAAAGAGATATACCAATGAGCGCTGAGCTCATGAAAAGTTGCTCGTATCACGGGTCATTAATTAAATGCAAACCGAATCGTTAAATATGTACCGTGACGTCTACGATCAAAAGTCTTAAAATGACAGGAGTTGGCAAGGATGTAGCATTTTGTACAGAAACCAGAACCCGCATACAGTGCCGGTGGAAATGCGAAATGGTGCGGCTATTTGGACAACAGTGTGGAAGATTTTCAAAAAGTTAAACATAGAGTTATCATATGACCCAGCAATTCAACTCCCAGATACATATCCAGGAGAACCGAAAAGGTACGTCCTCACAAAACTTGTATTCGTTCTTTTAAGAAATTATTTCCTTAACTTTATTTATTGGAGAGAGAGAGAGCACGAGCACGAGTGGGGAAAGGGCAGAGACAGAGGGAGACAGAATCCCAAGCAGGCTCTGGGCTGTCAGCACGGAGCCCGACGCATGAGATCATGACCTGAGCCAAGATCAAGGGAGTCAAACGCTCAACCAACTGAGCCACCCAGGCGCCCCACAAAACATGTATTCAAATGTTCGCAGCAGCATTTTTTTTTTTTTTGAAACAAACAGTGGAAACAACCATCATATTCGTTAACTGATGAAGACAGACAAAACGTGGTCTATCCATCCAATGGAATGTTATTTGGCCATAAAAAGGAATGAAACTGATACATGACACAACATCGAAGAACCTTGAAAACATTATGCTAAGTCAGACACAAAAAGGCCACATATTCATGATTACATTTATTAAAATGTCCAGAATAGGGACATCTTTTTTTTTTTTTTAATGTTTATTGTTTTTGAGAGAGACAGAGACAGAGAGCAAGCAGGGGAGGGGCAGAGAGAAGCAGGCTCCAGGCTCCGAGCTGTCAGAACAGAGCCTGATGCGGGGCTCGAACTCACACACTGCGAGATTATGACCTGAGCTGAAGTCGGCCGCTTAACCGACTGAGCCACCCAGGTGCCCCCAGAGTAGGGACATCTTTAAAGATAGAAAGTAGATTAGTAGTTTTCAGAGACTAGGGAAAAGGGAGAGTGGGGAGTGACTGCTAATGGGTATGGCGTTTGGGGGAAGAAGAAATGCTTTATAAGTAGACAGTGGTGAACAATGGTTGCACAATTCTGTAAATATACTAAAAACCGCTGAATTCTACACGTTACAAGGATGAACTTTATGATAGGTGAGTTCTATTTCAATAGGTTGTTACTAAAATAATGTCATCTACAATCTGAAGAGAAAAACAAAAAGAGACTATTATGAAGAACTTTATACCAGAAAAAAAAAATCAGTACTCAGATGAATTGACAAAATTTTTGAAAAACATAACTTCCCAAAATTGATACTAAATGAAACAGAGAACCTAAATAACCCTATCTTGATTAAATAAATGGAATTGTTATCAAAACTCCTTGCACAAAGAAAACTTCAAGCTCAGATAGTTTCACTGGTAAATTCTAGAAAATAAAGAAGAAATAATAGGCCTCTTACACAAACTCTTTTGAAATACAGAGGCAAGAGGGAATACATCTCAACTTATTTTATAAGGTCAGTATACCCTGATACGAAAACCCAATAAAGACATTATAAGGTAAGAAAATTACAAATATTACCCCTCATGAACATAAGTACAAAATCCTTAAAATAAGTATTAGCAGGGGCACCTGGGTGGCTCAGTTGGTTAAGCGGCCGACTTCAGCTCAGGTCATGATCTCACGGTCCGTGAGTTCAAGCCCCACATCGGGCTCTGTGCTGACAGCTCGGAGCCTGGAGCCTGTTTCAGATTCTGTGTCTCCCTCTCTCTCTGACCCTCCCCCGTTCATGATCTGTCTCTCTCTGTCTCGAAAATAAATAAATGTTAAAAAAAAAAAAATAAGTATTAGCAAATCAAATCCAATTATCTCTCTATCTACAACTGTAGCTATAATTACAATTGCGTAGAATGCACCATGACAAGGAGTAGCGTTTATTCCAAGAATCCAAAGTTGGTTTACCATCAGAAAACCAATCACTGTCATTCATTGTATTAATAAAGGAGAAAAACATGATCATTTCAATAACTACAGAAAAAGCACAGGAGAAAATTCAACGCTCATTCATGATTAAAAGACTCGTAGGTAGGGCACCTGGGTGGCCCAGTTGGTTAAAAATCCAACTCTTGGTTTTTCACTTCATGAGATCAAGCCCTGCATCCGGCTCCACACTGTCAGCGAGGGATTATCTCTCCCCGCCCCCACCCCCCCCCGCCTTTCCCCCACTCACTCACTGTCTCTCTCAAAATAAATAAATAAACTTTAAAAAAGGGCTTACAATAGCACAAAATTGGAAACAACTCAAATGTCCATCAACAGGTGAGTACATAAACTGTGATACATCCATGCAGTGGATTACTACTCAGCAACAAAAAGGAATAAATCACGATACCAATGACAACATAGATGAATCTCAAGATCATTATGTCGAGTAAAAGAAGCCAGGCAAAAATGAGCACCTACCGTGTGGTTTCATTTACATAAAATTCCAGATTGGTGGCCAGGGATAGAAGGTGGGGATCGACGGAAAAGAGGCACAGGAAATTTCTGGGGTGATGGAAATGCTCTGAATGTTCATTGTGACAATGTTGTCATGGGTGTATACATCTGCTAAAACTCATCGAATGGTCTATTTTAAAGAGATACGGTACATTGTACATTAGTTGTATCTCAGTGAATTTGAGAAGGTGACAATCAATTTGAGAAGGTGACAATCAGCAAAAACGGCAGAGAAACACAGAAGTGTTTCAGGCAAAGAATTACTTAAAATATTACGGTATTTTCTGGATTTCATATTTGTGGTATTCGTAATGTTTCCAAACTTTCATTTTTCTGTGATCTGCTCCTTGTTTTTTTTACTCACCCATGAACTTTTAGACTTCCTGGAGTCAGGGTTCCCACATAATCTCACTCCACCTTCTCCAGACTGATCTCATCCTACACACATCTTCATTTATTACCTTCTTCTTTTCTTTTTTTTTGTTTTAGAGAGACACAGAGAGAGAGAGAGAGAGAGAGAGAGAGAGCGTGTGCGTGCAAGTGGGGGAGAGGGGCAGAGGGAGAAAGGGAGAGAGAGAGAATCTTAAGCAGGCTCCCAGCTTAGTGTCTTCATTGACTCAGGGCTCAATCCCTACAACCATGGGATCATGACCTGAGCGTCCATCAAAAGTCGGACGCTCAGCCGACTGAGCCACCAGGGACCCCTATTTATTACCCTCTTATCAATGACTCACGAACTCGTAACTCTAGTCCAGAATGTTCTTTGGAGCTCCAAACCTACATATCCCGGCTGCCTACTTGATATCTCTGGTATATCTCAAAACCATCTTAAACTCAGTATTTCCAAAATCGCTCTGTTGATCTTCTCCACCAAACCCAGGCCTTTTCCATTGGTTCCCTTCTCACCTGGTATAACCACCCTCCCTCTACCCCAATGGGAAATCCAGAAACCGCAGATCGTCCCCTCCTCCCACCACATCCAGTGCAACACTACTGACTTCGTGGATTCTCTGCATCTGCTCCTGCCTGGACTGGGGAGATCGGCTCCTAATTGTTGACCAAGCCATCCTGACTCCTCCTTCCCCTCTCCACAGCCCCAGTGATCTCCGAAATGCAAATGTCACTCTCTGCTCACAACTCTTCTGTGGCTCCCATTACCCTTAGAATTAAGACCCCAATCATTATCCTTTCTTACAGGCAAGCCTGATATTCAGCCAGGCATACTGATAGGGATACATCAACGGTTAAGATACTGAAAGTCTTCTGTATCACTGGCAGTCATAGGAAAGAGGGCTTCCAACCACACTAGCCTGAAGGGGACGCTAAAGCCCATCAGTACTCTAGTCCTGAGCACTCTAGTTGCCCAGTCAAGGTGGCTACAAAGGACAGGCCACTGTATGACTCCTGATGCTCCCCTGGGCCTGCTCTGCACCCTGAAACGATGAGTTCCAGCATCAGCCTCCAAGCTGAGCCAACAGCAGGCCTGGGAGAGAAGCAAGGGGTTGGGTCCCTAGATCTGGGGGAGGAGGGGAGAAAGGGGGACTGTACGTTCGCCAAGAGGGTGACTGGTGGCTGTCTCCGAGCATAAATGCCAGGCCGGCAGGATTTAGATTCAGTGGAGTGAGTTTCTGAAGGCAGGGCTCCTGAAATTCTAGTTAGCTAAGCAAACTGTGTAATTCCTCTCCCAAGACTTAAAACTAGGAAACCGGAGGAGGGGTAATGTTTTTTAACCTAACCCCAAATGTGCTTCCCTCCTACAAAGTCTTTCCTCACATCTATTTGTTAGATTCGTCTTTACACCTACTATTTCTTTGCTGAGATTTTCTGCTCTTTTGTTTTAAGCAGGTTCATAATTGAGCGTCGAAGCATTTTTGTGGTGACTGTTTTTAAATCCTTGTCCGGTAATCCCACCATCTGTGTAATGTACGTGTTGGCATTTGTCAAATGTGCCTTCTCATTCACATTGAGATGTTGCTGGCTCTTGGTACGATGAGTGATTTTCAACTGCATCCTAGATATTTGGAGTATTACGATATGTGACTTTGGACTTTCTTTGTCATGGTTATTTTATTTATTTATTTTTAATTAAATTTTTTTTAACGTTTCTTTATTTTTGAGACAGAGAGAGACAGAGCATGAACGGGGGAGGGTCAGAGAGAGGGAGACACAGAATCTGAAATAGGCTCCAGGCTCTGAGCTGTCAGCCCAGAGCCCGACGCGGGGCTCGAACTCACGGACCGCGAGATCGTGACCTGAGCCGAAGTCGGATGCTTAACCGACTGAGCCACCCAGGCGCCCCTGTCGTCGTTATTTTAGCAGGCTTCCACTGACACTACCGTGGCGGGGACAGAGATGGAGCCTTCTTTATATCTAGTCCGTCCTTCTTTGTGACATTTTCTTGCACACAACTTATCATGGAAAGAAATCACATAGCAGTATTTTACTGCCACCTTCATCCTGCATGCCAAAACATAGCAATAAAAATAAGATATTTTTTTATCTTATGGGGACAGTTTTATCTCATGGGGACAGTTTTTTCCATTTGTTTTTAAATTACAGGCATTATTAGACTGGCCCAGACGATAGCTGCTTTCTCTTTGATGATTTTGTGTTCCCTATATTCCCCCCCCCCCCACATATGTATTAAAGAGTACTCAATGATTTCATTTTGTCCTGGAAATCCTGGCGCTCCTTGCTTTCAAATTACCTTTGTGTGAACGCGTGTGTGCACGCACGTGTGCCTGGCTGGTCTTTCCAACACACCGTAAATTCTTCAAGAGTGGAAACTATTATTTTGTCTCCAAACCTTAGCATAAAGCTTGACCTACAGTAATCTCGTGAAACAGTTCTGCTGAACTTGACTCTGGGATGTTTTGCGTAACTTTTCGAAATTCAAGATGTAAAACAGAAATTTAAAACTGACCCAAAAAATCCCTTGAGATCATCGATACGTCCAAGAGACATAAGCGAACGACAACGAGCTACCATTTGTCTCCTCACGTATTATTAAAGATTAAGAAGATCGGTTACACCAGAGCTGATACTCAATAGCTACGTGTCCATCCGGCTGGCGTCCATCTGACAGGCGAGGCGTGTGTCTGTCCTGCTTGGCCGGGCTTCTGTTTTCATTCGATCAGTACTCCTGCCACCCTAGGGTTATTTTACCATGCTGGTGGATATTTTAAAAGTCATGCCTGGGTTTTTGCCCCTTCTGTGTTAATAAAGGTGAGGTAAAGTGTTGATGGCACTGTGAATTACTAAAACATTTTTGAAGAATAACTTAACAATACCTATCAAAGTTTATATACCCCCTGGTCCAGGAACTCAACCCCTGAAGAGTCACTCACAAAAATGCAGACAGATGTATAAGGATTTCGCATGACATGCTGTGCCAATGTGCTAGAAAGGTCACAACAGCTCATCGACGACCAGTCCCCAGCTTCATGGTGTTTGCCAACAGCCTTCTCACCCCTGGGTTGTCGCGATGAACTCAACAATCTCAGTGTCCTCACTTCACTGACCATTGTAGAGGGAGCGGCTTCCCTCAAAGGCCCACGTTGGGGGGGGGGGGGCGCGTTGTGGGAGTCATCCTTGCATGCCCAGCCCAGAGCCCTCTCCTCTAATCCAGCCAGTGATTGTGCAAGTTCTAGAATATACCACCACCGCTGAGACCCGGAAGGCAGGAGCTGCAGATGCCTCACGATGCCCAGGATGCCGAGGGCTGGACACCGGAAAGGGTACCCCGTTAGCTGCCTCACCTGCCTGCAGAGAGTCTCCAGGAGCGGCCCAGGGAGACCTCTGCCACATGCACCCACTGTGGGGTGTAACCTTACATTCAGCTGCAAGGGGTCTTGCAAAGAAGACCCTGCGGAAGATAGGGTTTTCAGCTTTCCGGGCTCTGCGATCAGAAAGGCAGCGTTACGAGGAGGGGGGACCTCCCTAGTCAGTGCCAAGGAGACCCATCCACGGTAAACCCCAGGTAGCATTTCTGAATTGAGACACTAGGCGCCTCGTTGTCATTACTGGAAATGGCCGTGCAGCCGTGAGAGGCACTATGTAGAGTAGGACTAAAAGAGACCAGCACGTGATTTTTAACGTTTTGTTCGGCTTCTCTTGGTTTGGGGTGAAGTTTTCGCGTATGGTTGTCGGCCTCCTCTGGTGCCACCCCTGCCTCCTAGGGCCACTCCTGAGATCACAGCCTAAACCGTGCAGGCACGTGGATGTTCTTCAGGGAGGTGTTTAAAAATCGGCTTCTCAAAGGTGCGTGAAGGTTAAGAACCCCTGTGCTGAGGGGAGTGGGGTTCAGCTGCGACCCCCTGCATGGGGTAGAGAGGAAGTGAACCCTCCCCGGGGACAGTGTGTGTTGGGGGCAGCTGCGAAGACAAATTCTTGTCCCGACCCCCTCCTCCCCGGGTTTCCTTCCAGAGTCTACTCTTTGACCCTGAAGAGTAAAATTTGCTCGTGCATCGGGGTCACCTGTGCAGTTTGTCACATCCAGAATTCCGGTCCCCACTGTCGCCCAGACTTACTGAGTCAGAATTTTTGGAGAAACCATTTTGACCAGAGATGCGAGTTACTAACATGCTTGATGGGTGATTGAGATACAGCCCCAAGTTTGGGAACCAAGGTGCGGAGAACCCTGTACTTTGTTTCTTCCCGGTCCTGCTTTTCTCCCCTGGTGCTCCCTGCCCCATGCTGGCTACCGCACCGGTGACAGGGGACAGTCACGACACACACTCGGGGCCAGGTGAGCACTTAGTCACTCCGTGGCTGATGACGCCATTGCCCGGGGTGCCCTGCAGGCTCTCTGTCTGGAGAAGTGAACACAATCACCTCCTACCAGGTAGTAGGAAACACTGACTCATGTCAAGAACTTTGAAATCTGCAGATAAAAGGCACTACCAATCCCCTCACTGGAACTGTTGTCACACAGAAGGTTCTCCGAGGAAACCAGAGCCACTGCTTTTGCAGACCACCTACTGGTGCGAAGCCAGCCCGCTTCACAGCCACCACATACATGTCCCCAGTTGCCAAAGTTACCAGCCTCCCACCATGCTGCAAAAACACATTGCTGTAGGAGGGTCGCGCTGCATGGTGTTCCTCATGAATCTGACTCCCAATGTTTCTAGCTGAGATCTACCCCAGCTGTGGAATCCACTGGTTGAGTTTCACCCTATCGTCGTATCCCTGTGGACCTTAAACCCTCTTATTATACCTAATAGTAGTCAGCATTCCATAGGGTGAAGGGCGGGGGGATGATGTCTTTGTAAGGCGGCCAGATGTCGCCATGGGGCCAGTGGCTTTCATCCTGCGGCTGCTGAATTTCACATACATCAGTATTTATCAGCTGGAATACTGTCAGTTTTATAAATGAAAACTGAATGACCATAAATCATTCTGTGGGTAGGTGACCGTGGGGGATGGGGGCGGCTCTGTTTGTAAGCTTGCCAGCCAGCAGTGCTATGTCATTCAGGGATCAAGTCTTGCAAGCTGTTGACCCCCACCAAGACTGGTGAGGCCAGCGAGTGCCCACCGTTCATTCTGCTGGGTAAGAGTTCCCTGGCAGACAGGGCAGAAGTAATTCACCAGCCTTAAAAGCTTCATCGCCTGGTTCATGTCTCCCTGTTCTTTACCTATTATTCAAGGTCACAGGATAGCATCGCTCACTCACGTTTCAGAACCCGAAGACATTCAGTTCCGAATCGCCATGTGGTCTCCCACTTCCCCCCACGGCTGTAAGATCAGAGGCTGATTTCTTTGAGATCCAGTTTAATTTCTTCCAGTTCAGGCGACACTGCACGACTGACAACCAACAGACCCACCTACTGAGCTCTAACTGGGTATATAGCACTAGGATCACCAGGAAAACCCTGGTCAGATAGGCCATATTATGAGCCCCATTTTACAGATGGGAAAACCAAGGGTCAGATCCTTTTCTCAGGTCCCCACAGCCAGTAAGTGGCAGAGCCAGAATTTTACATCTAATTCAGTGTGTTTTCAAAATCTGGTCTCTTATGGTGTGAGGGGGACAGGGTTTTATTGGACTGGGGCGGGGACAAAGATCCCCAGAAAATATCCCAAATTCATGAGCTTCAATCCAATACCATTTTGGTTTTTGGGGACTTGGATTTGTTTTGGAGTTTTGGTTTTGGCTTTTGAAGGTTATAAATATGTATTTCTCTTTGTTAATATATGTATGAAGTTTTTATTTTAATCCCAGTGTCATTAACATACAGCACATTACTTTCAGGCACACAATATGGTGATTCAACTGCCATTTTGTTTTGGTCTCTTTCCCAAGGAGAGAGGATGTTGGGGAGAAGGGAAGAGTTGGTCAAGAAAATGGCTCTTTCCTTAGAGGTTCTCAAACTTTGACATTTATTCAAATCGCCCAGAAGGCTCATTCAAACACAGAGTGCTGGGGGCCCTACTCACCATTTTCTTTTCTTTCTTTTTTTTTTTTTTAATTGCAGAAAGAGAGCAGAGGAGAGGGGCAGAGAGAGAGAGAGAGAGAAAATCCTAAGCAGGCTCCACACCGAGTGGATTGAGCCACGGGGCTCAATCCCACAAACTGTGAGATCATGACCTGAACCAAAATCAAGAGTTCGATGCTCAACCGACTGAGCCAGCCAGGCGCCCCCCTATTCACCATTTTCTGATCGAGTGGGTCTGAGGATATGCATGTCTAATGAGCTCCCGGCTGATCCCGATGTGGCCGGTCCAGGGGCCCCACTTTGAGAACCACTGCCACAGCCTGTGACATTCACCCGGGGCGTCAAATTCTGGCTCTTCATAGTCCTTCAGCAAAACTGGGCCTCAGCTTCGGCTCTGGCCTCCCCAACACCCGCACTCCCTTCCCCTCATCCAGCATTCCCTGGGGGACGGTTCTCACGTATCCAGGTCAGAGTCGTGAGAGTTGTTGTCAGAGTTCCGACAGTTACCGTCTCTTTGAGCCATCACCCCTTCTGGGAGGTCACTGACACAGAAAACAGGAGGGAAAGGACAATTCCCCTCACAACAGAATGAGTTGGGAATGGTGGCATTTCAGGCTCCAGTGGGCTCTGTCTTTGGGTGGCCTGGATTTTCTCATGTCCCTTGAATTGAACTCCACGGGATCACCATTTCTTCCACCAGATGCTACTGAACCACATTCTCCCTAGGACACAATAATGTGGATGCGCCTTTAAGAAAAAAAAAAAGGTGCCATCGGGCGCATATAGGAAAAAAGGCACAAGGAAAAGCGTGTGGTCGGTAGGGTGTCATTGCAGGAGCTAAAAGAAGGAACAGGTTTTTTATTTTTTTTTTAATTTTTTTTTTTTTCAATGTTTTTTATTTATTTTTGGGACAGAGAGAGACAGAGCATGAACGGGGGAGGGGCAGAGAGAGAGGGAGACACAGAATCGGAAACAGGCTCCAGGCTCCGAGCCATCAGCCCAGAGCCTGACGCGGGGCTCGAACTCACGGACCGCGAGATCGTGACCTGGCTGAAGTCGGACGCTTAACCGACTGCGCCACCCAGGCGCCCCGGAACAGGTTTTTTAAAGTAAGCTCTACACCCAACGTGGGGCTTGAACTCAAGACCCCAAGATCAAGAGTCACATGCTCTGCCGACCGAGCCAGCCAGGTGCCCCAGAAATGACAATTTAGAGGCTGGTTTTTCCCCCACTTCAATCAACCCTACATCAGCGAAAACAAGCCGAGGTGCCTTCTCCTCTTTTATTTTCGCTCGAGCCAAGTCCTGCGTGTGTGTGTGTTTTCAAGGACTCTCCCCGGGAAGGACCCTGAACTTCCCTTAATCCGCACCCTCCTTTCATCCGCCCTGTCCCTTCACCACACCTACCTCTGCCTCAAAGTGACCTTTCCTCAGCGCAGCCCCATTCGGGCCAGTGCTGGCAGGTGGTCACGTAGGCAGGAATGCAGACTGCCTGCCTCCAGCCCCCTGCACGCTCCCCCAGGGCAATCGCTGTGCCTTTATGGCACAGAGTAAAGGTCTTGCCTAAAGTTTATGAATGAGTACCTGAATGACTTTTTCCGTCTCATCCTGGGCAAACAGAAACACGAGTCTGCTTCCAGGATAGACCTCTGCATGGTAATCCCGCCTGAAGTACATCATTATAAATGACCACATCACTCTGCTTGGGCTGGACACAACCCAAAGGCTATTCATAAGACAGAGAATCCTACTCAGCTCCCTCTGCTGCGACTCCACTGCCTTTCCTCCCTCCCTGCCTCCTACAGACATTCATGAAACATCACCGTGTGCCTGGCTTTGTGCAATATGGATACAGCGGCGAACAAAACCATCGCTCCACTTGTCGACCCCGGAACCAAGGCTCCTGGAGGCCTCCTTCGCTGGGCTGGCCCTGGAATCCTTTCACTGCAGGAGAGGGAGGGAGTGGTTTCCGTTCCTGGCGCCTGGGATGAAGCTGTGTGTAGGGGGAATGTTCCAGGCTTAGGGATGACTCCACACGTGGCCTAAATGTTTTATCCTAGTACAACGTACACAGAGAGACGTCCACAACTCACAAGCTCAAAGAAGGTCCACGTCCGTGAAACCAGCAACCAGATCAAGAAACAGAACACCACCAGCACCCACAGAAGCTACCGGTGCAGCCACAACCCCCTTCCCCCACCAGAGCTGAGCCACGTTAACCTCACAAATGAAAACTGCCAGTGCTGTTGCCTGCAAGAGATGGGTTTATTCAGGAATAAAAGAGGACTGCAGCACGGGACAAACAAGTCGCAGCGAAAACGGAGGCAAGTCTGGGGAACAAAGGAGGAGCACGCTTTTTGAAGGAGGAAAGGTGTAAGTTGGGAAGGCTGTTATAAACCAAAAGTCCAGGGGCGCCGGGGTGGCTCAGTCGGTTGAGCGGCCGACTTCGGCTCAGGTCACGATCTCGCGGTCCGTGAGTTCGAGCCCCGCGTCGGGCTCTGGGCTGATGGCTCAGAGCCTGGAGCCTGTTTCAGATTCGGTGTCTCCCTCTCTCTGACCCTCCCCCATTCATGCTCTGTCTCTCACTGTCTCAAAAATAAGTACATGTTAAAAAAAAATTTAAAAAAATAATAAACTGAAAGTCCATTGGATTAACACCGGGAGTTGGAAGTGTGATGGCTTTTCATTGGCCTCGCCGTTGCCCCACGGGGCCGAGGAAAGCAACTCTTCCTCCGGCCGGAGTAGCCGGGCAGTATCCACGTGCAAGGTCAAGTCTACCTCTGCCCACCGGGTCTGCAACCGACTACGAGTCCCAGGGCATGATTTCTCACACCCACAAGCCGACCTCTGAACAACACAAAACGCCTTGGCCTGTTTTTGAACTTCATAGAAATGGAATCACAGTTTGCACCCTTCGTCTCTGGCTGCTTTCGCTCTCCACCATCTTTGAGAGGGTCATCCACAGCTTTGCACATAACTGGTTTGTCTGCCCATCCACCTCGCTGTTAAGTACTCCATTTGTCTGAGTATACCAGGGATTATGTCTCCACTCTACTGTTGATGAAGGCTTGGGTGGTTTCCACTGTGGTACTATCCCAAATAATGCAGCTATAACCCCCTTGTGCACACCTCTCTCCCTCTCTCTCCCTCTCTCTCTCTTTTTTTTTTTTTTTTTTTGTTTACAATTGTTATGTTCAAGTAATCTCTATATCCAAGGTGGGGCTCAAATCTACAATACCAAGATCAAGAGTCACGTGCCCTACTGACGGAGCCAGCCAGGTGCCCCTTGGACACATCTCTTGATGAGCTACGCACAGGTGCCTGCCGCGTCGGGGCCCGAGATCGAGACTGCTGGGCCACAGGCCGTGCGCTCGTTTAGCTTAAGCGGATACTGCCGGTGGGTTTTGCAAAGCGGTTCTATGCATTTATGTTTCCATCTCAACAAAATTCAGTCCAATTTGCATTCCTCGTTGTGCCTTTCCGACAGGTGTATGTTGGTACAGGGCTGCGGCTTGCATTTGTGTTTCTTGGAAGGTTATTAATGTGGAACAGAACATCTTTTCACAAGCTTATTGGCTATCTGAATATCCTTTCTTGTTCAAAGGTTTTGTCCTAATTGCTGGATTCTGGGAGAACTTTGCTTTGTTTTTTATTTGCCTAATTTTTTGACAACATGAGTGAAAATTAGTGCCCATTTTATATAAGTCTGGTTCATACTCATGTTCATGGTCAATTTTCTGAGAAACTAGTAACTATGACAGACAGTATTTTTGAGTGTTACTCTGTATTATCTGATTGCACAGAGACCCAGAGATAAGATATTCTTCTCATCCCTGGGGCACCTGGGTGGCTCAGTTGGTTGAGCGTCCGACTTCGGCTCAGGTCATGATCTCACAGTTCGTGAGTTCGAGCCCCGCGCCGGGCTCTGTGCTGACGGCTCGGAGCCTGGAGCCTGCTTCGGATTCTGTGTCTCCCTCTCTCTGCCCCTCCCCCGCTCGTGCTCTGTCTCTCAAAAATAAATAAACATTAAAAAAAAATTTTTTTAGGGGCGCCTGGGTGGCTCAGTCGGTTAAGCGTCCGACTTCAGCTCAGGTCATGATCTCACAGTTCGTGGGTTCGACCCCCGCATCGGGCTCTGTGCTGACAGCTCAGAGCCTGGAGCCAGCTTCAGATTCTGTGTCTCCCTCTCTCTCTGCTCCTCCCCCACTCACATTCTGTCTCTCTCTCTCAAGAATAAATAAACAATGGGGGGTGGGAGGGAGGGGAGGGTGGGTGATGGGCATTGAGGAGGGCATCTTTTGGGATGAGCACTGGGTGTTGTATGGAAACCAATTTGACGATAAACTTCATATATTGGGAAAAAAAAGAATAAATAAACATTAAAAAAAAATTTTTTTAAGATATTCTCATCCCTTTTTATAGAAGACTAAACTGAGGCACAGAGAGGTTAAGTAACTCACACAAGGTCACACAGCTAAGTATAGGTATTTAAACACAGACAGTCTCACTCCAGAGCTTGCGCTATTAATCTCTGTCCTGGTGGGCTCCCAGGCCCTGCCACCCACAATACTTTACACACACACACACACACACACACACACACACACACGAAATTGCTCACCTCTGTCACCTGGCTGGGATGCTCTACAATTAGCCTTGAAGCTTCAGCTTATCTGTTCTCCAGGCCTGACTCCTTCCTGGAATGGGGTTTTGAGGCGGCATGGGAACTGTGGTCTCCGTGTGTCTCTCTAATTTCAGGTCCCGTAACTGCCATCCCTGTTCTAGATGGAACTCTGAGACTGGAGACTCCTTCCCGAGGCCCCTCCCACTCTGCCACCCGCTTCTTATTTATTCCCTGGTGCCACCCACGATCCCTGCTGTTCCCTCCGCTGAACCCCATTTAGCCAAAACAAAAACTATTTGTCACTAACATGTTTCTTGATCTCCATCCAGAGCCAGCATCTACACAGGAGGAGAACTGAGTGAAAAATGCCAGAAAATATCCCAAGAGGAAATACAGGCCTCACTGTGCCCCTTTAGCCCCTACCTTTGGGCTAAAACTGCGGTGAAAAAACAATAATAATAAACATTGATGACAACAGACCATCTCCAATAAGTTCATAATCGGCTCTAGGCCACTGTTGGAGCAAACAGGCCTCGTGCCTTCGTCCGAAGACCAACAAACTTGGACTCCGCTGAGGAAAAAGGGGAAGACGTAGAGCCAAGAGCTAACCAGAGTCAGCATATACTGCTCCTGTGATCCTAACCGTCCCCTACCCCTGCAGAGCGGGTGCTGGGGCCACACTGGAGGTAGCCCTTAAGGGCTGGCCTTCTTGCCACATCCTGGAGGACATTGAAGGCGCCTCGCCCTGCACACCCAACGGAAAATTAAGCCCCGCCGATTTGACCTCACCTTCTCCGCTGCTTCTTCCCTAGTTCACGCCTCTGAACCGTTGCAACGGCTGCACCTCCAAGCGGTCTCCCCAGTCACTTCTGTCCCTCCTGCTGCACCCCCAGCCTCTGCTTCCCCCGCTGTTACCAGAGTACAAAATCTCAGAGGCAAACGCGACCCTGCCACCTTCTTGACTGCCTGTCAGCAACGAGAGGAGCCCATCAAGGAAGGGACAGAGGCCCCTGTGCCAGCCCCCAGCCCCCAGGCTGCCTCCTACAGCTCACAGAAGCCTCCCAGCCTGTCGTGCACCCCCGTGGCCACTAGCTCCCCTCCCGCCCCTTCTCCCCATCTTTGTCTTGCCAAATCACAGACTTTCCTTTTGGCTCTTACGGAAGCTTCTCTACGCTCCTTCAGGCTGGGCTGAGCAACCCCCTGGCTCCCAGCCCCTGTGCCTGTCTACAGGGAGCACACCTGATGATGCCCAAGACCCTCGGTCTACTCCCCCACTGTCATGCCAACTCCCCACAAGTACAAACGGTGCCCCATCACTCACCTGCAGCTCCTTGGAGGCCAGCCCAGCGTTGGTCCTCCTCACTGTAGGAAGCTTCTTCAACCTTTAGGCCCCCTGAGAGCATCAGCTCGTATAGCCAGCCAGCCAGGAGGAGTCAGGTCAGAAAATGCATCCAACCACTCGTTTTTCAGATAAGAGAACTGACACGACACGCCAAGATTTTGATGAATGGTAGGGAGTAAGATGCTGCTCACCTACACGAATGGGATTGGGGCTAACGGTAGGACGAGGCTGCTGATTTCCCCCTCGAGAGGCGCAGGTTTTACAACAGGGACAAAGCAAGCCTTAATGCTATTTCTCGCTCTTTCCCACACCCAATGGGAAAGGGAAACACTGGAATCCGAGCCAAAGAAGGGGGTGAGGAGTGATTCCTTCTCCTCCCTGCCACACTTCCACAACTGCTGGCCCCAGAGAAGAGGCGGGTGCTTGCTGGTGAGACACGGGCTTTCTCTGGTCAAGTCAGAGAAGGCACAGGCCCTGTCAGCCCAAGCAGAAGCATCCACACGGATTAAGCTTGCCTGTCGCCTCAGGCCATCCTGGTTAAAGGCTTGGCTGGTGTGGATTGGCCATTATTTTAAAAAGTCGGGAAAGCCGGGGCCTCGCAGCTGAAACACAGTGGGGACAGCGAGACGTTCAGGGACTGAGTCCTTCAAAGCATGTTGCTCAAAGCCAGCCATCCGCTTACACACATTTCAAACACAGCACCGGGGTCCACACTCAAACTGCCGCATTTCAGCCAAGCTATCAGCATTATAGGAAGCCAACGGCCTTCCGCCAATTCAGAAGAGTGTCGGAGACCCAAGGGAAGTCTCATTACAAAATGATTGTTGCCTGGAAGGGTCCAGGCCCTGTCTAGGAAAGGACCCCTCACCCCAGGACTCCAGCTTTCACACTCCATCTACTGTCGACCCCTCTCTGTGTCCTTTTGGGGTGCCGGCAACAGCCCCAGACCAGGCACTGGATTCTTCCCTGACTCTTATTAGCTTAGTGACCACAGGCAACCCCCTTACCCTGAGTCAGCCTCAGCCCTGCCCAGCCACCAGAGTGAAATCCACAGGGCTTGCCTGTCATCAGGGGAGCTGCTAATAAGTGTACGTGCATCCACGGAATACTACACAGTCATTTTTTAAAAAGTACTAATAAGGAATGATCTCCAAAATGTATTGCTAAGTGAAAACAGCAAGGTACAGAACCACACAATGTGTATCATACGGGTCATGTGAAAAGGAGGAAAAGAATATTTGTATGTGCGTTCATATTATCTCTGAAGGACTTTACAAGAAACGGATAGCACTGGCTATCTCCTAGATGGGGATCTACATGCACAAGGAACAGAGCAGGAAGAAAACTCTTTCTCGGTCTCTACGCTTCCGAATTTCAACAGATGAGCATATCATCTATTCACTATAAAGTTTTAAAGTTAAAAAAAAAATCAAATAACATCAGTAGGAGTCAATGAATGGCAGGATGGGGCTAGGTGAGAAGAGAGGGAGAGGTGAAAGTCGACAATAACTCTGGGATCACTAGTCTGGATGACCAGATTAGCTAAAATATAGATGCCAGGAAGAAAAGGAAGGTTTGGGGGAGGAAAACAAATTCAAACTTGGACTGCCCGGCTGGAAACGCAGGAAATATCCAAATAGAGGTGTTTAGAGCAGGAACTTGAAGACACGTCAAGAGAGCTCAAGAGACAAGGTAGTATTAGCAATGTAGATTTGGGGTCACCATTTCAGAAGCGATGTTTAAAGCCACGATAACAGATGATAAGCTGGTCTTCCTGTTGAAAGGGGCAGAAACCTGACGCAACCTGCCTTTAAAAATAAAAGAGGGAGGGAATCTCTTACGATAAATTACCGTGAAATCCAAGGCACGAATGTGGCTGAATCTAAGGATTCAAAAACATCCTGAGGATTCTGAAGGGGACAAACAGGTCCAATTCTGTAAGTTCAAGGAAGAAAAAAAGAGGTTGTCATTTAGCCTTAGTTCCAAGCCATGAATAAGCGACCACACGGAAAATGTTAAAGCCATCCCTACTGTCCGGCGAGAGTCTCCCTTCAGCACCGCACCCCACTTCTGAAAGTCAGGAATAATGCACTGCACAAGTCAGCAAACCCCTAAAATCCAAGCTTCTCACAACTGTCTATGAGAACAGTGCTTGCCTGGTTCAGAGACTGTGCAACCCAGTTGTCCTTGATGGAGCAAGTCATAGATTCAGTGCACGTACAGAAAGAGAACGATGTGTTCTCTCCCTATAATACTTCTGCTTCTCCTGGCCCACCTTTCAGCTCAGCTCGCCTCTGTTTGTCTTGATCCCCAGACGGGCTCCTGCTACCTGTCAACAAGTTGTCCCCTGGCAGCTCCAGGCTTCCATAGTCCTTAGAGCTCTTGTCCCAGAAACCCCAATAACACGAGGAAGAGACACAGGGAGGAATCTGTTTAGCTGAGCTCAAATCACGTGCCCAACACTTAACCAACCAGAGTGGAAAAGGGGATAGAGCGCTCTGCTTGGCCAAACCCAGGCCACATGCTCTGGCGGTTGGTTATTCTCCATTTGCTGTCCCCCAGACCAGCTCTCCGTCCTCGCTGTCCTGTGCAGCGTGGCAGAGGCTGACGGCAATGACTGCGTCAGCCAGATGCCCTTGCCAGCTGGCTTCCAGTAGGAAGCACCGGGAGGCACTCGGAGGGCGGGAGGAGAGAAAGGGTAAGGTATTTCTTCCTTGCTCCCTCCTTGCTCTGGGTTGCCAACTGTCAGCTGATGCATCGCTCTATAGCTGCTGCTGAGTGGCTGGTTCTACAAAACGAGAGCTCCCGCTGGGTGCTGGTAACGACAATTCTTCCTCTTTCCCCTTCAGACCTAGGGACGAGAACGGCTTCTTGCTGTTGGTTCTCTTAGCCCTGCCAACACCTCTACAAAGCAGCCCTTCTTCAAGATCGCCTCAGTTGATCTTTGGGGGTGGAATTCTGTTTCTATCCAAGACTGCGAGTGACACGGGTGTCCAGCCCTGGGGTGGAAGGGCCTCGTCTTCCCCTCGAAGAAAGGAGTGATGAGCAGACACAGACACGCCTCCGCTGCTGACAGAAGCCATCCGAGTGGCCGGAGACCCCAGCTGAGGACGAAGCCTGCATCTAAGGGGCGAGAGAAAGGAGACAGTCTTACGGGGAAGGAGTGGGATGCAAAGGAGTTATGAGAACAATTAGGAGACAACTGTGGAGACACCCCGACGGAGGGAAATAAACTTCAAGAAAGTCGCGAGTGCCATAGTTCAAGGGGACACAAAGTATGAGGAGGTTACTGGATTACGGATTAGAAAAGGACTGCCGACGTTTGAACAAAGTCTCAGTAGAATGGTGTGCCGATTTGTCAAACATGCCCCCTCCCATTTTTTTTTTTTTTTACATTCTTCCCCTGAGAGGGGGTACCAATGCCCCTTCCCTTTGAACCTGGGCTGGTTTATGCCTGCTCTGACGAACAGAGTAGAACAGAAGAGACACTGAGCGGCTTCTGAGACCAGGTCAGAAAATGCCGTGCAAATTGAGATCAGTCTCCTCGGGGTGCTCACTTTGGGTGAAACCAGACCCCATGCTGAAGTTGCTGCGCCAGAGGGCCAAGAGCAAGTGTCCCAGGTGACAGGCAAGGTGAACCTCCACCTGACGGCCAGTGCCCATCACCAGCTGCGTGAGTGAGTCCCCATGACATCCAGCCCCGTCCAGCCTTTAGACGATGGTGGCCCCAGCAGGTATCTGACTGAAGCTCCGTTCGAAACCCCAAGCAAGAGCTGCCCCCACCCCCAGCCCTTCCCCAAGGTCACACTCCACGGAATCATGTAGGGAGTTAAACGGTCGGTGCTTAAGTTGCTAGGTTTGGGGGGTAGATTGTTACACGGCAATAGCGACGAACGGATTTTGGCACTGGAAGTGGAGTATTTGAGACAGGTGGTGTCGGCTTTGGGACCGGAGCCAAGTGAGATGCAGAGGACTTGAGGAGACCTGGTGGAAGTCCGACGGACCTCAAAGAGCTTGGCTCATCCTCAAAGAGGATGGCTTAAAAGGAAAATGAGGGAAATGTTATCGGAAACAACAAGGAAAGCGGAACCTTGTAATAAAATAGCAGAAGGGTAAGCAAAATTTCACCTGCAGGGATGTGGAAAATCAAAAACATCGGATAAACTGATGAATCTGGCTAAGGAGATTTCCAGGCAGAAGGTCAAAGGTGACAGACAATTGGTTTATTTTAACCGTGTGTCATAAGGCCTGGACAGAGAAAGGTGACCTAAAAGGGAAGACAGGAATCATTCCCTTTTTAAGCAGAATTTATAGAAAATATAAAAGGACCAGAACTTGCTGGTTCAAAAATAAAACGAATTCTCATCTCCACATCTCCTACCAGAAGATTCTCCAAGTAAGAAAGGACCTCACAGAAAATATCAAACCCAGGGCACTGGCAGGAAAACATCTCTGGGTAAAAATGAGACAGAGTGTGTAACTAGAGCACACTTTGTTAAGACCTCAGAAAGTTTTTGAACAGCCTTCATAGACCCTTTAAAACATACAATCTATTAAGGATCATAAGGTTTTGCCTGGACGACCCTCTTGTTTAAACAATAGAGCTTTGGGGTGCCTGGGTGGTTTAGTCAGTTAGGCGTCTGACTTTAGCTCGGGTCATGATCTCACGGTTCATGAGTTCAAACCCCACATCGGGCTCTGTGCTGACGGCTCAGAGCCTGGAGCCTGCTTCGGATTCTGTGTCTCCCTCTCTCTCTGCCCTTCCCCCGCTAAGCACTCTGACAGTCTCTCTCTCTCAAAAATAAATTAACATTAAAAAAAAAAAAAAAAGACAATAGAGCTTTTAAGAATCCTAGGGGTACCATTTCGCTTAAAAACCTTGCAATAGCCCATAGATAAGGTAGGACTTGTCTATGCAGGGAGGGGTCTCCCAGCCAGTCACTAAAGCCACTGTTGCTTAAAACAATACCAATAAATACTTTGTCTTCATGAATCTGTAATTTGAAAGTGTTCATTGGGGACGTCTGGGGGTGTCGGCTGAAGTGGCTTATCTGGGGCTAAAGGACCCACTTCCAAAAAGGCTCATTTACAAGGCTGGCAAATCATCCCTAATTGTTGGGTCCTTTCCACGTGAGCTTCTTGTTGGAGTAGCTTCCTCACAGCATAGTGGCTGGGTTCTGAAATCAACTACCCTAAGAAATAAGAGTGAAAAGGAAACAAAAATCTTTTTATCCCAAGTGGGTCTGAGCAATAAAAACCAAAATGCGTGACGAAATCAAACACCAAGAAAGCTGCCAAGAGTTTAAGTTTCAAGGTAAAGATGGAGGCTGGGACATAACCACCAACGTTTCCTTCCTTCCAAAGGTCACCAAAATAATATTTTAAGAACCAATAAATCCAAAAGGATGAAGAGAATGAGAGAAGCAAGGAGCAAAATTTCAGAATGTTTAAAGCCAAGAAATGAATGATAAAGAACTCAGAGACTTCAAAAATAAAACTGAGTCCTGAGCCAACAGTGGGGATACCCCAAAACCAACATGATGATTTATACTACACATTTCAAAAGATCTCAGCAATCGACTGTGTCAGTTACCTGGGGAAGTGGGAGTGAACGTGGCAGAGTCTTTTAAATTGTTTTTCATGTTTCTTCATTTTTGAGAGAGAGAGACAGAGCACAAGCAGGGTTGGGGAGAGAGAGGGAGGGAGACACAGAATCCGAAGCAGGCTCCAGGCTCTGAGCTGTCAGCACAGAGCCCGAGGCAGGGCTCTAACTCAGGAACCGTGATATCATGACCTGAGCTGAAGTTGGACCTCAACCAACTGAGCCACCCAGGCGCCCCCAGCGTCTTTTAAGTATAGTGGATTGTTTGAAAGTCTGTTAAAAAAGAAACCAGGCACTAAACCCCTCTTCTTCACTCTACAAAGCTATGAGATGGCCTTTTCCACGTCTCAGTCAAAAACTTGAGGTTTATTCTCTGGAGAGAATAAAACAGACTGTCTTGAACTGAAAGACGTCAGGCAAAGTGGAGGGTGGGGCTACTGTATTAAAATATGTAGATTAAATAAGTAAGTGCACACTGGATGCTGAGATCCTGGGAGGAGACTGGCAGATTGTTCTGTAGAGGATACGCCCAGGGCGGGAGGAAACATCTACAGATATTGGCATCAAATATTCTACGTATAAATGGAGCGGCCAATTACCCCATAGTCAACAATGGTGAACACACCCCACCTAAGTGCTTGTAATTTCCCATTGCTATTAGTTTTATTGCTATTAGCTTTTCATTCTTCAATATGGGCAGACGACCAAGGATTGCCAGATTACCTGAGGAAATCTTTGAACCTGAAGGATAAAGAACAAAAATTAAAAAAAAAAAAAAAAGTGATGTAAATTTGTGCGACCACTGCGCAACCAGTATGGAAGCTTCTCAAAAAAAAAAATTAAAAACCGGGGCACCCGGGTGGCTCAGTCAGGTGAGCATCCAACTCTTGATATCAGCTCAGGTCATGATTTCACAGTCATGAGATTGAGCCCCACATCAGGCTCCACACTCAACATGAAACCTGCTTGGGATTCTCTCTCTCTCCCTCTCTACTCCTCCCCCCACTCAAAATAAATAAACAAACAAACAAACTGTAAAACAAATTAAAAATAGAATTACCATATGATCCAATAATTCCATTACTGGATATTTACCCAAAGAATATGAAAACCCTAATTCAAAAAGATATATGCACCTCTGTGTTTATTGCAGCATTATTTATAATAGCCAAGATATACAAACAGCCCATGTGTCCATCCATAGATGAATGGACAAAGAAGAGGTCACACACACACACACACACACAGTAGAATATTACTCAGCCATAAAAAAAATTAGATCTTGCCATTTGCAACAACATAGGTGGACCTAGAGGGTTATGCTAAGTGAAATAAGTCAGACAAAGAAAGACAAATACCAAATGATTTCACTTATATGTAGAATCTAAAAAACAAAACAAGCAAACAAACAAAAAGCAGAAACAGACCCATAAATACAGAGAACAAATTGATGGTTGCCAGAGGGGAGGAGGTAGAGGACTGGGCAAAACAGGTGAAGAGGAGTAGGAAATATAGGCTTCCACTTATGGAATGACTAAGTCAGAGGGATAAAAGATACAGGATGGAGAATATAGTCAGCAGTATTGTAATAGCATTCTATGGTAACAGATGGTACCGATCTGAAATTAAACCTATACTTAAATATAAACAAACAAATAAATAAATAGGACAAAAGTAAAAAAAAACAAAAAAAAGGTAAAAATCAACTTGGGGAAACAGTTTATGGAAAGAGAGAAATTTTAAAAGCTAACATCTGTAGAGAGACCAGAAAAGATACTGCCCCCACAAAACAACAACAGAATTCTATTTCCAGCGGAAAATTCTACTGAAAAATTTTAAATATGACATCAGAAATGAAAATACCAGAAGAATAAATGGATGTAAAATTGGGAAAATCTCCCCCCAAAAAAAAGAACAACAACAAAAAAAACCCACAAAGCTACAGAAATAAGGCAAAAACAAAAATTTTTTTTTAATTTGAGCACCAGTCTAGAAGGTACCATATATTAATAGTGGATTTTCAGGGGCACAGAGGAATGGAGCAGAAATACTCAGCAATGAAATGATTTGAAAAATTTCCCATAACTAAAAGACACGAGTGTCCTGATTGACAATGTTTGTGAATGCCTGGCACAATGGATGAAAACAGATCCACCCCAAACCACAGAACTGAAAAATTTCAGAACAGTAGAGACAAAAAAAAAAAAAAAAAAGAAGAAGATTTCACAAAGAAAAATATATCAAGCATAAAAGATGAGAAATCAGAACGGCTTTGGATTTTTCAAATACCGGTAGGAAGCGATGAAGCAATGCTTTCAGATTCTGAAACTTTTCTCCCAACTGAGACACTTATACCCAACCAAAGTAGCAATAAAGCATGGAGGTAGAATAAAGTCATTTCAGAATGTTGTGTTGGCCAGCTTCTGCTGGGTAATGAACGACCACGAGTGCTCAGAACCATACGTGACATGCATTTTTATTCTTGGTCGCATGTCTATGAATCGGCAGAGATGACTCCCCTTCAGGCTCTGAGTCTGCAGGTCTCCTGGTGAGGCTCCAATCCACGTGGAAATACTGAATATTAATCGAAGCAAAATTGCAATGTAACCGTATTTGGAGAATAGGAGGTGGAAAGGGTGAATATGTATGGTGGGGAAGGGGATGAAAGAAAGCTAAATCCTTACTCTGGAGACAGAGCAGCATAAGGTTAAGGGCATGAGCTATAGAGCCAAATCACATCGGTCTGAATCCCAACTCAGTCATTTATGAGATGTAGGGCCTTGGGCGAGTTATTGAATCTTTCTGTTCCTCAGTTTCCCCATCTGTAAGACAGTATTAATAATAATCCCTAGGGTGTCTGGGTGGCTCAGTTGGATAGGCCTCTGACTCTTGATTTCAGCTCAGGTCATGATCTCATGGTCACGAGATCGAGCCCCATGTTGGGCTCGGCATGGAGCATAGAGCCCATTTGGGATTCTCCCTCCCTCTCTCTCTGTCCCTCCCTGGCTCGTTCTCTCTCTCTCTCCAAATAGATAAATAAACTGAGACCATTAAATAAATATATGGGAAGAACCTAGAAAAGTGCCTGGCAGAATCTAAGCGCTATATGAGTGACTGCTATTATGACTAATCATGGTAGAGCACCAATAGAAAATGCCTATGCTAAAAAAATAATGAAGTAGCCATTGAATTATATTGTTTATGGACACGTAAATCCCAAAATAATTAGCTAGGAGGTGAAAATGGCTGCCTCTGTGGAAATGGGGGGGGGGGGGTGGGGAAGGAAGGACTGGGGACTGCTGTTTCTCAACAAAATTGAAGCGGTTGATTCCTATGTACATTATAGCTTTGAGAAAGATAAACAATAAAAATAAAGAATGATGAAAAGTGAGAAGATGCTCAGCTGCGCACGAGGAGAACAATGGTTACCTTTCTTTGACGGCAAAAAACCAAAATGGCTCTACGATGTGGGAAGTGGGAAGCACACATCAAAATATTGAGTTCACTGAAGCTGTCTATAGAAGGGAAAATGGCTAATTTTTTCCTAACCCAAGAAACAATAATGTGCTTATAATTAGAAAAAAAAAAAAGAGTTGAGTTCAGTAATGTTATAACTGCCGTAATACCAACAGTCCTTCCTACCTTCTATTCATTTGTGGTACATTAATTAATCTGAATACTCATAGGCAAATGCATCTTTGTTTCTAAACTAAACCACCAAATATTAGAACTTCAAATAAATTCAGGGGCTTAAAGCCAACTTATTCTTTTTGCAATTTCTTCCTTTTTCAATAGTGCCTTTCTTTTACAATTTTTACTTTCTTGGTAATTTTGATCTCACTAGACTAAATAAACAAATGAATAATTGATCCCTAAAAAACTTGTCTTGGGGCGCCTGGGTGGCTCCGTTGGTTGAGCCTCTGACTTCGGCTCAGGTCACGATCTCACGGCTTGTGAGTTCGAGCCCCGCGTCGGGCTCTACTCTGACAGCTCAGGGCCTGGAGCCTGCTTCAGAGTCTGTGTCTCCCTCTGTCTCTGCCCCTCCCCCACTTGCACTCTATCCCTCTCTCAAAAATAAATAAACATTAAAAAAAAATTTTAAAAGCCTGTCTTAATAAAAAAAGAAAACATCAGCCAGCAAAGTCAAAATATGAAATTATTCCATGTAAAATTAATATTATAGAATAGTAGTCTGACAAAAACATATACAAAATACATTTAGGATTTTTTAAAGTGGGAACTGACAGCATAACTTCAATTGAAAATGAAAGGAACAATAAGAAAAGGGGTGCTTGGACAGCTCAATCGGGTAAGCATCTGACTCTCAGTCATACATCTGACTCAGGTCATGATCTCACAGTTGTGAGATTGAGCCCTACATTGGGCCCTGCACTGAGTGTGGAGTCTGCTTAAGATTCTCTCTCTCCCCCTCTCTCTCTGCCCTTCCCCTATTCATGCACATATGTTCTCTCTCTCTCTCAAAAAAAAAAAAAAAAAAAAAGAGGGGCACCTGGGTGGCTCAGTCGGTTGGGCAGCCAACTTCGGCTCAGGTCATGATCTCGCGGTCCATGAGTTCGAGCCCCGCGTCGGGCTCTGTGCTGACGGCTCGGAGCCTGGAGCCTGTTTCGGATTCTGTGTCTCCTTCTCTCTGACCCTCCCCCGTTCATGCTCTGTCTCTCTCTGTCTCAAAAATAAATAAACATTAAAAAAAAAATTTTTTTAAAGAAAAAAAAAGAAAAAAGAAAAACTATAAAACATAAACAAGTAGAAATAAAAGCAAAATAAGTCTGCTCTTTAAAGGAACATTAGAAATCTTAAAAATAAAAAATACAACCTTTGAAATAAAATATGCAATAGACAGGATAAACTCTAGACCCAGCAGAGTCAAAGATAAAATCAGTGAACTGAAAAACACAGTAGTGAGAAATTAACTCAGAACGCAGTTAAGTACAGAGAAGCCACACAAACATTAAGGAGAACTAAAGAGGCTTAGAGGTAAGATGGAGAGGTTCAAAGAAATGTCTCACAGGAGTTCCAAAATGTAAAAAAAATAAAGGGTATGACAAAGAAGAAATGTTTTAAAAAACGACGCAGATAATTTTCCAGAATTGAGGAAATGTGTTCTCATGCATGTTGGACACCAGGCAGGAAAAATAAAACAATAAATTCCATACAGAGATACACTACAGTGAAACAAGCACATTAAGGATGAAGAGACAACCCTAAAAGCCATGATAGGAAAAAAGATACATTATCTACCAAAGAATTTCAACAGACCTCTTATCGGAATAGTACACACTGAAAGGCAACAAGGTAATGCCTTTGAAAGCGCTGAGAGCAATGGCTGTGTAGGTTCTCTTAGTATCTGTGGAGGAGGAAATCAACACACTGCAAGGCTAAGTCAATCTCTCAAGATCCTACCCAGTAGGATCCCGACCCAACCCAGATTCTTCCATCCAGATTCTTCAGTGCACGTAGAGGAATACAGGGGAAAGTTTCCTAAGAAAAGAAACAATTCACCGAGCGACAGCTAGGCTACATATTTAACAACGGGAAAACAGCCACAACAGAACACTAAACAGCAACGACGATTGAGAAATTGTATGTACATCCATCAACGGGAATAAAATGGACCATCAACCAGGAACCTGTGCGTAGGCCTCTGAACCCTTCAACGAAAGAACTAAAGGACAGATAAGAAGCATTAAAGGTGAGGTTAAACACTTTTCTTCGGAAACATTTCCTCCCGGAAAGTTTACCTGTCACTTTACCTGACAGTGTTTTTCAACAACTTTGAGTTGTAAAAAAGAGTTTCAGTTTACCTGAAAGTGTTTTTCAACAACTTTGAGATGTAAAAAAGAGAAAGAAATACTACAGTCTATCGTTGGGGCTAAGAACGCTTCAGGCATCTGGAAGTTCACGGGCACTAACAATCTGATCACACCTGTAGGGGTAACATGAACAAATGAAGCTCAGAGTAAATTCAAAATCCAGATGATCCTATTCATAACTGATCTTTTCTCAGCCTTTTGGCCAGAGACACTTGTAGATCACACTTAATCAATCACTTGCGTGGGGCGCCTGGGTGGCTCAGTCGGTTGGGCATCTGACTTTGGCTCAGGTCGTGATCTCACGGTTCGTGGGTTCGAGCCCCGCGTCGCGCTCTGCGCTGACAGCTCAGAGCCTGGAGTCTGCGGCTGATTCTGTGTCTCCTTCTCTCTCGGCCCCTCCCCGGCTTGTGCTCTGTCTCTCAAAAATAAATTTTATTGACCACCACCTAACTGGTCTCCTTATCTCCCTAATGTCCCGGGGCTAAAATGCCACACCCTTCTCCCGGCAACACACCCCAAATAATGTCTGTCTTCTCAGCTATACTGAAAAGTCTGTCACGGCAGGGGCTGTCTTACTCATCTTCGGGGCTCTGATGCTTATGCCTGGCTTCATTGGAGTTCAAAGAGTGTTTGCTAAATAAACCAAACTCAGTTAAGAATTGGTTACAATGTAATACTACAGAATGCTAGTAGGTGGCGCCATGTTTTCTTTTTGAGCTGAAGGTAAAAAAAAATCTTTGGATATTTGGGAAAAGAAACGCGAGAGCACAGGAATACTTAGACTACAAAAGCAACCTTGCTAACTGGTACACTCACACAGGTACCTGGGAAAAGATACACCTGTACAGGTATATGACCCAAAGAGCCCCTAGGAGATCTAACTGTTAATAAAAAGTCCCTTTCTGGGAAATCCCTTTCTGCAAGCTTTTAGCACCTAGACTACAATTGATGCTATTGTGCGGGATCAGTAACTGTTTCCGTGGTTAATTTAATTTTTTTTTTAATTTTTTCTTTAACATTTTAATTTAGTTTTGAGAGACAGACACAAAGCAGGAGCAGGGGAGGGGCAGAGAGAAAGGGAGACACAGAATCCGAAGCAGGCTCCAGGCTCTGAGCTGTCAGCACAGAGCCTGACTCAGGGCTCAAACCCACGAACCAGGAGATCATGACCTGAAGCTGAAGTCAGACGCTCGACCGACTGAGCCACCCAGGTGCCCCTCCATGGGTCATTTTAGGAAAGTGAACTTGCCCTTTATAAAAAGTTGTGTCTAAATTGCCACCTACTGAAATTACAAGAAAACTATGCACAGACCTAAAGTAATCGGAGTATGAGAATTCTTTATGCTTTAAGAAAAACTCATATAATTTTCTTAACTAAGGAACCTAAGTAGGAGTGATTTAGAAGTATTTGCAGATATATGAAAGTTTTAAAGTTTGGCTTTTTGTGCCAAGAAGATACCTATCTACACTGATATGTAAACTGTCTATATTTCCTGGAAAAGCTAAAGCCTGGATAATTAATGAATTACTCAACTCATATATACCCAGGGATTAAGTGTTATGTGAACGAGTTTTTAAATTCCTTCCGGAAACAGAATTCTAAATGTTTAAAAAATTGTTGGTGGGCTTAGTAGCCAGGGAACAACTCAATTTAACAAACATTTATTCAATGCCCCCACAGACCAGGCGCAGGATTAGTTATTAAGCAACCTCTGTTAAGATATAATTGGTTTTATTTTGCAGCTGTAAAAACACTGTGCAGCTTTGGAAAATTAAGGAAAATAAGAGTACCCATAATACAACCAAGCAATGACAACTGCTATTAGCATTGTGGTGAACTTCAGTCTAAATTTTTTCCCTCGAGTTTTTAATTTTTTTAATGTTTATTTATTTATTGTGAGAGAGAGAGCTAGCAGGGGAGGGTCAGAGAGAGGGAAAGAGAGAATCCCAAGCAGGCTCCACTCTGTCAGCATGGAGCCCAAAGGGAGCTTGAACTCACCAAGGGAGAGATCATGACCCGAGCCCAAATCAAGAGTTGGATGCTTAACCAACTGAGCCACCCAGGTGCCCTTGCCCTAGAGTTTTCTAAAGCCTGTATTTTTAAACTTCATCCCATACAGCTTTTTTTTCACCCAGCATTTCAGCAAAATTATTTCTCATGTTACTAAAAATGTTTTCTGAACAACATTTTAATCTCACGTAAGATTATACAGATTTTGGGGGCACCTGGCTGGTTCAGTTGGTTGAGCGTCAGACTTCCGCTCAGGTCACGATCTCGCAGTTGACCGAGTTCAAGCCCCGCGTCAGGCTCTGTGCTGACAGCTCAGAGCCTGGAGCCTGTTTCGGATTCTGTGTCTCCCTCTCTCTCTGCCTCTCCCCTACTCATGCTCTGTCTCTCTCTGTCTCAAAAATAAAGATAAACAGGGGCGCCTGGGTGGCTCAGTCGGTTAAGCGGCCGACTTCGGCTCAGGTCATGATCTCGCGGTCCATGAGTTCAAGCCCCGCGTCGGGCTCTGTGCCGACAGCTCAGAGCCTGGAGCATGTTTCGGATTCTGTGTCTCCCTCTCTCTGACCCTCCCCTGTTCATGCTTTGTCTCTCTCTGTCTCTAAAATAAAAATAAATAAATAAATAAATAAATAAATAAATAAATAAAGATAAACATTAAAAAAATTTTAGATTATTAAGGCTTTGCTACCTGTTGTCAAATTGATGTACAAAAAGGTTGCATTGATTCATACACCCACCAACAAAATATTAAAATGCTTACCTCTACACGTCTTCATTACTGGATATTAAGATTCCTTTAAATGCTTGCCAAAATAATGTGTGAAGCTTATTATCTTGAGTTTTTCCCATTTTCTATCTTATAAGAGAGTTAACATTTTTCATATGCTTAATGACAGCCTATGTTACTCTCTTTATAAATTTCCTGTTCAATTTTTAAACAATGTTTTCTGTTGACATGAAAGTTTAATATGAAAAAGGAATTCGTCCATATTGATTTGTTAGAACTCTTGGTATTTAAGGGCATTGATTCATTTTTCTCGTGGTTTTTAGTTTTTCAATGTATAGAAGCCTTTGATTTTTACATAGTCAATTTTTTTCTTTATGGCTTCTATTTGCGGTATCATGCTTAGGAAAGAATTACCCACTTTCATATTATATTTATCTATATTTTCTTCTAGTTTAATATTACTTCTTTTAAGATCTTTAATACATCTGGGGCGGCTGGGTGGCTCAGTAGGTTGAGTGTCCGACTTCGACTCAGGTCATGATCTCGCAGCTTGTGAGTTCGAGCCCCACGTCGGGCTCTGTGCTGACAGCTCAGAGCCTGGAGCCTGCTTTGGATTCTGTGTCTCGCTCTCTCTCTCTCTGTCCCTCTCCCACACTTGTACTCTGTCTCTCTCTCTCTCTCTCTCTCTCTCTCAAAAATAAACATTTTAAAAAAGATCTTTAATACATATGAAATTTCTTTGGCACAAGGAATGAGTGGGTATCTATTTTTATTTTTTATATACATTAAAAAATTGTTTTAGTATTTATTTATATTTTTGAGAGAGAGAGAGAGACAGCGCACAAGCAGGGAGGGGCAGAGAGAGACGGTATAGAATCTGAAGCAGGCTCTAGGCTCTGAGCTATCAGCACAGAGCCCGATGTGAAGCTTGTATTCACAAGTTATGAAATCATGACTTGAGCCAAAGCCTGAAACTTAACCGACAGAACCACACAGGTGCCCCTATTTTTATTGTTTTAACAAATACTTACCCGCTTAACACAACACCATTTATTAAATGGTCATCCTTCCACAAAAATAAAAGTGAAGCACCTTCATCTTATAGTAAGTTCTAATATATACTTTGATCTATATCTGAATATCTCTTTTATTCCACTTATCTGTTCATTTATTTTGACCCCAGAATCCATACTGTTTGATTACAAATACATGTTTTAACTTCTACTAGGGCAAATTTCTCCTGATAGCATTCTTTTCTCCCCCCCACCAAAAAACTTTAAAAATATTCTCCTACATTTATTCATCTAGATAAATGTTAGAAACATTCAGTCATATTTTTTAAAAAGCATCCCATTGGAATCTTTAATTAGGGATCATTATTATATGTACATGTTAACTCAGAAAAAACTGGCAGCTTTACAATATGGAGTCTTCTCTTCCAGAACAGTTTTCAAATCTTCAAGTCCTTTGACATCTAAGAGTTTCGCAGTTTCCTTCTTGTGGGTCCTGCGTGTATCTTGTAAAATGTATCCCTAGACTTTTTTATAATCATATATTGGATCCTTTTTTTCCCATTACATTTCTAATCATTTATTGTTGGTAATCACACTTTGGGCATAAGTCTCTTCTCCTGTATTTTCAAATTGTGCCTTTAGAATAGCCCCCAAGAAACTGGATAATTTTGTATAAGACTATGGATACATGGAGAAAGTCTTGTCAAACTGCTGTAAAATTTTCACACCACAAGTAAAATATTTTAAGGTACCTGTTTTATACCACCCTGAACTATTCACTGTTATCTTTGTAAATCAATAATTCATTGGAAGTAAATGGTATATCCTTTAATTTACATTTTTTTACTACATGTGAAGATGAACATTTCCCCATAACTTTCATCTATTTTGCAGCCTTTTTTTTTAATGTTTATTTATTTTTGAGAGAGAGAGACAGAACACAAGTGGGGAAGGGCAGAGAGAGAGGGAGACACAGAATCCCAAGCAGGCTTCAGGCTCTGAGCTGTCAGCACAGAGCCTGACGCGGGGCTCGAACTCACGAACCTCAAGATCATGACCTGAGCTGAAGTCAGACGCTTAACCGACGGAGCCACCCAAGCGCCCCTAGTTTGCAGTCCTGTGCATAAAAGACATTACCGTGGATACGGATTATGTTTACAAACAAAAATGCCATTGCTTGAGATAAACAGAGTTCATCTAGCCTAGTAAGGAACTAAATGGAGGAGTGTCTGGGCACAGAAATGATTGGGGTACTAGTGGCACTTGGTGGGTGGGTGCCAGGGATGCTAGATGTCGCCCGATTCACGGGACGGTCCTGCATAATGATGAATATCATACCAACCATTGTTATGAGTGAAAAACTTACCTATAATTTTCTGTGTTTACAACCTATTTCTGTTTTACACACACATTTTTGCATCATTTGGATATACGGTGACATTTCGAGGCACGCAAGTAGAATGTAAGTCAAGACAAAAATTGTGCTTTGATTTGTTGGAATACTAACAGTTGTTCAACCATTGGACAGTTATGTCACTAACGACAACATATTTACGTTATTGACATTGCCAGCACAACACTTCGTTATCAGTTTTTCAAGCTGCCCCATTCACACTGATTCTAAGAACAGGGCAAAATCTGGCCTAATAATTGAATCTTCTGGTGTAATCATGCTCAAACATTTACATCTAAAAATACACGTCCGTTTATGAAAAACGACTTGCTTTTTATTTGTCCTATGCTTTAAAACTTAGGGAAATATATTTTTGATGCTATCGCTATTGTAATAACATATAAGCAGGTTATATTCTCTGTATGTTTAATTGCAAGATAGTAAAGGGAGCGTTGCAAAACACTGGCACAAAACGTGGGTCTTGACAGTGAAAATATTAACACCCTAGGACCAAAACGTATGCCAGGAAATCTAAGATTTGGTCAGTATTAGAAAACACTTTAATGGAATTCATAGTACTAGCAGATCTAAGGAGAAAATCATATGATCATCTTGATAAATGTTGAAAAGTCTTTGATAAAATTCAGTACTCATTCCTAAAAATTCTTGAGAAAAGAGAAGTGGGGTAACGCTTCCTTAACATGCTATATTAACATAAGATAGCCTATCACTTTATTTTCTGTATTTGGATGCTTTGACACCTGGGGACTTGCTGATCCAAGAAAAGTGACCCCTCCCAGGATCAGCTCATTCCTAGAGACAGTAAACAACTCGCCTATAAGACCACCTCCTTTACTGGGCTCTCAGATTCTGGACCACGATCTCCCTACCCTAGTTACCCCAGAGCCAAGTAAGAGACAACTAAGGATAGGTTCTAGGCCCAAGAGCCTGCTGAAATTATTCAAGCCAGCCATCCTAAACCTACTTACTTGGCCTCACCCTTCCTTTCCATGGAAACCACAATAAAGGCTCCTGACCACATACATTTTCCCTTACCTCTCCCCCTTCCTCTTGGCTGACCCTGGGGCTTCCTCATGTGGTCCCCCAAGGTGCAGCTCGTCCCTTCTTTGAGGGATCTGAGTATAACAAGTTATCTTTTTTTTTTTTTTTTTAACATTTGTTTACTTTTGAGAGAGAAAGAAACAGAGTGCTAGTAGAGGAAAGGCAGAGAGAGAGAGAGAGAAAGAGAGAGAGGGAGACACAGAATCTGAATCAGGCTCCAGGTTCTGAGCTGTCAGCACAGAGCCTGATGTGGGGCTTGAACTCAAAAATGGTGAGATCATGACCTGAGCCGAAGTCATACACTTAACCAACTGGGCCACTCAGGCACCCCAACAAGTTATCTTTTCAACGAAAGTCATCTCTTGATCTGTTGGCCTTGCCATACTTAAATAATAAAACCCATGTTTTAAAACACGTGGCAAAATACATAAAATCCAGCCCTAAAGTCAGCTTCTTTTTTAATGGAGAAATGCAAGAGCTATTGCCATGAAAGTCAAAAACAAGGCAAGACACCCATGATCTGCACAACCATTTAACATTCTTCTTGGCGTTCTAGTCAGTGCAATTTGACTAAAGAAAACAGGCATAAGGAAAAACCATTTTTGAAAATAAAACAACCTCTAATTGCAGATGACAGACTAGCATATCTAGAACATGCCAGAAAACCAACGATAAAGCAATTCAAACAATAAAACCTTCATAAGCTAGCAGGCTATAAAATCAACATGCGAAAATCAATAGCACCGACATCTATTTTTTGGTCTGACAGGCAAAGAGCCGGGAACTCATCACTCCCAGCCTCACAAGAGGGCTGGAGGGGCGGGGTGCAGCTAAAGAAACTGAAAATCAACGGTGATTTCAGATCCATCCAAGGACTGAGATCAGACATGCTGACACTCTGAAACCTGGAGAGACAGGTAGGCAGATACAGAAAATCAGAGTGTGAGGGAGTACAGGCTGCACCGGGGCGTGGCAGGGGCACTTGAGGGCAGATGACTAATTTCTAGAGGCTAGCCTGAGAGAGAAGAAAAACCCACAAGCCCCGTCTTCGAGCACCCCACGCTTTGCTGAGTTTTACCTCCAGGAGTCCCACGAGATCCTCAGGGGGAAGGGGGAAGGTAACCACTTTGAAATAAGCCCAGAGCACTCTGCTCTCCTTCACGATGGCCTGCCCTCAAGAGAAAATATTTTGCCAGAGTATACCCCCCCCCTGGGTCTCACCAGTGCCTAACGGACCTGTGGGGAGGGAAATACCCACTCTGGGACCCTGCAGTATTCCTTACCTAACCGGTGTGGGAGGGTGGGGTAGGTGGCTGAGGTGGCCCAGGGCTCAGTTAAAGACTGAAACGTAATAAGACTATACACTGTTTCTCCCCCTCCCATGCCTTACCACCACACCAGTGGGACTCCTGGAGATTACAGGAAAGAACTGCAAACTTTAGGCCCCATTTAAGACTGAGTGTCTCGGGGAAACCCAAAGACAGCCAGGGGTTCAAAACCAAGGATATCAAAAGAAAATTTCAGCCTTGGAAACCCCAGCTCTGGCAAAGAGCAAATACAACCTCACTTCTGGCCAGATTAACGTGAAAACTCGCTCTTAAAGCCTACTTACCTCAGTTTCTTTGACCCAATACATCATGTCTGGCTTTTTTTTTTAGTTAATTTTTTTTTACATTTTTGAGAGAGACAGAGACAGAGCATGAATGGGAGAGGGGGAGAGGAAGAGAGGGAGACACAGAATCCAAAGCAGGCTCCAGGCTCTGAGCTGTCAGCACAGAGCCTGATGCGGGGCTCGAACCCACAAACCAAGAGATCATGACTTGAGCCAAAGTCAGACGGGTTAGCCGACTGAACCAACCAGGCACCCCATCATGTCTGGCTTTCAACGAAAAATGACAAAGCCTACCAAAAGGCAAAAAGTAGTCTGAAAAGAGGAAGCAAGCATCAGAACCAGACTTGGATATAGCTGAGACTTTTGGCATTATCACACCAGGAATTTTAAATAACCATGATTAATACCTCAGTGTTTTAATGGGGAAAGTAGGCAATATTCAAGAACAGATGGGTAATATGAGCAGAGAGGTGGAAATTTTGAGAAAGAATGGAAAGGAAATGTGAGATCAAATACACAAAACATAAATGAAGAATACACTGGGCGAGCTCTTTAGTAGGCTGGACGTGGCCAAGGAAAGATCCAGTGAACTTGAAGATGAAAAAACAAAGAATGCAGATCTCTCTCAACCCATATGGAGTGATTTCCAGGAAATATAAAGTGAAAAAGAAAAAAGGCAGAATAAGACATAGATAGAATGCTGTCTTTTGTGTAAGAAAGAAGGGGCAATGAGAAAATATACACGATCTGCTTCTCATCACAAGAAGAAACACAGGACCAGCAGAACCACCACTACTAAGAGGAAGGGGAGTAGAAGGGATACAGGAGAGAATAACAATTCTCTGAATATGATATTTTGCATAGTTTTGACTTTTGAGAGCATATTAATGTCCTACATCTTTTTTTTTTAATTTTTTAATGTTTATCTATTTTTGAGAGAGAGACAAAGCACAATCGGGGGAGAGGCAGAGAGAGAGAGGGGGACACAGAGTGTGAAGCAGGTTCCAGGCTCCGAGCGGTCAGCACAGAGCCCTACGCGGGGCTCGAACTCCCGAACTGTGAGATGGTGACCTGAGCCGAAGTCGAACACTTAACTGACTGAGCCACCCAGGTGCCCCTAATGTTCTACATCTTAAAAACAAAATTGAATCTATGTATTCCATTTGAATCCATTTGAATGTATTATTCAAAAAATCAAATGAAGTTAATAAGAATGCCTCTTTTCAGAAAAACAGAAGGCTAAATGGCGAAGTCAAACAAAATGAACTTTATTGTTTGTCAAATGAGTATCCTGACACCCTCAGTGGGGGACTAGCTCAAGTAACTATCTATCCTTAGTTTGGGACAGGGTGAGTGTAGGGGGCGGGGAGGAAGGTAAAAATTTGGCAACAAATCCTGAACTCTTTTCAGCAGGTGTATTTGGGGCAGTAATAAAGGCAAACCAATTCTAAAACTACTTTAGATATATTATAGGATGAAGCAAAAGAAAAAAAGTGCATGTGTATGGGTGCATGCGTGTAGACACGTGCTGTGTGGGTGTGCTCTCACATAACCACAGGCCTGTCATCAACTGATACTTTTTATTGGTAGAATACTTGAGCCTGCTGCTAATATTCTCGTTTTCTACTTTTTGTCACTTGAACCGATCATGTCCTTTAGAGCACGTCCCTTCTCTGATACAAAGTCCAGTTGAGGGTCAGGTATGGCGCGTCTCTTTAGCCTCCTTTAACCTGAAACATCTCCGCGACCTTTATTTGTCTTTTACGACATTGACAGTTTCGAAGAATACAGTCTGTCCTCTTCTCCCATTCATTTTGTGTTTGTCTGCCGTTTCTAGAGCCCTTCTTGGGGCGTAACACCTGGAGGCATAGGACGTGCAGCTGTCAGTTATTGGAATTATTAATTTTGGCCACCTGATCAAGTTGTTGCCGAATTTATTCGCTACAGCCAATAAGCGGTCCATGAGGAGACAATTTAAAATAATGCAAAATCCGGCTCCTTGTCAAAATTTCCCTCTGGGTTTGGCATCTGATGATGATTTTTTTTTTTAAGTTTATTTATTTATTTTAAGAGAGAGAGAAAGAGGCAGTGAGAGAGTGAGAGAGAATCCCAAGCAGGCTCTACACTGTCAGCACAGAGCCCAACGCGTGGCTTGACCTCACAAACCGTGAGATCACGACCTGAGCTGAAATCAAGAGTTGAATGCTCAACTGACTGAGCCACCCAGGCGCCCCATTTTTCTACTTTTTAATCATTAATCCTCTCCTTCAAAGAATCTGCCCCAAGAAAACCAGACTCATCCCCCATTTTGTATTCCCACATCCTTCCCTAAAATAAAACACGTTGAACCTTGTGGCAGCCGAACTGTGGTCCCCAGATGACACATTCTCTAACAATCGGTAAGAGCTAAGGCCTTGAGCTGGTATGGGTACTTGTATTCAAATTGCAGGTGAAGATTCTCCACCAGATACCTTGCCCCCACCCCCCAGGGGATAAAGAAAACAAATGCAACAACATGTTTTACACCTTCAAGTCACCTTGTTGCAGTAGAACCATTAGCACAGACATAGTCCCAACTAAATCCTCTTTTTTTTTTTTTCCCCCATATTTTTATCACCCCTGCCTGGGCTGGAACCAAAGGTACAAATTGCTCAGGAAATTCTATCTTAAAGTGAAAGACCACAAAGAGTCAAATCTTCTATTTACAAGTAACTGAAAAAAGTTTCCAGCTCTTGTCGTTAGCGGGGTTTACTGCTGTCCTTAGGTTCTTGTAGCTACGCTGTCCGCCAATAAATAACACATCTGTCTACCAATGTTACATTTTACATTTGGGAAGGTATTTCCCAAAGCCTGATTCCTCTGTTCAACAACAGCCTAGTGCACTTTCCAATGTGAGGCTGAGACAATCTGTTCGTTCATTCATTCGGTAAAGATTTACTAAGGGCTTAATCTGAGCGAGGCATTATTCCAGGGGTTCTAGGCTAAGGCATGGCCCCTGTGTTCCAGGAGTTACCATACAGCATAGGAGACTAGTGAACTGTAATAACTGATCCCCCGATCCTTCCAGCAAGCCTTCCCTCCCTCTTCACGTGAGGATGGGCACATGACCCAGACCTGGATCATCACGCCCTTCCAACCCACTAGCCCCTAATGGTCCAGGACCGAGCAGGTCACCAAAGCCAGCCCGTCGGATTTCCTCCCAAGGCCCTTCTGTCAGAGGACAATGGAAAGTTCCTCTATAACCCGGATCACAAGCTGTCAAGATGGCGTTGGGCTAAATGAGGTCCATTTTCCTTCCAAAGAGGAAACCAGTGAGCAGGAGATAATAATTAAGCCAATTCACAAAAATAAGTAAAAATTCAAGGTAGAGGCTAAGGACCCTGATAAGCTTGATAATCTGAGGCTCTGGGTCTGGTTTTGCCTGATGTTTCCTCCGTATTTCAAGTTCTTTGAGCCTACGCATTCCCTCTTTGCTAAACTACGTGGACATCCTACCACTTGCACCTGCCACGGTACTGACTCACACCAGAAGCTGATAGCAACCACGAGCGATAAGAAAAATAAAACAAGTTTCTACAAAAATTAAGTTAGGAGAGTCCTCCTTTGTTAGGGAAGATCAAGAAAAAAGTGGCATTGGGAAAAAAAAAAAAAAAAAGGCTTGTTCTCAAGGAACAGGTTAAATCTTGATAAGTAGAAATGGATAAGAGAACATTCCAGAGGAAAGGAACAAAGGGGAAGTGGTCAAAAATTGTCCAGATGGGCAAGAGTGTATTCACAGCAGAGTCATATGGGAGCTAAGATTAAAAAGGTAAGTTTGGGCTCCGGATCTGTGTCCCCCTCACCCTGTCACTGGAGATGCTATCAGCCAGGAATGCCTGGGGACTCTCACCTGGGCCCAGCCCATGGGTAATGAGCCCGCTGACATGTCCCCAACCCAGAGCCAGTGTTGTGGCCCGTTGGGCCCTTGTGGTTTTTACTCTGAATGCAAGATGTACCTCAGCAACAATCAGCTTTGAGGGAACTTTGAGAAAACAAGGCTTGTCGACTCACAAAGTTTATTCCTGAAAGGTGCACAGCAAGCCCGAGGCTTGCTGAGACCGCAGGTGGTGAGGGTAGCGAGCTCACATCGACCTGGGTTCTCCCTTGACTGGGGTCGAGGGTGGGGGGCCTTGGATTTTGCAGGCTGTCTCTCCCTCTTTTTTTTTTTTTTTTTTTTTGGCAGGCTCACTCTTTATTGGTGAATTTAAACCAGAAAAGCAAGAATGAAAGCAGGGGTAGGGCGGGGAGGAAAAAGCAGGGTCGTGCCAATGGCCAGTTATCTGGTCACCCAGCGCTTTCTGAAAGGGGAACTTCGTGGGTGGGGTGGCCTGGCTCTTTTCTCACAACAGTGAGATCATGACCTGAGCCGAAATCAAGAGTCAGATGATTAACCGACTGGGCCACCCAGGCGCCCCAACCCCAGTTTAGAGTTGAAGTTTGAAATAAGGCTTACAGAGTTAGCCTGTTCAAGGTGACCAATCCAAAGACCCAAAACTAGTTAGTGGCAGAGCAAGGACTCACACTTGGGTCTGTCTTCACTTCGGGGCACAAGCTCGTAACCGGCAGGCTATCCTGAGCTCCTCAGTGGAGGAAGGAGCAGATAAAGAATCTTGGGAAACATCTAGCAGAAACAAAGTTTTCTCTCCCTCTGGGTCAGACCGGATGCGTAGATGCCACCCGAGAGGGGAGAGTCCAGCAGGGACTTATCTGACGTATCTCCATTCCTTACGGGACCCATCTATCACTTCTGCACCTCTTCCAACAACTTGCTGCAAACTTCCAGTAACTTCCTGCAACCTTGCTCACCTCATGAAAAGGCACCTTTTTCATGATGTTTCAATCCGTCTTTTTAAACTGAGTATTGAAGATGTCAGAACTTCTGTTAGCACAGAATCTCTGAACAACTGCACAAAACAGACCCTTCTCTCCACTACAGGTCATAGGATTTGGGAGATTATCTGTTGCCAGGACTGATGTTACAGAACCCTTAAGGAGATTCGGTTAAAGCCACAAAACCGCCTCTTTACAAATGTTTATTTCTTCCCAAAACGACAAATTCAATAGGCAAATTGAGTGATAAAATTGCCAGTCTTGGGATAAAAATTATGGTTTTTAAAGACCATGTAGGGGGCGCCTGGGTGGCTTAGCTGGTTAAGCATCCAACTCTTGATTTCAGCTCAGCTCCTGATCTCAGGGTGGAGTGGTCAAGCCCCTCGCCAGGCTCCGTGCTGAGCGTGGAACCTACTTGAGATTCTCTCTCTCCCTCTCTCTCTCTCTCTGCCCCTCCCTTGTGCGCTCTCTCTCTCTCAAAATAAATAAACATTAAAAAAAAAAAAAAAGGACCATGTGGAAGAAACAATTTCAAAACCTAGGATAAAAATACAAAGGGAAGGGATATCTAAAGGAACATAAAAGATAACTTTAAAGATTGATCCTGGAGATCTACTATGCAAGTAATATGAATGCCAGAAGGAAAATAAGTAACATGTGAAGGAAAGGGTAAGAAAATTTTGTTATTTGCAGACTTATTTACGCAGGTTTAGGAGAGGTGATAAAAAGGCACCCATCGAGGCACATCCCGGTAAAATTTCAAAATTCCAAGGTGAGTGGCTCAGTCGGTTAAGCGTCCGACTTCAGCTCAGGTCATGATCTTGCGGTTCGTGAGTCCAAGCCTCACGTCGGGCTCTGTGCTGACAGTGCAGAGCCTGGAGTCTGCTTTGGATTCCGTGTCTCCCTCTCTCTCTCTGCCCCTCCCCCACTCGCGCACGCGCTCTGAGATAAATAAACGTTAAAAAAATTTCCAAAATTCCAAGGTTAAAGATAAATGTGCATGCTTCTAGACCAAAAGAACAAGCTATTTACAGAAGAAAAAAAAATCAACTGGCACTAACTTCTCATATGCAGCAGAAGTTGGTAGAATATTTTGAAATCATATTTACAAATGACTGAGGGAAAAAAAAAAGACCGGGAGCCAAGGATATATAACATGTAAAGACATTATCCACTCGTTAGTGTGGAAGAAAGGTATTTGTGGGGATACAAGTATCGAAAGATCATCATTCACATAGTCCGTATGAGAAAAACTGTCCAGAAAAAAACTTTGTCAGGAAGGAGGAGGAAGAAGAGAGAAGGTGAAGGAGGAGAAGAAAAAATAAATAAAAAGCTAAAAAAAAAAATAAAAAAAAATAAAAAAATAAAAAAATAAAAAATAAAAAGCTAAAAGAAGGAAACAGAAAAGGAATCAATGCTAGGCAAAGAATTTTGCAGTACATATGGTTAATCTAAATAGATAATGAATGACTGGGAATGTGTACTCTGACTACTAAGGGCCCTTGAAATATATGACATACCGTAAGAGAATGTCTAATTCTAGTCTGGAGCTAAAGGTTCCTCTCAGCAATATCTAGGAATTGGGAATTGGGTGGGCATATGTAAAAAAACATGTAATAACACTAAAATTTTCCTCAAAAGGCTAGAGAGCACAAAATGCTGAAGAATCAAATAAAAGACCTAAATAAGCGGAGATATATTGTATCCGTGGATCAGAAGAGTCAACGTGATAAAGATGTCAATTCTCCCCCAGATGGATCTATAGATTTAACACAATTCTTATCAAAATGTCAGCAAGCCCATTCTAAGATTTATATGGAAAGGTAAAAGCAGTAAAGTAGCTAAACGATTTTGAAAATGGAAAATTAAATGGGAGGAATCACTCTACTAGATTTTTCAGACTTCCTCAACAGCCCCATTAACCAAGAAAGTGTGCCGTCCGAGGAGGAACAGACACATAGGTCAGTGAACAAAACAGAGAGCCCAGAAATAGGCCCACACAGAAGGGCTGAACCCATTACTGCCAAAGGTGCAAAAGACCTTCAATGGAGAAAGAATATTCTTTCAGCAAAAGGATATGGGCTTTACAAATATTTTCTCCCATTCTATAGCTTGCTTTTTTCACTCCAATGTCCTTTGATACACAAAAGTTTTCATATTTGATGAGGTCAAATTTATCTAGTGTTTCTGTTGTTGTCTGTGCTTTGATGGTATTTCCAAGAAACCAGTGCCCCATCCAATGTGATGAAGACACTCCTCCTACATCACTCGAAGAGTTTTATCGTTTTAGCTCTTATGTTTATGCCTTTGACTCATTTTAAACTAATTTTTGTGTATAGTGTAAGATAAGAGTCTAATTTCATTCTCTTGCATTGAATATCCAGCTTTCCCAGCACCATTTGCTGAAAAACTATTCTTTCCTTCAAATATCTTGGTAGCCTTACCAAAAATCATTTGGATATTGAAAGGTTTATTCCTGGCTTCTCTATTCTGTTTCATTGGTATATATGTTTGCTTTTCTGCCAATGCTACACTGTTTTGATGACCATCGCTTTGTAGTAAGTTTTGAAATCAGGAAGTGTGAGTTCTACAACGGTCTTCTTTTTCAAGAGTGTTTTAGCTCTTCGGGAGTCCCTGGAGAGTCCATATGGATTTTAGGATGAGTTTTTCTATTTCTGCAAAAACATCATTGGGATTTTGACAAAGATTGCATTGAATCTACACATCACTTTAGACAGAACTGTCATCTTAACAGGGCTAACTCTTCCAATCTGTAAACATGGGGTGTCTTTCCATATATTTGTGTCTTCTTTTTTTTTTTTTTTTTTTTTATTATTTTTGAGACAGAGAGAGACAAAGCATGAACGGGGGAGGGTCAGAGAGAGGGAGACACAGAATCCGAAACAGGCTCCAGGCTCTGAGCTGTCAGCACAGAGCCCGACACGGGGCTCGAACTCACGAACTGTGAGATCATGACCTGAGCCGAAGTCGGCCACTAAACCGACTGAGCCACCCAGGCGCCCCTATTTGTGTCTTCTTTAATTTCCTTCAGCAATGTTGTTTTTTTCCAATGTACGACTCTTTCGCCTCCTTGATTAAGTTTATTTCTAAGTATTTTATTCTTTTGATGCTACTATAAATGGAATTGTTTTACTGATTTCCTTTTTGAATTGTTCACTGCTAGTGCCTAGAAATTCAACTCATTTTTCTGTGTTGATTTTGTATCCTGCAACTTTGCTGAATGTATTAGCACTTAGTGTTTTTATGGACTCCTTAGTAGGTTCTACATATAATATCATGTCACCTGTGAAAAGAAATAATCTTACTTCTTCCTTTCCAATTTGCATGGCTCATTTCTTTTTCTTCCCTAATTTCTCTGGATAGAATTTCCAATATCATGTCTAATAGAAGTGACAAGAGCAGGCATCCTTGTCTTCTTTCTGATCTTAGAGGAAAAGTGTTCAGTCTTTCACCATTGAGTGTAACGTTGGCCATGAATTTCTTATACACAGCCTTTATCATGTTAGCAAGCTTCCTTCTATCCCAACTCCGCTAAGTTTTTTATCATGAAAGGGTGTTGAATTTTGTCAAATGCTTTTTCTGCATCTATTGTGATGATCATGTGGTGGTTTTTTTTCCTTCAGTTAATTAATATGTGTATTATATCGATTGATTCTTGGATGTTGAGTCATCCTTGCGCTCCAAATAAATCCTGCTTGGTCACGGTGTATCATTCTTTTAGTATGTTGTTAAATTTGGTTTGCGGATATCCTTTGAGGATTTTTGCATCAATATTCATAAGGGTTATTAGTCCGTACTGTTCTTTTCTTGTAGTCTCTTTGTCTGGTTTAGTATCAGGGTAATACTGGCCTCATAGAATGAGTCAGCATGCTTTAAAAAAAATTCATATATATATATATAATTCATATATATACATAAAAATTCATATATATATAATTGATTATATGTAAAATCATAGAATGAGTTAGGAAGTATTCCTTCCTCTTCAATTTTTTGAAAGAGTTTGAGGACTAGCATTAGTTCTTTTTCTTTTTTTTTTTTTAACGTTTATTTATTTTTGAGACAGAGAGAGACAGAGCACGAACAGGGGAGGGGCAGAGAGAGAGGGAGACACAGAATCTGAAACAGGCTCCAGGCCCTGAGCTGTCAGCACAGAGCCCGACGCGGGGCTCGAACTCACGGACCGCGAGATCGTGACCTGAGCCAAAGTCGGCCGCTTAACCGACTGAGCAACCCAGGCGCCCCTAGTTCTTTAAGTATTCAGTAGAATTTGCCAGTGAGGCCATCTGGTCTGTGACTTTCTGGTGGGAGGTTTTTGATTATTGATTCAATATCTTACTAGTTAGAGGCCTATCCAGATTTTTATTTCTTCCTGATTCAGTCATGCTAGATTGTATGGTTCTCAGAATCTGTCCATTCCATCTAGGTTATCCAATTTGTTGCTTATAAATGGTTTCCAACACTAAGGATACAGTAGAAAAACATACACACGTTCAAAAATCCTAGAAGGGGGCACCTGGGTGGCTCAGTTGGTTAAGCCAACTGAGCCAACTTCGGCTCAGGTCATGATCTCGTGGTTTGTGAGTTCGAGCCCCGCGTCGGGCTCTGGGCCGACAGCTCGGAGCCTGGAGCCTGTTTCGGATTCTGTGTCTCCCTCTCTCTCTGCCCCTCCCCTGCTCATGCTCTGTCTCTCTCTGTCTCAAAAACAAATAAAAACATTTTTTAAATCCTAGAAACAAATTTATGAATAAATATCTATCAAGCATCTATTATGTCCAAGGCACAATAAAACAGAGAGGTATAAGAAGCAGAAACAGTAGTCAAAAATGAAATTTTAGGAAGATAATTTGCAATAGCTACGAACATCAATAAAGTACTTGGGAATAAATCTAACTAAACATGTGCAGCAAGGGACAGTGCAGCATCCCAAAGCTGGCAACAGTGAGAACAACCCTAGCCTTACAGAGAACCCAAGGACAGTTGCCACAAGAGAGGACATCCCCCAGGAACACTACCCATTTAGAGAGACGCAGCCAACCTACAGGGACAAAGCAAGGAGGAGTAAGTACCCCCATCTCAATCTCTCAACCTCTGGTGGTTTTTTTATTAAACCTTTCACGAATGTACGTATGTGTGTATACAGATTCATATACAGTTCTAAGAAATAATATGAAGAGGTCCTACGTATGTTTTATCCAGTTTCCCCAGTGGTAACACCTTGCAAAACTGTAGTTCGATAATCACGACGAGGAGATTCACATTGATAAAATCCACTGTTCAGATCCTCCCGGTTTTACTTGTACTTACGTGAGTGTATGTGTGTGCACTTAGTGTGTTCTATCTGAAGACACTAGATAGTGGATTCTATCTAAATTTGTCACATGGGTTTGTGTATCTATCACCACAGTTAAGATATAGAACTCTTCCGACACCAGGGAGACTACTCCGGCCCTCTTTTTATAACCACACCCCCATACCACCTCACCCCTCTCCCCTTCCCTGACTCTGGCAACTGGTAGTTTTTACTCATTTTTATAATTTTTTTTTTATTTCAAAAATGTTATATAAATGGAATCATACAGGATGTAACTTTTTGGCATAGGCTTTTCCCACTCAGTATATTTCCTTCGAGATTCATCCAAGCTAATTCCCTTATTGTTGAGTAGCGTTCCACATACGGAGCCATTACAGTTTGTTGGACCATCCACTCGTACAAGAACACTGGCACCGTTTCCAGTTTGGGGGCTATTGCAGGTAAGCTGCTATGCACGCTCAGGTACAGGTTTTTGTGTGAACATCAGCTTCTCTTTCTCCGAGATAAATGGCCAAGAGAGCAACTGCTGGGTCATGTGACAAATGCATAGTTGTTTTTTTAAGAAACTGTCAAACTGCATACCCTTTTATATTCCCACCAGCAATATATGAGACCAAGTTTCTCCACATTCTCACAAGTATTTGGTGTTATTATTTTTTATTCTACTAAGCACGTAGTAGTATTAGTCTGGGTTCTCCAGAGAAACATAATTTTATATATATATATATATATATATATATATATATATATATATATATATATAAAACGTTACTAATCCTATATATGCATGTATTTTGTGGAAAGTTGCTGAAATAGGTATTGAAAGTAGAATTCACATAAATATGAATGAGATGTACTATAAGGAATTGGTTCACGTGGGTGTGGAGGCTGAGAAATTCCAAGACCTGTGGTTGGCAAATCGGGAGACCAGGAGGGGTGATGGTGTAATTCCAGTTCGATTCCGAAGGCCTGCGAACCAGGAGAGTGGAGAGTGTGAATTCCAGTCTCAGACCAAGTCCACAGGCGGGAGAAAACCGATATCCCAGATCAAAGACAGGCAGAGAGAATTCTCCCTTACTCAGCCTTTTCAGGCATTCAATGGATTGTCTGAGGCCCATCCACGCTGGGGAGAACAATGGGCTTTACTAGGTCTACTGATTCAAATGTTAATTTCATCCCTAAATACCCTACAAAAATACCCAGAGTGATTTGACCAACTATCTGGGCAACCCATGGCCTAGTCAAGTTGACACATAAAATTACAGTAGGACATCACATTGTGGCTTTAATCTGCATTTCCCTAATGGCTAATAATGATGAACATCTTTTCATGGGCTTATCTGCCATCTGTATGACTTCTTCAGAGAAATGACTGTTCATAGCTTTTGCCCATTTTCTGAATGGATTTTTTTTTAACTGTTGAGTCTTGAAAGTTCTCTGTGTATTCCAGATACTAGTTTTGTTAAATATGTGGCTCATAAGTCTAGCTTGTCTTTTCACCCTCTTAACAGAGTCTTTCATGGAACAAAAGTTTTTAATTTTGATGAGTTCTAGTTTATCCATTTTTCCTTTTAGGGAATGTACTTTTGGTGTCAAATCTCAAAGAACACTTTGCCTAGTCCTATTTTCTAAAGATTTCCTTCTGAAAGTCTTATAGCTTTATATTTAAAATCATGATTAATTTTGAGGTAGCTTTTAAAATTTATTTATTTGAGAGAGAGAGAGAGAGAAAGGCAGAGAGACAGGGAGAGAAAGAGAATCCCAAGCAGGCTCCATGCTGTTCGGTACAGAGCTTGACATGGGCTCAATCCCACAAATCATGAGATCATGACCTGAACCAAAACCAAGAGTTGGACACTTAACTGACTGAGCCTTCCAGGCACCCGTTGAGTTAGTTTTTATATAAGGCATAAAAATTTAGGTCTTGGGTGCCTGGGTGGCTCAATTAAGTGACTTCAACTCAGGTCATGATCTCACAGCTTGTGGGTTCAAGCCCCACATTGGCTCTGTGCTGACAGCTCAGAGCCTGGAGCCTGGAGCCTGCTTTGCATTCTGTGTCTCCCTCTCTCCCTGCCCTTCCCCTGCTCACTCTGTTGCTCTCTCTCTCTGTCTCTCTCTCTCTCTCTCAAAAATAAATAAACATGAAAAAAATTTTTACAAAATAATTTAGGTATTTTTTTTTAATTTATGGATATATAATTTCTCTCGCCATTTGTTAAAAAGACCATCCTTTCTCCATTGAATTGTCATCTTTGTCAAAATCAGTTTGTCAAAAATCAGTTGGGCATCTTTGTGTCGGTCTATTTCTGGATTCTCTATTCTGTTCCATTGATTTAGGTGTCTATCCCTCCACCAATAACATACTCCTGATTACCATAGACATATAATACATATTCAAATTGGGTAGACTGATTCCTAACACTTTATTCTTCTTTTCCAAGATTATTTTAGCTATTTTAGATCCTGTGTCTTTTCATATCAATGTTAGAATAAGCTTGTCTATGCCTACAAAACAAATCTTGCTGGGATTTTGACAGCAACTGCATTAAACCTACAGGTCAGTTTGGTGGAGAATTCACACCTTTGCTATGTTGAATCTTTGAATCCATGAGTATAGTATGTCTCTCCGTTTATGTTGATCTTGTTTGATTTCTCTTATCATTTCTTATTTTCAATTTCGCCATTTTCTGTTCTTATTATTTCCTTCTTTCTACTCATTTTGAGTTTATTTTGCTCTTTTTGTAGTTTCTTGGGGTAGGAACTTAGACTATTGACTTGAGAAAATTCCTGGTTTTTTTTTTTAATTTTTTAAAATGCTTATTTATGTTTGAGAGAGAGAATGAGGGAGGAGCAGAAAGAGAAGGAGACAGAGAATCCAAAGTAGGCTCCATGCTGTCAGCACAAAGCCCGATGTGGGGCTCAAACTCACCAACCATGAGATTATGACCTAAGTCGAAGTCGGATGCTCAACCGACTGAGCCATCCAGGTGCCCCTCCTCTTTTCTAATGAAAGCATTTAGTGCTATAAATTTTACTCATGGCATTACTTTAGCTGAGTACTACATATTTTTCTATATTGTATTTTCATTTTCATTCATTTTTATATATTTTTAAAATTTCCCTTGAGATTTCCTCTTTGATTCATGGATTATTACAAAGTGTGATGTTCAACTTTCAGCTCTTCGAGAATTTTCCTGTTGCCTTTCTGTTATTGGTTTCTAGTTTGATTCCATTATACCCAACTGAGTTTCGACAAAGATACAAAAGCGATTTAATGGAGAAAAGGATGGTCTTTTCAACAAATGCTGATGGACCAACTGTGTATCCATAAGTTAAAAAAAAATGACGACTTAAATTTCATGCCTTGTATAAAAATTAACTCAAAACACGATCTTAAATGTACAACTATAAAACGTTCAGAAAACCTACTCTGAAAACATACTCTAGTCTATTAAATGTGTAGAGGTTTGTTTAATAGACCAGGATATGGTCTACCTTGGTGAATGTCTCAGGGTATTTGGGGAAAAAAGTATATATTCTGCTGTTGGTGGTCAGTGTTTTATATAGGTTGATTAGCTCTTACTGGTTGACTGTATCACTCATATCTTTTTCTTAAGTTTATTTATTTCTTTTGGGAGAGACAGAGCAGGGGAGGGACACAGAGAGAGAGGGAAAGAGAGAGAACCCCAAGCAGGCTCCACAAGATCAGCACAGAGCCTGATGCAGGGCTCTAACCCACGAACCGTGAGATCATGACCTGAGCTGAAATCAACACACACTTAACTGAGTCACCCCAGTGCCCTCATGTCTTGTCTTTTATACTTTGCTGCTTTTCCATTTAATAGTTCTAACAAATGCTGAAAGTTAGGATATTGATATCCCCGTATATAATTATGGACTTGTCTATTGCTCTGATTAGTTCCCTCCGTTTTTGCTTCACATATTTTGAGGTTCTAAAACAGCTAAATAGCTGTTTAAGATTGTTGTGTCTTCCTGGTGCTGGTAGATCAATCCTTTTAATCATTATGTTTGTTATATCCCTTTTTGTCCTTAGTAATTTTCTTTACTGTGAATTCTCCTTTACTTGATATTGGTAGAGCTACTCCTTATTTTAATTAACGTGTACATAGTGTGTCTTCTTTTCATCCTTGACTTTTGAACCACCTGTGATGCTGAGTTTGAACTGTTATTACCATATAGTTCAGTAATTTTTTTAAACCACCCGCTGGTCTGTAACTCTTAATTAGAATATTTTGACAATTTACACTTAAGATAATTGCTGATATGTTAGTACCTACGTCTGCCATTTTATTGATTTTTTTTGTTTCCTCTGCTTCTCTTTTGTTGCCACTTTAACAATTCTTAGGACTCCACTTTACTGATTTATAGGTTTGGGGTGTATCTCCTTGTATAGTTTCCTTAGTGTTTGCTCTGCACATTACAAAACACATGTGTGACTTATTACAGTCTACTGGCATCAAAGTTTTAACACTTTGTGCGAGATGAGGAAAACTCCTTCTCCATTCGAGTCCTTTTATCTTCCTTACTTTGACATATCATTGTCTTGAGTACCAGATATTGTTATATTTTTTTTCAAATATGATTTCTAAAACTCGTAACAATAGTCTGTGGTAGGTAGGGGCGCCTGGGTGGCTCTGTCGGTTGAGCGTCCGACTTCGGCTCAGGTCACGATATCACGATTCCTGAGTTCAAGCCCCGCGTCGGGCTCTGTGCCGACAGCTCGGAGCCTGGAACCTGCTTCGGATTCTGGGTCTCCCTCTCTCTCTGCCCCTCCCCCATTCACGCTCTGTCTCTCCTTCAAAAATAAATAAGCAATAAAAAAAAATTTTTTTAAGAATAGTCTAGAGTCTAGCCATGTTTCTGCTCTTTCTGTTGTTCTTTCTACCTAATGCTCTGAGATTCCTTTTTTTATCACTTTCTTTCCGGTTGAAGATTCTCCTTTAGCGATTTTTTAGGGTAGGTCTGCCAACAAGTTGTTCTCATTGTCCTTCCTCTTCAGATGTCTTTATTTCCTCTTCAATCCTGCAGGATAGTTTCACCAGATGTAGTATTTATAACTGATGGTTTTCTGTTTCCAGCACCTGAAAAATGTTGTGTCACTTCCTTCTGGCCTCCATGGTGTCAGATGAGACCTCTGTTATCATTCACGTTGGTGTTTTTTCTAGAGATGGTGTGTCTTTTCTCTCTGGCTGCTTTCAAAATATTTCTTTGTCTTTAGCTTTCAGAAGTTGGATCATGGTATGTCTCAGTACGGAATTCTTTAGGTTTATACTATTTGGGGTTCATTCAGCTTGTTGAATCTGTACGTTTACATATTTTATCAAATTGGGAGTGTTTTCAGCCTTATTTCCTCAAATACTCTTTCAGCCCCACTGTTTTACTCCTTTCTTTCTAAGATTCCAATGATACAAATGTTGGGTCTTTTTATTGTGCCACAGGACCCTGAAGATCTGTCTTTTTTTTTTTTTTTTTTGGTCTATTCTGTTTTTTCAGATTGTATAAATTCTACTGATCTGTCCTGAAGGTCACTGATTCTAACCTCTGTCATTTCCACTCTACTATTGAGCTAAATCACTAAGAAATTTTTTTAACGATTTTGTTTTTAAGTCTTATAGCTTCCATTTTGTTCTTCTTTATTACTTCTTTGCTGAGATTTATTACTTTTTCATTTTTTTTTTTCAAGAGAATCTCTAATTCTTGGTTAAGTATTTTTATGATGACTGCTTTAAAATACTTGCCAGATAGCGGGCACCTGGGTGGCTCAGTCGGTTAAGCGTCCACCTCTGGCTCAGGTCGTGATCTTGCGGTTTGTGGGTTCAAGCCCCACGTCGGGCTCTGTGCTGACAGCTCAGAGCCTGGAGCCTGCTTCAAATTCTGTGTCTCCCTCTCTTTCTGTCCCTCCCCCACTCACACTCTGTCTCTGTCTTTCAAAAATTAATAAATGTTAAAAAATGATCTTTTTTAATAAATAAAATAAAATACTTGCCAAATAATTCTAATCTGATTCATCATGGTGTTGGTAGCAGTTGATTGTTTTTTCTCATTCAAGCTGTGATTTTCCTGTGCCCAGTATGATAGGTGATTTTTTATTAATTCCTGACATTTAGTTCTTATTGTAGAAAGTCTCTGGGTCCTATTTAAGTTTTGTTTTAGCAAGTAGCTAGCCTGCTTAGATTTAGCACACAGATTCTTTCCTAATTTTGTGGGATCTGGTTCTAAATAACAAATTAACTTTTAGAGCCCTTGCACTGTTATTTTGCTCTGTTTGGTTTATCTGGTACCTGGGGCTTCTACCTGTCCCCGCATGTGCTGCATTCTGGTAAGAAGGAACTCCATCAGGCCAGGCCACCCGCCATCTCTAAGTGGGGGACAGGCCCACGGCTCCCCAAGCTGCATATCTGTTGTGGTGTCATCCCACTGGCCAGTGCCACCCTGCTTCCTGGTGTTTCTCAGTTGGGGCGGCAGCTTTCTGGCCTGGCAGGGAAGGAGAGCATGTTACTTGGGCACTTATTTTCAGTGACTTTCCCAACTTATCCCACTGGCTGATGCTATGGGGCTCACCTGGTCAGCAGGTCTCCTATTTCATCCAGAAGAGGAATGCGCCCACCTCAGTTGCCTTCTGTTGCTAGGTTGGTGGTCAGGAAATACCAGGCCTGGCTCACATTTTTCTCTTGGTTGAGTGGCTTTAAAGTGCCCTACCATTGTGTTGTGCCTTCGGTTCTGGGGCCCCAACCCGCATACCTTCTTCTTTCCACCTTTTAGAGCTGTCCTTTGGTATCTCTCATGTTGTTTCCAGGGTTTACCATTATACTTAGAGGGAGGAGCGCAGAGAAATGACTCTACACTATGTAGGCTAAGCTCTAAGTCTGATTTTTTTTAGTGCCTCTTACGGACTCAACCCAACTGTCAGGGAGAGCACAAAAGAGCCTGTTCGTGCAATACCTAAAGGCAGCCTCCCAGAGCACAGAGCAGAACGGAGAAGGATGAAAAATGGACTGGGAGAGGCAAACAGAGAATATCCAGCACGACCGCCATTTTGTGTGTGTGTGTGTGTGTGTGTGTGTGTGAAGGAAAAAGTCAAAACACTTTAAAATATACAGAGACTTACAGTATTTCCTTACCCCCTGCCATCATTAAAGAATATCATCTGAAGAAGAAAAGTAACCTCAGAGGGAGGGAGGGATATGCAAGAAAGTGAGAGTGGAATGGAAAAAATATGTTGGTATAGTCAAGGAAACACGTACCCACAGCCAGGAGACCTAATTCTGGGATTTTAAAAAGAGGATACTAAACCCTTTGATAACAATAACAAAGAACCCAACAGGTGGTTCAATGAGTAGTCAAAGTGCAATGTTGTCCCTGTCTTGTTCTGAGGAAGAGGACAGGCTTAGAGAACCAGACCGCTGGAAAATTCATAACGGCTGCGAAAAAAATTTTTTAACAGAACTACTGCAAAAGCAGCCATTTAACCTCTAGTTTCTAGTCACATAGGTGAGGGAAATGGAACATACAGCCATTTTTATCCATTTTAAAGTAGGCTGGGAACAAAGAGAAGAGATAAAGCAAAAAAAAAAAAGATGGTAAAAGCGAAACATCTATTTCGCGTCTTAGAGACTATCTTAGAGCACACAGAGCATGCAGAAGCCGTGAATAAACGGTGGGGTGCAACAAAATGCAAATGTTTCAGTGACTTGAAGACATATCACGCATCGCCTGCTTGGTGCTCCAGGGCTTTAAAAAGAGCCAGGCAGCTTTGCTTTCTCATGAAAATTGATAATTAACCAGCTCTGTGGAGGATATTGATGGGGGTTGGGGGGGAGGGGGAGGGGGGATCAATCGCCTGAGAAACTGTTTCCTGCTTTTCTTTCCTCTTTCCCCAGCCTATCCCTCACCCACCTCAAACTCTGGACCTTCACACCTCAACCCACTCCTTGACTTGTGTTTCCTTCCTTTCAGGCCTCTCAGCCTAGCATTTACTCTACTCCAGAAAAAAAAAAAAAAAATGGGTGGGGAAAGTAGCAGTCAGTAAGTACAACTCTATTTTTTTTTCTTAATTTTTTTTAATGTTTTTTTATTTATTTTTGAGACAGAGAGAGACAGAGCACGAACGGGGGAGGAGCAGAGAGAGAAGGAGACACAGAATCGGAAGCAGGCTCCACGCTCTGAGCCATCAGCCCAGAGCCCGACGCGGGGCTCGAACTCACGGACCGCGAGATCGTGACCTGAGCTGAAGTCGGACACTCAACCGACTGAGCCACCCAGGCGCCCCAGTACAAGTCTATTTTTATGAAAATTGTCCAAAACAATAAAACGATCGATAGCAGGGGCTATTTAATTCGCCCGTTGAGCTCCCGGTCCTTGGCACGATAGTGACCGGACACAGAGAAGTTACGGATAGGAGAAAGAAGGGAGAGTGGGAAGGTGGGAAAGGGGAAGGTTGGGGGGCGATCAAACATTTAGTTTGCACCTGCTACGTGGTAAGCATTGAGGAAGGAGGATTGCGAAGACATGGGTTTACGTTTATGGGGTCCGTATCGGATGGAGCTGAAGGGCCTCAGCTCCATTCAGAGGAATCTAAGATCTCTTGGACAAGACAAAAGCACTGAGTCCTCACAAGCCGTGCTTTTCCTGCCCCTTGCTACCCACCCCCCTTCCCCAGCCCCACCTCACCAGAGTGAAGTGCTATAGGCTGACGGCTGCCCCATCCTGTGTCTTAGCGATTTGGGCTTCTCTAACAGAATGCCACAGACTGGCGGGGCGGTTATAAACAGTGGCAATCTATTTTTCACAGTTTGGGAGGCTGGGAAGTCCAAGATCTAGGCACCAGGAGCCTCGGCGTCTGGTGAGAGCCCACTTCCTGGTTCGTAGATGGCCATCCTCTCGCCGTGTCCTCACGTGGCAGAAGGAAAGCAGGAGCCCTCCGGGGTCTCTTTTATAAGGACACTAATCCCACTCATGAGGGCTCTACCCTCTTGACCTAAGCACCTCCCAAGGCTCCACCTCCAAATACCCTCACTTGGGGGTTAGGATTTCAACACGGGACAGACATTCAGTCTATAGCAACCTGTGCCGGTCCTCTCTCTTCACACTAAGGCAGGGAAAACCAGGTTCGCGGTGTGGTTAAAGTCACGTGACCAAACCATCTGTGTTGGCAGAATTCTATGATTGCTCCTTCCTCCTCATCCCTGCAGGGTGTGGGACAGTTATATGTGGAACTTGCTTGGGTATGTCCTGTGCGATCCCTGCCGAATCTAAGGAATCATATCTGACTCATGTGTATGTCATTCTAGAACCCGATGCTCAAAGGCAAGCAGACTTGCACGTGTTTTTAGGACAGGAGCGGACGGTTGGGTCCTAAGCCAAGGAATACTCATTAAGAACAGAGACCAAATTGCATCAAAGGACCTTAGAAAACTTGGAAATTTCAAAAACTGCAACATAAGCTTCAGGAAAAAGAAGTTTTAAATCTACTTTTTAATGTTGAATATGTGACACGTACATTCAGAACACGAAAAGGCAATTTCTTGAGGCCGCTCTATATCCTTTGGAAACGCATTAACACTTTCCGGATATCGCATTTTACCACTTCCGAGTCTAAAAACAAAAGTTCTAGGGGCGCCTGGGTGGCTTGTCGGTTAAGCGTCTGACTTCAGCTCAGGTCATGATCTCACGGTCCGTGAGTTCGAGCCCCGCGTCGGGCTCTGTGCTGACAGCTCAGAGCCTGGAGCCTGTTTCAGATTCTGTGTCTCCCTCTCTCTCTGACCCTCCCCTGTTCATGCTCTGTCTCTCTCTGTCTCAAAAATAAATAAAAACGTTAAAAAAAATAAAATGAAATAAAAATAAAAATAAAAATAAAATAAAATAAAAACAAAAGTTCTTTGAGTGTCTCCTCCAGCTATGAGAAAACACATCAGGATGCTCACAGGCACCCTTGGAGGGCACCCACACCTCACAGTAGTGAGGCCCCTGTCGCTATAAAATTAGTGCTGACTTTAACTCCCGAGCAGCCCGTTTACACGGCGATCATAGGAACTTCTTCAACCACTTTGAAGTCAGCCAGAGTGTTCCAGGCTACAGAGGTTCAAAAATATCTCACCTGTGGTCTGAATATCTCACCTCGCCGCCAGGTGTGCTTACCTCTACCTTAGGAGATATTTTTCCTCATCTTTGGGGCTAAGAGTAAGGCAGGGAAGAGTGATGAGTCATCTGACTTGGGGGTGGGGGGGAAGTGTACTCAAAAGCGAACAAAAAACGAGAAGAGAGTATGGAAATTCTATCAGTGTGCCTCCACAAACGATTTCCCCTTTAATTCTCACGACCACCCCATGAGTTAGTACAACTATCATATTTCATGGCAAGAAAAATGAAGTTTGTCTCTCTGGATTTCCTAGGGCTGGCATGACAAACTGCCACAGGCCGGGCGGCTTAAAACAACAGAAATTCACGTTCTCACCGTTCAGGAGCGTCAGCAAGAGGTCAGCAGGGTCGGTTCCTTCCGGAGGCTCTGAGCGAGAAACCGTCCTATGCTTCTCCTACCTTCTGACAGTTGCAGGCCTTCCTTGGTGTTCTTTGGGTTGTGGACACATCACTGTCTGAATGAACCTGTTGTACCCAGCCAGCTTTACCTACGGCCGGAGACACAGCTTCAGCCCGTCTGTTCTCTTTTTAGCAAGTCGTCCACCTTTACAACACCTCCACGGGCAGGAGCTGGAGCTGATTCCCCCAGATCACCAGACTGATCACCAGAATCTTGAGTTTCAAATAATTTCTTCAGGTGTTGGGAGACTCTTTCGCCAAACACACTGCCGATGGCCGACGCTCCAGATGCCAGGGTTGCCAACTCCTGCTAGGTTACGTGCCCAAGACGGTCCACAAGCCTCCACCTTTAAATCACTGCCACTTGAGGGGCGCCTGGGTGGCGCAGTCGGTTAAGCGTCCGACTTCAGCCAGGTCACGATCTCGCGGCCCGTGAGTTCGAGCCCCGCGTCAGGCTCTGGGCTGATGGCTCGGAGCCTGGAGCTTGTTTCCGATTCTGTGTCTCCCTCTCTCTCTGCCCCTCCCCCGTTCATGCTCTGTCTCTCTCTGTCCCAAAAATAAATAAAAAACGTTGAAAAAAAATTTAAAAAAAAAAAATAAATCACTGCCACTTGAGATCACAGCCACCCAGTAGGAGGGACAAGTCCGAAATGCAGGTCTGCTGGCTCTAAGGGCAATGCGCCATTTCAGCTTTTCAGTTTTTGCAGGTTTTTCAAATTCAATTCCGGCGGCATACCATGCATGCTGGTCTTCTATGGACCCATCTTAACCACCCAACCTGGGATTCTAGGGAACAATGAAGGAACAAGTCTTCCTGTTCACCATCCAGGCCTTAAGGACACATCCTAAGGCTCAGAGAATGCCAAGGGCACCCACCATCTGGACAAAGTCCCGCGCAAAGGATGAGAAGGACGGCTGATCGTGACAAGAGGAAGTTCTTTTTCTCAGGTGAGAGGACAACGGGAAAAGAGGGAAAAACTCTCCTGTGGACATCAACAACCCAGCAGTGGGCACAACCTGAGAAATCCGACAAGAGAGTAGGAAGAAATAGCGGCTCTTCCTATGCATTTCTCTCAATAGTAATTACATGGACCACGGGTGCCTATTCCTTGGGTTTGAATTTGACGCTAGCAATATTTTCTGCTCCGTTTTAACATCCTTTCTAAGCTACGTGCCACTCTGTTGGCCTTTGAGTGATAAACATAGGTTTGCCAGGGTCAAGCGTGGAAGAGTGCTAATCCAGGCAGTGGCTGGGGAGGCAGGATGCATAAGAAAATGCTGAGAACCGTCATTTAATTGGAATATCTGGTGCGTGCGGGAGAGAAAAGCAGCTTGAAGAAAGGGTTGGTGTCAAACCGAAGGGCTCACTGGGCTTTGCCAAGGAGCGTGACTTTACGTGCAACGCAGAAACCTATGTTTAGACTGAGAAAATTACAAAATTCATACCATGTGGAAAAAACTCGGGTGGTAAAGTACACGTGCTGGGGTGGGAAGAGGCAGGCAACAGGGACCATTGATGGACACCTGTCACCAGAGCCTGGGTGAGAGCCAATCTACACCAAGGCAGTGGCCAACGGCATTAGGGAAAGGCCAATTCAAGAGCTATTTAAGAGGAAACATGGACAGAAATTGGGAACCTCGTGGATGCAGGTATAAAACAGAAGTCAATGATGTTAGACAAAGTGCCCGTGGCACTTGTACTAAAATTAGGTAAGTGCACTACTCTACCCAGAAATCTTAAAGGACTTTCCTGAATCAAGCTTGACAATCTGGAACCCTCCATCTTGCCACACTTCTCCAAACCGAAGCACATGTACTATTTTGCTATCAAATCACAGTCCCAAGAACTTTCCTTTACTGACTTGACCGACTCCCCTTTCTCTTTTTGGTCCCCTACGTGGGACTGTCCTCAAGAATTGATCCATGGCTCTCTTTACATTCAATCTTTCAATAAGCCAATCAACAAGTTGGACCCACTTGGCCAGCCCTGTTCTTTCACTCAGACCTTCGCCTCCAAATGCCTGAAAGCCCCTTGAATTTCCATTGCCCGCCTTTATCCTAAATTCAGCATATTCAAATAGGACTAATTATTACCTTTCCAGGCCCCCCCCCCCCATCAACTCGTTTCTGCCCAGAATAAAGCCGTGTTTTTCAGTCCCCAAGGCTGGCGGCTTCAAAGCCATGTTAGTAACAAAAGAGCATGGGTTTTAGAGTCAGACGGATGCTGGGCGAATACATATGACACGACCAGCTGCTCATCATATGACTTTGAGCCATCTAGTTAATCTGTCTGAACCTCCGCTTCTCCAATAGTAAAACGGGTAATACTTAACTCAGAGGACTGTCATAAGGGCAGTCCCACGGGCAAAGGGCCCAGCCAGGTCCCGGCAGAGTCAGCATTCAGCAAACATTGATTCCGATCTCCTACACCTTTTCCTTTACTTCCCATTCGACAGATCACCAACTGCTGCTGTTACATTCTCTTTCTCACCTTCTGCATTTTCCCCCCTTTTCTCCATTTCCATCGGGACTCTAAACTGCGCATTCTCAAACCTCAACTTCTCTTCAACAGCTTCTGAACTGGTCTAACTACCTTAGTCATATTCTGGATTTGCCCATGCTTCGTGTTGTCAGATTCGTATTCCTAAAATATCGCTTGCATCCTGTTGGACAAGTGTGGAACATAAAGCTGGGGACTTGAGCATATCTAAGGCACGTGTGTAGGTGCATGCTTCCTCACCGCCTTGTCTTCTTTTAACTTACGTCAAACAAGTCTTCGGCTACTTCCCACTGCCTTAGTATCTTCCTACAGAGATGAGCCCAGCGATGAGCCATCAATGAACCCTCGGTCAAGGCCATCAGCCCAGCGATAGACAAGTCTGTTCCCAGGATATTGTTCGATTTACAGCAATTTCTTTTCTGGAAGAAGCCAAGTTCATGAATTCACAGAATTCCAGAAAACAGCGGTAGCAGCAGGAAGAAAAAAGGCAGCTGAAACCCACGATAGAAAGCGACACCTTCTTGACAGTAACTACAACGACAAAACTTCATCACTCAGGCGAAGAAGAACATGCAGGAAAATTATGAAACCCTGTGAGGTACTTCCCAGCTGCTTCCCAGCAGCTAGGAAGACAGAGCAATGGGGAGCTGTCACTCACTGGGCAGAGTGTTTCAGTTCTGCGAAATGAAAAGTTTTGGAGATTGGGTTACACGATAATGTGAATGTACTTAACACTATGAAACTGTACGCTTAGAAGCGTGTAAATGGTAAGTCCTATGTTATGTGTCTTTTTAATGTAATTAAATTTTCTTGAACGTTTCTTAAAAAAAAAAAAATGAGAAAAATCCTAAAAGAGCTGAAGGTGTGTGCCTTAGCTAGGGGATTAATAAAGCAGGAAGGAAGCATCCCGAGATTGGGGGATGTGTCCTTGCTATGGTGTTCCCCATCACAGCCTACGTTTGCCACAGAGATCTCACCAGGGCATTTAAATTTCCTCTCTCGCTGTCTGACTTCCCTACTAGACTAGAGGCAGAGACTCTCTCTCTATTATGGTATCCCCTATACCTAACACAGGGTGCGACACAAAGTAGGCATTCCATAAATATTTGTTACATAAGAATGAATGATTGAATGAATGAATGAATGAACGAAGTGCTACGTACTCTACACGTGTGTTCTTTTCAGAGTGTTTCCCACATATTTTTAACTCATGGGTACAACTCTCTGTGGTAGGTATTATCACTATTCCCATTTCACAGAAGAGGAAACTAAGGCACAGAGGGGTTAAGGGGCTTACCCAAGGTCACACAACTAATAAGTAGGGATGCTGGGATTCAAATCAAGACAGTCCTGCTCCAGAGCCACCACTCACCAAGCTGCCATCGGTAGATGGGAAATTTGAAACACTGGTCAACTCAAAGTCCAAAGTCAAACTGCTGGTAAGTGATGAAGCCAGACCATACCCTATCTGCTTTCAGGAAATAACTGAAAATGGACCACAAGGGAAAGCCAGATTGTCTCTACGTGAGTAATGTGTTCACAAGCTTCAAATGAGAGGTAGAAAAGCCACATTTTCAGGGCACCTGGAGTTCTGTGCCGCGTGTGTGTTTGCTTATGCACTTGCTTCCTTTCCGCCAATAGAATCGAAGGCCTCACGAGTAGGGATCATGTCTTATTGTGTTATAACCCCCAAACCTGCCGTAGCGCCTGGCACAGAGTAGATATTTAAATAGGAGTTTGTTGAAAGGAGAAAGAGAAGAACAATCTTATGCCAAGCTACCATTTATGGCAACGGATCAATGTCATAGTTCAATGCATCTGTAAGTCTGTCAATTTCTAATAATCTTAGAAGTATAATTTCACCTTTTCCAAACTCACCGTTCGGCTACATTATGTTTTATTATCCTTGTCGAGCAAGTGAGTATAATTAGATAGTTGAGCAATAATTATCCAGTGTGTAAGTCCTCTGCGTATAGCATGAATACCCAACCAAATAAACAATGAGCGTCGTGAATATTGACCAGCAACTTTGGTAAAGTTCCAGAACCCTCAACCCCAAATCCAGAAGTAGAGGTGAAAATCTCATGTTGGGCGTAGATTGGCTCCAATTGGCTTGCGTTTGAAGGTGGACATGAATGGGCTAAGGAGGCAGGGGGCTATGAATTTCCCGAAATCTCATGCAGAATTCTGTGTTCTTACACACTCGTGCGTTTTTCTAGGGAAATGACTCCTAGCATTCATTACAATCCAAAAGAGCTCCTTGACTAAAACAGCAAAGTCAGAACTATGGCTTTAGTATCTTTGCTTACCTATTACAGTACAATATTCTCATTCCAGGCACCAAGCTGAGAAAGAATTATAATGACTCCGTAACATAAACTAAACTCACTTCGGGGTTCCTTGTGGATGGAAAGCGTAAGAGAGAGGAGTTGAAATGTTTGAAATATCTAGGAATTTGACAGATAAGAGAGTTCTGTGCAAAATTTGGTACTAAGCTGCTAATTAATTCTATTGCCCTTATTAGTGATTTTTAGAAGGTGAACAAAATGTTTTGAAAAAAGGGAGCTTGAATTAGATGAGGCATGAGGAAAAGGCCAGGCCACGTGCCTATCTACTTCTTCTCAAGACCATCCCACTGTCCTTTACAAAACAAAACAAAACAAAACACCCTGTTGAAACACCACTTAACTCTGTTAACTTATATTTTTTCAGCTAAGATGTACATAAGCCGTCTCCAGTTGTTTCCTCCCCTCATATCAAGCAATGATCAGAACGAAAGTCTTAGAATATTATAAATACTGGATGGAATACGATCGGTATTCTCTTCAAAAATGGCCCTGGGGCTTGCAGGGCAAGAGGTTCATAAGGAAATGCGGCAGGAGAAACAGAGAACTTGACTCTTTCCCAGTCAGTATTTTTCTTTACTGAATTTCCCTAGTTATTATATTTAAGTTTGGCTACTGGTCATATAAATACAAAAAGGTAAATAGTGTCACTCCACTCTCTTGAGAAAACTCCAAATCCTGTGTAATTACAGGCCAGGAGACAGATAACGCCAGGCTAGGGGTTAGAGACTTGTGTTTGCCTTTTTGTTATCGCCTGTCGAAATTTGCTGGGAAGGTAAGAAAACAGTGCTGTTTATCTGGATTCATAGCAATCTCTAACTCCAACTTCTAGAAACGTCAAGGTTTGACTGTGACCATGTTGGCAGAGTCTAATAAATTGCTTTGTAAATGAAGCAGACAACACTGATTGATTATGTTTTACAATACAGCATTAGTGAAAAGAGAAAAGGTTTTCTTCCCCTAAACTAAACGTTAGGCCCCCATGTGCCTCTTCCACAAAAAAAAAAAAAAAAAAAAAAAAAAAAAAAAAATAGGTCAATTTATATACAGGCTGTCCATAAAGTCTGGGATGCATAGATAATATTTTATCTTGTATACATGGAACACAAAATGTTATGTACAGTCACCTGTGTTCAGACTTTAAGGACATCCTATAGAAGGTGTTAGAGGGACAAAGAAATGTGAAATGAGGAGGTCTGTCCTAAAACATCAGCATACAAGTGACAAGCTTGGATGTGAATGGAAGCAGTAAAAACAGAATAATTTAAGCTATCTTAAATTATCTTAAATATCAGCCTCTCCTTTTCCTTCATGTATCTGAATGAACCGGGTCGGGATAATCTCGGTGATGTGTGAACTATCTAGTTAGTTGCTGTTATGAACACTCACATTTTGGGGAGATGGTTCTCTTCAAACTAAGATATATTCCGTAATTCCTGAACCGAGTCATCACCATTTACATGCAAAGAAATCAACACGGAACACCCAAATCAAACCAGGCCCAATCCCTGCTGTCAGACAGACAGATCACTCAGGAGAGAGAACATTTCCTGACTCTGAAGACTCGGGTGTGGATTATGAAAGCTCTCAGAAGACCACAGCATGGGCCAAGTGCTGATGTAGGCAAGTACTAACACAGGAATGAAAATCCAGTGGCCCAGATGATCCAGACATTTAAACGAAAATTTCCCATTTAATTTTCTAGCTTTCCAATTAAATACATTCAGTATCCCAATAATTGTACCACGGTTGACGTTTTACTAAATAAAAAGAACCAGTGTGTATTAGATTTAACGACCCAAATTAAAACGACCCAAGTTTTAAATGATCATGTCTAAGTGATTCGAATTTGGCATGGTTCCTACCTGGGGCACTCTCTACAGACGCCTAATCCAGTTAGAAACGTTTTGTAAAAAATAATTTACTATCCAGAAAGTTTTCCTGTTTCCAAGATAAGAAAGCCTGTTCTGCCATCCCAGCAGGCAAGGGTTGTTTAAGTTACTAGATAACAAAGTTGTTATTGATTCTATTATTTTTACTCTTCCTGATTCCCTGCAGTCCGAGGGGAGTTTGTCAGACCAAGAATGATTTTATAAAAAGGAGTCGTTATTTTTGTCGTAACTAGCCTCATTGTGACAGATGGGATCCTAGTGTTTTCTCACTGCCCTTTACTCAGGAGCTAGGAGCACAGAAAGCAAATAACCAAGAAACCAACACACTCATAGTCATCTGGATTTCTCAGCGCTGAGCCAGAGCACTTGGAAATCAAATATTGGCCTCCTCCTCAATGCCCCTTTTAGCCCGTTGTTGTTAACCGGTTTAACATTCCCTTATCACATGCTCATGTGGGCAGAATTAAATGGAATTAGCCACAAATTATATAAAATTCACTTACCTTTAAAGGAAGCTATTTGGTCATGTTCAGTGTAGAGAGAATATGGCATTAAGACACAAGTTATAAGGGTACTGCCTAGAGATGAATCAATTTGCTTTGGTTTTATTGCCTCCCTTTATTTGCCCTTATGTGTTAGCTACTGTGGCTGGAAAAGCTCAGCTCAACTTGGCTGAGCCCACACTGGAGCCACATTAACATCCCAAGGAGAGTCCCGCTGTTTCCAAAGAGCTCAGTGGGAGAAGCACGATAATAAAATAAGACCATGCTGAACCTTTCTAAATCTTTAGTCATATAAGGCAAGAACGGGTGTGTGAGAAAGAAAGGAAAATCTGAAAACGTCCAGGATTTGCATGTGGCTTGCCCACGTAGAGACGCAAATAACATGCCTTCTGCATGAACTAAGGCATATTCACCATACGGTTCTTCTATTTAAACCTCACAACAACTGGGGCGCCTGGGTGGCGCAGTCGGTTAAGCGTCCGACTTCAGCCAGGTCACGATCTCCCGGTCTGTGAGTTCGAGCCCCGCGTCAGGCTCTGGGCTGATGGCTCGGAGCCTGGAGCCTGTTTCCGATTCTGTGTCTCCCTCTCTCTCTGCCCCTCCCCCGTTCATGCTCTGTCTCTCTCTGTCCCAAAAATAAATAAAAAAACGTTGAAAAAAAAAAATATAAACCTCACAACAACCTTATGATGTAGAGGTGTATTTTTATTTGAACAGCCATGCTTGAAGAATGCTCGTCTTTTGAGACCATCCATGAGCCTCCATATATCAAATAAATTACAGCTCAAGTGTTTGTTTCCTGTTGTTCTCAATTCATAGTGTACTTAAGAATGACCTCGGGTGTGTTAAAAATGCAGATTTCTCAAGTCCCACCACACCCCACACATATGGTTATTCAGCACCTCTGGGATTAGGCTGCTTGCGTTTTATAAGCGTCCCAGTGATTTTAGTACACATGGTTCATGAATCACACTTCCAGAAACACTCCCCTATGAATCTCTGTTATTTCATTGCATAGTAGAAACCTGTACCTTTGTGGGATTTGCCTAAAGGTAAATGGGTTGCAATATGTGATTGGAGAAAACACACAAAGTAAACGTATTCAAATACAGCTTCTCTCTGCACAACACCACCCCGATAAGGCATATCTACCATAGGAAGAATTACTAATAGGAAAATTCAGTGAATTTGAGACCACAATCTGCTTTTACTCTCATCACCGCAGGAGAGGGAATGCACGTGCCCTAGATAGAGCTGACTCCCCCGCTTTAAGCCCCACAGATTTCTAATTTTAACACTTTTGCATGGGTCTCAGATTCAGGGGACATGCAGAGGAGTCACTTCGACAGGCGTGTTTCTGCATCCTTACGAAGAAGGCCGGGGTTGTACATGACTACCTTCCTGATCTGGAGAAAGCAGGAAGAGAGGAGGATTCCAGGACTGCCCCGACCCACACACAAGAACTGCTCCCTTCTCTCCCAAGCCATCTGAGGTTTTCCTCTGAGTTTATGTTAACAGTTTCGTCTCCAACCTGGAAATGGAAGAACCATGGAAAATACGGGGGCGGGGCTCTGGCTAGAAGACACTGCTTCGATGCTAGATTCCACATCTACTGGGATAGCTACGGCATATTTAGCTGGGATCCGTTCACCCCCTTCAAGTCTTCTGTTCAGGGCTTCCCTGGATGTAAAGAAGTCCCTGCATCTCCCTCACACTTGTTTCTCTCTCTGCGGCCTGTTGGAGGCTGGCGGAAGCAAGTGCCATCCAGTGGCCCCCACGTCCCCTACTTCAAGCAGGGCCCCACTTTGGAGTACGTTCCCTAAAACACAATGTTTCTGAATACTCCTTTTCTCGGTCTACCATGTCCTTAAACATGGACTTGTGGCAACAGCTCTGCAATTCTTCTGGCTGCAATAATGACCAATAGCTGAACGCCTGTAGATGCCCTAAAAGCAATGCCAGAGGAGAAAGGAAGAGAAGACCATTTGTTCGGTGCCCGTGAAGAGCCAGGAACATTAGACATTTTGCCTCACTGAATTCTCACAGAAATAATTTTAAAAATTTCTTGTTGGGGCGCCTGGGTGGCTCAGTCGGTTAAGCGTCCGACTTTGGCTCAGGTCACGATCTCGCGGTCCGTGAGTTCGAGCCCCGCGTCGGGCTCTGTGCTGACTGCTCAGAGCCTGGAGCCTGTTTCAGATTCTGTGTCTCCCTCTCTCTCTGACCCTCCCCCGTTCATGCTCTGTCTCTCTCTGTCTCAAAAATAAATAAATGTTAAAAAAAAAATTTTTTTAATAAAATAAAATAAAAAAAAAAAATTTCTTGTTTACTACATCGCAAGACAGTATAGGGTCACATCCAAGAGAATGGACTCTAAAGCCGGACCACCTCAGCTTGGATCTAGTGTGTGATTCTGGGCAAGTTCTATGTTTCAGTTTCCTGCACAGAAAAATGAGAATAATAGTACCTACCTCATGGGATTTTAGTGAGGATTTACATATGCAAAATACTTGAAAGAGTGTCTTGTGCCCTGAACCTGCTGTGATCGTTACTATATACAAGGGGTATACTTTATGGGGCAGTCCTCTGTCTCTATTCTACAAATAAGGACAGAAAGGCTTAGTAGAGTTGCGTAACTTGCCAAGGAACACACAGCTTGTGCAGGGCAAGGGCAATTTGGAAGATGGGTATGTGTGGCTCCTAAGTTTTCCAGGTACACCAAATCCAGAACGTATTTCTTCTACTGAGTTTCTGTTACCCCAAGAGTTTGTGGACAGGCACGTATAAAAAGCTATATAATAGCTGCCAGATCAATAAATGTTATTGAAAAGATTTGTCCTTCTAACTAATAAACCATGTGAACTGCGGGATGGTTCAGGAAAGAGGCTGGAATGACCAGGAAATGTGGGTCAACCCTCCTTTGGGCTCCTGGAGGTAAGGAAAGGTTCCCAGGAGAACAAAGGATTAGTCACAGGACTCAGTGATGGGAGGGGGGCAGAGGGCAAAAAAGGAATTTCAATGGAAGCAAGGAGCTGGTTACCGGGGATGAAGAAGAGAAGGGAACATGGCAAGGGCTGGGGTTTGGGGAGACTGAATATTTAGACGGTAGAGCAGAGGTGGGAACCTGGGGGAGAGCCAGCCCAAGGGCTGGGAACTACAAGAGTGGGCCACAGGGATGGGTGGGGGGGGAGAGCAAGCAGGGGGCTTTAGACGCTTTGGAATCCCAACTTCCTTTCACACTTTTCCTTTCAGCTGCAAAGTAAACCAGGCCTCGGAAGGATTAAACAGAAACTCGAGGAAAGGGCTGCGAGGGCCACTCCTGGGAGAAAGCACCAAGTCGCGTGCGGGGACCCAGCAGTCCACAGTCCTGGGGTGCATCCAGTCTGCCATATTGCCCCCTCCCACTCCTCTCTCCCACTAACGATAGCCAAGACAATCGTCCCATTAAATTACATTTTTAGGCTGCATTTATTTACACAATGGCGCTGAATTTTCTGGGAAATAGTTTCGACACTACACTTGTGCTGGTTTGCCCCACGAACGCATGGGAAGCCTTTGATTCAAAGCCTGAGGTTCTTTTTTCTGCACGAGTTTTCCTTGACCCTCTCAGACCTAGGTACCACACTCTGAGGAAGACCCCCCCCCCCAGTAGAAGGAGGGAGGGGGAAAGGATTTGCCCTGGAGGAATAAAAAACCAGCATCAGCCCCCCACCGAAGTAAAGGCTAATGTGCAAAACTTCCAAGTAAATTATGGAAGGTGTATTCTCTCGTTACCTACACCAACCACATCGTTTGCTTCAGCGTTTCCACTCGGGATATAGTTTAATTTTTATTTTCAACAGCAAGTTAATCATAAAAACAACTATGCTCCGATAAAGTAAATTCCACACCAATTCATCACGGACACGTCTCTGGAGTCAAGTGAGGTCCGTCAATTTTTTTTTTTTTTTCCCCCTGAGTAATAGAATACAGTGGCTGAAAAATCCTTACCACCAAGTCAAATTCAGCCCTTGGCATGCTTGGAAGATTCAGCTACTGACCAAGAGCAAGGTGACCTGTGTTCTTCAGGGCACAAACTATCTCCAGAAGGGAAAGGGCAGGCGAGGACCTCCAGTATCTGCGAGGGCTATCAGGACGTCCTGCTAATAAACGACTTTTTCACTGTCCACACTATAATTGGTTTACAGCCTTTTTTGTTTATTTATCCATAAGAGCTGCTGTTAAATGGCTCGGGAAGGCGCTCGCCTAATGGCTCGGTATCGCTCCGGGGCCTGTGGGAGGCGAGAGGGGCAGCGGGGATTCAGAGCGGAAACGCATTTCACCTGTAATGGACCCGGTGCTTTTATGATACCACGAGCGATATCCACAGAAGAAATACAACACACGCTCTTGCTCGGCGGAGGGTTGCGCGGGGGCGCGTTTTCTACATGGGTCATAATTAGACACACGTCATAATTAGCCAGTCCCAAAACGCTGTTAGCTTTGTCCCAACTAATAATCATCACCGTAATAAATGGCTGTTGGGACCTTTGTTTCCTGGGCCACGAGCGGCAGAAAACGCGAATTGTGAAAGCGAGAAGGCGCCTCCACCGACCGCCTCCAGCACCCCCGCCCACTTCTCCCCAAGGTTTTGTTCAGCCCCGGGTTGCCGGTTTTTGGCCCCGGAGCTCGGCGGACGGATTTGCTTTCTGCTGAGCGCCTCTTTTCTTTCTGCAGGGCCGAGCAAAAATACCAAATGCGAGCAAATGAAGCATCGAAATGGAGACCAATTTACAGAAATGTGCAATTAGACGAGAAGTGCAAAATAAACACTCTCCGGGTCGGGGGTGGCAGGCGAGGCGGGGAGCAGGGGAGGAGGAGAAGGGGGGGTCTGCGGGCTTAGTCCGGAGTGAAGGGGGTAGCCGAGGGGGGAGGGGGAGAAAGGGGTGTTGGAGGGGGAGACGGAAGGGGAGGGGGGGGGAGGCGGCCGATCTTTGTCCCAAGCGGAGCTCGCCGCCCGCTCATAACCGCGTCGCCAAGTCAACCCGCGGCGACTTGGCAGATTATCTCCGAGGGTCAACACGCCCCGGCCGGGCAACCCCCCTCGGGCCCTGCCTGCTGATCGATGCGGTCACTCGCGGCCGGGTGATAGCGTCTGGTCCTCCGCGGCCGCGGCGAACAATGGACTCATTGACGCGGACGCGCAGAGATTAGGCGCGCGGGTCCCACCGCCTTTCCCTCCCGGCCCCTAGGGCCGCAGGTGGCCCTTTTCCCTGAAGAAATCGCCGGAACTCCCCCCGCCCTCCCCCAGCGGCTTCCCCCAGTCCCTTCCCGGGAGCTGGGACACCAAGGAGGCCGGGTGCGGCGCGCGTCCCCACCCACGGGCGGACCTCCTGGTGCCCAGCTCTCTCCTGAACGCATATGCTGAGACCGCACCAGGATCGCACGCCGCAAGGAACCTGCAGGGAAGTCCCCCTTCCCAACTGGCTTTTGCTTTTTGATGAAAATGAGCGTGTTTGAGGTAGCGCATTCGGTCCGTACGCATTTAAAACACAGGTATCTCCACAAGGAGAAAATACATTACAATCTACCTCGTGAAGGGCTGGGTGTCGTTTGTGGTTTAGGAAAGTCAGGTTGCAGTGGTTTTTCCCGTACTGGTTCCCGGTGGTTCACGTTCCTTCTTGCCAAGGCTTTTCTGCAAAGGTGGCCAGTTTTTCTAAAACCTTCCGTGTTGGTTCGAGGACCGTGGTCCTTTCGGTAGGACCCGTCCAAGGCCACCCAGGACGCCCTGGGCAAATGGGTCGGATGCGCGGCTCATGCTCAGGCCGGGGCTCGCGCCACCGCGACGCGGAGATAGTCTGCATCATCCGGTCAGAAACACTCGGCCCTATTTAAGTGAGGACCGCAGGATACCCAGAAGTTACCCAGTGGAGGCCACAGACTGACGCTGTCATTAAAATGCAGCGCTTTTAATTCTTTTCTAAACACTTCCCTCCTCTCTTGAAGCGCTGCCTTATTTCAATCCGACGCAGAACACACGTTCTTCAGCTGGCTCGGACTGGGGCTCAGGATCCGTGGGAAGCCATCGCGGATCTGGAAACCCCGTGCCAACGCCGTCCCCTCCTCCCAGCCACAAAAGGGGACGCTAAATCTTTCCCCCTCTGCCACATTAGGAAACTGCACTGAGTTGGTCAAAGGAGCCCCAATTTCCCAAAATCAAAATTAATAATGCCCTTCAATTACCAAAAAAAAAAAAAAAAAAAAAAAAAAAAAAAAATTAAATGCCACTGCGGTCAATTCTGAAGTTACAGTTTACTCTCCGGAAGTCCCCCGAGCACGCCACAGTTTAAAAACATACAAGGAGGGGCGCCTTGGGTAGCTCAGTCGGTTGGGCATCCGACTTCGCTCAGGTCATGATCTCACGGTTTGTGAGTTCGAGCCCCACGTCGGGCTCTGTGCTGATGGCTCGGAGCCTGGAACCTGCTTCACATTCTGTGTCTCCCTCTCTCTCTCTCTGACCCTCCCCCATTCATGCTCTGTCTCTCTCTGTCTCAAAAATAAACATTAAAAATTAAAAAAAAACATACAACAAATGCTGGGTCTTTATGGGTTAGTTCACTGACATCACTGTGATCGTGTACAAATTTCATAAATAAGACAGAAGACCAAGTCCTTCCTATAGAGCTAGGGTCTGCAAACTTTTTTTTTTTTTTTTTTAACCGTACTCCCTAACAGTTACAAAAGAGTTTAAATGCACAACCTCGGGGGCGCCTGGGTGGCTCAGTCGGTTGAGCCTCCGACTTCGGCTCAGATCACGATCTCGCGGTTCGTGAGTTCGAGCCCTGCGTCGGGCTCTGGGCTGACGGCTCAGAGCCTGGAGCCTGCTTCCGATTCTGTGTCTCCCTCTCTCTCTGCCCCTCCCCCGTTCATGCTCTGTCTCTCTCTGTCTCAAAAATAAATAAACGTTAAAAAAAATTTTAAATGCACAACCTCGGCATATGTATCTATATAAATTGTATTCATGAATTAGTGTATTGTGTATATTATCAAACAAACAAGGAAAATCGACCACTTAAAGTATGATGAAAAATATACATTTCTACGATTGAACGTAAGCTCGAAGAGTTTCATGAACGCTCCCCTTCAGATCGCACGGCCAGCTCGGCCTACAGGCGTGTGCGGGGAAACTCAGCTGAGAGAGAAAATGGAAACAAATGCAGTGCTCTTGGGTACCTGGGCCTGGCTTCTTAAGGCAGTCGGCCAGGCCAATAATGGCCCCAGGCTGGGCCACGTGGGGCACAGCGGAGCCTATTGCGCTGCGGCCGGCCCGCCTGTCCCCGCCGGTGGCGGGTCCCCTTGCGGAGCGGAGCCGAGCTGTCAAAGCTAGCGGGGGTGGCGCCGGGAGCGGGAGGGCCACACAGCTCCGACTCCCCGGCTCCGGCTTCCAAGCCCGGGCAGCAGCCATGAACGGCGAGGAGCAGTACTATGCAGCTACGCAGCTCTACAAGGACCCATGCGCCTACCAGCGGGGCCCCGCGCCGGAGTTCAGCGCCAGTCCCCCCGCGTGTCTGTACATGGGCCGCCAGCCCCCGCCGCCGCCGCCGCCCCCGTTCCCGGCGACCCTGGGCGCGCTGGAGCAGGGCAGCCCCCCGGACATCTCCCCGTACGAGGTGCCCCCCCTCGCCGACGACACCGCGGTGGCGCACGTCCACCACCACCACCTCCCAGCTCAGCTCGCGCTCCCCCACCCTCCGGCCGGGCCCTTCCCGGATGGAGCCGAGCCAGGCGCCCTGGAGGAGCCCGGCCGCGTCCAGCTGCCTTTCCCGTGGATGAAGTCTACCAAGGCTCACGCGTGGAAAGGCCACTGGGCAGGTAAGTCCGGCCCCTCATCCCCTTAGTCCCCTCACCGGCTCCCGTCCCGGCTGAAGGGCTCCCCAAGACCCTCTACCGGTTCGCGTTCCCAGCCCCTAAGGACAACCCAGGGTCGGACTAAACTCCACAGGGAGCCAAGGAGGCGATCCCGCGCAGAAGCGCCTTTCTGGGCCCCTTTGGAGCGTCTTTTCCACTCAGCTCTCCTCCTGGGCGCTTAAACCCTTCCTTCCCTATCCATACGCTGAACTCCAGCAGCCTGCGCTCCCCCAGCCAGCCACGGCCCGGCTGAGCTCAGGCTTCCGACCCTCCGGAGGGATCCTCCTCCACTGGAGGGATCCACCTGGCCAGGACTCCACGGCGTGAGCGTCTAGGAAGCCGAGCAGGACCCTAGGATGCTCCCGACCCGGGCCGGGGCGTGCCTTTGGAGTGCTGGGCCCCTGTGGCCTTGAGCCCACCCGGGAGCCGTCATTAGAGGAGACGGGCAGTCTCGGGGGCGCTCAGTGGATGCCGGAAAGCAGGGAAGACGGACTGCATCAAGCCCGCGAAGATGTTCGGCGAGGAGGGGAGGGGGCGGGGAGGGGGTACTCACCGCCAGGCCGAGGCCGGGCCGCTCAGGCTGGAGGCAGGCAGCTGGGAGAGGCGTCTTCCATGCTGGTGCGCTTCTGGGCAAACAGAAACGTTCGAAGGGGGTCTCCCCGCGCCGCTTCCCAGCAAGTGAATCTGAAGAAGGAATGCCCTTCTTGCAACAGCTGTGCCGGGGGAGGCGTGAGCCCCGTGTCCCCGCGGCCCTAGGCGCCCGGCGTGTCGCAGAAGGTCTTCCCCGGAGCCCGGAGGCGAGGACGCGGAGCGGCCCCCAGGCCCCCTCCCCCGCCAGGAGCTGGCGGCAGGTTCCGGCGCGGCCTGGGCGCCGCTACACGCTGCTACCGCTTCCGTGCCGCGGCCACCTCTGGTCACACCTGCATGGCGCATAGTTGACTTTTCTTTTCCTTCCAGCAGTCGGGGGTAGGGGGAAAGGGGCTCGGGCGGGCGCCCCTCGAGAGTCCTCGGCGCCCCGTCTGCCCCCCCTCCCCGTGCCTGACGCAGACCCCGGCGCGGCCCGGCGGGGCTTTGTGGGGCCCGGGCTCGCCCAGGGTGCCCGGGGCTCGCCTCTCCCTTAGGTCACTTTGTCGTGAATGCTGAGTGGCGAGGACCGGGCGGGTCCGGGGACAGGACAGGGCCCAGCTGGGCTGCAGTCTTCCCCCACTTACCGCGCAGCCCGGGGCGAGGGGGGCGCCAGACGCGGCCCAGCGCCGAGGCCGCCGCAGGCCGGGGAGTCTTGGGAAACGCGGGATTCTTGGGAGGCGGGAGGACCACGTCCTTCGACCAGGGTGGGACCTAAGGACGCGCGTTTCCCACGTTCCCGGCCGTCCTTGCAGCTTCCTCGGGGGGGGGGGGGGGAAGGCGAGCGAGGCCTAAAGTGGGTCACCTCCCCACCCCCGGGGTGTGACCCCTGCTCTGGTGGCGCCTGGGCTCGGGCGGACCCTGGGAGCCAGACGGTAAATGCTATTGGTTAATCGGCCGCCTTCCCCTGGGGTGAAGGAAACCCTGAAAGGGTAACTAACTAACATCCAGGGGTTGGAGAGTCCGGCCGGAAAGCCCTTTGCCAGAGCTTTCTGACCCGCTGCAAGCTCAGCTCAGGGAGAAGGGGCCGACCCCCCTGGCCTGGAAGCTGCCTTTGGGGTGCTCCTGCGACCTCGAGGTCCTCCCGGGAAACTCTCTAAGGAGCGGAGCTTCAAGCGTGTGTGAACTCGCCTGTCCACTCCTGTGGGGTTTCAAACGCCTGGGAAGGGTAAGGTGACCAGAGGGTTCTCATTTGCAGCACAGATATGAATGCTAATAACAATACTGTAGGAACGTTCGAAAACGACCTAAAAAAATGAATTGTAGCAGCCTTGCCGACAGGCTTGCCCCTAAACTGCCTCCCCCTGAGCCTTAGGGAAGGGCGCAGACCCAGGGGGCTCTTGACATCTTAAGTAACGCCACCTGCCTGCATCCCCTGCCAAGCCGTCCTGGGCATAGGTCTCCTGGGGTGGTCCCAAGAGATTATGGATGGAATTTAAGAACCTCAGAGGGCCTTTTCAAACGTTCCTTTAAGGCTCCCTCTCCTCTCTCCTATGCCAAGGAAAGCTTAGAAGCATAAGACTCTGGAAATGCTCCCCAGGGAGTGGGACTTGTCTGCTGACTCTGCCCAAGCCTTGGATTCTGGGCGCCTCCTTTTGGCCTGGGGGAGAGCGGGCCTAGTTCTCTCACCTAATAAACCCTCTCCCCTCCAAACATACGCACTAGCTTTTTCAATCCCCTAAGGCTTCCTAACAGTCACAGGAGAAATATCCTAGACTCCGCCCTAAAACAAGCAGATTTAGGCCTCTTCCCAGAGTGTTTAGTGAAACTTAGCTTCGACGATGTCTGCGCCTGGGGGTGCAGTCGGTACTTGGCAGAAAAAGGAAAAGTTCAGGACCTGGTGCACAGCGGCGAACAGCAGGCGTGTGGGCCAGCTGCTGCTTCCTTGGGCCTGGGCTAGGAGCTGGAATGGAGCCTGTGACTCCAACCCCGTCCGGTGTGGGGCTCTCCGTTCCCAGCGGGACCCCAAGGCTCCCCTCACCTTTGCCAGCATTTGGGGCCCAGAACACAGAGGCCAGGGCTGACAGGGACGTTCCTCCAGGCCCAGAATAGTTTCCCTTCTCCAGGGCAGGGGCCTGGGCAGAGGTTAAAACAATTGTAGAAGAATTTACCAGCTCTGGAGTTGGGAATGATTATAACAATATTACTACTAGAGAGATAATAGTCAGATATAACAATATATGTCATAAGATCAGGGTTTTTATTAGCTCAAGGCTTTTTTCACACTGAGGGTTGTACTTACAAGTTGGTCGTGAAATCAATTAACTGAGCTGAGACCTTTAAAAAAAAACAAAATAGTAAACAATGGGAAAAATTAGGTGTATCGTATGTGATAAAGATTGCTTGGTTTTATGTTCTGAACTTTTGGGGGGTCAGTTCTGTGTCCGTGTGTGAAATGGGTAGTGCTCTGACATGTATTCTTACTGTGTGGGTGACCATCAGAAAGCTGGAGGGGGGGGTTAAGTCTTATATTAAAGGCACTTTATTGCCTTTGTAGAATCGAGTACGTTTGGATAACTATTGTGGGCATTTTAATCACCATCAACCCAAACGCTGGCCGAGTGAACCCACCGAAGAGCCACGGCCCGCTCCCAGAGAGAGCCCGAGAGCCCCGCACAGCTTTGACCTCCAAGAAAAGGGAACCTTTACTGGAGAAAGTCCGCTTGAGGCCAGACTGAGCTCTGGGACAGGAAGTTGAGGCTCGGTGGCAGGAACAGTTGGGAGGACCAGGACTCCCAGGATGGGGGCTTCAGTGTTGGGCTGCGTGGGTGGGGCCAGGGGTCGAGGGACCACACTCACGTGCCCTGTCGCCCACAGGCGGCGCCTATGTTGCAGAGCCAGAGGAAAACAAACGGACACGCACTGCCTACACTCGCGCGCAGCTGCTGGAGCTGGAGAAGGAGTTCCTGTTCAACAAATACATCTCGAGGCCGCGCAGGGTGGAGCTGGCCGTCATGCTGAACTTGACCGAGAGACACATCAAGATCTGGTTCCAAAACCGCCGCATGAAATGGAAAAAGGAGGAGGACAAGAAGCGCAGCTGCGGGACAGCGGCCGGGGGTGGCGCGGATGCGGAACCCGAGCAAGACTGCGCAGTGACCTCGGGCGAAGAGCTGCTGGCGCTGCCGCCACCGCTGCCCCCCGGTGGTGCTGTGCCGCCGGCCGTCCCCGCCGCCGCCCGAGAAGGCCGCCTGCCACCTGGCCTTAGCGCGTCGCCGCAGCCCTCCAGTGTCGCGCCCCTGCGGCCACAGGAACCCCGGTGAGAGACGGGGGCTCCTCCTTGCCAGGAGGCTTTGACCACTGGTAAAGAAGGGGGGAGGGTAGCAGGAGTAGGACCCTGGGTGTGGACAACCAGCCCTGGCCGTTCAAAGGGCGGGGGGGGGGGGCCACCCCAGACAGAAGGGGAGAACTCGCGTTCTCGGGTGCCTGTGCCAACTGGGGCACCTTGGGGAGATGCCGGCAAACTTCTGGACGGAGAAGAGAGGTTTTCTGTAATATCTGGGGCCTCTTCGGGTGATATTGTTGGATTGGCGACACCTGCCGCTGCTGTGCAGCTCCTAGCACTCCAGAACCGTGGACCTCTTTAGAGAAACCAGCTCAAGAAAAAACAACAGAAACCGCAAGTTGGAATGCGCCCCCAACACACTGCAGGCAAGCTGGAGTGCCTTAATCTGCCCTAAAACAGCCCGTTTTACTTGGGCTTCTGCCTTAATGCTTAGAAATGACGGAGAGGAAACCTCCAAGGCTTCAAAGACCTAGTGAAATTGATGCCCATGGATTAGAATAATCCTCCCGCCTCTTCCTCCTCCCCAACTTCCTCTTACTTTTTAAAAATCCTTTGAGTATAGCCACATACCTCACCAGCTCCTATCCTTCAATCCGCATCTCTTTCCTCCAAAGAAGAGAACAGAACATCTTGCAAGGATGGCTGGGCAACAGCAGGGCTGGGGCAGAAGGGTGCCAGAGTCCCTGCACATCCAGTCTGTCCAATGCTTGGAGAGAAGACAGGTGGAGGTGGGCCTAGAGCAAGGGACTGGGGGAGAAAGATGGCCCCTGAGCCTTCACTAAACTGAAGATATTTGGAGCTAAATCTATGTGGATTTGCTTCCTAGTCTCAGGGCAAGGGAGGCTAATCCGAAAGGCAAGCCGCGTGGCCCGGCCCACCTTGAAAACTATTTGCAGAGACCCTTGATTTCCACATCTTTAGAAATGATGAAAACGTATGTGGTTGGGGAGTTTGAAAACTGACTATTTTTATTTAAAGTTTTAAAGTTACCTAACAGGTCAGCTGCTGGCTTCAGGGTCTGGGCCCCGTGGTCAGGTGGTGTTTGTGGAAAAGGGTTAATAAATACGGATCACATGGAAAAGAGATGCACACTCATTTTCCTCGCTTTGTCTCAGACCCTTGCCACGCACCGATTCCATTTCACTTCAAAAATTAAAGCAGCATGTTTTTATTTTTATTTTTTGGTACTAACCAGGGGAAAGGAGCAATTTAGAAGTACTACGTCTGGGTTTGAGGTTGGGGCAGCATATGAGCTGGTGAATGTTCAGTTTGGTTTCATTTTTAACTTGCGTCACTACTGAAGATGAATTTCTCAGGCAGTGTAGCCTGGACGCGTGGGGGGTTCTAAGTGCCACTGGCTGTGCGTGGCACAGAACCAAGAGCAGCCCATCCTGGGCCACCACGCAGCAGCCAAGGAAACACTCTCAGCTGGCCAAGGCCTTGGCGGGGTCTCTTGCCTCCCCAAACAGAGGTCTGGGTCAAGGGCCTTCTCGGCGGTTCTTCTGAAGGAAGTGTTGCTTTGGATGAGTCTCCACCCCTGGAGCCCCAAGGTTGACAGTGTCTTGTATTAGGAGCAAACAGGCCCTGATTTAGCAGGCTTCTAATCTCTGGGCCCACCCTGCTCCTCCCTCAGCTGGGCACCTAAGGGCACCTGAGCGCTCCCACCTTTGGGGGGCACTGGCTCACTCCCAGGAACTGTTGCTAGTATTTTCTTTTGCAGAGGGACAGCAGGGCTTAGTTTTTGTTTTGTTTTGTTTGTTTGTTTGTTGAAAGAAAGAATTTGAGTCCTAACGCCCCTCCAAATTAAAGGAGATCCACAGAAGGGCACCTGGGTGGCTTAGTTGGTTAAGCATCCAGATGCTTGGTTTTGGCTCAGGTCATGATCTCCAGGTTCCGGAGATTGAGCCCAACTCAGTCGGTTAAGCATCCAGATGCTTGGTTTTGGCTCAGGTCATGATCTCCAGGTTCCGGAGATTGAGCCCAAGCCTCCCCCCCCCCCACCCCGCATTGACAGCACAGAGCCTGTTTGGGATTCTCTCTCTCCCCTCTTTCTGCCCCTACCCACTCGCACTCCCTTGCTCCCTCTCTCTCAAAATAAACTTAAACATTTTTTAAAGAAAATAAGGGAAATCTGTCGATCTGAAAGGGGAACTTTCTCATCAGTGAGAAGTCTCACTGGGGTGACAATGACCATGCCCAAAGCTTCTCCACACGTGCCTGGGCTCTGGAGTGAAGCAAATCTGCCTTCAAACCCGGGGTCCCTCAAATACTGACTCATGACCTTGATAAAATTATTCAACTACTCTGTGCCTCGATTTCCGCATCTGTAAGGTGGAAATGAACACTACATCGCCAAGTTGTGAGATTTAAACCAAAGAATGCCTGTAAAGTGTTTAAATTCACTACCTAGAAAGAGTCATCCTTCCCCATCACTGTTTTGGCAACATCCTTCTTTTGAGAAGCGAGCCCGGGAGCTTCTGGCTGCAGAGATTCTCGAGTCTCCTTGCCAGCCCTCGCAGCCGCTGTCCTTTGACAAATCCCCACGCTGTCGCTGATGGTGTGACCTGTTCGCGTCACCACTGATCTTGAGCGGGCACTTCCTAGTTTTACGACTCCCTTCCTCATAAATAAACTCTGGAGTTTCCCTCGGCGACCTTCCCCAGGTAAGTGAAACGGTCCCCATCTTACACGAGGGAAGCTGACGCTGGGTGGGGAGGACTGGCTGAATTGAAGCTCAGCCGCCCGGTCGGTGGAGGCGCGGAGACCGGTCCTCGGAGGCCAGGGATGGCTCCAGGGCTCCCGAGCAAACCCGCCTCCCTGTCCGGGGCTCCCGTCCCGATGTCGCGCGCTGTCCTGACCGCACCGTGGCCTCTCCGCGCGGGCTGGAGGGCTCGCCGATGCGAGAGAAGAGGTGTGGGCCACCGGGGGCGGGCTGGGGCGGCCGGGGGCGCAGGTGCTGCCTCGGGGCCAGGCGTGCGGTCTCCAACCGCCCAGGACAGGGCGCGGGATCCCTAAACCTCGCTGAAAGCGCAACTGGGCCGCTCACCGCGGCTCCGAGACCCGCCGCCAGGGCCTGTGCGGCCCGCGGGGAAGAACTCCGGCTTTCCAGTCCCCGCGCCCGCGGCTTGAATTCCGGAAAATAAAATTCGGCGTGGCTTTGAGCTAATCCCTTCATGCTCCGCTGCCTCTTCCATAAAATGGGCGCATAACGGGATTAAATGAGATCATGTCTTTGGAGTGTTCATTCCCGAGCCCGGCTCCCAGGCGCCGGTACACGCGGCGGGGGTGAGGGCAGTGGCAGAGGCGCAGGGATGTTGCCGGTAGAGGCCAGCCTTCCGGGGAGGCCCCGGGGAGGCAGCGAAGAGCGCAGCCCAGCTAGCCAGATGGGCCTGGAAGAGAGGACGAAAGAGGAACGGGCGCCCGGGTCGTGGGTGCCTCTGGACGCTCCACCTGAGCGGCGCCAACGGAGCGGGGGCCTTTGTCCCGACCCCTCTGGCCACGGGGGGGGGGGCGCTACGTCAGGCCCCAGAGGGCGACCCGCGTGGGGCTCCACGCGTGAATCTCCGACTCTACGTGGCCACCCTTGGCCAACTGGAGGCGACCTGTGGGCCGGAGGGGCCGGGGCGCTTGGAGCCCCAAGCCCAAGCCCCCGCACAGAGCCTCGTCTCTGGAGTGAGGAGAGACCTTCCTAGAGCTGGGAAAAAGCAAAACAACAAAAACCAGCCAGCGGGGCCTTGAGCAGGGCTTCGTTCTGCCAGTCAAGTGATCTCCGGCTCCGGGAACTCCAGAGGTGACCCGGGTACCCGCCTCTCCGGTGGGGCCGTCAGCCTCCCTCTGCTCTTCTGGCTGGGCGTGCCCCCCTCCTGCGGGGAAACAGGCACCGGTGGCCTTCGAAAGCCCTCAGGGCAAGTGTTCTCGGCGCGGAAGATGAGCGGGGCTCGGGAGAGCCTTACGCGGTCCCGCGCGCAAGTGCGCGCCCGCCAGGCGAGCGGAGTGCGCTCCAGGAACCGGGACCGCGGGGCTCTGCTCGGGGCGCAGACAAGCCCGGGAGCGCCCGCCTGCACCTCCACGCCCGTCAAGACAGACCCCCGACGGTCATGCAACCTGGAGCCACAAGCCCAGCCATCCCCCTGCGCTTCTGGAATCTACTACCCGAGGTTGATGGAGCGCCGCTCCGCGCTGGTGGGGCCAAAAGGAGCGCTCCCCGGCGCTCCTGCTTCTGCAGCAGGGTTCCCAGCTCTGTCAAAAGCGCCAGTCCTGGGATTCGGAAAATTCAGCACGGACTTCCTCCCCCCGACACCGACTTCCTCCCCTCCTCTCTCTAAGCCACCGAGAGAGTGGGCGTTGCGGTGGAGAACCCCGGAAAGCACGCCCGCGACGCGGCAGGGGCCGAAGCTTCGGGACTCCTCGTGAAGAGTGCCGCAGTCGCGCAGTGCCAGAAAAGAGTGCACGGCAAACAAAAATCTCCTTTCCTTCTGAGGTACAGCTCTTCCTGTAGGTTTCCTGACAGTTTCTCGAAGAAGTTCTCACCTTAAAAGCTAAAACTCGTGCCATGCAATACCAACATCTGACGGCTGGTGATGATTTTCAGGCTCTGCCTGTGGTTTGTAACAGGCTTGCTGTCTGTCACTCGCTTGCACCTTTCGATCCGGGGCCGGTGCCCAATTGCATTCAGCAACAGTTTTGGGGCTCTTACTGCGCGCTGGGCATTTCTGAAACAGAAGTCAGATCACCTCTTCTCCGGATGGTGTCTGCAGTCATGGAGATTGAACTGATTATTGGTGAGCTTACCTGAGTAAGTGGGAGCTTATTCAGTTCCCCCAAGTTCTCCTTTTGGACCACGAGGGCTGTTTTGGTCTCCCAAGTTAATTTCAGCCCCCTTGGTCTAGCCCTGTCGCCCTCGCCATCTCCTCTGCAACGAATTCAGTTCAAAGCCTTTAAGTTGGAATGAAATCAAAGCATTGCTGTGTCCTTTCGAGTTGATGAAATCTGCCTGTTCTTATATTCGCATTCCCTCATTCTCTCTCCCCTCTTCTCTTTCTCTCCAGATCTTTGTGTCTATGTCGGTGTGCTGTGTGTCCTAGAGTGAGTCTCTATCTTTGCCTGTCTGTCTAGGTATGCCTATGTATGTTTGTGTGCATATGGTTAGAGTGTCTTAAGTGGGTGGCAATGTGTGTCTGGGGACCAGGGACACCCTCCTCTATACTCCTTTTTTCTGCCCAGCACAGCTGTCTTCCAAGTGTCTGCTGAAAACCATCCACTCAGGTAACGGTCTCAATTCTTTGTGTTGACGCAATGTTTGAAAGCAGGAAAAGCTGTCTTGAGAAGTACACAGCTTGGAAGCTTGGTGGGAGCTGACTACTAAACTATAAGGAATTATTATTTTTTTCCTTCTAAGAAAAAAATGTACAACTAAGGTCTTCCGTACTTCAACAGCATCATCTAGGAACTCTTCTGAAAATCAAGTAGTTAAGAGGATCAGAAGAGGGAATTTCTGGGTTGACATTGAAATCAAATTTTACTCAAACCCATTCTGGCAAGCTAAATTGGGGGGGGGGTAGATCCAAAGGGAAACTGAGGCAGGGGAGCGGGAAACAGAAAGACTTCCCTTCAGAGGAACTGACTAGGAGTGATATATAGCCTCTAAGCTGGCAGCCAGCCTTCAGGAAATTGCTACTTGGGGACAGCTTGGGCAGGGGGAACTGAGCTGCAGGCAACTCTGGGTAGGAAACGGAGGTCAAGTTCTGCTACCAGTAACTGTTTTAAGAGTGAAAGTGGCTGGCTGAAATGGGTCTGATAACCTGTCAACGCCACGTCCCCATATTAAAGTATGCTGTATTTGTGTATCATGAGCTAGATTGGGCACAATAAAATTTTATTGCTTTTTTCATCAAAATTATTTTTCTCTCTACATAAGATGCCCTGGCTTTTGAAAGGATAGATAGCTCAAACCTTAAGTGATATTTTATAAGTCAACTTTAAGTTGACTTGCTTGGAGTCGTTCCCTAAACACAGACCGTATGGACACCTTAAATATATGCTATATCATCAGATTCTTTTTTGCATTATAGAACACACACAACTCTACCTCTAGTGATACACATGTAAAAATTATTACAGTATTACACATATTATTTACACATATAAAAATTATTACAGTATTTTTTGCTGCGAGTAATTTATAATCAACTGAATAAACTCTAGTGTTTTCTTGAATTCTCAGTGAGTCATCTCCAAGTCCTAAGAGCTTGAAAAATTATTTATCCTATTTATACATGCCCTGAAAAATCCAGAAGCTTCACATTTCTAGATATGTGTGAAAACACTGCCAGTTTGAAATCAATATATCCCATGGAGCTGTTCCCCCTTCCATAGCTCAAGAAACCCAATAAAATGTGCAAAATAATCTCCAAGATGTTTTTTAGGTGAAAATACTAGATAACTGAATTTATTGCAATAGTAAATGCATGGCTTTTCTCCATTTAATGTTGAAAGACTAATTTTCTAGGTCAGAAGTGTCATAGAGTAGATTATCCCTCCTCTGGATGAAGGGGCCCTCTCACAAAGATACAAACGGATTTTGGAAAAGCACAAGCCAAGTTTCATGCTGGCTTTTGTCATCAATGCCCCATGGATCCAACAGAGGAGAAAGCGAAGGCTCCCTGGACTGATCTGGAAATTTAAAGTGCTGTTTCTCAGCACCCTGGGTAGGGTTTAACTTTTAGTTCTGCCTCCACTATTCACTACCCTTCTGAAATAGGGCAAATAACTTAATCCCTTTGAGCCTGTCAACTCACCTGCGAATGAGGGATAATCCCATCCCATGTGATTGTCGTGAGGGTGAAACAATACTGTATGTGAAGAGCTGAGCTGTCAGCACAGAGCCCGACACGGGGCTCGAACCCAGGAACCGCAAGATCATGACCTGAGCTGAAGTTGGACGCTTAACCGACCGAGCCACCCAGGCGCCCCTTGAAGCTGAGGTCTTTCTTGTCCCACTAGAGCAGGGACAGTGGAGCCCAGAGGAGACAACAACAGTGACCCAAAGTAGAGGTGTCCCTTTTCCCGGATGTCCTCAGATCTTCCCCTGATAGGGGTAGCTGGATCTTCTCCTGGCTTCTCATAACAGTGTCTGGCCTGAAAAGTCACATTGGTGCTGACCAGTGGGAGAAAATAGGCCAACAACTCTATAAAACACAGAGGCAAAGCCAGCCACACTGACTGATGCCCAAATTCAGCTAGCTTTATGTGTAAAGGACACGTTTGTTTATTTTATTTTATTTTTTAATTTGAGAGAGAGAGAGAGGACAAGCATGGATGGGGGAGGGGGCAGAGGGAGAAAAAGGGAGAATCTCAAGCAGTCTCCACACTCAGAGCAGAGCCTGACGCGGGGCTCGATCCTACGACCTGAGCCAAAAGCAAGAGTCAGGTGCTCAACTGACTGAGCTGCCCAGGCATCCCACAGCACACATGTTTATCTAATTTAGGGATAGTCTGATGGTTGGTTCAAGCCCCATGTTGGGTGTAGAGATGACAAAAATAAAAAATCTTTAGGTGAAATTTGTTCAGGGGTCCCTAGGCCCCCAAGAATAGGTGATCATCCCAGGACCTCCTTAATAAGCCATTTCCTTAGATGTTAGTGTATTAGCTACCTCTGGCAGTGACCGATAGAAACCACGAAAAGCAGTGGCTGACGAATGAAGTTAATTTCCCTCCTACATGGAAGTCTGGAGGTAGATAATCGAGGACTGGACTATGGCTCCAGAGTTGTCTGGGACTCAGGCTACGTTGGCTTCTCTTTCCGCTACCCCTAAACTGTGGCCCTAATTTCACTGTCCCATATGACACTCCAGCTATGACCCCCACTTTGTGAGCAGCAGCAGGAAAGAAACAAGGGAGGGTAAGCCCTTGATCACTGAAAGACGTCCCCCCTGTAATCCCTTGAACCTGTAAATATGTTCTGTAACAGGGCAAAAGGGATTTTACAGATGTAATTAAGTTAGGGAACCTCAAAATAAGGAGATCATCCCAGATTACCTGGTAGGCCCAATCTGATCATATAAACCCTTAAAAGCAGAGAACTTCCTCTAGCTTGGAATCCAAGATATGCAGCAGAAGGGAGTCAGAGTTTCCAAGTGTGAGAGGATTTGATATGCTGTATGCTGTTGCTACCTCTAGGACGTAGAGACCCAGGTGCAAGGACTGGAGAGAGGCTTCTGGGAGTTAAGGGGTGCCGCCGGGTGATAATTGGCAAGAAAATGGGGACCTCAGTCCTACGACATGAGCACCTACATTGTGCCAAGAACATGAATTGTTCCCAAAGCCTTCCTAGAAGAGCCCATTTGGCCAGCAACTTAATTTTAACCATTTGAACCCTGGAGCAGAGAATTGTGCGAGCCAAAGCGAGCATTTAACCCAAGGAGACTGGGAGATAATAAATTTGTGTCGTTTTAAGCTTTTAAATGTGTGCTGACTTGCCATTACAACAATAGATAATGCATACAGTTCCCTTTAGTGATACTTCAGGAAAGTTACACCCCTCTTGCTTACTCTTTATTAACAAGACTTAGCTACCTGTACAGCAGGCTGGAAAATGGGGTCTTCATTCTAGATGGCCATTTGTCTAATTAAAAATGGGAGGGGGAGCACCTGGGTGGCTCAGTCGGTTAAGCATCCAGCTCTTGACTTCTGCTTAGGTCATGATGCCACAGTTTGCGGGTTCGAGCCCCACATCAGACTCGGACTCTGTGCTGGCAACTCGGAGCCTGCTTGCCCCTCCCCTGCTCTCTCTCTCTCTCTCTCTCTCAAAATAAATAAATAAACTTTAAAAAAATGGGAGGGGAGAACATTAAAGGAGGAAGAGTAGAATGACCAGGGACATTGCTCGCATTGTGACCAGGGACAGTTCACAATCTCTACCAGTTGCCAAGAGTCTATATAAAAATTGTCATAATAATTTGGTGTTTTCTGCGAAAAAACACATGTGGAAACAATACTTACACATAGTCCAGGTAGGGAGCCCATGTCCTTGGATTTCATTCTAGGAGACTTGTTCAGATAAACTTGTGTGCTTGCTTTCCTCAGACCATGAGCACCGTACAACTCATCGTCTGCCTTTTCTAGCAAAAACCTCAAACCTAAAATTGCTGTTCAGGGGCGCCTGGGTGGCTCAGTCGGTTGGGCGTCCAGCTTCAGCTCAGGTCATGATCTCTGAGTCTGTGAGTTCGAGCCCCGCGTCGGGCTCTGGGCTGACCGCTCGGAGCCTGGAGCCTGCTTCCCATTCTGTGTCTCCCTCTCTCTCTCTGCCCCTGCCCCACTCACACTCTGTCTCGCTGTCTCTCAAAAATGAATACATGTTAAAAATAAATAAATAAATAAAATTAAAATAAAATTAGAGCTCAAAGTAACTACGTCTCTCATTCTAGCATAGAATATTGAGGCGAGCCTGGCTTGGTTTACTTTAAATCTGTTTTCTCATTGGTGAGTTGGGGGAAACACCCACCTCACAGGATTGTTGTGAGAGTTCAATAAAACAAAGGGTGTGAAAAGTACTTTTTGATATGGAAATGGCCGCTAAATGTTGTCTGTAATGATAACAACGCTGGATCTCCCCCTCCTCTAGATTAGCAGTTTTCACACAGTAGCTTGCAACCTCTTAGTCGTCGATGAAGTCAGTTCGGTGGGTTATGAGAGCTCGAAAAACAAACAAATATAGAACAAAAAATATAGAACCAACAAAATATAAAATATATAGAACAAAATAGAACAGAAAATATCAGACTGTGTTAGTCTTAGTGAGCATAAGTATTACTTTCTGAAACTTTTCAGCCATGTGTATATATGTCTACTAAGTCATAATATAAAACGTGTTTCTACTTTGGTTCCCAAAGGTTTGCAAACACTGTTCTGAGTGGTGCTTGATCCTTACTTCAACTATTTTAAGCTTTTTTGTTTTAAATGTCCTATACAGTATGTGCCTTTGTTGGAAACCAACTCAAATCCTCTTTAGAGGGAGAAGGACTAGAAATGAGAGGGGGCGTGGTGTGGAACAGCATCTGGCTGGCTCCGTGGATAGAGTTCTCAACTCTTTTTTTTTTTTTTTAACGTTTATTTATTTTTGAGACAGAGAGAGACAGAGCATGAACGGGGGAGGGTCAGAGAGAGAGAGAGAGAGAGAGAGAGGGAGACACAGAATCTGAAACAGGCTCCAGGGTCTGAGCGGTCAGCACAGAGCCCGACGCGGGGCTCGAACTCCCGGACCGCGAGATCATGACCTGAGCCGAAGTCGGACGCTTAACCGACTAAGCCACCCAGGCGCCCCTAGAGTTCTCAAATCTTGATCTCAGGTCATGAGTTCAAGCCCCGCGTTGAGTGCATGTTGAGTGTAGAGATTGCTTAAATTAAAAAAAAAAGAAAAAACAAAAATGGGGGCGCCTGGGTGGCTCAGTTGGTTAAGCGGCCGACTTCAGCTCAGGTCATGATCTCGTGGTCCGTGAGTTCGAGCCCCGCATCAGGCTCTGTGCTGACCGCTCAGAGCCTGGAGCCTGTTTCAGATTCTGTGTCTCCCTCTCTCTCTGCTACCCTCCCCTGTCCATGCTCTGTCTCTCCCTGTCTCAAAAATAAATAAAACGTTTAAAAAATTAAAAAAAAAAAAAAAGAAAAAACAAAAATGAAAAGAAAGAAAGGAGTGGGGAGAACTCGGGTCAAACGCTTTTGGGTCAAACACTTTTAAAACCAAATGTGATCGTTAGGCTCTTACTTCTCGGCTTCAGACCCACCCTCCTATACTCTCCTTTGTGATGCTGGAGCTGAGCCGAGACACCAACCCTACATTTCTCCTGGGGCAGCTGGCTATTGGTTTGGTTCCACCAACCAGTAGGAGGCACTAGGGGGAGGTTTGGTGGCCAGAGGCAGGAGGGAGGGTTTGTTTCTGTTTCTTGCTCACTTCGGTGCGAGCCAGGGCAGGCTTCTTCTTGCCACTTTAGTCCATTCGTAGCTGTTTATTCCAGTTTGGGGTTTTTCCAGAATCCACACCCCGGCAAAGGCAGCGATGATCCCGCAAAGACATCATCACCCTTGGCTGCCGACAGCCCCTCCCCAGAGACCTCAGCTCCAGAGGCAGCCTCTTCAAGTTTCTCAGTTTTCATATTCACCACCTCTTTATTTTGTTGTCCCAGCCCTAGGGGGGTAGCTGGCTCTTGCATTCGCTACGTACATGATACCTTTGTGTTCTTTTTTCACTCATAGTTTCTCATGTCTGCTTCTTCTCCATGTGAGGGAGGTAACTTTCATGGTTTCTGTCTCCTGAGCAGACCTTGGACCAGGAGACCATTCAGGGTGCTTTGCGGATAAGGATGAATCGTGAAGGGGGACATTTTAAGTTTATCTTTTTCCTTCAGCTCCCAAACTTCACTGGGCATGCCTTCTTGGCTCCTTGGAGACCCCACATAGACCAGTAGTGACGAGCCAAGACAACACTCAATTTATCACGTGAAAATATCTGACTACTGGGGCGCCTGGGTGGCTCAGTTGGTTGAGCGGCCGACTTTGCTCAGGTCATGATCTCGCGGTCCATGAGTTCGAGCCCCGCGTCGGACTCTGTGCTGACCGCTCAGAGCCTGGAGCCTGTTTCGGATTCTGTGTCTCCCTCTCTCTGACCCTCCCCTGTTCATGCTGTGTCTCTCCCTGTCTCAAAAATAAATAAAACGTTAAAAAAAAAAAAAAAGAAAAAAAAAAGAAAATATCTGACTACTTAGCTTATCTTTTTAAGGACTGGACTTTTTTTTTTTAATGTTTATTTTTGAGAGAGAGAGAGAGAAAGAGTGAACGAGTCGGGGAGAGGCAGAGAGAGGGAGACACAGAATCCAAAGCAGGCTCCAGGCTCCGAGCTGTCAGCGTGGAGCCTGACACGGGGCTCGAACTCACAAACCGCGAGATCATGACCTGAGCCGAAGTTGGACGCTTCACCGACTGAGCCACCCAGGCGCCTCCCCAAAAGACTGGACTCTGAAATTTAATTGTTAAAATTATGTTTTTACACTGCTTTGGTGAGATGGGACCCCTATGAAGAAAGACAAGGTGTCATTTGTCCCCACAGGACATGTCATCGAGGGATGAATAGAAGGAAAAATCTGTACGTTAATTTAAAACAGCGGGTTATTGTGTTCGCATTTTGTTTCACATCAGAAGCTTTGGGAATGTACTATCTCTTATGGTGTGTTTACTTTGAAATCGTATACATACAATACGTGATTTTATAATAAACAATATGTGGAAGGAAATGCAGCATGTTAAGATAAATGGCCTCAACATATGTACTCAAATCCTCACCCCACAAATCTCAGAATATTTGGTCTGCTCATTCTCTCTTCCAGGACCGTATCAAATCTGCTTCCTCCTCTGTCTCCACCCACCATGGTTTTTCCTTCACACTTTGTCCCTAGGGCAGTGTCCCTAGGCCAAAGTGGTCTTCCCAGAACGTGAAGTGCTCTTTTTTTTTTTTTTTTTTTTTTAACGTTTATTTGTTTTTGAGAGAGAGAGAAACAGACAGACAGAATGTGAGCAGGGGAGGGGCAGAGAGAGAGGGAGACACAGAATCCGAAGCAGGCTCCGGGCTCTGAGCGGTCACCACAGAGCAGGATGCGGGGCTCGAACTCGCAAATCATGAGATTGTGACCTGAGCTAAAGTCAGACACTCAACCGACCGAGCCACCCAGGTGCCCCCGAATGTGCTCTTAACTCTCCATTACCTGAACTTTCTCAGTAGCTTCCATAGGCTGAAGCATCAAGGCCAAACCCCCAGCGGGGACTCACAGGCCCCTTCATTCTCTGGGCCCATTGGTGCATACGTGCGAGTTCCAAAACCACGCTCCTGCCTCTAAACAATGTTCTGTTGCCTCTGGATGGAAGGACCCACCAACTTACTCTTCCTATGTTTGCCTGCCTTTCTTCATTTCTTCTATCCTCCCTTATATGAAGATTGATTGGGGGGCACCTGGGTGGTTCAATCGTTCAGCATGTGACTTTGGCTCAGGTCCTGATGTCACAGTTTGTGACTTCGAGTCCCACATGGGGTGAGCTCGAGCCCCGCCTCAGGAGAACAGGAGCCTCAGGTGAACCCTACTTCTCTCTCTCTCTCTCTCTCTCTGCCCCTCACTCACGTGCACTCATTCTCTCTGTCTCTCAAAAAAAGATTTTTTGATAACAAATAATTATAATTATTTATTATATACATTTATAATATAATATAATATAATATAATATAATATAATATAATAATAACTATACTAGGCTCTGGATGATACCCTGGGTCCTCTATCAAATCTGTTAGCTCATCAACCATTGGATGTTCTCTATGAACCTTCCCTGACTTCCAGCATGTCTCTTTGCGGTAGCTAGTTTCTCAGAGGTCCCCAGGGAACCTGGCCTCTTGGTCTCTACCTCTTTATCTGGTCCCACCCATGTGGAATCTGGGCTAGGCCGGGCTACAATTCTGGGTCTGTTGTGGACCCCTTCCGGTGCTAGATGCTGGGAAGGCAAAGGTGAATAGATCGTAGAAATATTTCCGGAAAGCAAAAATCCAAGATTGGAGCTGAATTTTGGCAAGGGTGGAACGTGAGTGTGAATTTGTTAAGATTCTCACTATTGTTTGTGAAGTCCGTATCTTCTGCACTGTCATGAAAACAAATCGGCAAATACCGAATCCTTTTCAGATGTTACTCTTTTCAACCTGTTGTGCAAACACAACCGAGTTCTCCTGGACGTAAGGAGGGTGCTTTTTCAAGGCCAGCCCTGTAGCTGATTCTGGAAAGTATGCATAAGGCATGTTTAAAGAAAATAAATCAGCCACAAAGTCCATATTCTTGAAAACAGTCACAACTAAGGCCATATCGACAGGCAAACTCTAGGGCTCCACCTTGAACTTTGTTTAACCTTGGAGGTTAAATAAAATCACTTCACACATCATATTTATTTATCCAAGCTATCACCTAGAGAGCCACATAGCTGTCAAGCCCTCAATGATGAAAAGTGGAGCAGAGACCAGAAACAATTTAAGACCCCAGGTTTCTTTGCTCAGTTCAGCCATCAGCTTGTAAAGGTGGCTTAAGGCCTCCTTCTCGGCCGTTTTATTTTCAGCACTTATAAAATTGGTGTTATATGGGTAACCAAACAATGCTGATAAAGTGTTGTGAGAGTCCCCATCCATCCCATTATCCTTGCCACGATACACTGAATATCTGAGAGGGTTGGGGTGGCCAGAGGGCTCGTGCACAGTCACAACGTGCATCCTGCACACGATTAGTTTAGCCGTCCTTAAAAATAAGACTACGATTTTTGAAATTAATTGACCTTAGTCAGTTTTGTGGAATTTCGTTAGTTGTTTTCATTACTATTGTTGCGATCTTGTGCTTTTTTTTTTTTTGTAAACAGTTGCTTTATAGTTAAGTTTATTTTGAATTTTTTTTTTTTTTTTTTTTTTTTTTACATTTATGTATTTTTGAGAGACAGAGACAGAGCGTGAGCAGGGGAGGGGCAGAGAGAGAGGGAGACACAGAATCAGAAGCAGGCTTCAGGCTCCAAGCTATCAGCACAGAGCCCGACGTGGGGCTTGAACCCACAAACCGTGAGATCATGACCTGAGCCGAAGTCGGACGCTTAATCAACTGAGCCACCCAGGCGCCCCTTAAGTTTATTTTGAAAGAGAGTATGAGTAGGGAAGGGGTAGAGAGAGGGAGAGAGAGAGAATCCCAAGCAGGCACTGGCAGCGTGGATCGCGACACGGGGCTTGAACCCACAAAACATGAGATCGTGACCTGAGCTGAAGCCAAGAGTTGGACGTTTAAACAACTAAGCCACCCAGGCACCCCTACAGTCGTTGTTGTTTTTTTTTAAAGACTAGATAAAAGCATGACCAACTATTTTTTTTTTAATTTTTTTAATGTCTTTATTTATTTTTGAGACACAGAGAGACAGAGCATGAGCAGGGGAGGGGCAGAGAGAGAGGGAGACACAGAATCTGAAGCAGGCTCCAGGCTCTGAGCTGTCAACACAGAGCCCGACGCGGGGCTCGAACTCACGGAGTGTGAGATCATGACCTGAGCTGAAGTCGGACGCTTAACCGACTGAGCCACCCAGGCGCCCCCGATGACCAACTATTAATAACGGTTAATTCTGGGGAGTGGGAGTAGGTATTCCTTTACATTTCACTGGATGTTCTTCTGTGTTGTTTATACTTTTGACAGTAGGAATGTACTAATTTTAAAATTAATAATAAACTTTAAAAATGTTATCAGTGATGAGAAGGATTGCAGATGACGTTTTCCATTTTTTTCTTGCTTGACCTTACGAACTTCATGCTGAGAAGAAAAACGGGAAGATCTAAAAGAACATTGACTAAATCGTTGTCACATTTCCTACGGACAATGTAACAAGTGTACCAAGTTGCAACTGAGGTCTGCTTTTAAAAGTCTGTAAACACTTCGTTCACCTCGTTAATCATTGGCTGACCTGTAGAGCCTCAACAACCAGAAATAATGTCGCGGGGTCAAACTGCACAGTACTTGGGAAGGCTGTCTGATTCAGGATGCCATCGGACGGAACGGTTCAAGGTCAAACTGACTGAGGGGGGGGATGGTAAGATACCCCCCACCCCTTTTGTGGCCGTTGGAAGCTGGCCAGAGAGCACAAGGTACTGGTGAGCAAATTGTTTTTGTGAAGGCAACTTTATAGGATGTGATTCTTACTGTGGTTTTCTGTTTGTTTGTTTTTATGCCATGAACTTGGATGAACTGCTTACTATTTACCAGGCCCTCTGCTGATTACTGGGGATGGAAAGAGACAGAAGACAGGATGCCTACCCTCAGGAAGTACATCTTTTTTTTTTTTATTTTTTTTTAACGTTTTATTTATTTTTGAGACAGAGAGAGACAGAGCATGAACGGGGGAGGGGCAGAGAGAGTGGGAGACACAGAATCGGAAGCAGGCTCCAGGCTCTGAGCCATCAGCCCAGAGCCCGACGTGGGGCTCGAACTCACGGACCGCGAGATCGTGACCTGAGCCGAAGTCAAACGCCCAACCGACTGAGCCACGCAGGCGCCCCAGAAAGTACTTCTTTTGAAGCGAGAATCAGACAAGTAGAAAGAAGGGTGTACTACCATATAATGTAATAAGTGATACAGCAGAGAGTTATATAAAGTGCTCAAGGAACACAGAGGAAGGAGAAACCAAGCCTGGGGATCCAGGAAAATGTTAGCAGAGTTTGAAGTGGTCCAGCTGAGGAGAGGGGACGAGGAGAGGGACTGTGCCGAGAGAGCGGCTAGAGCAAAGACGTGGAGGCCAGATCGAGCACAGAGAAAGGACGCACGTGTAGATCCTATATTCATTTTCTATTGCTGCCATCAAACTACCACAAACTCAGCAGTTTGAAATGACATGAATATATTGTCTCACAGTCCTGGAGGTCAGTAATCTAACATAAAAGTGTCAGTGCCCCTTCTGGAGGCTAGAGGGGAGAGGTTGTTTCCTTACGTCTAAGCTTCTAGAGGATGCCTGCTTTCTGGGGCTCCTACCCCTGCCTTCAGTCGCCAGACCTCTTGCTTCCATAGTCATCATGTGTGTCACCCAATCCCCCTCTGCATCCCTCTTCTTTCTTTTAAGAGAGAGAGAGAGAGAGAGAGAGAGAGAGTGGGTGCACACGAGCAGGGGGAGAGAATCTAAGCAGGCTCTGCTCTGAGCACGACAACGCAGGGCTCAGTTCCACAAACCGTGAGATCATGACCTGAGCCGAAATCTGGAGTCAGATGCTCAACTGACTGAGCCACCCAGGTGCCCCTGCATTCCCCCATCTAAGGACCCTAGTGATGACACTGGACCCACCCGGATAATCCAGGATCATCTCCCCATTTCAAGACCCTTAAGCTGGACGCCTGGGTGGCTCAGTCGGTTGAGCGTCCGACTTCAGCTCAGGTCACGATCTCGCGGTCCATGAGTTCGAGCCCCACGTCGGGCTCTGGGCTGATGGCTCAGAGCCTGGAGCCTGCTTCCGATTCTGTGTCTCCCTCTCTCTCTGCCCCTTCCCCGTTCATGCTCTGTCCCTCTCTGTCTCAAAAATAAATAAATGTTAAAAAAAAAAATTAAAAAAAAAAAAAGACCCTTAAGTTAATCATATCTGCAAAGTCCCTTTTGCCCTATGAGGCGACATTCACAAGTGCCAGGGATTGGGACCCAGAGATGGGGGGGTCCAATCAGCCTGCCACAGCCCCCCTGAGATTTGTACCCCGTAATGCCTCTGCCTGAGCACCTCTTCTTCCTGAAGCCTGCTCAAGCGGGTTACCGTGTAAACGTGGGCAAGTTTATTTACTGTCTTCCATTTGGGTCTCCATCTGGAAGATGGACAATAATAGACCCAGCTTCTTGGATTTTGTGAAGACGAAAGGAGTTCATGTATGGAAAACACTTAAAGCAGCACCTGAATACAATAAGCTCTCCAATGCCTGGCCCACCCAGCTCTCTATTCCAACGTCCAACGTGGAAAAATATGTCTCCTGTCCACCTTATCTAAAGTAGTGTCTCTAGTAATCTTCTCTCTCTCTCTTTTCAGAGTGGTGCTCACGATCTCACGTTATCTCGTCACTGACTCCCCAGCACCCGGCATGACGCCCGGCACACAGTGGGTCTGCAGGAAGCATTTATCGAAGGAACAAGTCAAACTGCCGGGCTCTGCATCGTCCATAGAGTAGCCCCCGGCCACACGTGGCTAGTGAGCACTTGAAAGGTGGCTATTCCAAACCGAGACGTGCCGAAAGTGCAAAATGCACATCAAATTTAGGACTTGGTGGGGCGCCTGGGTGGCTCAGTCCGTTAAGTGTTCAACTCTTGACTTTTCTCAGGTCGTGACCTCACAGTTCGTGAGATCGAGCCCCGCATCGGGCTGAGCACTGACAGTGTGGAGGCAGCTTGGGCTTCTCTCTCCTCTCTCTCTCTCACAAATTGTGATCATGACCTAAGTGGAAATCAAGTCAGAGGCTTAACCAACTGAGCCACCCGGTCGCCCTGGATCAGATTATATTTCTGTGGAATAGCCCTGCTCTAGAAAGCCTCTGTAGTGTGTACTCTAAACCTGGACTTCTGGATTTGAATTCTTTTTTCTTTCCTTAGGTAAACTCTACCCCCAATGCAGGGCTTGAACTCACAATCCCCCCCAGATCAAGAGTCACATGCTGTACCAGCTGAGCCCGCCGGGCAGCCGTCAGCTATCATTAGCCAAGCTCCAAAGAAGAAATTATTTTTCGTCGACATTCCGCATTTTGTAGATGTTTGCAAGTAGCAAAAAGAATATTATGAATCCAGAAGAATTTAACAGACCCTTACTGGAACTTTGGGGGGCCTCCACTCTTATTTTGTATTTCTGATGATTTGTATTTTTCACATGACTGTGTCCCATTTGGAAAAAAAATAGACATCATTTAAAATAAATTAATAAAAGTTTGCAAAAATTCCTTAAATGACTGGATTCTACTGAAATCATTATTGCACTATATGCTAACTAACTTGGATGCAAATAAAAAAAAAAAAACATTTGCAAACCTTCCTTAAATGTGTTCATTGTAAATACCGACTTTCAAGTCCTGAAACTGAAGACTGTCCCTGAGGGTTGGCCAGGTATGGACATCACACCTGTCATATCACCTCTGATACATCATCCAAGGATGGTGATCCTTTAAGTGTTTTGTTTTGTTTTTGTGGTGATATCATCATCCAAGAAAGCCTACTTTATCCCAGCCTTTCAACTGTTTTCTGGCCTCTGGTTCTGGGAAACGCTAAGGTAAACAAATGTGCAGGGAACTATGTAAAGAAGTCCATATCTCTTTTCCAAATGTTTCCTCTTTCCATCTTGACTTTCCTCTCATAGTGTTATCAATGTTGTAATACACAACATAGAGTCTTGTGTTTGGCAGGGGTGCAACAAACAGAGAAAGACTCACCAAAGGAATAAATACGTGAATTAATTCAACATTACGATCATCTCCCTTCTTCCCATCCTGTCAATTATGCTTCTTACTGTGTTTTCATTATTAGATTATAATTTTCCAACACATTCGCTTCCTTCTTTCTTTTCCCTCCCCTGATGCCAAAATCCTCCATGGATTTCTTTATTTTATTTTTTAATTTCATTTACCACTTTTACCTTCTGGTTGTCTTTAATATAGTTACTGGTGAAATTCTGGGAGACCTGTTTGGATTCCCCATTTCAGCTAAAAGTTAGAATCATATTTTATTTTATTTTTTTATGTTTATTTTTGAGAATGAGAGAGAGAGGGGCAGAGCACAAGTTGGGGAGGGACAGAGAGAGAGGGAGACACAAAATCTAAAGCAAGCTCAAGGCTCTGAGCTGTTAGCACAGAGCCTGATGCAGGGTTTGAACCACAAGATCATGACCTTAACCGACTGAGTCACCCAGGTGCCCCAGAATCATATTTTCAAAATAACTCTAGATATATAGTATACTACCATTTATCTCAGAAAGGGAGAATATGAATTTATGTGTATATATATATATATACATACATTCATATATATATATATATATGAACATACATATGTTATATATATCTATATATATGATATAATCAACAAACCAGAATGTAGATTATCCCCTGGGACAAATAAACCAATTTTCTTCATCAAATAAATTGTAAGATTAAAAACACAAAGAAATTTGAGGGGTTAATCTCTACTATAGATTATCATTTTTTTTTAAATTTTTTTCTTTTAATGTTTATTTATTTTTGAGACAGAGAGAGACAGAGCATGAACGGGGGAGGGTCAGAGAGAGGGAGACACAGAATCCGAAACAGGCTCCAGGCTCTGAGCTGTCAGCACAGAGCCCGACATGGGGCTTGAACTCATGGACCGTGAGATCATGACCTGAGCCGAAGTCGGCCGCTCAACCGACTGAGCCACCCAGGCACCCCTCTACTATAGATTATTAAAGCCATAAGAGAAATATCAATCAATCAAAATTTTATGAACCTTTTTGTATCCCAGTTTAAGCAAAACTATAAAATAAAAACATTTACAAGACTTATAAGACAATTGTAACTTTGAATTCAAAGTACATATTTAACGATATTAAGAAATATCGCTATTTTTATTGAAGTATAGTGACATAACATTACATTAGCTTCAGGTGTATGACATAATGACTCAATATTTGTATATGTTGTGAAGTGATCACCACAATAAGTCCAGTTAACGTCCATCACCATGTGTAGTTGCAAAAACTGTTTTCTCATAATGAGAATTTTCAAGACCCGCTCGCCTAGCCACCCTCAGTATGCCGTAAAGTATTATGAACGACGGTTACCATGCTGTACATTACATCCCGATGACTTACTTATTTCGTAACTAGAAATTTGTACTTTTGATCCCCTTTACCCATTTCACCTCCCCTTTACACCCCACCTCAGGCAGCAAGCACTCTGTTCTCTATATCCATGAGCTCTGTTTTGTTTGTTCCATTTTCTGTTTTTGTCTCCTTTTTTTTTTTTAAGATTCCGCATATAAGTGAGATCATATGATATTTATCTTTTTCTGTCTAACATTTCACTTTGCATAATGCCCTCGAGGTCCACCTATTTTGTCATAAATGGCAAGATTTATCCTTTTTTATGGCTAAATAATATTTCTGTGTGTGTGTGGGTGACCTTTTCTTTATCCATTCACCCATCAATGGGCATTTAGTTGTTTCCATGATTTAACTATTGTAAACAATGCTGCAGTGAGCATAGGGTGCATATATATCTTTCCGAGTCAGTGTTTTCATTTTCTTTGGGTAAACACCCAGAAGGGGAATTCTTGGATCATATGGTAATGGTAGTTCTATTTTTAATTTTTTAAGGAACTTCCATACCGTTTTCCACCATGGCTCTACCAATTTACGTTCTCAACAACAGTGCCCAAAGGTTTCTTTCCTCCACATCGTCAACAACAATTGTTATTTCTTGTCTTTTAATACTAGCCATTTTAACAGATGTGAAGGGATATTTCATTGTGGTTTCAATTTGCATGTCCCTGATGATTCATGTCCAACCACCTTTTCATGTGTGTGTTTGCCATCTGTATGTCTTCTTTGAAAAAAGATGTCTAATCAGGTCCTCTCTGCTCATTTTTTAATCAGATTGATTTTTTGCTATTGAGTTGTATGAGTTCTTTATATATCTTGGCTATTAACCCCTTATCAGGAATACAGTTTGCAAATATTTTCTCCCATAAAGTTGACTTTGTTGTGCAGAAGTGCTATTTTTTAAGATATAATAATGAAAAAATATATAAAAAATAGATACAACAATGGTAAATGTGTCCACATCTTTTAAAGATACTCTCTAAAACATTTAGAGATGAATTCATATGATGCTTTGCATTTTCTTCAGAATATGGAGGAGATATAAATGAAACACGATTGGCTATGAATTGATCCTTTTTTTTTTCTTACGTTTATTTATTTTTGAGAGAGAGACAGAGAGAGAGAGAGACAGACCATGAGTGGGGGAGGGGAAGAGAGCGAGGAAGACAGAGAATTGGAAGCAGACTCCAGCCTCTGAGCCATCAGCACAGAGCCCGAGGCAGGGCTCAACCACGGATCATGACCTGAGCCAAAGTCGGATGCTTAACTGACTGAGCCACCCAGGTGGCCCCAAAGTGGCATATTTTAAGATGCTATACTCTGGAGCTCATCAGACTTCTCAGGATTTTGGGGAAAGCCTTACAAATAATCTCTGTTAAACAATAGAGTTTCTAAAAATCCTTTAAGTGTTTTGTTTTGTTTTTTTTAATTTTAGAGAGAAAGAGTCGGGGAGAAGGGCAGAAGGAAAAAGAGAATCTTAAGCAGGTTCCACTCTCAGAATGGAGCCCGACATGGGGCACAGTTGCTACAACCCTGGGATCATGACCTGAGCCCAAAATCAAGAGCCAGGCACTCAACCGACTGAGCCAGCCAGGCACCCCTAAAGTTTTTATTTTTAAGTAATCTCTACACCCTACATAGAGGACTCGAACTCACAGCTCCAAGATCAAGAGTCACATGCTCTACCAGCTGAGCCAGCCGGATGCCCTGGGCTTCTAAAACTCTTAAAGGCACTTTTGCACAACGGCTTCATGGGGACTCAAGGTAGAGAAGGACTTATCTAAGAGATTTGTGGGTAATTTAACTTAAAGGAATAGTTTTATAAATTGAAACATAAGAAATCCACAAGGATGTTAAAGTAATTATATCACTTTCAGTTGAAAGGAACCAAGATAGTACAAAATGAACTGAGATCTTTGGGTGCCCAAACTTCTAGGCGTGAAGCAGGCTGAAAATATTGCAAACACTGACCACGTTTCATGGAAAAAGGAAGGATGACTCAGAGAACGGGAACAAAGGCCAACCGGGCAGAGGAAAAAGTCCCAGATGGCCACTCCCAGGGAGCAAGATGGCGTCCCAATCAATAAACAGGCAACAGACGCTTGGATGGATTTCAGAATTAATATAAACCAATGACTGCTGTGTGTTTCTGCTTTCTCTGCTTTAGAACAGGAGTATCAGTAGCAGCTGTCCTTTACCTGTCCCACCATTGTATGTCGGGTTTATTTGAGGGAGGAGTGGCAGAAGTCTAGGGGCTTTCTTATTTTGCATTGAATTATTTATATGTTAAAAATCACAATTCTGTCGTTTTTGTACCAAATACTATTTTGTCATTTTTTTGTTTGCCTTTAAATTTTTGAAATGATGGGGCTGCGTGGGTGGATCAGTCAGTGGAGCGTCCGACTTCAGCTCGTGACCTCACAGTTCGCGAGTTCAAGCCCCGCTTCGGGCTCTGTGCTGACAGCTCAGAGCCTGGAGCCTCCTTCCGATTCTGTGTCGCCCTCTCTCTCTGCCCCTCCCCTGCTTACACTCTGTCTCTCTCTCTCTCTCAAAAATAAATAAACATTAAACAAATTTTAATAAGTAAGTTTTTGAAATGGTATTTTTGGTAGCTATCCATTATTTCCTTTATACTTTCTTACTTTGCCTTTATACTTAGAAAGTCTGCTATATTCAGGGATCAGACTCGATACTGGTTGAAATAACGTGATGTTTGATGTCAGGCCTGGACCAGAATCCATTTTATAGGACTATATGCCGGTTGTTGCAAAGATGAAATCAAATAATTTAAGTTAAAGATTCAAGCACAGGGCCTGGGATGTGGATGCTCTGCACTTTTCTTTCTGTTTAGTATAAAATAATAGACTCAGGCAAATCACAGAAAATGCAAATACCCAATAAACACATGAAAATATGCTCAACCAGCTTAATAATCATGGAACTAAGGTTAAATTAGCATTTTCTGTCCATCAGATTAATAAAAAGTTAAAAGATAATCTCTAATGCAGTCACAAACCTTTTTGGAAAACAATGCCTATATTTAGCAAAGTAAAAAATGGGCATTTTCTTTGATTTAGCATTTCCGGTTTAAGTAATCTGTCCTTTAAAAATATGAAGGTCTAAAAGGGTGTATGTTGGGGGGGGGGTTGGTTTTTGTTTTTTTAAGATTTTATTTTAAATAATCTCTACACCCAACATGGGGCTTGAACTCACAACCCCAAGATCAAGAGTCGTTTGCTCTATTGACTGAGCCAGCCAGGTGCGCTCTAAAAGGATATATGTTAAAAAATGTTTACCTTTTCACTGTTTATAATAGCAAAACACTGACAGCAACTTGGATATTGTCAGTAGCGAAGTCGTTAAATAAATATGGTTATTTGCCGTCTCTCCCCACTAGAACGGAAGCTGCCCAAGAATAGAGGTTTTTTAAAAAAAAATATAATTGTCAGATTGGCTTCCACACAACACGCCGTGCTCATCCCAACAAGGGTCCTCCTCAATGCCCATCACCCGCTTTCCCCTCCCCCCCACCCCCCATCAACCCTCAGTTCTCTGTAACTATTTTTCCCCCCTTCCCCTCCCCCCAGTCTTCCGTTGAGTTTCTCAGGATCCTCATAGGAGTGAAAACATAAGGTATCTGTCTTTCTCTGCCTGACTTATTTCACTTAGCGTAACACTCTCCAGTTCCATCCACGTTGCTGCAAATGGCGGGATTTCATTCTTTCTCATGGCCAAGTAGTATTCCATTGTGTACATAAACCACATCTTCTTTATCCATTCGTCAGTTGATGGACATTTAGGCTCTTTCCATAATTTGGCTAAGGAAGAGAGGCCTTTTTCTAACTTTTTTTTTTTAATTTTATGATACCAGGGTTGTTATCTGCCTTTCATGGCAAGTTATTATTATTATTATTTTTTGAGTCTAGTCGACACACAATGTTACATTAGTTTGGGGTGTGTGTCTGTGATCTTAGTGCTGTTTTCTCAGCACATAATAAACATTCAAGAAATTGTTGACTAAATGAATAGGAGTCTGACCTATCTAAATTTACAAAATGTGGTGATCACTAAAAAGAATCTGTCGGATTTCCATGTAATGAGCTGGGGAATCCCCATGATACATTATTAAGTGATAAAAACAACCCACAAATATGACTTGACTTTGTTTTTGTTTAAAGGAAGCAAAAAGAAAGTACAAGATAGTATGTAACATATGTTTGCATAAACACAAAAAGCTCTTGGAATGATACCGCCGGGGCTATCTCAGACGGATGGGATTGAAAGAATAGAGGAGAAATTAACTTGTTTTTTCCCACGCTTCTGCACTGTTTAACTTTGCTGAAAGGAATTGTTTGTGCAAGCCCTCCGCTTGCATTAATGAAAGTTTACACCAAACCAGACTTCTCTATAGGAAAGACCGCATGTTTGAATCCTTCGACCGCACGTTAGGAAAAGGTGACCTTGACACTAGGTATTCTTTTTACAAGACGGGTTTGTTGCCTCGCTGCTTTTGTATTTTTTTTTTTAACTGCGTGCTGAACACTTCTCCCTCGCCAGTCAATTTTGCTCTCCCCACCCTCCCACTCCCACCTCCACTGAGTTTGCTCTGCCCGTTCCCTTCCTGCAGGTATCTCTCCTGTCAAACCTGCTGACTCTCCTGCCCGCTTATCTCTAAACTCTGTGCTCTAGAGCCAGAGCCGCGGCGGGGCGGGCGCTGCTTCTGTGGGGCGGCTACTGTGTGCACGCTCGACCTTTGCCACTTGAGCCGCAGGAGGATGTGGTTTGCAAAGAACGTGGCCCAAGCGTCCTTCTTCCAGTGTCCTGACTTCCCAAACGTACTCCAAAGCGCAAGTCCCATCTCCCATTGTAAAAGAAACACCAGAGGAAGGGGGCTTGGCTTGGGAGGGGAGGGGATGATCAGGTGTCGGAAAACCACGGGCAGGGCGCCTCCACCGCTATTAATATTAACTTTTATTAAGACTTGGCCTTTCTCTCCCCGGGGCTTCACAAAGCAGGAAGTCAAGTGCAGGGAAGGGAATTGGCAGGGAGAGAAAACCTCTAGTAAATTATTTAGCTGTGAGACGAGATTAAGAATGATCCCGCCTCCACCCCTCCCCCACACTTCCCAAAGTGGGCCCAGGGTGGGGATCAGCCCTCAAACCGCCACTAATCATTTAAGCTGGAAAATTCTCTGGAGTCTGGTGAGGGGCAAACCAAGGAGACTGTTCCCTGCCGAGAGGAGCCGCGAGGGCGGCGGGCACAGGGACCCCAACCCGGCTCTGGGGAGGTGGCCTCTCCCCAGGTCGCAGGCCGCAGCTTTGGTGGCCGGGGGCGGGAGCGCGGGAACGCAAGAGCGCAGCGGGGGGAAGGCGGGAAGGGGCAGGTTCGTTCGCACCCGAGGCTCGAGGCCACACCCGCTGCGACAGACCCCGGACGCCATGCCCCCTGCCGGAAGGTCCGGGGAAACACCGATGCTGGCGCGGAGGGTCGCTCCTGCCTCAGCTCGGCCCTCCCGCTCTCCGCCCCCTACGGCCCGGCGCTCGCCTGCGTTCCGCCCGCTCAGCCGGGGCAACAGCGCCGCCTGCCGGGGACTCGCGCCAGCTCGGCCGCGACGCTAGCGGGACGCGGGCTGGGCCGCGGGGCGGGGACGCTCGGACTGGCGCCGAGCACAACACTCCCGTCCTCCGGTTCAGAATATCGTCCCTCCGGCCTGGCTGCCGCCGCAGCCGCCCCCCATCCCCGTCCCCCGGGCTGCTCGGCTGAGCCCTGGGAAGCGACTCTCGAGCTCCCGGCTGGCTGGGGTCCCGGCAGCGCCGGCGGTCCCCGTTCCCGGTACCGCCCCCGCCAAAGCGCTACGCCCCCTGAAAAAGCGCGGTACGTTCAACTAATAAGCACAAGCAACGGCTGAAGCCAAACGGTCCCAAAGAAGGAAAAGAAAGTCAGGGCCCCTGGGTGGTTCAGTCGGTTAAGCTTCCGACTTCGGCTCAGGTCCTGATCTCTCGTTTGCAAGTTCAAGCCCCGCGTGCGGCTCTGTGCTGACAACTCAGAGCCCGGAGCCTGCTCCGGATTCCGTGTCTCCCTCTCTCTGCTCTTCCCCCCTGCTCACGCTGTCTCTGCTTCTCAAAAATAGACGTTAAGTTTTTTTTAAAAAATTAAAAGAAGGAAAAGAGAGCGCCTGCAGTCTCGAAAGCGCGACTTCCAGGGAGGCGCGGAGGTGTCCCCTGGGCTTCCCGCCGAGCTGGCACCTGGCTGGCCCCCCAGCTGCGCTCCCACGCGGGGGGAGGTGGCGTGGCGGAGGAAGCTGGGGACCCCCTGGGCCACCGCGGAGACCCAGCGAGGGCGAGCGGCCGGCCGGTCCGACCCCTGGCGACCCCCGCGCAGCCTTCCAGCCCTGCGGGTGAAGAGGCGGCCACCGGCGCCCGAGGGCGGGAGAGACGCGCCACCTGCGCCCCCGAGGAGCGCTGAGAACTCGAGGAGGCACGTGTCGCTTGGGCTGCGGCTTCTCAGGGCCTTGGGGACGGTTCGGCAGCACGAACCCCCCCTCCCTCCCCCGGGGAGGCTGGATTGGACGCTGACGCTTGCATCCAGGCTGCAGGGGAAGGGGTGAGGCCGCTGCCGCCTGAGGGTCTATCTTCCCTGGTGGCTGGGGCCGCGCGCAGATGCCTTGACGCCAGGCAAGGCTAGCCTCTTTTGGATGACTCTTTCTCTGTTTGGGCCTGAGCGAAGTTTTCTTCCATTTTTCTGTCTAAAGCAAAGACTCAAATCCAGACGGTTTCTCTGGGGTAGAGGTGGGCGTTCCCGCTAAGGGAACAGCTTGCTTCTCGTCGGTTGTGCCTGGCTTTAGATTTGCAAAAGCGGCGCCCAGCTCTACTCGGGAATACCGAGCCCATCTAGAAACCCAACTCACGTCACGGCTTCCAGACGGCACGATCGGTTGGCCATTTCATTCACTTGGTCATTTGGCCTTTTGGTTCTCGGTTCTGCCCAAGGGTCCACCCAAGAGTCGCAATGAGAACTAAGTGTGAGTTGCGTGACTCTAGCCCTAGAAAGGAGAAATAAATGTTGCTGGTTGGCTTTCTGTGGGCTTAAGATCATGATCGAGAGTGACGTTTCGGGGCGCTTGGGTGGCTCAAGTCGGTTAAGCATCTGACTTGACTTCTCAGGTTATGTCCAGCCTGGGGTAAGGCCCTCTTCTCTCTCCCTCTCTCTTTCTCTCTCTGCCCCTTGCTCACCTGCATCCCCTCCTCTCAAAAAAATAATAATCAAGAATGTTATTCTGGGGCCGCCTGGGTGGCTCAGTCCAGTGAAACATCTGACTGTTTCGGCTCAGCTCATGAGCTTCCGGTTGGTGGGTTCGAGCGCCGCTTCCGGCTCTGCACTGACAGGGAGGAGCCTGGTTGGGATTCTTTCTCTCTCTCAAAAATAAATACACTTTTTTTTTTTTTTTTTTTTTTTTTTAAAGAATGTCATTCTGGGGCACCTGGGTGGCTCGGTCAGTTAAGCATCCGACTTCGGCTCAGGTCACGATCTCGCGGTCCGTGAGTTCGAGCCCCGCGTCGGGCTCTGGGCCGACGGCTCAGAGCCTGGAGCCCGTTTCCGATTCTGTGTCTCCCTCTCTCTCTGCCCCTCCCCCCTTCATGCTCTGTCTCTCTCTGTCCCAAAAATAAATAAAAAACGTTGAAAAAAAAAATTTAAAAAAAAAAGAATAGCTGGGATAGGGGCGCCTGGGTGGCTCAGTCGGTTAAGCGTCCGACTTCAGCTCAGGTCACGATCTCGCGGTCCGTGAGTTCGAGCCCCGCGTCAGGCTCTGGGCTGACGGCTCAGAGCCTGGAGCCTGCTTCCGATTCTGTGTCTCCCTCTCTCTCTGCCCCGCCCCTGTTCATGCTCTGTCTCTCTCTGTCTCAAAAATAAATAAACGTTAAAAAAAAATTTAAAATAAAGAATGTCATTCTGAATCTAATGTGTGTAACAATGCGTCGCTAGCAGATGTCCAAGTACTAAGGTGGCTATGTCAGATTTGCAGAAACGATGAGAATTGTAACAGGAACAAATGGAAAGAATCAAAGGAATTTGGATTTCTGAAATTTGAATTATTTTCATTAAAGTGGTTTGAGGAAAACCCCCAAAATAGGAGCAAATAAATCAATCAATAAATAAAGTGGTCTCAGGGGGAAAAAATGTTTTTATTTTACGGATGTGGATTCCAGACATGCACACAGCCTTTCTTTTGATTCTTCCCACACGCTTCTATATTACGGTTTGTTGGCCAATGGTCTCTAAGTCTTGCTTGATTATGTCTGTCTTCTATCTGTTTCTAGCAACTCACATAATTCTACCTAGAAAGCAGGAGTGGGGGAACTGAAAATAGAATGTAATCCTGTGGAGTTTTTGGTGTGGTTTTTGTTTCTGATACGTTAGATACACAGAGCGAAAGAAAATGCCTGAAGTGTTTTCCAGGAATTAAAAGACAGAGGCTGCCCGGGTCATTTTTAACAACTAGTGTGTGGTTTAGGTACTTAATCTTTGTCACTTATTCCACTAATCGCCAATAAGTTAAAATTCTTTAAGAGCCACCCAACAGGCCACTGTATGTTTGTACTAGTGACTAGCTCCTGTATTGGTTTTCATTGTTTGCTTTCCTGAGGTTGGAGAGAAAATTCTCAACTATCACTTGCATAAAACCTGTCATCGTCATGCTACAGCTACAATGCGTTATGATAGCAAACTGTCAATCCTGAAAGTTCTGATAACGCATAAACAATTAGAAAAGAATTCCTTTCCTAGAAATCAAAACACAAATATTAAAATGCACGAAATGCCTGGGCTCCTACTTTACCAAAACAACACTGGGCACAAAAACCCAAGACATGACCTGAATATTATTTTTTTATGGAAATATGTACGTGTGGAGAGACTGGTTATCATTTAATATCAGGGAATTCTTCATGGACCCAAACGGGCTGTGTTCTGGTTGATGGATTAGACAGACCTGTAGCACAGAATCGCCAGGATCCTGCAGGGAAAAGAAAGAAAGAAAGAAAGAAAGAAAGAAAGAAAGAAAGAAAGAAAACCAACTGGTTATTTAACTTTGTCATCATAGTAGCAATATCCCCTGAGGTTAATGACAAATTCCGAAATGGAAAAACTGTTGTTGAAACAAACGTAATGTTTGGGTGCTAGAGACCCAGGAGCCCAAAGGTCATCTATGTGCTGGCCCTCACCCTCTCTAAACTGATTCTTCAAAGACTGATTCTTCGGAGAACAACGTCACGGTAAATGCTGGTATAATCTCCGGAACTGGGAGATTCTACTTTCTTGGTTTGGAGTGTGAGAGGTTTTGTGTTGTTTACATCATGTTTCGTACTCTTCGAGAAAATCTGCCCCCGTATGCACTGTATGTTAGCCAATTTGCCAACAAAGCATCTTAAAAAATAAATTTCCGCATATAAAAAAAGAAAAAAAAAAGAATGATGGAGGTTAGAAGTTTGTGTGATCTCAATGTTATTCAAGAAAACAATTGCTAATTTAAAATGTGAACAAGTTAATCTACGTTATTTAGGTATGAATGTGTCCCGTATCTTCCACAAAACTAATGTAACACGAAACCTATTGCTGTGGTTTCAGTGTAAGGGGAAAATGTGGGCACTGGAGTCAAATGCTTGAAATTACTTCAAAGGATGAAATCAGCCTTAAAGAATTAAATCCACAGCAACTTTTTGGGGCGTCTCCCAGAAGAGTACAGAATGGACATTGAGATATTGGAAGGGAAGTTACTTCAAAATAGAGAAACTTTCAATGCCATCTAATCAGAATACCTGCCTCTCTGCCCCTTTGGGGTTGAAAGCGTCCTGATCGATGTCCCTAACTACCTCCTCAACTAATCTGAGTCTCCTCATTACAACAAGAAGGGTTTGGGGATGTTCTTCCCGGTAGATGAAAAGTTAACTATGCACGGCAGTGAGATGTCTTCGTGTCCGGAATGTTAGTGCTTTGTCACTTGAGATTGTATGCAGGTGCCTCGGCAGTGGAAATCAAGAGACAACGGACTGGGGGCTACTTGACAAAGTGAGTGAGACAATGAATTCCAAAAACTTCATGTGGGATTTGAGGAATCATCCCTGTTCACAGGTTCTCTGTAAGGATTCTTCTGCCGTTTACAAGAGATGGTTCATGATGCAGCCGTAGTTCTTGTCCTTATTGGGGATTGATCCCACGTGTGTGCTGTAAATTGCATTCCCTTACTTTTACCTTATTTGATTCTCCCATTAGTGGTGGAGATCTCCCCGAGGCCATTAAACTAGTAAATAGCAGCCCCTCTCTAAAACAAGGTGCAAACAATGCCCCTTAGATCTTAAGATTTTTTTTTTTTTTTTCCTAAGTAAACTCTAGGCCCAATGGTCCAATGTGAGGCTTGAACTCACCACCGGGAGATCAAGAGTCACACGCTCTACCAACTGAGCCAGCCAGGTGCTCAGTGTAGTTGAAGTTCTTTACTTCTACTTGCTGCCTTCTCCTATTTTTTTTCCCTGAGTGGCTGTGGATAACCACAGCAAGAATACTGCTCTTTATATATATAGATTTCCATTTAAGATTAGTTTTCTTGACTATTGTAGGACTCTTATAGATAATATCAGAAAGAAGTGAAACTGATTGAAATTTTCATTACTTTCATTAAGGGCCCATCTTGTTAGCTTTATGGGATGAATACGATAAAGCCATGAATTGTTCACAGAAGGGAAAAAAAGGACTCAAGCCGTCTTCTCTCCATATATGCTTTTTTAAAACTTTTTTTTTCCTTTAAATTATAAGTAGGTTCCACTCCCAACATGGGGCTTGAACCCACGACCCTGAGATCAAGAGTCGCCTGAGCCAGCCTGGCCTCCCTTGTACGCCTTGTTTGGACAGGAGTTCCACAATACGGGTCCATCCCCCCCCCCCCATATGTATCCTAAGTTCTCAGTCTTTCTATATATTAATATCATATCCGTATTACTGTAATGTTTTTATTTTTTAAAAAATCTTGTGCAAGAAGACCTTTTAGGAAGGCGAGTAACTCCCTTCACCCAAATTTGGTTTTCTTGAACAGCTCAACCGGTTGAAGAATCTCCTGCGCCCGCCTGAGTTGCAACAGGCTCGCGGCCACAGTGGAGAAGCCTCGCGGCGCCCCAGATGGGGGGCAGCCGCGGTGGGACAGGCGCTGGAGCTTGCGACCGTCCAGCGGGCTCCGAACGAGTCCCCTTCCGGGTCCGCTCGGGACGCGGGGGAGGAGCGCGGGCGCGGATCCCCGCTCTTCCCAGAGCGCGCGCGCCCCCTGGCGGCCTGAGCTCCGGGAGGGCCGAGGAATCCGGAGGGAAGCGGAGTCATCCCGGTGCCAGAGCCGGAGGCCCCGGCAGCTGCGAGGCCGCCCTTTCAACAACACACCCGGGCGTCCCAGCGCCAACCGCCGCCCCCCCCCCCCCCCCCCCCCCCCCGCCTCCTCGGCGGCACTGCCCGCTCGCGCCACGTCCCCGTGTTCCTCCCCCCCTCCCCGGGTTTGCTCGAAGGGGGAGTCTCGGCGTCGCAGGCGCGGTGGCCTCGTCGGCACCGGGTGGGGGGCGGGGGCCTCCTGGCCCGCCCCCTCCCCGACCTGGGAGCCCGGCGGGCGGCTCGCAGCCCCGGGCCTGCATTTCAGAGAGCAGCCGAGCTCCCCTCTTCGCCCCGGATGCCTGGCGCGCGGGCCCGCGGCGGGCGTCAGTGCTGGGGGGCCGGACCCGGCGAGGGGAAGAACTTGTAATCGCTTGCCGCGGGACAATGCCGACTTTTGAACCTCTAACCACTAAGCAAACAACCCTTGTGCTCTCGCGGCACTGTCCAAACAGGGTTTATTGACAGGCGTTTCACAGCAACGCATAGCAACCGCGGCGGCGGCGGCGGGGGGCGGGTGGGCGCGGCCGGGTGCGGGTCCGCGCCCCCCTCCCCGCGGCCCCACTCCGCAGGAGGCGCCGGGGGAGGGGGCTAACCTCGCGGCGATCGCCACCCCCCCCCACCCCCCCCCCCACCCCCCGGCTCAAAGGACCCCGCAGCCCGAGAGGCGGGCCGGGCTCTCTCCCTGCGGCTCCGAGCCGGGCGCCCGCGGCCCGGGCCGCCAGCGCCCCTTTCTCAATCCCCGAGCGAGCGGAATGCCACCCGGAAGGGCCGCGGGACCGGGGAGATGCTGCAGGCGGTATTTAGGTCTCGCCGCTCGGCTCTTCCTCCGCAGCCCTCGGGGCACCTCCTCCCTCGGCGGAGGGCCGCAATTAGGACCCGAAGGTGCCTGTGGGAAGACCGGAATCGAGAGCGAGGCCCTTCTCCCCGGGCCCTGCTCGGTGGCTTCCAGGACCCAAAAACCTCAGGGACAGCAGCCCGGTCCCCAGCGGGTCAGCCAGATAACAAGCAACCACCACTGAAAGGCTCTCCTTATACTGGTTCTTGAATTCTTTGTGGGGGAGGATTTCGCGAGAAAGGACAAGGGGTGGAGACAGGGCTCACAGAAATGCCCAGTGATTCACAGAAGACTATATTCATGGAAACGTTGCCCTGGGAGAGCAGAAGATAAAGCCTTTTTACTTAATGCTTCTGTTTAGCTGGATTGTGGGGCATCCCTGGGGTGAAGGGAATCACTGATGCAGGGAGTGTTGGTAACTGCGTCAGTGTAGATTTGAGGAGATGATATGAGGGGACGCTTACCCCCACCCCCCATAATTCCTGGCCGCTGGGAAGCAGCTGACCATTCAGATGTGCATTTTGCCCAAAGGCACCCCCAGGAGAACCACACATTCCACAATCCAAGGCTGGGCTCAGGCTTGGGGGCAGGGAAGGTCTCAAAACCTGCTCCCTCAGGCTTCTGATGCTCTGGGGTAAAATGAGGTTGTTCAGATAACCTTCTCCACTCCCTGTCCGAGTTTTCCAACACTAGGTTGCAAGTAGACAAGATGTTTCATTTCTTTAAAAAAAAAAAAATAATTCCAGACAAAATCTGAAGACGATAAATACAGAATCTGAAATCTGGAAAGCTCATTTATCTCTCTCTCTCTCTTTTTTTCTTTTTAGAAAAAATTCAACTGTGTTCAAATACCCGCCACTTCCCTTCACCATACCACTTCTCTCCCCGTGGATCCAGAAGGCTTTTGAAATGCTGGCTTGGATGTTACCCAGACCAACAACCCAAACAGCAGCAACGACAACAAAAACTCCCCTTCTTCATCAGCCCCAAGATTGTGAAAATGACAGGAAGTCCAGCTTGGCTCTGGCATTTATAGCACTGACATACATTTAGCCCAGAGAAGCTCTGGTGACAGGCTTTCTAAACAAGGCCCTGTCCTGGGCCCTCTTGTCAGGCCTGGAGTCCAATAACCACGCCTCTCACACCATCCACTGGGCGCCCACACCAGTCAAGCCTTTCCTGGTCTGGGAAGGGAAGAGAAGAAAGACAAAGACCTGGGGGTTCTGCAGTCTTTGGTAGGTCCAGGTTCCTATCTTAGCCGCCTGTGACTTCTGCAGTCACAGAGTCTTGCCTGCCCTTGAGCAGGAGGGCCCAGCGGGCCCTCGGATCGCAGTGAGTAGGCGGCAGCCATCTTGGCTCCGAGCATTGGTGTTCCCCTGAGTCGTTCTCTCCCCTCAACCAGAGGTGCCTCCTGCAGATTTGGGAAGCCAAGAGCTGGGGAGGTGGGGGCTGGAAGCCCGGTCTGTTTCGCCAGTCCAGGCAATGCTTCCCTGGCGGGTCGAGATGAAGCCTCAGTGATCGTATCCCATCTTCTTGCTGGCAGAAAGTCAGACCAGAAAAAGTCAAAATCTGGGAGCATGTCTTCCTTGAGGCCTCCAACCCAACCCCCCCTTGTCCTTACTCCTGGCCCCCATTCTTCCTCTGAGAGCTAGGTCAGTTGGTGTACATTTGTGGAGGGGAGGGGAGGGGTCTCTCCTGAGGATTCTAGCAGAGTCTATGCTCCTCGTGGCTCGGCCCTCGTGCTCGGCCGCTGCAGGCGCCCGTAGGTCATTGGGTGACAGTGGGGTTTAACACCCCCGCAGCTGGCCCCAGAACCCCAGGGACAGAGCCGGGCACCGAGCCTTGCAGGGAAGACACAGGACTCAGGGGCTCCGGGACGCTTCTCAGAGGGCCTGGCGGCGGCTGGGGGGGCTGCGGTGCCGGCGGTGGGGGCTGCGGCTGCTGCTGCTGCTGCTGTTGCTGCAACTTCTTCTTGTTGATTTTCCTTTCCTTCGCTCTGCGGTTCTGAAACCAAATTTTAACCTGGACGTGGAAAATGGAGGGGAAAACAGGGGGGTGAAGAAGACGATGCAAGGGAAAAACGAATGGCCTTCAGCACCAGCATCTACCCCTCCAGTTAAAAAAGTGCCCTCTCGAAAGGACCCCCAAACCTTCTCCCAGACGTTCATTCGAGAGCCCCGTGACAGCCCCAGCCCTGGAGCCCTTCCCAAGCCCAGTACGGCCTCGGGAGAGAAGAGCCCCTCCCCCCACCCTCGTTCACCAGGTTTCGTTCTAAAGCAACCTTTATCTACAACTTTACTGGAAAAGTTCAGAGTCTCAGAGCCAAGGGAAAGAAACTTTGCAAAGCCCTTTCTACAACAAGCAGGCGGAGGCCAGCATGGATGTGCTTCAAAATGACAACCTTTGGCCTCTCAAAGCTACACTGAAATGGAATAGTCCTCACCTTCAAGCTGAGAATGAGATTTACTGTGGGGCTTCCCGGCTGTGGATGTGGCCTATTTTGTTTGTTTATTTATTTTTCTAGACCATATACAGTGTTGATGAGTCAAGCCTCGTTCTAGTTTTTACGGGTAGGGATTGGGGTCTTGTATTCATTTTTTTCCCCAGGTGCTGGGCTGGGCACAAAGCTAATAGGTCTTTAATTTAATTCTTCTTTCACCCAAATAGAAATCTGGATTAAAGTACTGCTCCGTTCTTTGGGGTATTTTTTTTTTTCTTTTTTGCACCTCTCGGGTGCCGGAAAATGGGGAAATTTTTCAACACCTGAAAAAGACAACTAGCGGTGGAAGGAACTTTTTCTAAACTCATTCAGGAGGAAATGCTCTCCATCCTCCTGATTTATTTATTCATTTGTTTATTTAAGTAAGCTCTACGCCCAACACGGGGCTTGAACTCACAACCCGGACATCAAAAGTCGCGTGCTCTACAGACCGAGCCAGCCAGGCGCCCCTCTAACCTGTGCTTTAATCTGCCCACAGAACTAGGTGGCTTCCGGGGGCCCGGCTTCCAACTCTGCCCCGGGGAACCCCACCAGCCCTGGAGGGAACAAGGCGGTTCGCACCTGCCTCTCGGAGAGCCCCAGCGTGGCGGCCAGCTCGGCTTTCCTCCGGATGGTGATGTAACGACTGTAGTGAAACTCCTTCTCCAGCTCCAGCCTCTGGTGGTCCGTATACACCACTCGGTATTTGTCTTTCGTCCTGGTTTTCACTGTGGAGGAAGGAGAAGTTAGGCCGGGGAACCGCAAGGCGGCCCATCAGTCATGGGTAATGACAAACCTCCCTAACCCAAGGGCTATTTCTCTTCCTTCTTTGCCCCGGGGGGCCAGGGTTTGGCTGATTCCTGCCGGGTCTGACAAGACCCCCCAGAGGGTCCTGAGGGGAGGGTGCGAGGCTATCTGAGACAACTAAACTCACCTTGGGGTTAAGTGGTTTTTAAAAACGAAGAAAAACTCCAACCTCCTACACACAAGATAGCAGAACCCAGCCCCCCATTTGGTAAACCAAACAGAGCACTGGAGCAGGCTGGGCCCAAAGGGAAAGGGGGCAGGACAGAGTCTCCAGAGTCCTGGGAATGTTCACATTTTCTGGCCTATTGAAGACGGAAGCCCACCCTAAAAGCAGCTGGGGCCGTGGGGATGCGTTGGTGTCGCTGCGTGGGGTGGTGGTGTTACTTTCTGACTGTTGCTTTCTACTTTTATTAACAGTACGAAGGGGGGTGGGGGTGGGTGCAGGATGTGACAGACCAGAATCACCTCCTAGGCACACGAGGCCCATCTGGTGGAATTCCGAGCTGGGGTCTGGCAGGAAGAAGACCCCTCCCGCTGGCGACATTCTATACCTGGCTGAACACGGTTTCGCATTTGGCACTTTTTCTTTTTTGAGCCCCCCCCCCCACCCCCATTTATTTCTGCTACAAACTCTGCCAGAGCTATCCTGACCAGTGATCTGTGCTCATTGGATTGAGTCAACATATTAAACCTCAGATTGATTGTTTTACTGAAGGGCCTTGACAAATAGTGCCGTCGCGGTTGGAGCAGGCCCGAGAACCTGGCGTCTCCCCCGGGTCTGTCCTGGGTCATCCCTTGGCAGGGGCTCCTCGTTGGCCCCAGGTCCTCGTCATCCTGCAGCCGAACAGGTTCAGTCGCCCGGTGCCCGATCCTACAGGAAGATCTAAAGGGTCTGGGAGTTTCTTGGAGGTGTTTAATGCCCCGCAGGCCGACTTTGTTCAGGTAAAACCCTTTGCAAACCACAACAAAAGCGCCCTGGGAAGATACAGGGCCGGATCAGAGGGAGCTCCCCCAGCCGCTGAAAGGGGAACACAGTCCCAAACAATGCAGGACAAGGCGATCTTATCAAAGAAAAGCCCTTTCAATGCCTTAATAACAACCGCATTCTGTTTGAATTACCACTACTGAGCAAATGGCGGCCCCCGCTTTCATCCCCCTCCCCGCCAGGCGCATTAACATAAACACGGCCCGGCAGGCGCATTTGAATGGGCGCAGCGGCCCCGACCCTGCGTCTGCGAAGCCAGTGAAGGGAACTAACACGTCCTGGGAGCCTTGCAAGGGGCGGGCGCGTTCACACGCGCTACCGCCGCCAACCCGCTCGAGGCTACCGGCGGGAGTCGCCCGTTTTACAGATGAGGAAACTGAGACTCGGGCTGGCTCACGCACACAGCGCAAGGCGCGGCTGCCACTGCACCCAGGTTGGAGCCGCAAAGGGGCACCCCCGGGGCTGGGCAGCGGGGCGCAAGAAAGTTCTCCGAGCCGAACATCCCGGGAGCAACACTCGCCTTGGGGAGCGGCTCCTGCGCCAGGGCCGCCCTTTCCGTCTGCCGGACGGGCCGGGGACGCGGTGACCAGGACCCCTGCGCGCTCTGCGGCCCGCGTCCCCAAGGGCCTTGGAGGCGCCCCGCACCCCCTGGGAACCAAGGAGGGGGCTGGAGGAGGGGAGAGATGAGAGGGACTTGTGAGAATTCATTATTGACTGCGAAAGTCACCACCCTCTTTCCGGGCCCTAAAAGAGACAATGGCAGGGCTGGGAAGGTGTATATCAAAGCGGGCCGGGCCGAGGACCAACCCCCCTAGCCCGTTGACAGATGACGCTCCGCAGAGGAGCCGGGCTCTGGCCCGCGGGCCGCGGCCTCCCGACATTAACATCACAAGGGCGCCCGGCGCCGACTGCGGCCTTGCCACCTCGGCGCGGGACTTCACAGCGGCCTCTCATCTGCTGACCCCGCGGCCTGGGCTCCTGTGGCTTCCCTCCCTCTCCCTCTCCCCCCTCCCCGGCCCCGGCCCCGCGGCCACTGTCCCGGGACACACCAGAGGTCTCCCGTAGGACCCCCGGTCGCTGCCAGGTGCGCCCCAGGCAGGCTCCGTAAAAGACAGCCTTCTCTGAGACAGCGCTCGGTTCGGGCGACGGCGTCTCCCTTTGGGGAAGCCGCCAAGGCGAGGTTCCGAGGCTGGCCCTGTGGCCTTCTCCCTGGGCGGCCGCATTTCCCACCCGGCATGTGCCCGGTGACTCAAGTACTGATGCCCGGAGACAGCCCCCAACGGCTGCTCTGATTTATACGGCTGTAATTGGCTATAAACCTCTGCAAAGTGGCCATAACCTGCGTGCAGGCCGGGCTGGGCCAGAAACAAGGGAAGAGAAGAAAAGCGGAAGTGCAGAAGGCTAGGAAAACTTCATGGAGCGAAAAGGGGATGCCAACAGGACTCTCCCACCACACCTATTCCCACTTCCTTCCCACTTTGACACATATCCCGATAGCAGAAGGGGCAGACCGGGAACTCATGGGCACTCGCGGTCCGGCAAACCTAGGATGTCTGCAGGGATATCTCCTGAGCAAGCTTCTTGAACATGGTTGTGCGTGCACACACGTACACACACACACACACACACACACACACACAGCCCCGAGACCCTGGAAAGAAAAGGTGGGGAGAAATGATCCCTGTCTGGAGCAGAAGCTGAATCCCCACCAAGGATTCTTCCCCTTCTCCCTCTGCAGACACAAAAGGACACCCACGACTTCTTGCCCCTAGCCCTCCAGCTTCGGACTGCTCGAAAACTCCTTTGCAAATCAAAGGAGTTCAATGACGGGGCGCGCTCCCTTCCGCCTAATTCCTGGGGCCTGCCTTTCCTGCAACAGCAGCTTTGCCGGCTCTCCCTTTTCGCCCTAGCTCTGGAGATTCCTTGACCCCGGTCCCACGCGCGGCCTCGCCGCCCTCCTGGCTCCCCAGGGCACCCCTCTGCTTGAGCGGCTCAGCGGCGTGGAGAGCAAGGCTCTGAAGCCCGGCTCGGAGGCTCCCTTTCCCCGGCGGCTCCAAGCTGCGCACCGAGTGCCAGAGGCACCAAGGGCGGGGGCCGCGCGTTCCCACTCCTACGCAGCCGTGCTACGCCCACATTCCTGGGGGTGTCCTGGGAGTGCTGGGACGTTGGAAGGAGGAAGGCTCTCCTCTGCCCTAACCTAAACACGGGTTGGGAGACCCACTTGTTCCCTCCCGCCCCCCACCCCCACCCCGCCAGCCCGGGCGCGGTAGAGAAGCCCGGCAGTCGGGGGCCCTCTGACTTTGTCTCCCTCTCCGGCCCTCCTGGCGCCCGGCTCCCAGACGGCTCGGGCCGCGCGGCCGGCCCAGCAGCCCCCTCCGGCGGGGCGCCGCCGCCGCCTACCTTGGCTTCCGAGGGACTGCTGCGCGGGCTTCCGCATCCACTCGCACAGGTTCCGCCGCTGGCCGCCCGGGGACAGCTGCTCGGCGGCGGCGGTGGCGGCTGGCCCGGGAGGGCCGGGATTGAGTGTCTGCAGCAACCCCGAGGCGCAGGAAGGCGCGGCGGCCGGGTGGTGCGGGTGGTGGTGCGGGTGGTGGTGCGGGTGGTAGTCGGCCGGGCCGCTGTAGCCCATGGCGGCGGCCGGGGAGCCCCCGTTGAGGCCGTGCGCCACCGCGTTGGCGGCGGCCGCGGCGCCCCCCGGCGCGTAGCCGTTCCAGTCCTCTCGGAGCGGGGCCCCGTACGCCGCGGGCCAGGACGGCCCCGGGGACTGCGCAGTGTCCAAGTTCGCGGCCGCGGCGGCCGCGGCCGCCACATGGTAGCCGCCGTAGTCCGGGTACTGCGGGGGGCTGACGAAGTTCTGCGGGGCCAGGTTGAGGCCGCCAGAGTGGCGCACGGAGCTGGGGTACATGCTCACGTCCTTGTCCAGGAGGTAGCTCACGTACATGGTGGCGAGGGCCCGACGGCAAACCTCACCATGCTGCCTGGGGGCCGACGCTGGAGGCTGCCGGGGGGCGCGAAGGGGAAGGGGCGAGGGGGGCGCCGAGAGCGGCGGCTGGCTGCGCCCCGGCCCGCGGTGCTCCGCTGGCTCCTCGCGGCGCTTCTGCCTCCGAGGCGGTCCCTCCCTCTGGCCTGCCTCCTCCCTCCTCCCTTTCTTCCTTCTTTCCTCCCACCTCCTCCCCACTGGGCTGCAGAGGCGGGGAAGACCCGCCACAGGCTGGAGTGCGGAGCCCCAGGCCGGCGGCCTTACGTGATTAACGAGTGTTTACAAGACTCTATTAGTAATGACACAGACACCAATGGCTGGAGACGTCGAGGCGCAGCGCGCACCCCGCGCACAACCCCCGAAACACGATTTGCATTTTAAAAGATAAGGGGAGAGGGGAGCTCAAGAGAGGGCTGCGACCCGATCACCGCGAAATATTCAAACCTTTATTGTTAAGAGCTTCCTCCTCCTTCCAACCTGGTGCACTTTAACCTCCAATCACAGGTTCAAAGAATGAAATCAAGAGACTTGCAAAAGAGGGGGGGGGGAAGAGCTATCTTGGTGGGAATCTGGGCTTGGAAACTAAGTAGTAGTGTTTCTGCATTTGCGGGGTGGGGGGGTGCATCTAGAGGCTCCTTCTACACCAAAGAGGAAAGAAAAGGGAAGCCATTGCTTTGATGACTACGTTTCTGACCAACCCGGGAGGTGAGGAGCCGAGCCCTTAGAGATGGGGTCGGTTCCTGCCCTCTCTGCGCTCCTGGCCAGAACGGTTGCGCGCCCCAAAACAACTGTGGCTGCTACTCAGCTATTTTCCTCCCCAAGGAAACCTCTTGCCTCTCGCACAAGATAAATTATGCTGCTAGCTTCAGGCTGCGTCTCCGAGTTCATCTCACGTTTGGGATTTAAGTTAAATTAAAGCAATTCAGTTTTTAAAAAAGCATTTGCATCCAAAGACACAAAACAGTCAGACCAAGGAGCCTGTGGCAGAAGTCAGACGGTGGAGGGCAGTTATGGGGGGGGGGGGTAAAAGAGGGTTGCTAGAGTGCTGGCAAAGTTCTGGTTTCTTGAACAGGGTGCTGGTGACACGGTAGGTTGTCTGCGAAAATTCAGCGAGCCTACCCATACATGTTTATTTTACTGAAGTGGTTAAAAATCCAGGTAAAGAGAGTCAAAATTGCTGCTAATATATACCTAGGTATTTGTATATTGTACATAATGCCTTTGTCTTAAAACCACTTTCTGCTTTCCAAGGTAGAACATTGTCCAAAGAAAATCGTTTTTCGTCTCTAGGAGATGGGCAGGGAACCCGGGCCGTTACTAATGATTGCTTCTGAAGAGCTCCTAGTGAAGAAAAGTTGAGAAAGGACCAACTTTGAAGCACTGTGTCGGGGGCCCCAGGGGCTCAGTGGCAGCTGCGGGGACCAGTGCTGTGAGGCCTGGCTTGGGAACTGCCGGGACAGGAGCGCAAGGCGACCAGATCTGTCTTGCGCACGCGCCCAGCCCCGGCTCCGTGTAGCCACTGCAGGGAGCAGCCCCGCGGTGGCCTTCCAAGCTTTCTCTCCGAGCCCAGACAGGGCCACCAGACTAGGATTTGAGGATCGCAGAGGCCCGGTCTGGGGACTGGGCAAGCTGCCTGGGCGGCTTCGGGCGCTCCGGGACCAGCGGGACACTAGCCGCCCATCTCCACAGCTGCACTTGTCGGTTCTCATTGTCAAGCGCTCTTTGGCGGTTGTCACTTCTTCACCTTCTCGTCTCTGGAGCTTTTTTCCAGTGCCCTTTACCTGCCTCGATCCTCACATCTCCCTAAGTGGGGAACTGAGCTGGTGTTGTCACCACCTCCGTTTTACAGACGACACCCACCAAAGCTGCATAGCGGAGGGAGGCCAGGCCCAAGTTGGATGTGAACAAGCCCAGGGCTGAGGGATCCCCGGCTTGCTGGTTCTTCTCGTCTGCGTTTCCTAAGGAGGTTGGTTACAATCAGCAGTCTGCGGGGCGGGGGTAGGTCAGATAGCTGAGCCCCCAAGAGGTGGAAGATGGGGGTGGGGGGGGTGGGGTGGGGGGTGGTGGCGGGCAAGTTCTCCAAGTGGACCTACCGAGCCTGGTCCGGACAGCTGAGTTCATGGGACAGCTCAAGAAATAAAACAGGGAAAAAAGATCGCAAGCCCCATTGCAGACCCCAAGTCACTGAGTTGGGGGAGGGGGAGCGAAAGGGAGAGTCTGCAGTCCTGACGGGGTGGGAATGTGGGAGGTTAAGTGGTGGGCACTTCAGACTTTTGATCTAGCAAACATCTTCCTCCTCTTCCTGGAGACACAATTCCTCTTTCTGTCCCCCACAACCCCCTCCCAAGCCTCGAGCTCTGGAAGCCGAGGCCCAGGCTCAAGCCTGTGTCTTCGGAATGTGGGCATTCTTTGGAACAATCGCTTTATTGGGGACAGCCATTCCCTCCGCCCTGCAGTGGCCGCTTCCTGCGTTTTTATGGCCCGGCCGCCGGCCGCTGGCTAATTGTCCCGGTTTTCCAGCTGTGTCTCTGTGCTCTGCCCCGGAGAAAGGGCTCTGGCCTGCCCGCCCAAATGCTTTGGGAGCAGCCAGGGTCGCTCTGGCCCCAGGGGTCACGCCAGGCCCCAGAGCTGGCTGGACCCCAGGCAACCTGAGGCTCTCTTGGGGTGTGAGAGCTGGAGAAAGGAAATCGTGGTGAAAAACCAATTGGTTTTCTTAATGGAAAATGGGCCTGCAGGGCAGTAGCATGACCCTGCCCAAGGTCCTGGGGTCTGGGCTGTTTGATGAGGAGAAAGGAGCCAATACTGATGTCCTTGGATAAGCTTCTCAGAGTGGAAGTGTCCCTTCACATCCGGCCGCACTCTCAACCAAGAGGCCCATCTGGGTCCCCAAAGGGCAGGGTGCCAAGAGCAGTCAGAAAGGGGTGGATGGTGGCTGATGAGAAGGAAGCTTGGGTGTCTTTTCATCTTGATGGCTTAGCCTTTCTGGTAGGTCTTCACCAGGTGCCTATCCTCTGGGGGCCTCCTCTGGATGGGACTCTACCAGCCTTTGGGTGCACATGTGTGGCCCTGGGAGGATGGGGGTGCCACCCGCAGGAGACCCTGGGGGAGAGCCTTCTCAGTCCCGGACCCAAGGTGCTTGGTGCCTTTCTTAGAACCTTTGGCCTGAGCTGAGAACCTCCTGGGATAGTTGGCCCCAACTTCTCTGGATCAAGGCTTTTTTTCCAGCCAGTACCTCTGGTCTCCAAGTGGCTGCCCTACCAGAGAAGCCTTCAGCAAACGGCTCTGGATGAGGCAAACTTGTGGAAAGCTTGGGGCTGGGGCTGGGGTGGGGCTGGGGCTGTGACCCCGCGGAGCCTGAGCCAAAGCAGGCTTTTAAGGGCAGGAGAGGGTGGGAAGAAAGAGACTCAGGTAAATAAAGCATCAGGAAGACCACAGGGCAGCCACAACGGTTATCAAAGGGACGTGGTCTCTTTGTTGCTAACGTTGTAAAGGCCATTCAACATTCCTTGGAGAGGGTCAGGGGCTTCCAGAATTCCGGCTGGTGGCAAGGGCAGGGGCAGGGGGTGTGTGTTGGGGGGCGCAGGGAGGCACAGGAAGGGGGCGGGCTGCTCCTCTGGGCAGATGAGACACTCCTTGAATCCAGAGATCATTGACAGGACTCTCTCCCTGCTCAAAGGTCCCCAGTGTTTGCTCTAGCTCGGGGCGGCGGTGGGGGGGGGTGTCCTTTCCCCATATTTGTGGCTCTTGAAAAGCGGGGAGCCTGTGGCCCTTGTAAGCCTGATAGGGCAGACCATCTCTCTCCACCTTAGCATGCACGTCTGCTTTCTGAATCCCGTTGAGATCAAGGAAATTATTCAAACAGTGCAACTGCTCCTATCCTTCCTCTCTTCTGCACAGGAAACCCTCACCCTGCATTGATCTGGCTTGTCAGGGTAATTAAGGAAGAGCGAAAAAGAAGACAGTGTTGCAGGATAAAATCGTTCGGCTTGGCGAGCTATACTGCTGTGGAGGAATGAGTTCATCTCTTCTTCACTTGGCATTGAGGGAGCTCGTCAGCCACCACCCGCAATCAGACACGCAATCGGCAACTCCCTCGCACAAAGGAAGGGCTGAATAACGAGTGGTTTGACCGCAACAACCCCACCCTGCCCGGCCGCGGCCCACTCGGCTAACATCTCTGGGAAGGAAATCGATGGCAGTGTCCTTTCGGCCCCATCAGGCCACAATGGGTCCCAACGTGTTCATTCTGAACAGCAGGGAGGGGCCGCAGCTGTCCACAGCTGCCCAGGCTTCATTCCCAAGAGCAGATGTGTCCCTGCCCCCACTGGTGTCAAGAATGTCCCCCCCCCCCCCCGCAAGCAAACCGAGTGTCTGGTCTTCTGTACCTGAGGAAAAGCTCCCGAATTCGTGGGAGGTCACTAGTGGACTAGAGTTTTACCGCTCAGGGGACAGGGTGCAGGGGAGTGAGGAAATGCACTGCCTTATTCCTCCCGTGGAGTAACCCCCAAGCTTTCTTATCCAAGGCAAGGAATATACATTTTTTTTTTTTGTCATGCTCTTCGATCCAAAAATATACTGTTAAAGGCAGGAGATTTAGGGAGATGAGCCCTGAGAGAGGTGCCGAAGTCTGGTTTTGCTCATTGGGTAAATGTCACGCAAATAAATGGCAGTTGCCCATTTTCGTTCTTTCTTCTGAAATTAGAGTCTGTGGTCACTGTGTGGGGATTGGATGAACCACTCTAGCGCCTTGTGGTGGGCAAGCACGGAGAATGATTTAAAGTCCCTCGAGGGAGAGGGCCTTGGGGGGGGGTCTCACCCCAGAGGAAAACCCGCGATGCTGAGAGAGAAATCAAGCTCTCAGGCCAGCAACAGCTAAACGTTATCACTTGGTTTTGACGTGGAAGGCCTTTGGTTACCATTTGTCCGCTCACCAACGTCTGTGCCTAGAGGGACTTTTGCTTATCATATGAAAATATGTTCCGAGGAAACCTTGCACAGTAGGCTTTATGAGGCCGAGGGAAGGAGCTCAGATAAGGTTCAGTTCTCCTTGAGTCACTGGGCCCTTTGGGAAGCTACTCTCTCTGGAGGGGAGACAAAGGACTTACTGTCCATGTAGCACTTCCAGTTTATAAAGGAGAAACCTGAACTCAGAGAGGTTGAGCGACTTTCCCAAGGTCACACAGCTAGCTGTTCCAGTCACTAAAACTAAATGAGCTCCTATAAGTCCATTTTGGGCAACGCGTAGGACTCTGTACAGATGTTAATTATTACTAAGGCTTCTGGTGCCACCCTGGAAACCCAAAACCAACTAGCATGATTCCCGGAATCCAAACTCCCCACACCCTACGCCAAATAGGGCCAGAACAATCAGGTTCTGCTGTTCCACCGTTCGGACTACCTTCCACATCCTACTTATATCTCTCTTTCACAGGCACCTGCTAACTGCCATTTATTAGTTTATCGAATGACAAATTTTCCATAAATTCCTTCCCAGATTTTTCGCCAATTACCACCTGCTCTTGTCCTCCAGTAAATACTTTCTGAAAAGAGCTCTTTATTTTTGAATTGGAACTGATATCCTAAGCCTGATCCCTGAAATTTAAAGTGAGTAAAGAAATGTATGCAAATTAATTGTGCTGTCTGCCCCCCTTCTTCCCATGACAGTTGTCTGTGGACATCTTTTGGACACACAGACCAAAAAGCCTACTTCTTTGGGTAAATACAAGGAAGGCCCCATTCCGTTTCCCGGTGACATACGTGAATACCAGGCTCGGATTGGGCTCGTGAATTCCTAGCAGGAAAGCTCTCAGGTCTTTTTTGCCAAGAGTGATGGCCGGGCGGGCTGGCTTGGACGTTTTAAGGGAGAGGTGAGAATTGGCGAAGCAGTTCCCCAACCTGGGAAGGTAGCATGGAGGGGTTGGGGGGTTAGGAAGAGTGAAATCAGCTCTTCGCCTTCCAGCCGTTTTTAGTATTGCCATTGTGGGGTGTGTGTGTGTGTGTGTGTGTGTGCGTGCGCGCGCGCGTTAACAAATTAGTAAGTAAAGTATGAAATTAACCACCCTAGACTCTGCACCAGCCACTTCTGGGCTCCCGGACGCTCGCGGGGGCGCGTTGGGCCACCCCGCTGTCCCGGCTGGTGCGCACGCCCAGGACCCAGACCGTGGCCCCCGGCCTCAGAAGTCCGGGTTTGTCTCCCGCATCCTGCGCACCGGAGCGCGGAAATGAGAAACATCTCCGCCAGGCCAAAGCCAGCGAAGTCCAGGGCGCGATGCTGTGTGAGCCAAGAGGTGGCCACAGAAACCTCTGCTGCCAGACCATGGCAGCCACGGCTGACCCGCCCGGGCAAGGGCGGCCCCCGCCTCTTTGCTCCTACCGGAGAAAAAAGCAAGAGCTACCTGTGGCTTTGGCCAGGGCCCTTCCCACCCGGGCGTGCGCGTCCCGCATCCCGCGTCCTGCCCTCAAGACTGCAAGCGCTCAGCAGCGTTGGTAAGAGGCATCCTCGGCCAGCCCTTCTTCCCCGTCCCCCTCCCCCTCCCAGCTCCTTTGAAGGGGTGGATCCAGAGTCTTCCCCAGCCGGTACCCCCTCCTGCAGAAATAAACAATTTCTGGCAAGCTTTGAAATGTAACTGTGTGATTGAGGACACCCAGGTCGTGCCCCAGAGGATCTCACGGACACTCGGTCTGAAAATACGGCTGCAAGTCCTCCCCCGCGGGAAGCCTGAGTATCTTAGCTTGAGCACATTTACACGGACAGTCCAGACTCTGCAGCTGGGGCCCCTCTATTTAAGAGACTGACTCATCCTAGGGTTGGACAGGGGGGCTTGAATACACTGGATTAGTCAGAGTCTCAGGCCCGGCCTGTGGCGCTTGTATCCTGGGGCAGAAAGCCCTCTGTCAGGCCAAAGATTTCTTGTGTGTGTCAGTAAAGCCCCCAAGTTACCTTGGCTAAAGTGAGGCAGGCGTCTAGCCCCAGGCCCCAGGGGCCCACTGTTGCCGCCGTAGGGTCCTAGAGCGCAGGAACTGAGTCAAGCTTTGTTGTGTGCACCTGATGCTCCTGCTTCCAGAAAGGCGTCTGGCCCAGGCCCAGGCCAAGGAGGCCTTAGTCTACAGGGATGCTGGTAGCCACAGCTCACTTCCCTGGCACCCCAACCTAGCCCGGCCACCAGCTTCTGGCCTCCGTTCGCCCTTACCACTAGTGGAAAACACCTGCAAGGTGGCAAAGGGATTGAGGCTCCTTGACTGAAGTACCTGGGGCGGCCAGGGTGGCTTCTGTCTGTGGGACTGCAGCCTGACCACGCTGGCTTTTTACGAAAAGGTTTTCTTGCTGCTGCTGCTTACCTGGAAGGGGCGGGGGGGGGGGGCTGGTCACTAATGGAGGTTCCAGTCTTCAAAGGGCCAAACTCTGCCTTCCTTTCTCACCCTATCCGCATGGAAGAGGAGGGGTACGGCTTGTTTCTCTCCTCTGCCAACGGAAACTTAGGTTCGCTGGGGTCGGGTAGACCTTCCAGTGTGTGGGGCTGAGAGAGAGGGAATACGATGAGCCCGTCCTGCACGAGTGGAATTTTGGCCCTCAGTGTAGACAGCTGTCCGGTCTGCAGGGGGGCTCAGGAGCCCCAGGGTTCAGAAGCTCCCCGGAACAGCTTACTCTGGCCAGAAAGATTTCCCTGGGCACCGATTTTTCTCCATCACCTGCTTTGTCAGCCCTCTGGGGGGGGGGGGGAGGGTTTCTCACGTTCACCTCGGGCTAGAATGTGCAGCACTGCTCAGTCAGTGCTATTAAATTATTATTTATTTTATTATTAACTTTGTAATGACCGACGGGTCTCCCGTGGCAGCCTGAGGGTCTGACCAGTCAGCTCTCAAGGGCCGACCTCTGGGAGAGTCGGGGAGGCCGCCTGCCCCTGACTTTTGGGCCCATCCGGCCTGGAGACGCCCCCCACTCCCAACCCTCTCTCAAGGGCGACCATAACAGCTACTCCGCCTGCCCCCACGGGGCGCCTTCCCAACGTCGGCCCATCACGGGGCTCCCTCCTGCCCACCTTCCCCCACACGCGGCCTCCCCGGCACCAAGGCCCCGCACCAGTGTTTCGCCTTCCTGGCTCCAGCTTCCAGCAGGCGCCCCAGAGTGAGAAAACGCCTTCCGCTCGCCTGTAAATGTCGGGTGCGGCAAATGAGGGGGGAGAAGAAGAAAACAAACAGACACACCGCTGCGGAAGAAAAGATTCCTTTTTCCGCCCGTTTTTGCCTTGCGGCTCGGGCTTAGCAGGAGAGGATGGGGAGCCAAAGGCCGGTGGCGTCAAACGGGCTGCAAAGGGAGTGTAGAATCGAAGCAGTGAGCTGGCTCAATCGGGGCGAAGCGCGACCCCCTACAGATATGTTGGCAAAGCGTGCGCGGGTGGGCGGCTGGGTGGGTGGACAAAGGGGCTCATTACTCGCCCGATGGCTCCGCCGCTCCCCTCCCTCCGTGCGCGGGTGGACGCCGCTCCGGGCCCGCGCCAGCCGCCCGCCGCGGCCGGTCCCGACGCGCGCCCGGGGTCCCGGGCTCGCGCGCCCGCTACGGTCCGGCGAGGCCGGCGGCGCCGAGGAGGTCGGCGAGGCGCAGGCGGCCGATCTTCTTCACCTCGCCCAGGGCGGTGCGCAGCTCCTCGGCGGGCGGGCGCTGCAGCCGGCGCGCCAGCTCCCCCGGCACCGCCGCCCGGTCGCTGAGACGCGCGGCGAGCACGAAGGGGAAGCCGAAGCGCGCGCGGTACTGAGCGTTGAGCTCCGCCAGCCGGAGCCGCTCGGCCGCGTCCAGGCTCATCAGGCCCGCGCCCCTCTGCTCCCGCCGCGACTCCGCAGTGAGCGTGCCCTGCTGCAGCTCGCGGCCCGCCAGGTCCGGGTGGCAGCGCAGGATGCCCTCTTGGCCTGCGGGGAAGCACAGACACGCAGCGGGGACGCGTCAGCGCGCGGCGGAGACGGCGGAGAGGGCGCACGGGGCTGCCGGCCGGCCTCCCGCCCCGCCCGATGGGGGGCTTGGGGGAGGGCGGGGAGGGGGGGAGACGCAGGGTCTTCTGGAGGTGACGAAGGGCAACGAGGGGTGTCCCGGATTGCGGGGGCGCGCACCGCCGCAGCCCCTCGAACGCGTCCCGAACCTTGCGCCCCTCGGTGCCAGCTCCTTCGGCCTGGGCCCGGACCCAGGGGCGGGGCGGGAAGTGACAGGCTTGTCCTTTGAGACCTTGGGGCAAGAAGAGCGGAGGGGAGAGGCCTCCGAGGCTCGGAATTTACGACTTGCTCGGGAGGGAGCAGGGACGCGATAAGGAGCCCGAGCGTTTCGTATCTTTTCAAAGTCCTTTGCTCTCGAGGGGGCTTTGATGTCGGAGAGGGCCGGACGCGGGGGCCTGAAGACTTCCTGCAAAAGCCACCGAATGGGTTTCGTTCCGTTCCAGAGGAGAAGGGCGGGGAGGGCCCAACGGGGATAACATCCATGGGGCTCGGCAAATAAACGTCCGGGATTTTGTGATCCTAAGTGTGAGGTTGGGGCGTCTGGAATGAAGCATCCAGAGAAACTTAGAGATGATTAACTGCAAAGAAACTCATTTCCAGCCGGATTTCCACAGCCTTTTGAATGAAAGTGGCTCTCCTCCTTTTAGGAAAATAACGCCCCCTTCCCACCCACCCCCCTCCCCTCCACCCACCGCCCCCCCCCCAGCCCACCCGCCGTCTGAGGGACCCGCCGTCCCTTTCTCCAAATATAGATCCAAAGACAGCGCAGAGAACAACGGAGTTTTCTTGCAAGATAGCTTCTCATAATCTCCGAGGCTTAAAAGTGGAACCCCCTGGTGTAATGCCTGAGCTTTTACATCCTAATCCGGGGAGTTTCCGTGAGCCCTGACCAACCCTTTTTGCTTAGCTCTCTCAAACCAGAATTCAAATGCTCAAGGCTGGGCAAGATTTCCGATATGGTAAGCAGCCAGCCATAATCTGTAGGAGGAGGGTAATGACACCTAACTTGCCGAGTCGTTATGAGGATTGGAGACAATTCATTTCCCCCCCCAACGCAGCACCTAATACTAGCAAACATCCAAGAAACAGCTGTTCTTATTAGTCGTAGTAAACATTCTAACTGGACTGTGGGGCCGAAGCATCTGACTCTGGCGCTGAGATGAGTCAGGAGCTCTGTTGGAGAGGGAGATCATTTAAAACTCGTTTTAAATACGGCGTAAAACCTCCCCTTACTCAAACCTTACGGTTTCTGCCCAATTAAAGGATGGTTGGGATTGCACCTTCCAACTCACAGACCAGGGTCCAGGTCGGGAGAACCGGACCATGTGCTTTTAAGGGAGGATTCCGTGGAGGCTCAGAACGGATTAGGGGACCTGCCCAAGGTCGCTTGGCTAGTAGCTCAAATACCAGGCGACTTGGGGGGCATTGGCCGTCCCTCCAAGGTTAAAGGGCGTTTTAAACGAAAGTCGTGTCACCTGTAATTCCATCTCTACGACACCACTATTTTAGGCCCCTTCTCATGGGTCCTGTCCCGGGGCACTGCAAATGCTAGGTGCTTCTTTTCCCGGGTCCGGGTGGGGCGAAAATGAAGGTGTTAAATTCCCTACCTGCACTGATCCCCGCCCCAGGCCCTGGAGGCTGTGCCCGGCGACCATCCACCACTCCGAATCCGAATTCCCTCCGCACCCACCCAGCCCTGGCCCCCAGCAAACGGCAGACTGGGGAGGGGAAATAGAGTCCTGAGGGTCTCTACAGGTCCTGACCCAGAGAGCTCTCCCTGGCGCCCCCTCCTTGCATATTCAGGCTTTCAAAGCAGCCTTTAGGCGAGGGGGACCGTGACCCAGTCTTCTGACCGACCCCCTGTCTTGACTTCCTTTCCCCCCTATTTCTTATTCTCTAGAGGCCCAGCTCAAGCTTGGGGGAAAGTAGTTATTGGCGGGGAGCGTCGGCGTGGGGCTAGCGTCCGTCCCCATACAGCCCCGAGCGGACTCCCCTAGGGGACCGCGGAGGAGCGGGGCCGGTCCCACGCGCGCCACACCTGCCCCTTTCCTCCTCGTTCTTGCACCTCGCTTCTCACTCCCCTGGGTTGTCTCCCCTCTTGAAAACACCGTCTGGGGTTAATGTTTGCCTAGGACTGAACCTGTGTTTTACACTGTTTGTGGGGAAGGTAGGGGGAAGAGAAGAGAAGGGAGGCCCAGAGAAGGGCAGGGCAAAGAGAAGAAGAAAACACACGCGCGCACACACACGCGCACACACGCACGCACGCACGCACACCTGCGACCCATATACACAGCTGCAGATTAGAGACAAAAAAAAAAGGTGCGAGGGGGCCAGTAGACGATGGTAGCTCAGGAAAAAACCAGAACGTGATCCGGGCCAGCCCAGGACTCCACCTTTTCTCCCCACCACTGACCCCTGGAGTACTATCTGGGATGACGCTGACCCAGCCGCACCGGGCTGCGCACTGGCCAGGTCAGTCAATTGTCCTGGGTTGGCCGGACCATTTCAATGCTGCCTGTTTTCTTCAGTCTTTCCTGAAATCCTACGGCCTGTGCCTTTGGCATGGCACACGCAGGGATGTAGGGGTAGACGTGTCTTATTTGCTGCGACCACAAGTCATCAATCTTTGCATCTAGGAGAGTTCCTGGCACAAAGCGGACACTCTTCGTTTCAATAGGAGAGCAGAGCAGGCAACTGGCTTGGAATCCCATTAGAGGCCACCAGGGTCCCTACATCGGGACCAACTAGTGTGTTCTCCCTGCCGGTACAATGGATCATCTATTCCTTCTGGTGTGTGTGTGTGTGTGTGTGTGTGTGTGTGTGTGTGTTGATGTTTATTTTTGAGAGAAAGAAGGCACATGCACAAGGGAGGGCAGAGAGAGAGGAAGACAGAGGATCAGAACCACACTCTGTGCTGACAGCAGAGAGCCCGATGTGGGGCTGGAACTCAAGAAGATAATGACCTGAGCCAGAGTTGGAGGCTTCAAGTAGGTCGCTTAACCAGCTGAGCCACCCAGGCGCCCCCCCCCCCATCTGTTGTGTTCTTGAAGCTGGTCCTCTTTCCATATCGAGACTATAATTTCAAACATCCGTTTCTTCCCCCCTCACTCCCGGCACTGCCTTATCCTCAGCAACCACGAACACGCCTTAGAGTCACTCGTCCCACCAACAAAATTAAACTCTCCCTTGATTCCCTATTGCCCTCTAGCTTCTCCCTATATCTCTGCTCCTCCTTAGCAAACACCTCAAAGGGTTTCTCACCTCCTATCCCAGGTTCACTCTATCAAGCTTTCAGTCCCACCCGCCATCCAGTCTGCGCTCATCAAGGTCACAGATGATGGCCATCTTGCCCAAACCCAGCGGCCTGTTCTCCTGTCTTCTTCCTCAGCCTCTTGAGAGAATGTCATATGGTTGTTCCTCTGTCCTTCTTAAAAGATTATCATCACTCGCCTACTTTCGTCATTGGTTCCTGTTCTGCCAGATCACTAACACTGAAGCACCCAGGACTCAATACTTCTCTTCCCCTCTGTATTTGCACAAATGCCCAGGTGTCCTCACTGGGTCTCATGGCTTTAAATGCCATCAGTTTGTTTTTCTTTTTATGACACCTGGATCCAAAAAGTCTCAGGTTCCTTTTCTAAGATGGCCTTCTCCTGGAGCTTAGACCGCTTTCTTCTCATCTTTTGGTTTTTGGGACTCCAGTGTCACTTCCTAAGAAAGACTTATTTTATTACATATTTTCTCCTAATACTTTTTTAGAATGTGAAATTATCTCATTTACTTATGTTAATCCAGTCTCTCTCTACTAGAATGTAAACTCGTTGAAGGTAGGCACTTGTCTTGTCCACAACGCCTGGGACAATTCCTGGGGCACAGTGGGCGCTTGACCGACACATCACTTTTGGGAAGGAGTGCCATATATATCTTTTGATTGAACACATTTGAACAGCCTCTTCTAAATACCTGAGAGCCTGCATTTCAGGGAATTATTAGTATCTTTTTTATTCATTCAACAACTATGTTCTGAAAGAAGTATTAAATAATAAATTATGGCATTATTGCAATTCTGAAATGTCACAAGGAGATGCACTTTTTATCTTTGATTTTAACACAAATTAGTACTGAATTGGGGTGTGTGTGTGTGTGTGTGTGTGTGTATGTGTGTTTCAACTGTCTTCCCTTTATTTTCTCCACGCCCCTTGGCCGGAAATCAGGAACTGATTGGCTTGAAAGGGTGCTTGGCCAATTAGTGCTAGAACTGAATATTAATCCTGGACTGCCACCTACTGACCAATAATCCTCATAGTGTAACCGGAGTGGATTGTCAACCTTGGTTTACTCTACAAACAAGATTTTGTTTTCTGCTAATTGTAGAGGATTTTCTTAGATCGTGTATAAAACAAATCCTTGACCAGGTAGATCACCCTATCCCGAACTTTCTTTTAAGGCCTCTTTTCGTTATGGGATTAAAAGACTCTATTACATTCCCGACTCTGCAGATTAAAGCTAGACTATGCAGTAAATCCTGTTTTATTTGCTTATTGAAATAACCCAACATAGGATCTGGGACATCAAGCATTAATATGCATTGAATAGATTAGTGAATGAATAAAAGAACTCCCTAGAAACTCTTTTTAGACTGTTCTGATTCTCTAAAAAATGCTTCAAAAGCTGCTGGGTTGACCATCAAGGTTTGAATCCCGGTTCTGCCACTTTCTAGCTGTGTGTTCTTGATCAAGTTCATTATCCTTTCTGTTCCTCTGTTTTCTCATCTGTAAGATGGATATGATAATGATAATGCTTGTTTTATAAGATTATCATAAGGATTAAATGAGTTAACAAATGGAAAGTGTTTACAAAAGTGCCTGAAATACACCAAAAGTAAGGGTTAAATGCATTTTCGCTATTATTATTTTCATCGCTCACGTTGCCTCTCCAACATCATGGAGGTGATTAGATTCAAAGTAGCCACCCTTATAGCTTTGAAGCCCTGCTCCCAGCTGCCTAAGAGAATGTGGACACTGGCAGAGGACTGACAAACAGGATCCACATAAGGAGGTCCCTGCAAAGAACGGTGTCTGATGCAGAAGGGAGCAAACACCCCAGTGACCCCAGCTCCCTCTGGTCATTTTGTCCCATGGACCTGTCACTAAAGTCGCTCCAGGTGAAATGTGTGGGGAGAGGGTACCAGGATCCATCACCTTTCAAAATCATCTTACGATCTCATCTTCTGAACCGTTTCACGCATTCGATATTAAGTCCCTATTCACTGAGCGATGTAGGATTCTGACACCGACCAGAATACGGAGCTCCCACTGAGTTAGGAGAGGGATCAAATACAAGCCTCAGGAGGGAGGGGGTGAATGCCAATCCCCATATCCCGCTTTGCTCAGGACTGTGATTGGATTTGACCTTAACCAGACCTTAACTAACCTTAACGAGAACCTCTGCTCAAACTGATTGGAGGGACTGCTGAGGAGAGAGAAGACGGAAATAGGGAAATTTTAATTTTATTATCTAAGTTCTTGCCACGGTAAGCCCTAAATAAATGTTGAATAACTGGATAAACCAGTGAATACTGGGTTTGAATTATCCATGCAATCCTTTCCCTCCCCAGCCCTACCACCCCTTAGGTATTGAGACAGATCATGGAATTTTTCTCCTTTATTTTTTTTTAACGTGATAGAAAAAAATGCCATTCATAAGGCATTCACACCCTTTAAAAATTATTTCCCCTCTGGCCTAGAAGCCTTCCATTTGACCTGCCTTTTCCTGTCAGACATTTAGAACATGGGCTCTGGTAGCCTCTTACTCTTTCCAGCTTGTTCTGCAGGCTGTATGCTGACAAGGGGAGCCTCTCGGCTCATCAAGCTGGGACTGACCATCCTGTGAGTCATCGGTCACAAGGCTTGGTGTCCTTCAGCCCCACGAATGCCCGAGCCCAGTGGCAGAGCTGAGAGAGGCCCCGAGAAGGGGGTGACTGTCAACATTTCTGTCCGTTTGATTTTATAACACGATCCTCTCCTCTTGCTAAATGTGCCCCAAATCAATTAAAATGAGTTCCTTATTTGGGGGACGTTCGGAAACCCCCCCGGATGTCAGACTCTGGACGGATGGGCAAGACTGTCCGTTGGCCTCATTATGGAGGAGAAGACCGTGGCGGTCCTCCTCTCCCCCACCCCCACCCCCACCCACCAGGCCTCTGTGGGAGCCCCTCTGTGAAGGCAGCCCTTGCCCCTCGCCTCCCTTCAGGCTTTTCTGAAGATACCCGAACAGCCCCGGAAGCAGCCCTGACTCTAACCCTCGGTCTCTGAATCCCTGTGAGGCCCTGTGTCACTCTGAGTCACTTGGGGTAAGCCTAAACCTCCACCCTCCTCACCCCACACCCGCAAGGGTCGCCTTGTCTCTCTCTAGCCAGAGGAAATCAACAATTTCTCTCCCTTTCGCCAGAGGAATTCCTTCAGATTTTTGTCTTTTCCTCTTCACTCCCTTAGGGAGTTGCTGATCTGAGTGAGTCTACTTTCCTCGGTGGTCCAGTCCAAACTGGCCCTTTCTGGTAAAAATGTCAGCCATTTGCTCTTTCCCCTGGGCTCCTGAGATATTCTGATACCGTGCTGTCTCCTCTCTTGCATACAGGACATTCCCAGAGCCAACACACTTGGCTAAGAGAGGGTGGGCCCTCAGCCTGACCTTTGGCCTCTGTGGGGCTGCGAGGCCCGAGGAGAACGGTGCCTGTTCCTCTCGCATCGTGACCTCGTGGCTTTAATATTTAACAACCCCTTTACCCGAGCCGACCTCCCTCGGCAATTCTACCTCCGGCCCGACACCTCGCAAGCGTCTGACCCTCATTGACCGAGTCTAAGGAGATCGAGCCTTACGATAAAAATACCAATCGATACGTCAGTGATAAGCAACTAGGCTAAAATATCTCAAACCATTCGGGTAAATACGCTTGAAAGCCCTTCGCACAGACTCTAATGCCGCAGCCTCACCTGACTGTGGAAGGGCGTCAATAAAGGCAAAAAAGTGCTTCTCTAAATCTTCCGAGTTGGAGAACGGGCGCTGGGACCACACAGCAGCCGCAATCAGAGGGCATCTCTCAACGACATTCCCGAACACGTCCACAAATTCTCCAAAGTCCATGGAGTTGACCTTCTCCATGTCCATTGCTTGCGTTCAGCTGGACGAAGCAGAACGTCAGCTCCCCCCTCGGCAACTGAGCGACGCTCGGCCCGCTCACCCGCTTATATTTGCCGAACACACAAGCTTTTTTCGTGGTTGTGTGTGTGTGTGTTTTTTATGCAACACCCGCTTGGCATGGTTTGAATGCTTCTGGGAACAGTGGGTCCAGAGTACTCGGGCGATGGACAAACACAGGCTTCAGGCTCCAGTCCAGGGAGCGGAGGGCTCTACGGGAGGAATGTTTCCAGCTACTCTGCTCCCACAAAGCCAGGAGGGACCCGATTTCACTGTGGGCCTTCAAGCCAGAGAGACTCTCGGTGTCATGAACATTTTAACGCCAACGTCGTCCCGGGAAGCTCCGTCTGGTAACTCAGAGACTGGTCGCAAGTCAACCCGCTTGGAATTTGATTTCCCCTCTGTTGCCGCTGTGGGGCCTGGTAGTGTGCTTTACGCGCTTTCCCTGTATTTCGGATACCTAAGACATCAGGTGCTTTATAAATGCTCTTGAAACGGGATGTGGTCTCAAAGCAATAACTCTGCCCCATTCTCAACTGTCCCTCAAACACCATTATGTGCTGTCTTCTTCCTGAGAATATATGCTTATCTGAAATCACTTTGCTTCTTATATTTACTTATTTGCATATCACCTCTCAGCTCTGACCAATGCCATGAGCCTGGAGACAGCGTGTCGTGCGTGCTTCTGTGTCCCGGGTGCCTAGAACCGTGCCCACGGTAGGCGCATAATAAACACCATGGGGTGAATTCGTTGACCCAATGACCACATGGATCGAATTTCTCACCCGGAAATCTTTCATGGGTGCTCAAAATGAAAACTACCGTGGAAGATAAATTCAAAGAAAAGGAGGGGAGGGGCTCCTGGGTGGCTCAGTGGGTTAAGCGTCCAACTTCGGCTCAGGTCACGATCTTACGGTTCCTGAGTTCGAGCCCCGCCTTGGGCTCTGTGCTGATGCCTCGGAGCCTGGAGCCCGCTTGGGATTCTGTGTCTCCCTTTTCCTCTGCCCCTCCCCTGCTCCCGCTCCGTCTCTCTCTCTCTTTCAAAAATAAAATAAAACATTAAAAAAAAAAAAGGGTTGGATGCTCAAGCAACTGAGCCACCCAGGCGCCTCAAAAATTTGCTTTTCAAGGAAGTAAATCCAGCGCCCGAAGTACCACCGTTGCTGGCTTGTCTTCAAATGTCAAAGAGGAGATACGAGATTAACATTTACGTGTAACATACTTGTGTGTATGTGAAAGCACATTGAATCCTGTGGTGTATGAGTTTCAGGCAGTAGAACGCAGCGTGGAGAACACAGACCCGGGAGGGTTTTGATCCCGGTTCCGCCACTACAATCAGACGTTTGTCAAGATACCGAACCTTCTGTTTTTCAGCTTGTCTGTAAAATGGGGACAATGACGTGTTCACCTGGTGGTAGCACTACGTAGGTGTTGGCTACTATTTTCTGTGTCGAATCTCTCCATTGGACCAACCACAGAGTTTTCTCCTCTTTCCTTCCCGCCGTTAGAGTCTTTTGCTTGTCCATGCAGGCTTTGCGGTGGGCCCAGTCAACAGGCCAATAGCCATCCATTTCTTCTCCCTCCGCCACCCCCCCCCCCCACCAGCTTCGGTTCATTGTAGTGTGACCTGTGAAGCACCTGCAATGTTCAAATCAGAGTGTGGGGAAAGGGAGGAGGAGTCTGGCTGGATCCCCACCCTGGTCTGTCCAGGCTCCTTCGCCTCATTACCACCCTCATCCCCAGACGCTGGGAAAAGCAGGTAGAGCAGAAGTAGAAAGGGCATTCTGGTTCCATCGCTCCTTGTCGCCCCCCCCCCTTTTATATGACCCCTTATCATTTCCTGCTCTTACCTCTGCACATCAAGGGTCTCCCCGCCCCCAAAGGAGCCGCTGCCTGGGGCTTGGAGCCTGGGGGTTCTCAGCTGCTCAAAGAACCACATCTGAATTTGCAAATGGAAACCCTTCTGCTCGCAGCACAGCGATGCCGAGAGGCATGGTGGGAAAGACCTACCTATTGATATTACCACCATTCTGACACAGGGCCGGAAACCGAACCTTTTATTTTGCTGTATCTATCGTATAATAATGGCACTCCCGATAACCTACCGACGTAGGAACCTTCAAGACGCAAAAAGTTCAGGAATTAAACAGTCACGGACGCGGAAACAATGTTGACGACAACAACAAAATACAAATTACCAACGTGGAACCAGCAGCTCATGCCACTGGGCTTGACTCAGCACCTTGGGCTCCACTTCTGCTGACCCTCAACCAATCAAACCAACCAGAAACATGGAAGGCAGTGAGCAAGTAAGGCAACTTTCATCCGGGGAAAAAGCTGAGTTACTGAGTAGTTCAATATAAATAAGAGAACTGTGTGGTATATGAATTATGTATCAGGAAAGTTTTTTTTTTTTTTTTTTTTGAGAGAGAGAGCACAAGTGAGGGAAGGGGCAGAGAGAAAGAGAGAGAGAGAGAGAGTGCTAAACAGGCTTCACACTCAGCACGGAACCCATCACGGAGCTGGATCCCCCAACCCTGGGATCATGACTTGAGCCAAAATCGAGAGTCGACGCTCAACCAACTGAGTCATCCAGAACCTCCTCAATAAAGCTTTTTTAAAAAAGTTATAGAGGTGTGCCTGGGTGGCTCAGTCAGTTGAGCGTCCAGCTCTTGGTTTCGGCTCAGGGCATGATCTCAGGATATGTGAGCCCAAGCCCTTGGGTCGGCCTCTGGGCTGATGACACAGAGCCTGCTCAGGATGTTCTCTCTCCCTCTCTCTCTGCCCTTCTGCTGGAGCGCTCTCTCTCTCTCAAAATAAATAAATAACCTTCAAAAATTAAATAGATAAAAAATAAAGAGTTAAATTATATAAAGATGTAGCCTCATAAATCAACAGCACCAGATGGCATTCTTGCCTTCCGGTTGCTGAATATATCATATTTGACTTTAGTATAATTTTTCTCTTAAGAGTCTTTTACCAGAACATGGGAAAAGTTCTTAAACGGGCACACAGTTTTGTTTCATTTTGGTAGCTGAAACGTTCACACGTCCGCTCCCTCCCACCAGCAGCCCTTAACTTTTCGTGAGTGGAGCAGGCGTGAAGTGTTTTGTCAAGAAGATACCAGAAAGGCAGATTGCTTTTCTTTCACAGATGTTTTTAATTTGAGGCACATTGGGAGTCAGAACTCATCTCATCTTGCTGTTCCCAGACGGCTTTCATAAGCTGAGGACTAAGCCAAAGCAACAGGCCCTGGCAGGAGCCCAGACCCCCGGTGTGGCTGTGAGATGGGTGAGTACTTAGTACCTGCTTTGTGTCTAAGGAAGTGACTTAACCTGCTTTCTTTCTTTCTTTTTTTAAAAATTTTTAAATGTTTATTTGCATTTGGGGGGCACAGAGCGAGGGAGACAGAGGATCTGATCGGGCTCTGCGCTGACAGCCGAGACCCTGACGCAGGGCTGGAACCCAGGAACCGTGAGATCGTGACCTGAGCTGAAGTCAGATGCTTGACCGACCGAGCCCCTCCACCGGGCGCCCCAGCGACTTAACCTTCTTCAAGAGCCTTGGTGTCACCAGCTGTTCAGCTGCCACGCAGCAACTCCTACCCCACGTTTGACTAAATGGGACGATACATGTGCCTTTAGCACAGCTGCGGGACGGAGTGTATTATCGACAAATGGTAATATAAAGAGTTCATCGCAGCGAACCTTGAGGACGTTATACGCCAGGTGCGATAAACCAGTTACAAAACGACCCATCCTGGGTGATTCCACTCATATGAGGTGCCTAGAGGACTCAAGATCACAGAGGCAGAATGTAGGAAGGTGGTCGCCGGGGGCTGGAGGTAGAGGGGGTAGGGAGTTAATGTTTAATGGGGACGGTTTCCGTTTGCGGAGATGAAAACGTTCCATCTGGACTCGGTGGTGGTGGTGATTTGCACAACGGTGTCAATGTGCTGAATGCCATTGAACTCCGCACTGAGGAATGGTTGCAGGGGGTAGGTTGTACATGCACATGCATATATGTTATATGTGTTTTGCTACCAAAAAAAAAAAAAATTCATCCATGCCTTTCCTGCCTCGGTAAGATAATGTGGGATGTAATACACATTGGACTCCTACGAGCTGAAAAGATAGAGTGTTTTTAGGTGACAACAGCCCCCCCCCCACCATTTTCTTTTTTTCTGTTGCTGATGGTAATGGCATAGACAGAAACAAATGTGAAAGCTGATATGTCATTTATTTTTGACAAAATGATCGGGGAATGGCCGAGGAGCCCGGATAAGCGTGTTCCTGAGAAAGTCCTTCGCAAAGAGCTGAGGAGAGAGAAGAACGATCAGGAAGAAACACAAGTGGTGGGTGAAGGAGGGACACAAGGCGGCTAATCGAAGGGCTGGAACTCCAATAGGAGGTCACCCAGGACATCTTCCCTGGCTGTATTTTTTACTCCGAAAGATCTCTGGGAAACAGGCTCTTTGTTTTCAGTAGGAGGCCAGTCCAGGCTCAGGCAGCACTCAGCACAGAAGACGCTCCGAGAAGAGTCAGTTCAGAAGTCAATCCCCTGGGCAGATAAACGTGCTGCGTAGAAGTGAATGTTAAAAACCAGGTCCTACAGGGGCACCTGGGTGGCTCAGTCGGTTAAGCGCGGAACTCTTGATTTCCGCTCAAATCATGAGACTGAGACTGAGTCCCACATCTGGCTCCGTGCTGTGCGTGGAGGCTGCTTGGGATTTGTCTCCCTCCCTCGTGTGCAAACGCTCTCTCTCTCTCTCAAAAAAAAATTAATTATAAATGAAAGGTCTGGGGCATCTGGGTGGCTCAGTCGGTTGAGCATTAGGTTCAGGTCATGGTGTCACGGTTCGTAAGTTCAAGCCCCGCATCGGGGCTTGCTGCTGACAGCACAGAGCTCGCTTCAGATCCGTTGTACCACCCCCCTGTCTCTGCACCTCCTCCCACCCCCATCTCGAAACTAAATAAACGTTAAAAGATATTGGTGTTCGAAAAAAACGTCCCATAAAGAAGCTGACATAGACTGCTCTGTTAATGTCCAGAATGTGATGAATAATGCACATAAAGCCCACAATCGTTAGCAGAGTCAACTCTGAAATAACTGAATATTGAATAAATGACCTTAAGTGATCTGCGTAGAGGGTTGTTCTTCCCTCTCACCAACAGATCGGCCTTTTCTTTATCCTGTTGGTTACAATGTGCCTTTCCAAAGGCAGGGTAGGGTGTAGGAGTGAAGTCAAGCCCTGTGATTGAGATTAAGGGAAAAAACAGTAGTCCTGGGGCGCCACCTACTGGTCGGATGGAAAGGGCTGTGCACGCAGTAGCAGAACCCGTCTCTGAGATCCGTGCTTTTGAGTTGTGTTCTTAGCCGTGTTAACAATGTGTAGTTTGGGGCGCCTGACTGGCCCAGTCGGTAGAGCATGCAACTCTGGATCTCAGGGTTGTTAATTGGAGCCCCACGTTGGGTGTAGAGATTACTTAAAAATAAAATCTCTTTAAAAAACGTGTAGTTATGTCAGAGACAAACGACCGAACTCAAACCAGATCTGTGGTAAGAGCTGAATTTGATAGAGTCTGATTTTGTTTCCTCCAACAAGGGTTTTAAATACCTTCCTTCCTCAGAGAGTGTTGCCTTTTATTTTTTATTTTTATTTTTAATACTTATTCATTTTTCAGAGAGAGAGAGAGAGAGAGAGAGAGAGAGACAGAGCGTGAGTGCGGGAGGGGCAGAGAGAGAGGGACACACACAATCCCAAGCAGGCTCCAGGCTCTGAGCTGTCAGCACAGAGCCCGACTTGGGGCTTGAACCCACAAACCGCCAGATCATGACCTGAGCCAAAGTCGGACGCCTAACCGACCGAGCCATCAGACGCCTGGAGAATGTTGCCTTTTAAATACTATATTTGATACATACAAAAGTTATGTTATAAAGAAAAATAATATTAACGAACGCCCATGAACCCACTACCCCACCCAGCCCCGAAGCCCCAAATATCATCAGTGTGAAAATGAACAAATGGTGCTAATTGTATATTCACGTTGCACATCAGCGAAATACAAGCCCTTAAGATCCATGTAACAGCATGAGTGAATCTGAGAAGTATGAACTGGGTTTTTTTTCTTTTTTCAAGAAAGCAGGAACTGGAAGTCTACGTAGGGCATGGGGCCATTTCTAGAAAGCTCATGAGCAAGAGAGTATTCATTTGCAAGGAAATCAAATTCTTCGGCGCCTTGGGTACTACAGCAGCAAGGGGGGTGCCGTGTGGGTGATCCCACATACAAACGTACTTGTTGGTTCCCATCCACAGCGAAGTCACGTTCAGAACGTATGTGGGTCTGACTGAAATCAGTTTGGCCGCAGGTGTATGTGCCAAGGGTCTCGGTTGGAAGCACTGGACGCCGACTTGGGTTCACAGCATGCGAAGGGGATTTCTGGAAAAGAGACAGTGGCTCCCAGGCTCAGGAAGGCCAGAGAGCAAGGCTTGGGCAAGAAGAGGGGCCAGAGCAGCTCCAGGGATCTAGGAAGTGGGGACTGCTTATCACTCCCGGTCGGAGATTGCTGTTGCTGAGAATTGTAAGTTCCAACTCCCTTTCTCTTTTTCTTTTCTATTTCAAAAAATACTGTTTTTTTTTTAACATTTATTAATTTTTCAGAGACAGAGAAAGAGCACGAGTGGAGGAGGGCAGAAAAAGAGGGACACACAGAATCCGAAGCAGGCTCCAGGCTCTGAGCTGTCAGCACAGAGCCCGACGCGGGGCTCGAACCCACGAACTGTGAGATCATCATCACCTGAGCCGAAGTCGGACACTTAACCAATTGAGCCACCCAGGAGCCCCCCGACCCCCCCAACTCCCTTTTTCATCCTTGCCTGAATCCAGGTCGGGCACCAACTTCCAGAACGAAAGAGGAAGTTTATCAGCCAGGCTCGAGTCAAGGACCCTCCTTGGCTAGAAGGCACCACCCCCTGCCCCCACTGAAGTCCCACCCCACTGCCTCCATACCATAGGGATGAGACGAGTAATGTATCAAATCACAGTGCTGCTACTGAAAGAAACGGGAATAGATACCGGATGGCCAAAGAAACACATGATCACTATAACGGCATCTTTAAAAATAATATATACAACAAAAAGTTAAAAATACGACTACCATTTGATCCGGCAATCCCACTTCTTTACAAAAGAAAACAAAAATATGCCAAAGAATTGGAAGCAGGTTCTCAAAGAGGTATTTGCCCACCCGTGTTCATAGCACCATTACTCACAAAACGCAAGAGCGGGAGCAAACTAAATGTCCATCAATGGATAAGTGAATCACTAAATGTATACACATACTGCGAAATGTTATTCAGCATTAAAAAGAACGGAAATACGTACTGTCACATGTCACAACACGGATGAACCTTGAGGACATTGTGCCAAGTGAGATAAGTCAGTCACAAAATGACACATGTTGTATAATTCCACTTATATGAGGTAGCAAAATTCATAGGAACAAAGCAGAATGATGGTTGCCGGGGCTCGGAGAAAGGGAAGGGGGGAATTATTGTTTAATGGGGACAGAGTTTCAGATTTACAAGATAAAAAATTATGGAGATTGGTTTCACAACAATGTGAATATACTTAGTAATACTGAACTTTACACTTAAAAATGGTTAAGATGAGGGGCACCTGGGTGGCTCAGTCAGTTAATCCTTCAACTTCAGCTCTGGTCACGATCTTGAGTGTTCGTGGGTTCAAGCCCCGCGTTGGGCTCTATGCTGACAGCTCAGAGCCTGGAGCCTGCTTCGGATTCTCTCTCTCTCTCTCTCTCTCTCTCTCTTTCTGCCCCTCCCCCACTTGTACGTACGTGCACTCTCTCTCTCTCTCTCTCAAAAATAAATAAACATTAACAAATTTTTTTATGTTTTCTGTTATGTGTTGTTTTTACCACAATTAAAAATAAATAAATACGATAAATAAAATAATAATAGAACCCAAGAGTCACCACAAGGTAAGTGTTAACAAGGGCTTGGAGATCACAGGTTACTAAGTTAACTTTCCAATTCTCCAGAAAAAAAATGGTATCATTTTAGTACCTACTTCATAAGGCAGTTAACGAAGATTTAATGAGATGATACATACGTTTCTTAACACTTACCTCATCACAGGTGCTTCACAAACATGTATAGTTGGGAAAATATTGACATGTCGTTAAGAACCAAAATACATTTGACAATATGGCTGGCTGGTGTGGTTCCGTTTTATGTAAAAAAACAAAGAATTCGGTGGGTTGAGTGTATTTGTGTAAGTATGTGTAAGTAATGCACGTATATTTAAACAAGAAGGTGGGAGAAATCTATCTGAAACTTTAACAGCATTTCCCCTGAAGGAACATTTTGGGGTTTGGGTTGGGCACATAAAGGGAAAGTTTCACTTACTACTGTAAGTAAAAAGACAAAATTATCTGAATTCTTAACACCAAGCATATTTGATGCTTTAAATTGAGTAGGTAAAAAAAAAAAAAAAATCAAATACAGATATTTCTTGTGTCCTAACTGTATACACAAATGGGAATTAAGCATAGAACTTAGAATAAATCATATCTACTTTCACGCTTCTAAAAATCCAAGTGAAGAGACATGATCCTTGCAATGAGAGAACCAGTCTCTGCTGAGCTCATGGGCAGAGGGAGACAAGGTTGCAGAAGAACAGATGGAAAGATGCAGTATTGTTGGCTATGAAGATGGGGGCAGGGGGCCACCAGCCAAGGAATTCTAGCAGCCTGTAGAAGCTGGAACCAGTGAGGACACAGATTCTCCACTAGAGCCTCCAGAAAGGAACGTAACCCTGATGACACCTTGATTTTAGCCCAGAAGGACACTTGTCGAACTGTTTACCTATAGAACTGAAAGATAATACATTTTTGTGGCTTGAAAGAAATCCAAGCGAAAAGAAAGGATGTTCATGTTAAGGGCCAGTTGGATGATATGGACAAGAAGCTTGTAGATTTCAGCAGAGGAAGCCATCACTCACGATGGCTGGTGGAGCTGAGAAAGACCTAAGACAGAGCTCAAGTCTAGCAACAAAGCACGGGCTTAAAGAGGAATAAACATCCCAGGAGGGGCCATGTTCCAGTAAACCCACAGTAAGTTGAAAATATCCTAAGTTGAAATGTATTTAATAGACCCAACCTACCGAACATCACGGCTTAGCCTGGCCCACCTCAAATGTGCTCAGAATACTGATGTCAGCCTCCAGTTGGGCAAAATCATCTACACCCAGCCTATTTTATAATAAAGTGTTGGATCTCTCATGTCACAGACGGAATACCGTACCCAGAGTAAAAAACCAGAATGCTGGCCAGGGTGTTGCTTGTTTACCCTGTGATCCCACGGCAGACTGGGAGCTTCTACTGTCCAGCATCATGAAAGAGGGTAATATCGCTAACCCAGGAAAAGATCGAAATTCAAAATTCAAAGGACCGTCTCTACTGAACGTGTATCCCTTCCGCGCCGTCGTAAAGTTGAAAAATAGTAAGTTGAACCACTGTAAGTTGGGGACCATCTGTGAATGTGTATATTTATGACATGCATATATTATGTATGTTATCCATCTAATTCTTACAGCAACCCTGTGAGAGAGATTCCTTCCATCATTATCTCTTCTTCCAGAACGGGAGACTGGGGCCTAACGAAGTTCAGTTACTTGACCAACGTTGCATGGCGAAGAGTGGTGGACAGAGAAGTCCGGCCTAGCGGGACTGGCTTCAGGGCTCTTATCTTAACCGAGGCACTGGAAGGGAGGACAAGAGAAGGCAGACCTTCACCAAGAACCACACTGGAATGTAAGGACAGGGGCAAGTCCAAGTTTGTAAGCCTGTGGGAGGGAGGGAGCTAAGCTTCAAAGGACGAGGGAGGCTGAATCAATGAAGTGCTGCAGAAAAGCAAGCCTTCGCCAGCTGTTTGGTTCCTGGTCTGGGGGCAGGAGTCACAGATCCTTTTAAGGATCCAACAAAAGGATGGACCTTCTCAGTAGGAAAAAAAAAAAAAAAATACGGAACATTGCACACAATTTCATTAGGTTCCTCCCCTCCAGTTAAGTCTTTCCCTAAATAGACCATGCAAACAATTCAATGACAAACAACTCTAAAGAAGAAATTTTATTTTCATTCATAAAATATATCACTAAATAGCTGGAAAAGTTACATATTGTTTTAAAACATAGATTTAAAAAAATCATATCAGCTTCTCCTTAGCAAAATGCTTTTGTTTTATGTATTTACAAGAATATACTATTGTTCAGGTACACAATTTTCACTGAAGCCAGACTGAGAAGGCCTTTGGATGTGGGTAGATGCTCCAATAAAGTTAATTATCAGCTCTTCCTGCCTTGTGCAAAGGATGATGTGATTTTTTACAAAAGTTCCTTTGAAAACAAGAGTAAATACAGAGAGCTTCTAGAGAAAAGTCCAGCAAAGCAGCAGTTGAGAATATACTTTCTTTTAGTGATGAGATTAATCCTGTTTTGGTAATCTATAGCCTGTTTAAGCTGGGGGTTGAAGGGAGGAAGTCCTTAAGACTAAGTCGTTTCTCTAGGAATCTTCGACAGGAGCCTGTGGGGTGAGTAAACCCGATTCCACCTCTCTGCTGTAAGGTTGCCTGTTTTGGTAGACGGAAGGACGGTCGGAAACATGGCCATCCGTGTTCTGATACATCTGAATGTGGGAAAAAAGACACAACACTGGTTACCATCCGATGATGACGTACATGTCACGGGGCTTTATTGCAAATTACTTGCTATTACTATACATAAGCCTTAGAGGATAATCTTAAGAGAATATTAATTGACAAAGCAGATTCGGTCCTTTTATTCATGGAGAAATCAAGTCGAGCATTTTATTCCCTTATTATTTCTAATCTTGGCTACAAAATCTCGATCTAGAAATCCTAAAGCTGCGCGGTAAAACCATAAAAGAGAAAGGCCACTAAGAGAGACCTGTTCATTATGCAATTAATACGGGGGACTGATGCTTGAGTTTCACTTGGGTGACTTTAGAGTGCTTTTCCAAAATGAAAGCAGTTCTATTTTTTGTCTGATGATAAAGTTAATGCACATTCATAGAGATAACGTAAGCCATATAGGAAGATGTATAGAAAACAAGCTAAACTCATTAGAGGTGGCCACCGTTATAGTCTGCTGTGCATACACAATTGTGTATCCGTAGGCTGAGAGTGTAGATTCTGGTTTCGAGCCTTATTCTGAGTTGCTAATATGTTGTCCGGATGTTACGTGTGTTATATATTTTCCCTGTTGACGGAATGGGAGCACGTTCATCTTTTTGACAGCAGCCTAGCATTCCATAGTACTGATGTACCATCACTAAACTTCTTTAAAATCAACCAATCCTTTATTTATTTTTGAGAGATGGAGTGCGAGTGGGGGAGGGGCAGAGAGAGAGAGAGACAGAGAGACAGAGGGAGGGAGAGAAGCCCAAGCAGTCTCCATGCTCGGTGAGGAGCCGGACATGGGGTTCAATCCCACGACCGCGAGATCATGACCTGAGCCAGCACCAAAAGTGGGACGCTCGGCGGACCGAGCCACCCGGCCGCCCCTCACTAACCTTTCGGTGGACTGGCTATGTAACATAAAACTGCAAAGGTTACACTGGCCTCGTCTGTCTCTGGGATGAACGGGGAAGTGGCATCTCTGGGTCCAAGGGGACGCACACTTGAGTGCTGAAACACTCAGGCTGCACCGTCAGCTGTGTTTGGGAACACTATTTTCTCCAGAGCCTTACGACAAGACAAGGGTTGTCTGTTTTTCACAGTTTGGTAACTGAGCGGACCGCCTCCTACTCTTTAATTTTTTTCTTTCTGGAAAGCAGATCGAGAGAAATATCCTTTTGACCCTGGTCTGCACAATAACACTCTGCCTGTACCCGGAAGGATGAACAGGGATGATATGTGTTTTTCGGAAAGCAGCAGTTGGTCATGACCTGTTGAACCAAACGCACATCTCGGGCATTGGATGTCTAACCCTCCGAGCGAGGCTGTGACAGAAACACCAGGGACCCTTCAAACCCAACCTGCATTCATGATCTTTCATCCCCAAACCTTCCCTGCTTCCTGTGTTTGCAATTCCACTTGGCGCACTGCCAGTCCCGTGATCCAGAAGTTCCGGAACCATCTCCTCGAGCTCGCTGTGCTCCCAGAGCCAGTCAGTCTGTCCCCGGGGCGCGTTCGGGTATATCACTGCTTTTCATGTCTTCCTTTTCCATTTCTTTCAGGGATTTTTATTTACGTAATTGGTCTAACTGACGTATAAGTGACACACAATGTTACATCAGCGTCAGGTGTACAACATAGTGATTCCATGAGTCTGTATGTTACCGTGTTCACCAGAGCGTGGCTGCCTTCTGTCACCATACACTTTTCGTTACACTACCACTGACTTATTCCCTACGCTGTACCTTTCATCCTGGTGACTTAGTCATTATAACCGGAAGCCTGTACCTCCTTCACCCCTGTAAGTGATTTTTTAAATGAATTTTTAATGGCACAAGTAATCCGTAAGTACATTCTCCTTATAAAAATTTTGAAACCCCAGCTTTCCAAGTGCATCCGTGTAAAGAGGTAGGTAAGGTTTTCTTATACTTTTGAAAATGGTGTCCCATTAAGCGACCGACTTCGGCTCAGGTCATGATCTCATGGTCCGTGAGTTCGAGCCCCGCATCGGGCTCTGGGCTGAGAGCTCGGAGCCCTGAACCTGCTTCGGATTCTGTGTCTCCCTCTCTCTCTGACCCTCCCCTGTTCATGCTCTGTCTCTGTCTGTCTCCCTCTCGAGAATAAACAAGAATAAACATTAAAATAAAAAATTTTTTTTTAAAAAAGAAAAGAAAATGGTGTCCCTATCCATAATTACGTTCTTTTTATCCTGAATCTTATTTGTGCTGTCTCTTCTTTCTTAACTGCTCTCTTCCTAGTGTGCTTTAGTGGTATATTCGTACACTGTGTTAATATACAATATTAATATACAGTGTCAACCACTTCCAGACTGTGGTATTCAACCCCTAAGTCTGACCCTTACTGTGTGACCTTGGGCAAATTACTGAACCTCTCTGTATCTCTGTTTACTGATCTGCAAAAGAGGTAATGGTAGAACTTACTTCGTGAGCCTGAAATGAGAATTAAATGTATTATTATGGGTAACATGTTAGTAAGTGTGCATGACGCCAAAAATGGGAGCAATTAAATTATTAGTTTAAAAAAAATTTTTTTTTAACGTTTATTTATTTTTGAGACAGAGAGAGACAGAGCATGAACGGGGGAGGGTCAGAGAGAGGGAGACACAGAATCGGAAACAGGCTCCAGGCTCTGAGCCATCAGCACAGAGCCCGACGCGGGGCTCGAACTCACGGACCATGAGATCGTGACCTGAGCCGAAGTCGGATGCTTAACCGACCAAGCCACCCAGACGCCCCCCCCTTTTTTTTTTAAATTTTTTTTTTAACGTAAATTATTAGTTTAAAAACAACTTTTGGCTTTCCTGACCATCACTATTATTTTGTTTTGGGGGCTACTCTCAGTTTAATGAATTCTGCCTGTATCAATATTAGTTCTTTTTTTTTTTTTAATATTTGTTTATTTTTGAGAGAAAGAGAGACAGAGAGCAAGCAGGGGAGGGACACAGAGAGAGAGGGAGACACAGAATCCGAAGCAGGCTCCAGGCTCCGACCTGTCAGCACAGAGCCCGATGCGGGGCTCGAACCCATGAACAGCGAGATCATGACCTGAGCCGAAGACAGATGTTTAACCGCCTGAGCCACCCAGGTGCCCATCTATTAGTTCTGTTCTGCTGCTTTGTTCTTTCTCTTCTTCCTCTCTGTCTCCTCATACATTGCTGTTTGGTTTTTTTTTTCTTAGTTTCTTGAGTTGAAAGTTGAAGTCATTCATTTTCATTCTTTTTTGTTTTCTAACAAATGAATTTAGAATTATAAACGTGGCTGGCTCCTACAGGTTTTAATAAGCAGGGTCTATTTTTATTTCTTTTTCCTTCCTCCTCCTTCTTGTGAACCAAAGACTTCTGTAAGCAGGGATTTTCATCTCTGACGTCAGATGTTGGGGCCTTTTTGGTTGTTCTTGGCGATGTCCCATTCCACTGCACTGAGGTCAGTTAATGTGCCTGTATGATGACAGGCACATTTATTTTGAAATTGTCTTTCCTAAGTGGACTTACGAATCCTGCTTTTTTGTGTTTTTTTTCTATTTCCATGAATGTTCTTTGTTTCTCTCTCCCCTGCTTTGTTGGGTTGATCAAGTTTTCTATGGTCCTTTTTTTATTTCTACGCTACACCTGAGATTATAATTGTTTGTTTGTTTGTTTATTTATTGAGAGAGACACAGGGAGCAAGCAGGGGAGGGGCAGAGAGAGAGAAAGACACAGAATCCGAAGCAGGCTCCAGGCTCCGAGCTGTCAGCACAGAGCCCGACGTGGGGCTCAAACTCACAAACCGTGAGATCATGACCTGAGCCCAAAGTCGGACGCTTAACCGACTGAGCCACCCAGGCGCCCCACACCTGAGATTATAAACTATATTTTTATTTCTACACTACGCCTGAGATATATTATATTCTCTTTTAACGGTGGTTATACTCACATGTTTAACACTTGCTTTATTCTTATGTGTACTTAACAGTGTGGCTGCGCCCACTGTGGAACCACTGCAAGATCCTACCAGACCTCTCCCTGCCCGTTAGGGAAGCACGTGTCCTTATCCTTTCAAAGAGTCCTCTGTCGTGGGTCTTCTCCCTTCAGTCCTAACTGCTTTCATCATCCCAGGGGTTTTCCACCGTTCCCGGTCCACAGAGATGGCCTTCTGGCTTTCAAAGGCAATTATGGCCTCACTTCTTTAAAAACATATAACAGGAGCTCCTGGGTGGCTCAGCGGGTTAAGTGTCCGACTTCGGCTCATGTCGTGATCTCCTGGTTCGTGAGTTCGAGCCCCGCATCGGGCTCTGCGCTGATGGCTCAGAGCCTGGAGCCTGCTTGGGATTCTGAGTCTCTCACTTCCTGCTCTCCCCCGTTCATGCTCTGTCTGTCCCTCTCTCTCTCTCAAAAATAAACATTAAAAAAATTTTTAATACATAAAATAAAAAGTAATAAAAATATGTAGTGTATATATCTATATTTTAATATTTATATTAAATATTTGTATTTGTATTACAATATACAAATTTGTATTACAAATACAAATCCTTTGTATTATATTTATTTGCAATACATTATATATGATACATTTATAATACAGTTCTATATTATATATTATATATCCTATAATTTGTGGGCACTGATATGAAAGGAGAGGTGATGTGAGTTCAGGCCCCTTTCTTGAAACAGGAGCCGTGTGTCCCTTTCCTCTGCACCCCTCCCCCCTGCCGCGGTCCAGTTCACTCCCTCCTTTGCTCACCTCTGCTGCCACAGTCACCTCTTAACGGATGTCCTTCCTTGTGCTGTTTCGCTTTTGCCCTCCCAAACTTGCTTTTACGCTTCCTTTCTTCCCGATACCGTTGCTTAGCCCTTTCTATACGCTAAGCACTGGGTATGTCACAGTGAACAAAACAGACGGGGCCTCCCACGTACCCTCATGCTGTGAGTGTCTCCTGCCTGTGGGACCACGCAGGTGACGTGAAGATGAACAGTGCATGTCCTTGACCTCGTGAGCCAAGTCTAGTGATGGGAAAGCAAAACTATCACACAACACTGAGTCTCAGAGTGTCACATAGTGTTATGGGGACTCAGAAGAAGGACCCTGAAAACTGACCGGAGAAGTTACAGAGGGGGTCTTTGGAGACGAGGGAATAACTTGATCTGGCTCCTTTTTAAAAAAAAAAAAAAAACGGATGTATAAGGGACATGTAACACTGGATTAGCTTCAGGCGTACGACACGATTCGTCTCTGGGTATCTATTGCGAGAGGGTCACCACCATAAGCCCGGTTAACATCTGTCACACACGTCGTGATCTGGGCTTCGAGACAAATCTTGAAGCATGTGTGTGCATTCTGCAAATCCTCCCCGGTTCCACAAATCCTCATTGCCTTAGCACGTTGTCCGACGACCTCCCTGCTGTAAGTTACACCTCAAAGCATTAACCTGTGTTTCCTCCGCGTGCTTCCCTCCTCTTCTCACTGGTTCCCCGGGGGCCATTTGCTTCCCGAGTCCACGATGCAGCAAAACCGGATTCTACAAAAAGCATTCACAGGCGGAGCAGGAGATGCTACCCCAGGCGCGCTGGCAAGGCCTGTCTTCCCACTCAAGAGACGACACGTGGCTGTGCTCGGGAGGTGTGAAGAGAAACCACGGAACGGCGACACAGGAGGAGCCAGGGTCTGCTCGCAGTGGGCACGGCTGCGGAGATCATGCCTCGCTCTGAGGTGCCCAGCCAAGCGGGCAAGGGGGGCCTGAAGTCCAATCTCTGCTCTGCTCCCCAGGCTTCTAGACTGGAGCCCACTGCACCAGCCGGGGGTGAGAGGCTCCCCACGGTGGCTGGGTGGATGAATGTCTCCCTGGCAGGGACACTATTTTGTCATTTACCTAAAGGAGCTACAGCTGGCCATCAGTGGCTCTGCGACGGGTAGGGAAAAGAACTTTCCATCACAGAGGGTCAGGGGGCAGAGAGGAAGAGAACCGGGGGGGAGAAGCTGAAGGGCTGTCCCTGAGCTTGGATACCCTCAGCTGAGTCATCGTCCGTGGAGACCTTGCCAGTCAACAATCCCTGATATGTCGAAGGCCCCCTGAACAGAGGGAGAGGGATTCGGACGTCCTGGGGGCATGGGGACAGAGGAGAGCTGCACGCCGAGTCCAAGGCGGTCCTGAACAAAGCCAAGGGACGGTTCGGCCGCAGCGGACCCTCCACCCTGGCCCGCTACCTTTATAGTCTTGTTTTCCTCCGTGTTCTCCCACTCGCCCTATACTTTAGCCACAACCATTTGTTTTCCATTCGCCTCTCTCACCTGTGAACCTTTACTTCCGTCACTCATCCAGCCTGGAACACGCCACCAACCCCCCATCCGCCAGCAGCCAAAATACTACTCATTCTTCCCAAAATTCTAGCGCAAATAAGACCTCTGTGAATCCAAAGCCAGCTCCCCAGCCAGTGAAAATTACTTGGTGCTTTCTCTTTGCCTCAACAGCTCCTTTGTTGTTTTCTCTCCACGATTCTTCTTTCAGTTTATCTTATAGCGTCATTAACTATTTCCGGGTTATCTACTCGATAGCCCTGAGGCTTTCCATCTCCCCTGACTTTCTGGACCTAATTCCCTGACAATATTTTCGTTTCCAAATGTGATTTTTTTTTCAGGGGCGCCCGGGGGGGCTCAGTCGGTTAGGCGTCCGACCTCGGCTCAGGTCACGATCTCATGGTCTGTGAGTTCGAGCCCCGCGCTGGGCTCGCTGCTGGCTGTGCTGATCCTGCTTCGGATCCTCTGTTCCCCCCCTCTCTCTGCCCCTCCCCTGCTCATGCTCACTCTCTCACCAAAACAACAACCACAACAAAGCCCAGAAACAAACAAGCAAACGGACGAATGATCGAATGGGATTCTTCGAACACCCTGCCAGGAGGACAGGCCACACACGACCTATACCCAGGTCTCTGGAGAGGCCACAGAATTGAAAACGGACTCAGTAGTTTAGACAAAGAGCACAGACAATCCATGTAAAGAGTCAGGTGCCTATGCAGCTAACATTTATTAACTACCAAGTGCCCGCTGTGTGGGAAGTCTCTGCGCATACATCAGTTTATTTACTCTTTAGACCTCCCCAAAGTAAGATCTGTTAGTCCTGTATTTCAGACACGGAAACTGAGAGGCAACGAAAGATTGACTTAATCGAGGCCTGTAAGATGTAAATGATGGAGCCAAGATCTGAACCTGGGTACTGGAGGTCCAAGGTCCCATCCTTTGTCCACAGCCTCTAGAGGATGGTTCCGTTCACTACGCCAGGTTCTATTACCGGGGAGAAGAGTTAGCAAAGGGATTCCAAGTTCACAGCGCTCAAGGATCACCCGGCGTGACAACCCATTTTACAGGTGAGAAAAGTAAGACCCAGAGGAACGATTTGCCGTAATGCACACAGCAATGAGGAGACCGCGTGGTAGGACTGGGATTCGACTCTCAGGACTGCAGGGCAATGTTCCCTCCACGATACTGTATTACATGACTGAGTCGTGTGATTACTGCATGCTAAGGGTCGGTGGCGGGGGTGGGGCGGGGGGGGGCACTCAGGGATTCAGTTTTATTTGGTTGTCTAGTCCTGTGCACTGGACATTTAATTTCTCAATTGGCCGAAACCTTTAGGGAGAGCTTCCCCCGCCCCCCCGCAAAAAAAAAAAACCAGTTACCAATAAATATATCTCACCCCATACAACTTTTAAAGGGCAAACGAGACAAATCGCGGTGTGAAAGACAACGTAGTATCTTTGGGTCTCAGGAAGCCAGCGTGTGTTCTGAGTTATCGCTTTCCTTTCTAAGGACGCCTTTTCAAGTTTACTTGTTCAGAGAGAGACAGCACCAGTCGGGGAGGGGCAGGGAGAGAGGGAGGGAGAGGGAATCCCAAGCAGGCTCCACGCTGCCAGCACAGAGCCCGACGCGGGGCTCGAACCCCCGAACTCGGGCGGTCACCACCCGAGCCGAAACCAAGAGCTGGCCGCCCAACCAGCTGAGCCCCCCCGGGCGCCCCTCCAGCATCACCTTTTCAAGCAGGGTGCTGCTACCTACCGCTTCTTCTGCGTCGGCCAGCTGACATCCTAAAAACGAGGTCAGGTTGGGGAAGGACGGCCGTTTCCTCGAGTCAAAAGCCCAGCACGATTGCATTATAAAGTATCTGTAAAAGCAAGAGGAGGAGGAGTAAGGAGAGGAAAGCTGAACCAAGGGAAGCGGAGGCCCCGTACAGCTGCTCAGCTGTGGCCTGGTTGTTTTGCGGCACGGGCTCTACTCGATTTTCAACTCACACCGGAAAGGGCAAATTAGATGAGGGACAGAAATGCGTTTTAAAAACTACGACTCGGGGCGCCTGGGTGGCTCAGTTGGTTGGGCTTCCAACTTCAGCTCAGGTCACGATCTCGCGGTCCGTGAGTTCGGGCCCCGCGTCGGGCTCTGTGCCGACAGCTCGGAGCCTGGGGCCTGTTTCAGATTCTGTGTCTCCCTCTCTCTCTGACCCTCCCCCATTCATTCTCTGTCTCAAAAATAAATAAACATTAAAAAAAAATTAAAAAAATAAAAAATAAAAACTACGACGTGGCCCAGAAGTCGAGAAGTGGGAGTTGTATCACCCCCAGGGATCCCTCAAGCAAAGGAACTGGAGCCCCTAATTCATAGTATCTTAGGGCAGGAAGGTTCAGTTTTGTTCAGGAATCCCCGTCCGCCCCCCCGCCCCCCCCAAGAAAAGGATTAGAGTTTCCTTTCCTTTTCTTTCCTTTTTTTTTTTTTTAGAGGAATCATATGCATTTTGCATTAAGGAGTTTTGCGCTTTTTTTTTTTTTGTCATGCATTCGGAACGAGAGAGACTGTAAATTCCTGATTTCGGCCACCTTGCCCTGTGATTTGAACTTACATTTCTTCTGTAGCATAAAATGGCTGGTCCATCTTAAATCCACTCTGGATGAGTTTATAGAAGTTAGCGTCAACCGGAATGCCAGGGTAAGGATTGACACCTGAGGAAAACGTTAGGGAGGAGAAACCATCTCATTCGTTTCTTCATTCACTCAACAAACAAGCATGGACCGAGAGCTCCCATGGGCCTGACACTGCTTGGCGTGAGGCTGTGGGCGGGAGAGTCATGACTTCTGCCCTCCAGCCGGTGGGTATAGCCCGGTGGGGGTAGACAGACCTGCAGACACCACAAATAAAGCACGAAATGGGGGCGCCCGGGTGGCTCCAGCTTTGGCTCAGGTGATGATCTCAGGGTTCGTGAGTTCGAGCCCCGCATCGGGCTCTGTGCCGACAGCTCGGAGCCTGGAGCCTGCTTCGGATCCTGTGTCTCCCTCTCTCTCTGCCCCTCCCCTGCTCATGCTCTGTCTCTCTCTGTCTCTAAATAAACATTAGGAAAAAAAATGAAAACCAAAAGGGGGCGCCTGGGTGGCTCAGCCGGTTGAGCTTCCGACTTTGACTCAGGTCACGGTCTCGCGGCTCGTGAGTTCGAGCCCCGCGTCGGGCTCTGTGCTGATGGCTCAGAGCCCGGAGCCTGCTTCGGATTCTGTGTCTCCCTCTCTCTCTGCCCCTCCCCTGGTCTCTCTCAAAAATAAATAAACATTAAAAAGAGTTAAAAAAGAAAACAAACGTGAAACGGCACACACTGCATAGAGGTAAGGATGAGCCAGCTCTGGGGAGCGTTAGAGGTCACGGGTCATGCACCCTGATTTAGGAATGGGATAGCGTGTGGGGGGCAACGGCTGGCAGCAAACTGCGAAACTTACCAAGTGAGAATATTTCCCAGAGTAATATTCCATACGACCAGACGTCACTCTTTATGGTGTAGACCCCTTCAAATAAGCTTTCGGGAGCCATCCACTTTACAGGGAGACGGGCCTGTGCGGAATCCAAGAGGGGACCGATCAGTGGTGATGGGTGGTGAACGGACTGAACGACGCGTGTTTCTTTTCTCTTATTAGCCGATAATAAAGTGTATTTTCTTCCTAAAGCCGCTCTTAATCCTTAATTGAGGAGATCATATTGCCCAAGGGGAAGTGTTTCACTTTCAAATCAACATTCTAATAATAGGCTTAAAAAAAAAAAAATCAACCGGTATCTCTTTAAAACTCCTTGTGAACAAAAGGCTTGTGCTTGGAAATGGGTAAGTGTCACAGCAGACACCATGAAGGAGGAACCAGTCAGGTGACCAGAGGTAAGGAGATGCTGGTAAGTTAGTGGACGACCTTCTTGGAAGGACTTTAGTGGAAATACCACCTACAGGAATGTGGTGAAGGGAGCACACGCCATCTCTTCCAGGAATGATACCAGGCTGGCTTCTGTGGCTTTAATAATTTCCAGGAGCACGAGAGGTGGGTTTTGAGTTAGTGCAGCCTGGGATCGGAACCAAGACGTAGGGGTGGATAGGTTCCCGGGGTAGAGTTTTTTGTAGTATTTTCTTTCTCGTGAGTTGAGCAGCCCCTCACCACGCACGTTTAACCTGCCAAGTGAAATCAGAGCTCGAAGGGTACTTTGCCGACTCAGTCAGTAGAGCCTGCGCCCCGACCTGGGAGTCACGAGTTCGAGCCCCACATCGTGCATAGAGATTATTGAAGGAAATACAAACAAAACAAAACAAAACTGAAGCTCAAGAAAGAAACCCGATTTTAAATCCTGCACAAACCGATGAGCTGGTAAAACCAAACAGGCTGGTCTGGCTAATTTGATTAATTACACGGATTAACCGAGGTGCCACATGAAATTCACCTTCCCACGTAAGAGACTGCCAGCTAGTAAGGTTAAAAACTGCACAGCCACACAGAAGCTTTGATCATATTTATGATTCAGCTCCAACGAGTGAGGTATGGATCTAACATCAGCCCGGGTGGTTATTTGATGCTAATGGGAATGCAGTTTAATTTGATTTTTAATGTTTATTGGCCGTTTCCCCCGGACAGGTGCTTTCATGTTGGTTTTACTAGTTTATTCCCACAACAACCCCAGTGAGGGAAGCGTATAATCCTCACGGGAAATGCTGCACGTGTCCCAGCGGTTATGCACAGACTTGGGGCTCAGCCCATCCGTGCTCTAATCCACGTGCTGTGTAATCATGGGCAGAGTTATGTTTCTGGGCCTCGGTTTCCTCATCCCCAAGAGAGGTGCTTTGAGGACTAAATGAATATATGTAAAGCACTTAGAATAGTGCTAAGCACACAGTAGGCACTGTGTCAGCACTCGCCGTTATGATCATTTCACGAGTGGGGACAAAAAAGCACCCAGAAATTCCAAAACGTAAGGACAGGGGCTCAACTCCAGGTGTTGTAATTCTTACAGCCACGTTCTTTCACTGCACAATTTTATCATTTAGTATTTCTAATAGCTCTCTTATAAATAACACATCGGGGGGCACTTGGCTGGCTCACTCAGTAGAGCATGTGACTCTTGATCTCAGGGTTATGAGTTCGAGCCCCACACTGGGTGTAGAAACTACTTAAAAATAAAATCTTAAATTAAGAAAAAAAAACAAAAACAGGGCACCTCGGTGGCTCAGTCGGCTGAGCATCTGACCCTTGGTGTCGACTCAGGTCATGATCCCAGGGTCTTGGGATCAAGCCCCACATAGGGCTCAGCGCTGAACCTGAAGCCTGCTGAAGACTGGCTCTGTCCCCCTGCCCCTCTCCCCTGCGCGTTCTCTCTCTAAAATAAAAAAAAAATAAAAAACCCATATCTGTCCTTAGGGATTTTTTAATTTTTTAATTAATTAATTAATTAATTAATTTTTTAATTTTTTAAATTTTTTGTATTCAGTCATGTTTTAGGTCTCCCTGTGTGGCAGTCATAAGATGCTAAACATTCACTAGCTAACATTTACGTTCAATGTTGTGCCTTTAAAGATTTTGCATTTAACATTTAATTTATATGTCGTACGTAAAAAAAACGTTTTATGGTAGCTATTGCCAAATCCCGCAATTGGAAACATGACTCCGGTCACTTTACAGCTCCGGGAACTGTAGGCTCAGGTAACGGGTTTTGTTTAAAGTGTGGCTTGTGCTCCAAGGTCCCTACCTGATCTGCTGTGACAGAGGTGATGCTCCTTTACTCGGCTTTTATTACAGCTGGGATATTCCCTGAAGCTACAGAAAAAGCTGTCAAGCCTAAGAAAGCTAACTGCCGTGAGGAAGTGTTCGGACGTGGCCGTGGCTCAAACACGCACCACAGTGAGTGCGGCTGTCTACCGTAACAACGACAAAACACAAAGCGACGGCATAAAAAACGTGTACGAAGTAGCAGCCTCACATTGCCCCGGATAACGTAGTTGGAGTCACTCATGATATCTCGAGCCAGTCCAAAGTCACAGATCTTCACCACTTTCCCGTGGGTCACGAGCACGTTCCTGGCTGCCAGGTCTCTGTGAACACACTATAAAGAATGAAATTGGAGTGTTATTTACTGTGATGCAGATGATCACCGAGTGCAAGCTTTCTTCCAGGTTCAGGGTCGGCGGGAGTTACAGAACGTGGGGTTCACCCAAGTGTCTTCTCTTTCCTGGGCCACGAGCGGTCATCACGCTTGCTTCGTGGCACCGACTGAACACGGACGGCCCAAAAGACAGTAACAGGGCCCGCTGTTGAGCTCCGGAGGGGATTTTCAGAGAGTGACTTCCAGCACTCTTACTGCGGGGAGGAGAAAACGACCTCTTTCCTGACCGGTGCTCTCGACAGCGAGAGTACTGGCAAAGAAAACAGTTGGAAGATGTGAAAACAATAAGTTTGGGAAGGAGGACTGAAGTGCAGTGGGGAGCCCCTGGGTTGAGAGATGACAAGACAGGAACCCGAGTGGTCCGGCAAGAGAATTAACTCTAAGAAAGAAGGTATTCAAAGGAACAGGGCACTAAGGAGTAAAGGGCCAAAGGGGCTCTCTCTTCAACCTTGAAAAAATGAAAGCAAAAACCCAACAGACTCAAATCCCTCTAGCTCTCCTTCCTCCCTAGCCGGTGTTCTGAGAGCGCGGTCCTCGGCCTGTGGACTCCGCTTACTTTGCACCCACGTCACTACCGGGCCCCTGCAACCTGCCTTCCTCTTCCCCAACGCCTGCCAACTGCTTTGGCCGAGCCCCACGGTGCACAGCACAGCCCAGCAGAGCTCTGCGCTGACCTCCCGTCGATAACTGGTCCTGTTCGGCAGCCCCTCCTTCTTCACGACCTTCCTTCTGTGAATCTGGCCCCGTTCACTGGCCCCTGGCGGAACCTGTTTCTTCCCACGGCCCCATGCAAGCCTGCTCTCATTCCCCAGCACTGCCCCCTCTCGTTCCACATTCCCCCACCCCCCAGCCGCTTCGTCCAAACCTAGGGAGGCAACCGCCATCACCCAAACCTCAATTTCCAACCCAAACATGTCTCTTTTTTTGTCTTTAATTTTTTTTTTAACGTTTATTCATTATTGAGACAGAGACAGAGCATGAGCAGGGGAGGAGCAGAGAGAGGGGGAGACACAGAATCCGAAGCAGGCTCCAGGTTCCGAGCTGTCAGCATAGAGCCCGATGCGGGACTCGAACTCACACACTGTGAGATCATGACCGGAGCCGAAGTCGGACGCCCAACTGATTGAGCCACCTAGGCACCCCCCAAACATTTCTCTTGAGCTTCAGATAGGGATAGGCAAAAATCTACTGGGTTAGGACCCTACCTTGCTGCCCAAGAGACCTCACTATGCCACACATTTAACTCATGACCTTTCTCAGCGGACTTCCTCCTGATTTCATGTTCCCTGCCCGATCCCATGTTCCCTGCTGGTTTTCCTTTGCCTCAAACATCTCCTCTAGCCCAAGCCTGGGCTCCTTCCACAAGCTTTTCCTGCACCGCCTCCCCTCCCCCCGGGTCTGACCTGCCTGTGCCTCGCCTGGGTCCCCAGGACTTACTGGAACGTGAATATTTACCACACTCCAGTGTTATCTTTGATTTGCACATCTGCTCGTCTCTTTCTCCCCTGTCAGGGATAAGAGCTGACTCTATTTCAGCACCTAGCACGGTGCCCCAGGGCTCAAGTAACGTTTGATGGGGTCACGGAACCTACGGGGAAACTGAGGAGCAACCAGAGACGGAGGGAGAAAGGACAGACCGATGCAGAGGAGAGGGCCTGAAGTGAAAACAACGGGACAGGGTCTAAGAAACTGGAGAGTCCTCAGAACATTCTTATTATAACAAGCCCAGAGGGGGAAAAAAGCAGTGCCCCTTGACCTCCAGTTGTGAGAAGTTTGAGTATTTACTTAAGGACAGGCAATCAAGCTCGATGCCCTCCGAGGTCCACAAAGACACTCACGGAAGCCCTACTGTGGCCGCGTAGGTGAACTACAGATAAAGCAACTATCTGTACACTTGAGACAAGAGGAGTCCAACAGCCAATAGGGAAGATGAAGAGAAGAACGGGCCTCAGAGAGGAGGGATGGGGAAATATTACAAGATGGGATTTTTTTTTAAACTATTGAGCAAGGATGCCCACATTTGGAAAAGACGAGCCAAGAAGGTAACGTGCCCTTTCAATACGCATGAGGAAAACAAAACAAAACCCCTGAGCATCTAACTGGAGTTGCGTTAAACATACAGATTAACTTGGACAGAACTGACGTTTCTGGTAAACGCAGAGTCTCTCCTACATGAACCCGGTGAAGCTCATTCAGGTCTTCCCCCTGCCATTGAATAATGTCTCACGGGCTTATTCACGGGGATCTTACAGATTTCTGGTTCTGTTTATCTCAAGATGCTTCATAGGTTTGGTTACTATTATGAAGATCACTTTTTCCTGTTCTTCAAAGCTGTAGATTTATTTCACGTTAATCTTTTTAAAACTGAGATAGACTCGACCTATAACATCATATTACAGCAAGTGCTTTTTTGAAACATAATTTATTGTCAAGTTGTCTAACATATGGTACGTAAAGTGTGCTCTTGGTTTTTGGGGTAGGTTCAAGTGGTTCGTCGCTTACGTACAAGCGCCCTCCTCAGTGCCCATCGCCCACTTTCCCCTCTTCCCCACAGCCCCAGAAAGTAATTTTTTTAAAGAAAAAAATACAGTTGAAAGCCTTCTCTCCAAATTCAGGGCGAGAGGAGGCAAGAGGAGGGATGTGGCGGAGAGAGGGAGAAAGAGAATGAAAATTCAAAGGGAAAAGAGGAGGGAAGAGTTTGGGAAATAGAGAGAAGGTAAGGTGGCCTTCGGCAGAGACGAAGGACAAGACGGCAAGGACAGAAAGGAGCCAGAGGAATGGCTTTCATCTGCTTACAGGCAGGAGACATTTGAAATGTCAGAGAGGAGGACTGAAAGCCGGTTGCAGAAAGAATGCAAAGTGGAGATAGAAACCGTGGTTTGTGGCAGGATCCACGGCCTGGATCTGGGATTAGCGGCAGAGGAAGCCGGGAGGGCCCAGGAACGGTGCTGGCCCGCAGCAGGGCACTGCAGAGAAGGCAAAGGCGGAGGTGGGCAGAGTGGGGGACGGGCTGGCCCCACAAGCACGGCGCATGGTATTTGAGCCTCCATTTACCCAGGGCCAAATGCCTGAACAACCTGAACTGACCGTCCAAGGAAGGACTGACTCTGTACACCTCGCTTTGACCGCCTATCTGGAAGTTTCAGGGGACTTTGGACAGCCTGGCAGGGCTGTGATAACCATTATCTAATAAGGGATCCCGGGGCCTTCATAACTGTAATTCGTCAAGAGATGGTGGGAAGAAGCATCTAGGCGGCTCCCACCGTGAAGGGTGTGGTGGCTGGGGGTGGGGAGGGGCGAGACTTTAAGGGATACAAGTTAAAACAAACCAGAAAAGGGAAAGCACGTCTCATTTCCCAGATTATCTTGCTGCCGTTAGTTTCTTCTTCACGAGGCGCTTACCGACTTAAATTCCAGAAATTCCATTCCCTTGGCAACTTGATAGGCGAAGCAGAGAAGATCTTCAAATGTCAGCACGTTCAAGTCCTCTTCTTCTTCCAGCCTCTTTTGGTTTTCATATTCGATTTCATCTGTAAGACAGAACGGGTCCTCATGTTTTCCAGAGTCTGTGAAGTTGTCCCAGTAAAGCTCCACGGGCAGTTATTAAAGTCACAGTGAGCGGGGGCACCCAGACTGCAGAAAGAAGCTATCACCGCACGTCTCTGGTGGCGTTGGGGCTAACCCATTTATGCCAGAAGCTGTGCCTCATTTTACTGTTGTCCCATTTAATCCTTCTGCTGGTCCTATGAGAAAAGTATTATTGGGCCTACTTGACAGATGACAAAGTTGTGGCTCAGATGGCGACATAATTCATCCAGTCTTCCAGCCAGGAAGTGAAGGAACCCCAAGGTCGACCCAACTTCTGTCTGATTCCAGAACTCGTCATTTTTCCACTTATCAGTACTCGGTGGCCCTAATAAATGTATGACTTTAAAAAGAACCACCTGACCAAATAAGATAGCCCTCAGTGTTTATTAGCTGCATACTGACGTAAAATGCACAATATAGGAACCATTGGCTTTTCACCACCTTTAGAGCAAACATGCATTAATAAAGCCTACAAATGACATTAGCAAAGAAAATCGTGTTTCGCGTTTACAAACTTTTAAAAAAATAGCTAACAGAATTCCTGTATCCGTTTCTGTTGTAAGGTGCTACTAATTACAATAAAATATTACCTTCAGATTGAAATGAGTTCCCGTTGAACCCTGAGATGTGATCCAAGTCCTGGCGTATCTGAACTTCTCTTGAACCAGGCATGCTATTAAAAAAAAAATTATTCCGTTATTTATGTTCTTCTTCTGAGTAGACATTATATTTAAAAAAATTACAATTCATCAAAGAAATGAGTTCCAGTTATAAATGGGCTTTTAAACAAAAAGCACAGCATCCATTGGTCCATTTTTGGCGCACGTGGGCGTTAAAAACACGTGTGGAATTAATTGGGCTTGGCAAGTCTCACTAGGAGAGGAGTGATCCCCACTCTCTGTATAACGTCCTTACAGTTCAAAGAGGACCTCAGTCCGTCCTTGCCACAGCGCGACAAGCTGGGTGTGAGAGTCACATTTCACAAAAGACTTGGTGAGATAAATGTGATTTGCTGAAATCACGAAGCTAACAAAACGTACAATTAGGACTCAGGCCTCTTCTGTTTCTAAAAGCTCACTTTCCCTGGGGTGCCTGGGTGGCTCAGTCGGTTGAGCGTCCGACTTCAGCTCAGGTCATGATCTCGCGGTTCGTGGGTTCGAGCCCCGCGCCGGGCTCTGTGCTGACAGCTCGGAGCCTGGAGCCTGCTTTGGAGTCTGTGTCTCCTTCTCTCTCTGCCCCTCCCCTGCTCATGCTTTGTCTCACTCTGTTTCTCAAAAATAAATAAATGTAAAAAAAAAAAATGTTAAAGCTCACTTTCCCTACAAAAACTCATGTAATACGGATCTTCCATAAAGACTTCTAAGTGTTTTACCATCCTTCTGTCCTCAAGTTGGTCTTGGTAAATAAAGCTCATTTCCCTTTCCCGTGAAATTAATAAATAGTAACATCGATAATCTCTTTTACGGTTATAATGTAAAATTCTTCACCGAGGAATTCTGTGCACATTGTATACAAGGATGCCATTTATTCCCGCGTACAATTTCACCCCAATTTACAATATCCCTATCTTTGGAAAATGGCATCCTTTCAGACCACAAATATCCCTAAATTGCTTCAGTGGATTTAATATCCCAGTGACCAGAATGAATCAAAGGCCCTGTTGAGCAGCATTACTTGTTACTAACCATGGAGTGCTGATCACACACATCCGACTCATTAAGAGACTCTATTCTAGAATACAGATGACATTATGGAATTTTCTCAGTTTTCGAATATGAACTGAGAAACGAGTGTGGAAGACAAGATTAGGGTGACGGGTATCAATCGGTTAAGGGCAAGCGTACAAAGATGCCCCTGGGGATCTCCATGGGGTCTCCCGGCTTTAAGATGCTAGGTCTCCGTCTCAGACCTTAGAAGGCCAAAGGCGTGCACTGAAAGCTACACACTTAGAAATCAAGGCTGGAATCTCAAATGCACCCTCCAAAAGTCACGCAGTAAAGACAAAAGTCTCTAACGATTGTGCCTTTAGAATAAGGGAGATTCTGCATATGGCAAGGAAACAGGAATGCACTGTGGATTGAGGAATCATTCTATGAAGAACGCCTCAGAGAAAGGTGTTACACGATGTTCAAGTAATTAGCAAGAAATTCCCAAGGATGAGGACCAAAGGATCACCAAACTCCTATAGCCCTCGTTTATACACACCACAACAAGAAATCTCAACAGGACTGAGAATCACACAGGCTCCCCATGGATGGCAGAATATACAACGGGGGGCACAGGGACAAATGTTACCGCTTCTTAATTTTGCCCCCATCGCATTACGTCAACTGATCCATTCCAATTTTTGAAAATCCAATTTATGAGTTCAAAGCAAAAGTCCCAAGACCTGAACTACTCTCAATGAGTACGTGGAGGGCTTTGGAAAAAGCATTCATTCTTTCAACTGGGATCTACGTGTCATCCAGCAGACCTGAAAGACAGAATAATGCACTCTTCCCAAAACTGAGCCTGGGTCCAGGGGTGTGATTCTGGCACAGGTGGACGGAGACAGCTACAGTCCCTGCACCACGGGAAAGCGAAAGGTCTCATTGTTCCAATCAGCAGAGAAAACTATAGCAAAGATAAGTGGCCTTTCTAGATCTTAGAACCCACAGAGCACACAATGCTGCCTTCAGAGACTGGCCAGTGGGGGGTGTTTAACCATCGTATTTTGTCTGTGTTCTACGACATATAATTGTGAAACCTTGACCCCGTCTCTTACCTGGAATTTGGGTATGATTGGAAAGCGGGGTAAAAACTGAAATTGTGCTCCTTGAAAATCTCCGTCCACGTCCTGTGAAATTTTTCTCTCTTATTTCTTAGGTAGTTGAGAAGATCACCATAGCAACAGTATTCAAAAATCAAGTAAACTGGTCCTGAAATAGTGAGAGTTTGCATTACAGGCATACAAATACCAAATAACTTTTTCAGATGTCTGTGTGGCAGACAACATAATCTAAGAGAGCCTACTTCTCCCCGACTTTGGGAGAGTACAACTTTGAGCTTATCTGTTCTTCTTTTTTTTTTTAATTTTTTTTTTTTTAAAGTAATCTCTATACCCAATGTGGAACTCGAACTCACAACCCCGAGATCAAGTCACACTTGATCGGCTCCACCGACTGAGCCAGCCAGCACCCCTGAGCTTATCTCTTCCTGCACAATTCAATTCCAGCTTTTTGCTCTAACTCCTTTGGAACGCGGTATCGTCTTGCCTTCTGCGTGGGTGCTAACTGCACCTGTTGCCTCGTCAATAACTACCAGCCACTTGGATTCCCCAGTTTGCAACTGGGAATAATAGGCCAGCTGCACTCTGGGCACTTGGCAAATATATGCCGATTTGCCATTTGCCGAGGAGGGAGAAATACATCACAAGCATCCTCTCAGATCCATTTTCTCTGTTTCCCATTTTTTGGTCCCGGTCCCAGAAGGAAGGACGCTTGAGCACATCCTTCAGGCATTTCTTTTCTTTTTTTAATGCTTATTTATTTATTTTGGGAGACAGAGAGAGAAAGCGTGTGCAGGGGAGGGGCAGAGAGAAAGGGAGAGAGAGAGAATCCCAAGCAGGCTCCACGCTCAGTGTGGAGCCCGATGGGGGGCTCGATCCCACGAACCGTGAGATCGTGGCCTGAGCCAAAATCGAGAGTTGGACACTTACCCGACGGAGCCACGCAGGTGCCTCCCGTCCTTCGGGTATTTCTAAGCAGAAGTGAATCAGAGCGCATGCTCCGTTGAATTCTGGGAAAACGAAGTCTGAAAGCCTGCCTTGGCTGTGCTTTATTTGGAGCCGCCCAAACAGGGCAGTGGCCAGGCTCTGCGGCCATTCTCGCCACTGCGTTTAGGCCAGTTTCACGGCCGGGGGAGAAGCTCCATCTGAGCAAGTAGAATGAGATACCACAAAGTTTACCCACAGAAAAGTTGCTGTTTTCGAATAGGTGAAAATTATGTGGCGTCTCCCCCTACAGAGAGGCCTTCTCTATACTGACCTATCTGATTTCAGAGGGTTCAACGTCTAATTCCACTTGGGTTTGGGGACCCACACTGTGACTGAGGAAAGAGGAGAAAATGGGAACAGGTGTCCTCTGGGTCTTCAAGCTGAAATCTTTTTGGTGAGATGTTTTTAGTAGGAACTGATTACCTGACAGCGTGCAGGCCCCCAGCAGATTTACGATATTCTCATGGTTTCCCAGGTGACTCATCATTTTGAGTTCGGACATGAGAGCCTCTCTTTCGGAACTGTCTGCTTTTTCTGTCAACGGAAAAGCGTACAAAATGTAAGGCTAAAGAAAATTAGGTATGTTAGGTCATATAATAAACGAAAACTTTCTCCAGTTCGAATTTGCATGAAAAATCGTAATGCGTAAGACGGTCCGCGATTGTTAGTAATAAGAGCTTGTGTTGAAGACAGAGTTTCAAAGATTGCGTTGTAAAAGTTGAGCCTAACAATGAGCCTTTCCCCTGGACGTTCCTCTACCCACCAAAAATAGAAATCTTTCCAGTGGACCCTCAAAAAATCGAAATGCAACAAAACAAGATACATGAAAAAGTTCGGAAGTATGCTGAAGGGAGAAACGTAACTTCTTTTCGTTGTTTTTGACTCTTGGATTTGTTGGGCATGGAGAGACAGGACAGGAATGTCGGCAAGGGTGGCTGGCTCCAGTTCACGGCCCTCAGGTCTAAAACCTTGTATGTGTCAACAGGTCCAATGGTGAGAAGGTCAAAGAGGCCAGTTCCCACTAACCAAGTTCTCGAGAGACTCGTTAACTGATCATGAGAGCTACCAAAAAGGCTAGAATGCATCCATTGGACAATGCATTCTCCCCCTGGAGATAAGTCTAGATAGCTCGGCAAATCATCCTCATAATCTTGCTTAGAAGCATAGCGTAAGGGTAGTTACTGATAAACTCCCAGGTCTCACGTCGATGAGACTGATGTGCCCGGGTTGGTTGGGGCACCCCTGCCCGGGAGGGTGCTGGAGCCCTAGAAGCAGGGGCAGGGTCTTTGGACTTCCCTCTCCAGGTATCAGGCACCAGGCGCCCACTCCACTGGTAACACCTTCTTTCCTATAGACGCGGTAACTTTTCTTTACATTCAGTGAAGACTTGACTAGGTATTTCCAGGTGTCATTGCTTTGTCTTGGGAGACATCCTAGCCTGTACGGTAGCTTTTCCAGAGCACTGATGCCATCCATTTTGATTTAGTGAGCTGTCGGGGTTCTCTCACTGGGAGTGGGAGTGAGATGCTCCGCTGCAAGCACTGGGACCCCCTGGTACCTTGTGTCTTCTGCTTCATGTTTTAGAGGGATGTGTAGCTTTCAAATCCCCATGTCTTGCCCGTCACGACCAAAATAATATCTTTTATGGCGTGCTTAACTTTGCCAGAGCACTTTCATACCCCGTGACCTGACTTTCATTCATTCTTACCCATTCGTTCACTCATTCACCCCTTGAACAAGTATTTATTGAAGGCCTGCTGTGTATGAGGCGATGTGCCAAGCGACGGGGGAAGGAATGATAGCCAAAAGACACAGCCCCCGTCTTCTTGGGGTTTAGAGTCTCCTGAAAAAGGGAGACGAGTAAATAAACAAGTGCAACCCAGTGTGGTAAGTGCAAAGTGGCAAATGAATAGAAGGGGGCTGTGGGGTCACACAAGAGGGACGCCTAACCGAGCCTCGGAGGGGGGTGGAAGCGGGCCCCGAATGCCTGAGGTAAGGTAAGAGATAAGCAGGCGACTTCACGGTGGGAAGGGAGGGAGAACATTCCACACTGAAGTAACAGAACGGGCAAAGATCCAAGTAAAAGAAAACGCAGCAGAACAGATACAACCTTGGCCCTCACGCGCCTTACGGACCAATGTGGCAGACGAGACATTAATGGAGTAATTAAGCAAATATGTCATCCCCACTGTGATACATTGCATGAGGAAGAAGGCCTACGGAGAGCTAACTTACAGCAAGGAACTTGATCTCTGTGGTGTGAGAGAAGGCTTCTCTGAGGAAGTGATATTTCTGCTGAGATCTAAAGGAGGAGTGGGAGAGAACCACGTGAAAGGGGAAGGGTGGGCAGAGGGATCAGCCTGCACATAGGCCCTGGGATGGGAGGGAGCGCGGCCCTCTGGAGGAACCGAAAGCAGGCGGCCTCCCAGTGAGCGTGAGGTGGGGAGGGTGAGGTGGGGAGAAGGGCAGCCAGATGCTGCAGGGCTGTGGAGACTCCTTCGGGAGTAAGTGCTAAGTGGGGAAACCGGTCTGCTTTGCATTCCATAACCGGCACTTAGGCCTCAACACTGAGAATCCAGAAGGAGCCCGTAGGGCCTGCCTGGAGGGCCGCTGCAGCCGTTCTGGAGAGAGAGGTTTGGCCCGGGGTGGTAGGGAGGTGAGAAGAGGGTGGGTTCAAGGAACACGGGGCAGGATACCAGGCAGGGACAGCCTGTGGGGTGCTAGAACGGACCCGGTTTCAAGGATGCGGCCTCGGTTTCCGGTTTGCCCAACTGTGGGGAAGTCATTGGCCAGTCGTTGGCCCTCGGCACCGATCACTGAGCGGGAGCGTTGATGGAGGGCCACGGTTGGAGGAGTTCAGTTCGAATTAGAGAACCTTTTGAGATGCTCAGGCATTTGGACATAACCTGAGGCTCAGAAGGGAGAGCAATTGTGAGAACCCCTGGTACCTAGACTAGAGCCACGGCGGGGGGGGGGGGACACAGATAGCCTGTAGTGAGCATGCACGGTGCAAAGGAAGGAGGCAAGCCTTCATCAACAGTTGGTGGAAGACGAGGAGCCAGCAAAGGACCGTGAGGCAGTCGGACTGGGAGGAGGAAAGAGGCCCGTGAGACTTCGTTTGTTGGAGGTTGCTGATCGCGGCAGCAAAAGCCAACCAGAGGGCTCTTGCTGAGCCAAGGACGCTAGGGGGAGGGATGGCGGGGGAGCCACAAGTGGGAAGTGAGAATGCAGAGGGCTTCGGTTGGTTCTTCTGCCCAGAGTCTGTGTCACAATGTAAGAAACAACATCTGCCCGTAATAACAGTACCCCCTAACACTGAAGCTGGAAACACCTAACAAAGCCAGAAGAGGAAGAAGAGGTGGACTTTTGCATTCGTGACTCGGATTTTATACTCACGACTTGATCGACACCAACCCCAGCCCAGTCCCCTCTTAGCCTTGAAAGTGTGGCACGCGGGAACCGTAAAAATGCTGCAGACGAGGAGAAGAGGAGGCGGGAGACGATGCCTCCCATTTTTGCACACCTTTGTGGGCGCCGTTCCACCTTACCGTACCTTTCAGCATTTTGACTGCCACCTGGATTGAGACTCCCGTTTTACTAATTCCGTAAGCTGTCGCGTTCATCACTTTTCCAAAAGCACCTGATCCCAGTACCTTCCCTGCAAGATAATGGTGGGCGAGGGCACGTTAGAGACTTTCCAACAGAACAGAAACGCTGTGGAAACATTTGGACCATTGGATTCTCACCAAATTCTAAGTTTTCTCTTGGAAACTCCCACTTGAGATCATATTCATATTCTCTGAAGTCAACGTAGAAGTACTCATTATCCAAAGAGCCGGTCACCTGCACCATTTGCAGCTGGCTTTCGTACCTAAATTGCTTCAGAGATGAAAATAGTGGGTCCATTAGCAACAGGCAGTTCCTCAGAAATAGGAAACAGGGATGGATTTTTACCTGTGCGTTTACCTTTTTGTACTTGTGACAGATGAGCATGGTTAGAACGGCGATGAAGGGAAGACAAAGCCCAAGGGTCGCATAGAACAAGATGTTGTCTTGGATGAAAGCGAAGGGCACTGAAAGGAAAGAGAATCACTGAGCAGTGAACTGGATGGAGTGGAAGCTCACTGGATTTTCGCACATCCTGTTTGAGAAGCCATCATGTGCGGTCCTTACAAGCACCTGACAAATACTCGCCTCCCCCACGGAAAATCGGGCAATGTCCCTGTAAAGGACAAGTTCCCTTCCTAGAAAATTTTGAATGATTTCAATCCCATTCTTAAAGATCACGTACTAGGGTTCTACCAATTACATCTGTTTAAACCCACAGGATATTCAGGTCAGACATTAAAAGAAAGAAGTTAGGGGGCAACCTAGTTGGTTAAGTATCTGACTCTTGGTTTCGGCTCAGATCGATCGCACGGTTAGCGAGACTGAGCGCCATGTCGGGCTCAGTGCTGACAGTGCAGAGCCTGCTTGGGATTCTCTCTCCCTCTCTCTCTGCCCCTTCCCCCCATCACACATTCTCCCTCTTTCTCTCTCAAAATAAATGAATAAACTTTAAGAATAAAATAAAATAAGGGCGCCTGGGTGGCTCAGTCGGTTAAGCGTCTGACTTCAGCCCAGGTCATGATCTCGCGGTCTGTGAGTTCGAGCCCGGCATCGGGCTTTGTGCCGACAGCTCAGAGCCCGGAGCCTGCTTTGGATTCTGTGCCCCACCACCACCCCCCCCACACCCCTGCCCACCACCCCTCCTATACTTGTGCTCTGTCTCACTCTCTCAAAAATAAATAAATGTTTAAAAAATGTTTTTGAAGAATAAAATAAAATAAAATAAAATAGTTTGTGTTTTCTGTTCGAAGGTATCGTATGCATGGGAAGTTAGTTTTGGGATGCTGGTGATTTTAAACTATGTGTAGGCAGGCAGGTTTCAGACTTGCTTAGGTTAGAAGGGTTGTAAAAAACAAACTAGAAATTATAAAAGAGCAGGCTAAAGGAACATAAAGAGATTCATCAAAAGAGAAAATGGGAGAGACCCCAAATCACTACATCGGTTTCTCTAGAGTTGGATCTTTTGGTAGATACTTCCCATCCTGGGGGTTTATGGTTCTACCTACATCACTATAACTCATGAGTCATAATAACGTAAGGAGAAGTCCCTCTGCCCCTAAATTACAAAACAGCTTATGTTCGGTGGGGGATTCTTGCCTGACTCAAGAAAGACTTGTGTCACACCTGAACCTGTACGCTTTTGGAAAATTCCCCAAATAAAAGCCAACAACAGGGACTAACTTCTAGTGGGGAATTCCTGAAGGTGGTTCCTTACAAGAGCACCTGCTGTGTACCTGATGAGTTTAAAAGGATTGTTTCACAAGATGTGCCAAGGGAATTGTATGCACAGCACTTCACCAGGAATCCTTTTACGGCCTCACTCATGTTAAGAGTACTGCTTGATACCCATTGTCCAAACACTTTTCTGTTAGCCGTTTTATTCCAAATGCCTTCTGTGATTTCCTCTGTGCAGCTGAAAAGAAATGGCAGGGAAGTTAGACAGGCGGGGCCTAGCGTCAGATTGGAAGTTAGGGTTTGTCTAGTGAGCTTTAAAAGAGATTTCTTGGTTGTAAGTTATCAGAGACAATCTGTGACCATTTAGAATTATAGCTGACTCAGAAGGTAAGCATTTTAAATACTGCATCCCTTCTTCTTAAATCGTATTCACGAGCAAGCGTCAATATGCCAGAGAGAGTATGAGTTTTATGTTCTTCCAACATAAGAGATACCAATGTCCTCATTACTTGGGAGACTTGTCTGAACACTTCTTCCAGATCCAAGATGGTAATGGGTACCCATCAGAGGAGCAAGAAGCCTGACTTGCTGACGATCCCTCGACTACCACCTGAGGTTTCCCTGTAGAGAAGAACATGTAAAATAAGCTCACGTGGTATGGTACTTTCCAGAAATGGCCTCAGCGTTCGCTTCATCTAGGTTGCCCATCTACTCCAAGCAGTTTGTGCGTCTGGGAAGGTGTCTCATATGCAGGATGACTCAAGACCTCTGGTTATTCCCTTTTTTGCCCCTTGGGTGGAACTTTCTGTCCAGACAGCCCTACCACCCATGTGCAAACCACTACTTTCCCACTGCCAGGCCCCTCCTGTAGACGGCTGAGATGTGCTCATCTCTCTACCTCCAAGAATCAAAACGATTCTTAGCTTCAGGAGAGAAACATCTATAAAAAGTCCAGTGAAATGTACTCGCATCTTTTCATAGGCCAAAGGAACAAAAATTACTAAAACAAATAAATGTCAGGTAATAGGACTTTAAGCTGTTCCCTCACATGACTTTTCAAAGTACCAAAGTCAATAAGAGACCACAAGAAAGTACATTCAGAGAGGACATGGGAGAAGGTATCTTAGCCTCAAAGATGAACACAGAACAATTATCTATCTATCTATCTATCTATCTATCTATCTATCTATCTATCATCTATCTATCTGTAAACAAAGCCAGTAGATTTGAAATAAAATTTCAACATACTTCAGTATATAACAATAGCTTATGGCATCCCTTCTAAGCCTTTACTTAGCTCTTTCTGGTCATAGTTAATACACAAGTAAGCAGTGATAAGATTAAAGTGAAATTTCTTGACAATTTAACTTACTTCTTATGTTCAGCGTGAACATTTTCGTGAATTCGGCATCATCGTTTTCTGCATGAAATATGTATTCTCCTGGCTGGTGTTTATGGTTGCAGAACTTAGATATGCTGTTTGAAAAAGAGTTAAAGATACACTTAGCCAGATCCTTACAGGAGATGCTGAAATGAATGTCAGCGTGCATGGACGTCTTTCTCGAGACTCTCACTCCCTAAAGTCCCGTGGACAGGTGTCTGTATGCCAGGCCCTTGTTAATCTAAGTGTGGTGTGGTCCACAGCCAAGCAACATCAGCATTGGTATTATCTAGGAGCTTGTCTGAAATACAAAATTTTAAGTCCCACCCCAAACCTACTGAGAGTCTGCATTTTAAGATGATCTCTATGTGATTCATATGCACGTTAAGGGCTGAGAAGCCCTCGTCTAGGCTGGGGTTCCTAAGAGAGACAAGAAGGTTCCTGCCCCCACTCTTCTACACATTCTGGACTAGTCTGACTTCCCAGAAATATGGAAGCACCTCTATAGGCAGAGGAGACCGTAATCCCCCTGCTTCCTGAAAGGATGGCTCTCTGACATTGGCCCGAGGCGGGACCTATAACCAACCCTTGACTCACATAGCGATGAACAGTGATATAGGCTCAAATCCATTGAGTTTGTACAAAAATCTTCCGGTGGCTCAAGCATCTCTGCGGATTGCTCATCAGCCACTCAATACACTTAGACATGGAAAACTTGATTTTGGAGATTATCCAACATGCCTACCAGGTACATGGGGTGCTCCATGTTGGACAGTGTAGGCGAGATAGGGGATCAAGGAGCTGTTGAAGACGCCTTTGTGCATTGTAGAGATAGAAAACAAATCCCTTAAAACAGAATAAGATAATCTAAGGATTGTTCAGAAGCTATTTAATTAGGCTACCTCTCTCTCTATACAGCCAACTTAAAGAAAAAAAGGGGGAAAAGACCACATACTGACAGGATAGAAGTGTGAACAGGAGAACACAGGGGGTGGAAAGCAGGCTTCAACTAGCAGCTATGTAGGATGCAAAGACCTATAAAGTATGGTTCCTGTTCCCAAAGACATCATCATCCAGGTGGGTGGACAACACTTCCATAGGTAGAATAGCTAAATCGTTAAACTAAAGGCCAACAGAAGATTAGGGAAGGCAGAGGCCAGTACAGATGAGAAAAGTTCAGAGGTCTGCACAGAAGCAGGCAGGACTTGAGCTAGATCTTTGTGGATGAGTTTGTTTTTTTTTTTCTTTTTTTTTTCAACGTTTTTTTTTTTTTTATTTATTTTTGGGACAGAGAGAGACAGAGCATGAACGGGGGAGGGGCAGAGAGAGAGAGGGAGACACAGAATCGGAAACAAGCTCCAGGCTCCGAGCCATCAGCCCAGAGCCTGACGCGGGGCTCGAACTCACGGGCCGCGAGATCGTGACCTGGCTGAAGTCGGACGCTTAACCGACTGCGCCACCCAGGCGCCCCATGGATGAGTTTGTTTTAATGAGAAGGCAGAAGAAAAGCATCCAAGGTGGAGGCAACAGCTTTCCTTAAGACATGAGATGGGAACTCATTGCGTATGGCCACAATGGAGAGGAATGGGCAAAGCCTCTTGACCGGAGCAGGAGCACAAGGGGAGATGTAGTAGAAAAGGCTGAATGGGTAAGGGGTGGGACTATTTATTTATTTGAGAGAGTACATGTGCTTGCAAGCAGGGGAAGGGCAGAGAGAGAGAGAGAGAGAGAGAGAGAGAGAGGAAGGGAGGGAGACAGAGAATCCCAAGCAGGCTCCATGCTGTCAGCGCAGAGCCCGATGCGGGGCTCAAACTCACAGACCATGAGATCATGACCTGAGCTGAAATCAAGAGTTAGGTATTTAACCAACTGAGCCGCCCAGGAACCCCAAGCCTCATTATTTAGATTCACGGGGAAATCGGGAAGATGCTGTGGATTCCTGAGCGGGAATGGAACGTGATGAACGGGATCGTAGTTTAGGTGGTAGGAAAAGGTTACTGGAAAGAAGTCCGGAGGCAGCTGTAGCAACTCATTCATACATTCATTCATTCATTCATTCACTTGTTCTGCTATCAGTGGTAGAGTCTACTTATTGGAGGAATCAGGGGCACACCAGTGAGGTAGAAAAGGTAAGTTTCTGTTCTCACAGAATTTTCACGTTGCTGGTGACGGTGATGAGTGGTTCCAGTATAGTGTGGGAAGTCCTGTGAGAGCAGAAGTAAAAGTTCAGATTTGAGAATTCAGAGCACGAAAAAGCAAGGGCTGTCTGAGGTAGGGAAAATGGGACAGGAGAGGGAAAAGGAAACCCGAGAGGCACCAGGAAAAAAGAACGAGCAGGTGCTGTGCTGCATATGGAAGATGAAGGAGAGAACAGAATCCCTGTTGACCCCCAACATTCAACACACACTAACTGGCAAAGCAGCTCCTGAGCCCATGTTTATCTGACGCCAGTGCTCTGTGCCTTGATCTCCAAAGCTAAAGGGTCATTCTGACCTTGTGTAGCGATGAGGGAATTTATTGCTCTGACCCATCAAAGTGAGCATTTGACAAGTTGTTTATTTGCCTTGCTAACAAGAAGGCTGAACTAGAAAGGGGGAATTTCGTACCCTGACCTACTTCTGGGCAACAAGGAGGACATGGCTGGTGAGACACAAGCGACGGAAGGATCGGGGAACGCCAAATTATAACACTAGGGAGGAAAGCAAATAGAGCTACCTGTGATTTCTAGACTTTTAGGAAGGCAGAGTTTAAGTGGTCCAAGAAGGGAAAGATGTGTGTGCTTCTTAAAGGGAGCATGTGGGGGGCGCCTGGGTGGCTCTCGGTTGAGTGTCTGACTTTGGCTCAGTCCGCGATCTCAGGTTTGTGAGTTCAAACCCCGCCTCAGGCGTTATGTTGATGGCAGAGCATGCTTGGGATCCTCTCCCTCCCTCTCTCAGCCCCTAGCTTGCTCTCTCACTCTCTCTCTCTCTCAAAAATAAATAAAGATTTTTAAAATTTTTATTATACATATATATATGTATATATATATATATATATATATAGAGAGAGAGAGAGAGAGAGAGAGAACGCATAATTCCCACTGGACAATAGCCAAAGACCCTGAAAAGGAAGACAAAAGGAGATAAAAAAGAAGCTGGTGTGGCTAGCCAGGCGCCATGCCAAAAGCACCAATCAGTTTGGTACAAGAAGTTACTGATACAGTTAGTGATTATCATGCAGACCAAAGCAAAATGCTTTGTAAACTTTTCCCTTCCTAAGTCTTTTGTGCTATCTTCATGGACTACGACTTGCCATAGGATAGATGAGAGCATCTGAAATGTCCTCTTCCAGGTAGGAAAGTGGTCACATAAGTAGCCTGAACACAAAAGCAAATATCCAGGTTGTTTGAAACAGCTTGTCCTCCTGTTAGGACAGTTAAACCCTAGCAATAGCAACAACCGTGTCACTGAACTCCTCTGGGAATTCCAAGGGGACTAACCAACGAGGTAACCTGGACACTCAGAGCTTCCTCTTTCCCGAGGGTTTTTCTAAAGATGACCAGCTGGCATGTGATCGCAGACCTGAAAACGGGAGTTGACGGTGAGATAATATCTTGGTGACGAAGAGGTTTTCTCACTACAACCACGAAAACGGTTTTCTCCTCTCTACGATCAAAATGCTGGTCATTTTTATTTTTCGTTCAGTGCCTAGAGGGGCGGGGCTGAGGAAGGGCAGTTTCTTTCTAGTGGCTCAGGGAGTGATTTGCTATAAAGAATGCTTTTTCAAAGGGCAAAGGATTACCAAAGTCAAATCAGCATGCAGAGAATAATAAAGCATGTGTTGGGGAACCTGAGAGCTTCTGAAAGCGGGGCTGGGGGAACGCGGCCAGGCTGGTGTTGAATCTGATCTGTTCAAACTTTCGTTCCACGTTAGGTTAAGACAGTCAGGAGGTGGGAGAAAGGTGCTGATGATTTTATACTACTCTCTATATAATAACATGCTCGCTTTTATTTTATTTCAAGGGAGTCGGCAAGGCCTGGGGGAATATCACCGTTAAAAACTAAATAGCAAAGTATGGCACATCCCATAAGGAGGGATACATTTATTTCTAAGTAACCAAAGAGAATGCTCGTATTTTTGTTTTCTTACACATTGGGTTTGAGAATCTTACGCTTTGGAAATGAGTTGGTGTCCTCATCATAACTAGTGATACGGTTAAAAACAAAGGCTTTGAAGCCAACTGTTTTTGTTGGGACCCCAACTCTGCCATGGCCCCGTGGTGTGTCATTGGGCAAGTCACTTAACCTCTCTGTACCTCAGTTTCCTCATCGGTAAAATGAAGACAGTAGTAGTATCTGGGGCGCCTGCGTGGCTCAGTCGGTTAAGCGTCCGACTTCAGCTCAGGTTATGATCTCTCGGTTCAGGGATTCGAGTCCCGCATCGGGCTCTGTGCTGATGGCTCAGAGCCTGGAGTCTGCTTTGGATTCTGTGTCTCCCTCTCTCTCTCTGCCTTCCCCCCCTCGCGCTCTGTCTCTCTCTCAAAAATAAATAAACATTAAAAAAAAAAAAAAAGGACAGTACCAGTATCTACTCATAGGGTTGTGGGAGGAGAATGCTCTATTAAATTTTTAAGTAGTTTTGTATAAAGCATCTGTAATAGTGCCTAGCCCATAGTGAACACAATATATGTGTTAGATTTTCATTACTATGAGGCTCATGAAGTCCAGTAATCATTTTGAATAAAAAAGAAATTTAGAAACTTTATTGTGGCATATACTGTGAGAAAAAATCACATTAAAACAAATTTAAAACTATGGAAAGAACAACAACAAAAAAAACCCCACTAAAGTTATGCCCATCAACAGGAGTCAGTTAAAATAAAATTGCCTAAAAAGTGGAATCCTATGCGGCCATTGAAATAATATAAATAATGGAAGACATACTTAGGACCATAGAAAGATGCCCATGATATATTTTAAATAAAAAATCAGGTTACAAATGGCACAGTTAATGCCATATGTATACAAAAACCCGTTTCTAGCAGTCCTGCTATCTTGTTCTTGAGAAGAGGTCAATTAGAAAGAGTCTGAAATGTAATCTCTGGAGGTAGAACTATTGGTGTTATTTCTATTAAAAAAAATTTTTTTTACATTTATTTATTAATTTTTTTTTTGAGAGAGAGAGAGAGAGAGAGAGAGAGAGAGAGAGCGCACAAGTGGGGGAGGGGCAGAGAGAGAAGGAGACACAGAATCCGAAGCAGGCTCCAGGCTCCGAGCTGTCAGCACAGAGCCTGACGCGGGGCTCGAACTCATGGAACTGTGAGATCATGACTTGAGCCGAAGTCCGACGCTTAACCGACTGAGCCACCCAGGCGCCCCAATTTAATTTTCAGGCAATTTCAGAAAACAGGAATAAAGGAAGGGTATTGAGTTTGCCCTCTGTGGACAAGTAACCACCTAGTCTGTCTTTCATACGATGGGATTATGGGAATTAAATGAGACAATCCACATAAAGGACGTGCACACTGCCTGGCATGTGGTAGGAGCTTAAAGAAGTTTCTTTCACACTCGGCAGCAGGGAAGGGGGCAGGGTTTGCTGAGGCTCTCGGTAGTTCACTGAACCCACACGTCTTTTCCCTCCTTTCTGTGGACGCTCAAGGCCCATTTCCTCCCGGGGGAAAAAAACCCGCCCCAAGAGGCTCAATATACTTCTGCGATTATATATCATTTATTGATTTGAGAGCCCGCTTTTCTGTTAGTCTGTTCTTGAGGGGGAGGGCAACTCACCACCCAGAACCCACACGACGACCACACTGCTGTTTTCCGTAAGTGCTCAGTGAATGCCTGGTGCGTGCAGAACTCAAGGCTCCCGGAACTGGAAGATTAAATGCTCCAGGACAAAGCAAGACACGGGGATTGGGCAAGCCAAGGAGAGTCTTCCAGAAGGCACCACTCAATAATTATAACATCTTGAGTTCTGTGGTTTTTTTTTTTTCTTAACCATGAAACTGGGAAAAAGCGAAGGTAGATTCGGTGTTTATTAAGGAAGTTGATAGGGAGGAAATTCTGCAAGCCAAGAGATGTACTATCCTAGGACCTCTTCTCAAGATCAAGATACCAGGGCTGTTAGAAAATGATATAAGATGTAAACACATTTTATTATGTGCACCCTCACACTTTGGGTGTAATATTTGAGGAAGTAAATAGGAGAAACGAAGCCGTGAAGGTAGGGAAGCTGACAGACTTCTGGCATACACGCTTTGACCACACCAAAGCCCTCCCGCGAGGAGGGTTATTACACGGGCCTTTCGGTTACGTCTGAAAAAAAAAAAAAAACTCGTGTCGCTCTGTTCATAAAGTCACCGGTTGCAGTATGATTACAGTGCTATACCTCACAAACAGAGTCCAGTCTGGGTAAACCGTTAAGGGAAGGGATGTTTCACTGCACTAGTCGCTCGGCTTCTTAGTAAACTTGGAACGTTTTATAATAAAAAGTTGGAGAGGACTCAGATCGTCATGGAGTCTGCCACCTGCTATCTCAACCCAGGGCCTCGTGGGGCGAGCAAAAGACGCCTAGAGCACTTGAAGCTGTGTTGAGATTTTTCAGTTGTTGTTGGTGTCGCTCAACATGTTGAGCGTCTTTTTCAGGAGGGAGGAGGCTCCACTTTCCCTTTGTGCCGTGTGTTAAGTGACGCACGTGGTGAGGCGTGATATCAGGTGCATCCTTATCACCAGCACACACTGTAGCTCTTCAAGAACTTTTTGAGTAAGATAAACACTGAGTGGTGGGTGTTGTGGTGAGTGCCGTGGGTATGGTGCTCGCAGGGCACAGAGGAGGCCATTGACTGTTCTGGCCCGGGGCTGTGCATTGCCACTCCCCGGGGTGATGACGAATTCGTTCGTTTATGAAACACGCGTTGCCTGAGCAAGGTAGCGCAGACAGATAGAGAAATGACAGAACACCGATCCTATGGAGGTTTCGCACTCACTGGTGAGCTTCAACACCCAAAGAGGTTAACCATACTACCAGCCAATTATGAATGCGAAAGGCACAGAACACCGTAAGAATCAGGACCTGTCCCGATCTATTCATTTGGCTACCTGTGCAAAGTCACCTCTTGGGGTCAGGGGTGCAGACTGTGGCCATGGAATGAAACGGAATGAACTCTGCCACTCGATTGGCCTGTGGCCCCTATATCAGAGACACGGTCCTCTCATGGGTGACTCTGTAAAATCCCAAGGGGTTGTGCCAGGAGCCAGCAGCACAGGAACACCGATCTCCCGGGTGCCTCTTGCCTTTGAATGTGCCCCCTCTAAATTTGGGGGGCGGGGCAGAGAGAAAGAGACATCACCGTATTCATTCTTGTAGACCCTCACACCATCAAGTCCGTCAAGATATCTGAGGAATATTTGAATTAAGTGGAGTTGATCCCCTAGCTCTTTGAATCAGGGTCAAAAGAGAATCGCATGGTGCTACGAGTTTCTCTGACCCCAAGTCACAACGCAAAGAAGGGAGGGGATGTGGACACCACTGGTACCCTTCTGAGCACGGGCCTGTGGTGGTCCATTCAACTGGGAAGACAGGGCTAACTCCCCGGCCTTCTACTCGGAAGTCTGATCATTCAGAACAAGAGCTTATGACAACAGGGTGATCCCTCTGAGGCAGTGGTTCTCAGCCACGGGCAGTTTTTCCAAACCAGGGGCATTTGGCAATGTCTGGAGGGAGCTATGTTTGGCTGTCGCCATGGCGGGGGGGGGGGGGGGGGGGGGGGGGGTGACGGTGCTACTGACATCCGGTGGGTGGAGGCCAGGGACGCTGCTGAGCATCTACAAGGCACAGACAGCCGCCAGAACAAAGAATTATCCAGCCCAAGTCAACAGTGCTGCTTTTGAGAAACCCGGAGTCGGAGAAGTAAGTGGGTATCAGTCCGCTCACAGGTCAAAGGCTGCGTTCTTAATTGAAAAATGAGGGCTTTGAACAGTAAGGGGTTTGTCATGCAAACTCAGCGCGACAGCTCTTTTTAAACATGCCAACAAGGATCAGCTGTAACCCCTGGATCACAAGGATCATTCTGGGGTATGAAGAATAACACATTACTTGCGAAATAGAGGAGAACCGAGGGGGAAAACAAGTCTAAGCTCTTCGCCCGGACCAACGCTATCCGATAGAAACATAATGCAAGCCACAGGCGTCATTTTAAAATTTCCAGTGGGCTAGATAAAAAAGTAAAAATAACTGAAGAGGAATCACTGGTTGTCTGTAAGTCCATGCACCCAAAATACTATAACTTCGCCATATAATCAATATAAAAAAATGAGATTTTTTTTTTTTTACAGTGTCTTTTTCACACGAAGTCTTCAAAATCTGGTGTGTATTTTACGGCTATGGCCTGTTTCCGTCCGAACTAGCCCATTTCAAGAACTCGATAGTCATGTGTGGCTGGTAGCCGGTGTGAGGCACCACGCAGAGCTAGGCCTGTGATACGCATCACCGGAGGTGACTGAAAATGTAGAATCTGGGCATTTTGCCCCAACTGGTCAGCACGTCTGGAATGGGAGCCAGGAATCCGCATTTTTAGCATTTGCCCAGATGTTTTCTACAGAAGTGGTTATGGACCCCATGCTGAGAAACAATTTACTCTAAACCACTGGTTTGCTTGAGAGATGACAGATACCTTTCAGGAACTCGGAGTCTGGCAGGAAATCATGTTACACGGGACTACATTTAAGAGCTAGGAGGTGTCGCAGCTACAGAAACTACAAGAAAAAAAAAAAGGCGTTTTCTGGTTTCCAAAGAGGGAATGGGGAGTTTCTCCCATAAGACAATCTTGAATAGAGTTGTACAAATCCCCAGGAAAATGGGATTTTTTATCCGTAGGCTATTTCTGCACTTAATTTTTTGAAGAGCTAAATCAATGCACTTATAGGCAATGTTTTGCTGTTTTTAAGGGGTTTTACTTCCTCAATCAGCTGCATATCTACCGAGGGAGATTTAGTATACTATATAGCACAATACTCTCAAATGGGAAGTAACAATCTAGTGACTCAGAAAACGCCATGGAACCATACTCAAACTAATGGGATTCTTTCTGGGTTTTTGTGTGTGTGTGTGTGTGTGTGTGGCAGGTTATGCTATTTGAACTGATTATCAGACTATTACGGTGTCCTAATCTCTGCTTTGTTTTCTTCCTCCACTTCAACGTCAACCCAATAATATACAAACTCATAATACGAAAGTGCTCTTCCGGAAGGCAACAAGGAGGCTTGCGCTAAGCCTGGCGAGCCCCTGAGCTCTTTGTTGGCTCACCTGTACCCATCATCGAGGCCACTCTGCTCACAAGGAAATGATTTTTGAGAGAAGGTCCACGTACACCTGATTTGTGGGTATGCTTTAAACCTGACAGAAAAGCAAAACTCTTCATACTGGTCAATCTCATAATCTTCACTTGATTTGGAAGCGTTTATAAATCCTTTTTCTGTAAAAAAAGAAAAAAAGGCATTTCTAAATTAGATGAGGTTCGTATGGAAACACCCTGAGAAGGTACAATAACATTTTATTCATCAGTATAACGTAAGACTACTCAGCTGTGGCTATGCTGCGGGTCAGATTGGACAGTCCAACAAGAAATGCAGGCGTCTTATCCCCAGTCATAAGCCTGAGCTCACCCACTTCTACAGTCCAGATCCCTTTAAGGGTTAGACGGTGGGGTGACTGGGGGGCTCAGTTGGTTGAGCGTCCGACCAGCCGAGGTCATCATCTCACAGTTCGTGAGTTCGAGCCCCACATTGGGCTCTGTGCTGACAGCTTCAGATCCTCAGTCTTCCTCTTTCTCTCTGCCCCCCCCACCCCGACTCAAGCTTTCTCAAAACTAAATAAACATCGAAAAAACATTTTTTTGAAAGAATTAGATGTAAATACTTGACTTTCCTCCCAAAGAAATGTATAAAACCTCCAGATTTTACAATTTCAAGAGACTGAAGGGCTCCCCCAGCCCAACCAAGCATGTACAACCGGAGGGATCTGCCGACAGAATCTGGACGCCCTTTACTCAGTCGCAACAGCTCTCTCAGTGAGTGACACGTTCAACATAAAAGAATGGCACCGCGAATAAAACAATCCAGCCAGCAGGGTTCACCAGGGTTTTTTTTTTCTTTGAAGCGCTTCCTCATTAGTTTGGTAGGAGAATCACCCATGTCCTAGCACTTTCAGTATGGCTGGACGCTGCCGCCTGATATGAGACTCCTGAAGCATGGTTACTGTCACTTCCTCGACAACCCACCCACTTTCAGTGCATCTAACCGCTTGTCCCTTCTCTCCGTCATCGCTCATCACCCTGTCAGTTGGTGCTCAGAACGAGGATGGTAAAACCTTCGTTTTCGAGCATAATTCATTCCGGAAACGTGCTTGGATATCATAACGTACTTGTATATCACAGCGAATTCCCAGAACCATTGGCTCAGTTGTGATCATGTGACATTCGGCGTCAGGTACTACTCCTATCGCAAGACATCGCTCGTTTATCGAGTCAAAATTTCTTAGAAATGTTTGCAGAACATTGTCTTGCAGAACACCCCCAGAACAAGTTACTCCCAACCCAAGGTCTTACTGTATTTATGAAGCGCCTATTTCGTGTCAAGCTCTCTGCCAGGGTCTGGGACTACAAGTACGGAAGAGATTTTTCCCGTCCTTCGGGAACTTACAGTCTATTGGTAAGTTGTGGGAAGACCGCAAACACAGATGGTCACGTCACAAGGCCAGGGCTAAGAGAGTACTAAGACAGTGCCACTCAAGCGAGCATGGTTTAAGTGGAAAAGGAAGGGCGGAGGGAGCTTATATATGCAAAAGCTATTTTAATTCAGTCGTTCTCAGCTTTCTGACACTAACATTATACTGAAATCAGAATTTGCCGGACGTACCTCACATTCCACACTAAAGCAACTAAACGTATCAAGAAAGATTGCGCGAGCAGCCTGCATTACCTATGATGGTAACCAAAGCTGATTTACTGGGATGTTCGGAAGAGGAACAAGTGTAATGGCCAGTGTCGTTTCTTCCCACTGATGATACAAAAGCAAACAGAATCCGTATCATAGTTCTGTTTGTAGAATAGGTACTCATCTCAAAGTAGCTGCCCTAGGTTTTAATAAAACAGAGTTTGAATTTAATGACTTCAACCTGTACTATTTGGACGTCGTCTCTGCAGTTTCAGAAGGCAAACTGGTCATATTACCTCCTCCAAGGCTTTATTTTCTAATTCCCAGGTGAGTCCGAATCCATGATTCACATGAACAGCTTTGCACCTTATCCATAAGGGTTCCCCTACTTTAAGAAATAGTTGTGGCAGTGTGGTCTGCGGAGTCTGATTGAGATCTGGAAGGATGACACACATCCCGAGTAAGAAAACAGAGCGATTTTTTTTTTTTCCCTCATTGCAAAAATACATCCTGAACATTCGGAAGAACAAAGATTTTAGTGTCATCTCAAATGTTACAAGCTGCTTTCACGGAAGACTCCTTTAGAGACGGTCTACCCCTTTTATAAAGAAGGCAGCTGCTACAGAATCCATAATATTCCGTGCCAAGTGGCATAAGGAACTAGGGCGGCCCTGAAGGGGAATGATCACCCAGGCGCTTGCTGTTAACGTCAGGTCGTTCCTAAATCACGGAAAAGCTCACATTCTCGTGCTCCTACCTATTGTGAACAGCTTGGTACACTTTCTGCCCAGCTCATTCCTTGCACAGCACCTTATGTCTGTTCCAAACAGTTCATGAAGTACGCTTTCCTCCTTCGTGACAACAGCTGGACTCTCCCCTTTACAGCTGCAATTAGAAAAGAATTGCCATTTGACTAAACACCTTTTAACGTTACAGACGAACGTGCAGGAGAGAAACAAAGGCAAAGGTTCCAGAGCCTGTTGAAGAAAAAGGAGCGGATCAGAAGGTGAACAAACCCGGCGCCTGGGGGGGCCCAGTCGGTCAAGCGACCAACTCTTGCTTTTGGTTCCGGTCAGGATCTCCTGGTCCGTGAGATCGAGCCCCGCGTCCAGCTCTGCGGTGACAGCATGGAGCCGGCTTGGGATTCTCTCTCTCCCTCTCTCTCTCTGTCTCTCTCTCTCTCAAAATAAATAAATAAACTTTAAAAAAAGGTAAACAAACCCAAGTCTAAGGTTTCTAGTTAGTTATCTGAACCCATCAACACTGGAGGGAATGACATACATTTTTATGGAAGTTTAAATTTGGGGGGGGGGGGGGGTGGGTGACCTCTTCTGTTGCTATTCTTTAGAGAGAGAGAGAGACAATAGAAAAGGAAGACGAAAGAGGAGGAAAAAAGACGAGAAAGAAAAGCAGGATTAGGTTTTAACACAGCCTGACAAGGTGAGTGTCTTTCCTTTGAAGCCCAAAAGAGGACAACAAGGGAGGGGGAGAGAAGAAGGTTGCAGGTCCCAGAGTCTGCAGAGCTCAAGAAGAGGAGAGGCATCACTCAGGAAGGAAGTCAGCGGGTCTACCTCCTCACCCCCACCCCTCACCCCAGCCCCTCCTCAGCCCCCCTACCCTCACCTCCTCACCCCCACCTCCTCACCCCAGCCCCCCACCCTCACCTCCTCACCCCCACCCCCTCACCCCAGCCCCCCACCCTCACCTCCTCACCCCCACCCCCTCACCCCAGCCCCCCACCCTCACCGCCTCACCCCCACCCCCTCACCCCCACCCCCTCACCCCTACCCCCTCATTCCCACCCAGTCATCCCCCCTCACCACTCCCCATCTCACCCCTCTACACCCTCACCGCCACCTTCACCCCCTCATCCTCACCCTCCTCCCCTCCCCCACCCAGCATAAAATAGACTTGGATTCCTCCCAAGAGTGTCCCCAACTGCTGCCTTGCTGGAAGCAGGGATCACTTGCAGCCTGTGTACGACCACTTTTCTCCTCCTTATCTCTTTAGTCAAGGGCATCCTTTTCTTTGTTGACACACCATTCCTTCAGGGTATTTTTTTCTTATTACAAGACAACAATAATTGGGTTCATTGTGGAAATCTTGGCAAAGACAGAAAACCCAAAGGAAAGAATTTTAACTGCCGGTATTCCTGCTGCCCTGAGATAACAACCGTTATTATTTGGTGGGTAGGTTTCCCATCTTTTTTTTTCCCCCCCAATGCACCTGTTACATACGTACCCACAGGTGTTCTCTTCTTTTCCTCTAGAATTTGGGATCACATCCATATCATTTGGTGACCTAATTTTTTACTTCTTTCTCCTTATACTCAGTCCCATTTTTCAATAGAATTGTTTAGTAAGTTTTTGGTAGTTAAAACTGCATGAGTTCTCAATTTGTGAGAACGTAGCTATGGCACATATGAAAAATGGAAGCAAACATTTATATAGTACTATCTGCCAGCCACCAATCTCCATGCTTCATGTATGTCGATCCATTAAATCTCTGTAGCATAAGGTACGTACTTTTCCAGCCCCATTCTTCTGAAGAGCCAATTTATGTGCACAGTATGATGTCAACTCCATTAGAAAAAGACCAAAAGTAAAGTAATAATAGCCATTATCTCCGTGCCCGTCATACCTTTCACTCTGTGAATCGCAGAACACCCACTCCACGGTCGGTTCTGGAATGCTCTCAGATATGCAGACCAGCGCGTCCTGGTGTTCCATTTTTCTAAAGTAAGGTCTCCTTAGTGTGTAAAGCAGCGTGTCTAAAGCATCATAAATTATTAACATTTTAATATTTAAAAAAAAAACTGTCTTAGTAGCCCCTCACGAAAAGAATTCTACATCGTTAAGAAAATACTAAGAAAAAATATTTTATACCATAGCCATGTCTTCTGCCCCCCTCCAAATATAAACAATAATATATCCCCTCCTCACCAATCTATTAAATTCAACTCTGGCTGAAATGCCAACTTCAGTATTTAGCTAATTTCTTGGGGTATTTCATAAACCTAGAGACAATTAAAGTTAAGTAGAATGAAGCCATGTAATAATACAAATATTAATATGCACAGGAAAAAGACTAGAAATAATGTAAAGTTTGGGGTGCCTGGGTGACTCAGTCAGTTAAGCATCTGACTTGATTTCGGCTCAGGTCACGATCTCACAGTTCGTGAGATCGAGCCCTGCATACGGTTCAGGGCTGACAGCGCAGAGCCTGCTTGGGATTCTCTCTCTCTCTCTCTCTCTCTCTCTCTGTCACTCCCCTGCTTGTGCTCTCTTTCTCTCTCAGAACAAAGAAATAAACATTAAAAAAGAAAAGAAAAGAAATAACATATAGCTTAAAACCCATGCTTATATAGTTTAAGACCCAAGTTTCTTCCCATGATTTTATCTAGAACCAGGCAGAAATATACTGATTTTAAAATGCAGAAATACAGCAGGATAAACTTAGAATTGAAACAGAATTGAGAGGTTCAGTTTGGTCTCCCATTTGCTTTGGGCGATTATACTTCACCTCCCCGCCCCAGCTTCTGCTTCCCATAATGTTTGACATACAAACTTTCTATTCTGTGTGGATCCCTGTGGTGACAGGGGTTCACTACCTCCCGAGGAAGATCAGTCCATTGTTCAACACACCTTGTCTGTTAAAAAAGTTTTCCTGTTCTAAATCCCAATCTCTGGTCTTACATTTTGTTTAAAAATATGATTATATATATATATAGAGAGAGAGAGAGACAGAGAGACAGAGAGAGAGGCAAAAGAATATATGAAGTATAAATTTCAAAGCAATTAGTCTTTATTATTAAATAAATATAAATGCCCATAGACTGATATCCAACACAATAACTGAAATATTAATAAATATCTACTTTTCTGCTTCTCACCATCTCAACCCTAGGTAACCTTTATCCTGATTTTGTGTTTATTATTCCTGTGCTCTTAAAAATGTTTTCACCACACAGCTCTGCGTCCCCAAACAATATGTTGGTTTGTTTTCTGGTTTTCAAAATATGGTATCCTCAATAGGTCGTCTTCCACAACTTCCTTTTCTTATCCAACCTCATGTTGTTAAGATTCACCCATGGTTTTGCATGTGGCTATACTACATTCATTTTTTACATAGTATTGCATTGGTGAATATATTACAATCTGTTACTCCATTTTCTTGCAACGGACCTTTAGCTCGTGACCAATCTGTTGTGTTTACCAACAATAGTGCTATGAACATTCTATCCATTTCTACTAAGGCAGGTGTGTAGATTTCTTTACACAGGGGACCTGCTGGCTTATATGATATGAGCACAAGTTCAGCTATACACATAATGATAGTCTGTTTTCCAAAGTGGTGATACTTTACATAATTTACATTTAAATGTAATAACTTACATGTAAATAGGACATGGGATTTCCCATTGTTCTTTTTTTTTTTTAATATTTTTAAATGTTTTTATTTATTTTTGAGACCGAGACAGAGACAGAGCCTGAGCAGGGGAGGGGCAGAGAGAGAGGGAGACACAGAATGTGAAGCAGGCTCCAGGCTCTGAGCTGTCAGCACAGAGCCCGACGTGGGGCTCAAACCCACGGACCGCGAGATCATGACCTGAGCCAAAGTCGGACACTCAACCGACTGAGCCAGCCAGGTGCCCCTAGAGCAACTGTTTTTAAGTGTAGCTTTACTCACACATGAAAATCTTTCAGAGATTTAAAATCAGAAGCAACCATCAAGGGAGATAATTACCATCCAAAGTATTTTAACTACTTAAGCCAGGTTCCCTGACTTATATGCCGGGAAAGTTTCCTCTACATTATACTGCAATCAGGCTTTTTTTTTTTTTTTTTTTCCAAAATATTTCCTTCTGTGTCCTAAACATTCTCAATTCCTTCGGCTGTTCAAACTTCAGAAATTCCTGTTCTTCACTATCGGGTTGTTTTGTTTTGTCAGTACGCAGCTGAAAAAAAAATGTAGAACCGAGAAGAATAATCATCCATTAATTTCCCGGACCTGCACCCTCCATCGGAGGCGGCCGAGGTTCGGCTTTCCTGTTTTGTAGCAACCCAGCCTTACTTGCTGGTTACCGCTAAACCTGTGGTTCGCTAAACCCTTTCCTCTTTTTCACACTGTTGCCAAATCCTCCTCTACCAGGTTTTTTTGAACCTCACCACCCAACAGGATGCTGAAAGCACATTACAATGAACTTGGGTAGCTGCTGTCCTATTTTTACACTGTAAATAATAGATGAAAAGAAGGTACCCTAGGGGCTCCTGGGTGGCTAAGCAGGTTGACTCTGGCTCTTGATTTTGGCTCAAGTCACAATCCCAGGGTCATGGGATGGAGCCCAGGGGCTCACTGAGTGTGGAGCCTGCTTGGGATTCCCTCTCCCTCTCTCTCCCTCTCTCTCTCCCTCTCTCTCTCTCTCTCTCTCTCTCTCTCGGGGTGCCTAGGTGGCTCAGTCAGTTAAGCCTCCGACTTCGGCTCAGGTCATGATCTCACAGCTTGTGAGTTCGAGCCCCGCGTCGGGCTCTGTGCCGACAGCTCGGAGCCTGGAGCCTGCTTCGGATCCTGTGGCTCCCTCTCTCTCTGCCCCTATCCTGGTTGTGCTCTCTGTCTCTCATAAATGAATAAATGTTAAAAAAAGATTTTTTTCTTTGCCATCACTAGGCCCGTGTGTAATTGGGAGAAACAAGAAGCCAGAAAGCCATGCAGGTGGTGAATGCCAACCACACAGTCGCCTCCATAAGAACATTTGGATTGTTCCCGGCGGTTTGCAGAGTGATCTAGCATTTGTATAAATAAAGTAGCCACTAGCTCCGTGTGGTTATTCAAGGGCCGTCAAGACCTTGGTCCTCAGTCACACTGGCCACATTTCAAGTGTTCAACGGCCCCACGCGGCCTGTGACTACGTTGTTAGAGCAGACACAGACCTTTCCAACATCTCAGGGAGCTCTCCTGGATGCTGCTAAGATCCTACAATCCTGTAAGGTGTGCATTTTCTTTCTTTTTTTTTTTTTTTTTGAGGTGTGCATTTTTATCTCCGTTTTACAGATAAGAAATTTGAGGTTCAGAGAGATTAAGTGACCCGCCAAAGGTGGCAGTGACAGGCCCACAATAAGAACCCAGGACTTCTGACTCCAAGGTCAAGGTCGAAATGTTTCCCATTTCTTCCCTGTCAGTCAAAAAAATGGGTGGGGGAAAAGCCAAATAGAGAGTGTCCTGGGTTTTTTTTTTTTTTTTTTTTTTTTTTTTTTATTTTTGAGACAGAGAGAGACAGAGCATGAACGGGGGAGGGTCAGAGAGAGAGGGAGACACAGAATCGGAAGCAGGCTCCAGGCTCCGAGCTGTCAGCACAGAGCCTGACGCGGGGCTCGAACTCACGGACCGCGAGATCGTGACCCGCGCCGAAGTCGGACGCTCAACCGACTGAGCCACGCAGGCGCCCCGTAGTGTCCTGGGTTTTGAAGAGTGCTCATTCTGATAGCACACGGACGGGTCTGTCAGAGGGTCTCAACAGGTTATGTGGATGGTGGGAGCGAGTGCAGTCATTTCAGCTACATATTGAGGGAAACCTGAATACTGTGTCCCGAGCAGCTGGCAAAAAGCTCATGGGCTCTACACCATCCCTTCGGAATGTCGTGAATACCGAGTAGCAACGGGCACTTACTTCTTATACTCACTGTAAACAATATTGTATAATTGGTAGCTTCACTCTGAATGAAAAGTAGGTATTCTCCAGCTTGGGTTTCTGTCATTTTCAAAATGACCATGGAAACAACCCCTCTGAAAAAACACACACACACACAAGAAAGAGAACTAGTTATTCTGGAAAACGTGTGAAACTAAAATGTAACATTTCATACTGAGTCAGAAGGCGGCCTGGTGGCTCTCACATTCCATCTCCGACGGTGGCACAGGGGGCAGGCTACTCAGAGAACACAGCTTCTCACGCAGCCTGAGCCTTGTTGAGTTGGACTTTGACTTTGATTCAGTCCCTCCCCTCAGAGTGAGTGACCTCCATTCTAGCGCCTTCACTTCAGGCTTCTCCAGCCTCTTGGAGGGAAAACTCCCGTCCCCAAATGCACAGGCTTGGGGGGACACTCCCATCAGCAATAACGGGCTATTCCCTTTAATGGCAAGCCACCCTCCACAGTTATATTGCCCAGTCACCTGGCCACTAGTCTCAGTTCCCCATTTGCAGGCCCAGATTACCGTACAGGCAAGACGCACAGAGATAAGAAACAATGTTTTGCATGTGTCTTGCTCTAGATGATCAAGTTCAAGTGAAATCTGAGACAAGGCGTTATCCTATGGGAAGGAGGAAATCACAGATACAGATACGTAAGGATACAGAGGTCTCAGTGTTTGTGCTTTTTAACTTTTTGGATCCTTGGTAAAGATCAGTTTGGCTGGGGAGCCTTCTCTTCAAGGAAACAACTTCCGATGCGTTGTTTGGTAATACCCATTGTCATTAAAGCTTAAAATATCCTCTAGTAGTTTGTTGAGTAATGCTGGGTTTAAATTTGCACTTTCTGACCTTTCGACCCGTACTACTCAACGCTGGTCTCCCTCCAACTGTGTTAGCTGCAGCTGGGAGTTGACAGATATGCGGACTCTCAAGGCCTACTGAATCAGAATCTGCATTTTAACAAGCTCCCCAGGAAAATCCAAACGCACATGATATCAGAGACGCCCTTCCCCAGAGCTCCACGCCGCACGGTTCAAGAATACGTGTGCTTGCGTTCATAAGGACAGTAAATTCGTAGGATCCATGTTTGATTGGAGTCTGCAGGTATTTTGGCACTCTGTTTTCCTTCTCTGAACCATTCAGTCTCCTGGTGTCATTTGTGAACTCTTGTCCATAACCCACAAAACTGTAAGAAAGTTCTCAAAGCCTAGGTGTTCACGCTTTCTGGCCCTGAGTCCAGAGACACGCTTCTATAATTCTGTACCACGGAAAAGCTGTTAAATAGTTCTGGTACTAAGTTAGTTAATCCACATCAGACCCATGACCTTGGCTAACAAATGGGACCGTCTGTCCTAAAATCCAAAAAGGCAACCTCTCATGAACTGAAAAGAAAAAAACAACAACAAAAAAAACCCCTACGTTTTTACTTTGCGTTTTGGTCTCAATCCAGTGAGAACTGTTGTGGCATAACATTTTAAGGTTACCAGAACATTTCTTGAAGCCAAAATTCTGCCTAAAAGAGGGCTTTGGTTTAACCCCAAGATACAAGTAACCAAAAAACAGAAGTGAGTAATACGGCCTCAAAAGAGGAAAGGAAAATGAATGTGCTCCAAGACTTAGAACCAAACTTCAGAATTATAGCTACTGTCCTAAAAATTACTTATGAGTTTGTTTGACCTTAAAGGAACAAATGCAAAAAGTTGGTACGAATCGGTCACAGATACATCCCCCCCCTACGTCAGGCAGGCAGGTTACCCCCTGTGGACCATGTAGGTACCACTTCCTGCACTGTTGCTGGAAACACAATGCCTCCTCTACACCATGGGACCCCAGAACACCCCCAAGAACTAGAGAGAAAAGCAGCTTTAGAATTATTAAGTGGGCATTTAAATGGCTTGTGCCGCTTTCTTCCTGCCCCTATCTGGGATCATCCACAGGGGCTGGGACAGCAGAGGGCAGCAATCGGCAGAGTTAGATACAAACTTGGCCATTAAATCACAATTCTTGGCTGAGGTGTCTTTTTCTAGATCATGAGACCAATATTCCTCATACACGGATCCATTTCTTACTAAAACACTTTGTGACTGTCGCCCATCATTGCAATTCTGCTCAGAATTCAGACTATGAAACAAAACAGATTAAAACCAAATGTTCTTTCCCCGAGCATTCCCCAAAAACAGCTTCTGACTACTTTAAGGAGAATGTAATGAAAAGTTTCTAACATTTTACCTTTCAGACAAGATCCGATTAAAAAAGTAAGACATCCTAAAAATCCCAAATACTCTTTTCACTATTTGTTGTACATTTTTCCAGCCATTCACTGCCTTCTTAAGCCCTAACTATATCTGTGTATCTATATGTCATTTTTTAAGTTAACCGGCTTTTTTTCTTTTTTTAGAGTAAATCTAGATTGACAGAAAAATTGAGCAGAGAGTACAGAGAGATCCCACTTATGTCCTCCCCACGCAGTTTTCACTATTATTAACATCTTGCATAGGTGTGGTATATTTGTTACAACTGGTGACCCAACACGGGTACTCACTCAAGGTCACAGTTAACATTAGAACTCACTTTCCGTGTGGTACATCCTATAGGTCTGACAGCTATTTAATGCCAGGTATTCATGTCCTAACTGTATTTTTAGTTCAGCATTTCTCTGGAGATAAAGAGTTATAATGGATATGGATAGAAATTTGAAAAGAAACACCGTATGAACCACATTCTGCGGCCAGGATGTTTTCCTCCAAAAATCCTTGTGGGGGCACATTCCCCAACCCACCCTCTCTCCGCCCCCTCCCATCCCCCTCCCCTCCCCCCCCCCCCCCCCCCCCCCCCCCCCCCACCATCCTCCAGCCCAGTTACCTGTTTTGTAAATCAAAGTGTGGCTGGCAATTCAGCGAGCTGTGCTTAAAGACCCAGAGACAGGAAATGTTCCCTGGGGTGTTGACCAGGACTTGCAGTGTGATGGATGCAGATATGTCCACTTCCACAGTGGCCGCTCCATAAACCACCTCTGCGCTCTCGGGTTTCAAGGCACACCCAAGGTCTTCTGCGGGTTCTGATGCCTGAGTGGAAACAACGTGAATTGACTACAAGGGCACGTTTGATGCATCCTCTTCTTGGCTGGAACCTGTCTTTTTTTCTTTAATGTTTTTATTTCTTTTTGAGAAAGAGAGAGAGAAAGACAGAGCACGAGCGGGGGTGGGGGGCAGAGAGAGAGAGAGAGAGAGAAAGAGAGAGAGAGAGGGAGACACAGACTCCGAAGCAGACTCCAGGCTCGGAGCTGTCAGCACGGAGCCCGAGGCGGGGCCTGAACTCACGAACTGCGAGATCAGGACCTGAGCTGAAGTCCGAGGCTTAAGCGACTGAGCCACCCGGGCGCCCCTGACTGGGACCTTTATCAAGGAGGTCGACACCGGAGAACATGTCACTGACCGAAAATCCTATTATTCACAATTTTCTATAGAAAAGATAGATAACTTTAGGCCGCATTTCTAATATATTTGACACACTGTTGGGAGTTGAATTGTGTTCCCCCTAAAATTCAGATGTTGCATCTTAAGCCCCACTGCTTCAGAATGTGACCTTATCCAAAATAAGGCCTTTCCACAGGTGATCAAGTTAAAACGAGGCCATTTGGATGGGCTCTAATCCAGTGTGCCTGGCGTGCTGACAGGAAGGGGCAATTTGAAGGAAACACACACCCGGAAGCGTGCCATGTGAAAGTGACGACAGTGGGGCACGTGGGGGACTCAGTAGGTAGCGTCCGACTCTTGATTCTGGCTCGGGGCATGATCTCACAGTTCATGAGTTCGAGCCCTGTGTTCAGAGCCTGCTTGGGATTCTCTCTCTCCCTTTCTCTGCCCCTCCCCTGCTCTCTCTCTCTCTCAAAATAAATCAATAAACTTAAAAAAAAAAAGAAAAGAAAATGAAGATGGAGCTCTAAGGGCCAAGGAGAAAGGCCTGGAACAGAGCCTTCAGAAGGGACCAACCCTGAGGACGTCTCGATTTCACACTTCTAGCCTCCAGAACTACGAGACAATAAATTTGTTGTTTAGGTCAGTCTGTGATACTGTGTTACGGCAGCTCTAGCAAACTAATGTACAAACAATAGTCACAAAATTCGTAATAGGCGGGTAACTGTGTTTGTGATTATTGGTATGTCGATAAGAATCTACATGGCAATGGCAAATTGGTACCTGTGTTAGAAGAAACTTAAAAACTTAAAAACCAAAATATTTTCTGGGCAGATTCCCACCCCTCCACCCCCCACCTTGGCTCACTGCCACCACCATACTTCTTGGTGGCTTTAAGTTACTGAGGTTATGTTGAGAGGAAGGTGTGATAGCAACTTCTGTCTCGGGACCCTTCACCTGTCACTCTCCTAACACCCAGCACAACATGCCCACGCACACATGTGCATGAAGACACACACACACACACACACACACACACACACACACACACACACACAGGCTTCTTCAGGTGAAGAGCAGGGTAGGTAGGTCTTCTGCTACTGATCACAAGCCATACTTCTGGCTTTCTGTATTCATTTATTCAGCAAGTAACGGGTAAGTTCATGTACTCAATATCTGATAAGTGCTAGACCATCTACTGGGCACTATGGGACTAGGAAGAAAAGACATTGATTTTGTCCTTAAAGGGTTTCAAGTCTAGTAGGAAGGAATAACTAAAACACCGGGTGAAATACAATGTGCCCCATGAAAAGACACCAACTACTTTGATGGGGGCGCCTGGGTGGCTCAGTCGGATAAGCATCTGACTTCAGCTCAGGTCATGATCTCGCGGTTCGTGGGTTCGAGCCCCACGTCGGGCTCTGTGTTGGCAGCTCAGAGTCTGGAGCCTGCTTGGGATTCTGGGTCTCCCTCTCTCTCTGTCCCTCCCCTGCTCGCACTCTGTTCTCTCTCTCTCTCTCAAAAATAAATAAACATTAACAAAAAATCTTAAAAAAAAAAAAAAAAGAAAAGAAAGAAAGGTAAATTTGAGTGCTCTGGAACTTTGGAGAAGAGACAGGTAACTTCCAAGCTGGGATGGGGGTGGTGGGGATGCTTCATTGAAATCCAGAAATTGAGCTGGGTCTTTTTTTTTTTTTTTTTTAATATTTTATTTATTTTCTGAGAGAGAGAGTGCGTGCAGGGGAGGGGCAGGGAAAGAGAGGGAGACACAGAATCCAAAGCAGGCTCCACGGCCCGGAGCTTGACGTGGGGCTCAAACCCACAAACAATGAGATCATGGCCTGAGCGGTACTAAGCCACCCAGGCCCCCCTTAAAAAAATTTTTTTTAATGTTTTATTTATTTTCGAGCTGGGTCTTAAAAGACAGGCACAGAATAAAGTAAAAACAAAACGAAACAAAATAAAAAAACCTGACATGCTGGAAGAAAATATTTGCAACACAGACTACAAATAAATCCCCCTAATTTATAAAGAATTTTTTTGACAATGAGGGATGCAGGACCAAAACACAAAAGAAAAATGGGAGAAAGAACTGAGTAGACAGTTCACCAAAGACAGATAGAAAGACTTGCCCTTCAACATATGAAAAAAATGTTCAAACTCAATTATAACTAGAAAATATAAATTAAAACAACACTGAGGGGCACCTGGGTGGTTCAACTGGTTAAGCGTCCGACTCTTGCTTTCAGCTCAGCTCATGATCTCACGGTTCTTAAGTTCGAGCCCCATGTCAGGCTCCGTGCTGCCAGTACAGAGTCTGCTTGGGATTCTTTCTCTCTCGCTCTCTCTCTGCCCCTCCCCTGCTCACATTCTCTCTCTGAAAATAAATAACTAAACTTAAAAACAACAACAACAACAACAACAACAACAACAACAACACTGAGATACTACTTATCTGTCAATCTGCCAAAAATTTTGAAGTATGACCACACGTTTTGTTGGTGAGGTTGGGAGGAAGCAGCTATTATATACATTTCTGGAGGAACGCACGCTGGTACAACCCTTCTGGGGAGCATCTGGCAATAGCTAATACAACTATGTGTGCTTGGGGCACCTCGGTGGCTCAGTCGGTAAAGTGTCCTACTCTTGATTTCAGCTCAGGTCATGATCTCGTGGTTCATGAGTTCAAGTCCCATATCAGGCTCTGCACTGACAGTGTGGAGCCTGCTTGGGATTCTCTGTCTCTTACTCTCTGTGCCCTGCACTCACTCGTGCCCTCCCTCTCTCTTCCTCTCTCTCAAAGATAAATAAATAAATGTAAAGAAAAGAAAAATATTATGTTGGATACTATAAAGTTAAAGACAAAAAGAATTGTACACAAAGGCTGTATTCGAGTTCGTAATTCTGTTTCTCACTGGGGTGTGGGTTAGCAATTCTGAAATCAGGTTACGTATACACTAGGTTTACATAAGTCATTTATTATAGATAATTAGAACCAGGTTTCTTACTCTCGAAGAACGAAGTACAAAATTGGAAAGAAGAAAAGGTTGAATAAACCCTTTGCTGAATTGAAAGCTGAATTGAAAGCAAAGTTATCAGCATGATTTCTGGTGGTATATACATAGATAGGTAAATAGATAGATATAGAGATGATAGAGAGATAAATAGAGTGTGTGTGTGGGGGGGGGGGGGAGTAGTATAAGTACATACATTGCCTAGAGGCAATGACGTCCCAATAGCAATGAGCACACCCAACTCTCAGACCTTGGTTTCTAAACACCATTCTCCAGTGTTTTGGAGAGCTTTTTAGAGAAATGGCTCATTCCAGGGCTGAACTGTCCTGCAGCCCTGGAAAGTAAGGAAGTGCTTGAGAAAACAAGGGAATGTGTTGAAATGACACAGAAGTCAATATGAAGTGGCTCCCAATGGCCTAGGTTGGACAAATCTGAATACCATAATAAAAATGATAGTCTCAGGTCATAACTCATAGAATAGAATAAATATCTCTGAGTCCATATTGATATGAATAAATTGAGTAGAAAGAAGAGATGGCTCTTCTTCACAGAATTCCACTGTATAAATGTAGAGGGAATGGGGGGAAAAGAAAATCACCCTTAGGCGAACATCACAGTAAAACTGTTGTGGCAAGATCCCCACTGGGTGCTAAAATCAGTAGGTGAAAATTGGAGGAGAGACCGGATATTTGCATCTTCCTCCAGATACTTGTTAATTACAAAGAAAACAAACAGTAACTCTGCAGTGGAGAAACCCAGCACCCACACCACATTCATCTTCAAACAGAAATGATAAATGATGACTTTAAACAATTAAGTGGGTTGGGGGAACAGTAAAATCATCTTACTTTGGTTCTAGGATATATTGGTAACACAGCTAAGGATATAGCTGCCTATTTATTCGAGTTACATTGGCACGTTTTGTCTACTAGAGTGCTTGGTTATTCAGAACGCGCCCGAACTATAAGATTCCCAGAAAGATGTCTCATCTGGGGCACCTGGGTGGCACGGTCGGTTAAGCCCCTGACTTCGGCTCAGGTCATGATCTCACGGCTCGTGAGTTCGAGCCCCGCATCGGGCTCTGTGCTGACAGCTCGGAGCCTGGAGCCTGCTGTGGATTCTGCGTCTCCCTCTCTTTCTGCCCCTCCCCTGCTCACGCTCTGTCACTCTCTCTCTCTCAAAAATAAATAAACTTTAAAAAAAAGAAAGAAAGAAAGAAAGAAATATGTCTCATCTGAGCCGTGTGAACTGTGGATGAAATCTAAACCATTATTTTCAAGAACGCTGCTACCCTAATAATCCACTTCACGTTAAAGTAGGAAAATACCCAAAAAGAGCAGCTTCAACTTCAAGGAGGTAAAAGCCATGCAGACTGCACATGTTTGCAGCATCTAGGATTTGCAGGATTGTCTGTTAAATGCTGTTTGAGAGCGATTAGGTCTTAATCCAACCCTGAATATTGCATAAGCATACAATTTATACTGCATGAAAAAAATAATGCAGGACTTAATACTAGGAACCAAGACCCATTGTTAGCTCTTTTTGAAGACTGTATTTTATAAGAAAACACTTAAACGTAAGCAGCTATTTTCTTAAGTTGAAAAGACAATAAAAGTTTAAAACATCATGGCAAATAATATTAACATTTTTTTGTCCACACTGAAATCCTGTGTATGCAAAATGTCATTATTAATAAGCAATATGTTATGAGGCCAATTTCTGTTAAAAATCTGACATAAAAAATCATGTTTTAAATCAGAAGTTTTATTTATTTATTTATTTATTTATTTATTTATTTTTAATGTTTATTTTTGAGAGAGACAGGGACAGAGTGTGAACAGGGGAGGGGCAGAGAGAGGGAGACACAGAATCTGAAACAGGCTCCAGCCTCTGAGCTGTCAGCCCAGAGCCCGACGCGGGGCTCGAACTCACAAGCCATGAGATCGGGACCTGAGCCGAAGTCGGACGCTTAACCGACTGAGCCACCCAGGCGCCCCCGGAAGTTTTATATTCTTATAAAATTCACACTATTTTTAAAATTTGAGAATATTTTCGCTATCTCTGATTTTAGGGGGGTGGGGAGTGAAGTTCAGGGCATCATGTTATGTGTTTAGGTATTACACCCATGTAAAAGAAAACAGTGACTACCCATCGGCATGAATCCTTCACTGAAAATGTTCACGGAATCGGCTAAGGTATGCTCCCTTTTTGCCGTATATTTCTAATATTTTGAAATATTTTCAGTCCTCTATTATTTAAGCTGCCTTCCTCTGAGTAAATACCTAAGCTGTTATACGAACTGCTTGGAGGAGAAGGGTGATGAAGAACAAAGGTGGAACCCAACGGAGCCAGAGTCGGATAATAGAGCAATCTCATGTCAGCTTAATGGGAAGTCACTGAAGGGTCCAAGCCAGGCAGTGAAGGATGTAGCTGTGCCTCAGAAAGAACAGTCTGGCAGCCCTGTCTGAGATGAACTCTAGAAGGAAGAAGTCCCTTGCGATATCATTGGGATTCTGGGGGAGATACTGAGGGCTTGAATTCTGGAAGTGGCTGTGGGACCAGAGAATAGGAGATTAAGTGAGAACTATCAAAGCAAGGAAATTGACAAGACTTGGTAACTGACCGAATGTGAAGGTAAGGGAGAGAGAGGAAGCAGCCCAAAAGGATGCTGACCTTTCAAGCCTGGGAACTAGACAGGGGCCGAAACAGAAATCAGTTAATACAAGTATAGGAGCAGGTTTGGGGAAGTAGAGATGAAATAAAATAGGTAGATTTTAATGAGCAAACGGAAAACCCATTTTAACCATAACCAGGAGGCAGTTGGAAATTAGGGGCTCAGGTTTGAGGGAGAAGCTTGGGTTCTCTTCAAGGAGAAAGGGTAATTTCTGTTACTTATTCATGCTCAGCATTGGTGTCCTTCCTGAATTCAAACCCGAGAGAATGTGATCTGGATGGAATGGAGTGCATACGAGTACATAATATACTTACAAACACAGAAAGAAAAATCCATATGGCCATGGCAGGCCTCAACAGCTTACAAAGTATGGTCTCTAGAGAAAATAGCTAAAGTTAGAATTTTAACATTACTTTACCATGGGATACGATGATGATATCCCCAGTGATGAATCATTGTTCTTATGATTGATTAAAACACACTTGATCACAGGCAGATCTTGATTTGTAATAGTCTCAAATATCATTGCTGAAAAAACAACTGTAAAACAAAATAAAGACAAGGATGTTGATAACACGCACACCTTGAAAAGAAAGTATGTATTCATTGTACAACAAAACAACAAAACAAAATTAATCTGGCAAAGGTGGCCAACGGGAAAGTACATATGAAATACAACTTCATCAAAATCAAGTCTCACTATGAATCAGGGGCAGGGGTACTTGGAGCAGTGCTGTCTTCTAGAAGGTTCTGCAATGATAGAAATAGTCTTTGTGCTGTCCAATGTGATATTGACCATGTGAAATAAGCATAGTGGCTGCTAAGAATTTGAAGTAAGGGTAGTGCCCTGAGGAACTGATTATTTGCATGCAAGCAGTTTCTTCTTCTTTACGGATGCTTGTGAAATGTTTCCTTTCTGCCCTGAAAGTTTTAGAATTAGGTGCCTTACGGCCAGTATTTTCATCCGTCGTGCAAGATGCTCAGGGGGCCTTTTCAATCCAGAAACTCATATTCTTCTCTTAGGAAAAGGTTTTTGAATTATTTCTTTGATTCTTTGTCTCTCCTTCACCTTCTGTTCTCCTATCATTTGGATGTTTTCCCCCAAATGATTGACGATCCTGGACAGCGTGCTCATATATAAGAATGAAGTCTGACTTGCTGTCCCATCATCTCTGTATGGTTATTTTTAGGTTTTCTCCTGGGCTAATCAGATTCCCCAGGGGAGACTCCTCTCTTGTGTGGGCAGCCCACGTTCTGGGAGCCTGCTGCTAGCAGTTTGTACTCGTGTGGGGGTCCTGCAGTGGAAATCGGGTTGCTTTTCGGCTTTCTCATCCTCTATCTTATGATTCAGCTTTCTTCATGCGTTTGAAAGCTTTCTAAATTTTATTTTCTGCCTCTCCAGAAAATAAGTTTATGTCTTTAAAAAAAAACAAAACTGTGGGGGAAAGTGGGCGATGGGCATGGAGGAGGGCACCTGTTGGGATGAGCACTGGGTGTTGCCTGGAAACCAATTTGACAATAAATATCGTATTAAAAAAAACCAAAACCGTCATTTGGGGGGCCTGGGTGGTTCAGTCGGTTAAACGTCCGACTCTTGATTTCGGCTCAGGTCACGATCACACAGTTCGTGGGATCGAGCGGTCTGTTGGGCTCGGTGCTGACAGTGCAGATCCTGCTTGGGATCCTCGGTCTCCCTCTCTCTCCGCCCCTCCCCTGCTCATGAGCGCGCACACTCTCTCTCTGTCTCGCTCTCTCTCTCAAAATAAATAAACTTAAAACAAGATCAGATAAGGTAAAATAAAATGGTATTTCTTTAGTATCAATTTCTGGAAGTGGAATTAGTGGATTAAAGGATATAAACCTACTTAAATGGTTCTTGGAATGCATCGCCATTTGGTTTTCCAAAGGCGCCATGCCAATTTATATAGCTACATGTAAGGTGTGAATTTAATAGTTTTACTACAATCACATTAGCATTTAGTCATTATGGACTTTTTAATTCCCTGAATATAGCTCCTAGTCTTTTTTTTCCCCCTTTTTCTTTTTTTAAAAAAAAATCTCTAGACCCAACGTGGGGCTCGAACTCAGGACCCCGAGATCAAGCGTTGCATGTTCTTCCGTCTGAGCCAGTCAGGTGCCCCAACCCTAGTCTTTTAAAGGAAATCAAATGAGCACAGCTGCAAGGGATGGGGGAAACAAAACAAAATTAGCGAATTCAAGAACTTTCCCTGTTCTATGCTATTCCCTAGTGGTTTTTGCCCCTCCCCACTCTTTTTGCAAATAGTTTTATTCAGTATAATTAATATACAATAAGTTGAACATATTTAGAATGCATAATTTGGTAAGTTTTGACATAAATACATATCTATCTGTAAAACCATCGCCACAGTCAAGTTTCTGTGCCCCCAAAAGTTGCCATGTGCCTGCCTCTCTGTAATCCCTTCCTCCTACTCACCCCACAGCCACATACCAAGCAACCTCTGATCTCCTTTCTGTCACTATAGATTAGCTTGAATTTTCCAGGATTTCATATAAATGGAATCACATAGTACGAAATTTCTGGTTTTGTCTGGCTTCTATCAGTATGTATTATTTTTATTTTTTTTTAAATTTTTTTTTTTAACGTTTATTTATTTTTGAGACAGAGAGAGACAGAGCATGAACGGGGAGGGGCAGAGAGAGAGGGAGACACAGAACCGGAAGCAGGCTCCAGGCTCTGAGCCATCAGCCCAGAGCCCGATGCGGGGCTCGAACTCACAGACCGCGAGATCGTGACCTGAGCTGAAGTCGGCGCTTAACCGACTGAGCCACCCAGGTGCCCCAGTATGTATTATTTTTAGATTCATCCCTATTGTAGCAGTATATCGGTTGCTCATGCCTTTTAACTGATGGGTAGTAGTCTATTATATAGATATAACACAATATTTGAATTCATTTACCTGTTGACAGAATTTAAATTGTTTCCACTTTTAGCCTCTTTTTTTTTTTTTTTTTTTTTTTTTTAAATTTTTTTTAACGTTTATTTATTTTTGAGACAGAGAGAGACAGAGCATGAACGGGGGAGGGTCAGAGAGAGGGAGACACAGAATCTGAAACAGGCTCCAGGCCCCGAGCTGTCAGCACAGAGCCCGACGTGGGGCTCGAACTCACAGACTGCGAAATCATGACCTGAGCCGAAGTTGGCCGCTTAACCAACTGAGCCACCCAGGCGCCCCTCCACTTTTAGCCTCTTACAAATAAAGCTGCTATGAATATTTGTATGAAAGTCTGGGTATGGACATATGCTTTTATTTTTCTTGACTAAATACCAAGGATTGGAGTACCCAAGTCATATGGGAGGGAGGTGTCTATGTAACTTTCTGGTGCCAAACTGCTCTCCAAAGAGGTTGTATCATTTTATATCCCTATTGTCATTGTATGGGGATTCCAGCTGTGGAATTCACATCCTCACCAACACTTGGTGTGATGAGAATTTTTAATTTTAGCCATTGTACTAGGTATATGATATCTCATTGTGGTTTTAACATTGATTTTCCTACTAATGATGTTCAGTATCCTTTCAGATGCTTATATGACATACTTTATGTTCTTTGGCAGTGTTTTTGTCCACATATCTTGTCCAATTCAAGCCTTTTAAAACTGGGTCGCTTATTTTCTTATTATTGTTTTGATAGTTTTTTCCTCCTAGTTTCATTATGTTACTGTCAACATGTAACATTGTATAAGGTTAAGGTATACAATTACATCCCCAGGATTTATTTTGTAACTGGAGGTTTGTACCTTCTGACCACCTTCACCCATTTCTTCCACCCCCAACCCATGCCTCTCACAACCACCAATCTGATCTGTTTCTGTGAGTTTGACTTTTTAGATTCTACAGATTAGTGAGATCGTGCAGTATTTATCTTACTCTCTCTGACTCATTTCACTTAGCATAATGCCCCCAAGGTCCATTCATGTTGTCAAAAATTTCTTTCTTTTTTTACAGTGGAATAATATTCATAAATAGATAGATACCTATCTCAATAGCAACAACAAAAGAGAGAGAGAGAGAGAGAGAGAGAGAGAGAGAGAGAGAGGAAAAAGAAATCTGGTTGGAAACTGTGCCTCCTTTTTCCAAGGAGGGCAACATCACTAATCATTAGGGAAATACAAATCAAAACCACAGTGATGGGGCACCTGGGTGGCTCAGTTGGTTAAGCATCTGACTCTTGGATTCAGCTCTGGTCATTTTCTCACAGTTTCATGAGTTAGAGCCCCACATCTGGTTTTGAGCTGGCAGTGAGGAGCCTGCTTGGGATTCTCTCTCTTTCTCCCTCTCTCTGTCCCTTCCCTGCTTGCACTCTTTCTCTCACAAAATAAACAAACTTAAAAAATTAAAAAAAAAACAACCCACAATGAAATGTTATCTAACACCTGTTAGAATAAACATCATTTAAAAGACAAGAGATGACAAGTGTTGGCGAGGATATGGACAAAAAAAGAACCCTTGTGGGGCACGTGGGTGGCTCAGTCAGTTAAGCGTTCATCTTTGGTTCAGGTCATGATCTCGTGGTCCGTGGGTTTGAGCCCCACGTCGGGCTCTGTGCTGACAGCTCAGAGCCTGGAGCCTGCTTCGGATTCTGTGTGTGTGTGTCTCTCTCTGTCCCTCTCCCACTCATGCTCTCTCTCTCTCAGAAATAAGTAAACATTAGAAAAGAGAGAGAGAGAACCCTTGTACACTATTGGAGGGGATGTAAAGGGGCACAGCTACTATGGAAAACAGTATACATATAGATGTATATCCACCTACCTGCCTACCTACGTATCTATCTCACATTTTCTTTAACCACTCATCCATCAGTGGATACTGAAGTTGTTTCCAAGTCTTGGCTACTGTAAAAAGTGCTGTTGGGGGGGGGGGGGGTTGCAGATATCTATCTGAGATAGTGATTATCCTTCAGATACACACCCTGAAGTCGAATTGGTGGATCAAAGGCTCTATTTTTAATTTTTTTGGTAACTTATATACTCTTCCAAAGTAGCTGTACACATTCCCTCTGATAGTGCACAAGGGTTCTCTTTTGTTCATATCCTTGCCAACGCTTGTCATCTTTTGTCTCTTTAATGACGGCAATTCTAACAGGTGGTTAGAATTCTGACATTGTGGTTTTGATCTGCATTTCCCTAATGATTAGTGATGATGTCCTCTTTGGGAAAAGGGTCTACTCATTTCTTCTGTGCATTTTCCAACCAGATTTCTTTTTCTTCTTTTTTCCCTCTTTCTTTCTTTCTTTCTTTCTTTCTTTCTTTCTTTCTTTCTTTCTTTCTTTCTTTCTTTTCTTTCTTTCTCTCTCTCTTTCCCTCTTTCTTTCTTTCTTTCTTTCTTTCTTTCTTTCTTTCTTTCTTGTTGCTACTGAGTTGTAGGAGTTATTTTTATATTTCAGATATTAATCCTTTATCAGATATATAATTTGCAAATGCTTTCTTCCATTCCATAGGTTGCCTTTTCATATTTTTGATGGTTTCTGATGCTGTGCCAAAGCTTTTTAGTTTTGTGTAGTCCCATTCATTTATTCTTTCTCTTGTTACTTTTGCCTTTGGTGTCAAATCCAAAAAAATCTAATCTTGTTAAGACAGATGTCAAGGAGATTACCCCCTGTGTTTTCTTCTATGAGATTTATGGTTTTAGGTCTTACATTCAAGTCTTTAACCTATTTCGAGATTTTTGTGTATGGCGTAAGATACTGGTGTAGTTTCATTATTTTGCATGTGGCTGTCCAGTTTTCCCAACTGTATACGTCATCTTTCCCCGACTGTATACGCTTGGCCCCTTTGTTACAAATTAATTAACCACATGTGCATGAGTTTATTTCCGGGCTCTCTATTCTGTTTCATTGATCTGCGTGTCTGTTTTTGTGCCAAAACTGTACTGTTTTAAATACTACAGAACTCAGTAACAGTGTTTGAAATCAGAAAGTGTGATGCTTTTCACTTTGTTCTTTCTCCATATTGCTTTGGTTATTTAGGGGCTTTTGTGGTTCATTACAAATTTTAGGATTGTTTTTCTATTTCTGTGAAAAATGCCATGGAATTTTGATAGAGATTGCATTGACTCTGTAGGTGGCTTTAAATAGTATGGACATTTGGACAATGTTAATTCTTCTAATCCATGACCATGGACATTCTTTCCATGTATTTGTCTTAATGTGTTTGATCAATGTCTTATACTTTTCAGTGTACAGAGTTGTTAATTCCTCAGTTATATTTATTCGTAGGTGTTTTATTCTTTATGATGCAGCTGTAAATGGAATTACTTTTTTTTTTTTTAACATTTATTTATTTTGAGAGAGAAAGAGTGCAAGCAGGGAAGGGGCAGAGAGACAGAATCCCAAACAGGCTCTAAGCTGTCAGCACAGAACCTGTCACTGGGCTTGATCTCACAAACTGTGAGATCACGACCTGAGTTAAAAATCCAGGGATGCTTAACCGTCTAAGCCCCCAATGAATGGGTGTTGAATTTTTTAAAAAGCTTCTTCTGCATCTATTGAGATGATCACAGGGGTTTTGTTCTCCATTTTGTTAATGTGGCATATCACATCGATTGATTTGCAGATGCTGACACACCCTGGCATCCCGGGGACAAATCCCTCTAGATATCGTGTATGGCCTTTTTGAGGTATTGTTGAATTTGGATTGCAAATATTTTGTGGAGAATTTGTGCATCTATTTTCATCAGGGATATTGACCTGTAGTTTTCATTTCTTGTAATGTCTTTGCCTGGTTTTGGTTTCAGGGTTATGCTGCCTCATAACATGACTTTGTGTTTCCCTCTCTTCTTTTTTTCTGGAAGAATTTTCTGGAAAGATTGGCATTCATGCTTCCTTGAATGTTTGGTAGAATTCACAAATGAAGCCAACTGGTCCTGGATTTTCTTTGTTGGTAGATTTTTCATTACCCATTCAATCTCCTTACTAGCGATTCTGTTCAAATTTTCTGTTGATCTTCCCGGTTCAGTCTTCGGTAGGTTGTATGTTTTTAGAAGTTTATCCATTTCTTCTAGATTGTCTGATTTGTTTGCATATAAGTGTCCATAATAGTCTCATGATCTTTTGTATTTCCGTGGAGTTTTTATGACCGCTAATTTGAACTCTTTATGGGTGAACCATTTATCTTTGTTTCACTAAGGTTTGTTTCCGGAGTTTTCACTTCTTCTTTTGTTTGGAACACACTCCTTTTCATTTTCCTTGACTCTCTGTGTTGGTGTCCGTGCATTGGATAAAACAGCCACCTCTCCCAACCTTCACAGAATGGTCTCATGCAGGAGAGGAACCTTCTCAGAAAATCCAGGCTTAGGTCTTTGTTGGCCCCCAAACCCTTGTGATTGTCCAGGTCACTGGTTCCTAATAGTGAGGGTGGGCCAAGACCTTGTCAGTGTCGCAAAGGGGAGGACCTAAGTAAGATGAACAGTGACTGGAAGGCTGACTCAAAGGTGGTAGCATTTAAAGTCAGGGCTCCAAACCCGTGCACATTCCCCCTTCAGGGAGATACTAACAGAAGGAAAATGTAGAGACATGCTTGCTAGCCTCCCCAGTCTTGGGCAGGATCACAGTCAGTTCCTAGACATATGTTAAATTAGGAGCCTAACTCTCAGGCTGCAAACAGGTCTCTTTAAGGGAAAGACTGGGAGACATTTCTATCTGTGGCTTCTGCACCGCATCCTGGGGGGATAACCACAGGGAGTCCTCCCAGGCCCAAAGAACTGCTTCTTTGTTTGCTACAATCTGTTTCTTTGTTTGGTATAGTCTCAAGGATGCAAGCCCCATTGTTTTCCAGAGCCACTGTTTTTCAGAGCCAGGAGTTCTGGGAGCCGGTCCCAAGGTGGAAGTCTTAAAAAATAGGAATGCTAGATGTTGGGTCAAACAAACCCTTTCATTACTCAGGGAGGAGCTGAGGGTGCTGAGTTCCCTCTCCTTTGTATATTGATTGCTATGTCAGGGATTGGGTTCTGGTGAGATTGACATATTTCTCTGCCTTTTCCACCCATTTCAATGTGGGGTTTTTTCCTCATTTCCTCATTGCGTTGGAGTCACTTAGCTAGTTTCTGGATTTCTTTCGGAGAAGATGTTCCATGTGTAGCTGTTGATGTTGTGTGTCCATGGGAGAAAGTGAGTTCAGGAGCCTCCTACATGGCCATCTTCAGGTTTTGAGAGTTCTTTTTAAAAATATATTCTGGATACAAGTCCTTTATCAAATATGTAATTGACAATTATTTTCTGCCAGTCTGTGGCTTGTCTTTTGAAGACGAAAATTCTTAATCTTGAAGATGTCCAATTTATCAATCTTCCTTTTATGGATCACGCTTTTGGTTTTGTATCTAAAAATTCTTTGTTCCATCTAAGGTTATAAAGGTTTTCTCCTAGTTTTAGAGTTTCAGGTTTTAAATGTACATTTTAGTTTTACATTTAGGTCTATGATCCATTTTGAGTACTTTAAAAAACATTTTTTTGTTTATTTATTTATTGAGAGAGGGTGCATGTGCAAAAGCGGGGAAGAGGCAGAGAGACAGGGAGAGAGAGAATCCCAAGCAGACTCTGCATTGTCAGTGTAGAGCCCTATGTGGGGCTCAAACTTGCAAACCAAGAGATCATGACCTGAGCTGAAACCAGGAGTTGGACGCTCAACCAATTGAGCCACCCAGGCACCCCATTCTGAGTAGACTTTTTATATGGTATTACTATGGGTCAAAACTTTTCATATGTTTACAGTTACATGTGAATATTCAATTGTTTCAGCACCATTCACTGAAAGAGTATTGATTTCTCCACTGAGTTACTTGTCTACCTTCGTCAAAAATAAGTTGACTGCATATACTGTTCCATTGATCTATTTGTCTACCTGGATGCCAATTCCACGTTGTCTCAATTATTGTTGCTTTATAATAAGTCTTGAAATCAAGATGGTAAGTTTTACAACTTTGTTCTTTTCAAAGTTGTTTTGGGTATTGTAGATCTCTTTCATTTTCATGTTAATTTTAGAACCAGCCTGTCAAAACCTGCAAAAAAGGTTTGCAGGGATATTGACAGAATTGTATTAAGTCACTGGATCAACTGAGCAAGACTGACATTTTAACAATATGAGTCTTATAATACATATATATGGTATATCTCTCTTTATTTAGGTCTCCTTTAATTTCTCTTAGCAATGTATAGTTTTTAGTGTACAGATCTTGCCTTTCTTTATCCCTATTTCATCTTTTTTAAGCTACCTTATATTTTTTCTCCCATTTCTGATTGTTAGTTCTAGAAACACGATTTAATTTCTACACTGATCTTGTGTCCTACAAACCTGCATAACTTGCTTATTAGTTGTGATTACTTTTTTGTAAGTTCCAAAGGATTTTATACACAGATGATCATGTTGTCTGCAAATAAAGACAGTTTTACTTCTTCTTTTCCAATCTGGATGCTTGTGATTTCTTTTTCTTGCCTTATTACGCTAGCTGAATCTCTAGTACAATGTTGAAGAGTAGGGAGAATGGACATCCTTGCCTTATTTCTGATCTTAGTACAAAATGTTCAGCCATTTGATATTAAGTATGATGTTTGCTAAAGGATTTTCATAGATACTCTTACTTAATTGGAGGAGGATCATGTCTATTCCTACTTTGCTGGGAAATTTTATTAAGAATGGATGTGGAATTTGGTCAAATGCATTTTTTGGTATCTATTGAGATAATCATATAGGTTTGTTTTTGGTTTTGTTTTTTTAGTGATTTTTCTTTTTTATTGTGTGTATATGGTGAACTACATTGATTCATTTGCAAATGTTAACCAACCCCGCCTTCCTGAAATAAATACCAGTTGGATATGATGTATTATCTTGTTCATATATTGTTGAATTCTATTTGTTAAAGTACTGCTAAAAATTTTTGCATTTATATTATGGTAATTATTGGCCTGCAGGTTTATTTTTGTGGTTTTTTTGCTACTAATATCCTCAGTTTGGGTATCATAGAAATGGCCTCATAGAATGAGGTGAGAAGCATTATCTTCTCTTAAATTTTCTGGAAAAGTTTGCATAGAATTGGTATTATTTCCTCTTTAAACATTTGGTGGATTCCCCAGTAAAGCCATTTACTCCAGTAGTTTTCATCATGGGAATTAAAAAAATATATTTATTATTTATTTTTGAGAGAGAGAGATAGAGAGTGAGCAGAGGAGGGGCAGATAGAGAGGGAGACAGAACCCCAAGCTGGCTCTGTGCTGTCAGTGCAGAGCCTGATGCAGAGGTAGAACTCATGAATGATGAGATCATGACCTGAGCTGAATAAGAGTCAGATGCTTAACCAACTGAGCCATCCAGGTGCTTCCACTGTGGGAATATTTTTAACTACAAATTCAATTTCTTTTTTTTTAATATATATATATTTTATGTTTTTACTTATTTTTGAGAGAGAGAGTGCAAGCAGGGGAGGGGCAGAGAGAGAGGGAGACACAGAATCCAAACCAGACTCCAGGCTCTGAGCTGTCAGCACAGAGCCCGACATGGGGCTCGAACTCACAAACCGTGGGATCATGACCTGAGTCAAAGTAGAACACTTAATCTACTGAGCCACCCAGGAGCCCCTACAAATTCAATTTCTTTAACAGACATAACATTATTTAGATTATCAATTTTCCTCGAATGAACTTTGGTAATATGTGTCTTTCAAGGTATTTTTTCCATTAAATGGAAGTCGTCAATGTATAGGCATAAAGTCATTAATAATATTTCCATAGTATCCTTTTAATATCTATAGATTCTATAGTGATGTTGCCTCTCTTGTTCCTGATACTGCAAATTTGTGTCTTGTCTCTTTTTTTCCTGACCAGTTTGGCTAGAAGTCTAGCAATATTACTGATCCTTTATTGCTCTTGGTTGCATTGATTTTCTCCTTTTCCCCCCTATTTAATTGATTTTTCACTTTGATATTTGTTTCCTTTCTTTTATTTACATGGGGTTTGTTATTTTCCTCCTCTAGCTTGTGCTTGAATCTAAGCCCATTGGTCTGAATTTGTAGCAATACAATTTAAGGATGCTAATCATTTAATAATTAATAATTTAATGCTACCAATTTCCTCTTAAGTACTGCTTTAGGAACATCCCTCAAATCCCAATATATTGCATTTCACTTCCACTCAGTTCAATGTACATTCTCATTTGTTTTTTGGTTACTGCATTGACTCAAGGATTATTTAGAAATGTGTTCTTTGGTTTCCAAATATTTGAGGATTTTCCATGTGCCTTTCTGTTATTAATTTCTAATTTAATACCACTGTAGTCACAGGATATACTTTATATGTCTTGAACCTTTTAAAATTTACTGAAGTTTGTCTGCTGGCCCAGAATATGATCTAGCTTGATAAGTGTATTGTATGCACTTGAAAAGAATGTACATTCAGCTGTTGTTGAGTGCAATGTTCTATAAATGTAAATTAGATCAAGCTGGTTGATCAAGTCTTCTATAAATTACTTATTTGTTTTTTTTCCCCTATCAATTATCAGGGTATTGAACTCTCTGAATTGGTCCATTTCTCCTTGCAAGTTCAATCAGATTTTGATCCATGTATTTTCAAGCTCTGTTAAATGCATGAGTGTTTATGATTTTTCTGTCCTTGTGATGACTTAAGCCTTATAGCATTATGACATAACTTTCTGCCTCTTGTAATATTTTTGCTCTGAAATATACTTTGTCTGTTATTTAGCTTCTCCAACTTTTGATTAGTGTTGGCATGGAGTTTTCTCCCCCCATCCTTTTACTTTTAACCTATTTGCGTCTTCATATCCAAGGTTGACTTTATTTATGCACCATGTAAGTTGGGTCTTGCTTTTTTGTTTTTGTTTTTGTTTTTAACCAAGTCTGACAACCTCTGCCTTTTAATTTGATGTGTAAATCATTGAAATTTAATGAGATTATTAATAGGCTTAGGCTTATATTATTCTTTGCTTTCTATTTGTTCCATCTGTCCTTTTTTCCCCCCTTTCCTCTTTTTCTACCTCCTTTGGGAATAATTGAGTATATTTTATGATTCTACTTCATCTTATTTCTTCAGTGATTAGCTATAATGCTTTGCTTTGTTATTTAAGCAATTGCTTTAAGGTTTATAGTATGAATCTTTACCTTAAAGCAGTCTTTTAAGTGCTGTTATACCACATTATGTATAATTTAAAGAGCTTACAGGGGTGCCTGGGTGGCTCAGTCAGTTAAGTGTCAATTTCAGGTCAGGTCATGATCTTGTGGTTCCTGAGTTCGAGCCCCATGTCGGGCTCTGTGCTGACAGCTCAGAGCCTGGAGCCTGCTTCGGATTCTGTGCCTCCCTCTCTCTCTCTGCCCCTCCCCTACTTGTGCTCTGTCTCTGTCTCCCAAAAATAAAAAAACTTTTGAAAAACTTTTACTATAAGGACTTTACAATAGTATATTTCAATTTCATCCCTCCCAGGTTTTGTGCTATCACTATCACACATTGCACTTCTATATAAGGTATAAACCCAATAAGTTACTGTTATTATTTTGCATTAAATAGTCAATTATCTTCCATAGGGGTTTAAACAATAAAAAAAAAAAATCTTATATTTACTCACTTCTGGAGGTCAAATATCCATGTCATGGGAAATAATGGGGAAAAGGAGGTCAGAAAAAGATAACTGATAAAATAATGGAGGAAAAATTTCATTTCCAAACCTGATATAAATGTAAACCCACAGGTAAGAAGCCCAACAAAACCCAAACACATGACTCAGGAAGAAAACTATGACAATATATCATAAAGAGGAACTCTTAAAAGCATCAGAGAAAAAGGATACATTCTAATAGCAGACTTACATGTATATATGACCAACCAAAGTTCTCACAGATGCTCTATTCATTTTATTTTGTCTTTTCTCTCTGTTCATTTTTTTTTTTTAATTTAACGTTTATTTATTTTTGAGACAGAGAGAGACAAAGCACGAACGGGGGAGGGTCAGAGAGAGGGAGACACAGAATGTGAAGCAGGCTCCAGGCTCTGAGCTGTCAGCATAGAGCCCGACGCGGGGCTCGAACTCACAGACCGCGAGATCGTGACCTGAGCCGAAGTCGGCCGCTTAACCGACTGAGCCACCCAGGCGCCCCTCTCTCTGTTCATTTTGGATTGTTTCTATTGCTGTCTCCAAGTTCACTGATCCTTTCTTCTGCAGTCAGTATGCTGTCAAACCCTTCCAGTGTAATTATAATTTTCATCTCTAGAAGTTCAATTTGTGTGATTTTTTTTTTTTTTTTTTTTTTTTTGTATTTACTATGTCCCTGCTTAGCTTGTCTAATCTTTCCTCTAGCTTCAGGACTATGTGGAATATAATATAACAACTATTTGAATGTTCTTGCCTACTAATTCTATATTTGATGTCCCTTCTGGGTCTCTTCTTCATGACTGATTTTTCTCCTTATTATGGGTTGAATTTTTATCCTTTGTCTATTGTAACTGGTTGCTAGGCATTGTGAATTTCACCTGGTGTCAGGTATTTCTGCATTTGGTTACATATTTTTGAACATTTTTATGGGAGGCAGTTGAGTTCATTATAAACATTTTATTCCTTTCAGGTCTTCCTTTAGGCTTGGTTAGGTGGGACCAGAGCAGTGTCTAGTCCAGGGCTAATTTTCTCCACTAGTGGACTTCATCAGAACGAATAACTTCTGCTCTCCAAAAATACTCTCTTAGAAAAATGAAAAGAGAAGCCATAGACTGGGAAAAATATTTTCAAAACAAACAACCTGATTTCTAAAAAACAGGCAAAAGATTTTAGGAAACACTTCACCAAACATAATACGGGATGACAGTTAAGCACACGGAAAGACGGCCAACATCATCAGTCACTCGGGAAATGTAAATTAAAACCACCATGACATATGCTGTACCCCTATTAGAAGGGTTAAAAAAACAAACACAAAAAACATGCCAAGTGATGACAATGACGTTGAGAAACTGGCAGTTTCTCATAACGTTGAACGTTCACTGAGCAAACATTCCAGCAATACAATGCCACTTCTGGGTGTCTACCCAAGAGAAATTAAAACCTGTGCTCACAGCAAAACTTGCCTTCAAGTATTTATAGCAGCGTTATTGACAACTGCCGGAAACTAGAAGCAAACAAATGAACTTCAGCTGATTAATGGCTAAACAAACTGTGCCACGTCCAATAATGAAATACTACTCAGCAACAGAAAGGAAAAAAAAAAAAGTACTGTCAAAAAGAAAACCACAGGCCCAAACAGAGCTATTTACGCTAGGCCAAGTCACCAAACCGGGGCTTAATGCCTCACCTAATTCCAGTTTCAACCTTTCCCAGAAATGTAGTCTTAACCAGTTAGTCAGAAATGTTTTCCGGTCAGCTCCAATGAGTTAATCTGTCACAGGGGCCATCCCCAAGCCCCAAAGAAAGATGAAGCAATCCACCTAATAAGACACCCTGTATATGTCCCTAAGGGAAAGTGACCTTGTCTGAAACAACCCTTTCTTTTCTTTTGCTAACTGCCCTATCTCATGTCTGTCTAGAAAACCCTTCTGTTTTCCACAGCTCCTAGAGCTCCCCCCTACCTGCTACATGGGGCGCTGCCCTATTCATGGAGCACTTCATAAGGCCAACTATATCTTCAAAGGTACTTCACTTATTTTGTTTCCTGATTACTGATATACATAACAACATGGATAGATCTCACGTAGTTACGAGGCATGAAAGAAACAGACTCAAAAGTCTCCATATTATACAATTCCACTTATATGACCTTCTGGAAAAGGAAAAATGATAGGGGCAGAAAAGAAGTCACTGGTCGCCAGGGGTTGGATGTTGGGTATTGGGGTTGATTAACTACAAAGAAGAGTAAGAGAAGCTCTGGGGTGGGGTGGGGGGGGGGTGTGGAAGGGAAATGTTCTATATTTTAATAGTGGTGCTAGTTATATAATGATATGTGTTGGCTAAGTTCTGGGAACCACACACCAAAAAGGGTAAAATTTGCAATAGGACAATTGTACCTTAATAGACCCAACTTTGCAAAAACGCTTTAAAGGAAGAATCGGCCGCCATGGAGATTAAAGTTCTTAATGAGAATCCATTCCAAAACCCTGGTAGCACTTCCCAGAGTCCAGTTCCTTTTATTTTTTTTAAATGTTTATTTATTTATTTATTTTTGAGGGTGGGGGAGGGAGAGGGAGAGGGAGGGGCAGGGAGAGAATCCCCAACAGACTCCACACTGCCACCCCGATGTGGGGCTTGAACCCATTAACCATGAGATCATGACCTGAGTCGAAATCAAGAGTCGGATGCGTATCCCCCTAGAGTCCAGTTCTAAACCCAGTCTGAGGAATGAAGACAACTTTGGAATTGGAAGTGTTCCCAAAGCGGCAAGATTTGCAAATGCAGGGCTAGAGTGGAGGTGGGGATAAGTGGAGAAAAAACCAAATTTAGCACCAATCAAAAATAAAATTTTAGGTAAAAGTAGAATCTTCTCCACTGAAAGTGTGATGGATGTAGACATTCCCTGTTCAAGAGTCACCTCCTTGGATTGCAGAAAGTCCTTCGACCTTTCTAGGCCCCATTTCCCCGCACCTAGTAAATGAGGGCGGTAGACAGGACTGGGGTGGTGTAATAAATCTATCTGACCAGTCCGGATTCCTGGCACAAACCTAAAACCCTTGGAATGTTCTGATAGGAGAGTCTTTTGTTATCCACGATGGGACTCTATTGAGCACACTAAAGTTGATGCTAACGATGCAACTTGGGTGGGGGGCCCTAGATGGCCTCAGGATGCGGCTGATCACCAGAAAGACCAAGTAATGAGAGGGTGGGAGCTTTCAGCCCCACCCGCTGACCTCTGGGAAGAGGGGAAGTCGCCGATAAAACGCCACAAATATTCTTGAACTGGGAGATTCAATGAGCTTCCGGGTTGGAGAGCACCCGGAGGTGGCCAGAGCGTGGCTTCCTGGAGAGGGTGTGGAAGCCCATCTCTCCTTCCCACACCCCTTGCTCTATGCCTCTCTTCCCAGCTGGCTGCTCCTGAGTTAGATCCTTTTATAACAAACTGGTGCTCTAGGAAGTAAAATGCTTTTCTAAGTTCCGTGAGCAGCTGTAGCAAACTAATTGAACCTGGGGGGGGGGTCCCTTTTTCCTTCCTAAACCTACTCCCTCCTTTCTCTTTCCCTCTCAGTCCAAGGCAGAAACTCAGAAGCGGTCTTTGACTCCTCCCCCTCCCTCACTTCCCATCAGCCAGGCACTTGCCAAGCGCTGACATTTTAACCTCTTGGTAATTCCCAAACCCGGAGGCAACTCTGCATCTCTGTCACCACTGCCCTACTTCAAACCCTAGTCGTCCCTGGCCCCGGGCTGCTGCCCACACCTTGCTGGCTGGCCTCCCTGCCGTGCCTCCCCGCCGTGGGCCTGTCGGCCTGATATCCACCCTCCATACAGACGCCAGAAATGTCTTTCTAAAACGTGCACCAGAGCGTGCCCCCCTCCTGCTTAAAACCCCCCAACAACTTAGAGCAATGGTGCTTACTTGCTCTTTCTTGAGTCACAGGCCTCTTTGAAAACCTGATGAATGCAATTCACCTGCTCTCCAAAACAAACAGCGAAACACACACACCCATCCACACACCCTGATGAGGAATACAATGGATCAGTGAATTCCGCCCGGAGACTCTGGGTCTACACTGTAAAGTCCGGGTCCCACATCCCATCAGAACACTATTTACACATTACACACTGAGCCTCTGGCAACCCAGAAGCTTTTTTTTTAAAGCTATCCCCTGAACAGTCTTCAGACTACCTTCGGAATCACAACTTTTCAAAGGATAGTTACTCTACCCTGGAGGCCTTATACTTCGTCTCTGAGCCACCCAGAACGGAAGTCTGCTTTTCCATCCAAAGCATGTTTCTTACCCCCGTACCCTTTCTCTGCCGCCCTGTTTGCCTGGAATGTCCTCCTCCACCCCTTTCCCAGTCAACTCTTCCTTATCTTTCTAGTCACGCCTCTGGCATGACCTCCCCTTGGGAGCCTGGCCTTATTTTCTCAGTCTGGGTTACAGGCTCCGTCTCTGTGCATATTTCCAAAATCGAACTGCGATTCTCCTTCTATGTGCCTGACCTTTTCCCGCCAATGCCCCCGACGTCAGACTGTGAGCTCTTTGAAAGCAGGAACCGGTACTATGCGGGACTTACAAGTCCGAGATATGGACGGTGCTCTAAAGTGTCTAAGAAGGGAAGGAGGAAAATCCTGTGACTCTAAATCCTAATGATTTCTTTAGACTTCAGATACCGCTCTTTCTGCAAAGCACATGCCTACCAAGGAATGCATCCAATGATGAAGGAGTAAGATACTGCTTATCTCCTCTTTACAAATGAGGAACTCAAGTGCGGAGAAATTCCCTGCCTGAGTAAAGAACACGTTTCCTAACTGTCTTGTTAGTCCTAATATATCTGCGTTGCCTCCAAGGACAGAATCCCTAACATTAGGAAAATCATAACTCAAGCAGCAAAGCATGTGAAGCCTGAATTCAGTGAATATAACCAAAACACAACAGCCTAGATAAATAATGACAATATCCTGTTTTAGTATAGCCTGTAAATAATTTTTTGGAGGACTCTTGGCCACCATTTGACTTCTAATGACAGCAGTGAAAAAATATTTTACTGTTTAACCTTAAAAATAACAATAGTTCCTCTTTTAGGATCTTATGCAATTCCTCTAGCCACAAAAGAACACTGTGTGTGTGTACTTTATATTATTTTTAAATTTCCTCCACATGTGTTGGTACCCATAGAACGGAATTGCATGATTCAAATTAACGACCATCAATGAGTTCTACAAAGGCTTTTACCACTTGAGGACCACTGATGGTATTAGAATCAAAGGGGACCTGAACATCAGACCACCAGGTCCGGTGTCCCATCTAAGCCATAGGAGGTATCAACCAAATGTAATGAAGTCACCTAAGTGTAAAGCTCATATAGCCCCCAAAAGAGAGAAAAACCTTTGGCCACATGACTATGGCTACCTAGCTAAGAAGTGGCTAAGGCTGTTTTGGAAGTCATGGAAAAATCTTAAGATCACCTTGTCACCTGATGAAAGCCAAAAAACTCTACTCAGACAAAATGCCTACGGTGAGATTCACAAGAGTCTGTTATTTGAAGGCTAGAGCAGGGTGGCAAGACCAAGGAAAGCAAATGACAAAGCGGGCTAAGCTAATTCTCAGCCCCTCCTACCCCCTTCTCCAAATTTACTCCTAATCTCTGCAAGATCCCTTTCAAAATCAAGAAAAATGACACAATGCCATACTTTTGAAGTTATTTGCTTTTTGTCAAATCAGAATCTTTACCCAAAGATGAAGACAGAGTCAGGTGCAAGAGAGTCAGCAAGATTGTTATCTTGAACGCTGAACGTTAGGGGCTCTTGTCACACTGCTCGCCTAGTTTCGTTCAAGAATGACAAGATGACAGGAACAAAAAGGACAGGGGAGAATGTGCTGGCATGAAGCCTTCCTGTGAGCTTCCCAAGGGAGCAAAGATGTTCTCTGGGAGCAAAGTGAGGTCGATACACTTTGTTCAAAGAACCATGTAGAAAATGTCTTCTTCTCAAGCCTTAAAACATGGCCATATTGAACTCCGGAACAGTCCATTAGTTTAATTTTCAGTGCGAGAGCAGTTTCTTTCCCACAACCATTAAATATAGTATATCTACGTTTAAGTAGTTTTGGGGGACAAAAGTCTTGTGATTTCCATTCTAACCTGGTTAAAGTTTCTTTCATTGAAGTATGCTATTTTTTCATCTATAGATAGCGATCATTAACCACTGTGTGGGAAGGTTTATCTGAGAGCCAGCTTTGTGCTGTAGGGCTTTTCCTGGGGAAAGGCACGGACCGTGCATTTCTTAAAAAGAACAGAATCAGCTATTTATATGTAATAAGTTCCTCCAGCCTTGATCTCTCGCATCCTTATACCCCTTGTGCCCAGCACGGAAATAAGTGCTCAATAAAAGTTTATCAAATAGGGGCGCCTGGGTGGCTCAGTCAGTTGAGCGTCCGACTTCGGCTCAGGTCATGATCTCACGGTCTGTGAGTTCGAGCCCCGCGTCAGGCTCTGTGCTGACGGCTCAGAGCCTGGAGCCTGTTTCAGATTCTGTGTCTCCCTCTTTCTCTGACCCTCCCCTGTTCATGCTCTGTCTCTCTCTGTCTCAAAAATAAATAAACATTAAAAAAAAAAAGTTTATCAAATAAAAAATGTTTTTCTTTCTCATACACGCTTCCTTGACTAATAACTAAGAATCCCTGAAAGGGCCCTTTTGGTTATAAAAAGTAGAGCCACTCTTTAATGGAAGGAAAAGAGTTCACAACTCAACCTAAAAGGATGATTTACTATGGGTAGACGCGAAGTACCTAAGAAGAAACGAACAGCCGATCCAAATTTGTATGATGGCAACAATTAGAACCAGAGTTTTAGAATCAAAGGGGACCTGAACATCAGGTCATCAGGTCTGGTGTCCCATCTAATCCACACCTGTCTTTGCCCAGCATCCACATCTGCCTCCACCTGCTCCTGAAACATCCCCCCTCAGGCTAACAGTTCACAAGAAGGCAAATAAAGCAAGAAGAACAAAAAGGGCAAAGGATGGCAATAAAATGTGTAATTCAAGGCTCTGACCACGACTTTTCGGACTCGAATGAAAGAGACAGCATCGTACTTCTTGAACTATTGGAATCCCCCTCCTTGTACCCAGTATCCATGAAGCCATGGGAAGCGCGTTTCCAATCTTTAAATCCTACTTAGAAAGCTTCATCAGTATTCACGAGGTAGAACTTTACAATCTAAGGGAAATGGGGATCGCATCTTCTGATTCAAGGAATTTAAAGTTTTTAAATAGTTTAAAGTCATCCCATGAAGTTTCTCACTTTATGCTCCTTTATTCAAGAAAATCTGTAACACCAGTGAGTGGCAAAGATGTGAGGAACTGGAACTTCCAAAAGCTGCCAGTGGGAGTGTAAATCAGAAGGGCCACTTCGGAAAACTGACGGTGTCTACCAGAATTGAATATATGCCTTTCCCTGGGATCTGGGAGTTGTACTGGTGGGCATCATCCTAAGAGAAATGAGTGTTTAGGTCCACCAAAAACATGTAAAAGAATGTTCACAGCGGTGTCGCTCCTAATTGTACAAAATTGGAAACAGCCTAAATGTTCTTCAACAACAGAATGGGTAAATAAATTGTAGAGTATATTCATATTTAGGAATAGCACTCAGCAGTTAAAACGCACTCCCCCTCCCCCCCCCCCCCCCCAGACCATTGCTACTGAGAACAAGATTGAATCTCCTAATCACAATATTGAATAAAAGAAGCTGGACTTAAAGGAGTATGCAGGATGATTTGGTTTACACGCAGTTCAAAAACAGGCAAAGCGATGGTATTAGAAGTCAGAAACGTGGCTACCTCTGGGGGATATTGACTGAGAGGGGGCGGGGCTAGAATTGCTCTATATCTATATCCAAGAGTATGTGGGTACATACACATATAAACACTAATGGAACTGTACCGTTGGGATGTGTGCATATTCGCTGCATGCAGATTATACCTCATTTAGAAGAATCTGGAAAGAGATGTAGGAATCTCTGAGACTGTTCCTAAATATAAAGGAAGTCAGAGCAGCTTGAATGTAGTTGCAAGTACTGATCTTTGTACTTCCAGAAAGCCTCTGAATGCTACTGACAAATTCACTTACTCCTTAACATCATACGCAACAGAGAGCTGACTCTGGAAAACATATTGTACGATACATTTGAAATATACATATTTACCAATTCGCAAAGATAAATGTTTAAGAAACGCAACATGTCTGTGTTCCCACTCTTTTCTCCCTTATGTTCCATTTCCTACTCGATAATTCTGAGTTAATTTTTACCAAAAGCCATTGGAAATAATTCCTGCACGTCTCTAATGAAAATTACTTTACGTCCCACTGAGATTTCAAGTTAGAATGCTGGAATTCTGGAGCTGGAGGAGACACACAGGGCACCCTCACAGGACAGAGGGGGACGCCAGGACGGGAGCGGTGGGTGCCAGTCCCAAGGTTGCTGGACCAGACAGGGGCCCAAGGCTCCCGGGCTCCTCAGCCTCCCAGAAATGTCTCTCTCCTTCACCCTGAACTCGAATCGACCCTCTCATCTTTCCAAATCGATGAGATGGCTCTAAAGGGGATTTTTTTTTTTTTTTTTTTTTCTCTTTCTTGCATTGCCAGCTGCGCGCTACCCAGCAGATTATTTGGGAACAGTCAGCTGAGTCCTTGAAAACCCCCTTGGGGCTTAATGCCGGGATAAAAAAGAAAAAAAAAAACAAGTACAGGAGGCACGGACCGCTGATATTCTCATATGTAAATCCTGCTTGTATAACATTCCCGAAGCGGCGATTCGCTGATCCCACCGAAATTCGGCAGGGGTGGGGGTCGTTACTCGGGATGACTAGCTCCGGGGGAGAACGGCGGGCGCCTTGCCTCCTCCGAGCGCGCTCGGCAAATCATAGCCTCAAACGGGGAGCCAAAGACGCCACTCCGGAGTGTCCGGGGTCGGGCCAGGCGCCGTCCGGAGCCACCTGGCGCCACCCCCGCGGCCGCGGCCTCGGGCGGACGGCCCGGCCACCCGGCGCGCGGGCCGAGCGGGCGGCGGCGCGGGCGCGGGGGGCAGGCGGGCGGCGCGGCCCCGGCTCCGGGTCGGCCGCGGGCAGCGCGCCGGGAGGCCGCCCGCGGGGTCCGGGCCGCCGTCGGGGCCGCGGGGCCGCGCCGGGGCGGCGGCGTTAGAGGGGAGGGAGGACGCCGCGGGGGTGGACCGGCGGGGGCCGCGGGGGCCCGCCGGGAGGGCGCCGAAGAGGGGAGGGGCGCGGGAGCGAGGGAAGAGCGAGCGCGGGGAGGAGCGAGGCGGCGGGGACCGGGAGGCGCGCGCCCGGGGCCGCCGTGCGGGGTGGGGGGGGGGGGGGGTGGGGGGGAGGCGAGGGCCGCGCCGGGGGGCTGCGGGGGCTTGCGAGCGGGCGTGCGGGGCCTTACCGAGCAGCGGCAGCCGGCCGCCACGGCGCGCCCACGCCGGCATGGCCTCCGGAGCCCGGGGTCCCCAGGCCGCGCCGGCCCAGCCCTGCGATGCCGCCCAGAGCGGCGCGCCCCGCGCTGCAGGTGGCTCGCTTAAGGATGCGCGTCACCGACCGCAAATTCCCTCGGACTGGTGCAAAGTGGAAGGGGGGAGGATCCCTCTCCCCACCGGCAGGGGCCGAGGCGGGAGCCGAGAGGTTGGGCCGAGGCGGGGAGCCGGTGCCTGGCGCAGCGCTGCGGCCGAGCCCACGTGCCCGCCGCGGTCCGCAGCCCGCGCTCCGCGGCGCCCGGGGCTCCCCGACTGTGGCGGGGGAGATCGGGCGCGGTTCCGCCGGGGAAGTGGTGCGGGCTCCTCCGCTCTGGGCAGGGGAGAGCTGCCCTCTGTCCCCGGGAGTCCCCGAGCCCTGTCGTTCGGATCTCGGAGCCTGGGGACGGCCGCGAACCAGAAAGCGTCCTCCTCGTGCGCGGGGGGGGGGGGGGAGGGGGGAGGTCTTGGAGGCCCCGGGATGGCAGCTAAATCCGCGTCCCACGCGCGCGGCTCCGGGGGGGGGGGGGGGTGGCGCGCGGAGGAGCAGAGGGTCGCATTTCCAAGCTCGGGGGATCCTCACTGCGGACCGGTTTTCTTTGTCTCCCCCTCTGTCTCTAAGGATGCTCAGGACCCGGTCGTTAGCGGCAGCCAGAAAAGCGGGCTCGGGGTCAAGGTTGACACGGAGGCTAAAAGCCAGCCAGAGAAAGAAAAGCAGAACACGCAGAGCGAGCATCCCAGAGGCTATTCTTGAATGATCCACTCCGTAATTCTTGTACTTCATCGCACAATATCTCAAGTTGAAAATTATTTTCTTTGCCGTGAGTTGAAGATTGGAAAGCCCTGGATGCCGGTTCTGAAATCTCCCCTTAACTAGCCCTTTGTCCTTCCCCAGCCACTTTTGCCCTCTCAGAGTCCCAGTTTACTCCCCTGTAACTGAGGGGAGTGGACCAAATGGTTTGTAATGTGGTTCCACATTCCGGGAAGTCCACGCTTTTAATGGCAAAGCCTGATAATTGCCAGTGTTCGTTCTTGATCATCCTTTCCACAGCTGTAGTCTAGAACACAGTATTTTTTACCCCATAGGGCGTGACGGAAACCCAAGTGTCTACCGTGATGCAGCCACTACGGAAAACAGTATGGTCGTGTCTCAAAACATTAAAAATAGGATTACCAGAGGACCCAGCAGCCCCACTTCTGGGTATATACTCAAAAGAAGTGAAAGAGGCTCATGAAGAGATATCTGTACATGGATGAACCTGGAGGTCGTGCTAAGTGAAATAAGCCGGTTAGGAGAAGACAAACACTGCGTGATGCTACCTAAATGAAGGTAGTCTACATTTACTAGACTCCATTTACTAGTACTCTACCCAGAGTAGTCAAATTTATAGAGACAGTAGAGCGGTTAAGTGCCATGGGTGGGAAGGAGGGGGAATAGAGCGTTGGTTGTTTGATGGGTACAGAGTTTCAGTTCTGCAGGATGAAAAAGGCTCTGAAGATTGGTTGTACAACCATGTACTTAACACTGCTGAACTGTACAGTTAAAGATAGTTCAGGTGGTAAATATTATCTTAGGTACATTTTATCACAATTAAAAGTTTAAACAAATGTGAAGTGTCTGTCGTGGGTCTCACACAGACCTAGAGGAAGAGGCACGAGGTAAGGGAGACATAAAGAGATAAAAGCAACGAAGGAGGGTGGTAATGAGAAGAGAAAGGGGCACGTAAGCCTTCTAATTGCCAAGACTGAATGCATTACCTTTTATTTATAGCTTGATTACTCCAAGCTTTAGAAGAAACTGAGGATTACAAGTTTGCAGGATATCAGCTTGGATGGAGCACTGTTCACGAACACAAAATCATGAAGGTACGCTGCTCCTTCAAAAACATCTTTGGGCACAAGGTAGGAATCTCTGCGAGAGGTCCTGAGAGGGGAGGAAATTAGTCAAATCACAAATAAGTGAAATAAGGCAGACGGGGAAAGACAAATACCATATGGTTTCACTCGTATGTGGAATTTAAGAAACAAAAACAAACAAGAAACAGACTTAAATACAGAGAGCAAACCGGTGGTCACGAAGAGTGGGAGGTAGGAGGAAGGATGGCTGAAATAGATAAAGGGGGTCAGAAGCGCTCTTCCCCAATGAGCCCTGAGAAATGCATAGAATTGTTGAATCACTATATTGTGCACCTGAAACTGATATGATTGTACTTTTAAAAATGTACTCGAGTTGAGATTTAATAACAACAACTTTTACTCCTTAAAACAAAAAAGAGAAGGGAGATTAGGAATAGTTTCTATGCAAACTTGATTTTCCCTGGAAATTGGTGGAAAACACTAATCCTAGACAGCAAATTTTATGGACTGAAATATTTTGGGGTATGAAACATAGGCAAACTTTTGGACGTGAAGATAATGCCCAACATTATCTGAAAGGTGCCAAGGGTCATGTCTAGTTTATTCCTCACAGCACCACTCTAAAGAGGGTAGTCGTGGGGCGCCTGGGTGGCTCAGTCGGTTAAGCGGCCGACTTCGGCTCAGGTCATGATCTCACGGTCCGTGGGTTCGAGCCCCGCGTCGGGCTCTGTGCTGACAGCTCAGAGCCTGGAGCCTGTTTCGGATTCTGTGTCTCCCTCTCTCTGACCCTCCCCCATTCATGCTCTGTCTCTCTCTGTCTCAAAAATAAATAAACGTTGAAAAAAAAAATTAAAAAAAAAAAGAGGGTAGTCGTACATTATCTAGAGCCTTAGATTATGCATCGAGCTATGCGTACTCGAGTATGAAATTCTGGTTCCAGAGCTCATGATATAAAACCTATTATCAAGATGCTCCTAGGGGCACCTGGATGGCTCGGTTGCTAAAGCATCAGAATCTTGATTTTGGCTCAGGTTCTTGTGGTTCATGACATCAAGCCCTTTATCAGGCTCTGTGCTGACAGCTCAGAGCATGCTTAGGATTCTCTCTCTCCTGTCTCTCTGCCCCTCCCCTGTGTACGTGTGTGTGTGTGTGTGTGTGTGTGCTTGCTCTAAACAAACAAACATTAAAAAACAAAACACAGAAACTCCTAAAAGGGCAAGAAGCAACCAGGAGGAATGAGATGAAAAAAGAAATCAGAAGAGAGAAGTATATTTCTGGGTTGAATGGAATGTTTTGCATTTGCCCTAAAAAGGACATCGTTTATGTAGATTCTTATCACCATAATGCTTAGCTGCTACATAGCTATGAATAAGTGGTCATTCATCTTTCAAACACATTTCTAGCCCTTAAATGACACGAATATGTCCCTCTCCTTCTTCAAAAATCATGGAATATTTTCAACGACACCCTTTTGTTAGCTCTCTAAAAAAAAAAAAAAAAAAATGACATTAAAGCACTTCACCTATAGGTTGTCACTGAAAATATCCACTACAAAAGAATAAGTTAGTGTATTCATATAATGAAATACTATATACAACAATGAAAATGAATGAACTGCAGTTATCTGGAACAACCTGGATTAGTCTCAAAAACAATGTTGGGGGGGTGTTTAAGCAAGTCATGGCAAAACCAAACAATATTCTCTTTAGGAATATATTCGTAAGGGGTATAAAGAAAGTGAAAGAATAATTATGACAAAAATCAGGACAGGGCTTACTCTAGAATGGGGCAGGAAGAGAAGGATTTAATTAGAGATTTCATTAGGGAAGGCAGATTGGGGATTTCTAAGGACCTGGCAATACTCTCTATATTTTTTTTAAGAATTCTTTTAATGTTTATTTATCTTTGAGAGAGAGAGAGAGCAAGCAGGGGAGGGGTACAGAGGGAGGGAGATACAGAATCTGAAGGAGGCTCTAGACTCTGAGATGTCTGCACAGAACCTGATGTGGGGTTCGAACCCATGAACCGTGAGATCATGACCTGAGCCAAAATAGACGCTTAACTGATTGAGCCACCCAGGCGTCCCAATATTTTATTGTTTTTTAAATCTCTGTGATGGATGCTGGATATTTGTTTTATTATTATTATTATTTAAACTATATAACTATTGGGGCAACTGGGTGGCTCAGTCGGTTAAGCATCCGACTTCGGCTCAGGTCATGATCTCGCGGTCCGTGAGTTCGAGCCCCGCGTCAGGCTCTGTGCTGACAGCTCGGAGCCTGGAGCCTCTTTCGGATGTGTCTCCCTCTCTCTCTGACCCTCCCCCATTCATGCTGTCTCTCCCTGTCTCAAAAATAAATAAATATTTTAAAAAAAAAATTAAAAAAAATAAACTATATAACTATTTAAAAAAAATTTTTTTTAACGTTTATTTATTTTTGAGACAGAGAGAGAGCATGAATGGGGGAGGGGCAGAGAGAGAGGGAGACACAGAATCGGAAGCAGGCTCCAGGCTCCGAGCCGTCAGCCCAGAGCCCGACGCAGGGCTCGAACTCACGGACCGTGAGATCGTGACCTGAGCTGAAGTCGGAGGCTTAACCTACTGAGCCACCCAGGCACCCCTATATAACTATTTTTTAAACTACATAACTATTTTTATACACTGCCCCAAGTATGGTGTCTTTCACAATAAAAGAGAAATTTAAAGGAATTTTGACACAACACTTCTACCTATGAAGTAAACTTATCCAAACAAACAAAAACCATCGATTCTGATTAAGATCCTAGATCCAGCTACCAGTGTATAGGAAATACATGGGATGGTGGAACATTGTAAATGTTCAAGGATATAATCAGAAAATTCCAGACCCTAGCAGACATTATAGAACAAATAACCTAGTTTCTTCAATAAAAAATTGTAAGGAAAAAAAATAAGTTGGAGAAAGAAAGAAAAGATTAAAAGAAAAGAAAGAAAAGATTAAAAGAAAAAAGAAAGAAAGAAAAGATTAAAAGAAAAAAGAAAGAAAAGATTAAAAGAAGAAAGAAAAGATTAAAAGAAAAAAGAAAAGAAAGAAAAGATTAAAAGAAAAAAGAAAGAAAGAAAAGATTAAAAGAAAAAAGAAAGAAAAGATTAAAAGAAAAAGAAAAGATTAAAAGAAAAAAGAAAAGAAAGAAAAGATTAAAAGAAAAAAGAAAAAAAGATTAAAAGAAAACTAACAGATACATCTAGCAATTGCAGTTTGCAGTGTAAGGATTTTATTTGGATCCTGATTAAAGCAAACTGGTAATATAGAATAGTCAAGAAAATGTGACCACTGATCTTATCTTTGATATTCAATAATTAGTGTGTGTGTGTGTGTTTAACGTTTATTTATTATTGAGAGACAGAGAGAGAGAGAGAGTGAGCAGGGGAGGGGCAGAGAGAGAGGGAGACACAGAATCGGAAGCAGGCTCCAGGCTCCGAGCTGTCAGCACAGAGCCCGACGAGGGGCTCGAACTCACGAACCGTGAGATCACGACCTGAGTCGAAGTCGGACACTTAACCGACTGAGCCACCCAGGCACCCCAATAATTATTGTTTTAAAAAAGCTCATATGTGATAACATTGTTACGTATTTTTAGAACAGTTCCCACCTTTCTAGAAGCACATATGAAATATTTACAGATAAAATTGGGAGGTTGAGAGAGGAATAGAGAATGACAGCTGGTGAATATAGAGTGTCTTTGGGGATGATGAAAATGTTGTCAAATTAGTTGTAGTGATGGCTGCACATTTTTGTAAATATACTAAAAACCGTTGAGTTGTACACGAAATAGGTGAACTATATGGCATGTCAATTCGATCTCAATAAAGCTATTAAAAATGATTTAGGGGCACCTGGGAGGCTCAGTCAGTTAAACGTCCGACTCTTGGCTTCGGCTCAGGTCATGATCTCTGGTTTTGTGAGTTTGAGCCCCGCAGCAGGCTCCATGCTGACAGTGCAGTGCTTGCTTGGGATTCTCTCCTCTCTCTGCCCCTCCCCTTCTTGTGCTCTTTCTCTCTCTCAAAATAAATAAACAAACAAAAAAAGAAGCTATTAAAAAAAAAACAAAAAATAAATGATTTATAGTTTTAGGGCACCTGAGTGGCTCAGTCGGTTAAGCATCTGACTCCATTTCGGCTCAGGTCACGAGCTCATGGTTTGTGAGTTCAAGCCCAGTCTCGGGCTCCGTGCTGACAGCCCAGAGCCTGCGTGGGATTTTCTCTCTCCCTCCCTCTCTGCTCCTCCCTCGCTCATGCTTTCTCTCTCCAAATGCATAAACAAACATTTTTAAAAAATGATTTAAAGTCTGAGATGTCCTTTAAAATAATTTGATGTGGGGGGTTTGAGTAGGGAAATCAAAATTGACTTGTGTAACTAATATCAAACCTCAGCAATACTTACGTAAGCTCATTATATTTTTGTTAGAAATTTTCTGTAATAAAAATTGGGGTGGGGCAGGGAAAGAGCTTGAAATAATGGAGTAGTTAACTCATCCTGAACGTGTGGAAGATCACTATCCTCCCTTGGACATCACCAGCTGCTTTTTTACTGTCGTTTTACTAACCTGCCTAATGAGATGAACTGGGTTGTGAACTGGGTTAGCATAACCTTGGAAACTGTTTTCAAGGCCCGAATTTGGTAGCACACAGGTGAACCGCAAAACTCCCACGGCAACGCTGTGTGGTCCCTGACAGTTCTCTGTTAATGTCTACGATGAGTTCAGAATAATCGCCTCCTTCGAATTCTTGGCAACATCTGGATAATGGATTGGTTTGTTAAGGCTGCTTGAACCAAGTACTGAGTGGCTGAACCAGCAATTTATTGTCTCGAGGTTCTGGAGGTTACAAATTCAAGTTCAAGGTGAGGTAAGGGTTGGTTCCTTGTGAGAGCTGTGCGGGAGAATCTGTTCCATGCCTTGCCCCAAGCTTCTGGTAGTTTGCTGGCAATCTTTGACGTTCCTTGGCTTCTGCTGTTATCACCCTGATCCCTCTTTTCATCGTTGCATGGCATTCTCCCTGTGTGGATATCTGCCCCTGTGTCCAAATTTCCCCTTTTTATGAGGACACCAGTCATATTGGAGTAGGGCCCACCCTAATGACCTCATTGTAACCTGAGTACCTCTAGAAAGACCCTGTCTCCATATAAGGTTATGATCAGAGGTACAGGGATTAGGATTCCAAAAGATCTTTTTTTAGGGGGAAAGGGGAAACCCAATGCCACCCAGAGCAGATAGGTTTCAAAATCAGTACCTAGACATTAATTAATCCATAGGATTCTTCTACAGCTTAGTTGTTAATGGCTATATTAAACAGATTGCAATTTCATATTTTGTTTTTACAAAGGAATATAACATGAGTTACTTTTACTTTATTATTATTTTTTAATGTTTATTATTTATTTTTGAGAGAGAGAGAGAGAGACAGAGTGAGAGTGGGGAGCTGCAGAGAGAGAGAGAGAGAGAGAGAGAGAGAGACAGAGACAGAATCCAAAGCATCTCCAGGCTCCGAGCTGTCGGCACAGAGCCCGACGTGGGGCTCAAACTCACAAACCGCAAGATCATGACCTGAGCTGAAGTCGGATGCTCAACCCACTGAGCCACCCAGGTGCCCCAACGTGAGTTACTTTTAGAAGTTAACACAAAAACGAAGGCCATTACCAATTAGGCCTCCGACGAGTTGCATTAGAAAGGATACACAGCTATCAAAACACGTGTTAGGTTTTTAAAAATGATACAGATACCCAAACGCCTGGAAGTCAGTACACGAAAATGCAAACTGGTTATTTCTGACTTGTGGACTCAGGAGTGGGATGGAACTGGTTTCTCCAATTAGAAACCCAAGGCTCAGAGCAGTGCCTGGCTTGCTTAGTCAGTACAACACGCAGCAGCTCTCGATCTTGGGGTCAGGAGTTCGGGCCCCACCCTGGGTGTGGAGATTACTTAAAATTGAAGGCTTTAAAACAAACCAATAGGCTGAGATCTGTGAGGTGGTACGCCCAAGGTCTTTCAGGTAATATGAGGCTATTGGGATTCAGGTTGGCTTTCATCCATAGCATCCATAGCCTGTCCCCCCCTCCCTTTTTTTTTAATAGAGTGAGAAGGAGAGAGGTGGAATGAGAGGGAGAGAGAGAATCTTAATCAGGCTCCATACCCAGCATGAGATCGTGACCATGAGGTCATGACTTGAGCCAAAATCAAGAGTCAGAGGCTTAACTGACTAAGCCACCCAAGCGCCCCCCCATAGCCTTGCTTTAAGCCATCGTGTCTCAGTATAATGGCCAAACACAGTACTAATCACTTTACGACGATTATCTTATTTAATTCTGATAACAAGCCTGTAGTTGTATCATTATTCCTACTCTAAGTGAATGAATGAAGACCATAAATTCTGAAGCAGAGAGTGATTCCAGAGGCCAAAGAAAGGAGTTCGTGAAAAGAAGACAAATATTGAAGACGGTGGCACCTGTGGCTATGACTCCTTGGCCCCATCTTAAAGTGTCAAAAAAAAAAAAAAGCCAAACAAACAACTAAGAATGTAGAAGACTTGAACAACATAATTAACAAGACATTTACATCCTATAAGCAGAGAAGATATTTCCTTTTTGGACTTCTCTGGCGCTTTAGACAATCTTGATCAGACACTGGATCACATAAATAAATCTCAAAAGCAAAGGGTATATTCTCTCATCACGCTACAATAAAGCCAAAAAGTTAATAAGTTTTGATCCCAAAATCTTGGAAGTTTTAAACACTCTGCTAAGCAATATTAGACTCAAGGAGAACAGCATGGCTTCAATTACCAACAACATATAAAATAATGGAACTAAAAACAAAATGGAAGGGAAGGGGGCAGCGTTTTAGCAAATCAAGAAAGGTAACACCCAGCTACTTAACATACTTCAGACAAATGGACTAGAAAAGAGGAAGTCTGAGACAAGTGGAACTTGGACCATTTACATTTCAAAGAAAATCACAAGGGATTCTGCTATCTTGGTATCTAGGAATGGGGAAAGGACACAACCCTTGCGGGCAAGGGAAATATGGAGACTAATGGGGGGGGGGGGAGGGGAGGACAGCATCCTAGACCCTTCTCCCTTAGGAAGCCACAGGAAGGGGACTCCGGAAGGGGGAAGGTGGGCATGCCAGGCCAGCGCAGATTGGCCCAAAGCCTAGGTGTGGAATTTTTACTTTTTTACTTTTTTTGTTTTTTCCTTGCCAGCATTTTTAAAAATATAATTTATTGACAAATTGGTTTCCATACAACACCCCGTGCTCATCCCAACAGGTGCCCTCCTCCATGCCCATCACCCACTTTCCCCTCCCTCCCACCCCCCATCAACCCTCAGTTTATTCTCAGTATCCAAGAGTCTCTTATGGTTTGCCTCCCTCCCTCTGTAACTTTCTCCCCCCTTCCCCTCCTCAATGGTCTTCTGTTAAGTTTCTCAAGATCCTAGGTGTGGAATTTTTAGAGAGTGAAAAAGAATTGAGCTCATAAAGCATAGAAGGGCAGTTTAGTTGGGGCCTATAACCCATCTACAGAGAAGAGCAGAAAGTACTGATCAAAAGAAACAATCAAAAAGACAAATAACAAGTGTGGGTGAGGATTTAGAGAAATTAGAGCCCTCCTGCACTCCTGGTGGGCTTGTAGTATGGTGCAGGTGCCCTGAGAAACAGTCGGGTAATTTCTCACAAGGTTAAACATACGGTTACTTTATGACCCCGTGATTTCACTCCTAGGTATGTACCCAAGAGAAATGAAAACATAGGTCCACACAAAAACTTGTACATGAATGTTTTTAGCAACTTCATTCACAGTAGCCAAAAGGTAGAAACAACCCACACGCCCACCCGCTGACGAACAGGAAAACAAAATGTGTATCCACGCGGTGGAATATTATTCGCTCATGAAAAGGAAAGATGGGTGCTACGACATGGTGCCTTAAAAACATTACGGTAACGTGAAAGAAGCCAGTCATAGAACACTACAGACGATATGATCCCATTTACAGGAAATGTCCAGAATAGGCAAATCAGTAAAGAGTAGCGGTTTCCCAGGGCTGGGGGGGAAGTAGGGGTGCAAGTGAGGAGTGACTGTTCATGGGTTTGTGGTTTCTTTTTAGGGTCATAAAATTTTCTTCATGTAGACTGTGGTGATGATTGCCCAGCTCTATGAATACGCTATAACCACCGCGTTATACATTTTAAATGAGTGAGGAGTTGGGTGGCATGTGATTTAGATCTCAATAAAAATGTTTTTTAAACAACAACAACAACAAAAAAAAAAAAAAAAAAAAGGAAGAGAGAAACTGAGAATTGTATGCTTGTCAAGAGTCAGCAGCAGAAATACCTTTGCAGTTAAGAGAGGAATCATTTGGAGTGCCCGGGTGGCTCAGTTGGTTAAGCGTCCGACTCTCGACTTTGGCTCAGGTCACGATCTCACGGTTTGTGAGTTCGAGTCCCGCCTCAGACTGCGCACTGAAAGTGTGAAACCTGCTTGGGATTCTTGCTCTCTCCCTCTCTGTTCCTTTCCTCGCTTGTGCTCTCTCTCTCTCTCAAGTAACTAAATAAACTTAAAGAAAGCAAGGAAGGAATCATTTGATTCAAGACCCAAGTTCCCCCAGGCATCTCCTAGCATCCTCAGAGAGGGGGACTGAGACCTGTCCTAAGTAAGTCATTTACATCCTTCAAGGAAAAACGGTAACTAACAAGTTGTTCTAGTACTATTTTTGCAGAGTGCCTGTGACTTTTGTTTTCTTCCCTTTATTTCTCTAGTACTTTCCGAAAGATACTTAAAAATACTAAAATGTGTTTGTGTTTGATGACAAGATAATAAAAATACAGCTGGTAGCATTTTCTGTTGTTCAGTAGGCCCGGCTGGTGAGTGGGGAGAGCAGATAGGGATTGGAAGGATTAAAAATAGGGTGGCCCATGGGGCGCCTGGGTGGCTCAGTTGGTTAAGCGTCAGACTCTTGGTTTGGGCTCAGGTCATGATCTCGTGGCTTGTGGGTTTGAGCCCTGCGTCCGGGAGGGTGGGGAGGCTCCATGCTGACAGTGAGGAGTCTGCTTGGGATTCTCTCTTTCCCCTCCCCAGCTCACACTCTCTCTTCTCTCAAAATAAATAAACTTAACAACAACAACAAAAAAAGAGTGGCCCAGCTCAGGACCAAGAAGCTGATAGAGGAAAAGGGAGTTATTAGCTACAGGTTTCACATTCTTCCTACACAAACGTGTTGACGTAGGGTCTGTGTGCTCCTTCTTGACCACGGGGGGATTTTTGGATTTCTCTTTCTCCAATCCCCTCCACCCCCATGCGCCACATGGGTATGTATGGTGGAGTTAACAGTATGGAAGGCATTTAAGATTCAGATGAACAACCCTGGAAGCCTTGACTAGCAACATACCCCTAGACTGCTGCTTGCGAGAAATAAACTTTGACTGTGTTTAATCCACTGTATCTTGGGGTCTCTTTGTAACAGCAGCTTAGCCTCTACGAGGGCCATTTTTATTCCCATGACCCCTCCATATAAACCCGTAGTTAGAGGGGCGCCTGGTGGCTCAGTCAGTTAAGCACCTGACTCTTGATCTCAGCTCAGGTCTCAACTGATCCCACAGTTGGTAAGTTCAAGCCCCGAGAGGGGCTCTGTGCTGACAGAGAGGAGCCTGCCTGACATTCTTGCTCCCCACCTTCTCTGTCTCTCCCTCTCTCCCTCTCATGATAAAGAAACTTAAAAACAAAACACAAAAAAACCCGTAGTTAGCATCACAGTGAACTAGAGTTCCAACCTCTCTACGTTCTACCTGGTTTCCATGTCTTGATGCTGTTTCTATCAGGAGTGACCTCTTCCCCCTTCTCACCATTTCCCTCACCCTTTCCAGTCTGCCTTCTAGATTTGTTCTGGACCATTCTGTCAGCTCCCCCGACTGCACCCCAACTGTGCCTGAAGCAGGCTCCAGGCTCCAAGCTGTCAGCACAGAGCCCAACGCGGGGCCCGAACCCACAAACCGTGAGATCATGACCCGAGCCGAAGTCGGACGCTTAACCGACTGAGCCACCCAGGCATCCCCACTTGTTGAATTTTTCGACAGGTTTCTAAAGCAATTTTTAATACAGACATTTTCAAACATACACAAAAGTAGAGGTAACAATGTAATGATACATGTATTCATCATTCAGTTTCAACAATCATGATCGTTTCGCCAGTCCTGGGAATGGATAGAGTTCAAGAGTACAGTCTTTGGAGATGATGCTTTAACTAAAAAAGTTTACTTCAATGGGGAGAATTTTATTTATTTATTTAAAAAAATTTTTTTTTAACGTTTATTTATTTGAGACAGAGAGAGACAGAGCATGAACAGGGGAGGGGCAGAGAGAGAGGGAGACACAGAATCTGAAACGGGCTCCAGGCTCTGAGCAGTCAGCACAGAGCCCGACGCGGGGCTCGAACTCACGGACCATGAGATCGTGACCTGAGCCAAAGTCGGATGCTTAACTGACTGAGCCACCCAGGCGCCCCAGTGGGGAGAATTTTAATCACTGTGGCAAACTGGCAAGGAGATGTTTTAGAGAAGACTGGTTTTTTGAGGGTAGCGGGGGTCTTCAAATTAGAGCCTGCATTTTCTTTCTTTTCTTTTTTAATGTTTTTTTTGAGAGGGACAGAGCATGAGTCGGGGAAGGGCAGAGAGAGAGGGAGAGGCAGGATCCGAAGCAGGTTCCAGGCTCTGACCTGTCCTCACAGAGCCCGATGTGGGGCTTGAACTCACGAACTGCAGGATCATAACTTGAGCCAAAGTCGGATACTTGACCAACTGAGCCACCCAGGTGCCCCTGGAGCCTGCGTTTTCAAGTGGAGACGCAATAAGAGAAATAGTCATTCTTCATTCCCTGTTTCAAGCAACACTTACTAAATGTCTTCTGTGTGCTAGGCACTGGGTTTACATAGGTGACGAAGTCAATTCCTATATTTATTTATTGTTAATTTTTTTCAATGTTTATTTTCTTAGAGAGAGAGGGAGCATGTGTGTGTGTGTGTGTGTGTGTGTGTGAGAGAGAGAGAGAGAGAGAGAGAGAGAGAGAGAGAGAGAGAGAGAAGGGGCAGAGAGAGAGGGAGAGAGAAAGAATCCCAAGCAGGCTCCATGCTGCCAGCACAGAGCCCAATGCAGAGCTTGAACTCACAAAAAGTGACATCGTGACCTGAGCTGAAACCAAGAGTCAGACGTTTAATTTTTTTTTTTTAACGTTTATTTATTTTTGAGACAGAGAGAGACAGAGCATGAACAGGGGACGGGCAGAGAGAGAGGGAGACACAGAATCTGAAACAGGCTCCGGGCTCTGAGCTGTCAGCCCAGAGCCCGATGCGGGGCTCGAACTCACGGACCGCGCGATCATGACCTGAGCCTAAGTTGGACGCCCAACCGACTGAGCCACCCAGACGCCCCTAACTTAGACATCTTATTTCTAAATCTAATATAGTTTGTCTTGAAATTTAAAATACTCATTTTTGCTTTTTATTGGTTAATACGTAATCACCTTATAAATTTAAATTATTAATTATAAATTTCTTATTAAATTTCCCTAAACACTTAATGTGTTTGCCAAATTTTCTTAGACATTTCAAACTGTCACACATTTAGTATACTTATTCTTTACCTGCTAAAATGTAATCAGACTTTCTCAACATTTAAGGGGTATTTGCCTGAATAATAAGGCAAAACTTGTAGATTTAATAATCAGATTCCCTTAAGTGCCTAAATACTGATTATAAATTTAATTAAATATTTCTAAGTATTTCACTTAAAAACATAAATCTTTTTCTTTTCAAATTTTTATTTAAATTCTAGTTAGTGAACATACAAAGAACATAAATCTAATGTGTCAGGTTCTCTTAAATACGTCCAGTATCTCAAATCAGGAATAAAACATAGAAACTGTAACAATGATTACAAAACTTTTATAATATGGGCACAAAAATATTAAACATTGCAATTTGGAGTCATTTTTCTTATCATCTAAAAACTTATTTTTATATCTTTCCAGCATTGCATGTTTACTTCTCTAAGAGAGGCTCAGTCTGAAGGGCGCCTGGGTGGCTCAGTAGGTTGAGTTACGGACTCTTGATTTCAGCTCAGGTCATGATCCCACGGTTGTGGGATTGAATCCGACACCAAGATTCTCTCCTCCTTTCCCGCTACCTCTCTCCCCTGCTTGCTCTCTCTCTAAAATTAAAAAAGAGAGAGAGAGAGAAACTCGGTCTGACCGTGATATACATCTAGGGTCACAGGTTATAGATTTGGCATCAGAAGGTGAGAGCCTTGGGTACACCTTCCAGAATAATTCACACAGGCTGTTCTGTTATGTGGCTGATCATCAAGTCAGGTTTGGTTTTGTTAGAAATGAAAACCCAGTATATTACCACTTCCTCTTAGTCACTGCCACCCCTTTTTAACTGCAGTCTCTTGTCCAGCTTTCTCTTACCTGAGTCAAGTTGAGGGGATGTTCCCCCCCTTTTCCCCACCCAATCGTGTCACTCTCCTCATTCATTTGCACCCCTCCACCCAACCATTGTTATGATATACACCCATCTAACTCCGCCCCCCCAAGAAAAGACACCCTTGCTGTCAACAACTTTGATCACAATTTATCAGCCCATTTCTGTGGTTACACCTTGAGATCCTCTGAAATCTTAATGTCAACATAGTGGTCTAATAGCAACTCCCCACCCCTCCATGGTCTGCACCTTAATTCTTGTCTAATTCAGTTGGTGTGATTAAAAAAATCTCCTGGGGTTCTGCCTAGAAGGTGAATTTTAGTGGATTTTTTTTTTTTTTTTTAAGGAGAAGGAGGCATGTGGCTTGCCAAAAAAGCAATATGAAAGATCTGTTATCAATCAGGACGATTGCCATGTCATGGCCCTGTAGGGAGGTATCAGTGGATGAGTCCGGTCGCAGTGGAAAACACCTGCCGGGGTTTAGCGAGAGAAGTTGGTTAAATGAAAGGAGGGGTATCCATTTCATATGAGGACTTTAATTTGAAATGGGAATTGAGTGCCACTCTCAGAGCAGCGCTTGTTTTTATGCCATGGAAAAGCGTCGGGAATACTTTGACCTCGACAGTAACACGGAAAAGTCTCTAAGGGGGACTAACCATGCACAAAACCATTCCTGAGCAGTTCTGGTTATGGATTTTTAAATATATAAGTTCTGAGAATTTTAATGATGTTACTATGATTTTAAGGGATGGACTGTATTTCATATTTGGGATTTTTTCCCCCTAATAAATGATGAACAAAATCCTAAAAATCCTAGCATTCCAGCAAGCAGTATCCAAATATCGTCAGGGTTACTACGTATATGATATATATGAGACATATATCGTATATATTTCGAAAACATTTGATTACATTTCCAGGTTTATGGCTAACAACTTAAAAAGAGTCCCTTTAAAGACAATGTTGGTTAAACTTCAAGATGGTCTAAGGATCCTACCTCCTGGTGTCCAAGCCTTTGTGTTGTAACCAACCTCTCCTGAGCATAGGCTGGACCCAATCAATGACTCACTTCTAACGCATAGACAATGGCAAAAATGACAAGATGCCATTTTTGAGATTAGGTCATAAAAAGATTGAGGCTTCTATCTTGCTTGTTCTCAATCTTCTCTCGCCCATTTGCTCTGAGGGCAGTTCCCTGCCATAAGGAGGGCTTCCTCACGGAGAGGTCCTGGTGGCAGAAATCTAACGTCTCTGGTCAATAGCCAGTGAGGACGTGAGGCCTGACAACAGCCACAGAATGTGAGTTTAGAAGGTGATCGTCCCCGGTCAAGCCTTGGGATGTCTGCAACCGTGGCTTTGACTGCAGTCCAGGGGAGACTGAGCCAGAGGAACCCATGTAGGCCACGGCCAGATTCCTGACCCATGGAAACCGTGACATAACAATCGCTCATTGTTTTAAGCTGCCAAGTTGTGGGGTCATTTGTTGAGCAGCAACATATAAGTAATCTACTCCCCTTTCTTTAGCCTACGTCCAAACTGTAATAAATGCATTGGGAAATAGATGGAAAGTTGGGCCAGCAGGAGATCATTCAATTCTATGAAAGGAGGAGAAGTCTGTGTTGACACTAAGAGCCAGATTGTCAAAAGGTGAAATACAACAGGTGAAATTAATTGTAAGAATGCATTTTATTTAACTTCAAGTAGGAAAAAAAACAGTACCATTTCAGTGTGCAATCAGTATAAGATATTTTAGTGTTTTTTGCCCTGTGTCTTCAAAATCCAGTGTGTGTTTCATACTTAACGGTACAGCTCAGTATGGATGCCGAATGCTTATTGTAAATGTTTGGACCGTAGGAGCATCTCATAAACTTTAGGGTTGAAAAAGCAGATTTGCACATCCAAATTGTGTTCCAAACATACTCAAAAGTTTTCCAGTAACCGAATTGAGGGCCAATGCTTAACTTCAAATGAACTGAAAATAAATAAGTTAAAAATGCAGCCCCAGCTGTCTTGCAAGCACTCAACAGCGACAAGTGGCTGGTGGCTTGTTGCATTGAACCGTGCCACTCTCGCGTAGACTCAGAATTCAATAACTGGCTGCTGGATGGATTAATTCTGCAACATTATTTCACCGGTTACATTAGCCATGAGTTGGGGTGCCTGGCGGGCTCGGTCCGTAGACCGTGTGACTCTTGATCTTGGGATCATGACTTTGAGCCCCCACGTTGGGTGTAGAGATCACTTATAAAAAAAAAAAAAAAAATTAGCCAGGAATTAAACCAAAAGGCTGCCTGAAATTTCTTCCAGAGAAAGAAATGCTAGGAATAATTATCAGCTAGTAGCCAACAGAGTGCCTTCAGTATTGGGTCGTCTTACTTATATTCATACCCTGAAGAATGCTCTACACAGTGCAGTTTGAACTCTGAGTCATCAGGGGATCCCTCTGAAATATTTAAACTCTTTGGAAACACTGATTTGTATTTTTGACTCACGTGATAATTTGGGGATTCAAAATTCTCCACTAACAAATATGGGGACGAAAATCAAAATGGCTAATGAATCACGAACGGAACAAAGTCATTTTAAGAGTTAAAATGAAAAAAAGAAAAGAGTTGAAATGGTGAGTAACTTTTCAAAAACATATCGACCAGTATTACCATCATATCACAACACTGCTACATTGATTTAGTATATTTCTAAAACAATACAGATTCCTTTCCCATCGTACACCCATGCATTTAATCTTCCATGGTTCCAGCGATATAGAAGTTTACCTTTTTGATTGGGGTGCAGTTGTACACCTTGAAAGACTGATAGTAAACATGCTATTTCTGGATATTTAACAGAGAGGTACAATAAGGAAGTACAGAATGTTTACCTTATCAGGTAAATTGCTTTCCTGTAGTTAAAGCTATTTCTGTCCTTTTGGTAGTAGGCGAAGGGGACTGCGTAAGTATTGATAGGATCTTAACAAGCTTAGGCTGTTTCCAAATCAAAGCACAGGGATAAAGGTTTAAGAAATAGTAGGTCTTGGCTTTCTCCTGATTTTCTTCTCTCTTCCTTTCTTTCTACAGATTACAACCCAACCATCTAGAGCTGAGCTGACCCTGAAAATTGAGGCTATACATCTGTACATCATCACTAGCTCCAAACCTACCCCTCATCAATCATAGAAACTCCCCATCTATTCCCTAGTCACTTACCTGATAATATGCAGTTTTTGTCTTAGACTGTCTCATTTTGGTTAGCTAGACAGATAAATTTTGTCAGCTTTCAGCAGGTAATTTATTTACTTTCTGAGAACAATGTTTGTGGGTTTATTGGTGAGGGTTCATATTAAATAAGCAGAGAAAATATTTTTCTTTTAAAACTCCAAATCTGAATTCCCAGAGTTATTTTTAAGAAGAACTATGTGGAAAAACCACAGACACTGACAACTCTGAGTCAGAAAGTGATTCAGAAGAATTGGGCTCTAAAAGTGAAGAAGTTTTAGGAAAAATTAGCCAATAAATTTTGTTTAACGTTTTCCATTTTATGGATGCCGAGTGTGCGTAAATTTTTCAAAAGTCCTGTGTCTAGGGGCACCTGGGTGGCTCAGTCGGTTAAGCATCTGACTTTGGCTCAGGTCATGATCTCGCAGTTCACAAGTTCGAACCCTGCATCGGGCTCTGTGCTGACAGCTCGGAGCCTGGAGCCTGCTTCAGATTCTATGCCTCCCTCTCTCTGCCTCTCCCCGGTTCATGCTCTGTTTCTGTCTCTGTCTCTCTCTCAAAAATAAACAAACATTTAAAACAAATAAACATGAATAAAAACCTTATGTCTAAATAAGTCTAAAATAGCTCTTTCAATACATTTCAAGTAAAAATTCTAATTGGTAAGAAGGCATTTTTTCTTGGTATTATGTAAGATAACAGTATATCTTACTTTATATTTGATGGAATATAATAATACAATCCACATAGTAATTTTTGAATATAGAAATGTTCTAAGGGGCGCCTGGGTGGCGCAGTCGGTTAAGCGTCCGACTTCAGCCAGGTCACGATCTCGCGGTCCGTGAGTTCGAGCCCCGCGTCGGGCTCTGGGCTGATGGCTCGGAGCCTGGAGCCTGCTTCGGATTCTGTGTCTCCCTCTCTCTCTGCCCCTCCCCCATTCATGCTCTGTCTCTCTCTGTCCCAAAAATAAATAAAAAACGTTGAAAAAAAAAATTTAAAAAAAAATGTTCTAAAATATACGAAGTTGTTATATATTCCTACAGGTAGTTTTTCTGTAAGTTGATTTATTTATTTTGAGAGGGAGACAGAGAGTGCACACAAATGTGTGTGTGTGAGCGGAGGAGGGGCAGAGAGCGAGGGAGCTATAGAATCGAAGGACCTGACCCAATACCCAGAGTTGGACGCTTAACCCAATGGGCCACCCAGGCGCCCCCCCACCCCGACCCCTGCAGGGAGTTTTAAAATAACAAAATGTTCAATTATTGCAAAACAATAGCTGAAAAAATTCTTTCTCTGTAAAACCAAGGGTTACTAAACAGACCTGAATATAATGTGAAATATAGGTGTAAAAATTGTAAATATCCTAAAATATGTTTATTAGTCTACTTAGCATTTTTAAAGTTTTCAAACATGTTTATTTTTTGAGAGAGAGACAGAGCACGAGTGGGGGAAGGGCAAAGAGAGAGGGAGACACAGAATCCGAAGCAGGCTCCAGGCCCTGAGCTGTCAGCAGAGAGCCCGGTGTAGGGCTGGAACCCATGAACCGTGAGATCATGACCTGAGCTGAAGTCAGGATGCTGAACCGACTGAATCATCCAGGCGCCCCCTACTTAGCATTTTTAATTCCGTGCTCTCTCTTCTCTCCTGCTCCTCTTTGCTATCTTCTAGTGAAAAAAAAAAAAAAAAAAAAATCACTGACATGGCAGTTATTAGAAGATCTGGTGTCCCATTCTAGCTGTGCCTTTCACAAACTGTATAACCTTGGCAGACCACAACTTCTCTGTTTCTTCATCCATAAGGCTACTTTCAGCTCTAAAAGTGTTTTTAACTCTAAAAAGTCTACAAGTCAACCAAGAGTCAATATTATTAGTCTGAGAGAAGGCAAATATTTGACAATGAGATGCCTCGCAAACAACATTGACGTGAAAACCGTACCAAAAAATAATAGAAACAGAGATTATTTTCTTCTAACCCTGTACCGTAATTTTAGTAGGCTTGCTCTAACTTTTTTTTTTTTTAATTTTGTTAATGTTTATTTATTTTTGAGACAGAGGGAGACAGAGCACAAGTGGGGGAGGGGCAGAGAGAGAGGGAGACACAGAATCCGAAACAGGCTCCAGGCTCTGAGCCGTCAGCACAGACCCCGATGCGGGGCTCGAACCCATGAACTGCAAGATCATGACCTGAGCCGAAGTCGGGCACTTAACTGAGCCACCCAGGCGCCCCAGGCTTGCTCTAACTTTAATTGGGCATCATATTATTTACTCATTTATCAACAAGTGTTTGTTGAAAGTTTTTGTGCACCAAGCTCTGAGGTAAATACAAACAGTCCTTGCCCTCCTGGAGCTCATAGCCAGTAGGATGGATAAACATGAAACAAGTAACTTATGGTTCCAAGTTATGATATATCCTCAAAGGGGAAAACTGTCAAGTGCTAGTGAGTGAGCGAATAATGGAGACCTAATTTAAACTGGGTGCTAAGGAACCTCATACCTGTCAGAATGGTTAAAAAGAACAACTCAAGCAACAACAGATGTTGGCAAGGATGTGGAGATGTTGCACTGCTGGTGGGAATGCAAACTGGTGCAGCCACTCTGGAAAACAGTATGGAGGGTCCTCGAAAAGTTAAAAATAGAACTACCCTACGACCCAGCAATTGCACTACTAGGTATTTATCTGAGGGATATAGGTGTGCTGTTTCCAAGGGACACATGCACCCCGATGTTTATAGCAGCACAATCAGCAATAGCCAAGGGATGGAAAGAGCCCAAATGTCCAGCGACGGATGAATGGATAAAGAAGATGTGGTATATATACAATGGAGTATTCCTCGGCAATCAAAAAGAATGACATCTTGCCATTTGCAGCAATGTGGGTGGAACTAGAATGTATTATGCTAGGCGAAAGTCGGGGACGGACAAATATATGATTTCACTTGTGGGCTTTAAAAAACAAAACAGAGGAACATAGGGGAAGGGAAGCAAAAATAAGATAAAACCAGCAAGGGAGACAAACCATAAGAGACTCTTAAATACAGAGAACAAACTGAGGGTTCCTGGAGGAGTGTTGGGTGGGGGGGATGGGCTAAATGGATGAGGGGCATTAAGGAGGGCAACTGTTGGGATGAGCATGTAAGTGATGAATCACTAAATTCTATTCCCGAAATCATTATTACACCATATGTTAACTAACCTGAATTGAAATGTTAAAAAATCAAAAATAAATAAATAAAAATTAAAAAAAAAAAACCAAAAAACTGGGTGGTAAGGAAAGGGCTCCCTGAGGATATTTAAACTGAGACCTATAGGAGGATTTGCATAAAGTATGTGACTTTAGAAAAGAGTCTGGTGGGTCAAGAAACTCAAATAAAGCCAGTGTGGGCTGCTCTGAGAAGAAATGAGGTCGAGAAGTATATCATAGCATTCGGGGCTTCGAAGGTCATGCCAAGGAGTTTTGGTTTATATTGATTCAGTGGGAAATGAATGAAGATTTTAATGGGTGGTGGGGTGGACTGTGATTTGATCGGCTATTTTATATATATATTTCCTCAGCTTTATTGAGATATAATTGACATATAACATTATGTAAGCTTAAGGCATACGATGTGATTATTTGTTTTTTAGATTTTTAAAATTTATTTATTTTTAACATTTATTCATTTTTGAGAGACAGAGAGAGAGTGAGAGTCGGGGGAGGGGCTGAGAGAGAGGGGAAACACAGAATCCGAAGCAGGATCCAGGCTCTGAGCTGTCAGCACAGAGCCCAATGTAGGGCTTGAACTCATGAACCGTGAGGTCATGACCTGAGCTGAAGTCAGACCCTCAACCGACTGAGCCACCCAGGGGCCCCATAGATTTTTAAAATTTAAATCCAGGTTGGTTAACATGTAGTGTAATAATGATTTCAGGAATAGAATTCGGTGATTCATCACTTACATCTAACACCCAGTGCTCATCCCAACAAGTGTCCTCCTTAATGCCCCTCACCCATCTAGCCCATCCCCCCACCCAACACTCCTCCAGGAACCCTGTTTGTTCTCTGTATTTAAGAGTCTTTTATGGTTTGTCTCGCTTGCTGTTTTTATCTTATTTTTGCTTCCCGTTCCCTATGTTCCTCTGTTTTGTTTCTTTCCACATGAGTGAAATCATATGATATTTGTCTGTCTCGGACTGACTTATATTACTTAGCATAATATACTCTAGTTCCATCCACATTGTTGCAAATGGCAAGATGTCATTCTTTTTGACTGCCGAGGAATACTCCATTGTATACGTATACCACATCTTCTTTATCCATTCATCCGTCGATGGACATTTGGGTTCTTTCCATCCTTTGGCTATTGTCGATAGTGCTGCTATAAACACGGGGGTGCATGTGTCCCTTCGAAACAGCACACCTGTATCTCTTGGATAAATACCTAGTAGAGCAATTGCTGGGTCATAGGTTGGTTCTATTTTTAGTTTTTTGAAGAACCTCCATACTGTTTTCCAGAGTGGCTGCACCAGTTTGCATTCCCACCAGCAGTGCAAAAGGGTTCCTCCTTCTCCGCATCCTCACCAACATCTGTTGTTGCCTGAGTTATTCATTTTAGCCATTCTGACAAGTTTGAGGTGGTATCTCATTGGGGTTTTGGTTTATATTTCCCTGATGATGAGTGATGTTGAGCATCGTTTCATGTGTCTGTTAGCCATTTGGATGTCTGCTTTGGAAAAGTGTCTATTCACGTCTTTTGCTCATTTCTTCACTGGATTATTTGTTTTTTTGGGTGTTGAACTTGATAAGTTCTTTATAGATTTTAGACACTAACCCTTTATCTGATATGTCGTTTGAGAATATCTTCTCCCATTCCATTGGCTGCCTTTTAGTTTTGCTGATTGTTTCCTTCATCATGCAGAAACTTTTTATCATGATGAGGTCCCAATAGTTTATTTTTGCTTTTGTTTCTATTGCCTCTGGAGACGTGTCAAGTAAGAAGTTGCTGCGGCCGAGGTCAAAGAGGTTGTTGCCTGTTTTCTCCTCTAAGATTTTGATGGCTTCCTATTTTACGTTTAGGTCTTTCATCCATTTTGAGTTTATTTTTGGGTATGGTGTAAGAAAGTGGTCCAGGTTCATTCTTCTGCATGTCGCTGTCCAGTTTCCCCAGCACCACTTGCTGAAGAGGCTGTCTTTATTCCATTGGATATTCTTTCCTGCTTTGTCAAAGATTAGTTGGCCATACGTTGGTGGGTCCATTTCTGGGTTCTCTATTCTGTTCCACTGATCTATGTGTCTGTTTTTGTGCCAGTACCGTACTGTCTTGATGATTACAGCTTTGTAATGCAGTTTGAAGTTTGGAATTGTGATGCCTCCAACTTTGGTTTTCTTTTTCAACGTTACTTTGGCTACTCAGGGTCTTTTTTGGTTCCATACAAATTTTAGAATTGTTTGTTCCAGCTCTATGAAGAATGCTGGTGTTGTTTTGATAGAGATTGCATTGAATATGTAGATTGCTTTGGGTGGTATCCACATTTTAACAATATTTGTTCTTCCAGTCCATGAGCATGGAATGTTTTTCCATTTTTTGTCTTCTCAATTTCTTTCATAAACTTTCTATAGTTTTCAGTGTATAGATTTTTCATGTCTTTGGTTAGGTTTATTCCTAGGTATTTTATTTTGTGTGTGTGTGTGTGCAATTATAAATGGGATTGATTCCTTGATTTCTCTTTCTGCTGCTTCATTATTGGTGTATAGGAATGCAGTCGATTTCTGTGCATTGATTTTATATCCTGCAACTTTGCTGAATTCTGCATCTATTGAGAGGATCATATGGTTCTTATCCTTTCTTTTATTAATGTGATGTATCACATTGATTGATTTGTGGATATTGAACTGCCCCTGCATTTCAGGAATAAATCCCACTTGATTGTAGTGAATAATTCTTTTAATGTATTATTGGATCGGGTTTGCTAGTGTATTTTTTAAAAAATGTTTATTTATTTTTGAAAGGGGGGGGAAGGGGAAGAGAGAGAGGGGGACAGAAGATCTGAAGTGGGCTCTATGCCAACAGCAGACAACCTGTTGTGGGGCTTGAACTCATAAACCAGGCTTGAACTCGTGAACTGCAAGATCATGACCTGAGCTGAAGTCAGATGCTCAACCGACTGAGCCACCCAGGCACCCTGGCATACAACCTGATTTAATACAAGGATATGTTGTGAAGTGATTACCATAATAAGATTAACACATTCATCATCTCACATAATGACAGTTTTTGCATGTGTGGTGGGAACATTGAAGATCTACTTTCTCAGCAGTTTTTAACTATGTGATAGAGTTTTAACTGTAGTTAGTTACCACATTGAATATTAGATACCCAGAACTTACTCAATTTATAACTGGAAGTTTATACCCTTTGACAATATATATATTTAAAATGTTGATTGGCTGTTCTTTGGAAAATGGATTGCACAAGATGAAGTAGGAGGCTAACATAATCATGTAGGAGAAAAATGATGATCATATGAACAAGGGCCATGGGAGTGGAGGGGAAGAGAAGATGGTGAATTTATTTTGAAGGTAGGGTAAAGGGAGTTTGGGAGGTAGGGTGCTCAGGATGACCTTCGGGTTTTTGGCTTAAGAAACTGAGTCTTTTTTTTTTTTTTAATTTATTTTTTATTTTTTTAATGTTTATTTTTGAGAGAAAGAGGGAGAGAGAGAGAGACAAGAATGTGAGCAGGGGAGGGGCAGAGAGAGACACACACACACAGAATCCGAAGCAGACTCCAGGCTCTGAGCTGTCACCGCAGAGCCCGACATGGGGCTTGAAACCATGAATGGCGAGATCATGACCTGAGCTAAAGTCGGACACTTAAGCGACTAAGCCACCCAGGCGCCCCAAGTAACTGGGCCTTTAAAGACTCCCTTTCCCAAGATGGGAAAGACTGGCAGAGAAGTTTGGTAAAAACCTTGAGATTGCAGTTTTAGACATGGTACAGTTGAAACGTTTGTGAAAATTCAAGTGATAATGTCAGGTAAGCATCCACAAACAAGTCCGGAAGTCAGATGAGAAGTCTGGGTTGGAGGGGCGCCTGGGTGGCGCAGTCGGTTAAGCGTCCGACTTCAGCCAGGTCACGATCTCGCGGTCCGTGAGTTCGAGCCCCGCGTCAGGCTCTGGGCTGATGGCTCGGAGCCTGGAGCCTGTTTCCGATTCTGTGTCTCCCTCTCTCTCTGCCCCTCCCCCGTTCATGCTCTGTGTCTCTCTGTCTCAAAAATAAATAAAAAAAAAAAAAAAAAAAAAAAAGAAGTCTGGGTTGGAGACATAAATTTGGGAGTCACCAGTCTACAAATGGTATTTAAGCCATGAGTTGACTGGGTGGGATCACCGAGGAATATTGTACAGGAGGAGGAGCAGAGAGGGCCCAGAACACATGATGCCCAAGTGTATTTGTGTAGTCTAAAAGAAACTAGGCTTCTAAATTTGGGGCCGTAGCCGTGAGCAGGCTTCTCTTTCCGTTGGTTCATTATTTCACTTACTCATTTATTTTGCTATGTATACCTGTATCCACTTTCTAAATAAACCCTACACCCTAGGTCCTGGGGTATTTTTCCCTTGCCGTCAGAGCCAAAGGGAGGATCCAGGTTTGGCAGGGAGAGGGGGGATTTGAATCATATATAATTTGGGGAACCTTTTTTTTTTAATGCTTATTTATTTTGAGAGAGAGAGACAGAGCCTGAGATGGGGGAGGAGCAGAGAGAGAGGGAGATGCAGAATCCGAAGCAGGCTCCAGGCTCTGAGCTGTCAGCACAGAGCCCGATGCGGGGCTCGAACCCGTGAACCCGGAGATCATGACCTGAGCCGAAGTCAGATACTTAACTGACTGAGCCATCCAGGCGTCCCTAGAGAACCTTCTTTTTTAAAAAAAAGAATGCAGCAGGGGCACCTGGGTGGCTCAGTCTGTTAAGCATCTGACTTCGGTTCAGATCATGATCTCATGGTTTGTGAGTTTGAGCCCCACATGGGGCCCTGTGCCGACAGCTCGGAGCCTGGAGCCTGCTTCGGATTCTGTGTCTCCCTCTCTCTCTGCCCCTCCCCCTACCCACACTCTGTCTCTCTCTCTCTCTGTTTCTCTCTCAAAAATAAACATTTTTAAAAATAAAAAAAAAAAAAAGAATGTGCAACATTATAAACATACAATTAGGCACAAAAGTAAATATTTATTTAGAATTGGAAAAGATAGAACTATTACAATTTTTTACGTGTTTTTAAAATTCCAGGATAATTAACGTGTAGTGTGATATTAGCTGCAGGTGTACGATATGGCGATTCAACAATTCTATACACTGCTCTGTGCTCATCACGGTAATTGTATCTTAATCTCTTTTACCTACTTTACCCATCCCTCCCCACCTCCTGCCTGGTAATCACTTTATTCTCTATATTTAAGTCTGGGGTTTTTTTTTTGTCTTTTTTTTCTTTGTTTTGTTTCTTCAATTTCACATATATTCGAAATAATACGGTGTTTGTCTTTCTCTAACTTATTTCACTCAGCATTATACTTTCTAGATCCATCTATGCTGTCACAAACGGCAAGATTTTATTCCTTTTTATGGCTGAGTAATATATATACATGCCCCCTATTCCTTATCCATTCATCTGTGCATATGGACCCTGGGCTGCTTCCACATCTTGGCTATTGTAGATTAATAAGTGCAAGGACTACAGGACGCATATATCTTTTCAAATTAGTGTTTTCATTTTCTTTGCGTAAATGCCCAGTAGTGATATTACTGGGTCGTATGGTCATTCTGTTTTTAGTTTTCCTGAAGAACCTCCATACCGTTTTCCGCAGTGGCTGCACCGGTTTGCATTCCCACCGACAGTGGTTCCTTTTTCTCTACATCCTCTCCAACACTTGCTCCTTGTGTTTTTAATTTGAGCCATTCTGGCAGATGTGAGGTGGTATCTTTTGTGGTTTTGATTTGGATTTCCCTGATGATGAGTGATGTCGAGCATCTTTTCATGTGTCCCTTGGCCATCTGTACGTTTTCTTTGGAGAAATGTCCGTTCATGTCTTCTGCCCATTTCTTTCTTTTTTAAATGTACTTTAACATTTAAAAAAATATTTATTTTGGGGAGAGGGTGGGGGAAGGGCAGAGAGAGAGGAAGACAGAGGATCCAAAGCAGGACCTGAACCCACAAATCTCGAGATCATGACCTGAGCTGATGTTGGATGCTTAAATGACTGAGCCACTCAGGTGCCCCATTTTTTTTCTTTTAATGTTTATTTATTATTTATTGTGAGAGAGAGAGCACGAGCAGGGGAGGGCAGAGAGAGAGGGAGAGCATCCCAAGCAGGCTTCACGCTCAGCTCGGAGCCTGGCGTGGGGTTCAGTTTCTCGACCGTGAGATCATGACCTGAGCTGAAATCAAGAGTCAGATGCTTAACTCACTGAGCCACCCAAGCGTCCTGGGAATTACAGATTTTTAAAAGCTGACAAATACCAGAGATGTCACTAAATTGAGATAAATAATTTTATTTCTACATTTAAGCTATTTTAATTAGTTAAATAATTATTACCTGGCTGACATATCTGTAAATCACTTTTTCCTACCTTTTCTGGCTGCCTAATGTTTTGTTGCCTCTTTTATATCACTGTTTTTAGAAATCATATTCTCTAGAGAGAACAGAAAGATAATTGAGTCTTTTATAATGATGGCCAATCAAAATTCTTTTGTTATTAATAGTTGAAAATTTCTGCAACACCATTCATGATTGGTTCCGCAACGACAATTTTCAGAACTGTTGTCAAACCTGGGAAAATCCTAATCAAATTTCTTTCACATGTAAGTGGCAAGATTTCAGGGCCATTTCACTGCCTTGGTGCCAGCTCGGCATGCCGTCTTGTCCAGAACCGCCAGAATTTGTCAGGACAAGAGGTGTTAGATATGCCAAGACTCAATCCAATCATGGAAGCATAAAACACAACTTCACACAAAGACACATTTGCAGTTTGTAATGCTGCTACAGGCTTTGCCCCACAAACACAGGGGTTCTGACAAATTCTATGTTGTGCCATTCCCATTTTTTTTTTTTTTTTTTTTTTTTTAAGGAATGGTTCGTTTATACTTGTACGCGTTGCATTACCGAACACGTTCTTGACAGGCGAGGACTTCCATTTGAAGTAAGGTGTTGATGAGGGCCAAAGCCCCCAGCTTACAATTTCATATGTTCCCAGTTGGAAGAATTGACTGGAAGAATTTTCTACAGAGTAGGCTACAGGCTTGGCTTTAGTCCTAGATCTTTGTGTTATGGTTCACGGTGGGTAGGCATTGAGAGGGAGGAGTGCTCTTGGAAGCCATTCCTATAATCTGGATGACTCTCCATGACTTACCTGTACATAGGAGTGACTATGAATCCCATGACTATTCCATTAAACCCAAGCTAAGTAACTATATCCCAAACATAACACAAGGGGAAGTCTGAGCGGAAGGAAATAAGAGCTTTAACTAGCTACGGTTAAAATACATTACTTTCGAAAATCTTACAAACAGATATGCCCGTGAGAACACGTTGCTAGGGCCCCTCCCAAGGCCTTTACAGGGCCACATGCACCTCCAGCTTCATGAGAGTAGATTGACCTCTAGTTATTAAACCTTCAAATACACAGGTATGAACAACTGCTCCCACCTGGATACTTATCCCTCTCCTTGCAGGCCGAACACTTCTCACACCCTCCTGTAAGTTCGCATTGGGGGGTTAATCTCAAGGTGATGGTTTGAGTTGCTGCTCCGGGGGGAACCATTGGCTAGTATTCCTTCCTTTCTCTCTCACCCCCCTCCCCCAAAGCCCCGCCCCACTCTTTTTTTCTTTCTCCTTCCCTCCCTTCCTTTCTCCCGTCTTCTTCTCTTTCCTCTTCCTCTCGCCTTCTTCTTCTTTATATATGTGGATTGAGAACCATTTTTCTCTTTCTAAAAAAATTTTTAATGTTTATTTTTGAGAGAGAGAGAGAGAGAGAGAGAGAGCGCAACGGAGACACAGAATCCAAAGCAGTCTCCGGGCTCTGAGCACTCAGCATGGAGCCTGACGCGGGACTTGAACTCACGAACCAGGAGATCATGACCCGAGCTGAAGTTGGACACGTGACCAACTCAGCCACCCAGGCGCCCCATTTTTGCTCTTGAGTATAGGCTTTTCTCCTACAAACCTTGATTTTTATTTTATTTTATTTTTTTAAATTTTATTATTTATTTGTTTTTTTACAAACCTTCCTTTTTAAAAGTTGCCTTTCATTAATGGTACCGAATTATATAATCACAGTAAGTATTTGCTTTTCGCCTTAGTATAATTACTAAGTGTATATAATCCTATTACAGTTATGTGGTGAGACAACAGTTCTAGCTGCATTCCTTAGCTTTTAAGAAAATATCTGAGCCTACAAATGCAGCCAAATGTCTTGTATGTGACTATCAAAATTGACAGCTTCTAAGAAACTCACACATCTGATTAATTCAAATCCAAGGGGAAATAACCGACAAGTAACTAGTCCTCTAATAGCAGTTACCACGACTATGTCTCTACTTTGGTGATCCTTTTCCTTTGAAAACTCTGATCTAATTCTAATTTGGCTTTTTAGCATGTAAATAACTTAAGCGAGGGATTGATTACACATTTATGTAATAGGCTCCACTTTCCTTAATACACTGTGAATATTTGGCCTAAACAAAAATTACCTAATTATATACCTGTCCAGGGGATAGTTGGGAGAGTACAGAGAAGGGAAAGTACAACTAGGTGGGAGGGGTACACTCGGGGAAAAGGAATAACAACATTCATTCTACCGGAAGTATTGAAAAAATAGCTCTTAACGTTAGATGGTCTAGACCTAGGTTGAAATATGGCTGTCTTTACTTAGCGGTATGATCTTAGCTGATTTACTTAATCTTTCTTAGCTTCATTTTCTTTTGAAAACGGGGGCAGTAACATTTGAGAGAATTCTTGGTGAATTTGATGGGCTAGCCGTACAAAATCATCATAAATACTTCCAAATTTTATTATCATGTACACACACACACACACACACACACACCTCTTTTTTAATCTTAGTGTTAATTTTTTTATCAAAGTTATCCATTCATACTATTTAAAGCTTTTTATAAAAAAAAAAAAAACAGTTCAAAATCCGGAAGGTATGCCCACCATGCTGTCATGCTATCTTCCCCTCACTATTCAATGTTAGAATTTCTTTCTCTCTTTATTTCAATTGAGTTTCATTTTCTGGATCTCATTTCTCTCTTTTGCTTACTGGGTTCCAGCAATTGTTTAAGGTTTGGACACAATTATTATATACACATTCTCCTAAACTTTTCTTGTTTATTTTTTATATCCCATTTGGACTTTATTTTTATATACTGGATCCTTCCACTGTTTTCATATCCTGTTTTGTTTTCTAAAATAGAAATATATCACAGCAACATTTATTTTTAAAAACTCCTTTTCTCACAGAACTAAAACAACGCCTTTGCCACAGATTATGTTTCATGAAACTTGGATCTCTTTTTCTTCTACTATTTAGTCATGTGTTCCTATCCCAGTACTGTACTCTTGTAATTACAGGAGCTTTATAACAAAGTTTTACTATCTGATGAAGCAGGTCTTCCCTCGTTTCCATATTTATTTATTCTTAGGGCTATTAAATTATTTGCTTCAGGTACCACACAAAAATAAATATTACCAACAACCGAGCTAAAAAAACCCAACACCCCATCCTCTTGTAGGGATTTTGATTTATGTATATAATTTTGCGGGATGTAGAGTTTTCTCACTACTATATGTAGAGATATCTTTTCTTTTTTAAAAATTATTCTTTTTGGGGCGCCTGGGTGGCTCAGTCGGTTGGGCGACCGACTTCGACTCAGGTCATGATCTCGCAGTCCGTGAGTTCGAGCCCCACATTGGGCTCTGTGCTGACAGCTCAGAGCCTGGAGCCTGTTTCAGATTCTGTGTCTCCCTCTCTCTCTGACCCTCCCCCGTTCATGCTCTGTCTCTCTCTGTCTCAAAAATAAACGTAAAAAAAAATTTTTTTTTTTAATTATTATTTTTTTAAGTAATCTCTACACCCGGACGCCCCTACAGATATCTTCTCTAGTTCCATTTCTAATTGGTTCTTAAGGCATAAAAATTATTTATTTTTATATAATTATCTAATATTCAGCCACCTTAGACTTTTCCCTTAATGTATATTGGTATTTGACACACAGCAGTGCTGTCCAACAGAAATATAATGCAAGCCAACACACAAAATTTAAAATTTTCTACTAGCCATGTTTTAAAAAAGTAAAAAGAAAACAGGTGAAAACTATTTTAATATTATATTTTATTTCACCCAATACATTTAAAACATTATCATTCCAACATGGAATATACAAAATTATTCATGAGATAGCGTATATTTTTGTTTGCTTAAACCAAGTCTTTAAAATCCCATATCTGTCTTATCCTTGCAGCACAGCTGAGCCACCCAGGCGCCCTGATTTATTATTCTTTTACATTCAACTTGCTTATATTTCAAATTATTTTAAATAGTTACTGATTCAGGGGCGCCTGGGTGGCTCAGTCGGTTAAACGTCCGACTTCAGCTCAGGTCACGATCTCGCGGTCTGTGAGTTCGAGCCCCGCGTCGGGCTCTGGGCTGATGGCTCAGAGCCTGGAGCCTGCTTCCGATTCTGTGTCTCCCTCTCTCTCTGCCCCTCCCCCGTTCATGCTCTGTCTCTCTCTGTCTCAAAAATAAATAAACGTTAAAAAAAAAATTAAAAAAAAAAATAAATAGTTACTGATTCAGTTTGCAAATATTTTATTTAGCCTATTTATGTTCATATTCCTTAGTGAAATTAGCCAATGGATTTATTTATTTTGGCAATACCTTTACAAGGTTTGGGTCGTATGGGGCACCTGGCTGGCTCAGTAGGTAGAGCATGTGACTGTTGATCTCAGGATTATGAGTTTAAGCCCCACACTGGGCATGGTGCCTACTTAATTGGAAAGAACAACAACAACAAAAACAAAACAAGGTTTGGGTAGTAAGTTTATCTTAGTTTCAAAAAGTGAAAACATTCTCTTTTTCTAGCCTCAAGAATAGTCCTTGAGAATTTTCTGTTTTTGGAAGTATACGTAAAATTCAGATGCAAAGCTATTTGGATTTGGCATGTATTTTAAAAGTTACATTTCAAATTCATGTTCTAGTTCTATGGGTCTTCTGGGTTTTCAACCTCTTCTTGGGTCCATTTGAAAATTTAAATTTTGCCGAGAAAGCATCCATTTCCTCTAGATCTTGAATTTCACTGTCATAGCATTGCAAACATTCCTTTAAAAATACCATCGGAATTTCCAAAAAAGGGAAATCCACAGAAAATCTGCAGAGGAAGAAAGTACAAAAGTGTTTGTTAAAGGCTGGGGTCGACACAGGGGAATGAACACTAAAGGGCATGTGGTTTCACTTTGAGGTGATGGAAATCTCTAAAATTGTGGTGATGAAGCACGAAAACTGTGAATATACTAAAAACCACTGAATTGTACACCCGCAATGGGTGAATTGTGTGATATGTGAATTATAACTCAATACAGATGTTTAAATTTAGAGGGCACCTGGGTGGCTCAGTTGGTTAAGTGTCTGACTCCTGGTTTCAGCCCAGGTCATGATTTCACAGTTTGTGAGATCGAGCCCCGCATTGGGCTCCTCACTGATGATGCAGAGCCTGCTTGGGATTCTCGGTCTTCTTCTCTCTCTGACCCTCCCCACCCCCTACCCTCTCAAAAATAAATAAATATTTAAAAAAAAAAAGATGTTCAAATTTAGGAAAACATACTTTTAAGCTCAAAACCACAATGAGATATCATCTCACACCTTTCCGGGTGATTACTATTTCACACAAAAAAGCGCGTCAGTGAGGATGCAGACAAATGGGAACCCTTTTGGTCCCAGTTTGGTTCCAGCACTTGGTAGGATTGTGCAATGGTGCATCTGCCCTAGAAAGCAGTGTGGCAGTTCCTCACAAAATTAAAAATAGTAGCGATGTACGATACAGCAACCTCACTTCTGGGTATACATCCAAAAGAAAAAGCAGGGTTTGTTTTGGAGAGGGATTTGCACACCTATGTTCATAGCAGTACCAGTCACAATAGCCAGAGACATTCATCACTATTCCTCAAGGGATGGATGGATACACAAAATGTGGTACATACATACAATGGAGTATCCTATGTCTTAGAAAGAAAATAAATTCTGGATGAACCTTGAGGGCACTATGCTAAGTGATAGAGGCCAGGCAAAAAAAAAGACAGATGCTGTAGGATTCCACCTGTATGCGGTATCTAAAACAGTCACATTTATAGAAACAGAAAGTGGAGTGGAGGTTAACCAAGGGCTACGGGCGGGGGGAAACGGGAATTGTTTAGAATTTAGGCAGTTCTGCAAGATGAAAAGTTCTGGAGCTCTGTTTTGCATCAAAGTGAATTTACTTAACACTCTACTGAACACTTCCAAGTGATTAAGATGGCAAATTTTATGCTGCGTGTTTTATCGCACATAAAAATCTACGAATCTCTTCCATATCTACTGTCACAGCACCTTTCAAATTCCTAATGGTGTCTGTTATGTTATTTACTAACAATACTTTAAAAGGTAGTAGAACATAGAGAAAAACGAATGATCCAGAAGCGTACTGACCAATGGATTATCACATGGGGAACCCATAGAACCACTACCCAAGTCAAAAAATAAAACATCACTATTGTCCCAGAAGTCCTCTACATGTCCGCTCCCAAATGCCTTTCTCTCTCCTTCCTAAATATAGTCACCATACTGACTTTCAACACTACGGATTAGTTATGCCTGTTTTCAAACGTTTAGAAAATGTTTATTTATTTATTATTATTCTTTTAATGTTTATTTTTGAGAGAGAGAGAGAGAGAGAGCAAGCGATCACGAGCTGGGAGGCGCAGAGACAGAGGGGGACAGAGGATCTGAAATGGCCTCTGTGCTGACAGAAGACAGCCTGATGGCAGGGGCTCAAACTCACAAACCTCGAGATCATAACCTGAGCTGAAGTCACTCAACTGACTAAGCCACCCAGGCGCCCCAGTTTATTTAAGAGAGAAAGAGAAAGAGAAAGGTGGGGGGTCAGAGGGAGGGAGAATTCCAAGCACAGAACCCAATGAGAGGTCTGAACCCAAAGTTGGATGTGTAACCGACTGAGCCACCCAGGTGCCTGTTTTCAAACTTTTATAAACTTTAAAAAAATTTTGTTTTAAGTTTATTTATTTTAAGAGAGAGTGTGTGCAAGTGGGGAAGGGGCAGAGGAAGAGGGAAAAAGAGAATCCTAATCAGGCTCTGCACTGTCAGTGCAGGCTGATGTGGGGCTCGAACTCACAAACTAAAAGATCATGACCTGGGTTGAAGTCCGACGCTTAACCAACTGAGCCACCCAGGTGCCCTCAAACTTTTATAAACTTATATAAGTGGAATCATATATAAGGTACTCTTTTTTTTTTTTAAATTTTTAATGTTGATTTATTCTTGAGAGAGTGAGAGAGACAGAGCGTGAGCGGGGGAGGGACAGAGAGAGAGAGGGAGACACAGAATCTGAAACAGGCTCCAGGCTCCGAGCTGTCAGCACAGAGCCCGACGCGGGGCTCTAACTCATGGGCCGTGAGATCATGACCTGAGCCGAAGTTGGCCGCTTAACCGACTGAGCCACCCAGGCGCCCCAAAGTACTCTTTTTTTAATGTACTCCCTGAGTTCTTTCTCTTGACAGTATGATAATAAGCTCCACCCACGTTGCTGCATGAAGCAATAGTTAATGCATTTTTATTGGTCTCAAGTATTCTACTGGATGCACACATTCCATACTTATTTGTCCATTTTAAAGTTTATAGACATTAGCATTTTTTTTTCCTATTGACCTATAATAAATGATGCTTTTAGGAATAATGTACATGCCTTTTGGCACACATTTGCTGTCAAGAAATATATGCATTTCTGTTGGGAATTCACCTAGAAGTTAAACGGTTGTGTTTGCATTTCTTTAATTTTAATAAAGCCCGTGTTCATAGCAGCAACTATTTTCCCAATGTAGTTGTACCAATTTTAAGTCTCACTGGCAGTATATTAAAGATTCTGGTTACTACATATTCTTTGTCAGCACTTGGTATTGTCCTTTTTAAATTTTAGCCATTTTTGTCAGCTATGTTGTAGTATACACTTTTGTTTTTTCATTCTGATTACTTATGAGGTTGAAAACCTTTTCATACTTATTGACTATTTGTATATCATCTTTTGAGGAGTGCCTGTTTGAGTCTCTTGCTAATTTTTCTATTGGGTTATCATTTTCTTATTGTTTTGAGGGGATTCTTTATATATTATTTACCTATTTTATGTGTTGTAAATATTTTATCTGATTCTTTTCACTTTAAAGATTAAATTGTTAATTTTAGAATTTTTTTTTTTTTTTTTTTTTTTTTTTTTTTTTTTTTTACTCTTTTCTGTTAATGTCCTTACGTCCTGTTCATGAAATCTTTGCTACCTCAGGATCACAAAGATATTCTACCAGGTTATTTAAAAAAATTTTTTTTTTAATGTTTATTTTTGAGAGAGACAGAGCGCAAGCAGGGGAGGGGCAGAGAGAGAGAGGGAGACACAGAATCCGAAGCAGGCTCCAGGCTCTGAGCTGCCAGTGCAGAGCCCAATGCAGGGCTTGAATTCAAGAACTGCGAGATAGGACCTGAGCCGAAGTCGGATGCTTAACCAACTAAGCCACCCAGGCACCCCTCTACCATGTTATTATTATTTTTTTTAACGTTTATTTATTTTTGAGACAGAGAGAGACAGAGCATGAACAGGGGAGGGGCAGAGAGAGAGGGAGACACAGAATCTGAAACAGGCTCCAGGCTCTGAGCCGTCAGCACAGAGCCCGACGGGGGGCTCGAACTCACGGACCGTGAGATCATGACCTGAGCTGAAGTCGGACGCTTAATCGACTGAGCCACCCAGGCGCCCCCTCTACCATGTTATTTTTAAGAAGCCTTATTTTACTTTCAAATTTAAACCTATAATCTATTAAATACATCCATCTGTATTTAATTGAACCAGCATCATTTATTGAAAAACTTTCTTCACTGGTCTGTAGTATATACTCATACACATACACAAACCCTACTTGGGTTTGATTAAAATTGCACCAAACTTATTTATCAGTTGGGGGAGGACTGACATCCTTATGCTATTTCCAGTCTGTGACCTTGCTATATCTATTTATTTAGGTCTCCTTAATAATGAAATATGAATACATTGTATTATGAAGTCATGAAATAATAATAACTCATATCTTACCTTTTAAAAGTTTTATATGTAAAGGTCTTATATACAGTTCATTAGAATTACTTCTAGGTATGATTGTATAAATGGTATCATTTAAAACTTTTTCAGTTTTCTAATTTTTGCTGATAAAGAGAAATACAAATGAATCGTCTATGGTGACCCTGTATCCAGCAATAATACAGAAGCATGTTTTCTAAGGATCTTTAGTTTTACTTCTTCCTTTCCAGTCCTTAATTCCCCTTCCTCCGTTTTTGTGTCATTTAGGACCTCTGGGACCATGTTGGTGTGTACATGGTGGTTGTGAGCATCCATCCCAGTCGTGATTTCAGAGGGAAAATTTTTTAACAGTTCACCAATATGCTGTTTGCTATAGGTTTTTTGGTTTTTTTTAAGGATCCCTATTATAGATTAAATATGCTCCTTTCCATTCCTAGTTGCTATGGATTTTTAAAAATATCATGGGCATTAAATTGTATCAAATGTCCCCCAATTGTGTAAGGTCTAATTTCTACAACTAAGCCCTTATTCTTTACACTCATACTGATTGTGCTTCTTTGATTGAACCATGAAATATAGTTTTCTTCTTCTTCCTCTTCTTTTGAGAGAGAGAGAGAGAAAGAGAGAAGGCACGTGCACATGAGCAGTAGAGGAAGAGGGAGAGAGAGGGAATCTTAAGTAGGCTTCATCCCCAGCATGGAGCTCAGCACCGAGCCTGACATGGGGCTTGATCTCATGACCCTGAGATCGTGACCTGAGCCGAAATCAAGAGTTGGATGCTTAACTGACTGAGCCACCCAGGCACCCCGATAGTTTTCTTCTTAATCCAACCCAGAAGTCTTGGTCTTTTTATTTTCCATCGACCTTATTTCCGTTTTCTGTTTAAGAGTCTGTGGAAGAACAGACAGTATCGTTCCTCCTTCCAGTGGCCTGAGCAGTGGGAGTTGCAGACCAGTCTTCAGTGGCAGGCGGAACGTGCCAGGCGGCAGGAGGGAACCACCGGACAGGCGCAGAGGGCACCTGCACCGTCTGACTAGTCTGTGACCTTGGATTGAGTAGCGGTAAACCAGGGAGCAGGAACAGTCCATTTGCCCTGAGAGTCCTCCTTGGTCCTGGCCTTTTCAGGAGCAGCCTGCTCTTCCTTCTCAATCTCTTCAGGATGTCTCTAGAAGTAGACCTCAGGCTCTACCACCCACTAGGTCTATTGTTGCACGGGATGGCAATGTCCGCATAGCACAGAGGAGAGTCTGTGTTACACAGGGCAATGGTAGGCAGGGCAACATAAGGCGCCTGTGTGAGAGGCTGGGATTGGTAACTACCACAAATCTTGGCTCCTTCGAGGCTGGATCTGGTCACTAAGGGTTCCAGGAGTGAAGCGGCCAGGAATAGGAGCAGATCCCATGGTGGTGGCCAACTTCAGCGCAGCCTGGTGGCCAGTATTCCTGGCGGATGTGACATTGACATCAACAGTGGCTCAGGCTGCAAGCAGAAACTTCCCCCAGGTTCTCTTCATATTTGTGATGTAGACACCATCACTCTTCCTTTTGTAGGTGTGCTAATCCATTTGGAGGTCAAGGCTGGTGCCACCTAAGCGGGTTCCTGCTGCCTTATGAAGACATCCTCCTCTTTCATCGGGGAGCACCCAAAGATCCGGAAAGATTGTGAAAGATTCCCGTTAAGTTACCACAGGAACCCAGAACAATGTCGTACAGACCCTTATACAAGTAGCTTGGAAAGGCTGAAAGTCTTTGTCTTTTAATTGGAGCTTGAAGGTTTACATTTAATATAGTTAAAGTTGTTTTCCATTTATTCTGCTTATTCTGTGTCAATTTTTCTGTCTTTATTTCTTTTGGGTCAAATACATGATTATTCCATTTCCTCTTGTATTAAGTTGTTATATATTCTTACTTTTAGTAGTTATCCTAGAGGTTACAAAACCTCTAGTTATCCTAGAGGTTACTAAAGTCGAAGGTAAATTACTACTGTTCTTTGAAAATGCAAGGAATTCAAGGTCCTTCACTTACATCCCCTATGATTTATGTGTTGTTTTCATGTCTTTTCATTCCACATCTATTTAAAACCTCACAGGGCACTGGTATTGTTTTATGTGGTCCATATTCATTTGGTTTTACTCATATATTTCACCCTATCGCTCTTCATTTCTTCTGTTTGAAATCCTTTAGTGCGGGTCTGCTAGGGACTAATTTTCTGACTTTTGTCTGAGAACGATTTCATCTTCATTTCCAGAGAATATTTCTGGGGCGCCTGGGTGATTCAGTCGAGTGTCTGATTTCGGCTTAGGTCATGATCTCATGGTTCATGGGCTCGAGCCCCACGTGGGGCTTTGCCCTAACAGCATGGAACCTCTTTGGATTCTCTCTCTCTGCCCCTCCCCTGCTTGTGCTGTGTGTGGGTGTATGTCTCTCTCTCTCTCTCTCTCTCTCAAAACTAAACATTAAGGGGTTCCTGGGTGGCTCAGTCAGTTAAGCGTCCGACTTTGGCTCAGGTCACGATTTCGTGGTCTGTGGGTTCCAGCTTGGCGTTGGGCTCTGCATTGACAGCTCAGAGCCTGGAGCCTGCTTTGGATTTTGTGTCTCCCTCTCTCTCTGCCCCTCCCCTGCTCATGCTCTGTCTCTCTCTCTCAAAAATAAACAATTTAAAACATTAAAAATAAACATTAAACATTAAAAAATATTTTCCTTGGACACTGTATTGTAGATTGGTAGTTATTTTCTATAAGTGTTTTGAAGATAATATGTATATTTTTCTTCTTGCCATCATCAGACTTGCCAGGAGTGTATCTGTTTAAACCTCTTGATGTTCTCTATTTCATTAGTTTCAGTCTTTCCTTTATTACACACTACCTTTTCTTCCTCTCATTTCATTTTGTCCTTGTGTAAGTTTGTTACTCTTCATTCTTTTTTAATAATGAAAGTACCTAAGGCTATGTATACATTTCTTCTTAGTATAGCAGTGTATCCTAGGCTTTAAGATGCAGTATGTACTCCTTTTCATTGACTTTTGGGTATTATAATTTCAGTTTTATTTCTATGGTCCTGGAAATATTTAGAAAAACATTTCTTACTTTCCAAGTAGGTGGGCTTTATGATCCTTTTTTTTAGCATTGATTTCTAGTTATACTGGATTATAATCAGAAAATGTCACTAAAATCCCTTTTTAAAAAATGTTTGAGAGGGCGAGTGAGCAGGGGAGAGACAGAGAGGGGGAGAGAATCTCAAGTAGGCTCTACACTGTTGGCACAGGGAGCGACACCAGGTTCGATCCCACAAACTGTGAGATCATGACCTAAGATCAAGAGTCAGACACTTAACCGACTGGGCCACACAGGCACCCCCAAATCCCTATCTTTTGAAATGCAGTGTGGTTTATATTATGGGCAAGGGTATGTGTAATTTTTGTAAATCTTTCATGGCTACATGAAAAGAATATGTATTTTGGTAAGAGGGTATAAAGTTCTCTATTCGGCTAAAACATAAGTCAGTTGATTATGTATTATTAATACATTAGTGTGTCCTTGCTTTTTTGTCTATTTATGTTAAATTCCAAAAGAGGTTTATTAAACTCTACCATTATAATTGTGTGTGTGCATGTGATTCAAACCAACTTTTGTATTGGTAAGTGTTTCTGCATTTTGGCATTCAATAGTATTATTTGGTGCATATAAGTTTATTATTTTGTATTTGCCTTTTATCTGTACGTAACATTCCTCTTTTTCACACTTAGTATTTGGGCCTTAATTTTCTTTTCCCGAAATCAGCACTCTCATTCTTGCTTTTTTGTTTTCACTTAGGCAAACATCAAAAATCCTAAATAAACTGTAGAACCTAGACCCTTGCTCTATACTAGGTTATGTGAAGAGTTTGAACACACCTGTGCAAAAGACAAAGTTTCTTGCTTCCAGGAGCTTCCTTTTATTTTTTATTTATTTATTTATTTATTTTTATTTTTTAAAATATTTTTTTAACGTTTTTAATTTATTTTTGAGACAGAGAGAGACAGAGCATGAACGGGGAGGAGCAGAGAGAGAGGGAGACACAGAATCGGAAGCAGGCTCCAGGCTGTGAGCCATCAGCCCAGAGCCCGACGCGGGGCTCGAACTCACGGACCGCGAGATCGTGACCTGAGCTGAAGTCGGCCGCCCAACCGACTGAGCCACCCAGGCGCCCCAGGAGCTTCCTTTTAAATTTACTAATGGCATATCCCATTAAGAATCTTGTTTTAATATATATAATTTTAGTAAGTCTCCTGATACAAAGCTTTACATCAGAGTATAAACTAGAACATCTGCACTGAAACAAATATCTAACCTTTGAAATAGTAAAATAAATTAACATAGAGCTGTCAGATTTAAAATTATAATAACGGGCATGCCACACATAGAAACATCCAAGTGACTTTCTGGAGTGGGGGTGCCGAATCAACAGGAAATGGTGGCAGAGGGCTTTGCTAAATTGCAGCCACTTCTGTAAGGCTGGTGGTAGCTGTGGGGGACGATAAAAATGACATACTTCCACAATCATGGTTATTTCCAAGGTACGCTAATGTTAACATGTTATAAGGAGAGTATATAAGAATATTAGAAGGAATAGAAGAAGGAGAGTCTTCAAGTCCTTTGAAAACTTGTCAAGAATGGTGGCAAACTGCTTTTTCCTACTACCAAGACTTAACACCTGCACACTATACACAAATGTACGAGTATGATGACGTTGATGAAAGGCTACCTTGTCACAGATACACTAAAAAATCTTTCAACATATCAGTGATTTGTAACTGCCACAAATCGGAAGACTTTTGTTGTCAGTCCACCAAAAAGTTGTCCAAGCAAGGTTAACAATAGAAAGTTGCTAATAACCTAGTAATGAATTACAGAGCAGAACTTAAGAGTGTAAGACGACATTCGATTTTACAAATGTAGAAGAAACATATATGAAGGCAGTGAAATTCATTTCTGGGACTCAAAAATAGCCCTAACTTATCCACACGTAGTTTCCAGGCTAGTTGTCTTGGAGAAAGTTTTAAACGGAGGCTGCGACCACTGACACAATCCCTACTTAGAAAATGTTAAGTTTTCCCAATTACTGGTACTTAGCACAAATTAACATCAACTTTAGCTCTTAGCAAACTGTTGCTGGGGGAACATTGCTCGAGGCCACCCAGACAAAAGATAATTCTCACATTCTATCCCAAAGTAAATATGATTTGTGGATTATTTGCAGTTGTGGAGGTCATCTTCATAGCATGAAAGTTACTTAGAGTTGTCTGAAGGTTTATTTTTAGTAAAGGATACTCAAGAATGAACCCTTCCTATAGAGAGAGCCCTCCTCTAGAAGTAGGAAGTCGCCTACAAAATGTTTTTGAAGAGATCTGAGAGAAAAATAAGACCCTTGAATAATTTTTAACAAGCAAACACATTAGCCTATAAACTCAAACAAACACTTTCCTTGTGGAATACTTATTATAGTTACATGGGAACATTTTACACTTACCCTTTAATGATGTTCCATTGTTTTTAGGAAATTATTTTCAGCGTCAGCTTTTAAGCCACACAAGAACATTGGTTTTACTTATATTCACATCATTATTTTGAATCACAAATGAGATGGTCCTGTTCAGTAATTTTTGCCGTTTATGACGACTGGCTCTGATAAATCGTACCTAATCTTCTCTTAAAAAATGAAGATTTGCTACCATGACATTCTAGAAATGTGATTAGGGTGCCTAAGTACATCTCAAAAATGTGGTATAATTTAGAATAAGTCTTGTTTTCACCAAGGTGGGTGACTACCTGGAAACCAATGCTCATTTAGATTACCAGGTGAAGAAGAAAAACATGATTTCATCATTCCTCACAGTTCTTCCATCCACAAATGGGAATGTGGCTGCATTTGTAAACACAACCACGAAGGCACACGTAAATAATCTTGGAAGTTACTCTATCAGTATGCAATTATGGGTTTCAAAACCCCGGACTTGCTCAAGGGCTCCGTTAACAGAGTATCCAAATGAATGAAACATGAACTTGAGGCATTTTAGTGAAGGATAAGGAGGGAATATATTTAATCCCAAGGTGGGCTAAAGGCAACAGTAAGAAGATCCAGAATGAGAGGACATAAACTCCACTGAGCTGATCATAGTTTAGGAGAAATATCCTAGAACATGGCATTTTAAAGAGCCTCAGCTAATTTTGGGCAAGTCACAGAACCTTAGAGATCTTTTCAAAGTCTCAGGTTCCCAATATTAAAATAATATCCTCATTTTCACTGTTTCACAGGAGAGTCGGGAAGAGAAATGGAAAGCATGCCTGGCTGCTTCTGTAAGCGGTGAAACACTGTAATTTGAGACATCATTACAGTAATTGCCAGCCAGCGTCATCATCACAGAAGTAGAGGGATGTATGACAGGTGCTAAAAAGAAGGAACATCAAAGGTAATAAGATACACAGTTGTTAGAAGTAGAATGCCTTCTACACAGAAAGGTGGTTACAATTATTTTGTAAATGAAAACTTTGTTTACTCGGTGGCAGAGAGATCATTCAATCCTCAGGGCAGCTCCATGAAGTAGGTATTATTTCCATTTTAAAAATTAAGAAACTGAAGCTAAGAGGTTAAGAGACTTGCTTAAGAGCCACATGGGTAGAACGTAGTAACAACCAGGTTTCAAACCAGTTATTTAAATTCCAAATCCAGTGTACTTTTGTGTCTCATTACCATGGCATTTTGTGTTCACAACACAAGCTTGAGCCTCAGAGGATTTCCCGTGCGCTGTATTAAATTTTAATAAATTGATCACTTGAAATGCATTTCACAGTATTTCTGCAAGACCTACTATGCGGGCAGCGCTGAATGGCAGAGGCAGAGGCAACACTAAAAAGGAGGAAGGAAAAAATGAGAGGAAAGGGTGACCGGGAGCCGAGCCAGGAGCGCAGCAGAGTTGTTATTGTTGTTGAATATTACAGAGTATCCAATAAATTTGCTAATGAATATCAGCAGTGGCCCCGGTAAAAAAAAGACTTTAACGTAGCAAGGGTAACGTCCCTTATTCTCGATTATTCTCAATTAAGGATGAATGGAGACGAAGGGACTGGTGGTGGAAAGGGTGGTCCAAGTAAATTGCCCCTGAAGAGAAGTTAGGACAAAAGAAGGTGAGGGTTGTCTTTCTTTAAAGTCAAATTTTAATTACAGAAGCCGGCATCCATTATTCTTGTAAAATCTGGCCCATTACATATGAAGCTAAAGTCCCCTTTCATTACTGCTCCTAATCCCCATCCTGTTAGCAATGTCATGTGTATCCTTCCAGTCCTTTCTGTGCACATTTATATATGTCGTTGTAGGAAATGTATTTTATTTTACATAAAAGGTGTTATATTCCGTATTTATCTGCATTGTGGCTTTTTCATGCAACAATGGCTCCTGGAGAATAATGGCACTTAAAGATCCCATCTCTTTATTTATGAACATTTAGGTAATTTCCAATTTCACTATTAACAACAACGCCTCAAACGAACATTGTGACGTATGCCTCCTTGAGCACAAAAGGGTCTTTCTAGGGGAGATACCAGGAGTGGCATTGTTGGGTCTTGGGTATGGATTTTTGAAAATTTTACAAATCTTGCCAAATTGCCCTCCAACGTGGCTGTTATTAGTTAGCCCTCTTATCAGCAGTGTTTCTTTTCGGGGATTTTAAAAAACAAAAATGCTTTCGGTTCTGATTACAAAAGGTTCACGACAGAAAGGAATGGATGCCTTAAGCATTATTTCGGTGTGAAACTTTACATAATCACATACTAGGAGGAGAGTCCGAGGAGATGCTGGATGGAGAACGCTTAGTCCACCGAGGAAATATTAGGGGAGTTCAGGGCAGGAATGAAAGGATCTGTCCTAGATGGGAGAAGGGGCTCCTGTTCTAAGGACGTAGGCAGTGCTTTCTTTTCATGGCTGCACGAAGTAGAAAGCAAGGTAGAAGGGTTGGCATGGGGGACTGCAGAATGCAGACACATGTGAAAAGAGCAAGTTTTACGGGGGAAATGAGAAGGCAGGTGACTGGGACAGTGTTTCTCAAAGTGTGTTTGAAGAACACTGACTCTGCAAGGGGAGTAGACAGAAAAGTGTTCTGAAAAAAGTGGTAAGAAATAATTCGGTAAATTCTGCTAATTAAGTCCCGCTTTTAGAGAATTACAACATGTCAACATACTCAAGGCCGAAACAAAGAACAAAGTTGTTCAACTCGGCATTTCCCATGGGAACCGTCTCAACACTAGACCCTTTCCTCTGTGTAAAGCCAGTTAACATACTGCTGAACCAATCTGCCGTGAAATACACTTTGGGAAACACTGGACGAGTGAAAATTTGCAGAAATGGACAAGTGAGTGTCCGGCTTGCCTTCACAAATTTATTTGAAAACAAAATGAAACTAAAAATACACAGAACAACTGAATAAACATCCATGTACTCACCCTCAGAATTAAAAGGTTAAGAGTAAATTATAATAAATGTTAATACTTATTTTTCTATTATGGACATATGATCATGATACAAATTTGGGAACTAGAGGAAACAGAGGTGGTCATTCTACCACCTTAGGTAAAACCACTGTTAATGTTTTGAGGCAGTTCTTTGAATCTTTATTTCTATTAGCTTTTTTATTGTTTATATCATAATACAACACATGCAATCTTCTTTCATGTTAAATATTTACATTGTACTGTAAACACCATTGTACCTTTTCCTGGCTGTCTTTTTTAATGGCTGCATAATATTCCAGGTGAATAGTCCACTATTTATTCTCCTTGGTTTTAGAATTTACATTGTTAGCAGCTCTTTCTTTTTTTAGCTTTGTATGTAATATTGCAATGATTGCGTTACAGCATAAAACTCCTTACTTACATTTATTTTCTTAGGACTTATTTGCCAAGTGGAATAACAGTTACAAGGTAATGTACATTTTGAAGGGTTTTGAAGAAATACTGCCTGTTTGCTTTGAGGAGGCACGCAGAGAGGTTGTTATCGTCGGTGATGTATTAAAGTGCCTGTTTGCCGTTTCCCTCCAAATTTAATTCAGGTTTCAATTTGTTAGCACTGGTCCATTTTTTACAAATCCCAATTTGCCATTTACCGCGTTATCTATCCCCACTGTTTTTGCAACACATTGCCGATCTGCTAAATAGGCAGTAGATAACATTTTTTGAAGAAACGTTCAGGACAGAGTCCAAAGGAAGACAGTAAAGACCATGTACGAATTTACCAATACTCTTCGGATATTGTTTAAAGCACTCCAATGGCAGCTTTAGCAACATTTCAAATTTTTTTTTTTTTTTAACGTTTATTTATTTTTGAGACAGAGAGAGACAGAGCATGAACGGGGGAGGGGCAGAGAGAGAGGGAGACACAGAATCCGAAACAGGCTCCAGGCTCCGAGCTGTCAGCACAGAGCCCAACGCGGGGCTTGAACTCACGGACCGTGAGATCATGACCTGAGCCGAAGTCGGACGCTTAACCGACCGAGCCACCCAGGCGCCCCAACATTTCAATTATGACTAATCAAAGATACTCAAGTCACCTAACTAAAGTATCTTAGTCTACTTTTCTCCATCTTGTTCACAATGATTTAATAGAAAACTCTGTCAAATGTGGTAGTGAGGGATGATTTATCTTTGGCATTTCCCCTCGGGATTCTCAGTAACTCTTGAGGACACAGGCTGTATTTTACATATTTTTGTTTATCATAGCCTAGCACAGAACTTGATACATAGGTTCTCAATAAAGGTTTATTTGAGTGATATGCTTAATTTGGCATGGATTTAATGAACCTAGGTTGTCTCACCAGACACAGCTTTGCTTTCCAAGCAATCAGTAAATATATATGTTCATTTAGGAATGGCAAATGTGTGATGGAAAGAGCACGTGTTTTGTAATTAGAAGTCTTGAATTAAAAAAATAAAAACATTTTTTTAAGTAGTCTTCAAGCCTAGCGTGAACCCCGACGCCAGGCTTAACCTCATGACCTGATCAAGACCTGAGCTAAGATTAAGAGTTGGACCTAGAAGTCCTGAATTGAAATCGTAGCTTTGAGATTTACAAGCTGGTAACTTGGTGTAAATCCACACCTTACTCAGTTTGTTCATCCACAAAATGGTGATAACCCATCTTCTTTACTTTTCTCATAGGGTTCCTAGGAGAATCAAAATGTTTTTCTCTAAAGGGAAATCTGACCATGGCATTACGTGACTTTTTAAAACCCTGTCACAGCTTTCTCTTGCCCTCAAGAAAAAGTTAAGTCCTTTAACATGTCACACGGAGACTTGTGCGATATGGTTCCTGTTCAGTTCTCCACTGTCCTAACAATGAAAGCTCTCTTTCACAAGGCCTTTTGCACAAGCTGCCTGCTTTGCCTGTGAAGCTCTTTTCCGCACCCTTCTACGTCGATTACTACTGGCCGCAAGATTACTAACAGCAATAGCTAAAATCTAATGAATTCTTACTAAGCATGGGACACTTTACATACAGTAGCTTATACTTTATGAAGTAGATACTATCATCATCATTTTGCTAATGAGGCACAGAGAAATGAAGTAACTTACCCAGAGTAACACAGCTCTTAAACCTCAGCGCTGGCTTACAAACTCACTCCGTCTGCATTCAAAGCAGATGTTCTCAACGCCTGCTATTAGAATTATCAACTTTCTCCAGAAAGTCTAACATCTTTAACATCCTCTTATAGCCAGTGTGATAAGATTAACACTGAAGACACAGGTTTATAATCGCCTGGGTACTTTACGCTTCCCCGACCAGAGGGAAAGGAATCCATTCGAACTCAGACAAGACGGCATCTCGTTTAGTTTTGTTTCTCCAGCTCTTGGCAGTTCCTGCTACGCATAATGGGCATCAATAAATATTTGCTGAATAAATAGACGAAAGGGGTTTTCAACAACAGTCGCAACACAACGTTGTTTTTGAATTCAGTTAAGCAACATCACCAGGCTTACCAGTTTGTGATGTACGGAATCCACTTTTCCCCCTTTTTGCAGTGTGGTACGCTTGCTTATATCCGTTCTTGTGCGATTTCTTCTATTTGCCACAATTCCTTAAATACTGCCAGCAAATATTCCCCCTGCACAACTGCGATATCGCCTTTTGGCCCACTCTTTTAGACAGGAGGAAAAACTAACATGTTAAAATTACTTTTCCCTTCATAGCAATGCTTTACAATTCCTGAAAACTTTTTTTTTTTTTTTTTTTTTTTTTTTTTAATACAGAGCAAAACATCAGAGATCGCGGAGGGAAAAACTATCTTTTAAAAATGCATTTCAAATCAAGACTAGGCTGATGGGAGAAAAGCAATCTAGCACATTTATACATGAAACCTGGCGCTGCCTAGGCAGTGTTGTCCCCAGGTGGCATCTTATTTTTCATAATATTTTACTGAAGCCTTTCAGTAATATAAATAGAGAAAACAGGTGCTGCACTGAGCAGGGGGTTTGTCCAAATCCACCATTTTTGGCTCAGTTTTTTGATAGAAGGCCCAGCAGTTCAGGTAATCAGTCCTGCAGCTCTCATCGCCTTCAAGGAGAAGGAAACAGAGGAAAGTGGTGAAAAGAGAGGGAGAGGAGGGAGGGGAAGTGTGGCAAACAGACGAAACTATCCTTCAAACAGAGCAAGGGCTTTGCCTCCGTCTCCAGGTGCGGACCCTCAAATTGACCGTTTACAGGCTGCTAATTTTGTCTTTTCGATTAAAAAACGCCGCCTGGTTTCGTAAGTTAGAGGACATACAAAGTAGGAAGGTATTCGTCTCGTGAGAACTTCACCACCCGGATCAGCCTCAGGGAAGGCCACCGCGAACCGCCCGTCCTAACCGCCGGCTGGCTCGCGGATGCCCCGGGGGCCGGACGCCTGGCGGGGCTTCCCCTCGCGCTCCCGCTACCCACAAACCTTCGCGCCTCGGCGCGCCTGCGCAGCGGCGACGGCCCTCTCAGGAAGAGGAAAATGGAATAAACAACTCGGAGGAACCAGAGCGCGAGAGAGCGAGTGGAGGCAGAATTTAAAAATAAACTGGCCCCTCCGCCCTCCCAGCCCGTTCGCCGCCGCCGCTCCCCCTTCCCAAGCCCGCTCCCTCGAAGGCCCCGTCTGGGCCCGCGCGCCCACCCCGTCGTCCCGCGCGGCCCCTTTAAGAAAAGAGAACGAGAGAGTGAGTGAGAGAGAATCCCAACTCTCCCCCTCCCCTCCCCTCCTTCCTACCCCCTCCTCCCTCCCCTCTCCCCTCCCCCCCCTCTCCCCGGGCGGCTCCGGCTCCCGCAGCGGGACAGACCCACCCGCCCAGGCTTTTATCCGGCACCGGCAGCGTCTTCCTTCCCTCCCCGGTCTATGGTGGCGGCGGCGGCGGCGGCTCCTCGGGCGGCAGCGGAAGACGAGGCTGCGGCGTTGCCATGAACAGTGGCGGCGGCCTCCCGCCCCCCTCGGCCGCCGCCTCCCCTTCCTCCTCCTCGCTGGCGGCGGCAGTGGCGGTGGTGGCCCCGCCGGGGGTCGGGGGTGTCCCCGGCGGGGCGGCGGCGGGAGTCAAGCTGAAGTACTGCCGCTACTACGCTAAGGATAAGACTTGCTTCTACGGGGAGGAGTGTCAGTTCCTGCATGAGGACCCAGCCGCCGGAGCTGCCCCGGGCCTCGGCCTCCATAGCAACAGCGTCCCCCTGGCTCTGGCGGGCGCGCCGGTGGCCGCCTTTCCGCCCGGAGCAGTCCCGGGCGGGGGAGCTGGGCCGCCCCCGGGGCCCAAGAAGCCGGACCTGGGAGGCCCGGGGGCCGGAGCCGCAGCCGGCGGAGGAGGCAGCGGCGGCGGCGTCCTCGATGGACCGCGGCTGGCAAGTGAGTGTGGTCCGGGCTGGGAGGGCGGCCCGGGCCTTGGCGCGGCGGCGGAGGGAAGGCCTGGGGCCGGAGGGGGCCCGGATGAGGCCTTGCGACGAGCTTTGCCCGCGGGTCGTCCCCCCCCCCCCACCCCCCTTCACCTTCCCTAGTTGGTCTGAAAGGCCTAGGCCGGGCCTGAGCCCTCCTTCCTTCTTCCTGCTTCCCTTCCCCACCGCCTTCGGCGAGCTGGGGAGTGAGGGGAGGCTGGGTTCCCCGGAACGTGGGTGGGTTGACGGGGGTGCTGCGAGTGGGGGCTGGGAGGAAGGGGGATGGGCTGTGGCGTGCGGTGTGTGAGAAAGGGGGTGTCGTTTCCGGGGGGTGTGGAAAGGGGCTGGGTTTGCAGGCACATGTGTTTTGCGTGCCCGTGTGGAGCGGTGTCTGCCGAGTGTTGAGGTTCCCTAGTGGGTGTGAGTGTGGGCAGGGGGCGGGAGGTGATGGGCGGGCTTAAGGCTTCCTGGAGTAAGGCCGAAAGAACGGAAAAAGTTTGTGGAAGGCGTACGGGAGAAAGATTTTTCAAGCAGGAAATGCTTTCTAAGGATTAGGAGTGAAGGGACAGCAACTTGTGTACTGTGCTTAGGTTTAGTCGAGAGCTGAGAGGAGGAATTTCCCAAGACTTGCATTTCGACATAGTTCTGCTGAAGCCAAGATAAGTTTGCCGGGTGAGAGTAGGGATCCTGTCCTCTACAACTTTGTATCAAGCGAACTCTTAGCAGGGAGCCTGGAAAGCGTGTCCGGTGCGGCGTTCACGTGCGTGCACCTGAGCATTTGGCTTCGAGCATGTTGTCAGGGCTGTTGGTATTTTTTCCTTTTTTTCACTTGTCATTATCTACTGCCTTGCAACTTTTTAGTTGTTAGTGGAGTTGGATGCGTGAACGCAATCTATTTTACAGAATGTTGCTCTTAAGCAAGTGGGGGAGAGCAGGTGTCAGATTTTTCTGTTTCTGAGTATACTGTTTCTAAACCAAAGGAAGGGGGAGTCCCGTTTCTTGGGAATTCTAAACAGCTTGCAGATCTGAAGATATTTTGATAGGCATTTTAACTTGGTCATCAGTACATTTTTGTCTTTTCTTTTTTTTTTTTTTTTTTAACTGTAAATGAGTTTGGCTAGATGTTTCGCCAGCTGTTTGTACTGTGAGGATTATTGTTTTCCCAGAGATGAGCTTTTTTTAAAAGAAAGCTTGCTGTGATGGACTTGGCTGTAATGCAGATGTGTTTGTCCGCATTGATACGCTCAGAAGATTAATTTGTCACTTAAAAGTGTTTTGTAAAAATCGGTTACTTTACTGGTGGAAATTTATCACTTTGGAGCAGCAGCTTTGCATTTTCAAGGTGAACTTTTGCTGGTTGTGTGAGTTGTGGCTCAAAGTAATTTGATCAGTCTTTGAGTGGTAGGGGCAAACTTGAATGGTACCTTTGTTACATACAGAAAGGCATTTTCAAAAAAGCTGCTATTCGATTAAATATGTTATCTTTCTAGGATTTTCTAACATGCAGAAGTAGTAGATCTGGAACATGAAAGATAGGACAGGATATTGTAAGTAGGTGAAGATGGGAGGTGGGGGAAGATACTGACAATGGCTCGAAGGTGAGGCTCATTCCATACCTCATAAAAGGAAAGTAATTGTCTGGGATATAGGGTCTTCTTGAGAGAACATGGTAGTTATTGCTAAGAAGGCATTTGACAATTTAGTATTTAGTCCTTTAACAGTTATTTGATTAAATAGCTGAGTTATGTATTTAGGTTCTATAGGGCTTGCTTTAACTTGCCCGGTGAAGCCTGAGGCTCCTCTTTTCCGCTGTAGTCTTCTGGGTAACTGAGTCGTACTGGGTTGTGACTCCTTTTGGATGAGAGCAGATTGCTTCATACCAGTGACTGGCAAGTAAAGTTGCTCAGGAATCAGGGAAGAGGACTGTGTTGGTGGTTTAATGGCTGCTTTGAATCTTCACCCTTAAATGTTTAGTTTTTAGTCTGCTTTCTACCTTTTCCTATATTCTTTGACGTATTTTTTGGAAACAGGCTTGGTTTGTTAAGTGCATGAGGCAGTTAAACTAGACAGCATATTCTAAGAGGTATTGTTATCAGAAGTTTAAATTTTCTTGCGGACTTGATCATCTAGCATCACAATTTTATTTTGTTTTCATTTTTTCCTTTTCTTTAAATGTAAGATTGCACAGCGTTTCCCTTAGCTGAAAGGTCATACACTCCTCTGCTCTGATAGGGTAGATCTGCTTGCAGAAATACTTTGGGGTTTATGGAATCGTGTGTCTGTGTCAAAAAAGTTTTCATTGAGGTATACATATTTACAGGGAAAATGTATGAAATGAAATGAAAAAAATCACAAGTTTTTGGAATTTTTATAAGTTGAAAACAATGGCTTATAATCAGAACTCAGATCAAGAAATAGTACATAATCAGTACCCCCAGAAGTCCTGCTTTTGTCCCATCCCAGATGGTTTGCCCCAGTTCCCAAATATAACTTACGGTTTCTAACACTACATTCTGACACTGTAGATTCATTTTTCACTTTTTTTGGACTTTTTTGAACTTTATAGGAATGGACTCTCATATAGCATGCACTCTTTTTTGTGGGCTTGTGAGATGTATAAGATAATATTAAGCCTTGATAAATTTTATGAGGAATATTCGAAGAGGACTGAGTTAACACAAGTTGAGGTAAGATTCAGTGAATGAGTAAACCTCTTCTTTCCATAAAAGTGCATTGCCACAATAAAGGAACATGTCTTCGTATTTTTGCCCTTTTATAGGATTTTTCAGTTTTTAAATTAGCGTTCTATTTAGAGATAATGTAGAGTCAAATGCAGTTGTAAAAAATAATACACAGAGAGCTCATTTCATCGCTCATTTTCCTCCAGTGGTAACATGTTTCATACCTGGAGTATAGTATCACAGCCGGCATTGATTGCTACATTCCACTTATCATATTCCTGTTTCTCTAATCTTATTTGCACTTGTGTGTGTGCATGCACGTGTATTTCTGTGGGAATTTATCACATGTGTGTTGGTGTGCCTGCCAACACAGTCAAGACACAGAATGGTTTTGTCACCCTTAAGTTGCCCTTTTGTAAGCCTCCCTCCCTCCCCAAACCTGGCAACTACCAATTTGCTCTCATTTCTATAATTTTGTCATTTCAAGAATGGTTTTAAATGGAATTATATAGCATGAAATCTTTTGGGATTCGTTTCCTCCCCCCCCCCCCCCCCCAGCACAGTTCCCTCAAGGTTCAGCCAAGTTGTGTGCATTCTTTTTTTTTTTTAACTTTGAAAATTTATATTTATCGTTATTATGAAGCAGCATTTTTTTTTTTTTTTTGGTTTGCTTTTTTATAGGCATATCTGCTTCGTGTACCAAAGCTGTGAGCATTTACAGTAACCCAGAAGTGATATTAAAGATTTGTGCTAGGATTTTGAGGCATTTATTGACGGACTCGAATATTTATTTTTTATGTATGTATTTTAGGGTTGATTTTCACTTATTTTTAAGTTATGAAAAATTTCCATTGGAACAGCAGTGTATAAAGTCAGAGTAGACCAGTCTTCTCATCTTATTGCCTGGGATTAATTGTTATTGATAACTTTTGTGCTCCTAAAGGCCCTGTCTCCAAGTGCATTCACATTGAGAGTTAGGGCTTCAGTATATGAATTTTGAGAAAAAACAATTCACACACACACACACACACACACACACACACACTTAAGTTTGTAGTAGTATTTCTCACCTTTTTTTCTCATATTAATTTATATCCTGTTTATAAAGTAGTTTAGTCTGAGACTATATAAATGGAATATGGTAAGATGTTTGTTTCATATACTGTTATCATATAGTTGTTTGGAAGCCAATACATGCAAGTATTTGTGTCTCTTATCAGTATATGGAAATTACGACAGGCTTGGGGCTCAGAGATTTTGATTTTAGTGCTGTCTTCCAAAATCACTTCGTGATCTTAAGGTAGTCATTTAGTCCATGTGGAAATATATTTCTTTATCTGTAAAATGGGAGAATGGGGGATGGGGTTTGTGATGTTCAGAATCCTTTCAGCTCTAAAATGCTCCTGTGTTTTCTAAATGTTCATGATCTAGAAAACAAATTACTTCATGTTTGATCTTTAGATCCTCCTCTCCTCCCAACAAGTCTTAGAAACACTGACTGGTCAGCAGTCTAACCTCCAGTACAGGGAGGGGCATGTCGGTCTCACCTATCTTGGCTGAGTTAATTGGCATGTAGATAACAATCCTCTTCATAAAAAAGCCCTCCCCTGTTTTGTTTTGTGGTTTTTTTTTTTTTTACATTTATTTATTTTTGAGAGACCAAGTGAGACAGAGCATGAGCGGAGGAGGGGCAGAGAGAGGAGACACAGAATCGGAACCAGGCTCCAGGCTCTGAACAAGCGTTCAGCATAGAGCCCGTTGTGGGCCTGAATCCACGAACCGTGAGATCATGACCTAAGTTGGATGCCTAGCCTAGCCTGAGCCACCCAGGCGCCCCTCCCCTGTTTTGATGTCTGTTTTTTCTTTAAAAATAAAGATATTTTTCCTATTTTTTTCCTCCTTTTCTTTCTTTTCTTTTTTTTTAAGTAAACCCTATGCTGAACATGAGGCTTGAACTCAATGACCCTGAGGTCAAGAGTCACATGCACCACTGGCTGAGCCAGCCGGGCACCTGTATTCCTATTTTTCTAAAGCTCGTTTTTAATTACATTTTTATTATAAAAATTACAGCTTAAAAAATGGGAAACAGTATCTTGTTTTTGGAACTAAAAATTAGTACATGCACAGGTTAAAAATGTAAATAGCATAAAATGGTACACAGTGAAAAATAGGACTTCCTTAGCTCCCTGATCCCTCTCCAAAAGATAGTCACTCTTTCCAATTTATCATGTATCTATTCAGAAATATTCTTTGCCTCTACAATCATCCACATGCTTACAGTTCCCTGTCTGCAGTACATACTGACACACATACTGGTAGAGACACACGGAAGCCCAATGCACTTTGAATTTTCTCACTGAACTGCATGTCTTGGGATTTGTTCCACATCCGCGCATAGAAATCTACCTTGTTCTTTTTAAAGGCTGCATGATATTCCGCTGTATACTGTATTCTTTTTAATGGATATTTAGGTTGTTTGTAGTCTATTATTGCAAACGATGCCACTAAGCTGTTACATCTTAATTTATTATGTGCATTTACACATAGATTTATGTAAAATATGATATGTACATATGTTAAGCGTACAGAATCTTCAGTAATCTGGTTCAAACTTGTTACATTAAGAAAAACTGTGTAGATAACTACCATATGATCTCACATGTGAGACCAAAAAACAAACAAACAAACAAACAAGGGAAAAAACAAACCCTGAACTCCTCGGTACAGGGAACTGATTAGTAGTTGCCAGAGGTAGTGGGGGGTGAGTGAAATGGTTGAAGGTGGTCAAAAGGTACAAACTTAACGGTTAAAAGATCAATAGGGGCGCCTGGGTGGCTCAGTCGGTTAAGCGTCCGACTTCGGCTCAGGTCACGATCTCACGGTCCGTGAGTTCGAGCCCCGCGTCAGGCTCTGGGCTGATGGCTCGGAGCCTGGAGCCTGCTTCCGATTCTGTGTCTCCCTCTCTCTCTGCCCCTCCCCCATTCATGCTCTGTCTCTCTCTGTCCCAAAAATAAATAAACGTTAAAAAAAAAAATTTAAAAGATCAATAAATCTTGAGAGTATGTAATGTATAGCAAGGTGGCTATAGTTAACAATACTGTAGTGTACATTTGGAAGTTGCTAAGAGAGTAGTTCTTGAGTTTTCAGCATTAAAAGAATGGCGACTGTGTAGTGATTAGTGTTAAATAAACTTAATGTGGTAAATCATTTTGCAGTAAATCATTATGTTGTACACCTAAAAGTAATATTTCATGTCACTTACAGGTCAATAAAAAAATCTGTATTTTATACATCATTAGCTGAAATAAGATATTTGAAATAGCCATCCATATTAAATCTGTCCCAGCAAGATTTTCTCCCAGTGGCTCACTTATCTAGAGATGGTTTTGTAAATCACATCTTTTGCAACTTAATGAGGTAGTATTAATAGTCGCTGGGAAATCTCATTTGTATATTTAATAAAAGACTAGTGTTATCGTTTAATAGTCTTTCACTGTTTATCTGCATTTTTGATACAGTTACCTTAGGCTGCTGTCATATTTATAATTAGGTAGAACATGACAGGGTTGGAAAAACTGGAAAGGACATGACGTACCGTCAGATTTAACTTTGTGATTTTGTTCATCTGTTCCTAAACTTCCTCTGTCTTTTAACAAAATTGCTATTCCTGAATCTCACTGTATACTTGATTGAAAGATGAGATTGGAGGTGAACAAAACCAAAATGGGATGGGGCCTTTTCAATTCCTTTAAAATAGTGACCTTTTATGGTTCCTAGACTTTACAGCAATGTCAGCTGTCTCAGAGGAGGAGTCTTGACAAAGATGGGACTGGGAATTTTCTCCCTGCTCCCAGGGCTTGGAAAAACGATCCAGGCAGTGTTTAAAGTAAACATTTTAGCAACGTCCTCTGATATATATTGTAAAAAGATTTAATGTAAACAGATAATATTTTTGAAAAACTTAGATTTTGGCAGACTTTCCACTTAGTATGATTAGCTCTAAAAGCGGAGATTCATTCATTTTATTTAATTATTTGATTACTAAACATTTACTGAGCACCAACTGTGTCAGCTGCTGTTTTAGATTTTTGAGGTACATCAGTAATCAAATAAAAAGATTCTTTCCTTTGTGGAGCTTACATTTTAATGGTAGAGTGGGCAGTGCTAGTAAATCTAATGCCCCACGTTTTATAGTATGTTAAAAGAGGACAGTTGCTATTAAGAAAAAAAAAAGAAGGAACAAATCTACTCCTCAGTTCTCAATAAACCATGGGTTTGAATGATATTACGCTGATACTTTGCACAAGGAGTGAGCTGGCTTTAGAAACACATTTCTGGTTCATTCTACTGAGAAAACAACATCAGTGGAAGACTTCTGAAAACATTTATTTATTGGCAGATTTTGATTGTGTGAAGAAAGCAGTGATCTTGGCACAGATCCTAAACTAGAACTGTTTCGGAAGGCATTTTCCAGTAAGTAATCAAAGGGACAGTGCTAAACATTAAGTGGCTTCACCTGAGAGCCCAGTTTAATTAGTTGTTCATTATCAGTTTTGTAGCCAGTGTATCTTGGAAGGCCTTTAGTATTGTAGTGCTCTTCACAGTCGGGTATTTTCCAGTCGTGCTGCACTGCAGTGTTCCTCTCTGATTCAGGAAACTAGGTAATAATGTTGATCTTTAATTTTCAGTTCAAAACACTGTACCGTACATATTCCAGTGTGGAACACGAGGCACGAGGATCTCAGCTGAGTACTTGTTAAGCCACTTGATCTATCTAAAATCGCTCTTTTAGGAATTTTTTTTTTTTTTTTTTTGGTCTTGCCATAGGCTTTACTGTGGCTCTCTTGGTGCACAGGTATGCCAATTTCCTTAAGGGCCAGTTTGCCAGATAGATCTTGCAGTTTTTAAAACAATGTGAACTTGTCTCTGGAGGTCGACTTTATGCAGCTGACTGAGGGTATATGTATACTCTGGGCCCTGACTAGAGAGTCTCATTGTCAAACATTTATGGAACACTTCTGTGCCAGGTGCTATACCAGTTTTGGGAAGACAAAGATGCGTGGTACTGGCCATTTGTGAATGCATAGGCCAGTAAGGGATTTTGAGATGTATAAGTGTTGGCATAGTATGATACGCTCTAGGTATAAAACATATAATAAACTCTGTTCAGGGATATTGTGGAGGGTCTCATCAAGAGGTAATATTTGAACTTTTTTGAAATGTGTGACGCATATCTGGTAGAAAAGAAAGGCATCCCAGGAGGACACGGACACAGATTTTTTTTTTTTTAACGTTTATTTATTTTTGAGACAGAGAGAGACAGAGCATGAACGGGGGAGGGGCAGAGAGAGAGGGAGACACAGAATCGGAAGCAGGCTCCAGGCTCTGAGCCATCAGCCCAGAGCCCGACGTGGGGCTCGAACTCACGGACCGCGAGATCGTGACCTGAGCCGAAGTCGGACCCTTAACCGACTGAGCCACCCAGGCGCCCCTGGACACAGATTTTGAGAGAGAGCGTTGTGCATGCTTTTGGTCTGCAGTCAGCTGATGTGGAGAATAGGCTATATTATGGAGAGTGGTACCAGATGATAGATTGTGTGGCCACCCTTGTAAGCTGTGCCAAGGGAAAGGATAAGATCTGTTGAAGGGAGAGATGCCAAGGACCCATTTTGGGAAAGTGGCAATGAAATACAGGGGGCGCATTTGAGAGATTTGGTACAGCAGCCACTTGAAGGGATGGATGAGAGAGAGAAAGGAATTAAGGATAAATGAGTTTGTAGCTTAAAAGTACTTGTCACACACGTATTCGGAGACATTTAATACTAGGTAGTTGTGAATGGGAGTCTGAGTTTGTAGGAATGACTGAGAGGAAGGTAGTATAGTAATTTTCGGAACCTTTGAAGCAAGATTGTTCTCGTTTCAAATTTCATCTCTGGCACTGACACCGAAATAGGTGGTGATGATACATATCCTGAAGGACTGTCGAGATTGTACGTGGAAAACTGCACGGCAACGGTATTATTTCCTGTCTGTCGGTACCTGTCTGTCTAATCTGTCAGAACCAGAAGTGAATGTTTCAAAGCAAAAGGGTAACAGTTCAAGGGGGAAAGATTGGTCTAGGTAGAAGGCTGAAAAAGGAATTATTTAAATAGCATCCTTAGCTCTTTATGGAATTACTTCAGATAGATTGTGGTTTAATACTGTTCTCTACTTCCATTGAGAACAAATATAAAAAATGTTTCTAGACGTTTTTTTTCACCTGAATTGAAGATGCATGATGAGCAGTGCTCCATATGTGAAAATCTTTATAAACATTTCTCTGAAGAGCTTAGAAGAGCTTAGCACTAGAAATGGTTTGCTCTAAAAAATTGGTATTTGTTATTTTATGAGGTATTTTTTAACTTACTTTTTTTTTTTTTTTTTTTTGATCTTGACTACTTAGAAACTTCTGAACTTAGAGATACTTTTCCTTAGCTTATGTTTATTGGGTTAATAATCGCCCATCTAATCTTTTATTTTTATTAAATGGCTTTATTGGTGGCGGGTGGTTAAATAACAGATTTATTGTTCTGGAGCTTAGAAGTCTGAGATCAAGGTGTTGGCTGGGTTGCTTTCTTCTAAGGATTGTGAGAAGTAATCTGTTCCATGCCTCTCACCGAGCTTCTGGTGGTTTGCCTGTAGTCTTTAGCATCCCTTGGCTCTCGGAAGCATCACCTTGATCTCTGCTTTCACTTTCACAAGACATTCTTCCTGCGTGTGTCTATGTCCAGGTTTCCCCTTTTATAAAGTCTAAAGTCATATTGGATTAGGACTCACCTGAACAGTGACCTCTTCTTTTGTTTTTTTTAAAGCCATATTAAGAAATATTTATTATTATTTTTTTAAGTTTATTTATTTTGAGAGACAGGGAGAAAGAGAGAGAGAGAACCAGCAGGAGAGGGGCAAAGAGAGGGGGAGACAGGATCAGAAGCGCGATCTGTGCTGACAGCACAGATGTAGATCTAGAACTCACGAACCGTGAGATCATGTACCTGAGCTGGAGTCAGATGCTCAACCGGCTGGACCACCCAGGTGCCCCAAACAGTGACTTCATCTCAACTGATTACATCTTTAGTGATTTTGTACAGAGATTAAGATCACATTCTGAGATACTGAGGTTAGAATGTCAACATTTCTTTTGAGAGGACACAGTTCAGCTTGTTGAGTGGGTAAAAAAATGGGATAATGCATGTAAAATTACATTTGACTTATGATTGATGCTATGTGCTAAGGTCTTGCTTCCCTAGTTATCACCGATGTTGGTTAGTGATACTTCAGAGTTAGGAGGAGGATCAGAAATGCGGAATTGATCTCTTATGGCTCTGCACAGAAACTTTACCATGAGGACTGGAAATACAGCGTTTATAGCTATTAACTACTATTTTTCTCAGATTTCCCTTGGACTTTTTCTGTTTGTGAGCTTCTGAGGGAAGTCCAGCCCTTCAAATAGACCAATACATCTTGCTCAGTCACCTGCTTTGGATTTGAGTCTTTTTTTTTTTTTTTTTTTTTAACTTTTTAAATGTTTGTTTATTTTTGAGAGAGAGAGAGAGTGAGAACACAAGTTGGGGAGGGGCAGAGAGAAGGAGACACAGAATCTGAAGCAGGCTCTAGGCTCCAAGATGTCAGCACTGAACCTGATGTGGGGCTTGAACCCACGAACTGTGAGATCATGACCTGAGCCAAAGTCAGGTGCTTAACCGACTGAGCCACCCAGGCGCCCCAAGGATTCGAGTCTTATCTTTTAGACAATTCCTATGGGTTTTGTAACATGTCTAAAATGTTCCAAGCTACCTTTTTGTCATTTATATTAAAATTTTAAAAAACTACATGAAATGTGTCCCCTAATGTATTCTGTACAAAGAACATGTTAGTTTTTCATCAGAAAAGGCAAGATAACTTTTACAAATAGGTTTATATATGGATACAAATGATAACCACAAAACCACAAGAAGTAACCATTAGGCACATAATATCACCCAAGCATGCCAGTGCGCTGAATTATTCTCACAGCAGACCTGTAAAGTAGATGTTATTGTTCTGTTTTAGGGGAGGAAACTGAGACTTGGATTAAATACACTGTGAAGCAGGGGACGGGGGTGGGGGTGGGGTGCCTGGCTGGCTCATTTGGTAGAGCATGTAACTTTTTTTTTTTGAGTTTTTTATTAAATTTTTTTTTAATGTTTATTTTTGAGAGAGAGAAAGAGACAGAGCCCAAGCTGGGAGGGGCAGAGAGAGAGACAGACAGACAGGCAGAATCTGAAGCAAGCTCTAGGCTCTGCACTGTCAGCACAGAGCCTGACGTGGCGCTTGAACCCATGAAGTAGGATAGGAGATCACGACCGAGCTGAACTTGGAACCCGGACGCTTAACCCACTGAGCCACCCAGGCGCCCTGGTAGAGCATGTAACTCTTGATCTCAGGGTCTTGAGTTCAAGCCCCACGTGGGCATGGAACCTACTTAAAAACAGTCAAAGGGCAATAGTTGGCAACTGGCTGAGAAGATCTCACGGGCAGTTGTGTTTGCTCAGGAGGTTGGTGCGAGTGTCTGCTGAGTAGGTGAAAGAGCCCCTTTTTCTTGGGCCTGCATCCCCTGGTGGCTGTGAGTTTTAATTTCCTTATCAGGAAAATTGGAGGCTCTAATACCATTTGTATGGGGTGTTTTCTGAAGGTTGGATGTGAAGCTCACACTATAGTGCATCTTTGATCAACTTCTAAAAATACCAATTTTCAAAAAGGATTTAATTGTAAATGTTCATAAAAATGTGCTAGTAGATTAGGGAATACCAAAAAAATATAAGTAGTCCCAACTCTCAAGTTAACAGGTAGTTTAGATGGGTAGATAATACAGAAACATATAAGGATTTAAATGTTTAAATAGTTGAAGATAGCAATAAAAGGTCAAAGTTTATATTTTATATATGTAAAAAAATATATTCTGTTTAAAGATGTGTGTGTGTGTGTGTGTGTGTGTGTATACACATAATCAAATAGTATAAATGGTATCTGAAGAGGTAGAGGTTTTAACAGCTTAGAATAATTGGGCAATGCATTCTAGAGACAGAAGAGGAAAAAACATTTATGATTATCCCTCGAGACAGGACATGAGGCACTTTGCTTTTAGGTTGTTTCCTCTGAGTCCCTACCACAGGCCTGTGAGTGAGCTTGTATTGCCTTCTTTTCCAGGGTCTTGAAGAACATAGAGTTAGGGGTGTGTGCGTGCGTGTGTGTGTGTGTAGGAATTGATGGTACTTCGTAATGTAAAGTGTAGGCTTTCAAAATACAGTTGAGTATACCATTTTGACTGGAGGAGAGAGTTCAATAAAGTTATGATTATTGTAAAGACCTTTTTATAGATTGTGTGTATGTGTATATTTACTTTTATTACACTATAATCTTCGGTCTTTTGGAAATATCTGTATTCGTTTTTTTTCCCCTGATGGATACCCAGTTCTTAATTTTTTACTTTTTTTTAAGTTTTTAGAGAGACAGAGCATGAGTGGGGAAGGGGCAGAGGGAGAGGGAGAGAGTCCCAAGCAGGCTCCTCCACACTCAGTGTGGAGTCCAACCCAGGGCTTGTTCCCACAACCCTGGGATCATGACCTGAGCCAAAATCAAGAGTTGGTTGCTCAATTGATTGAGCCATCCAGGGGCCCCTGGACACCCAGTTGTTTTAAGTTTATTTATTGGATAATTCCTCTTTTTGTCCACTGATTTATGAAAAAATAGCTTTATTGAAATATAATTTATGTGCTTTATTCAGTCACTGTAAGTTGTATAGTCAGTTTTTAGTAGGTTGTATTACAGAGTTATACAAACCGTCAAGATTCTTACCAGATACTGTTTCATTGTTTTTCATAATTTTTCATTGACGTTTGCAGGGTAGATGGTATGATTTTCACTTTACAAATAATGGCATAATCTACATTTCTTAAGTATTTTGCCTGAGACTTTGTGGCTAGTAAGTGGCAAAACTGAGACTCAAACCTGGCACCTTTTGGAAATGATGGGTTGAGAACAGATTGTTGAGTGCTTTTTAATGTTGGACTAAGAAATTTGGATTTCGTCACCTAGCGTAAGAATTGCCCGCATCTTGTCTGTGATGTCTTCTTTGGCGCAGGAAAACCGCTCAGTATTGTCAGGGGATCACATTTTGTAGAGTCTGTTCTATGGAACTCAAGGCTCTCAAGCTGCTCCATGGAGAAAGGGTCTCTAGGCAAGTACATTTGGGAAGTATATTTCCATTTTGAATTGTCAGAGTTCACATTGTGGACACAATGCTATGAGAAGTGCAGTGAAGAATGGGTTTACTTTTGTTTTTTTCAGCATTTTCCAAATTTACTGACTTTAGAATTCCCTTTGGGTAGCATTGATTTATTGTGATCTTTTTGGAAAGTTAAACCCATTTCACCAAGAAGGGACAAGACTGAAGATGAAGGAGAACATTTATTTAGTTAAGCCGTGAGGATGGTTTTTTTTGTTTTTTTTAAGTGGCTTATTATCATACACATTTATATGTTAATCATGGCAGGGTTACTGCTGACAGTTGTAGAAGTTCTGATTCTTTAGGCACTGTAAGATCCTTTGGTTCAAAGTTTGAATGTCTTAACATCAAGACTTTGCAGTTTTAAAACTGCTTGAGGGGCACCTGGGTGGCTCAGTGGGTTAAGCTACCCACTCTTGATTTCGGCTCAGGTCATGAATCTCGCTTGCTGTGTGGAAGCTGCTTCGGATCTTCTGTCTCCCCCTTTCTGGCCGTCTCCCGCTCGTGTACTCTCTCGCTCTGTCTCAAAAATTAATAAACGTTAAAAAAAATAAAACTGCAGGCTTGAAATTTTGTTTTTTTGATTTATAATTCCCTTTCTTAAAAACTGGAAGGCAGTTTTATGCAATCAAGAGGTTGTCATTGCATCCCTGTTGTGTCACTTACTAGCTTTGTGACTGCACAAGCTTTCTCATCTCCCTGAATCAGTTTGCTTAGCTGCAAAATAAAATATCAGCCCTGCTGCAGTTGTCATTCAGACGGCGGTTCATATTTACACAGTGATTGTTGAATTGATTATTATTCTGTACAGATATGTTGTAATAATAGAGATGATAATAGAGCTTTCACAGAAACAGTAAGCCTTTACTTCCATTGGGTTGCAAGTTATTATCCTGTAGAGGTGGTATTGGTGGACTGCAAAAATAAGGGATTGAAGGCGTGAAAAATACTTAATTATCTAGTCTTGGTAATTAAAGTCTCTAACGTGTCTTACGCTTGTGTAATTTAAACTTAAAAAGTACTCCACGTGCCTTTTCTCCTTGTGCATCCCATGAGGTATGTAGCATATGTGTTCTTAGTAACTTTAAAAAGTTAGTACCTTCAAAAAGCTTCTGCACAGCGAAGGAAACAGTCAGCAAAACTGAAAGGCAACCGACGGAATGGGAGAAGATATTTGCAAACGACATATCAGATAAAGGGTTAGTGTCCAAGATCTATAAAGAACTTATCAAACTCAACACCCAAAAAACAAATAATCCAGTGAAGAAATGGGCAAAAGACAGGAATAGGCACTTTTCCAAAGAAGACATCCAGATGGCTAACAGACGCATGAAAAAATGCTCCACATCACTCAGCATCAGGGAAGTACAGATCAAAACCACACCTGTCAGAATGGCTAACATTAACAACTCAGGCAACAACAGATGTTGGTGAGGATGCGGGGAAAGAGGATCTCTTTTGCATTGTTGGTGGGAATACAAGCTGGTACAGCCACTCTGGAAAACAGTATGGAGGTTCCTCAAAAAGCTAAAAATAGAACTACCCTACGGCCCAGCAATTGCACTACTAGGCATTTATCCAAGGGATACAGGTATTCTTTTTCGAAGGGGCACATGCACCCCCATGTTTATAGCAGCACTATTGACAATAGCCAAAGTATGGTAAGAGCCCAAATGTCCATCGATGGATGAATGGGTAAAGAAGATGTGGTGTGTGTGTGTGTGTGTGTGTGTGTGTGTGTGTGTGTGTGTATAAATGGAGTATTACTCGCCAATCAAAAAGAATGAAAGCTTGCCATTTGCAACTACATGGATGGAACTGGAGGGTATTATGCTAAGTGAAGTTAGTCAGAGAAAGACAAAAATCATATGACTTCACTCATATGAGGACTTTAAGAGACAAAACAGATGAACATAGGGAAGGGAAACAAAAATAATATAAAAAAAACAGGGAGGGGGCAAAACAGAAGAGACTCATAAATATGGAGAATAAACTGAGGGTTACAGGAGGGGTTGTGGGAGGGGGGATGAGCTAAATGGGTAAGGGGCATTAAGGAATCTACTCCTGAAATCATTGTTGCACTATATGGTAACTAATTTGGATGTAAATTAAAAAAAATAAAATTAAAAAAAAGTAAATTCTTCAGATGCCTGTAAAAAAAAAAAATAAATAGAAAGTTAGGACCTTCATGATCTATATAGAATAATGTATCATAGGTTAGTGATTTCCTTAACTATTCTTGAAGTATGAAATCCCATTCTCTTCCTTCCAAAACAGGAAAAGTGAAGTATATGTATGGATTTTTTTTCTCTCAGCTTTATTGAGATATTGACTTGTAACATCTGTTAAGTTTAAAGTGTACAACTTGATGATGTGATATAAATATATATTGCAAAATGATTACCATATAAGGTTAATCAACACCTTCATCTCTTCACATAATTAACTTCTTTTTGTGTGGTAATAGCTTTTAAAATCTACTCTTTTAACAACTTTCGATTATATAATACAGTTTTGTTAATTATAGTCACCATGGTGTACGTTAGATCCCCAGAGCTTACTCATAGTCATGTCATAGCTGGAAATTCGACCAACATCGCCCCATTTCTCCTACTCCCCAGTCTCTGGCAGCCACTGTACTACTCTGTTTCTTTGAGCTTGGCCCTTTTATTTAAAATTTCTCTGTTTAGAGAGAGCAGAGAGAGCATGCACAGGGAAGGGGCAGAGAGAGAGAGAGAGGGAGAGAGAGAGGGAGGGAGGGAGGGAGGGAGAGAGAATCCCAAGCAGACTCTTGGGACTCTGCAGGGCTCTGCAGACTCTGCAGGGCTTGATTTTACGAACCATGAGATCATGACCTGAGCCGAAATCAAAAGTTGGACGCTTGACTGAGCCATGCAGGTGCCTCAAGTTTGGCCCTTTTAGATTCCACATATAAGGGAGAACATACTATGTTTGTCTTTCTCTGACTGATTTCACTTAGCATAATGCCCTCAGTGTTCACCTGTGGTGTCACAAATGGCAGGGTTTCCCTTTTTATGGCCGAGTGATATTCCATTGTGTATGTTTGTGTGTATGTATGTATATATCACATTTTATGCATATGTATATATGTATCACATTTTTGTTAGCCATTCATCTGTCAGCAGATACCTAGGTTGTTTCCATGCCTTGGCTATTAGGAATAATGCTGCAGTGAACATGGGGGTGCAGACATTTCTTCAAGATAGCGATTCCGTTTCCTTTGGGTGTATACAGTAGTTCTGCTGTACCTGCAGGCGATACAGTTCGAGACCCCCCCCCCCCCCACCCCCAAGCCCGGTGGATGTTTGACATTGCAGATGGCTAGAACCTTATATATACTATGTTTTTTTCTAGGAATACATTTTTCATTTTAATAGTGGGCATTTTGAGAAATAAGTCTTAAAAATAGACCAGAAAAATTATCTCAGTTTGCTTTCCAAGGAATCCCTGTGTGTTAGTCTGTCTGAAGTATAATAAAATACTTCAGATTGGATATCTTAACAAACAACAGAAATTTATTTCTCACAGTTCTGGGGGCTGGAAAGTCCCAGATCATAGCACTGGCACATTTTATGTGGTGGTTGGCTAGGACCCACTTCCTGCTTCATAAATGGGTGCCTTCTTGTGTCCTAACATGGTGGAAGGGACTAGGGGTCTTTAGGGATTTCTTGTGAAAAAGAAGATTAATCTCATTCCTGAGACCTCCACTCCCATGACCTACGCACCTCCCAAAGGCCCTGCCTCCTAATACCATTATCTTTGGGGGTTAGGATTTCAGCATGTGAATTTTGCAGGTTACAGACATTCAGATCATAGCACCCTACATCCAACTGTCAGCATTCTCTTAGTTTTCTTAGTTGGGGGTGGGAGTGGTTTCACTGGTTCTCAGAGGCTGTGCCCAGAAGAGGACAATCCTACTTGGAGCTTAGCTGATTTGTAAAGCATATGGTTTTGTACTTAACTATCAGCTTAGAAAATAGCAACATTCCAAGTAATTACCAAGAGGTAGCATCTAAACCATATTGTCCATTACTTTGTTGATATATGATGGATTGTCCTACTACTTAACAATCGTTTTTTTTTTTTTTTTTTTTTTTTTTTTTCTTAACAATCGTTTTGTATTAACCTATCCTAAAATCAACAGCTTGTCTGTATTTCTGAACTCTATCCTATTGCTACACTGCAGAATTGTTTTTACTGAGTTATGCGTTAATGTGAGACTGCTGGTCTGTTTCATAAGATGTATTAAGAGAACAGTCCTGAGAAACTTACATCTGTTTCTCCTCTGAAGATTCAGTTGCAGTGTTTGTATTCTGTCTTCTTGCAAAGTTAAAGAAAGAACACTTGAGAAAATGAAGTGCAAGTGTGGTTTGTTTCTTCATGTTATGTTTGGTGGTGCTTACATACTAATACAAAATAAAATACTATCTCTGTGGGAAAAAAATCCGTCAACTTGAGCATTGTTCATCAAATGTTTAGAGCTGAGCCAATTTTATTTGGTCCTGCCTTCTGTTATGAACAGATAAATAAAAGGAAGTGTGACAGAGATTTGAGACTTTAAAATCTATTAGAGACACAGAAACTACATCAGTATTTTGTACTTCCAAATAATTAAAATGCTTGAATTTTCCTTTTCTTTCAGTTCCTGGAATAGATGGAGGTGCTTTAACTGATACAAGTCTCACAGATTCCTATTTCAGCACCAGCTTCATTGGAGTCAATGGATTTGGAAGCCCAGTGGAAACAAAGTATCCCTTGATGCAGGTATCCTTGGTCTGAATTTACATGGCACTAAACAGTGAAGTTTATTCCAGTGTCCGGGGATGTCTAGAGTCTTCATTTATTCCTAAACTTGTTGAGTATGAGGGAAGGTTTTCGGAATCGATGAGGTTGGTGGGATACAGTTGGAGTCTGTGTGAGCTTTCAAGGGGTGGGAGGACAGTGGAGTATGTAGAAGACAGATGGAAAGAGACTAGTTTTCACTCCTCTCTGTTTTGTGGGTATGGAGTGAAGGCCTTTCAGGATGGAGAGACTGTAGAGGGTATGGAGTGTAAGAAAGCAATGAACATGTTTAGAGAACCAAGAATAGCCTAATTTTATAGAATCTATAAGGCGTATGAAGGCTAATACACACCGGGAGAGGCTATTAGAAAGCGTTTGTTGACTTTTATGTCTTCTCAGATGGATGTTGAAATTTATATTTTATAGACCGGGAAGCTGAATAGTTACATGTGTTGCCCAAGCTAATAATATGGAAGTGCAATTCAAAATAGGTGTGCAACTTTGGTTTTAAATATCTGGCTAGTGAGTAAAATTTTCATCTGATGTGTTATAGAGAGTATTTGGACATTTTTACATGAATTAATGTAATTCATGTTGCAACACTTATAGTCACATTAGAGTGTCAGTGATGTGAGAAGTGGATCGGAGGGGAAGAAGCAGAGAGTTCGTCTGAATTGGCTGGCTGTTCTCAGTTAGTGATGTAATGTTTGTCTATTTTGTTTTGCAGAGAGTGACTAACAGTAGCAGCTCCCCAAGCCTTCTGAATGACAGTGCCAAGCCATATGCAGGCCACGGTAAGACTGGATCCCTCTTTCTCTTTTGTGTGTTTGTACGTATGCGTACGTGCATATGTGTATATTTCTGATCCTAAAACAGTGTGTTCATTGGAGAAACCTTGAAGTCTTGAAAATTATGAATATGTATAAAGGAAGAGAATAAGAATGATCTAGAGAGATCACTGGTGTTTGGATTCCATATAATTCCAAGTAGTGGTTATGTCTGAGTGTGAAAATACATGTACTTGTATACACACATATATATATATATATATATATATACACGCTTACATACGTAATACTTAGCTAAGTAGACTCATATACTTGAGATGGCATTAGATACACTTTAAAATTAGGAGTGTTTCTTGATCATAATAAATTGAATTCTATTGCTTATTTTCATAATTTACTGAAGTTTTTAAAAAAGTATTCTAATATTGGACTATGTGTATGCATCTGTGTTTATATCTTACTTCTTCGGAAACATTCTTAGACATGCAGTGACTGTTTGCAAGATCATGGTCATTTTTAAGGTTTTTAGTATGGAATTTCCAAGTATCTTTCTGTATTCTATTTTAAAAACAAATGTTCAAAGGGGGCGCCTGGGTGGCTCAGTCGGTTGAGCGTCTGACTTCAGCTCGGGTCATGATCTCACAGTTCGTGAGTTCGAGCCCCACGTCGGGCTCTATGCTGACAGCTCGGAGCGTGGAGCCTGCTTCCGATTCTGTGTCTCCCACTCTGTCTCTCTCTCCCTCCCCCGCTCATGCTCGCTCGCTCGCTCTCTCTCAAAAAAAAAAAAAAAAGAATAAATGTTAAAAAAAATGTTCAAGAATAGCTTCTTAAAAATATGTAACAATTGAGTGTTAGTACTCTGCATAATAGTACCTATTTTTAGGTGCCTTGAATGTATAAATTACATAAAAATATTTTACTAGCTTTTTCTGTACATATATTAAATTGTTAATTCTAATGAGAGAGTAAGCTATGAAAACTCAGGCAGTCGAAACTGGAGAAATTAAGCAGCAGTCCATACTGCATTTTGGAGAGATTTAGTAGGTCCTTCTAAATAAGAACAGTTACTATAGATTTTAGAATTTCGTAGATAATTTAATGAGAAACATAAGAGTAAGTAGAGCTCAGAATTGAAGGTAAGTATTTCCATGTGTATCATGTGTACCTTTTCAGAAACTCTTCTGGTTTATTAAGTGAAAAACCATTTAGAGATACACTTTTGTTTATAACTTCTGAACAGAGTAATAGAACTTTGAAATTATAAAATCTTTAAATTTCATGTTTATTTTGAAACGTTTAATATTTCCCTCTTTAAAAACTTAATTTACTTATATTTTTAGTAAGAATATAAAATATCTGGTGACAGACTTAAAAAAGATAGAATATCGCATAGATGGTTTTAAGGCCTTGCCTAAGTGTTAAAATCCAAGTCCAGTCATTCAGAGCATGGCTTTCTGTCCTCCCCACCTCCCTGCCCTTTGTAATTTTTCTCATGATTGGGTTTCAAGTACACAAACATTTACTAAATGGTAGACTTCTTTCATAAACACACATTCCTAATAACAAGGTCAAGAGCCATCTCTTCTTTTTTTCTGTTTGATTTTTCTTTTGGTTCTAAACAAACAGATGTACCCTAATCCATATAGCTTCTGATTAAAGTATTAGCTGATACTTTAATTGGCTAAGTATCGACTGAAAGAAGTATTCTCTAATTTGTGTTTCTTCTACTTAGAAAATATTTGAACATCCACTGTATATGAGGCATTGAGTTTAAGTATTACTGTGGTATATGATTTTTTGTTACTGTTAAGAATGTTGTCAGGTTAAACATTTGTTAGATTTGTGGGTTGCTTGAGTTGTCTGTGTGGAAACTTATGTAACTTACCTTCCAGATCCTCTAACTTCACCTGCTTCATCCTTGTTTAATGACTTTGGTGCCCTCAACATCTCTCAGAGAAGAAAGGTAGGTGAAGTTGAAACTTATGTGAGACTAAATGGAATATACAAGTGATATTGGGGTCATCACCTATATAATGGTCAATATTCTCCTAAGTTGGGGAGGTGCTTTTAATGGACTGTGATATTTTTGTTGCTTTTGCTTGCCTTTTTTTTTTTTTTTTTTTTGGTATATATTTCATACGTGTAGAATTTTATTTATCTCTGTGCATGAAATAGAGATGTTTTATGTGAAGGAATGAAATCCTTCTCTTTTTTCCTCATTTTCTTTACCTTAATGTTTCTATTTTTAAGAAAACATCAAATTTAATGTTGTAGTTGCTGTTAATGTGACCCATTATAGGCACATTAATCATATTTTAACTTCATTTCCTAACTGCTTTGTCTAAATTTCAAAGATTTCTCCCCTAATTTAAACTTCTCATTACGAGGCAAACTTAAAAATCTTCAACATTTCGTAATTGGTTCAACTGTTTAAAAACAGTTTAAAATCTCTCATATCAGAAATTTAACTGTATTTTACTTGGCATCGAGGGTGATAGGTCGGGCATAGATTTTGAAGTATTTTCTAGGGCTACTTCTATGACAGGTAGAAGTGAAGATTTTATTACAGTTGGATGCCTTTGAGTCTTACGGAGAATCATCATGTTAATAGTAATAATAATCTACAGAAGGTGATATTTTTGGTTAGGATCAGTAGCAGCTAAAGATGTTCAGGAGGTTGTAAGTCTTGGTGGAAATTACTACAGTGTTGTAACTAATTCAGTTTCCTAAGTAATGGAAGAAAAGAATATTAATTTTGGGAAACTGATACAAGCTTAAGATGGTTTTAGGAACATTTGATCAGAGGGTGGTATAAAAGGAAATTCAAGAAGACTAGATATTCTCAAGATAAGAATTAATGGCGTCAGGTATAAATGACATTTAATACTTTATGTACCTAGTATTATCTCCATTTTGAACAATAGATAAGAACAAAGAGGTAATTAATTATGAACTACTTTTAATGTAAACTAAAATGTGTGGGTTCAATTTTATACATTTCCTTATGCTGTCACCGAGAGCACATTTACTCTTGCTTTACATACTAGTCTTATAAGTTGGAGCGTGTAGTTTTGAATCCACATAGTAGAAGTGGAATAGAATTGAACACAGGTTGGCTAACTGACAGTAGGGAGCAGTGACAGTAGACAAAGCCTGGCGACATGGAAGGAAACCGTAAAATGCTGAAAAGCAGGTGAAAGCTAGAAATCAAAGTATCTGGAGCTTTTTAGTGTAAGGAAAAAATAAAAAGCCCTTCAGTAGTCTGAGGAGTCCCCTTAATGGCTTTTTCACCTCTTTATTTTTTGTTAGTTTTTGCATTTTTGATGATCAGTTAACTGTGATAAGTAGCATTTCTGATGTATGAGTAGAAAGTAAGACTAGCATGGCAAACAAACACTTGAAAGTATTCCTAATATGAGGGTTTAGTACCTTAAAGTTGAAATGTGATTTAGAGCTGCCGATACTCATTTTTGAGAAAACAGTAAAATCCCTGGAGATTGGAAAAAGGAGGATATAGTGTCCATTCTCCTAAAATTCACTTCAGTGTAGGAAAGTGGTAGAAGGAAATGTTACCGATCTGACCTCAACGTTTGGAAGGGAAGTGGAGTAACGTGGTGAAACGAGCACGGTGCTGCAACTTTTGAGGCCCGGCGTCTCGGGCTTTGTGACCTTGGGCCAGCTTCCTCGGCTGCAGTGTGTGCGTCGTCCGTGAAATGACAAGCGTGCCCTGGATAATGACTGTGGTGTCTCTCTCATGTCTAAAACTCACTGTCTGTCTAAACTGAAAGGACCTACAGGTTAGTCTCTACTTAGAAATTCGGGGTTCACATAGTGGTAGGTCTTTGAAGGACCATATTTTCTTGCCATTTACATTTAAAATAATATGTAGGGACATAGATTTTTTCCCCCGTAGTGGACTGTATAGTTAGGAATCTGTTGGTACAGGTTGCGTGTATTTGAAAATTGTTAATGGTTGAATTGAGAAAGTTTAAAATTTCTTTGTGTTAGTAAAACTCTTAGCATAAGAGTATTGTATGCTACACTTTGTAAATTGAAGGCATATGTAGACTTTTTCTTTGGTCGTAGTAATTCTTAATGTCTGCTTAATGATGTCGTTTTAGTGGAAGTAACTCAAATTTAGGGAAATATAATTCTAAGTTGATTTAGAAGGCTGTCATGATTACTGAGAGACCTTTTATTTCATAATGATATTGGAGGGAACAGACAGTTAAGTTAGGCCATACCTACTACTGTGTTTCATAGCTAAATTATTTTCTGGAAATCTCAGGCCAATCCCTAGGCCAGGCATGCTGCTGTTTTTGCCTGGGGACTATGAGAATTCTCGGGGTCAGATCAGACCATTGCTTTTACTGTAAGCAGACTTACTCTGTGCTATGTGGAAAATTGCAAAAGAATGATGTTTACACTGACTGCTTCTCTCAAATCTAATTGAAAAGGCAGTACATGAACCTCCTTACAGCATATTAATTAGTGCCAATGTAAATGTCTGATGATTGCCAAATCGCAGAGAATTCTCTAGATGCAGAAGTGTTTGTGGAGAAAAGATGTTTTGAGTTGTGGTTTTTGAAGGTGTGGAATATGGAGAGGAAAGACTCTTAATCAGAAGATACTGCTCGATTATAAGTAGAGAGTTAGGATCTTCAGTAAATTTTTAAATCCTCTTTATCATAGACAAGCTAAGAGACTATGACCGGGGGCCCTGTATCTGTAGGGACTGGCTGAAGTAAAATGTGGGATGTGGAAAACAGTATTAAACAGGTTCATTGCCATTTGTGTGGGTTGCTTTATTGTTGCTAGGCATGCGAACGACTTCCTGAAGAGTCGTGTACTGAGAATGTATGCATTAGGGCAGTCCTTAACTGCTCATGCCCAGGGACCGGCGCCAGTCCCTGAAGCGTCTGGTACCTGTCTGTGGAGACGGAAGTTAAAAGATTGGAAATACCTTTTTAGAAACTTCTGTAATAATTTGATAATACTGCGACATCCAAATATGTGCTCACTTTTCTGGTAATTCCTTTTTACTTTATAAAAGTATACAACCATGATAAATAGGAAATTATGAAAAAAATGATCTTTCACAACTGATGTTTGAGAAGCACTGATTTGTTTTCTCCATTAGATAAAACTGATATGATAGATAGGAAAAGTAACCATTGTTTGAAAGTGTGTATAATCATTGTTGGCCAGGAGTGGTGGTGGAAGAAAGTGAATTGTAGCCGTGTATTCTGAGGGAGAGTTAAGCCCCCCAAAACACTAGAGAAGGGGTTTTGTTGAAAGTGGGAGTTAATGTATTTGAGATTAATACACGAGGAAACCTTAACAGCAAGAGAGATCAAGCTGCAAACTGGCATAACAGAAAAAGGGGTGAGAGTCACCGTGAATCACAAGTGTGACGTATAGAGCTGTACGGTTTTGGGTAAGGATCCTTTGGGAAGAGAGTATCTTTATAACAGAGTTAGATGTTGAGATACAGATGTGCATAAATGAAGTGAATCAGTACCGTGACGTCTTGCTGGGTATTCTTGCTAAGCTGTGAGTTTGTATGCAGGGCGACCACAGATGATTGAGACAAAGCCTAAGCAGAGTGAGAAGCTTCAAAATTTGTATCTGGCGTTGTTGGCTTCCCCTTGCGTATCTCTTTCTTAGCCTTTCTTTGCCCTCATGTTTTAGTCATCGAGAGTCCTTTTCGTGTTTACCGCCTCCCTCCCCCACAGCACAGAAGGCTCTGGTGGCTGTCATTTACGCTTCTTGTTTTAGTTGTACTTTATGGTGTTGTTTCGATCAACATGCAGTTTTACCTGGGCACTTGCATTTTATTTCTAGCAATGGGAGAAGAGATTTTTAAGGTTTGAATTAACAAGTTAAAGCCTTTGGACTCAGGAGACAATGATTTCTAACGTATCATGTTTATTTCTCCTGATTTTAAAGCTCTTGGCTAGGATGAGGGAAGTGGGACCAAAAGGGTTTGGCTTATCTGCCGATGGTTTGTTTGTGAGGACGTGTTATTTGTGAGGATGTGTAGATTTTGGACGTCCAGTTCTGGATTATTCTGTTTGAGGGAGAAGTTGACTAGCAATACTTTGTCTGCTTCCTTCCATGTTTTATCTCAGTTTGAAACCTCCTTCCCACTGTTTTCTACCTCAAGAGCATACACCTCCCTCTCTCACCCATCTGTATTACAAAATTTACTGGCGATATAGTATGTTTTCTGATTAATTTGACGTTTAAATTTTTTCTTGTAACCTTTCTGTTTTAATGTCTCCAAAAGATGACTTTTATATTATTTCTAATCTAGGGAACAAACTATGGAGTTACAAGGAAGCCGGAGACTATTTGTGGTAGCGTTCTTTTATTGGAGAAAGCTAAAGTAAATTTGGAGAGATTAATAGAATTATAGCAGAGGAAGTTTGGAATGTAAATCTTTCCTTGATCCTTCTGCGGCTTAGGCTTATAATGGAACATCAAGCCAAGTATTGATCTCGGGAAAAATAAAAGGGGAAGAGAAAATGGAGAAACTGAAATGGAAGTCTTAATGGAAATTGACAATTTAAAACCTCACCTGTAAAACCACAGTTTTTAACTTTTTTATATATGTTCTCAAGAATTGTTTTGCTTGGTATTTAGGTTTTGCAGATCAGCCACATCAATATCATTTACCCATGAGTATTGTATGAGTAATGTTTCTATGGAAAATTGTGTTTAGAATTCCAAATTAAACAGAGCTATTCTTGTTTTACTGGCGTAGATGAAACCTCCATTCATCTCCACTTGCCAAGCTGTGGGAATGTGTGCTCTCCCAACTTAAGCCAGAGGTAGGTGAGGTCGTAGATTTAGAGATGCACATGAGTCCCTATGGGAACTGGTAGAGTTGTTAGATCCAAGTCCCTGCAGGTAGGGAGGCGCCTTATGCCATGGTCCCCGTTTAGAGCTTACTCAGAGCTCTGGTTGAGTTTTTATTTCTCTCAAAGAGCAAACAGTCGGAGTAGTAATAACCCAGTGGTATTGAATAATGCTTGGGAGTCTTAGGGTTTGGAGTTGGATGCCAGGCAGTCTGAATTGATTCTCCATTTCTTCACGGATTATGTTTGTGTCTTTAAGCTTAGTCAAGCGTTTCTCCATTCGCAAAATGAAAACAGTAATCATGCTGAGTGCCTACTATGTGGCGTTATGAGGACTAAACGAAAAATATTTCCTGGCCCAGAAGTGCCCGATAAATGGTAGTTGTACTAATACATTGTTAACTGTAGCTAAATAAATAATCTGTTACTGCTCACTGTGGATCAGGCTGTGTTATAATTGCGACTGGAAATATGGGTCTCCAATAGCTGCTCTGAGGATGTCCATCTTTTCTGTGAGGTGTTCAGGACCCCCCTCCCCCAACTCCTCCCCACATAGCCGTTAGCTTCTCGAACATGTGCTTCCAATTTGGTGAAAATGCACATGGGGATTTCTCATGATGTAGTGAGAGATGGATAGAAACTTGATTTTATTTGTATTGATAATGATTTTCTGTATCTGTTCCAGGTAATGTGTTAAACTTATATAATTCTTTCGTAAGTTAAGGTTTTCTCTTTTGTATCATTTAATCATCCCAATGGGTCTTGGAGAGAGATTATTTTTCTCATTTTACAAAATTGGAGAGTGGAAGTTTTGAGAGAGAAAGTAATTTACCTAGAATAATATAGATAATAATTACTTATATTTCGGAGAAAACCCGAAGTCTTTCTAGCAAGGGCAATATGAGAAAGGTGAAATGAGTCTTTGATAAGGTGAAAAATAGAGAGGTAGTGGAAAGAGGCTACTGGTAATATACAGGGGAAGAGATAAAACATTGACCTTATGCCTGTTCCTTTTTCCATTTATGTGGTTCTCAGTAAAAATTTCTATGAACACAGTTTCTGGGGCAGGAACACACAATTAAACTTTTGATGTTTGAAAAAAAAATAAACTTTTGATGTTTGACAGGTAACCTTTTAGAGATGTTGTACATGTTTATTACATTCCTACTGATAGGTTCTGGTTTCCTACAGACTTGATAACACAGAGATGTAAAAGTATTTCACATCTTTGTTACTGTATAAGGCAACCCCCCCCCCCCCATTGTTTAAATTTGATTACTGGTGCTGTTGAACTACTCATTTATGTTAATTGGTTATTGGTGTTTCTTTAACGTCCTTGGCTCGTTTTTCTATTAGGCTATTCTTTTTAAATTCGTTGTAAGCTCTATGTATGTTAGAGATTTAGGCCTCTTCTCGTGGATGTTTCAGTCTCCCATTTTGTTTTTGGTCTTGAATTTCACAAGTAATTTACGCTGTCACTTTTGAAATGTCACACAGACTCTGATTATCCCTTACTAAGTACATTTAAAAAGAACAAAATATTAAGTTCATTTTGGTTAAAATAACATGGTAATTCCCTGTATGCCGAGTCAGTGATTTTAAATTGAAGGGATTGTCGATGTTTTCTTGTAATTTTAACGTATTGTCATTTTATTGCTAATGATCTATAGTAGTTAACGTTCCTTAGCAAATGGATATGTTCTTCGTCTTCTCTGCATTTTAATTGTCAGATTTAAATGTGACATTTTTCCTATTGTTTTTACCTCCAGTCTTAATTTATTCTTTTCTTTAAAATGCTGTGTAAATAAGATTAGATTCAAACTTGTTTAGAAATATGATAGTTCTTACAGGAAAGGACTCAGTTTTGAAAGAGTTAATTTTGTTTTCCTGCAAAATAAAGAGTACTCCAGGTTGACTTCCAGGATTGTGTTGAGATGAAGATATGCTTTGGAAAGAACAGATTAAATTTTGTTGTGACAAATTAGGAGTTCAACCATGTACTACTTTCTGTACTTAGGTTTAATTGGTATGTTGTGGGCAGTGACCACTTGACTTTTGTTGTTGAGTCAAGAAAGAATCTTCCAAATTTATGACTGCAAGGAAATTTTGTTCTATCGATGGATTATAAAAGATCTTGTGGCAGATTTGCGTTTTGGAGGTTGTTTTTGTTTGGTTTGGTTTCTTTTTGTTTTTTTAAGAGGTGAGTGGTGGTTTGATGTTTGACACTTTATACCGTATTTAAACATGTGAACTGAGGCAACATGCCTTTTATATACAGTGTGTAATACTCTTGGGCTGTAGTCATTCTCTTGGTTTAGCTTTGGGCGTTTTGAGTTAGTTCTTAACCCAGTAATGATAGTTTGGTAAAACCATGGTGCATTGTCTATCTGGACTTGGGAACTAGTAGCTCATTCTGAGATTATGTAGTTGGCTTCGTTTTACTCTGCTCTGCTCATTGTGTTTACAAAGTGAAGTAGCTGATTTCAGCCGCTTGGCATTGCTGGTGGTTCATCTCTATTTTCTACAAAGTCGGGGTCAGTAATGAATTAGTAAAGGTGAGTTTAGAATTCCCATCCACAAACATGCTAGCCTAAGTTTTAGCTAAATTGAACCCAAAGTGCATAATTTCCCCAACTCTTTTTTTCTTAAATGTTTGTTTATTTTTGAGAGAGAGAGGGAGACACAGAATCGGAAGCAGGCTCCAGGCTCCGAGCTGTCAGCACAGAGCCTGACGTGGGGCTCAAACTCACGAACCGCGAGATCGTGACCTGAGCCGAAGTCAGAAACTGAGCCATCCGGGCGCCCCTCCCCAACTCTGTTTAATTCCCAAGATGTTTTCCCCTGCATTTTGAAAATGGGGAGAGGGAGCTGCTTAATTTTATTTCTTTGAATGGAGCCTCTGTAGCTCTTGTTTCTCATCGATCCCGTCCATGCCAGGTAGATTCAGAGATTGATTCGTTCGGGAGTTTGTATTTGGCTATTTTAGGATTAGCTAGAATAAGGTTAAGATTGAAATATGTTAAGGAATATGGAACAGGTTTCTTCAAATTGGAGGCAGAATATCACAGTTAGGAGTGCAAACTCTGGAGCCCGACCTTACGTTAGTTGTGGGATTCTAGGTGAGTTATTTTAACCTCGTATAGCCTCACTTTTCTCATCGGTGGAGCGGGCTTTACGGTTGTGCCGGTCTTACAGAGTTGTGAGCGTGAAATACGTTAATGGGTATAAAGTGCTTGGTGTAGTGCCTTGTGCTTGCCACGTGGTAGTTGTTCCAGTCTTCTGTTGCTTATGATTCTGTAGTTCTAAAACGTGTGTATCTGTTTCTGAATGTGTGTGAGATTACTTTTGAGTAACCACTGCTTTAGCTTAGGTTCAGTTCTATCTAGTAAAGAGCATTTCTGAGGATATTCTGCTTCATTTCAAGATTGAAGCCAGGGGACAAATGTAAATAAATAAAAAGGGAACCTTCTGCTAATGAGTGATCAGGCGTTTAGCATCATGGGTACTTTTGATAAAGTACTGGAATACATTGTAAAACTTGATTACAGTTATAAAATGATTACAGTTGATAGTTTCTTGTGGAAATAACTTTCGTGACTTAGAGAAAAACACCTTTCCTCAGATTCACTTAAAATAACTTAGGCACGGTATTTTCTTTCTCTACGTTTTATATTCAGTTCCATTCTAAACCAGAAGAATAAAAGAAGTTGCAGTTTGGTGTTCCAGTTCTTTAGAAATTAAATGTAGCCTTGCTTAGCAGAAGTACTCCACTGGTCTTGCTTTTGTTGGCGTAGAACTCCGTTATAATCTGGAGGTTTTAAGAACAGAAGGAATAACTGCTTTGTAAGCTTCCTTAAACATATGCATATGATATTGGGGGACTGACTCATGGTAGAGCCTAAAAATATGTTTGTGTGTGTATGTAAATCCTGTTTTGCTTTATTTGATATAACTTAGAGCATCCTCTGTTTTCATCCTGTTATCCTGTACATTGACTTCGCAAATTAAAAGGGCTTTTTCATTTATAGATGTTTTCCTGCCCCGAGTCTCTAACAGTGGGTCTGTTTTTTAGTGGACTCGCTTGCCCATCGCGTCCTACTCTTGTTTTTATTTGAACAATGAAAACTGAAGGAACCTAGTATGTTTTCACAAATAGCCCACAATTATGACGAATGGTGGGACAAAATACAACATAATCTTTGAAGCTGGCTTACTCTGTTTTTGATTTTGTAAGTGTTTTACTCACGGGGAAGATGATTGGAGCCCATGCTGCAGTGGTTTGTAGGTCTGGATTTACTATTCTAAATTAATTAGGTGTAGGAGCCTTTAAAATCCACATAGTAAATTAGGTAGAGGTAGTTCCCTGTCTTGATGATTGTATGGAAATTAGTTAATGTATTTGATTTAAAAAATTCAAATGATTTTAGTCAATTTGGGCGTCTGTTTTTTCCCAGTGAGTTTAGATTACCCACCAATCGTTAATGAAATTATAATTTCCAATTTACTTCTCATAATTACAAATATGCTAAAATATTAGGACATATCATTAATTTAGGGACGACCGCTGTGAGCTGGAAGAGGTTTTGTTTTTATTTTATTAAAAAAATGTTTTTAATGTTTATTTATTTTTGAGAGAGAGAGAGAGAAGTGAGCAGGGGAGGGAGGGAGAGAGAGAGAGAGACAGAGACAGAGACAGAGAGACAGAATCCGAAGCAGGCTCCAGGCTCTGAGCTGTCAGCACAGACCCTGACTTGGGGCTCGAACTCACGAACCATGAGATCATGACCTGAGCCAAAGTTGGACTCTTAGCCAGCTAAGCCACCCGGGCACTCCTGAAGAGGTTTTGTTTTTCAAGTTTTATTTTTATTTATTTAAATAATCTCTGCACCTAATGTGGGGGTCAAACTCCTGGCCCTGAGATCAAGAGGCACATGTTCTTCTGACTGAGACAGCCAGGTGCCTTTAGAAGAGGTTATATTAAAAAAATAAATAAATAAAAAAAAATGCAGGTTTATTTTCAAATAAATATGTAGTCAGTTCTAGAGCAGAGGTTTCTATTAGTGGACCTGAGACCCTCAGGAGTGGCAGGAGGTAGGTTGCTGAGTTATTATAGTAAAAGGTAATGGGAATTAATATAGTTACTAAGTATTATCTGAATGGAGATAGTTCATATACACACACACACACACACACACACACACACACACACACACACTACTATTTTCTAAGTTACCTGAAGAAGTTGTGACTAATAAAATGCAAACCATTTAAAAGTGTCATTCATAATACTTTAAATCATCACTCGTTGTTTTAGAAGTACAAATAGTGAATGTTTTTGATGTTCGAAAGGGTTTCTTAAAATTCAGGGTATTGGAAACTTTTTGTACTGTGGTAACAACTTGATTTCTGTAGTTTATCACTAATTAGTTAATGATATATAACAACATATGGCTAGTAATAGGAAGCATTGTTAAAGCATTGCTGTTTTGCAGTTGTACCAGAAGAATTGTGCACTGAAAAATCGGTCTGTTACTTAGTGGCTTTAACTACATTTTCTATACATGCAGTGGTATTTATAGATTTTTCTTTGGCTAGACTGTGAAGTTTTTTAGGGGAAGAGAATAGATCTCAGCTTTGTATTTCTAGGAAGAAGAGCAAAGAGTGTTATGCTGAAATGTTGAGTGAATGAATGACTAAAAAAAGTGTGTGCAGTTAGGCTTTTGAACTCAAAGAGTCGTAAAAATTAGCTTTTACTATTCTTTCTTTTGATACGGAGACGTCCCTCATTTGTGAGGAGCAAAGGAGGATTTCCTTTAGTCTTAAACCATCGGAAAGGGCTTTTATGGACTAGGTCATGAAATTTCGAAGAGCCAGCATTGAAAAACTTCTGCAGGGTATATGAGTAATGGTCTCGAAGGCTCTAAGTATGTAGGTCAAACTCTATTGAACTCTTGTTATTTCCGGGAGTGGCCTCAGTTTCTGTCTGGACCGTTCGTTGTTTTTTCTCTAGGTCTTTTCTGTAACATTCTCTAGAACTTTACTCCTCCCAAAGTGTGGTCACCAGAGCAGGAGAGTACTAGTAGTTGTGGGAGCCTTTTAGAAATGCAGTCTCAGGCTTCGCTCGAGGTCCACTGAAGCAGAATGTTTATTTTAATGACATTTCCAGAAAATCCATAGGTTCCTTACAGTTTGAACACAAAAGGATCCTTGAATACTTTTGTTGAAGCCAGTGTGTTTTTTTAAAATGCCTCATCAAATGAGTAAAACAATTTTCATCTACTCTTACTGTACTGTTAATTTGGATTTTGTGAAGAATGATAAAAATCGTTCACTGTTGTAGTGAATCTTGAGATTTTAAAGCAGGGGTTGTGTAACTCTAGAGAGAGGGAGAGGGGGAGGAACACTTTCAGGATATTTTACCACAGGAACAGAAAGAGATTGGGAATTTTGATGTACGGTGTGGACTTGGTAGGAGGTGGGGCAGAAAAGCTGGTGATTTACTGATAGGACAGGACACTTAAAAATACTTCCATTCTGTAAGTAGAAGTCCACGGAGGGCGAGGCTATCAAGCACAGAGGGTCAGCAGCGCCCTTTACTGCTTTTGTTGACTATCGACGTTCCCAAGATCGGCCTAGGAGAGGGAAGAGGGCTTTTGTTTGCTCTGGAGGGGACGGTTTGGATCTTACAGAACTCAGAATGTCAGGGGAATAACTTTAGGGATTAATAAGCATTTCCCGTAAAAGTTTCTTCGCCCCCTTTTATTTCCTTACCTTCGATCTGACTTCTCCGGTGTCCTTAGCCCCCACTTTCAGTGAGTCACCGATAGCGGTTCTTAGCCCAGCATGTGTCTTCCCACCCAGGCCGTAATTAGCTTCGTTCCCACTTCAGTTCCCTTGAGTTCACATCCTGGAGAATCACCAGCCATTCTCAAACGGGGGCAGTTTGGTGCCCCTGCTCCCAGGGAACACTGGAGATCTTTCTGGGTTGTCACAGTTGGGCCTGTGGGGCCACTGGCTTCCAGAGGCGAGAGGCCGGGGACGCTGCCGAAACGTGCTGCGGTGCCCAGGGCGGCCTCCACGGCCGCCAGCCCCGTCGGTGAGCGGGGGGCTGAGCAACCCTCGCCCGGATTGCCGCCACAGTCCCCCGTGGGTGTGGGTCTGCCCGTTGCCGGTGTAATGTTCCATCGGAAGCTTTCACGAGTTCCCGTTGCCCATGGAATGAAGTCTGAAGTCCTTCGGACGGGATAGGAACGGGTTTTTTCTTATTGCTTTGAAGCCTCACCTTTTGCTCTTGGAGGTTGGTTGGCCCACTGCTCTCCTGGTAGACTTAATACTTGCGGTTTGCCCTTGACACCACAGTGCCTGTATGCGTCTATGCGGCTACGCGTCTAGCACACCTTTCTTCTGGCCTACAGTGGCGCGCCCTCCCTCTCCCTCTCCCCATCCCCCTCCCCGTCTGGGTCCACTTAACTTCTTCTTCAGAACTGCTCAGGCTTTTGCCTTCTCTGTGAACCCGTTGTCTCTGCCCTGTTGGTACCTTATTTATTATATATGCATTTATTATATCACAGTCAGTGTGTTCCGTTTGCATGACTTTTTACCTACCACATTATATCCTCTTTGAGGGAAAGGTTTGTGTTTTATTCATCATTGTATTCCAAGTATTTAGAACAGGTCCTGATACAAAAAGATCTCTTAGATGTTTAGTTGGAAATGCGTGTTCTTCAAGGGATATATGATAGTCAAGATAATTTGGGAATTAGCTTACAGATGAGATTTTACTCTAATTTATGTCCTGTGCAGTGAGACTTCTACGTGTGGTCTTTTCGCCTCCCCCTCGTGCTTTCTATGGCTGCCATCCCTTTTCAGATGTCATTTTGTCGTCTTTTGCTTCTCATGATAATTTAAATGGTACTGATACCGTAAGTCTTTTCATTCAGTGTCACATAGAAGGTTTTACTTTCAGGTTAAGTTTTAATCTCTTGCTACTTATTGGAGAAACTTAAATCCGTAATGGCACATTTTTGGGGATCGCTTCTATTCAAGAGGGAAGGGTGTTAGGGTAATTACAGGTCTTTGAGGGTTGGGGTGGGGAGAGAGGTGATGGATTCCTCTTCGGAAAAATAAGAAACAGAAGGAGACCTGTTGGGAAGGGAGAATGCTACGTTGGATTTATTTAAATACTTTTTTTCTATGTTGCTTAGTGCACCGGTATAAGGAAATAAATTGCACCAATTGTAATAACCAGCTCAAAAGCAAGTCTGAATTTGAAATACGTGCCCGGAATTTAGGTGCCTTGTGTAAATCCTATCTGATAGGTTGTGATTTTGTTTAAATAAATATTTTTTGATGTGTTGAACTTTTCTGATAATTAGGATTATCTTTAGGCCAGACATTTTCTAAAATAGAAGTTTTAAGTTAGTGAAAGCTTAATTAAGGTGATAGTATTTTTGCTGCATATCAAAGCCTTACAGTTGTGAGCTGTGTTACTAGAAATAAGTTCCTTTAAAATTCTTTCGTTTATAATATTGTTCTGATGAGTACATTTTTATTTTCATCCACAGAAGTTGCTTGTGATGTAGACACAAAGGGTAATTGAATTGGTGTGAGATTGCATAGAGGTGGAAATGTGTCAGCCTCATGAAACACTTACCACTGCTATAGTTATTGGGTTGGTAGGTAGTTTAGTTGTCTTTCTTATGCAAGTTTGCTTTTTTCCCCTTAAATCAAAGACCACTGGCAAAGGCCCATCTCTGTAGTTAGAATCTAATTTGCATAGAATAATTCCCATAGGCGTTATTTGCAAGGTTACTTTGAAATTTAGAAATCAAGTGTTTTCTTCAAATTGGTTGTCTCTACTAGCCAAAATTATATGTTATGTATTTGTCTGGCCATGACACTTTTTCTGAAGAAAGTTAATTGTAACTATTTGCTTCAGCAGACTTACGACAGAACAGTGAGTAAACATAGATTTTCTTCTTTCAGGCTTAAATTAGTCACCTTCCCTAAGAATATACCAGCATTCCTTAAAGGGAAAAATATATATACAAAAAAAATTATACACACACACACACACACACACACACACACAAATTCCCTTGAGATGTAATTTAGTGCAAATTTAGAGGTAAGATGGTGACAACTACCATTAACTTTCATGTATAAAAAAGCCCCGCCAACTACTATTAAGATTGTTTGCTAACTTTATGACAATGTCTGCCAATGAATTTATGCTTTTATTGGACAAGCTATTCAGTTATCAGTCTGTTCACATTACTGGTATTTATAAGTCCCATGAAATGTGTATATTTTTAAAAAAAATTTTGAGATGATTTCATTGAGTACCTTAAGTTGAATGCCCACTTCAGACATAATGACTTGTACTTTAACCTGCATAGAATTTTAAAAATTAAAAAAATCAATTCAAAACAAATCTATTTCTTAGGAATTAGCTGCTGCTTTGAAGTGGGGGCAATTCCTCAGTAGGAAATAAGGTAGCAAAATTGGGGAGCAGAAAAAGATAAGAGTTTGGAGAATATTTTTACCTATATTTTGTGCCCTTGAAGCATTTCTTCATATTGCAGTGAGAATAGGTAAGTGCCAGTGGAAAATATTGTGTAGAACATTTAACTTTGCTGGTAATTTCTATTCATTAAAATTGGGTAAAATGGGATTATAATGTATATCTCTACAACAGTTGTTGCTTTATATCATATTGTTGTTCAGCCTGTTAGGACTGTGGGTTATTTTGGAGGTGTGTATTGGGGGTGGGGGTGGGAATTGGTGGGTGGTGATAGGGACGTTAGAGGGAGTATCTTAGAAATTTTGCTTGTTTCCTATTCCACCATTCCTGCTGTCCTCTATATGTTAGTTATGTTAGTTTAGATTAGTGTGGGGGATGTTAGGAGTGGCCTGGTTTCTTTCCTTCTTTTTCCTAGCCAAGGAAGTATCGCCTGGGGATGCTGGAGGAGAGGCTAGTTCCGATGGGATCAAAGGCACGAAAAGCAAAGAACCCTATTGGCTGCCTTGCTGACAGGTGTAAATCAGGAGTACCCATCAATATGGTTTGGTGGAACAGAGTCACAGAAAACAATTTACAGGTAAAAATAATTTTATTAGACATTTTTTGAAAGTGAATATCTTGGCTGCTTTCTGTGTCTGTGTGGGTGGTGGGTGTGAAGGTCGGATGGCTTAGTTGATATCCTTAGGTGATTTTTTTTTTTTTTTTTTTTTTTTTTTTAAATCGAAGTAAGTTTAGTGGCCCGTTAACCAATTCAATGATTTTCTGTGGTGGCTTTTGAGCTTTCTCTGCTTGCAGTATATTTTCCTATTCTTTTATTAAATTTAGTTTTTCCCTTTTGGATTTTGTTAAGTTACGAGTTCAAATTATATTTCATACACAGTTATTCAGGGTACTATATTCAAAAGTCGTTATAAAATTTATCATAGAAGTCTCATTTATTTGCAATCTCAATAACAGGAAGCTTCATATGTTGTCTTTCTGTACATTTTTTACTACTAAATAAAACTTGTGTGTAAATAGACTTGTTACGTGTTGGTTTTAAAACCAGCTTCGACAGTATGTTGTCATAGAGTTGTGGCAGGCACATTTCAGTCTTATCATTGCTGAATAATGAAAATGGATTTTATCACAAAGGTTAGCTTTTCAGTAAGATTCTGAAGTACCAGGGGAAAGGTTTGAATTATATTCAATTGTAATTTGGATAATAATGATTATATTCTCCTTTAATGACACCGGTAATGGTATAATACAGACCTGTTAATCAGAACTGCAGTCTAGGTGGAAGTCGAATATCCTTCTCCCCAAACTTTCAGAATACTTGGGTATTTTTAATGCATTGCTAGCCCAGAGGCGGTAAACCCACATACATACACCGCATGCACAAAACATACAACAAAGTTAACAACTTGGTTTTATTTCTGTCACCACTTTGTGTTATGAAGGGGTTCCACGATACTTTGGTCTGTTCGGTATTAATACCACAGCGATATCTATATTCCCTTGGGCATAGAAATAAACAAGTTACTACAAAAATATTGCGAAACATAGCATTTGCCCCAAGTGAAGTTTTCATAGTATTTCCTAAAGGTAAGGAAAAGTTTTGGGGGTTGGGGAGGGTCCCCAGGATAATATCCTCAAAATTTCCTTGGAGAGTTTTGAATATGGCAATAATGAATAGCAGTACAGTTCGTTGAATTTTTATCTTTGAGATTGGTAGGAGAGAGATTTGATGTTGACGGTTAGAATTATTTTTCAGTTTTAAAAAGAAAGTCTGAAAATAAATTGCACCCTAACTAGACAAGAAGAGAGACGAGTGGAGGTGCAGTTGGCGTGTGGCTGTGGGGCGTGACACTGGTCGTGCACGGGCAGAGCCACTCGGCCTCTTCACAATATGCCCGTCTTATCCCAGTGACTGTCTCGAGGTACCTCTTTCGAGCACAGCTCGAAACACCGTTAGGTTGCTGTAAGAGCGTATGCTAGAATTATGCTTTCTGTTTGGTTAAAACGGGTTATAATAGACAAACCTTTCAATGTGCAAAAGATTGGTGTTCTCTGAATCTCACATTTCAAATACTACTGTTGTTTTATGCTGCAGATAGTTCTTTTCCTTTAAGGACATGAGGAATGCCTTATTAGCTTGGTCTAACATCGGAAGGACGGTACCTCCTCCCCGTATCAGTGACACGTTGAAGTACTAAAAAAATACCCACTTAGGGGTGCCTGGGTGGCTCAGTTGGTTAAGCGTCCGACTTCAGCTCAGGTCACGATCTCACGGTCCGTGAGTTCAAGCCCCGCGTCGGGCTCTGGGCTGATGGCTCAGGGCCTGGAGCCTGCTTCCGATTCTGTGTCTCCCTCTCTCTCTGCCCCTCCCTCGTTCATGCTCTGTCTCTCTCTGTCTCAAAAATAAATAAACGTTAAAAAAAAAAAAATACCCACTTAGTGTCCATTACTGTATCTGTGGATTCCTACATTTGGGCACCTGGTGGTGTTTATGCAGGGCAAGGAGCATGTCAGCCTCTTTTCTTTTCTTTTCTTTTCCTTTCTTTTTTTTTTGGGGGGGGGGTGGTGGTTATCTTTTTGTTGTGTGAAGAAAACTAATTCATGTAAATCCATTCTTTTACCATTTTTGTTTTAGTTTTATATGATGCTTTTTAACATTTTCTATTTGTTCACATAAAAAATTTTACTCAAAAAATGCGTAGCCAGATACGTTAATCTTTCCTGTTTCCTTTCCTTTAAATCTTAGGTCTTCTCAATCCTACGGTCAGAGAAATACTAATTTATATTTCATTTTAGTAGTTATAGCTGTTGTTTCTTAAATGCTTACCTTGTGCCAGACACTGTGGTGAGCTCTTTACATAAATCATCCCTTTTGGAGTTCCTCCCAGTTTAGGACGCAAATGTTATTGTTAAATGAAGAAACATCTTCAGAGAAGCTAAGTAACATTAAGGTTAAATAGTAGCCAGTAGAGAAGCGGGCGTTTTCACCCATGTTTGTCCGACTTTAAAAATCTCTTTCCCTCTCTCTGATATACCCTCTAATGTATTAGAGCTGTGATTGATTTAATGATCTAGCTAGTTAACTGAACTTCTGAGGAGGAACTTTGTTTTAGGTGAGAGTGCATCCACAGACTGTGCATACTGGACGTGGACTGTGGCCTCTGCGTAACTGCAGTATTTGTAAAGTTAGTCCTTTTTTCCTCACCTTTCCATCCGATTCTTAGTGACAGTTACTTTTCTTTCTGGATCTGGAAACACCTTTACATTGATTTCTTGGTCTTAACCTAACACCTCTAGAAGTTTTTCAGTTTCTGAAAACAAAAGGTAACAACAAAAACCTTGAGTCAAAAACAGCAACAGAAACTTTCTCTGAAGTCTGAAGGTTTCCACCTGAATCATTCCTAATTGCATTTATTCTCTTCAGTGTTGCATTTCTTTCAAGAGCTCTATGATCCCCCATCTTTTAGCACTTAGCAATCTTTTTATTTCTTTTTCACCAAGAGTCTCATGATATGAGAGAGCCTGTTTACCAAACCCACGACTTTTGTAAAACAGTGATTCATGCTTTCATTCTAATACATTCATACGAAAAAAAAATGTATAAATACAAAACATGCTCGTCAGAGAATCAACGATACTATTTTCCTTAGGTTTTTTTGTAGCTTGGTGGAGGCTAAATTTATTTTACATGTGGCTCTTTTGACGTACATCAGGTCTCTGTACTATGTTTGTGGAGTTTCCACTTGACGACCTTTAGAATAGCTTCTGTTCGTTTCTCTGATGTCTTTACCACCCATTTATTCCTTCAGTATCTGCAACTTGGCATTTTACAAGTTTCACTGAAATTGCTCTTGTACAATGTCAGAGATCTTCTTAATTACCAAATACAGCATTTGATCCAGCACTTAGAACCACTGGCCACCTCTCTGTTTTTGAAACTCTTTCCTCTTTGCAGTCTTGACTCGTTTCACCTGTGGCTCCTTGTGAGCTCCTTTTCTTGGCTCGCTTGTTTTTTGCTTTCCCTTGTATGCTTAAAATTCTTTTTTTTTTTTTTATGGATTTTTTTTTTAATTTTTTTTTTTTTAACGTTTATTTATTTTTGAGACAGAGAGAGACAGAGCATGAACGGGGGAGGGTCAGAGAGAGGGAGACACAGAATCTGAAACAGGCTCCAGGCTCCGAGCTGTCAGCACAGAGCCCGACATGGGGCTCGAACTCACGGACCGCGAGATCATGACCTGAGCCAAAGTCAGCCGCTTAACCGACTGAGCCACCCAGGCGCCCCCGCTTAAAGTTCTTAAAATTTTATTTCTATTAGAACTGTCTACTGAGTTCAAGATCCAGATTTTTTGTGCTTTCTATCTTTGCATGTAGATACGTATCCCATTATCACTGCAAATTTGGCATGTCTAAAACTCGGTGCATTTTTCTCTTCTCCAAATCTGTGGATCCTTTTGTGGTTCTTCTTTTTTTTATTTTTTATTTTTATTTTGCTTCAGTATATGAAATTTATTGTCAAATTGGTTTCCATACAACACCCAGTGTTCATCCCAAAAGATGCCCTCCTCAATATGTGGTTTTTCTTTAGTAAATGACTTCCTCATCTTCCCAGTCACTGAGGCAACATGTGTTGACTTCTTCCCGGTCATCTCACATTCTGCCATTTGATATAAGAAGGGAACTACTGAAGTTTGGCTATCCATTAACTGGCAGATAATACATTGGACAATGTATTTGCCATCATATTAAGGCTGTTCTACAGTAATGACATATCATCCCCAATTGACAAATAATGGAAGTTGCAATTTAGAAAAACCTTACTTTTTTTTTTTTTAAAGGTTTTATTATTTTTTTTTTTTAAGTAGTCTCTACACCCAACATGAGGCTCGAACTCACAACCCAGAGACCAAGAGTCACACACTCTACCAACTGAGCCAGCCAGGCACCCCCCAAAATTTTGTTGTTAATAAGTGATAGAGCTAGGATTCCTAGCTCAAGTCTATTTAATTGTAAATCTGAGATTTTTCTACGATGTTGTCTGCCTGTAGTCTGTATTCTTTAAAATTCTACAGTATCATCTTCTTTCCTTTTTTAACACTACTGACATAGTTTATATAAACCCTAAGTGTATCTTCTGAATAATTTTTCTCAAATCCCTTCAGGATCTGTTCTACTTATCTAGGGCTATCTCTCTTTAACCATCCACACTTCCTAAATTCTAACCATTTTGAATCTTTCATACCTCATATAACATGAAATATGTTGTCACTTCTCTGTATCTTTGTATTTTGTGCTATTATTAACCGAATCTGAAAAACAAACAAAAAATCTTTCCTCCTTTTCCCTTCGAGAGTTAACTCAAATACTACCTTCTCTGTGAATGCTTGCTTAAACACCTCAAAGAAATTTTTTTTTTTTTTTTTTTTTTTTTACTGTTTCTATAATACTTGGTGTTAAGACTTAACCTCATTCTGTTTTATATTAAGTTTCTCTATCTGTTTGCCTTTTCTCACTGGACTGTAAATATGCTCATGTCTGAGCATGTATTTGCTACTATTTTTGTACCATTAATGTATTTTGTCTCAAAATGTTACTGTTTAATTTCCTTTTATTAGGTAATGTATGCAGTTTTGTGGTATTCTAATACTTTTATATCTTTAAAAAATTTGATCATGGGTTTTCTGGGCTATATGGCCACCATGTTTTACTTTAATGATCACAACTGATTTAGAACAGAGGATGGTGATTTCTTTTGAAATGTTAGAGGATCTTCTATTTTTTTTATTTTATTTTATTTTTGTAATTTTTTTTTTTTTTAATGTTTATTTAGTTTTGAGAGAGACAGAGACAGAATACGAGTGGGTTGGGGCAGAGAGAGAGGGAGGCACAGAATCTGAAGCAGGCTCCAGGCTCTGAGCTGTCCGCACAGAGCCCGACGCGGGGCTCGGACTCACGGACCGTGAGATCATGACCTGAGCCAAAGTCTGACGCTCAACCGACAGAGCCACCTGGGCGCCCTGAGGATCTTCTATTTTTTTTAAAATGCAAAAGTATAACATTGTCCAAGTATTCTTGATACTTTTCAATCTCCTGAGCCTGGCAGTAGTCTTAATTACTTCTTGACACTGTTGTGAAGTTACAGGGCTTCTCCATGTTGTACTTTTCTCACCATCTTCTCCCGGACACCCAAGCAGATGGCGGATGGAAGGTTACTGGAGACTCCACACCAGGAGTACTTTATTTTACCTGAGTGTGAATTCTCTTTTATCTTTTCTTAGCCTTTGCCTGCGATGATTACCCATTTCTCTGTCTGACAAAAGCTGTATGTGAATTTCACATTTTTTTCTTAGAACAGTGATTCTCTAGTTCAGATACTGTTGTTTAGGATTGAAATATTCTGTCACCTACCTTACAGAATTACGAGGATTCAAATTTCCAAGCCCATGGTGGATATTAAATAAATTTCCATTTCTACAGTTGCACCTTATCACTTCTAAACTTTGTCTTTGTTTATATTTATTTAGGGTGCTGTCAGTTACATTCAGATGTGTGTGGCTCTGTGCGTGTGTGTGTGTGTAATGAGGCAGTGACATTAATTGTCTTTTAGAGGCTCACATTTTAACCAATACTCTTGAATATTTTTAAAAATTAGTTTAAAAATGCTTTTTTTTTGGAAGGGATAACAGTGTGCTCCCATCTTTCCCATAAGAATGAGGTGTCGGGGCTCCTGGGTGGCTCAGTCCATTGAGCGTCTGACTTCTCCTTGGGTCATGATCTCGTGGTTCGTGAGTTTGAACCCCACATCGGGTTCGCTGCTGTCAGCGTGGAGCTCACTTCTGATCCTCTGTCCCCCTTTCTCTTTGCCCCTCCCCTGCTTGTGCTGGCTCTCATTCAAAAATAAACAAACATTAAAAACAAAAGAATTAGGGGTCAACTTGAATAAAAGAAGGGGAAGTGCATGATTTTGTAAACTTCTCAAGGTGTCACTGGTTAAGATTTACTTAAAAGTAATGACATGTTAAATAAAATCATATTCATTTTGTCTCAATATGGATCATAAATTATTAGTGTTACTGTTGTTTTAGCTTACCCCCGAAGTGATATAAATGGTTGAGAACGGTTGGACTGTTGGGTGTATTAGGGAGATTCATACTTGTCAACACCACTTTTCATGGCATTTACCCCCCTTGTGGTCTGATTAAACGGCATTTCTTGTAAGAAGTATTTAAGTAGAAGAATGCTCACATTAAAATCTTTTGGCCCACAAATCCTCCTGTGAATTCTAGTTGCTTGTTACTGGTGCTTTTAAGATCCCAGCGAGGTTTTGGAAACTCACTGGATATACTTCAGGCTTTAGCTTCTTGCTGAGTTTTAGCGTTATTTCAGGTGATTTCCAGACTTTAGGCCCTAGGAGATGGAATCGTTTGGGCTTTAGATGGAATGGGTGGGAATTTTATGAGGTTGAGGCTTAAACCTGTCTCTACTCAGGGCTCCTCAGTACTTGGAAGAGTTCTAGAACTGTGGTGCAGCTCAAACGGCATTAGCATGTACATACTGCTTTCTGACCTCAGATCTACTTCTTTTCTCTTATAGCTGCTGTTCCAAACCGTTAACACTCTGCTCACACCTACTCACCCCTTCTCTGTTACTTTTGAGTAAGTGACTTGTGTTGTTCAGAGGAGGGAAAAAGAGAGAATGAATTGTCTCATGTGGCAGCTTTTGACCTGTATACGGCATTTTCATTCATGCCCTTCCTGTTTTTCTTCCTGTGTCAGACAAACAGGTGTTCTTCTATTATATGCTTCAGAGCCTATCTTTATTCCCTCTAACAATGTCTTCTATTATTTATCCCTTTTCAGTTGTAGACAGTCTCTCCCTCGACAGTGATTTCTTCCTGATAGTTTGTGAACATGCCATGTTTAAGTTTCTTTTGCTCTGGGACCCCAAGGGTAAGGAATGCTACGTGAGGAAATGTTCTGGGGTCATCATGTTTGAGAAACTGCAAAACAATTTGAGAAGTGCTTCCTGCTTATTGTTGCTACTTTTTTTTTTTTTTTTTAAACTGTTAATTCATCCCTCAATCCCCAGTGTTTTGCTGTTCACTTTCATGACTCTGTTGAAACTCTTTTTGATAAGGTTACCAGAAGTATCAGTTTTTGCTTGATCTCTCTCTGCTCCATTTGACATTGTTGACCATTCCTCTTTCTTTGAAACTTTTGTTCTCTTAGCTCTTTGACTGTTCTTTCGTAGTCTCTCTTGGGGACCTCTTGTCTGTGGTCCTGGCCTCAGGAACTCTCCTAAGCTCTTGTCCTTGACTCTCTTCTCATTTACCTCGCACAGCGCCCCTTGGGGATCTCAGCACATCTTCATGACTTCAGTTACTCCCTACTCATAGTTGACTTCCAGGTATGTATTTTTTTATCCTCTCTGTCCTCTACACTCACTGTAAGTACTAGCTTCTTCAGAACATCTTCATCTATACTGCATAGGACTATGGAAATTCGTTATGTCTAAAATGAGTATCACATCTTTTCCTTTAAACCTGTTCACACACATCTGGACACACTCATTCACAACTCTGTGCCGTCTTGGTTATTGATGTCACCCAGTTGTCTAACTTACGAGTTTTCTTGCCTCTTCCGTCTTCCTTATCTGTCATATCATTTGGCCAACGAGGGTTCATTGATTGGGCTACTTTGAAATTTTCTAGACACTTTTTTTTTTTTAAGTTTATTTGTTTTGAGAGAGAGAGAGAGAGAGAGAGAATGAATGAATGAATGAATGAATGAATGAATATGAATCCCAAGCAGGTGCTGTTGGTATGGAGCTCAACGTGGGGCTCAATCCCATGAACCGTGAGATCATGACCTGAGCCAAAATCAGGAGTCAGATGCCCAACTGACTTGCCACTAATTCAGGAAATTGCCTGAAATAGTCTTCACTGTTAACATCACTGAGTTATAATTTAGGTCCTTCATTTCTTACCTGGACACTTACTATTATAGATTAACATTATCTGCTTTCCTGCTTCTGGTCTTAACTTTCAAACCACTGCCTAACTGATTATTTGATCTTGTTTCTTATCTTTGTCATCTGTTTTTTGTCATTAGAATAAAATCCAGATCTTTCGGGAATGTATCCAAGCTGTACCTATTGATTTCTCTCCTGATTACTGCTGTAGACCTACTCAACTATTGAATACCATGCTCTTTCTGCCTCTGCCTTAGAACATTGTCTTTGAACATTGCTTTGATTGCTGTGTCTTTTTCTCTGTCTTGACTCTGCAAACTTGTCTTTTAGGATTCATTTCAAGCATATCATCTTTTGACCTAATTAGTCAGCATGAAGCATTTGTTCACTTTTCCCTAGCACTTACATCGTTCTAATTAAGGGATGTATAACCTGTCCTAAAGGCACACTGTAGATGCTTCTACTTAATATTGATATGTGGATGTTCTGAACGTCTGGGATTGTGGAGTTGGGTTCAGTGTACATTCTGTACCTGTGAAATGCCATTCTGTGAGCCTCTAGACCATAGTGCCTGTGTTTTCTATGTTTTTCTTCTCCACAGTGCCTAGCACATTGCCTAATACGGTATCTTCTATGTATTAGCTGTTGAAATAATTGAATGGATGAACCCGGATTAGTGATTGGTGATTCATAGTATTTGGCCTGATGTTAGTCCTGAAATTTAATGCTTTGTGCATTGTCTTAAGTTTTTTTGGTAGGGTTTCATGACAAAAAATATCATTATAGAAAAATGTTTGAAAAATCTTAACATATGTTGAATCTGGTGATTGAGTATGACAGAGTTCTTGGTTAGAGAAAATGCCTCTAAGTAAATTTCTCTTACTATATAATGTGGCAAATAAGTTTTAGTATTATATATGTATGGATAGAAGCTGTACATAGATATAGAAAACAGTTATAGCTATATAGTAATTCTTGACTCTATGGAATGCTGTGATGGTCTTGTTTTCCTGGACTACTCATTAACTGACCTGAATAGGTCTTCTTCTCTTTTTAGGGAGGGTGATTTTTTTGTTTTTAAGCTTTCTTGAGATGATTGACACATAAATGAGAGTAGTGCTGAGAATGAGCTAGGTAATAACGCCTCTGTGACCATTAATGATTACCACTCCTGGGGGACTTTGACATACAACAAACAGGTTTCAAGTGGAAGAGGAGCGGTTCATCTGTTTTTGTTTGAAAATGTCTTCCATCCACCGTACACCGATTTTGCTTTTTTGTGCACATTGATTCTGTTGGTATCAATTGAAATATCGCATACCGTGTGAATGCTTGTGTATCGTCGTGCCGTTCGGTGGCGATGATAACTCTAAGCAAAGGGAACTGTGTAAGTGGCTTTATGATGAATAAATCTTAAACTTCTCTGTAACTTTTTTGTAAAACATATATACTTATGGGAAAAAAAATCAGATACTATAGAGAAGTACAAAGAAGGAAGCCAAAATGTCTCCGCTTTCCTCACCATCCGGAGGTAAGAGCTCCCTTAACGTTTTAGTGAACACGTTTACCATCCTTTGTATGCCTGTGCACACGCACACGTACACGTCTTCCTTCGTTCCCCTTCCTCTGAGACAGAAGCACACCATTTTGCAGAAATAGTTACTTAGTATAATTGCTGATTTGTAGCCTGATTTGTATTTTATTTTTACTCTGGGGGCCTGTTTCCATGGCAAATAAAAATAAATCAATTCACATGATTTTTATGGCGACATGCTATTGTAGGTACCAAATTCCACATAACTGAATGCCTACTGATAGATATTTTAGTTACTTCCTTTTTAAAAACAATCATAAATTGAAACATTACATGCAAAACTTATGTGTACAAAAATTATGTGCCCATACTTGATTTTCTCCTTAGCTTTAGTTCCTAGGTTTCAGAGTACTAAGGCATGCTTATTTTTCATTTTGATACATATTGTCAGACTGTTCTCAAGGATAGTGTTTAGGTTGGGGCGCCTGGGTGGCTCAGTCGGTGGAGCGTCCCACTTCGGCTCTGGTCATGATTTTATGGCTCGTGAGTTTGAGCCTGCGTCGGGCTCTGTGCTGACAGCTCGGAGCCTGAAGCCTGCTTCAGATTCTTTGTCTCCCTCTATTTCTCTGCCCCTTCCCCACTGGCTTGCTCGTTCTCTCTCTGTCTCTCTGTCTCTCTCTCAAAAATAAATAAACATTAAAAAAAAATTTTTTTTAAATAAAAAAAAAAAAGAATGGTGTTTAGGGTATTACCTATTTATGATGTACTTTGTAAAGGATAAACTAATGAGTATCTTTGAAAATTTACATTCCCATTGTTTCAAGATGTATAGAATTACTTTTGCTGAGCTTCTGAAACGTTTTATTAAACTCTATCTTAGTACAAACCTTATTACTAATTGATTTTCATTTCGTAGGTTCTGACGTATTGATGTTACTTCACTCTAAAGATAGTCAAATTATAAATAGGAGAACTTCTGTTTATTTATCTATTAAAAAAATTTTTTTTGAGAACTTCTGTTTAAAACAACACTGGAGTACATCTCTTGGAAGCATTAGTAATCAACTTTCTTCCACAGTTTTCACCAATTTGATTCTGGTTTATTTAGAAAATCATATTTCCTCTATTGGGATGTTTACCAGTTTGCTTCAGAAAAGTTTGAAATTGAGATACTAGACTAATTTCACAATAGTAGTAATATTTTAGATGTTAATTGTTAACTTATAGGATGAAACCTTGCTGGTCTTGAGCAGGTCAGCTGAAATTAAGTATATTTTGATAATAAATATAAATGTAAATATAAATTGACCATATTTGGATGTGCTTGAAATAAGGGGAAATAACAACCCATTAAATTAAAAAAGTCTTACAGAAATGTGAACTTGGAGGCTCTAGTTAGCTATTTGACTTCTCCTTTCCACCTCCCCCCTCCCCCCTCCCCCCCTTCCTCTTTATCCTGTATGACTTATGAACACTGAAGACTGGTAAAAATAGCTCTGAATAGGGCTTTTCTTTGTGCCTGTGGGTCTCATCTTTTTATGCCTTTTTACACACAATTTATCAAGGCAAAATACTTGCTAATTCCTGCCTTTCTTCCTCATTATCAGCATCCCTTCTTTTACCTTTCCAAGTAATTCACCTCTGCCAGGAAAACCACACCCCTTGGGCATAAATCTTTGGAATTAGTCCCAACTAGGCTCTTTTGTTAAGTCCAAATAGGGAACAATAATAGTGAAGATGGGAGATTGGAGTAGGTTTTAGAAAAAGTAGATAAGGCTAAGATTAACATCAACTTTTTATCTCCTGTTTGTTTTTTTTTAATTAATTCTGTCAAGAACAGTGGAGACTTGACCTGTTCACTCTAAATGGATTTCATCAGTAAACACATTAAGCAAAACTTCCATTCTCTTCCTTTCTTCCTGCTTTCCCTTCCTCTTTTTCCTCCTCTTCCTTTTCTTTTTCTCTGCTTTTCTCTTTTATTCTCTTTTATCCTGGCTGAAAAGTAAAAGATGGATTAGAGGTGAGCAAGACTGGAGTTTAGTTGGTCAATAAGGATGATGTTGCAGTAAACCTGAGAAGAGATGACAGTGGTGTAGAGGAGGGCACTGATGGTGACACGGGTAGAAATAGTTGAATTTGAGAAATATTTAGAATGTAGAATAGATGTCATGATTTTGATGCTTCAGAAGTATCTGCAGTATCAAAAGGATAGGTGTGGCATAATTTATCTGTTTGGGAAAGAAACGATACAGACAGCGCAACAAAACTTGAAAACCGAGTTAATAGGGCATCTTGGTCCTAGGCTGTCACCATCTAGAGCTGTGAGAACTTAAATTTCTGTTGTTTAAGCCACTCATGTATGGTATTTTGTTATGACTCTAGCAGACCAAGATAGTTGGTGGTAAGTTAAACACATGTATTATAAAACCTAAGGCAACCACTATAAGAACAGAGAGTTACAGCTAATAAGTGGAGAGAAGCAATAAAATGAAAACTCAAAAGTCGGTTAATCCCAAAAGAAGGCAGAAAAAAGAAAAGGGGAACAAAGAACAAATAGAACAAATTAAAAAAAGGGTAGCAAGATGGTAGCTAGGTTTAATAATCACATTAAACGTAAATAGCCTAAATGTCCCAAGAAGAAGGCAGAGATTTCCGGGTTGGATTTAAAAAAACAAGATCCGACTATTTGAAGCTGACAAAAAACCGACGTTAGACATAAAGACAAACATATGTTTAAAATTATACCAGGCACTAGTCAGAAAAGACTAATGTGCATGTTTATTACTAGTATTCTATACCATGTACATTATTGGACACTACAACAGGTAGTACAATTACAATTACAACAGTAATTATAGTAATAGTAATGTACGACTACATATTAGTGTATAGATTAGTAATGTATAGTATACTATAGTATACATTAGTGTATACTATATAGAGTATAGTAACTCTATAGTATAGTATACTATAGTATACATTAGTGTATACTATATAGAGTATAATAATACAGTTGGCCCTTGAACTACATGGGGGTTGGGGTAGTAACCCTCCATGCATTTGAAAATGCATGTGTAGCTTTTGACTCCCCCAAAGTGTAATGACTAGTAGCTTAGTGTTGACTGGAAGCCATACCGATAACATAAACATTTGCATGGTATATGTATGATATACTGTATTCTTACAGTAAAGTAAGCTTGAGGAAAGAAAATAATAAAATCATAAGAGAAAACACATTTTACAGGTCCCGTATTGAAAAAATCTATGTGTAAGTGGACCTGCACAGTTCAAACCTATGTTGTTCAAGAGTCAGCTGTATATATAGTATAGTGATGTATGGGGTACATACAATATAGCTGGGATAGCTATACTCCTATCAGACAAAGTAGATTTCAGAGCCGAGAATATTATCAGGAACAAAGAGAGTTGTTAGATAAAGGGACAGTTCATTAAGAGCATGGATGTACCACTCTTAAATGTTTATGTACCTGATAAAAAGAGGGTTAAAATATGAGACCAAGACTAATAGAGTTGAAAGGAGAAGTAGACAAACAGTGATAGCGATTTCAGTACTCTGAGTATTAGAAGAAAGACAAAATCAGTAAGGATATGGGAGATTTGAATAGCTCTGTCAGTTTGACGTTCATGGAACACTCTGCCCACACACAGCCAAATACATATTCTTCTTAAGTGCACATAGAACATTGACTAAGGCCAATTCTGGGTCACGGAACGAGTCTCCATAAGTTTAAAAGGATTCAGGTCATACAAATGTGTTCTCTGACCACAATGGCATTAAAAGAGAAATCAGTAACAGAGATTTTTGGAGAATCTCTAAGTATTTGGAAACTGAACAGCACACTTCTAAATTATTCATGGAGCAAAGAAGAAATAGGGGAAGTAGAAAGTTCAGTACAACTTTGTAATGGCACAGCTACTTTGTAATTTTCATTTTGAAGTGAATGACAATGAAGCCATGTTAAAAGTTGTGGGATGCTGCTAACACACTAATGAGGTAGATTTTTAGCATTAAATGCCTAGAGTAGACAAGAAAAGTTCCTAGGTCAATGACTTCAGCTTCTACTCTAAGAAACTAGAGAAAGAAGAACAAATTCAGCCCAAATTGGTCTCCCTCAAAGGTAAGTTCATGTCCTAATCCCTGCCTGGAACTTGTGAATTCTACTTCATTTAGAAGAAGAGTCTTTTGCAGGTATAATTAAGTTAAGGATTTGGCGATACCGTCTTGAATTATTTAAGTGGGCCCTGAACAGTGGCAGGTCCGTCCTGGTTAAGACGAGGCAGAGGGAGATTGCACACGGGAGAAGGGGATGTGAGGACCGGGGCAGAAACAGGGGACGTGGTACAAGCCAAGGAATGCCAAAGAGTGCCGGCAGTTGCCAGAAGCTAGGAGAGAAGCATGGAATGGATTCTGCTCCCGTGCATCTGGAGGGGAGCACCAGCAGCTTGCTTTTAAACTTCTGGCTTCCAAGAAGTGGAAGAAAATGCATTTCTGGGGTTTTAAGCCATCAAGTTTGTGGTAATTTGTTACGGTAGCCACAGGAAACTGGTGCATACGCACTAGCAACAAATAATATAAAGTGAAAGTTTCAAAATTATGTAATTTATGATAGTGTCAGAAATACAAAATGTGGTTTGATCTGACAAAGTCTGAGGAACTGTACGTTAAAAACTTTGAAACTTTCCTGAGAGGAATTAAAGAAGACCTAAATAAATGGAGACGTATAACATGTTCATGCATCTGAAGACTCATTATTGTTAAGATGCAAGATGTTGATTCTTACCAAATTGATCTATAGATTCAGTATACTGTCAATTAGAATTCAGCAGGGTATTTAATTTTTTTTTAACGTTTATTCATTTTTTGAGAGACAGAGACAGAGCCTGAGTGGGGGAGGGGCAGAGAGAGAGGGAGACACAGAATCCCAAGCAAGATCCAGGTTTCAAGCTGGTAGCACAGAGCCCGATGCGGGGCTCAGACTCACCAACTGTGAGACCGTGACCTGAGCCTAAGTCGGATGCTCGACTGAGCCACCCAGGCGCCCCTCGGCAGGCTATTTAATAGTAATTGATAAGTTTAGCCTAATACTCATGTAAACATTCAAAGAACCAATCCAAACTAAAAAAAAAAAAAAAAAGGCAAAAAGATGCAAGAAGTACACTATCCGACTTCAAGAATTACTGTAAAGCTGTAGTCATCAAGATGATGTGCTTTGGACATGAAGATAGATGGGCATCAGTGGAGCACAATCAAGTCCAGAAATTAACTTGCTAATAAATAGTTGATTTTCAACAAAGTAGCAAAGGCTATTGAGCGGAGGAAGAAGAGTCTCTTTTAGCAAACAGCGCTAGAATAATTGAGTGTGTGCAAAAATATTAGACTCCTACCTCACGCTTCATAGAAATTGACTCAGTGAATCTTGGACCTAAATGTAAAACATGAAATCCTAAAACAGAAGAAAACAGAATATTTGTAACCTTTGTTGGGTTAGGCAGGTATTTCTTAGGTGTAATGACTTCGTCAACATTTAAGAACCACAGTTCTTTGAAAGCTGCTGTTAAGAGAATGAAAAGATCATAGACCTGGAGAAAATATTTGTATAACACATAGACCAAGGATGTCTATCCAGAACTGTCAAATTCCACAACAGAAAACAAAAAATCAATAAAAATGGTCAAAAAGTGTGAACAGACATTTCACAGTAGAAGATACAGAGTGGCCATTAAGTAAGTCATTGGGGAATGCAAATTAAAACCACAATGAGATACATCTATTAAAATGTCTAAAATATAAAAATCTGACCAAAGCTCACGTTCACGAGTATGTAGAGCAACTTGATCTTTCCACAGAGTGCTGGTGGATATATTAAGATAGTAGCACTACTTTGTAAAACAGCTTACCAATTAAACAATTTTTTTTAATGTTTATTTTTGAGAGAGAGAGACAGAGAGCGAGCAAGGGAAGGGCAAAGAGAGGGAGTCAGAATCTGAAGCAGGCTCCAGTGCCTGTGCTGTCAGCACAGAGCCTGATGTGGGGCTCGAACCCAAAGACTGCAAGATCATGACCTGAGCTGAAGTCGGTCGCTTAACGAACTGAGCCACCCAGGTGCCCAATAGCGTACCAATTTTTTAAAAAGGTTATATATACACATACTGTGTGTCCAAGCCATTCACTAATGGGCACTTTCCCAAGAGTAATGAAATAGGTCTACACAACGACTTGTACCTGAGCGTTCTCTTTGTAGCTTTGTTTTTAATAGCCCCAAACTGGAAACCACCTTTGTCCATTGGATGAAAGGATAAACAAATTGTGGTGTATGGATATTATGAAATACTAGCAGTAAAAAAGGAATGAAATATTGGTGGGGTCAGTAACATGGATGAATCTTAATGTTGCCAAGTGAAAGAAGCTCGCAAAAAAACCTGCATGTATATGTATGTAAGATTCATTCATATTAAATTCTAGAAAAGGTAGATTAATCTATAGTGACAGAAAGCTGATCTGTGGTTGCCTCGAGACCAAAGTAGGGGAGTAGAGAGGAATGGGAGGGAGGAATTCAAACGAAGTTTGTGGCAACATTTGGGCATGTTTGTGGCAACATTTGGGCATCATGGATATATTCATTATCTTGATTTGGGTAATTGTTTCCTGGTTTCTGCCTGTGACCAGAGTTTCAAAGAGGTTATATTTTAAATATGTGCAGTTTAGGGGCACCTGGGTGGCTCAGTCGGTCGGTTAAGTGTCCTGACTCCTGATTTTGGCTCAGGTTGTGATCTCACATCGCTCGTTAACAGTGCATAGCCTGCTTGGGATTCTCTCCTCTGTTTCTGTCTCTCTCTGTCTCTGTCTCTGTCTGTGCCCTGCCCCACTTGTGCGTGCTTGTCTCTCAAAATAAATAAACTTAAGAAAATGTGCACTGTGTTTATATGTCAGTTATATCTAAATAAAACTGTTAAGAAAAAGCAGGTCATGTTTCGTTTAGAAAGTAGAAAGATTACTGATAAAAACTTAAGCCATTAGACAAGTAAAGCAAATTGAGTTCATTATAAGGAATGTATCATGGAAGGTATTTTATGGGTTTATTATGTAATTTTTAAAAATCCGACCAATATTCAGGAACAGTAGTGGTTTCTTATCATACATCATACCACCTTAGGGTAACTTTCTTACAGACCTTTTTGACATATTTGCAGTGAAACAGTATGTAAGAGTTTGTGCTCTATTTTCATTTAATATAATCTTCTTGTTTTTCTACCACATTTCTACCACATAAAAACCTATTTTAATGGTGGCACTTGTCATTTTGTTTTGCACTATTTATTAAATTAGTCCCTTAATTTATGGGACTGATTTATTGTGGTCTTAAGTAAGTGTTCTGTTTATAGTGGAGTCCAGCAGAGTCTTAAAAATCTGAATTTTACTTTAAGAGTAGCAGTTTCCATGGAATCCTATAATAGTAGAAAAGCATAAAATTGTGTTGAACACGAATGAGCTATTGGGGCGCCTGGGTGGCTCAGTCGGTTAAGTGTCCAACTCTTGGTTTTGGCTTCAGGTCATGATCTCACCGTTCGTGGGTTCGGGCCCTGCCTCGGGTTCCATGCTGTCAGTGTGGAGCCTGCTTGGTATCCTCTCTCTCTACTCCTCCCCCTGCATGTGCTCTCTCCCTCTCTCTCCCTCTCTCTCTCAAAATAAATAAACTTAAAAAAACAAAAACAAAAACCCGAGTTAGAAACCTCATCAGAAAATTACTTCATTTGTGAAAAACCCTGTAAGTTAAGGAAATACTCTATCATTTTGGTTGGGTGGGATGTCTACATTGAAATGTTAATTACTGTTTTATTTAAAATATAATAACAGGGCTGCCTGGGTGGCTCAGTTACGCCTCTTGATTTCTGCTGTGGTCATGATCTCAGGGTTTGTGAGTTTGAACCCTGTGTTGGGCTCTGCGCTAACAGAGGTGGGGAGTATGCTTGGGATTCGCTCTCACCCTTTCTCTACCCGCCCCCCCCCCCCCGAATTAAAAAAAAATTAAAAAATCTTTTAAAATAGTTACAACAGTGCTTTTGAAGCTAAAGGTTAGGGCTTGATTTAGTCTATTTTTGTTTAGAGAATACAGGTAGGGATTACAGGTAAATGTTGGGGGATGGTGTCAATTTATAAAAAGCACTTGGTTGTTTTTGGCATGAAAGTTGCAATACAAATTTAAGTATATGAGAACCTAAAACTCTATTTTTCTTGATAAATTCTCCCAAAGTCTTACTTGACTAAAAATTTTTTTCAAGTGTGCATTTAGAACTGTTTAAAGTTTGCTGAAAATCAGGGTTTAAAATATGAATAAAAATTAGAAATAAAATTATGAATATCAATATAATTATCTGTATATGAAAAAACAAAGTTGATACTACAGGAACATATTTGGGTAGTTACGTAAGGATTATGTAAATCCTAGAGCAGGAGTAATAAAACTTTTTATTCTCTTTAGTGTTGTTGAAGTTAGAAAATTTTTACAACCCAAGTCCTTGAGTCTTTAGATGCAGCCTTCACCTCTTAAAGCTAAAAGAAACTTTATTTTCTGATGAACAGATATTTAATTTTAAGGTGATACTGGTTTTAGTTAACCAGTTTTGCCTTACTGTTGAGAAAATTATTTTTTTAAACATGTTCAAAGTGGGTTCCTGTGCTGTTTTGTCACTTTCTAAAACCCATCTTTATCCCTTAACCCCCCCAAATTAAAGCCATTTCAAGAATCTAACCTTTAATGGTAGTTAAGTAATTGCATCATAAAAAAGTATTCTCATTATTATTATAATTTTTAATTAATACTTGAAATATTTCTGATAGTTCTAAGAATTTACATTGTCTGTTAATAATAATAGCTCTATTCTCTTATTCCTAAACGTAGTGGGTTTTTTTGTGTTACACCTAAATCCTGTGTAATTGTTTTTTCTGCCATTTAAATCCGTTTACTTTTTCTCTAATCTCAAATACTCAGAGTTGAATAAAACCAACTCTCACCCCATCCACTCAAGGGAATTGCCTTGCCATCTTAAATCAGGAAAGAGAAAGGAGGGAAGATTTTAGATTTTTCTCTTCACTTCTTAATTAAAATTCACTGTGAGGTAGTTTTTTTGCCACTGTGACTGTTGAATCTCTGAAGGTTGCAGTTTAGTGTGTAAACTTTCATAGTTAACATTAATTTAAATAATTTCTATTATAATAGATTTGGAGGCTCTCTCATTTGTTATAATGACATTTTATATATGATTTGTTTGGGAACGGTGGAATGATTATTTCCATCCTTTTCTCCTTTGTAAGAAACCTTTCAAAGTCGGCTTTAAAATTAATTTAAAATAATTAATTGAATTTAAATTAATTTAGAGAAGCTCGGCTTTGAAATCAGGTAGTCTGTTATTCATAGTAAATATAAGGTCTAACTGACATGGAAAATGAGTAATACCTATTTCTCAGGAGTATGCCACTAAAAGTTTTTGTATACACGTGTAATTTTCTTTGTCCAAATTTGCTGTCTCTTAGTAATCTTGTAGTCCTGATGTCTCCATCTCTTTTAGGCACTCTGGACTCTTTTACCAAGATACACTTTGCTTTTATCTTGACTCTTACCTTCTAAAATAGGTTTAAGATGAACTGAAACACATTGTTAGAGCTCTGAAGTGATCCTGTTAGTAGCCATGTGTTCCTTGTAACTAGGGATTAGTGTGTTAGTAAAATGCATGGACTTCTTTTCTACCCCAGAAATTAAGGAATTGATCATACTTTTAAAGAACATGCCACTATTTTTGAAAACTTTAGACTTTGGAAGTTTTAAAAAATAAAAATAAATATATAAAAGTGGTAGAAGAGGAATTTTTTTTTTTCCCTTTGGAAAATATATTTCGGATCAGGCCTGATTCCTCCTCCTCCTCCTCCTCCTCTTCCTCTTCTTCTTCCTTTGTTTTTTTTTTTTTCCTTCAGAATTTCATGTCTTAGATGTGGCAGTAAAGGAGGTTCATTCTTCAGTATGTTTTAATTAAACCCAGATTAACATTTTCTCTACATTTTATCACTTTAATGTTAGCCGGTATGTAACTGGTAAACTCTCATTTGTCTTAGAGTTTAAATTTAGGTCAGCCTATTGGCTGTAATCTTCCAAATCTAATCATTTGAACTCTAATTTATCAGGTTGAAGTGTCGTTCCTACTGAATAGGGAAGTTGTTCTTGGGGTATACAGGAATTAGTCCGTCGTCTTATTTTCTGCCTTCTGTGGGAGTGCATTTTTACATTCTAATGACCAGTTCTAAAAGATTTTTAAGTGATTAAATGCTTTGCGTAATTAAATTCTCTAAGTAATTAAATTCATGATTCAGTGTGTTTTAAACTTAGTTTGTATGTACACATGAAATGTGGGCCGAAGTGTGAATTATACTAAATTATCTCCTTGGCTGACCCTTTTGAAAGCTGAATTCAAATGATATCATTAATGAATCTTTATTATGCTTAGGCATTTAGAATTGAAAATGGTCACCATCTCAGAAAAATATTTTGGATATTCATTTGTTCTTCATGGACAAGATAGAGACCGTTTGTGAATTTGATGTACAGTCTCATAATGTTCCAGTAGTTCTTAAAGCCAAACGTTACCATGCCATTGAATAACTAAAATGTTGCAGCATAGTACAACTGTGAAGAAAATTTTTTTCCATGTGATCTCACTGTAAAATATGCCTGTGATCTCACAGTAAAATATTTGAAATATAACAGAAGTTACATGTGATACTTGTAGGCATTGAAAGCATTGGAGCCTCTGGTACATTTTTCTTATATCTTGATTCTTCCCATATTTTCCTTGTTCTTAAATGTCTTTCTTGGCTTTACTCTGTCACTTAAATACATGGCACCGTATTATTGGGGAAATAGCTTAAGTACTTATGAAAAAGAAAATGATTAATTCTGGAATAAAGGCACTTTTGACCTTTATCCTGGTAGAAGTGGTTTAAAGATATTAAACTTGAAACTTGTTGCTCAGTTTTGAGGTAGTCTCAACCTCCCACTTCTCTAAAATGTGTTAGGATAGTTTGGTATGATGGGTATTTGACAATCAAGGCAAATTTTACGTTTTCTGGGGTTAAATTCTGCAACTGCAGTGATTAAAATCCTCAAATTTGATTAAAACGTTTCCTTCAAGAAATGTGATTGTACCACCCCAGAATGTGGAAATTAGAAATGCTGTAAGTCCTTTCAATAAAATCTTTTACTCAGTAAATAAAGCACTGTGGAATAATGCCTAGTAGATTCAATGTCTTTTTTGGGCTTAAAGTGTGTTAACTTACTATATTTGATTTTTAAATAGACACCAAATCCTACTGCAAGCGAGTTTATTCCTAAAGGAGGATCAACCTCCAGGCTGAGTAACGTGTCCCAGTCAAATATGTCTGCCTTCTCTCAAGTTTTCTCTCACCCGTCCCTGGGAAGTCCTGCTGCTGCTGGCTTAGCACCAGGTAAGTTGAGTGACTATTTCCAGTGAGTTCCAGAGAACATATCCGTAAACACCATTTGCTATTAGTTAATCAGAACTGAAATTGTATACTTGAATGGTTCACATTTGGACACATTATGGGTTTTGTGTTGTCAGTTTTGGTACCATAGATCAAATTTGTAGTTGAAAATTTTAAAGCAAAATTTAAATATGAACAAAAATTATATATGAGCATGTGTAAAAGCACACAAATTTAAAGGAGAAAATGGTTTCTTATACAAAAGATCTACTTGGACCATAGTATTTCCCTATTTTTTAAAGTCAGTAATAATGCTGTTTCATTCAAAAGCTTCTGTAAAAACATCAGAAATAGAATATTCATATGTATATATGCTTCAAAGTCTTAATTTCATAGGAAATTTCTAAAAAATAGTTCTGTATCATTCTAAATGTAAGTTTAGATGTATTGCCTTTCCGGTGTTTGATTATAAATCTGTTGTAGTAGTTTCAAATTGGGTGAAGTGTAAACAGTAGTAGGAAAGAAATGCATCAGGGGTCATCGAGGTAGAGAAAGTCGTACTTTTTTTCCCCCGCATTTACCCATAATGGCAGAAGAATTTGAGCAAATGCATTTGTACACCAGGGGTCCTGAGGTGTAGTTCACAGTGACCCTTTGTGAACCATTTTCTTTGAAGTCCCCTCTTTCATTTTAAAAATTAATGCAACTTTTGCACTCCATCACATTAACATTTATTTTAATACAACAATATGAAAAACTTCTTGGATAAATAACATCAGCCCTCCCTACTACTCTGTACCTTAATTAGGAAACCAAGGTATGGAGAATTATGTTGAATTTATATTAAGTGATAAAGTAGGTTATGTTGTGTTGATAAACTGTTTGAACTGCTCACACAGATTATGTTTCTAGAACCTATGCCGGATAATGACCACTTAGCCTTGAATGTTTCAAAAAACAGAAACAAAATGAATTACGGATATACTAATGGAAGCCAAAAAGTCCACCTGGATCAGCCTGGAACTAGTTCTGCCTCCAGAGCTTAATCCAGTTAGTGAGATGGATCATTGGTTTCGATACCGCCATTGAAATCAAGGATCTTTTTGAGATTCAGAATGAGAGAAGATGCTGGTAATTCTATGGAACAGAGCGTATAAAGTATCAGGTGCACTTAGAGGCGGAATAACCTTGTGTTGCCAGGCTTTTATCAGAGCCTCCTTCTGCCACCTTTTTCTCTCTTGCTCTCTTTCTTCCTACTCCTCTCCCCTTCCCTTTCAACTCCCTCCCCCTCACCTGTCCCCTTACCTTTTCTTCTACTTTGGCTCTTTCTAGGTTCAGTTGAATTTGTAAACATTTTCCCTTCTTCCGTAGAGAGCAGTGTCACAGTTGAATATCCCTGGTAGCCTAAAAGTTTTACTTGTAAGTAATACGCTATGATTTTTCTCCCATTGAGGTGTGTTCACATTGTTTACATGAACATAATCTACGTGTCAGCTGCGCACGTAAAATTTCTTAAAGATCGTCCAGACTTCTGAGCAGTGTTTCATAAAGCACCCACAAGAATGGTGTCCTTATGCCAATCAGAAAACATTGACTCTCTTAATGAAGTGCCAATTTATTTTGGCCTAACAACACATCTTCTCTTGTTTCAAAAGTAAATATTTTGTTCACACCTGTGATCAGACTAGTTCAAGCTTGCCATTAAAAAAAAAAAAAAATAGGCCTTTTAAATATTCAAAGAGTTAAAATGTCAGAGAAAATTTTAGATCTTGAAAGCTTTTAGTTAAAAATTTTATTAATGCTGTGGTACTTCTTTCAGCTCTTTAGTAGGTATTAGCTTTTGTGTAGGTGGGTGTTTCATTGGTCTCGATTGGGTATCGCAACCTAAATTTAAGATGAAATTAATTAATTTAAAATGTTACATTAACTGCGAAACTATGTATGGTTCTATATAGCTCTAACATTAAAAAGGTCATTTTACTTCTTATTAATGAAAGTAATTCCTGTCTGGAACCATTGGAAATGGGTCAGTGTATCATATTAAATGTGTTCCTGAATACCTCTTATTTAAAAATTATTTTTCATTCAAATGAAAATCAACTAACTAATAAGCGAAAGTATTTTCCACAAATACTGGAATGATGAGTGGTTTTGCATTTATTATTTCTTCATATTTTCTCCTTTTAGTTAATGGCTTAACACTTTCTGGATGAACAAAGAGAAAAAAATTACGTGTCCCTTCAGTGTCTTCCATCACTTCTTACCCACAAATGTTCTTTTTTTCAAGGCCCGGGAAAGGATTTTGGTATTTCCACTTTAAAGTTGTAGAATCAAAAAAGGGGTAGAGCTTATGTATCTACCTTAGTGGTGATTTAATTTATCTCTGATGCTTCTTGTCTACTGTAGATGTAATCTGTTAATAATTTTCAGTTGATAAAGTTTCATTTTCTCTTTTATTTCTAGTTTAGAAATGATTGCCCTTGAAAATATGTCAAGTTACTGTGTTTTCCCCTAAAAAACACGAACCCTTAAAAATTTTGGCACACAAATGTAAACTATAGCAATGTCATTTTCATCATAGGTGAAAAAAATACATATTTAAATACATCTTTTGGCCCAAGATGTAAAAATGTTTGAACAAAATTAAGTAGGTAATTAGATTTGAATTTCTTCAAATTAGAAGGAATCAAAGCATGCCTGGAAACACAGTAGATCTGGAGTGAAAAAGTTTTTTTGCTTTAAAATGTGTTTTCATCACTTTTAAAACCTGATTTGCATTTTGAAAAAGCTTTAATATACGAAGTAAAATTTTATACAAAAGTTATTTGAATTTATTCAGAACTAATTAGGTTTAAAGGGTAGTTACATTGCTAACAATGTACAGCACACATTAGGTTTCCATTGAATTGTACACGTAGCCATTTTATTCTCCTTTAAGAAATCGAGAATCTACAGGCTTAGCTGTTGTATGCACATTTAACCTAAGAACAGTAGCTAGGTACATTCTAAGTATCTTCTATGAATAGCTGTTAAAGGAGTATTTGGGTTTATGGCGCTCCACTTGGACTTCATTGTCTTTGAGAACCCTTACAGTTATATGCATATTTTTATTTCGAAACATGTATTTTTCTCTGGTCACAAGATGTATTATTTTTCTTCTGGGAGAAGCACAACCTTCTGAAAGTTAAGAGCCGCCGGCTTAACACACACTTAGCAAAATTTATTTCCAGACTGTATTTTAGTAAGAATATTTCGAAAGTGACAGTTAAAGATCTATTTTTTTCCCAGTAGGTCTTGCTTTAGGTGAAATTTTTGAATAGATCTTTAGAAATGAAAATATGACTGCACTAAGTGCATGAAATGATAGTTGATGTTTTTTTTTTGTGCCATGAAAAATAATTTTGTCATGAGAGCTAATTGCTGACTCTTTTTGAATCAGAATTTTTCCTAAGAGTATATTTCTTGACTTGATAGTAGGCTGAGTAATCTAAATCTTGCTGCACTTCAAGTTTAATTGCCTCAGTATTAACTCCAGTCCATTTGAAAGTGATTTTAAGACAGGTACGGACAGGAGCATACGTTTCTGGGCAGTGTGCTGGTGTATCTGGTGGTTTAATGCACAATTGGGAGTCCAGATTTGAGCATCTCTTGAGCCCCTTGATTGCGTGTGGACACTTGGGAGGGACAGAGGGAGTTCTTGAATTTGGAAATGCCATCAGCAATTTATGAATGATGAAGAGAGCCGTACCTGACTTTCAGGATTTTCAAATAATTCATTTCTTTAAGATGAGAATGGTGCAGATTTTTGGACCATTAGATATTTTTATTGTGAATTATTATGGCAAATGTCAGGTGGTTGATTGGGGAGAAGCATTTAATTATTATACCAAACTTACCATTTTTAAATAATTGCATTTGTTGTACATTGTATTGTAATATTATAGAAAAATCTCAAGAAAATAAGTTTTTAGATCTAGTTTTTTGAAATGAGGGTGCCAAATTGATGGATAAAATTAGCTAGTTTTGTTTATTCTTGAGCTTGGTCAGTGTATGGGGGAAGAAGGTGACAGGAAAGGAAAAGGGGGAAATTAACACATTTTCACCATTTATTTAAAAAAATACTAAACATCATATATATAATTTTATGTAAATATATCAAATGGTGCTTAAGCAAGAATAGTTGTTTTTGTAATGTCAAAGGTTTGAGTAAGAAGATTTTTTCTTAAAGTTCTACGCTAAAAAATGATAAAGTTCTGTGATTCATTAGCTCTGTGGCATTTCATACCATACACGAACAAATGGAGCCTTCATTCATTTCATTTGCGTAGTAGTTGGTTTCTGGAACAATCTGATACTGGTCATTGATCTAGGTGGAACTTTCTGGGGTTGATATAATTGAGCCTTGTGCTGGTTTAGAAGTGACTTTCTTGACAGATTATCATCTAGCTTCTGCTTTGTCACTTAAAGTAGTAAGGAATTCGTTGGCCAAGCAAGGTAGCTCAGGGTACCTTTGAAAAGCTCGAATAGAAAAGAAAATGATATCTTAACACTGAACTAAACTCTGTCTTCTCTTTTGTCCACTAGTCCTAGTTCTTTCTCTTTGTGTTTAATGGAGTAAGTCAAAATCTTTTCTACGTGATAGCCCTTTTAGGTATTTTCTTTTTGGGACGAGTTGTATGTATGTGTGTGTCCATATAACTGATCAGTTTGTATGACTGAAAAACAAGAGAGAGGACAAGCTGGGGTATATTATTAAAACGAACAAATTGTATAGGTCAGAAGTTACGAACTCTTCTAAGTCCTTGTGGCTGGAACACTACTGTGGATAAAGTTAAATCCACAGATATGTCTGCCCAGTTAGCTGTATCACTACTCTGATACCCAGCTAAGAAGTGTGTGTACCTTTGGGAAAATAGGAAACTCTGCTAATAGGTTGAGACTCTGGTCTTGCCAGTGGTGAATACCTAAGTTCATATTTAAAATTTTGCTGTGTATCTTAGGCTCTACATTGAAATCTCTGAAGGCATTAAAAACTTCATACTCTATCATTTTAGACTATTTTATGTTGTATTCAATGGTATAATTACTGAAAATAAAATTATAAAAAAATATGTATGTAATTCTTAAACATCACCATGGTTTTTATAGGATGTTACTCTGAGTAGGTTTTCCTATAATTATTTTCCAGAAGTCTACTATTAAATGGATTCTGTGGGTCAGTCAAGTAATTCTACCATGATTTTATTTTGATATTTCAGTCTGAACTGATTTCTCTGGATTATTTTTATACTTAATAACAATAGAGGTAGTTTGGCATGAAACTATTCTTCTAATTTGTAAAAATATCAATCTGGATTTCCTAAGCATATTACAGATTCCTTAAGAAGGGCCATGTCATTTCTTATCTAGCACAAATTTAGGCATATAGATAGTGCCTAGGAAGTGCTTACTCATTTAAGCTTCACTTTTGTCTTGAGAAGAAATGTTTTCATTGGTCAGTGTCTCTCAAATACAGTGAATTTTAATGATTTCGTAAACGTCTTTGAAAACTTCTTAAAACTGCAAATGTTCGAGAGAATATAGATGCAAATGGTCCTATGAGAACAGCAGTGTGCCTGTTGAAAGTTTGACTGTATCAGAACTAGAGTCACTTTGTGTTTTGAGGTGCTAAAACCAGTGAAAATATTTATAAGTATTATTTTTATATTGCATGTTTTCCATTTTTTTGTAACGACTTTGTTTTTCAGGTATGTTCAGCAGAATCACTCAAAGCTTTCCAGGTTTTCTAATTGGGATTACTTTGTATATTAAAAAATGAAATAAAAATATATAGTTAAGATCAGGGCTCTCTGAGGTTTTTGTGAAGAGGACCGTTTCATTGGCCTGTAACGTTGAGCTCGTCCTAGATGGAAACTGCTCTTTGTATGCATGTATAATGCTACAGATGGTGATGTCCCAGGGAAGATTACTAACCGTAGAACCGTAGAGCCATAACTGGGTTGGGAGTGCCTGCGGGCCTATATTCCCTTCCCAGTTGGGAATTTCAGGAAACTGAGGCGAGACGTTAATGGCGCAGAGGGGGATGTGGCTGCTGCAGCTGGCTTGGAGACCTGTCAGGTAAGGTTTAATAGCTACCAGTAGATGTTCTACTGGTTGGGGAATCCCTGCTTAATACCTCCTGTTAGGTTTGAGAGTTCCTGTTGCGGACTTCCTGTTTAAATCTCATGTATTGGCTGACTTGTCCCTTACCTGTGGGGTAGGGGCTGGATGGGAGTGGGCCGGGGTTCCCTTCCATTATAAGTTCAGTAGTCTACAACTGCAGCAACGTCCCTGCTGCTCTTTGGCCGCTTTCCTTGGATCAGGACTTGATTGCCCTTAGAACATGGCGCTAGTTACAGTAAAGTAGCTGTGTGGCTTTTGGCACACACCCTTTGATCCCAGTGTTGTAGCACCTTCATTTCTATGAGAAGAGAACATTCGATGAATTTAAAAGTCTTTCTAGCTGAAAATTGTATTGTTTTGTGACACGTGGATCTACAGGAGATAGGTACACTAAAAGGAGTCAAAAATGAACACAGTGATGGGGCAGAGGTAGCAAAAGGAGAGAAGAGTTTGATTTCTGTACTAGACCTAACAGGGACTTCAAAAGGCATCGGACTTCCTTGACCTGGTCTGTGTACATGAAAATCCCACCAAGGCTGCGTTTGTATCGTAGGGGGAGATGAGGGGAGTTTTGTTTCAGTAGTGTAAGATTAGCATCTGGTGAATCAGGGTTTTGTAATGGTTCTGGATGAACTGAGGCAGAGAGAACATAGATTAGTTGAATGCCCAAGAACACTCCTGATTCCCAGCTGAATGTAGAAAGCTACAAGTCGGCCTCTCACCTCCCAACCTTGTCCCTTTAATTCAAATGGGTCGAGAGCTCAGGATCATTTCTTCTTTAACCTTTTGGTTCAGTGGTCCTGGTAGGTACTCAGCGAGGGAGAGTGTGTGTGTGTGTGTGTGAATAAAATTACCGTGCCATGTGTTATATGTCTAGTTAGGAGTAGTCCCCTAATTCTACAGGAACGACTTGAATGGTTGCAGCCTCTTCTATATCTTGAATTTTCCCTGATTCTTCTCTGCTTGACTAGTCAAATTCATATATGAAAGTCATCTGTTTTCTTACTCTTCTCTGCCTTTCAGATGTACAGTCTGAGTAGAGCATGTGGGAAGGGGCCTAGAAAAGAGAGGAATTAAGAGATGTATCTGTTTTAAAACCCCAGTGCACATAGGCTTGTAAAGCCTAAACATAAATACTAGCAAACACTCAGATGTGGACTGCATGTTTATGGTGATGATGTTTATTAGTTCCGGATTTTTTTAGTCACGAATCTCTTACACATTGATATGTCCGAAATGACATACTTCCTCATGAGTTCATAAATATCTTCCTGTATTTTAGATGCGGTTCCCAGATTTTAGATTAGTATTCCTATAAGTAGTAACTAGTCGTTAATGCTCCCTTTGAGGGGTTTTGGACCTTAAAGAAAACAGTACAGATGAGTAGGATGCTAATACAATCATTGTCCCCCAAACTGCCCTCTAGGCTGTAGTTACTATGGATTGTCATCTTATCGCCCACTGTTTGTGGGGTGGTGGTAGGCTAACTGCTGAAACAGACATCCGAACCGTAAGGGCTTTATATGACCAATATTTATTTCTTGCTTTTGTGATAGTCCAGGCCAGATATTCAGGTCATCCGAGATGCTCTTTTCCACGTAGTCAGTTAAGGACCCAGATCAAGTGGTTTCTAGGCATCACTCTAGTCAGCTGGGAGAGGAGGAGCATCAGTGGGAAGTTGTAGGGACGAGCCTGGAAACTGCCTCGTGTCCTGTGATGACTGTCCACCCAAACAGGAGCTTCTGTGTTTCTAAGCAGTGCGGTTACGTTCGCCAGCCTTTGGATGTAAAATTTTAACAGTTGATCCTGGTTGTCTCCTGCGTATACATTTGGGGGCATTATCTTATTTGCATCTCTGAGATCTATTTTAAGGAAATTGGCAAAGAAGCTACAATAAGTGATTTATCTAGCATGACAGGGAATGAAGCTTTCTGGCATACTTGATTTTTTTCCTATCAGAAGCTTTAATTGTCAGAACTTGAGATCCTCAGCAGTTTTTCACGGAAAGACTTCTAAAACTTGTAGTCCTTTGTTGCTTCGGATCAACTATTACCTTTTTTTGGTGACTCTTGGTCAGCTCCGTGTGCCTCGGTGAAGGCACTGAACCAGAATACAATTGATACCCTTCAGGTATCAGAGTTTGTGAGCAGTTTGTTTCAAGTTAAGCAATGACTCAGATTCTTTGCCTTTCCGTTGTCCTCTCACCCCCATAACTCCTTGAAGGTAAGGCCTTTTTCTTGCTCACTGAGTCTGTTAAAGTGCCTGAGTTCAGTGCCCTGAATGGACAACTCGGGCAAGTTTATTTGAACCACTTAGTGAGTTCTTACTGGCTTTTTATTGGTGGCAGTGTGGTGCTCTCAGTATCTCTACCATGAGGGTACTGGTTCTCAAATTTGAGAGCCCATCATGATCCCCCGGAGTGCCTGTTAAAACCTACCCTTGCCGAGTCCCATCCTCAGAGTTTCTGACTTCATAGGTCTGGGGGAGCTGGACGATTGACTTTTCTGATGTGTTTCCACGCGATGCTGATAAGATTGCTTTTCCTGGGAAGCCATTTTGAGAACCACTGCTCTTAGTGCTCTGTGCCGTCTTCTTTCCCCTTAGTGCACACAAGTGGGGGGGGGGGGGAGAGAGAGAGAGAGAGAGAAAGAGAAAGAGAATTCCAAGCAGCCTCCACACTCAGTGAGCCCCTGGGCTCCATCCCATGACCCTGGGATCATGCGTGACCTGAGCCAAAATCAAGAGTTGGACGTTCAGTTGACTGAGCCACCCAGGCGCCCCTCTCCTTTTTTTCTTATAACCCCTTTCTTTTCCTTAGGAGGAAGGAAAGAGCCGAAGGCTGAGAGCACACATACATTTTTTGATGCCAGTACTTTTTTTTCAAAGAAAAAGACTTTGAGGGGCGCCTGGGTGGCTCAGTGGGTTAAGCATAGGACTCTTGATTTCAGCTCAGGTCATGATCTCACAGTTGGTGAGATCGAGCCCCGCATTGAGCTCTGCACTGTCATCGGGGAGCCTGCTTGGGATTCTCTCTCTCCCTCTGCCCCTCCCCCCTCGTGTGTCTGCAGCTCCCATGCATGTACATGTGCACGCTCTGTCTCTCAGATAAACTTAAAAAGAAACACACTGACTTAGGGACTTGAATTGTTGCCTGTGAATAGGTATATGGGCTTTAAATTATCCTTTGAGGCTAGTTTTGCTTTTCTAGCTCACGACTATGTTCTGGATGACTGAAGTGATAAGTATGCATTGAATTAATTGTTACAGGGGTTCTGAAGCTCATTCAAGATCATAAACACAATAAAAAAACAAACAAACTGGGCAATGGGGATTTCTTCCACTTTAGTATTGGTAATGGGGCAAAAATATTGTAGGTTAATTATTGTAATACATCTAATTTTTCAGAATGCCCGAAAAATGAAAAGCATAAGTACCATGGCTCTTTAAAATTTTAAACCTCATGGATCTTGAATCAGTAATCAGATATCTTTTGTTCACACATTGCATTTTAGTATGTATGCTTTAAAGTTTTTATGTAGAGACCAACTAAATTGTTATTTATGCTAGAGAAATAAGAGAGATGTTTATTGATTCAATCACAACATTTTCTTGAAGTCAAATTTCAATTTTTGTTTTAAATTTGGCATTAGTTTTTATTCATTGGAAAGAAACACAGAGCTAAAATTCTAGTAACTGGTATTAATCTTATTATTTTTGTGACTATCTATAATTTTTTAGAAGCAGACACACTTGTCTTGGAGTAAGATTCTTGTTTGTAAACAGTGCAAACATAATTTGTCACTGTGAATGAAAAACACCATTTATTCATAGACATTCGCTATCACTTGGGAAGAAAAAAATGGTTCTTTTGATCCAGAAAAGTTAGGTTTGTTATGAAATATTTGCCCTCTCCCCATATTGTTTCAACCCTTTGTTTAAATAATCTAAGTGTTACGATTTAAAAGATTGCCACCATTGTAGAGGCTAGGGAAGGTCCTACCGTTTCAGATCATTTGGCCAGGTTTAGGAACAGGCAGGTCACCGTTCTGTTTCTTCAAATAGTATAGGGATCAAATTAAGTTAACCTATACCAAAGTGAGTTACTATACAGGCTATCTAGTATAGTATATAGCTCTTAAAATTACAATTCATACCCTAAGAGTAGTTTGTGAAAACGTGGATAAGGTATTCACATTTTTAGAGGTTTAGATACTGTAGTTTACACATAGTCTATATTGTAATAACATTTGTCAAATTGATGAATGAAAACTCATGGAAATAAGGCTGTTGGTAGAGGTAAGGCTGAAGGTAGGCCAAAGGGATGAATACAGTTTGTAGACATGGGAAACAAAACAGGTGTGCAGGTCGTGGTCTCCATCAAATTTGTAAGAGTGTGTAGCTGATGGGACTCGGGTCGAATTCATCATTGGAACTCAACTGTGTTTTCCTAACTTTGGTACAAATGAGATTAAGTACATTTTGAGAGGCAGCTGTAGGGTACTTAACAGATTTTTCACTGCTTTTAGTGTTTCTAATAGCCAGGTAGTCCAGATACTTTTTATTACAGGTATATATATAATCAGTCAAAATGAAGTATGATTATATAAATCACTTGCCAAAATTTTCTAGATGTTAGGAGAAAACCAGAGATGGAAACTGAGTTATATTTATTTTGGCTCGATCCGTATGGCTTCTATTAAAGGTTACTTACATTAAAAAAAACAATAAAGGGGGCCCCTGGGTGGCTCAGTCAGTTAAACTTTTGACTTCCCCTCAGGTCATGATCTCAAGGTTTGTGAGTTCGAGCCCTGCATCGGGCTCTGTGCTGACAGCTCAGAGCCTGGAGCCTGTTTCGGATTCTGTGTCTCTCTCTACCCCTTCCCCGCTCATGCTCTGTCTCTCAAAAATAAATAAACTATAAAAAAAGAAAAAAAACCATAATAAGGAAAGCTTTTTGGAGTGTGTTGCAACTTTTTTATTGTGTAATGTAATGAAGAGAAAATATTTGTACTTTTAATCAAATATAATTTTTATAACTGAAGGGTAATCCAGTAGTTAGAGAAACATTTTGTGCTTTTTCTTTATATTTTCTTACAAGTAAAAATACTGCTGTTTCTTTATATACTTCTTAAAAGAATGAAAAAGAATACATGTGATGTCTTCATGGTCTTACTCAAAAAATTTTTAAATCAAAAAAAATTTTTTTTGATGGAGTCTTTAAAAAGAAGATTCAGGTTTCTTCTACTATTAGTATATTAGAAGGCTTAAGGTAGATACTGAAGGGTGGCAAAATAAGAGTAGAATCAGGTATACCCCAAGTACTAGAGGTTCTTTGAATCCAAGGTACAGTTTACCATGAGTCTAGATTTTGGACTTTATTAAAGAGAAGAAAATCGTTTCGTCATACTTTTTAAAAAGAGTTCCATTGGTAGCCGATGATTTGATTCTGGTCCACTCTATGTGCGATGTATTTGCGTGTAGGATGTGAAGCTCTGCTACCTTCAATTCAAAAAGGAATCTACGAGGCTGCCTGATGGCTCAGTCCATTGAGCCTGTGACTCTTGGTTTCAGCTGAGGGCGTGATCTCATGACTCCAGGGAGCAAATCCTGCAATTGGGCTGTGTGCTGACAGAGTGGAGCCTGCCTGGGATTCTCTCTCCTCCCTGCCCCTGCCCTTGCCCCTGCCCTGCTCGGGTGCGCATGCTCTCTTGCTCTCTCTCCCTCTCTCAAAGTAAATAAGTAAACATTAAAAAAAAAAATCTATGAAATACAGACTTCACTGGGAATTTAATTTCCCTAGGCATAAAAACATAATATCTACAAATTTAGATCTTATATGTCTTAAGAATCAGAGTAAGGGGCGCCTGGGTGGCTCAGTTCGTTAAGCGTCTGACTTCAGCTTAAGTCACAATCTCTCATGGTTTGAGTTCCAACCCGGCGTCGGGTGCATTGTGGACAGCTCAGGACCTGGAGCCTGCTTTGGATTCTGGGTTTCCCTGTCTCTCTGCCCCTCCCCTGTTCATGCTCACTTACTCTCTCTCTTTCTCTCAAAAATAAATCTTAAAAAGTAAAAAAAAAAAAAAAAAAAAGAATCAGTAAGTTTTTAGGTAAGATACTCACTTTTATTAATTTGAGTTCTGGCACGTATAACCTTTATCCACAAAATTGTTTAAAATACTTGCTTTTATTATCTTGGGTGAAAGGTGTAATCTGTTAGGAGAATAATATATATGTAAGATGTAAGGTGAAATCATGCCCTTATTATTAAGTAATAATATGTAGGTCTGTGAGTGTACATATTTCCTATCTGTTTTATAGAATGAGTTTTTAGGTTAGTCCCAGTCCAAAACTTCTACCTGAATTTACAGGTTAAAATATTGTTCTCTCGCTCGCTCGCTCTCTCTCTCTCTCTTTCTCTCTCTCTTTTTTTTTACCCGTTTTGAGTAAGTTAACAGATATTCAGAATGCTTATTGTTAAACTAGAAAATGAGAATTTGAAACCAGTAATTGTAAATAAAGGCAGATATATTGGTGTAATTGGAAGAATCATAGATAGTAACTTCGGATGGTTGCTTTTAGTAATTGTGAAGTAAAAACAGTGGGAGAAATTCTATTAATAACTTACATACCTAAACAATTTGAATAAAAGACACTATACAGGGTGGAGTTTTCTTTCCTTGCCTGATTTATAGTTCTACAGTGTGTGTGTGTGTGTGTGTGTGTGTGTGTGTGTGTGTGTGTGTGAAAAATGCTTATATTCCATTTTATTCATGTTACCTCACATAGTATTATTTAACAATTGGTTATACATTTTAATCTCTTCTATAGAGAAGGAGGGAGTTTTGAGGTTTGCTCAATTGCATGCTTTCCTAATTTTTGGAAATTATGACTGTCTTATTCTTGGAATTGTGACTCCTTTTGGAGGAGAGGTATATTGTGTGGCTTGTGTGCATTTTGTCTGTTGCAAGTTTGTGGATTGGACATTGTATCTGTTCCTGCAGGAAGACTGAGGGCTATCTCAGGATGTTGTGAAATCAGGTTAGAGGTGTAGTGGGTTCTCATCATTTCACTAACAAAAATCAGATTTATAGTCTTTTTTGCCTACCTAATCTCCCTGATGAGAGCGCTCTCAAGTGTTCTGTCTGTATTTGTATAAAAAGAATAAATTTGTAATTTAAAACTTTTATCCCCTGAAAAGTAATTTACTTCTAACTTCGTGGCATTAAAACTTGGTAAAATAAATGACACATTTTACCAGTTTTTTAAGTTTTGAGAAATTGACACTTAGGAGTTTTGACTTGAGCCATTAATACTGAAAAAAGCTACTAATTAAAGTTGTGTGAAAATTAGCTTGAATCAGTGTTAATCTTTTAAAGATGAGCTGAGGATGTGTATGGACACTTCCCAGGGCGGTTTTAAAAAATATGCGACCTAGACCCACCCTAAACCTGCCATTCCGGTTTCGCACTCAGATCCTCCCTCCCTCTCCCTTCTCATTTTGCACATGTCTGTTTTTAGACAGCCTGTCTGGCCATTCTCATGTCCCTTCCTGGTTAGGAACCAGTGCTTTAGGGGGTTAAGGACAGTGGAGAAATGCTAGTCTTTTTACCAGGAGGTAGAGCAGGAGGACTTTTTCCTCCTTCAGATACTTTGAGTCACATACATTTATAATTAAAGTAACATTGTCTTAAAATTTTCTGTTTTTGGAATTTGGGTGTGATTGTTATGGACGTATTATCTGTGTGCATGTGAATTTATACGTTTTATAATGTTGTGAAACGTTATAGGTAGCCAGGATCCTAAACTGCTTAAGTCACTTCTCCAGCTTCATTTTCCTCTTAAGCTAGCTAAGCCATTTCAGAATCTCTTAATTACTTTAGAAGAATACCTCCTTACTTCTCTTGAACTTCAGTTCATTTCAGAATTTATTGATTCTTCTGATTATCCTGCATTCTGTTTGCTGAGTTCAGGCTTACAGGAAGTTGGGTAAATCTGTCATCATGCTCCGAAAGATGGTTGAGTACGAAGCTTAGCATGCATCTGTGCTCTCTTCCTTTCGCTCTCCACGGCCAGTTGATTAGTAATGCACTCAGTTCAACTCGCATATGCTATCTCTGGTATATACTGCCTCCATCCTTGGACCAGGCCATCACCGCCTCTTTGGTGTTTGAGTTAAACAGCCTAATTGGTCTGTCCCTGCAGTTCATTTCTCATTTAAAAGTAAAAGTAATCTTAAATATAAATGAGGTCACGTCTCATTGTCAGTAGAATAAAATCCCAGCTCCTTACTATGGCTTACATAGTTTGCATGTTGTGCGCTTCTCTGAATGTTCCCCTTTCTCCTCCCCAGTGTGTAACCAGTTCCAGCCTTGCTGGTCTTCACGTACCTCAGGCTCTTTTTGGCTCAGACTCTTTGCATATGTTGCTTCCTCCACCTGTTTTTTCTGGGGCTGGTTCTTTTCTTCTCTTAGGTGTCAGCTAAAATGGCACAAAGAAAGGCCTTTGACTAACGTAAACAAAGTTTCCCACCATTATTTTCCATCTTGTCCTATTTCCTTGCTTGTCAGGATTCATTACAATTTGAAGTTTTGCTTTTGTTTGAATCAGGATGAGGGTCGTCCTCTTTTATGGCCATTGGAACATAAACTCCCTTGTGGCAGGAACAATGTTTAGATGCTAAGTGAATATTTTAAAAATTAAAACAATGGAAGATTACTATTTAAACACTACTGCTTGCTTTTCTGATGAAATAAGCCTCATCCTTTTAATTCTACCTCATGGAGGGAGGATCTCTGTTATAAAGAGAGAATATGTTTGAGAATCTGTATTTGAATATGTATTTGAATGTGTTCAGCTTTTTTTGCCCCATCCCTGTGCCCTTGCGTTGGCCTTAGTCTGCCGGGAATGCTTTTCGGTTTCTTGAGGTCTTGCCTATTTTTAACTGATCAGGTCAAATGCCTCTTTTTTCCCCAAAGCCGTTTCTACTTCTCTGGTCATTACGAAAATATACCATCCCTGTGCTTCTCGAGTGTTTGAGTATCTCATAATATACTTAAAAAATTTTGTCTATGTTTTGTATATGTTTTCTCCACTAAAGTTGAATGCTTCTGGAGGCCTTTTTAACATTTTATCCATTATTGTGATCACACATGGAGACCTGGAGTAAATTTTAAAATTGGAAAATTTTGAGCACGTTAATGGGCTTATGACAGTGTGCGTGAGCTTCTTGAGATCGAGACTGGGTCTTATTTCTTGAATTTCTGAAACCTTGCTCATTGCTCAGTCTCATGCAGTGTTTCCAGTGTTTCATATGTAGTTACAGATGAATCTGTGGTGCTTTCAAAGTACAGCCTTCCCTGTCCCCATCTGAGACCTACTGAATCAGAAACTCCACATCTGGAGTTTTTAGAGATGTCACAGGAGATTCTGACATCTACCTTTTTACTCCTAAAGAAAAAAAAGCTCAAAATGCCAGAAATTTGAAGAAAGGTGAGATTTTATCTGATTTGAATGAAAGTGTTCAGAAAAGAAAGGTTCATGGAATAGGAAATATTTGAGATGGGTTTAAAATTTTTTTTTTAATGTTTGTTTATTTTTGAGACAGAGACGGAGCATGAGGGAAGGGGCAGAGAGAGAGGGCTCTGAAGCAGGCTCCAGGCTCTGAGCTGTCAGCACAGAGCCCGACGCGGGGCTCGAACTCACGAACTGCAACACCACTACCTGAGCTGAAGTCGGACGCTCAACCGACTGAGCCCCCTAGGCGCCCCAGAGATGGGTTTTAAAAGATGGATATGATTGCTGTAAACATTTGAAACACAGCTGAGAATCTGTGAAGTTTTTTTGTTTGTTTTTCCCTGTTTGTTTCAACCGGTTGAGTAGTATAATCTAGAAATGCTCTGACGTTAGTGAACTTTCAAAAAGTACTTCAGTCTGATAGGTAAAGACTAAATGGATGTGAAGAAAATCTCAGGTGTGATGTTTAAGCATAGCCTTGGAGCAGGCTTCTGTTGGCATTAAGGCATCATCCTGAAATTCTGATTGTGAACAAGTCCATGGGGTTTCCTTGGAGAGGCTAAGTTGGGGTCTCTAGGCTAGGGCGTTTTTGTTTTTAAATAGTTGGCACTTTGTTTTGTTTTCTTAAAACAAGCTGTGCGTCCAAGCAGTGTGTTGGTACCTGTCGGTGCTGGTGTGCAGTGATTCCACAGGACCCTTTAAACTACTATCATTAGATGTTGTGGATAATTCTTGGTCTCCACCTTAGGCTCTTAGTCACTGCTTTTGTTATGCAGAGTTTCTCTGTCACTTATCTTTCCAAAGAAATATCTTTGGAGTCTGCCATTTGTGTAATGCCAGTGATGTGAGATTTCATCTTGAAATATCAGAAGAGTACGATTTCATTTGAAGGTTAAAATTGCTAGGCAAGGGGTGCCTGGCTGTCTCAGTTGAGCATGTGGCTCTTGATTTCAAGGTCATGAGTTCGAGCCCCACGTTGGGTGTACAGATTACTGAAAATCTCTAAAAATATAAAATTACTAGGCAAGTGGAAAAGGTCAGATCGGGCAGGAACTTTAGAAAAATTAATGAAAAATGGCACTGAGGTAGATCAATTTTCCATATATTTAAAATACCTGGTAACACTCTCAAAATCTTTACCAATTTTGTTTGCCAGTAGCACTCCCAACTTTGACACATTGTTTTTTGAGGGTTGTCAGAATGTGGGGAGAGGAGCCCAGTAGGAGGTAGGACTGGGAAGGTGGTTTGGAGTACAGACAGCAGGAACTAGCAGGCATCAAAAACTTAAGTCTTAATTACCATTTCTGCCCCCAGGGCGCCTGTGAATCTAGAATACCAAACCTTAATTAGAACTTCGAACAGTGGTTTTCAAACCTTGTTTTAAAGCAGCAGAACGCTTGGGAAGTCTATATACCATCTCCAAACCAAAAATTATTAAAGTGATAACACTGGCTTTCCAGAGTCTTGTGTTTTTTTTGTTTTTTTTAGTTTTTTTTTTTTAATGTTTTATTTATTTTTGAGAGAGAGAGAAACAGACCATAAGTGGGGGAAGGGCAGAGAGAGGGAGATACATAATCAGAGGCAGGCTCCACCCTGGCCCTGAGCTGTCAGCACAGAGCCCCACGTGGGGCTGGATCTCACAAACCGTGAGATCTTGACCTGAGCCGAAATCGGACGCTTAACCGACTGAGCCACCCAGGCGCCCCTCCAGGGTCTGGGTTTTAAAATGTATTCATGAAGTTCTTCGGTGAGAATAACAAGTCTGTGTGGTACTTGGTTGAACACAATAGCTTGAAATTGGTGAGTGAAGGAATAATTACTCTTCTTACCTTAATCTCCTTTTCTATATTTTTTAATTCTATATTTTAATTTTATTCTATGTTTTATTTATTTTATATATTATATATTTTATATATTTTAATTTTATATATTTTAATATATATTTTATTTATTCTATATTTAATTTATTCTATATTTTAATTTTAATAAAGATTACTGCAGAGTCACCACCTTCCTAATAAAAAATCCATCTGTGTGTGTGTGTGTGTGTGTGTGTGTGTGTGTGTTTGTGTGTGTGTTTGTGTGTGTGTATGGAGAGAGAGAAAGGTGACAGGAGAGGCTTTATTCTGGAGTCTCCGTGAAAATGTTGTAACCCAACACAAATTAAGTATGTTGGTGATAATCTCTAGTATGTTAAAAAAGGAATGCACACTATTTGGACCTGCATTTGTGATTTTATTATCGATTTAATAAATACTGAAAAAAATAGATGAAAGAATTTCAAATCAAAATTTGCACAACCCTGGAGCTTCTCTGGAAGCCTAGGGTTTTACTTGATGAAGGTGGTTTGAAAACCACCGGCCCAGAAGGCCTGATTTCTCAATAGGCGAAAACTTAACATGTACATACTTAAGGAAGGTGGGAGGGTTGGAACTTTACTCGGCTGAGATTCCTCATCTGAACCACAGAATACAGAAGATGATTTGAGTGACTGTTTTGTGCATTCTCCCAAGGACAGTATACAACAGGTACTGTTCATGATGTGCAAAGAGTGTTGTAGCTCGTTAGGGCTTAACTCTTCTCTGAGAAAGGCTGGGAAAGCGAGGAATCAGTAAGACGTTAATGCCAAACCAAAGCAAAGAAAAACCCCACAAATTACCAAAGTGTCAGATGCTTGTATGTGAATGAGCACCATGTTGAGGCACTGTGTAGTTAACTACCACTTTTGTCCTCCATACATCTGAGTCCTCAGGTACTGAGATTCTTGGTTGAGAATCAAGAATTTTCACACTACAACTTGGAAATGACCAGGGAAATTTTTTTATTTGAATTTTTTCCCCATACTTGAATAAGTAACGGAATTAATACATTTGAAAAAATGAAAAGTTTTATCTGTCACCTTCATGATTCTTTCTGGAGACGGTCTTGACTAACATTTGTTTTACGAGAATCTTTTAATCTAATTCATGTGGAAGGACAAAATGACATTTCTGTGTTCTGAAATTAGCTTGAGCTCTCTGGCTGCCTTTCTAAACTGAGTATTTTCCCTCCCACTTCCATAATAGCATACTATTTGTAGACAAAACCCCTGACTCCTGAAGTGGAAAGGCCCCCTGGGTTTGTTGTGGTAAATCTTGAAGCTCAAAAGCTGTCCGTGTTGATTTTTTGGTTTCAGAAATAATAGGGCAACCCACTATTACAAGTCTTGAGACAGCACATGTTACTCTTTTTATCTTTTGATTCAGAATATTTTCTCTAACTAGTGACTGAGGATCTTGCATTTAAGGAATTTTGTAACACTTCATTAGTTTTTTATGTATGTCATTAAGCAAAGCTGCCCTAAGACATGTAGACTACTTCTGGGTGGAGACATTTAATTTCTCCCCACTTCTCTCTCTCTGTCTCTGTGTCTCTCTCTGTCTCTCTGTCTCTCTGTCTCTGTCTCTCTCTCTCTCACACACACACACATACACACACACACACACACACACACACACACACACGGAAAGCAGCTCTTCAAAGATTAGAACAAAACAACAGCTTTGGCCCTTGGAATACTTTTCATTTGTATACCCTGTAAATTTCTTCTTGAGTGAGAAACCCTATGGTTTGTGTGATAGCTGAGAAAATTTAAGCTTTTTAATCTATTTAACATTCCTTTGCTGTAACTGAGTGAAAGCTTTAACCAAGACCTGCCTATGGCACATAGCTGCCTTCAGTTTATTGGCTACTCCTGTAGTTGAAAGGAAGTTGAACTATTTTTTGGACCCAATAAGTTGTCCTTTCCACTTGGGTGTTGAAAGAGCATATGAGCAGTAGCTGTTCTGATTTTTGTTGGTTGTTTTCTCTAGGGAACAAGCTACCCTCTGAGTCAGCACTGGACTTGAAGATAAATCCTACAATTCATGAAACTGACTGATTCGACTAAAGGATGGATAGTTTGGGCAGCGTTGGACAGCTCTATGAGGGGTCTGTTGGTTTAACTGAAGGGATTGTTGAGTTCAGCAACTTTTAATTCCCCTAATTATAAGGGGTTGCTGTTGTGAAAACAGGGTTTGTGAAGGAATCAGTTCTGGCAATTAACATCAATATCCTTATTGATTCCGTTTTTATTTGTCACCACACTTCACGGAACAATTTTTTAAAGTATAGAAATTTTACTGCTATTTGTTTCCAGCAAGAATTAGAACACCCTGCGAGGTCAGCATAGGATTTTGCTGAGTATGAATCCAAGTACCCTTTTTTCACATGGGGTTATAAACATTTCTTTCAAGTAAACCTTTTGGCATTTGGGCTGTTTCATTTTTGCAAAGGTAGTTTGCATTTGTGGCGTGAAACTAATAGGACTAAATTGAACTTAATTTGATTAGTGTATATTTTACTAGATCTGTGAATAATTACTATTTTGGTTTATGGTTAATATTGTGATATGCTTTGATAATTACCAATTTTTACCTTAAAAAGTTAACGATATTTTTTGGTATCAATCTGAGGAAATGGGAATGTTTGATTAAATGGAGTTTTGAATCTGAAACACTGAGGGACTTAAGCTACAGAAAGAAAATTTTTGTTTATCCTGATATTCTAGGCAAATAAATTAAGCAGGAATACTGTGGATTATCTTTTTGGAGGCTTTTAAAAACAGGATGTGACATGTCATAGAGAATATTTTGGCCAAAGGTACATCTGTGTGGTAACACATACAATGTTATGGTTTAGGATTGCAAAGACATTCATTTTATTTTAGCCATTGGAAAGTTCGTGTGATTTAAAATATATAGAAGAGTGGGAATTTCAACTAGCCAGTATTTAAGTTGACTACTAAATATCTTTTATTATTTAGGCTAGAAGTGCAACTGAACATCTATCATGTCAGAGTTTGGAAAATTGGGCTATTGATAGTGAGCTTTTAAACAGTTCAATGTCAGGTTCATTAGTTGCAGGATTGTTTTGACCTTAACGCATGGTACTTTTAATTAAGAACATTTGTAGCCAGTTTTGATAACTATTTGCAAAGCTTCGTTTGATTGAATGATGAAATTATTCCAGGGAAAAAAGTAAAGTCTATTATCTTAGCTGTTACTTCTTAATCCTGTTGCTTTTTGGACGCTGGTTTGTTTTATTTTGTACAGTCTATTTGAGGATTAGATCCACATTTTAAATATACGCATGCTTGTATGATGGTTGTCTCAGTTATACCTTGATTTGAAAGTTTTCTCACCTGAGTTTGTGGCTTAACAGTGACGGTAAAATGTTCCCAAATTAAAACGTGGTAAAATACTGACTATTTTTACTTGATGGCAAGATCTTGAAGTATAGTTGCTGTCAGTCCCCTTGTTTGGCAGCAAAGTGACCAAAACTGTAATCTGGATTTACCACATTTTCCTGGATTCTAAGATGCCGTCTGTTGTGACATGTATCCTGTCAGTTTAACAATAGGTTTTGGGGGGAGCAAAATTAATGTCACTAGATGCACAAATTTTAAAACATCTTTAATAAAAGAACCCATACATCCACATTACTAGGATTCTTCAGAAACCCTGAATTCTAATTTCGTCTTTAAATTCAAGGATCTTCTGAGTCACTCTTGTCTGTAGCAGTTATACATGGCTTCATAGTCACTTGTTTCTTTTCACAGTGACTAAAGCTTTAGGACTGATGGTATAACTTTGAGGCCTATTCTAGAATTCCAGAAACTTTAACAGATACATGTTTTTGATTGGTTGTACTCGGATCCCATCCTTTAGGATTTTATATTTGACAGAGTGGAAAATTGACAATTCTGCCTTTAATCACATTTTTTTTTTATGCTATAATTTTTCCTCCTAGGTTTATTACTTTTATATAGCCGTTAGGGATTTAAATTTAGGTTAAATTCAGCAGCTTGAGTGCTACACTGAGCTCTGTTAGCACGTGAGGGGCCTATATTCTAGTTCCATTTCTATGAATACTGAATTTATGTGACTAAACAGGTCACCGAGCTACTCTGGGCCTTAGTCTTCTGATTTGTAAAAAGAGGGTGAAAGCTTAGTCTACTGGCTTAAAAATTGGAAGTGATAAAACATTCTCTTCAAACTATTGCTGCGTTCATGAAGTAGATTCTTATTTATCTTTAAAATTAAGTAGATAATTAAGTAGATTCTTAATCATCTTAAGAAGATATTTATGAGTTTAAGGGTGACTCAGTGGGGTGATTATCACGAAGCAGAAATCGACCAGGGATTTTTCTAAATTTAGGATTTTTAAATGTATATATTTTTACTATAAGGCAAAATAGATGATGGATGATGGCTTTGATATTTGTGCAAACAAGCTTATGCTCAAGGTCATTCAAAGTTTAAACTTAAAAGAAATTGATTTATTTTAGGTAAAGTTACTAATTATTCGGATAGCTTTTCTGTTTCCTATCTGGATCAAAAACTATGTCATGAGAAAAATTTTAGTTCATATTACAAAGCATCACTTACAGTGAGCTGTTTTCCCCTAAAACCATTCCTAACACCTTAATAGACTTCAGTTGATTGATAGTGTTTTCTCTAGTCTTAAAATTGCCTTTCAGTTTTTAAAAAGTTATTTCCTCTATTAAAGAGTTGAATCATAATGTTATCTTTTAAAAAGCAGCATATATGCACTCTGTTATATGTATACATGTATCTTAACTATAAATACTTTTCAGGATTTAGGATGATTTCTTAGGATACTTTGTAGAACTAGAATTTTTAGGATAAAGTCTGTGGATATGTGAATCGTTTTTAAGCTATTGAAATTGAAAGCAGCTGTTTTTAGGATGCACACACCAAATCATAGCCTAGATGCTCCTCTGTAGGATTACTGAGTCCAACTCTTTTTGTTAGTTATTTACTAAGAATAAAGTGTTGTTTCATATTCTTCTAATGTTTAAATAAGTAAACGTTTTGAATGGTTTCTATAATTTTAGCGTATTAGAAGCTAAAATATGGCTTAACTAATGATCTTACAAAGTCTTTTTTATTTAATGTTAATAGCTTAAATCTTATATTAAGCCGTAACATTTAGTGTATATATTTAGATAGTTCAAATACTTGGAGATAGGAGCTGGGGAAGCATATAGGTTTAGCCCCTTGAGCTGCATTTAATTTTTTTTTTTTTTTTTTTTTTGCTGCATTTCCTAGCCATGGAGTGTGCATCACTAATATGTCATCTTTTCTAAACATGTATGGATAAAATGTAGTGAAATTCACTGCCCTTGTCCTAGGGTTTACCTTTTTTTCTCCTGTTCCTTCCCTGTGGCAAAGGTTTAGATAAGAAAATATTTGCTCTTGTATTTTTCTGTACATACTAGTACATACATACTAGTGGATGGATACTACCACTTCACTATAGAGCAGAATTATGAAAAAGTGGTGACTATGCTGGAGGCAGTTCAAGGTGTCTGCGCAGAAGTGAGTTACCATAGCAGGCTAAAGACTGCTATCTTTAAAAAAGTCTGCTTGCACGGTTGGCACTTGGCTGATGTCTGGGAACTTGGCGGTTGAGGAGTGTTCCCATTGTTCCCCAACTGATTGGGGTGGTTTACTGTGCCTAGACTCTTTGTGTGAACAGTTCGGTTTATGCTGCACACTTGCTTTCCTTCTGGGAGTTTGGAATTCTAGTATGTGTTAGGCAGAGGCTGCCTCTAATCACTTCCCTATGAAAACCACGGGCACGAAGTCTCTGATGGACTTCTCTGAACACATAGATTGTACATGTGTTACTGGAGGAGTAGTGAGCTGTGTGAACCCTCCTGAGAGTAAGAGAGCCTAAGGAAACCTACCCATGAATTCCTCTAGACTCCACCTGTGTGTCTCCTTGAGCTCTGGATGTGCATGCCTCTTATATTGCTGTGATAAATCTTCACCCTGAGTGCAACTATATGCCGAATCCTTTTGATTGAGTTCCAGTGAATTTCTGAACATGGGGGGTGGTCCTGGGGACCCCCAGTCAAGGATCTTTGTTTCTAAATTTATGGAGAAACTCTATTTTAAAGCAGTTTTATTTATATAGGAATTATTCCCTTATGGAGCGTTGAGTGCATTTCTTATGGTATTCTGTAACTATTAACATTTTATTTCAGAAAGCTCTATTCAGTAGGAATCTGTCTTGCATACAGTATAGTTACTTAGAGTATATTGGGGATTTGTTTGACAAGTTGCAATTGCAAATAATTTGTTTGACAGGTTGCAAATTGCAGATCATCAAATTGCAAAAAAACTCCATGATCTCCAAACTTTAATTGCTAAATGATTATAATTAAATACTTAAACTCACTTTCTTTTTCTACTAAGAACAGCTAGTGATAGAAATGAACTAAGAAATAAAGTTTGTGTCTGAAACACTGGAAGAGCAAGAGGGGAGAAATGTTCTGAACTTATTTTGGAGTTGACCTTTTATACCCATCCTTTAAATCGTCAACAAAGTCAAAGAAAAAGAATGTATTGTTAGTATGTTTAAGACTCTGTTAAGAGTTTAGGAGTAAAAACTTATTGTCTGTGTTTTGGGCTATATCTGCATCATTTTATCTTGGGGGGGGGTGGTGTGATTGTGGAATTTGGTTAAGAAATTAATAAATTAAGGAATGTATTTTTAATAGTGACTTTGTATTTTCTATTACTGGATGTTATTAAATGAATTCCTTAGTGTGATTTTCTTCTGGATGAGGCCCCAAATAATGAGTCTGTTGTTAAGAAGATAATGCTTCTTCTATTTGCCTTCAAGTTCATCTGTTCAATAGGAGATATATTTTGATAATTTCTAATCTAAACCATTCTCTACAGTGTAGTCATACAGGGTAATTTATTGCTGGGGATTTAGTTTGGTTATTGGAACTTTGTTAAAATTATTAGTAAGCTAGGTTTACCCAGTTCCCTATTCAGTAGGAATCTACTGAATTAGTAGATTCTACTGATTAGTTTCCCTACATTGACCTGGAAAGACTAACGCTAGAATAATCAGACTGTTCTGTGAGAAGAGTGTCCTTCACCCCAAATTCTTTCAAATTCCTTTCTTTCATAACGGTTTGTGGCTTGGTTTGTATTTGCTTTCAAATAGTGATGGTCAACATCTATGCCACTCGGTAGCATAAACATTTATTTTTCTCCTCCCAGCTTCTTGTATTATGCAGGTAATTTTGGTGATGGCATTCTCCATTTTCTGATTGTGGCTGTTGCTCTATTTAGCATCTTGGTTGTTGGTACCAAAAAGAGGAGACTTCAACCTCTCTATTTATTTTCAACGAATTTCTTGTGTTCTAAGAACTGTGCCATTACAAAGTGTAGTTAGCAATATAGAGAAGAGAGGATTAAGGCACAGTTCTTCCCTACAAAGACACAGTTTAAATTGTGTAGTACTTGGAACAAAATATAAAGTACAAAATGATGGGAATAATTATAAAATATGGGTATCAAGAAAATTTTTTTTATAGGATACGAAGATTTTTCATAAGGCCAAATTGTAATTTACTATGAGGATGGGGGTTAGAGAATTTGGTGTTGGCAAGGAGGATTGTTGATTAATGTCCCAGAGGAGGAGGCAGCTTTGGAGACTTGGGGATACATGAAAGCAACATGGAGTTGAATCTTTAGGTGAATTGAAGAGAGGGGCTCCTGGGTGGCTCAGTCGGTTAAGGGTCCGACTTCGGCTCAGGTCATGATCTCATGGTTCGTGAGTTTGAGCCCCGCGTCGGACTCTGTGCTGACAATTCAGAGCCTGGAGCCTGCTTAAGATTCTGTGTCCCCTTCTCTCTCTGCCCCTCTCTTACTCACGCTCTGTCTCTGTCTCTCAAAAATAAATAAATGTTAAAAAAAAAAATAGATGAGGAGAATCATCATCATTATGTCTCCCTATCTATGAACATGGACTATCTCTCCATTTCTTTCCTTTCTCCAGGTCTCCTTTAACATCTTTCCACAAAGTTTTACTATCTTCTGCGTTTAGGTCTTACATATATTTTGTTGGATATTCTGAGACACTTTGTAGTATTATGATTGGTGTCTTTAAAAAATACAGTTTTTCTAATTGATCATTTTTAGTGTGTAGGTAATGCGATTGATGTTTGTATGTTGGTTTGGTATTTCTAATATTTTATAGATTCTTATATGTGGACAATTACTTGCAAATAATGATAGTTTTATCTCTTGCTTTGCAGTCTTTTTTTAAAATTAAAAAAATTTTTTTTATTTACATTCAAGTTAGCATATAGTGCAACCATGATTTCAGGAGTAGATTCCTTAATGCCCCTAGCCTCCCCTCCCACCCCACAACCCCTCCAGTAAACCTCTGTTAATTCTCCATATTTAAGAGTCTCTTTATGTTTTGTTCCCCTTCCTGTTTCTATATTATTTTTGCTTCCCTTTCCTTGTGTTCATCTGTTCTGTGTCTTAAAGTCCTCATATGAGTGAAGTCATATGATATTTGTCTTTCTCTGACTGACTACTTTCGCTTAGCATAATACTCTCTAGTTCCATCCACATAGTTGCAAATGGCAAGATTTCATTCTTTTTGATTGCCGAGTAATACTCCATTGTATATGTATACCACATCTTCTTTATCCATTCATCCATCAGTGGACACTTGGGCTTTCCATACTTTGGCTATTGCTGATAGTGCTGCTATAAACATTGGGGTGCATGTGTCCCTTGGAAACAGCACACCTATATCCCTTGGAAAAATACCTAGTAGTGCAATTGCTGGGTCATAAGGTAGTTCTATTTTTAATTTTTTGAGGCGCCTCCATACTGTTTTCCAGAGTGGCTGCACCAGTTTGCATTCCCACCAGCAGTGCAAGAGAGAGCCTCTTTCTCCACATCCTTGCCAACATCTGTTGTTGCCTGAGTTAATGTGAGCCATTCTGACAGGTGGGAGGTGGTGTCTCATTGTGGTTTTGATTTGTATTTCCCTGATGATGAGTGATGTTGAGCATTTTTTCATGTGTCGTTTGGCCATCTGGATGTCTTCCTTGGAGAAGTGTCTATTCATGTCTTTTGCCCATTTCTTCACTGGATTATTTGTTTTTTGGGTGTTGAGTTTGATAAGTTCTTTATAGATTTTGGAGACTAACCCTTTATCTGATATGTCGTTTGCAAACATCTTCTCCCATTCTATCAGTTGCCTTTTAGTTTTGTGGAGTTTCCTTCGCTGTGCAGAAGCTTTTTATTCTGATGAGGTCTCAGCGTTCATTTTTACTTTTGTTTCCCTTACCTCTGTAGACGTGTTGAGTAAGAAATTGCTGCGGCCAAGATCAAAGAGGTTTTTTGCCTGCTTTTTCCTTGAGGATTTTGATGGCTTCCTGTCTTATGTTTAGGTCTTTCATCCATTTTGAGTTTATTTTGCGTATGGTGTAAGAAAGTGGTCCAGGTTCATTCTTCTGCATGTCGCTGTCCAGTTTCCCCAGCACCACTTGCTGAAGAGACTGTCTTTATTCCATTGGATATCCTTTGCTGCTTTCTCAAAGATTACTTGGCCATACGTTTGTGGGTCCATTTCTGGGTTCTCTGTTCTGTTCAGTTGATCTGAGTGTCTGTTTTTGTGTCATCCTTTGCAGTCTTTTTTGTGTTTTGTTGCATTGGCTAAGGCTTTAATATGATATTATATAGGAGTTGTCATAATTTACATTTTTGTCATATTCTGTATTTAAAAGGAATGTTTCTAATGTTTTCATATTTAGGGAGAGTTCATGCCTGGCACCTCAGATGCATTTGTATCTGAAAGGACATCTTTTTTTTTTTTTTTTTTTTTTTCTTAAACTTCTCTGAAAGAAAAAAATAATTACTTTTTGTTTTTTCCTGGAAAGGGTTTAAAAGTAACCTTTCTTAACATTTACTCATGAGGCATTTATTCAGTGACTCCTGTGGGCCAAAAAGCTGAGCAAGACAAATATAGCCACTTTTATGGAGTTCACAGCTTTTTATTTTTCATTTTATGACTTTGTTTGAAGTACTTACCATTATCGTGTCAATTAAAAAGTTGCAGTTGACAGATATTGCCAAATTGTTTTCCAAAAGAGATTTTAACAACTGATATTAAAGTGTAACAGTATTTATATGCCACCCATCTTTTTCCTAACTGTCTTAATAAACTTTTTAATCTTTGCCAATCTGAGAAGAGGCCAGTAAAGAGGCTGGTTTTAATTTGCCTCTCTTTAATTGTCAGTGAATGTGAGCATCTTTTTAAATATTTGAGGCATTTAAATTTCTTGTCTACAAACTGGCTAGTAGTGTAATTTTTCTTTTTTCTTTTGGTTGCTTTCTGTTTTCTTAATTTTAAGAACTATATTAAGCAAATTAGCCCTTTTTTAAATGTTGGAAATATCTTTTTTTGCTGTTATGTAGGAAATTTATTTTTGAGGAAGTCAAATTGATTAAAATTCTCTTTTGACTTTTGCATTTTGTGTTTTCATAATATTTTAAAAAATATTCTTTGAGGTACTTTCCTCTTTAAACTCTTTAAATATTCAGTCAAAATATTTGCCTGAAAAACGAAAAGACCACTTGCTTTTATCTATTTTATCTAAATAGCCATCTTTGCTTATATCTGGATTCATTCTGTCATTTTGTGACAGCTAGTGAGTTGTCGTATCTGACTGCTGTCCTCACCAGCAGTCCCCTGAAGTTTGAAATGCCAGCCTTATCTTATTTCTTCGTATGTATTTGAGGTCCAGTTTTGTGCCTGTTCTATTGTATTGACCCACTACTGATATGAACCTTTATCAAATATTTTCATTACTGTAGCTCTTATCACTTTTTACTATCTTGTGCTCTTATATCACACTTGATTCTTTCTACTTTTTCTTAACTCTTCCTCTGTACTGAATATTCTTTAATAATTTTCCTGGCTATTCTCAGTGTTTATTTTTCCACATAGATATAATGGGTTTGGCTAATTAAAAATTTATTTTTATTGAGCTAGCATTATGTTTTTAGATCAGTTAAGGGTAGTATTGAAGTCTCTATAACAAACAGGTACAGGTATTTATTTCCTTTTGTTCAGTTTACCTTTTGTTTCTGTTAGTAGAGTTTTAATCTCTTCTTTCTATAAGCCCTGTACATTTCTAGTTCGTGTAGCCCTGGATTTTTATGTTTTGTTGCGTGTTGAGGTATAAACCACGTATCATGAAATTCACCCTTTCAGGATGTACAGTTCAGCGGTTCTTAGCGTGTCCACAATTGTGTAGCCATTATCACTATCTAGTTCCACATTCCCTCCCTTCACCTCAAAGGGAACTTCACACTGGTAGTAGTTACTCCCCGTTTTCCCCATCCCTAGCCCTTGGAAAGCACTAATCTACTTTAGGTCTTCATGGATTTGCTGTTCTGGGCATTTCATAGAAATAGAATCATTAAATCAATGGCCTTTTGTGTCTGGCTTCTTTCACTTACGATGTTTTCAGGGTTCATCCATGTTATAGCATGTATCAGATTTTTCCCCTTTTTATGGGTGAATAATATCCCATAGTATGGATGGATCGGATTTTATTTACACATTTATCAGTTGATAGCCATTTGGGTTTTATCTCTTTTTTGACTATTATGCATAATGCTGCTGCGAACATGCATGTACCACTGTTTGCAGGAACGTATGTTGTAAATTCTTTTTGGTAGCATACTTAGGAGTGGAGTTGCTGGGTCATATTATAACTATGCTTAACCATTTGAAGCGCTACCAGACTGCTGCCCAAAGTGACTACATGACATTGCCTTCCCACCAGCAGTGTTTGAGGGTTTCAGTTTTTCCATTTGCTTGCTAATACTTGGTACTGTCTTGTTTTTATTATAATCATCCTAGTGGTATGAGTGGTTTTGTGGTTGTGATTTGTATGTCTCTAATGACTAATGATGTTGAGCTTCTTTTTATGTGCTTCTTTGCCGTTTTTTAAAGTTCATTTATTTTAAGAGAGAGTGCGAGCGCTTGTGCGTGGGGGAGGCGGGCAGAGAGAGCGAGAGAGAGAATCCCAAGCAGGCTCCACAGCCTGAGTGCAGAGCCCAGTGCAGGGTTCAGACTCACCAACCGTGAGATCACGACCTGAGCTGGAATCAAGAATTGGACATTTAACCGACTGAGCCGTCTAGGCACCCCCTTATCTGCCATTTGTGTGTCTTCTTTGGAAAAATGTCTATTCAGATCCTTTGCTCATTTTTAAATGTAGTTATTTGTTTTTATTGTTGAGTCATGAGAGTTCCTTATATATTGTGCATATGAGCCCATTATTGAATATGAGTTGTAAATCTTTTAATTGATAGTTTACTGCGGAGTGTAAAAAATTTTCAATTTTGATGAAATCCAGTTTACTTTTGATTCTTTTGGTTATGTGTGCTTTAGGCGTCCTATTTTAAGAAACCATTGGTTAGCTGAAGATCCTGAAGGTTTATGCTTGTTTTCTTAGAGTTTCATAGTTTAGCTCCTATGTTTAGGTTATTGGTCCATTTTGAGGTAATTTTTATATATGGTGTGAGGTAGAGGTTGCATGTTTTATATTATGTTTCTGTTTTGTGTAGCTATCACCCCTAAAATTTTACCATGCTTGCTTTTACTAAGTATGAAATTGTGGAAGAGGAAGGAGGTAAAGATATTATTATGAGGATTTTTAATGACTTTGTTTCTTTCTGCCCTTTTTTAATGTTATAATTCCTAGAATCTTAATTATACTTTGACTTTAATCTATCTCAGATTAATTGTTCTTCTTTCGCTGTCAGTGCTTATTCAGATTTACCCATATAATTTGATATTCTATTGTTTTAGGGAGAAGGAGTTACCTCTATACCGAGTTAACCATTTAATTGTTCTTTCACCAAGGAGATGTGAGAGATAAAAATGTCTTCATTGTCCCCCTCATTTGCAAACTGTGTATAAACTTTAATATGACCATTCATTTGGGGTGCTTGGGTGGCTCAGTCAGTTGGGCGTCTGACTTTGGCTCAAGTCATGATGTCGCCGTTCGTGAGTTTGAGCCCCGCATCGGGCTCTGTGCTGACAGCTTGGAGCCTGGAGCCTGCTTCGGATTCTGTGTCTCCCTCTCTCTCTCTCTGCCCCCCCCTTTCAAAAATAAATTAAAATATATGACCATTCATTTTCCTTCCTTTGATTATATTATTTCATTGTTTAATGTTGCTGTTGCTGATGCAGGTTTAATGTTGCTGATGTCATTGTTTTTTGGGAGTTTTTTGTTTTTAGATAGTTTGTCTTTTTTCTGGTAGCTTTTTAGATTTGTCTCTTTATCTTTGTCACTCTACAATTTCAGTTGACTGACAGATTTGTTTTTACTTACTCTGTGTAGATCTCTTGCTCAGGATTTCTTAAATTAGGATTTATATGGTAAATTAATTCTTGAAAATCACAAATCTTGTCTTTGAATATTGCTTTTTCTCCCCAATATTCTTTCTTTTTTTCTCCAGGAAATTTGCCTTCTCATTCTACCTTTTGTGTCTCCTGACTACTTTTTCATATTTTCCGAGTTTTAATTTTAGGTAATTTCCTCAGTTCCTTCTCTGGTTTATCTTTTCTGTCTTTGATTGTGTCTACTTTGCCATTTAACTCATTTGTTGAGTTTTTCCCCCCTTTAATTTCAGTGATTATATTTTTTACTCTTTAAGAGTCTAGTTCTATTTAAGAACAAATGTCCTGTTTTTTCATCTTTGTCATTTCTTTCATGTCCTTAATCATTTTAGTTTTATTTCTTTTACAGGGTTCTGTTTTCTGAGATTCCTTTTTCTCAGGGAATTAATTCTCAAGTATATTGTGCATTCCAGCTCTTTGAGAGTTCTTCTAAGTGGGATTGTTTTTCTGGGGGGCAGATCTTGTGTATTCTGGGTTGTAGAAGCACTCATCAAAAACAGTTGGTGTTTGCTTCATGCAGACTTCCAGTGCCGGTGCAAGTTTCATGTGAATTTCTCACTGGGATTCCTGTCACATGAAGTCTGCTGGAAATTTTCCCTCTTACACCTGTGCATGATACAGGCATTGGGTTCTTTTCTCTGGACACCACCCCGGTCTGCTCCTTTCCTTCATCTCTCTCTTCCACAAACAAGCAAGCTTACTTTTTTTTTTTTTTTTTTGGCCTCTGTTGGCCAGTAGGTAGAAAGTTTTCTCCTCCTACATTCGCTGGTGTTGCAGCTTTTCTAGACTCCTTGGCTTCACACTGGGATTTGGGTTCCGTTCCCCATGTTTTATGGGCTGAAGGCCATATTTCATATTCTCCTGTGGGCATTAAAGCCTCAGTTAGAGACTATATCTGGCCTAGGGTTTTTTCCTCCGACTTTTCGCAGTATAACCTCTTAATTCCAGATCTTTCTTTAATTTCTTGTTCTTGGAGTTCTTTGTTGTTGTTCTTTTGACCTTAGGTATATTTTAAATTTGGGTTGTATTTTATCTTGTAGTTCTGTGTATTCACAATTTCGGTAGGGGTTGAAGGGATGGTATCGTGTTAGTGGAATCTGATTTCCCAGAAACGATATTGCCCTAACTGGTTGTTTGTATTTAGGAATGCTGTTCATTTAGTATACGTTAATATTGTAATTACATTTACTGTAATGAATCCTCTCATGATTTACAAGAGTCTTTTTGTTGGTTTTCCCAAGTATAGAATCATGTCATCCAAAAACACTGATAGTTTGACTCCATAAAGTAGCCTTGAAGTTTTTTATATTAGTTCTTCTATTTTGTTAATTGCTCTGGTTAACTTCTCTGGTGAGCATTTCCGTATGGTTTCCTCACTTTTATTTGAATTGGGATACATTTAAGAAAAGATGTTTTTAAATGTTCTGAAGCAATTAATTTAACAGGTCCGACTCAAGTATGACAGTTTGCATTTAACCCAATGAATTACAGTGCATAGGTATTGTTTATGATGTCACCAAATTGTCATTCTAAGAATAAATTAGAAAAAGTAACACAAAACATAAATACAAAAAATGAAATGTTTCTGAATCATCTTTTTTTTTAAGTACAAATTTCCATTCTTCCATATTGTCTCTTAATGGTATCCTCAGTGGTTTCTATATTTGCTTAAGCGTTCTGGTGATCGAGTACCGGTGAACAGCAAGGCACTGGTGTGGGAATCACTACAAGTAGGCCTTCCCCCTGTATATGGAAAGAGCGAACTTCTAAAGGAGTATTTACATGTGAGAGAGATGAAATCAAACCTGTTCGTTTTCATTCATCTTTACTTTTGACTACTCATTTCTGTAGTATGGTTCCACTCCTTTGTGCCGTTTGTAATTTAGTCTTGTATATGGGCAGTTGGTAGTAAGTGAGTTGTGGCTATTGTATTCATAGGAAAGTACAGAATACCTCTCTTCGAGCAGCTATGTGCATATTTTACTCAGTTCTTTAACATGTTTGTAAAACATTCTGGTGGCACAAAGCTGTGCCTTATGTGGCTAGGTTTGATGTTTCAGTAATTTGGGGTTCATTTCATTTCTAGCTTCCTATGCATTCAAATATCCTGTTACCCCTATGGGTGGTGGTATTTCATAGTGTACATGCTTTCTTTTGAATGTGTTTAAATAACTTACCTGCCTCAGCTCAGAGACGTGAACGCAAATGTCAGTGTTGTAACTTTGTTTTAGAACAGCTACAACATTGACAATTTCGTAGAAAGCTGGCTACTTATAGCTTCTAAATTCTGTGCGTGAATTTCCTTCTTAACTGACCACAGATTGTTTTTGGTAATCTTTCCCCATGTATTGAGCCTTAAGGAGATAGTGTACCTTCTGTCCCACTTACACACCTACTTTGGTGTCAAGATTTTCCCCTTCACCCCGTGCTGCACCTCCGCCACCCCACGTGGCTTACGTAGTTGCTCATGTTCCTACTATAAGTAATGGACCCCTTTCTACCCTCTAGTACAGGACTTAGGAACCGGGCGACCGTAGAGCATATTGACTAAGAGCACAGGCTTTGGAATCGAATGGATCGGAGTTTGAGTCTTGATTCCTTTGCTTAATAACCTGTATTTGTCCTTAGAATAAGTTTAAAAACTTTTTTAATGTTAGTTTCCTTTGCAGTGAGGTGAATATGATACACCTACCTCACAGGGTTGTTGTGAGGGTTGAACAGACTGATGTATATGAAGTACTTTTACTAGTGCCTGCCCCATGGGAAGTGCTCAAGAATTGGTAGCTGTATTTCTTGCTGCTATTTAACTTAAAGGTAGTAAACACGTTCGCTTATCTTTGATGACTTGGCCAGTTTTATCTTGGAAAGACTTGGAATACTAGCTTAGGAAAACTCTTAAATGCATTTCATATTAGGTAAGTGGGGAGTATTTATCTTTCAAAGATAGTTAAATAATTCAGTTTTTTGCCGTATGGATTAACCTGCAATTCGATGTGTAATACAGAGTTAAGAAAACACAGAGAACTCTGGAACAGTTTTTTTAAAAAAATAAGCTTATATCTTAATATAGTAGCTTGGTTTCCTTATAAATACTGGTTTTTTTTAAACGGGGGTTTAGATTTTTAGCATTTCTCTTAGATACATTTAAGACACGCTTGACAATGCCCGGCCTGTTTTCATGTCAGTGCAGTAGACATTGTATTATAGCGGTATGACTGTCACATTTGGAGTTTGGAGACCTGGCTTTGAGTCTTGGCTTTGCTGTCGACTTTGCACAAATGTCACACTGGTCAAGTCAGAACCTCTTCATGTCTGACTTCTGTACTGTGGTGCTTGTAACTTGACCTGCCTCGCCTTCCTAACTCATTTAGTTGCTCAGAAAATCAGAATAATTACCTTAAGGCTCTTTAGAAAGTGGAAAGGGCTATCCCGAGTAGAGCGAAGTGTTATCTCAGTTCTCACCTTATTTTTGTCCACCTACATCTGTCCAAAAAACAGTGTTGGCGTTTTACGAATTTCTCAAAATTGAACTTCATGTCCCTGTTAATCGTATTTCTCTGACAAGAGGCATTTTGGTAAACTTTTTTCTTGCACTGTGAGGTGGCATATTACTTTAAAGGTGTGTGTTTTAGTCACTCCCCATGGCCACAAAGTAGTTCGGGGAGTAAGCTGGGTTTTTTAAAGAAGTGTACCTATAGCTCTAGAAATTCTTTTCAGTCTCTGCTCAGAACTGATCACCTCCATTAAGCCTTTGACTGATTCTACCTGGTTTTAATTAACTTGCATTCCATCTGCATTTATGCATGCAGTTTGCAGTATGTTAATTTACAGTGGAGTGTTTTCGTAAGTCATTTTATGTCTTTTACCTGTGACCTGGACTTGTTTTCTCGGCTAGTTGGAACCTCCTGAAGGGTTACGACAATTGTCCTTTCCCTTTCTTCACATTAGAATCCTAATAGAGGATGCCCTACATACAATGATTTCTTCTAGTTGTGTTTGCATAAAACTTCCACTAAAATCCAGTGGCATCATTTGACCTAATATTACAGAGTACACATCTGCAGAAATTTTCATTTGTTTTAGCGTATGCCTATTTAGAGTTAAAAGACAAAAGGCATCAAAACAGTGTACTGCTTGATTAAAAAATAATAGTGTGTAAGCTGCCATGTACTTCAGCTGAGACTAGACTTCATTGTTTTGCTTTTTCAAACCATTCTGTTAACTGTATTTGGCCAAAAGAAATCTAGTAAATCTCATTAAATAGTTTGATTTTTAAAACTATACTCCTGGAGGATAATGTGGTATTTGTGTTAATAGCCATAGTTTTAAATGATTCTTTGCCAAAAAGGAATTGAGCCCTTGATGAGAGAAAGGCTTTTATTAAAGGCTTATAAAAAGGCTTTTTGAGAGTCCCAGTTGCTTATTTCTCCTTTTTCCATAAAATTAATTTCTTAAATTACCGATGATTCTTACTATTGAAGTTTCTCATGTAAACCTTGATATGGAGGAGACTATTCTTGCAATCAGTTTCCTAGCTTATTTGGAAATGGCTATGCTTGAAAAAAAGAAACGTCTTTACAGTTGCTTGCATCAGAGCTTTCTCTAAAACAAACCAAGATAAAATCATGGCTTTTATTTTTGCACTTAAAGAATTTGCTAAAGAGGATGTTTCTTCCAAATGAATGTTTGCATTTTATTTTCCAGACCTTTTTCTCTAAAACCAGTTTTTGCTCCTAAGAAACATTTTTACGTCTTCTTCAGGAATGTCCTTGTCTGCCGGATCTTCTCCTCTTCATTCTCCCAAGATCACTCCACATACTTCTCCTGCGCCCAGAAGAAGAAGTCACACTCCAAACCCAGCAAATTACATGGTGCCTTCTAGTGCCTCTACATCTGTTAATAATCCCGTTTCTCAGACTCCATCTTCTGGTCAGGTGATCCAAAAGGAAACCGTCGGTGGGACGACTTACTTCTATACAGACACAACCCCAGCACCTTTGACTGGAATGGTACGTCTACATGACGGGAGAAGTGAGAGTAGTCTTACAGCAGTTCCTTCTTGATAATGAGATTAGTGAGGAGGTCCCCCCGCCTTGCATCTTTTTATTGTGATGTGAAAACGTATTTACTTTTCTAACTTAGATGATGATCCTGACCTCTTCTTATCTCTTCAAAGTAAGCCTTCTGTATTAATAATAACTCCAGTTTAGACAGAACCGGGTTTAATCACAAATTAGATTGTCTTCTGGCTCTAGTTTAGTACTTTATGGCACGTTTTGCTCATGGGGTTACCCTGTACGGGTGCTAGCTGGAGTTGACGTTTGCTGCGTTTCTTTATAGGTGTACGTAGTTTTACCTCTGGTAAGAACTTGGAGAAAGTACATGGTTTCTTAAGGTAGTTACTAAAAACAAACTGATGATAAACTCTTGCTTCAGGTGAGGCAATGATTTAATCTCTAGATCTCTGGATAGTGGAGGACACAGGATGATAAGGGGCTTCCAGTGTGGGTTATTGGTAAGGAAGGAGGAAGCCCAGCGGGGGAAACCCTGATCATGGATGAAGAAAGAGCTACCAAAGGAAGGCAGAGGGAGAGAGGGCAAGGGGCAAAGAGGGAAGTGTCGTCATGTTCCATAAATTGTATCTCTTGGCTTCATTCTGGCTATGTCCAAAAATTGGTTTTTAACCGGTATGGTGAAATAAGTAGTGGATGAAGAGCTTGTGAGTTCGAAAGCCAAGTTCCATTCAGGTAGGAGAACTGATCGAAATGGTAGCCATTTGACGTAATTACAGAGGATAGGTTTCGATGAAAAGTTTTGATCTCACAAGTTAAACTAATGGTTTATTTTGATTAATGGCTTACTAAAAGGCAATTTGAAAGGAAAGATGACAGAGTTCTTTTATGTGTTTTTAAGAGTCCCTCCCGGTCCTGCCATTGTTTTGTGACTTTTGAATCTTAGTACCTCTGAGACCATTTCCCCAGTTGTAAATGGGGATAATAATTTAGTGAAAACATTTATAGAAGTACTTGTAAATTATGTAAAATGTTTCAAGAACTAATAAATAGCTAATAGTCTTGTTCTGTTTTGTTTTGTTTTTGGTCAGAGATCTTTCAAAAATTATCACAGAACAGCTTGCCGAACAGAAGGTCAAATAATTGAGGTAGAGTAGAGACTTTCCTTGGTTCTTTCAAGTAAGAATTCCATCAATGTGTTGCCTTTTTTGGGGGTTTATTATAATTATTTACATTTTTATTATAGCGTATTTGTAGAAAGTAGTTTAGTTTAATCTATAAAGAGGTTCTTTTGTCACAAAACTCTCTCAGCTGTTTTTGTAGAGATTACATAGGGCACATTTTTATGATGTTTTTACCCTTCAGACCACTGTTAGAAATGTGCTCATGGTGAACTTGAGCTAATTAAGCCAAACTGTGCTCTCTGGTGTAAGAAAACCGAGGCAAGAGAAAGGAAATCTTCCCCTGCGGATATAGGTTAAAGGAAACCATACATACAGGTGTTGCAAAACCACTTCCTGGTTGAGATCCAGAGCAGAATGATTATCTGAGGGCAGCAGAAATCAGCTGAATTCATTTTACAAAGACGAAAAACAAAGCGTTTGTTTCAGCTTTTTCAAAATGAAAAAGGAAAAGATAGTTTAGAATGTACGTTTATTTTGTATCAGGGGCCGGTGAAGAGGAAGGAGAGGCAGAGGCAGAAGAGAAGAAGCCAGGGGGTGGGGAAAAGTCCACTCGGAAAAATGAAAGCAAAGAGGCTTGAAGCAGATTCGGTAACTTTGCCGTAGTTTTGCCCTGAAGGTATTTAAGTAGACTGTTCACTCTTCTGTTCGCCTGAGCCGCGGACCAGACCCAGAGTCAGTCCGTCGGTCCGTCCTCCTCACTGTTGCAGGGTGAGGTGCTTACCAGTGTGGACGCAGCAGTCTGTCTAGGTTGGCCACGAGAAGCCCTTGCAAGGGGGTGGTTCTTTGGGGAGCCAGGGCAGAGTCTGACGCGTCCAGACGCCTCTGTCACCGGCTTTCTTCTCTCTTCCCGCTGCTTTAAAAAATGCTGACCGACTACATAACCTCTTCCAAAGTGCAGCTTTGGCCTCTCCTCGGAAGTTAGGTTTTACTGTGTCCGAAGGAATGTTTCCTTTCTCGTCAGACTTTTACATTGATTACTACAAGATTATTTGTATAAAGTGAGTTCATTCTGAAAGTGTCCCGACAACAGCTGTCCTCTAAGGTGCTTATTAGTTCACTATGATTTAAAGATGAAAATGTATCCATTTATCTATCGCTGTCATTTAAAGCTTACGGCTTTACCGAAACAATGAAAAAGCTGATGGAGTGAGAAAGGTTGGTTATTACATTTCCCCCCTCCCTGCCTTTTTAGGTATTTCCAAACTACCACATATATCCTCCAACTGCACCTCATGTTGCCTACATGCAACCAAAAGCAAATGCACCCTCCTTCTTCATGGCCGACGAACTCCGACAGGTAGGCTTTCAGAGTTCCTGGGGCGAATCCGTAATGGCTGTTGCGCTGTAGCGCCGAGCCGGAGAAAGAACAGAGCTCTTTTCAAATGAGACCATGTGATCAAACATGCTGTATGCACCAAAGCAGCTAGAATGTAGAGCGTATGAGTCCTAATTGGCATATTTATTTAAGGAAACCCGTTTTTCAAGAAAATTTGTAGATCAGTATGTGTTAGGACGTAAAACAGAATAAATAGCTCCTTAAATGGGCCACCTTTTTGCGCTTCGTATCCTGTGCATTGAAAGGTCTCTGAAATATATAAATAAATTATTGAAATGGTGTCTAACCTTCAGACCACTTTTTGTTAATATCTGGAGGTTGAGAATAAGTAGTTTGGCCTAGAAATAAACCTCATTTTAAAAGAGCTTAATATTGGGGCACCTGGGTGGCTGAGTCCGTTAAGCTTCCAGCTCTTGGTTTTGGCTCAGGTCGTGATCTCAGTTTTGTGAGTTCCAGCCCCGTGTCCGGCTCTGTGCTGACAGCATGGAGCCTGCTTGGGATTCTCCCCCTCCCCCCACCGCCCTCTCTCGGCTCTCTGCCACCGCCCCCCCCCCCCCCCCCCCCCCCCCCCCCCCCCCCCGTGTCTCTCAAATAGAAATAAACTTTAAAAATTTTTTAAAAAGTAATAGAGCTTAATATTTTCTATAAAGTAGGTTTTATAAAATAATTTTTTTTTTTTTAGGTAAACAGCTGGACATTATTTGATACGTAGAATTTCATTGTATACTTATAGTCTCAGAAAAAAATGTTATTTCACACAAGTTGTACCAGTATAATGTTGATGAATAAATTATTGACGAGCTTAGGGTGGGCCTTGTCTTCAGCCACAGAGTTATAGTTACGTGCTTTGGGTCAAAGCGTAGCTACTTAACCCCGACCTTAATTATGGGCAGGTCTCTCCAGGCCTGGAATTTAGACGTTTTGTCGTTTTGTCGTTATTAGAAATGTTGTTTCATGTTGTCGACATCAAAAAGTGTGCATATCAAAAAATATTAATACGTATTTACTTATAATAAGAAAATCAGATTTTAGAAGCTCTGTATATATGTAAATATACTTGTTTTCTTTTTTTAGGAGCTGATTAACAGGCATTTAATAACAATGGCTCAAATCGACCAAGCAGATATGCCAGGTAAAATGCGAGTTGGTTCATCCTTCCTTTTAAAGGTTGTCAGGATCTCGATGTACATGTTTTTATGCCTTGAACAGCTAGTTACAATTTTATGAGTGTATTTATTTGAAATCTACTTTTGAAGAGTTCCAAGATGCCACTGATCATCGAGTCCATTTCAGTTCTCCATGTGACAGTATTCTAGTTTGTCAAAAAAGTTAGGTGGTTTTAAAATTCATGGTGATTTACCGCACTGTGCATTAGAATATTGTTTCCTGAAACTTGATAAAGTATGGATACTTAAACAGACGGGGAAGGTAATTATTACTTTTGAAACTGTGGTGTACCAGATAATGTGCTGATTAAATTCTTTATATGTCTTACTTTCTTCCTCATAAAAATCCTAGGACATTGACACGAATACTATCCTCTCCCTCTTACGTATGAGGAAAACTGAGGTTGACAGGAAGGCTAAGTAATTTGCCTTTAGCACTGATGGCTAGTAATCAGCTGGTCAGTCTGGATTTAAAGCTAGGTTTTTGACTGTACCACAGTGTTTCTCAGAGTACATTAAAATCTCTTTCCCTAGCTTATTCTGTATATAGCAAGATTAAATATGGTATAATTTAGCAAAACTTTATAAATAATGCAGTAGGAATATATTTGCCATAGAGATAATCTCAAAGCATGTGGTTGTAATCAAGGACTCAACATAGTCTACTGTGCATTTTCTTGATTGCTAAAGAATTAAAAGGAGTAATATGTCTAGCTCTTATGCCCTAACACCAATCTTTTCAGTTTAGACGGACAGGGAACTGATCTGTCGTAACCTTTAAAGTATTCAGGTTGGAATTTTCCTTAATTATTTAACATTGTCTTTGAGGTCTTAGCTGGGATAAAAGAAGAAAAGAAAAATAAGTAGGTTTATTTTTGCCTTTCCAGTCTTTATGACCGCAATCATGTATAAGTCGTATGACCAGAGGTTGGGCATAACTTGAAATTATAATAGAGCTTAGGAAATAGCTGGATACGAGATTAATATATGTCAGTTAAATTTCTGTAGGCCAGTAGCCAATAACTTAAATATAATTAAAAGAAAAGATGCAACTTACAGTGGTTTCAGCTTATCAGTAGCTAGGGAATAAATGCAACAAAAGATGTGTGCGATCTCAATGGGGGAGACTTACTAAGAGATATTAAGTAAGATAAATAATTTGAGCAAAATATTATATATTTAAAAAAAATTTTTTTTAATGTTTATTTTTGACAGAGAGAGAGAGAGAGAGAGAGAGACAGAGACAGAGCATGGGGGGGGGGGGGGGCAGAGAGAGGGAGACACAGAATCTGAAACAGGCACCAGGCTCTGAGCCATCAGCACAGAGCCCGATGCGGGGCTCGAACTCACGGACCGTGAGATCACCTGAGCCAAAGTCAGACACTCAACCGACTGAGCCACCCAGGTGCCCCCAAAATATTATATTATAAATAGGAAGACATAATGAGTAAGATATCGGTTTTCCTAAACTGATTTATAGATGCAGTATAATTGCAGTCAAAGCATATGAGCTGTTTTTACTCATAATACTTCTGGCATTTACTTCATGTCCTAACGGTTTATTTATTAAGGGCACAGTCTGACAAGACTACTCCCATTTCAGATGCCCGCCAAGGTGGGGTGCCCAGGCTACCCACATTCTGACTAACTACCAATTTGGGGGTTTCCATAACCACTACCACCAGCCTCCCCCCACACCCCGCCGCACCAGTTCAGTAATTTGCTAGAGTGATTCACTTTAGGACCTGTTGCTGGTTTAGTGTGTAGAGGCTACAGCTCAGGGACAGCCAAATGGAAGAAATGCCCAGGGCAAAGCGAGGGGGTGGGCACTTGTGTACAAAACTTTAAAAACTTTTTATACTATAAAATATTAGCGAATAGATTTAACATATCAGTAGAGAAAGATTTCTTCTACAGGAGGCAAAGATTGCTGACTCTTAAAGAAAATACTGCTAAATTTTACTAAGTTAGAACTGAAAAGCAATCCAAAGATACCCATAGTAAAGAAAAAACCTGGAAGAAGATATTTACACAGTTGACAAAGAATATAAGAAACACAATTCAGTAAGAGCAAAAAAAACTCAACAGAAAAATGGCCAAAAGATAGGAATAGGCACGTAAAGAAAGGAAATTCACATGAGCAGTACATGTATGAAGAGATGTGAAACATCACTGACAATTAGGGAAAATGCAGGTAAGCTCGAAGTGCAGTCGTGTAAAGTGTTAGGATATGGATCCACAGGCTCTCCGGTGCGTGGCTATAGGGAGCATAAGTCGGGTGAACCTGTGATCCAGCACTTCTCCTCCTGGAAACAGGTAAACTCCTATACGTTTTCAGCCGCAAAATGTATGACGAAGTATCCATAACATTGTCGCTCCAAATAGCAGAAACTTTGATCAATCCAGAGTAACTGTGCTGCTGTCAGCTAATGGAAGGTGGTACAGCAGCTTAAAGGGAGGAAGTTCACTGAGCTGCAACAACACAGAAGAAGATTAGTAAGTAAAGGGAGTTGCAAGAGACTATATAAAGCATACTACCTTTTTACAAAGTTAACCAAAATTTATACATATATTTACATTTATGTAAATGTATGTGTATATGCATATGTATATATTATGTGCAATACAGCCATATAAAAACGGAAGGAAGTGAGAGAAGGAAGGCAGAGGTTGGTAGAGAGAACCATAATTTAGATGTAAGTTAAAGGTCTGATGAGTACTGAGTTTGCAGATGCTTATTATGCTATTAAGAATAATTAACTACATAAAACCAGGCCTTTACGTAGACATGAGCCAGTGACCTGAGTGTCACAGACTAAAGGTTATGGTTAATCCGCTTCTGTGCCCCATGTTCCACAAGGTTTAGTAAATGCTTTTTGGGGGGGTCACTGCTCTAACTGATCTTTTTCATGTCTTTTGTTTACTACAATCTTCATCTCATGTTGACCCATGCATTAATATTTGGTCTTGCTGTCTTTTTTCTCTCCGTTTTCCATTCCATACCTCATATTCCCACCAGATTAGTACTTCTCAAGTTTGAAGTCATAATTTATTTCCTGTAGATCAGTGCTTCTGCACCAGGAGTGGTTACCCCATCACGGGTCATTTGGTCGTGTCTGGAACGGTTTTGGTTGTCACAGCTGGTGGTGGGGTGCTGCTGGCTACCGGTGGGCTGCCGAACACCCTGCAGTGCACAGACCAGTCCCTGACAACAGAGACTGATCCAGTCTGGTATGTCAGTAGTGCCAAGGTTGAGAAACCGTAGTGAATCTCAGACATTCGATATCTTAGATTGGACCTATTATTTTATATGTCCTTCGAGGGGAGGTAGTGTTGAATAGAGCAAAGACACTAACATTTCATTTTATTTTTTATCACTGTTTTTACTATCACTTGGTGGAATTGGACCCCAGACTAAAACTTGGGGCTGACGTGAAGAATGCAGCTCTGTCCATAATCTTACACGTTGGTATCCCTAGTCTGATTTTCGATGGCCTAACGGTGATTTAGGCACCCCCTAGTCCCTTTATTCATACTTAATTTTATGTATTTGTTAAGTTGAGCTGGAAACGAAGAGCAAAACGACAATGAATATTCCTATCAGTGGAAACATTCGGTTTTTTAAGGTTAATATCAGGCTGCATACGATCATTTCAGGGTAGACTGGGAAATGTAGTGTTCAAAGATGACTTTCTGAAACAAGGTAACACCATATGTACACACATAAAAATGAACATTTTGAAGATTTTATTTAAGTCGTGAGGGAGCCGGTTGTAGGACCTGTTACTGCTAGCTCAGGGGTATCGAAAGGCGTGTGCAAACTGGCTTTTCCACGGAGGAGACAGGCGTTCTTCTGCAGTGCTGCCAGTTACCTGTGTGCAGTTTACAGAGGTGCAGAATACCTTCCGTGACATCAGAATCAGACATCGAAAAGCCATCCATTGGATACTCACGGTCTTCCACTGGAGCACGATTTTTTCCACCCCGCGACGCAGAGAATTCAACAAGGCTTGCTCGAAAGGGCACACAGGGACAAAGGAGTTAGTACAGTTTTTAGCTGATTGTGACCCTCCCTCAATCTCTTTGTCACACACTGGTGCTATGACTCCGCTGCTTGGCGTAGTGAATTTCAGGTCCTCAGTCTAGCATTTATATTCCCCTCTGATCCGGTCCCAACAGAACCCCCTCAGCTTTTTCTCCACGTTGTACCTCTTCTGTAATACACCCTGCTCTCCCACCGCGTGAGATTTCACGGTTCCTGAACACAGCATACGCATTGAGGCCTGGGTGGCGGTGGTGGTTCTGTTTACTCCCTCACCGCAAAGCAAAGCGCTCGTTCGCTCGTTGTGGAGTACCACTGAGAGCAGTCCCATCCTTCAGTTTGTGGTACACGTACCAAATCCTCTGCGAGATCTTTTCTAGGCTCCTTGAGAATGGCTTCCTTCTGGGTATTTCCATGCGTAGTGCTTCTCAGAATGTGGTCCTTGCCCCAGCAGCATCTTTTCATTATTACCTGGAAACTTCTTGGAATTGCAAATTCTTGGGCCCGACTGTAGACCAACTAAGTAAACACTGGGCATGGGGCCCAGCAAACTGTGTATTGTTATCACTGTCAGTGACTCTGAAGGGTGTCGAAGTTTAAGAACCAGTGCCATGGTGAGTTGTACTTTTTTAATAGCTGTTTTGCTTGTACTGTATTATGTTTCCATATAGATCTCTGTCCTTTATTTTTCTCTTGGTGTCTTGATAAGAACCTGTATTTCATTAATACCTGTATTAATAAGTTAATAACCTGTCTTGATGACCTGTCTTGATTAAGACCTGTCTTGAATAAGACCTTATTAATCAAAATTAATAACCTGTTTTGATTAATAACCTGTCTTGATAAGAACCTGTATTTCATTAATGAGTAGGCACTCATTACCTTTTCACTAATTTGAAATTAATTATTTCTCTTACTAGATGCTCCTCATGAAATAACCAGGGAACAAAATTTATTCATCATTTGTTTGTGGAAATTACACTGATTGTTAAAAGATAAATGGGCAAAGTTGCAGCTGCATTTCCTTGTGTGTATACTTCCCTTGTACTGCCTTTATTTCAGTAGAATATGTCACGTGACCTTGTTTTGAAAGTTAGTGTCTGTTTGAATCAGTGTCTGTTTTTTGCACTCTGGCCAAAATGCCGTCTGGGGGTTAAGAGCACGAGACTATGGAATCAGAGCCCTGAGTTTGCATCCCAACTCCCTTTCTAGATGTGTGATCCTTATTTTCTTTACGAAATAGAGTTCTGTCTCGTATGGTTGTTTCGAAAACAAAGAGGTGGTGAATGTCAATTTAGCAAAGGCAGGAAGGGCCATTATGAGCCTGTCTTCTGGAGTTACAGTTTTCTGATTAGGGTTTTACCTGTATTCCTTAACAGTCGTTCAGTGAAAAATTATTAGTCATATTGGTCTGTGTGTTTTTTAGAAAGAGATTTATTGATGTGTTTTAAAAATAGTGCTAAACATATTTATTGTAAAAAGTTTGGGAAGTATGGCATAGTGTAAAGAAGAGAATAACAGTGCTCCCACTCAGAGGTTACCATTGTTGAAGTTCTTGCTGTGTTCTTTCTAGAAGGTTTTCTGTGTGTACTGTGCATGTTCACTTACCTGCTTTTCATTTGAAATCTCTTGAGTATTCCTAAGTCATTCAAGACATTTAGGAGAATGGAAGCTGTTCCGTTGGAAAATGTAATTCGATTGTATTTGAAGCATTAAAAAAATCCTCCTCTTTTTGAATTGCAAAACTGATACATGTATGTATCAGAAAATAGGGAGCGGTAAAGAAGGAAACATAGGGGTACCTGGGTGGCTCGGTCGGTTAAGCCTCGGACTCTTGGTTTCTGCTCAGGTCATGATCTCACGGTTTGTGGGATCTAGTCCCGTGTCGGGCTCTGCACTCCAGAGTGCAGAGCTTGCTTGGGATTCTCTCTCACTCATCTCTCTCTATCCCTCCCCCACTCTGGTTTTCTGTCTCTCTCAAAATAAATAAATAAACTTTAAAAATAAAAGTAAATTGCCTATACTCTTTACAGAAACCAACCACTGAATACAGTTAGTCTTTTTTTTTTTTAATGGTGATTTATTTATTTTGAGAGAGAGAAGGAGAGAGAGAGAGCACAAGTGAGCAGGGGAGGGGTGGAGAGGGAGAGGGAGAGAGAGTATCCCAAGCAGGCTTTGAGCTGTCAGCACAGAGCCCGATGCAAGGCTTGATCTTACAGAACCATGAGATCATGACCTGAGCCCAAATCGATCTGGATGCTTAAACTGACTGAGCCATCCAGGCGCCCCTATTTAGTCCTTATAAGAAACAACAGATTGGGATTCAAGATAAATAGTTTTTTAAATGCCTGACTAGAGTATCATGAGCCAATTACAATGCATTATCCCAGCTATTCTTTTTTTTTTTTTTTTTAACATTTATTTATTTTTGAGACAGAGAGAGACAGAGCATGAACGGGGGAGGGGCAGAGAGAGAGGGAGACACAGAATCGGAAGCAGGCTCCAGGCTCTGAGCTGTCAGCCCAGAGCCTGACGCGGGGCTCGAACTCACGGACCGCGAGATCGTGACCTGAGCTGAAGTCGGACGCTTAACCGACTGAGCCACCCAGGCGCCCCTATCCCAGCTATTCTTTTTTTTTTAAATTTTTTTTTTTTTTCAACGTTTTTTATTTATTTTTGGGACAGAGAGAGACAGAGCATGAAGGGGGGAGGGGCAGAGAGAGAGGGAGACACAGAATCGGAAACAGGCTCCAGGCTCCGAGCCATCAGCCCAGAGCCTGACGCGGGGCTCGAACTCACGGACCGCGAGATCGTGACCTGGCTGAAGTCGGACGCTTAACCGACTGCGCCACCCAGGCGCCCCTCCCAGCTATTCTTAAACATAATTTTTCTTGCTTTGAAGAACGTGGAAATCATGAGGATAAAGTTGTTTTCATTTTCTTTCTTTTATGTTTTACTAGGGAGTAAAACAGTGCTGTTCCACTGAATGGTTGAAAGTCTTGATAGATTGCCATATTTATACATACGTATACCCACAGATATATTACACATACACACTCTCCAATTTAATGTTACTTGTTTTGAATTTCTGTATGTTTTAAAAAACAAGAATTCATATGCTTAACACCATTGTCTAAATATATTTTGTGCAAACCAAAGTGTTTTAAGAAGCAAAATAAAAATCAGAAATGTTTAATACCTATAAGTGATAACACAAATTGTTTCTAATAACTGAGAAACAAAAAGTTGTGTGGTGCTATAAAAGATAAATATTTTCAAGGGGCGCCTGGGTGGCTCAGTCCGTTTAGCATCCTACTCTCGATCTCGGCTCAAGTCCTGCTCTCAGGGTCATGAGTTCAAGCCCCGTGTCGGGCCCTGGGCTGGGTGTGAAACCTATGTAAGAAATTTTAAAAAAAATTTCTGAGTGTATGAAATCTGGTTCTTTGGTTGTCCTATAATGCTTATTTTTTATTGATAATGAAACCATTTTCTTTTATAGAATTGTTAGGAGTGTTGACACTGTTCCAGAATTCAAAAGTATGTTTTGATACCCGTGGTTTTTGGTAAATTCGATTTCTTTTTTGCTCTGAGAGATTTATGCATATCAGCAAGTTAAAGTTGTCTTTTACGAATTACTCTAGCAGTCCCTACAGAAGTTGACAGCTACCATAGCCTGTTCCCTCTAGAACCACTGCCGCCGCCCAACCGGATACAGAAATCAAGTAATTTTGGATACATCACATCTTGCTACAAAGCTGTAAACAGCAAAGACGATCTGCCATATTGCCTTCGGAGGATACATGGTACGGAAGATAAGTTAGCCACTCTTTGAAGCATATTGTTGAGGCTAAGATTATTGAAATATTCCTGCATGTATTTATTTATTTAATATGTGTATAAAGGATAATAAATAAGTTTGTTAATTCATTTGGAAATTAGTAGCTCATAAATGATACATCACATGGCCTTCTCTTCGCGATTCTGATGGAATAAAGGAGGGATTTCATTTGCAGTTTAGTAGAAAAAATTTCCTTTTATAGGTTTTCGTCTCGTTAACACAAAGTGCATGGTGTTGGTCGATATGTGGAAAAAAATTCAGCACTCAAATATCGTAACCTTGCGTGAAGTATTTACCACTAAAGCATTTGCAGAGCCTTGTGAGTAATTTGTACTTGTCTTTCTGCTTTTGTGGGCTTCATTACTTGAAGCCAGATTGCAATAATGAGTGTTTTGTGTCTTATTTTAAGCCCTTGTGTTTGCATATGACTTCCATGCGGGAGGAGAGACTATGATGAGCAGACACTTCAATGACCCTAATGCTGATGCCTATTTCACAAAGAGAAAGTGGGGTAAGAAAGACACGCAAGCAAGATTCATTTTGACAAATGCCTTTGCTCTGTGGAAGAGTGGTTTTCTATTTTAAAATGCACGTGAATTTGTTTCTGTGATCATAGCGCATTAAAAAAAGAAACGTCTCAAAGAATCGAAGCCAGTCCATAAGCGGCTGGGAAATAGAGTGTTGTGTGTATAGGCTGAGAATGGAGGCAGGGTGTGAAAGACTCGTGGAGGTGTCTGAAATGTAAATAACCGAGAATGTGGTGAAAGTGTTTTCCTCTTAAACATTTTGGTTTTTTCTTTTAAAACTACAAGGCTTTCTGGGGGCGCCAGGGTGGCTCAGTCGGTTGAGCGTCCGACTTCGGCCTCAGGTCGGGATCTTGAGGTTCATGGGTTCGGGCCCCACATCGGGCTCTGTGCTGGCAGCTCAGAGCCTGCAGCCCGCTTCAGATTCTGTGTCTCCCTCTCTCTCTGCCCCTTCCCCGCTCATACTCGCTCGCTCTCTCTCTCTCAAAAATAAACATTAAAAAAATAAAACAAAACTACAAAGCTTTCTGGATAAAGGCATTTTGGAAAATAATGCCTATAGCTTCACCACCCAAAGTACAACCACATTTTCTCTTGGTATATTTCTTTCCAGTCTTGGTTTTTTTGTTTTGTTTTGTTTTTTGGTCTCCTGTCACATTGTTTCCTTTTCTTTTTATCATTTTGTAGCATTGCATCTTTCATTTGTTATAAGTATTTTCCCCCTAACTTTTGTATTTTCTGGATATAATTTAATGACTCTCTTATTATAGCCCAGTGTGACTATATATCATTTATGAAGTGATTTCCCCAAACAAATTTTTTTAAAAGGTAGGACTACATGTTACTTAAGGAATTAATCTTCAAAATAAATTTTCAGGTAACATTTACTTTAATGGGATATTTTCTAATATGTATAGTTTCAGTACTTAAGAGAACCAAAATATTGTAATTATGCTCTAATAAATGTTTATTAGAGGGTAAATTGCTTCAGAGTCAAAGTAGGTAGGCCATCCATTTTGAGATGTTTGTTAATTAACTAGGTATTTGGGTAAGGAAAACGTATGCATCATTTTCTTGTTTGGGGGCAGGGAAAAAGCATTGAAGTCTCTTAAAAAATTTTACTAATTGAAGTACACTTAACAAAGCATTGCATTTTTTACTGTAGTTTTTAATCTTTTAAAGATTTTCTTGACTCACATACTGAGAGAAATTAAGGAGGAAGAAAGATGTGAGTCCACAGTATAGTCTCTTTTGGATTGTGACTCCTTTAAGGATTCGAATTGTGGACGAGATATTACTTTTGTTTACTTGTAACTTTGCTTTCTGACAGTTGGAAGAAGAGAGCTGTGGTTCCGTGGCTGTTTGGCATTGAAAATCTGGTCATATGGTGTGGTCATTTTTTTTTCTTTTGCCGTGTCATCTTTAGACACATACATAATTTTGTCGAAGGGGATGTGGTATAGCTTTTCCTATAGATGTGGATATAGCTGTAGTTGTTCAAGTTTATTTTAGTAGCAGCACCTGCGAGATGACTGTTGGCTTTAATTTATAGCTGGGTTTCTCAACCTCAGCCCTGTTGACATTTAGGGCTGCATAATTATTTTTGTGGGGGCTGTCTGTGCATTCCACAATATTCGGCAGCGTCCCTGGCCTCTGTCCTTTAGATGCCAGTAGCAGGCCCCTTCTCCAGCAGTGACACCAAAAATAGCTCCTCCCTACATTGCCACATGTTTCCAGAGGGGCAAAATGGACGCCTGTTGAGAACCGTGAATATTAGCACTCCTTTCCAGTTTTTTTTTTTTATCTTTATTTTTAGTGTTAACCCATTATGTGATATATTTTGAAATGTTTACATTTTCACAGGAATCACTCCTTTTTCTGTTGTTTAAAGGTATTGTTTGAATGCTCGTAATTTCCCTGGACATAGCATACGTCCTTTAATTTGTAGCAACTTCTACTCCAAGGCAATTCTCTAGTTTCCCTTTATCACTGTTAAAAGAAAAATTATAATTTTGGAGAGCTATAGATGGAAGTCTGATGTTTTCTTACACTCTTTAACTTAGCACAAACTAAAAAATTTTGTATTGTAAGAAATATACTAATTTAGAAAATGGAAATAATAATCATACCATACTATATAAGGGTTGTGATAAGAAGGAGCACCCTGGGTGGCTCGTTCGGTTGAACATCCAACTCTTGACTTTGCTTCAGGTCATGATCCTCATGGTTTGTGAGTTTGAGCCCCGCACTAGGCTTTGTGCTGACAGTGCGGAGCTTCTTTGGGATTCCGTCTCCCTCTCTCTCTCTCTGCCCCTCCCCTGCTTGCTCTCTGCCTCTCTCTCAAATAAAAATAAACTTAAAAAAAACGTTTGAAGTGAGGTAACATGGGTAAAGTAACTCTGCTGCTGTTAACAGTATACAGGTAAAGACAGAATCTGGCTCAGAGCAAGCAAAACACTGTTGGCTATAAATACTGCTTTCCCTTATTACCACATTTATCAAATAGTTTTATTTAAACTCTTCATAGTCATCTTTGACGATGTCTTGGCAGTTCTCACTAGCACCACTTCGGACACTGTTTTCCAGATTGTACTTACTATCTTTAATCTGTCTAAATTGAGGGAGAGCAACTTTTCAATTTTGTATTTGCTTTTCCTTGGAAACTTTATCCCAAGCCAGAAATTTTGCTATTTGTTATCTCCACAATTAACCATTTAACTGTGTTGCTTTTATGCCTAATTCACAAAAAAATTTGTTTACATCCCTAAGAACACTTGAATTTATAAGGTGTCATATTCCCTGAAAGAATTAGAAAATCTGGATTAAATTTATGTGGCTCCTTTTCCACTGATATGTAAGTGACCCAGAAAATAGTATCAAGAAGCACTGAGGGGCACCTGGCTGGCTCAGTCAGTTGAGCATCTGACTCTTGATTTTGGCTCAGGTCATGATCCCAGGATTGTGGGATCGAGCCCCGCGGTGGCATTGGGCTCTCTGCCGACTTGGAGGCTGCTTAGGATTCTCTCTGTCTCTCTCTCTCTGTGTCTCTCTCTCTGTGTGTGTCTCTCTCTCTCTCTCTCTCTCTCTCTCATTACAAAAGAAGAGGAAGCACTTAAACGAGTTGGTAGAATCAAAATGATTACTGTCATGGTAGATCAGATTATTTTTGTGTTTCATTATTAGACATAAGTGATATTCAGGTTTTTACGTTTATATTTTTATGAGTCAGATGTCATCCTAACTAACATGGCTGTAAGAGAGGAGATGAGCAGTTTAAGGAGAATAAGAAAACATTCAGCATCAATGATAGTAGAGGCTTTTATTTTTCTTTCAAGGCATAGAATGAGCAGTTTTCACCTGCCTGAACAATAACATAGGCCAGGATTATCCACATTTTAAGTAAAATAATATCCATCATTCCTGTTTTTAATCAGAATTTACATTTATTTGGTTCACATTAAATATAAATCCTTTAATTTTCTTTATTGTTCAGTAATTACAAGGTTCACAGAAAACATTTCAGTGAGAGTTGTGCTGCTGCTGACAGCATAAAGGTATAATCTCATGAATAGGAAGTTGGGGGTCTCTTCTTACTAACAGACTGAACTTAAATTTTATGTGTATGTATATATATTGACAAGTTGTGCCATGATGCATGGATTTTCTTTGTTAACTTTGGTTCGACTTCTTTAGTCTTTTAGTTGATTACTTAAAAGGTGTCATTTTTTATTTATTTGCTGTATAGGTCAACATGATGGACCATTACCCAGACAGCATGCCGGATTATTGCCAGAATCTCTTATTTGGGCCTATATTGTCCAACTGAGTTCTGCGTTGCGTACCATTCACACAGCAGGTTTGGCGTGTCGAGTTATGGACCCAACAAAGATTCTGATAACTGGCAAAACAAGGTACCACCATTTTTAGTTTTGGCTTCTTCATTGAGCATCTAACCTGTGACAGTTTAGTAAACAAAGCATGATGATTCGTTTAATTCTACCTTTTCGTATATTCCATCCAGAAGAACTGCTGTGACTTTGAGTCCATTTGTAAGTTAAAAAAAAAAAATGTTGAATTCTTAAGAATACAATGCCTGGTCATTAACCAGGAATCATGTAAAAGTTTGGGACGTATACATAGTTAGGGTCAGGGGCTGGATGTAGAAGTGATATCCGTATACCTTTTCTGTGTACAACCGTGGTTCTCCGACTGTAGCACGAAACAGAATTGCCTGGAGGGCTCATTAACAAGCACACGTGATGGGGCTCCACTCCCAGAGTTCTCCTTCAGTGAATCTGAAGTGGGGCCTGCGAATTTATATTTCCATCAAGTTCTCATGCGATCCTGTTGCTGCTCATTGGGTCCAGTGCTTTGAGGACCACTGATACCAAGTTAAGGAGCACAGCCCTTGACTTCACCAGAGTTTTATTTGAGTTGCTGTGATTTTGAGACTTCTCTTGGACAGCATAACACAACGAGCTCAAGGTCTGGTACCTGGTTAGCCAGGTTCATCATACCGAGTCTCCTTAGTTGCTGTCTGTATGATCCTGAGCAAATTCTGTAACTTCTGTGTGTGCAGCAACCATAGAAGACTATTGGTGTCTCTACTTTCCACACTTACAAGGTACCTGTGTCGTGAGATTATTGAGAGGATTAAATGACTAATACATGTAAAACCGAATGATCAATACACGTGAATGGTGCCTAATACATCTTCAGTAAATGTTAGAAAGCTAATTAGTTCTCTTTCGTGAATGAATCACTGATAAAGTAGCAGCTTGGTGTGGTGAAAAGACCACTCGCCTGGTAGTCGAAGGTGTGAGTAACAGTCCAGTCCTGGCCTTATCAGTTACTGACTTCTATACCCGTAGGCCTATCGCTTGGTATCTGTGAGCCTTAATTACCTCATCTCTAAAATGGTGGTTGAAAGAGGTTATATGGGGGTAGGATAGGGGGTTAGACTAGATAAGATTCTGAGATCCTTCCTAATATAGGAAATGTTGAACTTTTTTAAAATCTCAGTTTAATAATTTTGTTTAAATTCTCTGGTCTTTAAAGGTTGCGAGTAAATTGTGTTGGAGTTTTTGATGTTTTAACATTTGATAACAGTCAGAATAATAATCCATTGGCATTAATGGCGCAGTACCAGGTGAGTAAGAGTGAACATGGACACTTAATAACTTAAGGCTTTTTTTCTAAGATTTTGTTTATTTGGGAGTGGGGCTTTTAAGTCTAGATTTCAGTTTATTCTGGGGGTGTCTCTAGGTCAGCTTTGAACATGTATTTCTTAATCACTGCCGTGTGTAGTGCAGAGTCCTTATCAGTTGGAATGCAGAGAGTTAACGACAGTGTCAGACACTAAGCGTTCGGAGGAAAATATGTTTATGTGGTCGGGAAAGTCCTCAACATAGATTAAAACAGAGTAATTGGCGAATAGATCATATTCAGTGACATTTTACTTTTTTTCCCACTTGTTTAATGTGTTAAAATCACAGGTGTTATTTTTACTCTTAGATACTGCCCCACCACCAATCCACACATTTTAGAAATATTTTCGAAGGACTATTGTTGTATCGACATGTTCTAAATAATTTTTCTTTTGCGTACTCCCTTCTTTTACACGATCAGAATCTGGTTCTAGTCTAGTCATAATACTAGCATAGGTTTAGGCCCCTCTATGTTCTTCGTCTTAGCTGTTCGTTTCATACTTCTTGATAAATACAAGGCGTGAGAGAATAAGAGCCTGTCTCTGCAAGGAACGTTAAGTGTAGTTGCTTTTGCCTTAATTGCTCTGTGCAGGTGATGTGTACATAAAGTAAATATTTCAGGTCATTTCGTCTGTATTGCAATACTTCACATCTTTTTGGAGGATATGCAGCTGCCATTTTAAGACCGTATTATTCATTCTTTTTGTGTTAAGAAATTTTTGGTGTTTCTCAACATTTACTAACCTCTAGAGGTCTGATATAAGGCAGAATCTCTTAATTATGTGGAAAGTCCAGGAGAAAAACACTTCACCTTTTCTTTGCCCTTCTCGTTGCAACTTCTTTAGTTTAAATCTTTGAGAGATTTTAGTTCGCTGAATTATAAGCCAAAGTTTCTGAACAAAAAGGAAGAGAGAGAATGAGAAGTAGAGTCTGAGTGATGCCTAGTGATCCAATTCATGCGTAAACCTCTTTTCCCGCTGGCCCGGGGACAGTGTAGTCCCCGAGAGGTAGAGCCACACTCATCACGTTGAGCTGTATGGGTTGGAAGCGGACGTGACCCATCTTCCCCCCTCCCCCCAGCTAAACTGGGCGGCAGCCAAGCTGTCCTGGTTGGTAGCGCCATCTAGTGGGCGGCGCACAGAAGAATCTGACTGCCTTTTTCTGCCAGCAGCAGTCTGCCTCAGGGGGGTTGCTCTGTTCCTCTTTCTTTTCTAGGTGGTTCTTAGCTACTTTCCTTCTTCTGTCTTCCACCTAGTGCCTGACTGGCTCTGAACAATTTTCTTCTTGATCTCTGTGCTTCTAAGAGAGACTAAGTATTGGCTGTTAAAATATACATCCAGGAAAATTTTGGAGGAGAAATCAGACACTGTTTGGAACTAGTGTCATCTAACAAGAATCTGGAAACCCCATGTCCACATTAAAAGACGAAACACCTTGCAGTTTTGTTTTTTTACACGTTCAGCATTACACTATGTCATTCTTGTCTCTTCTGAATAGAGTTCCTTTTTTTAAAAGAAAATTCTAGTATAAGGCTGGTTTGATTTTGGTTTTCTGTGAGTACTATAGCAGTATTATTTTCCATTTTTTCTTTGTAGAGGTACATCATTTCAGTTACATTAGTGACAGGTAGTTACCTTGAAAAACTCTTTTGAAGGAAAAGTAATCCCAGAGTTCCAAACAAACAACTCTTCAGTAAGCACTTGGGGCAGTTGATTGGTAAATTAGGAGCTGCCTGCTGCTTTCAACCAGTTGTCGCCTTCCCTTTATTTTCCAGCAATAAAAGGATATCTCAGGTTTTCTTCTTTTTATTTTTTTTTCCTTAATTTTTGGGGGGTGGGTTATGTATGTGTGGAAGATTTTTCACACAGCTTATAGGAAGGTAAAGGAGAGAATTAAAGATAGTCCCAAGTGGGGGATTGTGATTTTACGGAGAAGAGGGTACATGAGAAAGGAGTGCATTGTTTCTTGTAGTCTATTTTTCATAGTCTGTTTCAGACACGTGAATAGAGACTGACTTTCAGTAAAGTGGACATAAGTAGAGCCATAGATAGAATCAGAAAAATCAAGAAATCAAGAATCAGGAAGAAACTGAAAATGAGTGGGGGGAAAACCTCCAGAATTCAACAAATGGGGGGAAAAACCAGATGGAGGTAAGAAGCAAAATAACAAATGGAAAATTATTTAGCTGGCAAATAAGGAAAGGAGAGTTATTGGGCTTTTATGATGTTGAACTCTCTTAATTTTAAGCAGGACGTCATTAACCTCTTACTTAAAAACAGATCCGTTCTAATTTAATCTGGATTATGTGACCTGTAGACTTTATTTCTAAACGTGCGTATTCCACCTTGAGTCAGCTTTAGAAAGTGGTGGGACACACTCAAAAATCAGATGTTCTTATTTTAAAAACCCATCCAGTCCTTCGGCTGTCTTGGACTTTTGTTTTCCTGGCTCATACTAGGGAATACCGGAATGTTCTAGGTGGGAGGTTTAGTTACAGCATCAATTGAGGGTGGAGCTAAACTGAAAATTCTGTTGTTTTAAGGGTTTGGGAGGCTGTGTGTTGGTACGTGCTGCTCAGACACCTGATAAATAATAGCAACGTTCAGTGTGCTTTGCTGAGGATATTGGATTGAAACACTTAGAGAAATTTACAGTTCGCATTTACATGTACCAATTTGTCTTGACCAAGATTTTTATGGTTTCATTACTATAACTCGGAATGTTTTACTTGATCCTGAGAATGACTGAGGGGAATCCTTCTTGGGTTCATTCATGGCAGTGCCCTTCCGAGAACAGAAATGATCGAACAGTAATAGCGCTCCCTCCCGTGCCACCCTACCTCCTCCCTTTCTGGGCTCCTAAGTCTGTACCACAAGTGAAGTTTTAAAAAGTTTCTTTGACATGAATCCTTGGCATCTCTTACCACAATAGAGTCAAAGTAGTTTTTCTAATCCGTTTTCCCACCGATTATAATAGGGTCTCCTGTTCAGAGCGTCAAATTCACAAATGCTAGTACCGAATGAATTTTTGAATTTGAACTTTTTAATGTTAGTAATGGAGTTTGGCTTCTTTATACTTTCTTATTTGCGTAAAATGTTGAGGATAGCTGTAGTGTGCTAAAGTTTCATTAGTGACTGTCTTGAAATATTTGCCTGTTTTGCAACTATACTATGTATAAACATTCCACAAAACCAGTGGTTCTCCATCCTGACTTCATTATCAGAACTGTGGTGGAAGCTTTGAAAAACACTAACACCTAGATCTTAACCCAGACTAATAATACCAGAATTGGAGTGAAGGGATAGCTACAGGGTTACTTCTTCTGTTTGATGTTTTTAAGCTCCTCAGGTGATTTTAATGTATAGCTAGCTTTGAAAACTCCTTTTACTAGACCAGTATTCAGTAAATGTATCCAATATTTGAGATCAGGTCTCAGATTTTGAAGATTTACAGAAGTTTTCTGTCAAAATTACTTCAAATGATTTTATTTAACTCGGAGCTATTCCATTCTCCTAGGCATAAAATTATTAATAGTTACCTGCCAAGAAGGGCCACTTGGGATAACCATTCTGTTTCCTGGAGTTAGACAGGTAATAGAGAGCTTACCTCAATGTAGCCAGCTATCTTTGAAAATCCTTTTAGAGCAAAAGCCTCACAGTGGTAAATCATAAAAAAATAGATAGGTAAATAGAGAAAGAAAGAGAGAGAGGAAGAAAGAAAGAAAAGAAAAGAAAGACAAAGAAACCAGGTGGTTACAGAGCTCAAAGATCTGTTAATAATGTGAGTAAAAATGGGCTATTTGGAAATAAGGGCAGATGGGATGTCATTGGGGTTGGCAGCATTCTCGATGTTCTAAAGAGCATACCCTGAAATCAGGTAATAGTTATGTTACATTCTGAATAATGGAGTAACTTTTCTTCAAATAATTCTTCAAACTCCCATTGTATTTGGGGCATGATGGAAAGTGAGAGAGGGGCATGTTATAGATTGTAATGATCATAGTCAGGTGAATATGTGGTAACCAGCCTTACTAATAAGAATGTCAGCTCTATCTAAATAATTTTTTTTTTTTAATTTTGAAGCAACAATTCTGTAGCTGGCATATGAATTGCTTAGAGTATAGCCCTAACTACATTTATCAGAATTACCTGGGTGCTTTAAAAATGTTGGGCCTGCTCCCCCAGACTTACCGAATGAGAATCTCTGGTAGAGAGGCTCGGGAAGCCCCTTCAAGCTCCCAGGTGACTCTGAGCACCAATATTGGAGAACCCTGTGCTGAGTTTTGCAGCTTCTTTGTAAAGGTGCTTTTTCCGTGCAGGCAGTAGTGTCACTGTGTTAAATTTGTACGTATAAAATAAAAATTAAAAGTTATATTTATTCTTTCATGTCAGCAAGCAGATCTGATATCATTAGGAAAAGTTGTGTTGGCTTTGGCTTGCAACTCTTTGGCAGGAATTCAGCGAGAGAATTTACAGAAAGCCATGGAACTGGTGACAATCAACTACTCCTCTGACCTGAAGAATCTGATTCTGTAAGTTGTAATGCACAATTAAACATATATGATGATCGTACGAGATAAGACAGCTTTTTTCCACACAGGCCTTTTAAGAGGGCTTCTATTTATTATTTTAGTTCCTACTGTTCAAAATCAGGCAAAACACAGTTAAACACTTTTAATTTCTTTATTTTTATTGTTAAGTGTATATTTCCTTGAATAAATTCATGAACCAATGTGTTTAGTTACTGATGTTTTAAATGTTTGGTCAGAGGGTACCCACTGAGGTTGCATTGGTATTCACTAGCTACATATGACTTAGTTTAATTAAAATACAATAAAGTTAAAAATAAAGAAATCAATCTTGCACTGGCCACATTTCAAGAGCTCAAAAGCTTCATGTGGCTTCTGGCTAATATATCCCATCATTTCAGAAAATTCTGTCAGACAGTGCTGCTCTAGAGAGTGGTTGTTCTCTTTGTGCGAGCTGTCATAAATAAACCTCAGATGTAATCCAGTCACAGATTCTGTGGCCAAAACAGCCATTACGGAAAGCATGGATGTAAGGGTCCCAGGCTTCTACTCCAGTATCTCTAGACTCCCAAGAAGTCCTTGAAAGGCATTTGACTTAGGAGAGCCCCACTGTGGACTCCTGTCACCGCAGGGGGACTTCTCCGTGTCTCAGACACATCTAACATCGGGGAATTCCAGAGGGTGGACCGCCATAATTCTTACTGTCATTAGAAGTGATTGTAGAGAACAGATGCTACGGTATCTCTTGAAATTTTTTCTATTATGTTCTAGAAGCAGCTGGAGCATATTGGTCCTTTTCAGTGCCTTAGTTTTCAGCTGTTCCTTCTGATTTTTCTGTGTCGTCTTGGAAGATTCAGTTTCTTTTTGGACTAGCTCCGGATACGAAATTGAGGGCTAGAGGATGGGGCTGCCCACTCGTGCTTTGTTACACTGGCATAAGTGTCCCGCTTGTGACCGAGCACCGGAAGCCAGTGATTGCCCGCTTCCGGGGAATACTCACATGATTTCTCTTTCAAGTGAAGATATTTGTTTCACGTATTTTCACAGCAGCAATTCCTGGCCTTCATTTGCAACATCTCAAAGTAGTAATCTCCAAACTTCCTTTTTAAAAACTTGAGAGTAAAGGATATAAATGTTACAAACTAGCCAGCCATACGGTAATAATTGTCAAAACTGGGCAAAGGGTACATGGACATCGTTTGTTATAGTGTTCTCTCTACTTTTATGAATGTTTGAAATTTTCCTTAATCAAAAGTAAATTAAAAAGCCATACTTGCATGCTAAGTAACAACTTTATAGAGCGGTAAACCATGTATCAGGCACTTTCTAACTGATACAAATGAATTTTCCCAATAACCCTATAAGTTAGCTCCATTTTAGAGATGACAGAACTGAGGCTTAGAGAGGTAAAGTAACTTGTCAAAGTCACAAAGCTTGTAATAACTTTAAGTAGTTAGATGTAAATATGTCAGTAGTTACAGATAAATAGCTAAGGCATAGATTATCCACAGGAGGATTTTATTTAAAAAAGAATGCCTGTCCTGTGCCAGACCCTGAAGATACCTTGAACAAGATGAACAAAACCCCCCAACCTCTGGAGCTTCCACCCTGATGGGGAGGAGGTAACAAACATGGAAACATGTAAGATGTTGGCAGGTAGCGATAAGTCCCCTGAAGAAAATGGGGTAGAATTGTAAGCAGAGAGTGCGAGAGCAGGAGGCTCCCGTCCCAAGGGTGGTTAGGAAACGGCTCACCTGTCAGAATAGGCAGAAGTAGGTCATGGTCTTCTTTGTATTCTAGCAGGTCGCTTTTCGAAACGGATTTTTTTGGTTTTTGGGGGTTTTTTGGCCTCAGTTATAATGGTAGGAGAAATTGGCCTCTTCTGATATATGTTAGTGCGTGACAGTTTTTCCGAAATAAATAGATGATGACAACGGGTAAATGACGCTGTAGAGCAGAGGGCACCTTTCTAAAAAGTTGGAACCTTGTTTGAGCCCAGTGTGAGGCTCAAACCCACAAGATGTGGGATCGTGACCTGAGCCGAAGTCAGACGCTCAACCGACTGAGGCACCCAGGCGCCCCGACACAAATTATTTTGAAGAGCAAATGGAAAAATCTCTTCACCTACAACCGCCCCCTATTTCACCCCTCCAAAAAAGCTTGTTACAGTCTTTTCATGTCCCACTGTTGTAAGGAAGGGTTTGAGAATGCAAACGGTGAGGTGTAACCATACTCAACTTTCCTTTTTCATTTTCATAATAGCAAAGATGTAGAGAAAGAGACATGTTTACAGTTTCTTCCATTGGCTCTTAAAATTTCCCAGAGAAATCATCAACGCTTAAAAGTGAGGTTGACTTGATGAAAAAAATCTTTTCGAATTGTATACACTACTGTGATGGCAGCAGAGATAGCTATGTGCTTGTGTGTCGTGTTTGTTTTTTTAAATTGCACAATTTGAGGGGCTCCTGGGTGGCTCAGTCGGTTGAGTATCTGACTCCGGCTCAGGTCATGATCTCGCCACGGCTTGTGAGTGAGTTCAAGCCCTGTGTCGGGCTCTGTGCTGGCAGCCTGGAGCCTGCTTCCGGTTCTGTGTCCTTTTCTCACTTTGCCCCTCCCCTGCTCATGCGCTCTCTCTCTCTCGCTCGCTCTCTCTCTCTCTCTCAAGAATAAATAAAACATTTTTTAAAAATTAAAAAAAAATTAAATTGCACATTTGGTGTTCAGGTGATTCTTTATTTTCGCTAGGTATTTGTTGACTGACCAAAACAGGATGCGAAGTGTAAATGACATCATGCCCATGATTGGTGCTCGATTTTATACTCAGTTGGATGCTGCTCAAATGAGAAATGATGTCATAGAGGAAGACCTTGCAAAGGTAAAGAGTTAAAAAAAGATATATACAATGACATCTGTATGTGCAAAGAGTTAGAAAACGGTAATTTTTGTGCTGAATTGGCTAGGACTGTTTACAGATATTTTTTAACTTTAAAAAAAATTTTTTTAAATTTCTTATGTCCTCTGGGCATTTGTGTTCTGCTTTTTGTTTGTGGCTTTGCTCCAGTTAATTGACAGAATCTTGATTTTTTTTTTTTTCCCATGTAACTTTAACCATTCTTAAAAATGGCCAGCTGCATGATCATCTTCAGTATTGATATTGAATGAAATGGACATGTTACATTCAAAATGATTACCAAAAGGTGGGGATATTAGGATTTACGGTTTAAAGGTAATATTGGTATAGGATACCAGGTTCATAAAATTTTGCTGGAATATTAACATTCTCTCTCTTTTTAAAATGTCTTATAGGAGGTTCAAAATGGAAGACTGTTTAGGCTTCTAGCAAAATTGGGAACAATCAATGAGAGGCCGGAGTAAGGATTTACAGTATTTTACAATATGATTTCAATCAAATGCACTAACAAGAATGAGTATACCTGACTCTTACTGGTTTTTTTGGAAAGAGAAAAATTCTCATGTGAAGTGACCTTAAGCCTGTTGGCAGCCATTAGGATGCTGTTTTTTACCTACAGCCTAGATGTGGTTGTTCTTAGGGATTCCACACACATACCCATACAGAAAAGAGACTGTTAGAAAGCTCCATTGTGGTTTGTGCATGAGGGAACATTTTATGACCGTCAGTACTGCCTCCACCCTGTCTCCTTTTTGAAGCTTGCTCAGTTCAGTTTACCTTAGTCAGATTAGAGATTTCAGACATGTCTAATTGTTGCATGCCCCTTATCTTCTATTTAAGAACATCACATAAACAATACATACAGCTGTCATATCAGTGACACTGGAAAGGCCTTGCCACCCTTCATTATTTGTCATTTAGTTCTGCCTCATTTGTAAGTTAAAGTTTATCGTACGTTCAAGAAAGAAGGAGAGTTGACGTCTGTACTAAATAGTGATTGTCAAAGACAGGTTGAACAGTATTATAGCTACTTTCACTGTAGTATAAGTTCTGTTTCAGGAATGTTACCTCTGTTGATAGAGATAGGTGACACATAAATACTGCTTGAGGGATTTTGTTTTTGACCACAAAATTCATATTCACTTACCTTTCTTCACAGTTACAAAACTCAATTCGTATTTTCTCTGATAATGTTTCTAAATGAAGAGAAGATGACAGCAACAACAAAAACCCCCCCAAAAACCCTTCAAGTTGTTTCTTCTGGCATTTTTCTCTTTATTTAAAAATAATATGCTTGTGATACTATTGCTTGATTTTTTTTTTTTTTTTTTTAAGTATTTAACTCAGCTAATGACTTTGTCCTGTGTAGGATGAGGCTTTATCTTTCATACCCTCTTTCCTTAACTAAACATACACACACACACACACACTCACTCACTCACTCACTCACATTCTACCATTGAACCCATAAGTTTTGAGTTAAAAGTGTTGACATTAGTATAACAGGGTAAATACTGTTCATAGCTGCACCACAGAGTAAACCATGACTATATTTCCTTTCTTTTGTATTTTGTTTTTTGATTTTTGTTTTCCTCGGGTTAATAATTGCCTTATTATAGAACTCTAATAAGCAAATGAAAAAATATTGGCCACCACTTTATTCCAGACTTTTTGCCAGAGTTAACAAAACACCTTCCCATATGGTCAAAAATAGGTAACCTATCAGTTCCTTTTTTTTTCTCCCCCTTAGAGAAATTGCCCCCGGAGCCTCTGTCCTTCTGTTCCTATCTGGGCTGGTTGAGCTCTAAGCCTGCTCACACTCACACTTTAGAACTGGAGCTTCCCTTCACTATTATCCTGGGAATTCTCATTGTCTCTCCCTTTGTGTTGGATACCCTGTTTCTTGCTTTTTTCCTTGATTTATTCTTTTGATTTATTGGAGCACATCCTCCTGTAGCTTCCTGAGAAAGGTGAGTTTTTTGAGTCTTTGTAAGTCTGAAAATATCTTTATTCTATTTTTACACTTATTGACAGTATAACTGGGTATAAAATTCTAGACTGTCCTGGGAAAATTCTTTTTATTAATTTTGAATAGGTTAATATGAACCAGTTTTTTAAAACGTAGAAAAGGGTTTGCAGTGGGAAAAAATCTCTCACACCTGTAACATCCCCAGTCTCTCCCTTTTCTCCCACTAATCTTTATTTTATATTCTTCCTGAGTTACAATGATACATTCTTAATTCCTTTCATCCCCTCCTTACTTTTTAATATATACAAATTGTAAACCATGCAGTGTTCTGTATGTTACTTTTTCCTTATTAACTATATTTTGGAAATCTTTTTGTTTAGGTATGTTTAGTGTATACCAAACACTATTCTCAATAGTTTACAAATACGTCCCAACTCAATCCCCGTAACTACCTTGTGATACAGGTACTATTAGTCTTCTCGATTAACAGAGATGTGTGGGCATAGAGAGGTGAAATACCTTTTCCAGGGTCACATAATAAGTGAGCATCTGAGCCAGAATTCAAATCCAGACAGTATGGTTCCAGAGTCTATGCTCTTAACCACTATGCTATGCCTCCATAATTTATAGCCATGTAATAGTCCATTCTGTGGACATGCTATAATTTATTGCTCTAGTTCCTGATCAGTAGGCATTCGAGTTGTTTTTACTGTTTTGCTGGTATAATCAGTGCTGCAGGGACTGACTTATGCATACTTAATTGTATGTGTGCATAAAGATAGACCCAGTTGTGGTTGTTAGGTCTGTGGCCGTAAACCCTTGCAGAGAGCCTTTTACCAACACTGCTTCTTCAAGCTTGTGGATTTTTGTCTACCTGATGGATGCGAAATTGAATCTCCGTGCAGTTTTATTTTGTACTTACTCTTAATGAGCATGTTGCTTGTCATTTTTATGTTTTTGATCTGTTTCTGTTTCCTTTTTTTTCCTTTGTTCGTATTGTTGGCTCATTTTTATTTCCAGTTGAATTGTCTGTCATTTTGATTTATAGGAGCTGGAGAGATTTGTCCTTTTTGATCATTTTCTTTTTAATTTGTCATTTCTCTTTTGACTGCTCAGTTTTTTTTTTCCATGCAGACATTTGTATACATAGTGTAACTGATCAAACTTCTTTTATCCTTTTGGGTTTTGAATCATAGAAAGGCCTTTTCTACAGGAATCTTCTCATTGTTTCTTCTAGCGTACTTACGGTTTTATTTTCTTCCCATATTAAATTTTTATGTATTTGGAATATTTATAGGATATAAGGTATGTATTCAGCTCCCCCACCCTTCCCTCTCAGAAGATGCTCCAGTGGCCCAAAAGCTATTTATTGAATAGTCTAGCTTTTCCCCACTGGTTTAAGACGGTACTTCTTTCACATTAATGTTTGAATGACTGTCATTTCTTTTGAATGTTTGCTTATTTATTGAGAGAGAGTGAGTAAGCAAGTGAGCAGGGGAGGGGCAGAGAGAGAGAGGGAGGGAGGGAAGGAGAGAGGGAGAATCCCAAGCATGGTTGCTTAACTGACTGAGCTAACCAGGCACCCCTTCATGACTAACTTTTTTTTTTTGGATGACATTTTAAAATCTGGTAGTGTTCATTCTTTCTCAGCTTCATTTCATTGTTTTTTGTTGTTTCCTAAAACTTTAATTTTCTGTATAAATTCTAGAATCAGCTTTTTTAGTTAAAAAAAAAATCTATAAACCTGGTGGTATTTTTATTTTATAAGATGAGATGTTTATTATTAAACTTAAGGAGCATATGTGTTTGTAGATGTTGAGTTTCGTAACCACGACAATGGTATATATCGTTGAATTCATTCACACCTACTTTACTGTCTGTCCTTCAGTGCTTAAGTTGTTCTTATGTTGTTGTGGCACACTAAGTTTACCAGGTATTTTTTTTCTTGTTGCTGTTGTAAATGGGAATCCCCTCCCCTCCCCCCACCCCTGCCATTCTTTCTTCTTAGATTGCCTATTATCGTACACGTGAAATTTATCAATTTCTGTAAAATTTGTGCCCAGATACCTTAGTGTTTGGATCGTTTTTCGCTAGATTTCTTGGGTTTCCCCGATACAGAGTCATATCTTCAAATAATTGTAGTTACATTTCCTACTTTCTAATTTCGATAGTTTCAGTTGCTTTGGAGTGATTGTGTTAGCTGGTATCTCTAGTACATAGTTAAGTAATAGTAGTGATAATTTCTGTCAGAATTTGAAGCTTTGCTCCACTGTCTTTTAACTTCCGGATTCAAATCTATTTTCTTTTCAAACCCTTCCCCTTCCTCTGTGCTTTTAGGGTCTTCTCTTTATTGATGTTCAGAAATGCACAGTGAGATGCCTTGGTGTAGGGTTTTTTATTCATTCTGATGAATCAGCAGGGTGGGCAGGCCCTTTTAATCTTGGAAACGTAGGTCCTTCAGCTCTGAGAAGTTGTCTTCATTGTTTCTTTGATAGCTTCTCTCTTTGGAATTCCTGTTACTCAGGTATTAGACCATCGTCATTAATTTTCTAATATTCCCTTCTGTTTTCTGTACTGTATTTTTTTGTTCTACTTTTGAGGTAATTATCTCAACTTACTTTGTCTAAAAATAAAGGTTTTTTCCCAATCCTTCGAATTTTTAAGCTTCTGTCATAATTTTAATTTTCAAGAACTTTCTGTTTTCTAAATGCTTTTCTTTAATGTTCACTCAGTTTTGAGAGAGAGAGAGAGGGAGGGAGAGAGCGAACGAGCATGATTGGGGGAGGGGTAGAGACAGAGAGTGGAGTACAAAGGATCAGAAGCCGGCTCTGTGTTGGCAGCTGTGAGCCTGATGCGGGGCTCAAGCTTATGAGCCATGAGATCCTGACCTGAGCTGAAGTTGGACGCTCAACCGGCTGAGCCACCCAGGCGCCCCTCTCTAAACGTTTCTGTCTTACAGCATCTAATTCTTGTTTGTGCAAGAGTCTCAATTACAGATTTTGGTTAGGGTTTTTTTTGTTGTTGTTCTAAGTTTTGTTCTGTTCCCTGCAGTGCCTCATAGGAAATGAGTTTCTTCTGTTTCATTCTCCAGTGGATTTCTGATCCTGGCTATGTGTTCATGTTGAAAGTAATCTTTTTTGGGGTACTTGGCTGGCTCAGTGAGAAGCGTATGCGACTCTTGATCTTGGGGTCGTCAGTTCAAGCCCTGCGTTGGGTGTGGAAATTACTAAAAAGCTAAGTAAATGCAATTTTAAAGAAATTTAAAGAATTTCATCTAAAAAGCTACTGATAAGTTCCTGGTGGTGTCAGAGATTGTAGAATGTGTGGTAAAGCAGTGTGATGCTGTGATGTATAATTTTTGTTTGTTTTTGGTATACTCTTAAGTGTCAGAATTTCCCTTGGGCAAGTTAGCATCCGGAAAATAACCTTCCAACCTTCTGTAGTATAAATTCGTGGTCAAGCGTTGGATGGCCAAGTAGCCACGAGGGGTTGACTGAATGGTCTTACTTGCCATCGCTTGCTCTTCTTGGCACCCTGGGGCGGGAGCGTCTTTGTTCACCCTGTCTAGAGAGATTTCCGGTACCTTTTCTGGAAAATTTCTGCAAAGCAGAAATGGAGGCAGGGATGGGAGAGAGGTTATCTACTTGTTATTTATAGAATTTTCCATCAATTCCGCTGTTTCCACCTTGAGCCCATACTGCACTTTCAGTAGTACCTCATGATTTCCCTGCCTGGCCTCACGGCGATGGCTCCCTTCTGTGGCTCCCCCTTCTTGTGCCTTCTGTAGCATTAGCGGTCAGTTTTCTTCAAGTCAGCTCATCATACCACTTACCAGCCTGTTTTTCATCTTTCCAGTTTTTCTTCGTGGATTTTTCTTCTTTTGTTGCTTCTGATCACTTTGTCCTTGTGTGTTTATTATATCCTTTATTAGACATTCATTGCCAGTTTGGTGGGGTTTTGAGAGGAAACAGAGATAAATGGATGTGTTTAATTAGCGTTTTAATGGACAGTCCCTGGAGTGATCTTTGCAAAACTCTTAGGATTGTGTTAAAACCCAAATGGTGGGCTTTCCATCTGTTTTTAAGTTTATTTATTAACTTTGAGAGAGAGAGAGAAAGAGTGTGTGGGAGGGAGGAGCAGAGAGAGAGAGAATCCCAAGCAGGCTCTGCATTGTCAGCGCGCAGCCCTGCACACTGTGAGATCGTGATCTGAGCCAAAACCAAGGATGCTTCACTGACTTAGCCACCCAGGTGTCCCTCCATCTTGTTCTCAGAAAACACCTAGATTTTTAACCATAGCTTGATCTCTCTCTTCTTATCTTTGCTTCAGATATGTCTTTTTTTTTTCCTTTTAATTTTCTTCTCCCCTGTCTTGCCTTCTGTCCCTCTTTGCCCTGGTCTTTTCTCTTCCCCCCTCCTTGCTCTTACTCTCTGTCCCTCTCTTGGCCTCTCTTTTCCTCCCCTCAGCCCCTTCCAACCACACTGACCTTTGTTAAGTTTCTGAAGTGCGGCATGCTCTGTCCTCGCAAATACTGATGCCTCTGACTAGGGTGTCCTTCCTCTGGGAGGAACATCCACTGCTTCCTCTGGAGAGCCTTCTTTGTCCTCCTAGGTGAATTCACGTTCCGTACCGTTTCCCTTTTTCTTAATGGCCTTATCAAAATATGCACTTAAAACATGTTTTGGTTCTTTGAACATCTGTTTTCCTCACTAGATCGTAAGTTCCAGAGGTCACTGGACACTAACTGATCATCTGGTCAGTTCTCTGGTTCTTCACAGCTCATTCTCACATACGCTCATGATGGTAGGAAACCAAAATCTACCCGCTTTTTGTTTCCTTAAACATTTTTCTATTTTTTGCTGCCAGTAAAGTAGAAGACAGATCTGATCTTATCTCTCTACTCTATATCCTAAAGGTGAGAAGAGGAAAAGAATAATCTCTTTCAACTTATTTCTAAAGATTTTTAAAGACCTTTTCTTTTCCCTCCATTTACCTAAGGAAGTGATTATAAAATAGTGTGTAAGGGTCGGTTACCCTTAAGAAATAGAAACTGGGTTTCATATACTTTCATTTTCTATGAAATTATTATTTTTTTTAAAGTTTATTTATTTACTTAGAGCACCCAAGCAAGGGAGGGGCAGAGGGAGAAGTCGATAATCCCAAGGAGGCTCCCTGCTGTCATCACAGAGCCCGGTCTCAGGAACTGTGAGATCAAGACCTGAGGCGAGGTCAGGAGTCAGAGGCTTAACTGACTGAGCCACCCAGGGGCCCCGTGAAGTTATTTTTTTAATATTTGGCAGTTGGCACATAAAATTTGAAAAAGGCCAATTTTTTTAGCCTCCCTATAACTTTTGGAGGATTAAAAAAAAAAAAAACAACCCGTAAAACACTACATACACGGACACAGACACACAAACGGTACTTAACTTATTTATCAGAGAAAACAATCAAACTAGTGTTGAGTCTGAAGAATCAACATAGCCATGTGGCATACAGCATGAGTTACTGAGGTAAAATATTACCTTCCCCCAGGTTTCAGAAGGATCCTACCTGGTCGGAGACTGGAGACCGTTATCTGTTGAAACTCTTTAGGGATCATCTTTTCCATCAGGTGACAGAAGCAGGTGCCCCTTGGATTGACCTCAGCCATATCATTTCTTGTCTTAACAAGGTAATTTGTATCTGGATTTTTAAGATCACAATGCAAAGTTGTGTTTTCTATAAATACTAAGAGACTTAAGAAGTTAGATGTATTCTATGTAGCCAAAAGACATTTTATTAATAATTATTAGGTGTATCTACTTAATAACAGTTTCTAGACTTGGCAGGCCTTTTTGACATCTTCATGAATAATTACAGAATTTTTCATTGTGGATCATCTTATTGTGATAAAACGTCACAAAAGCAGTGGGTGGGAAAAACAAAAATTTTATGTTTAAGTATTTTTTTAACAGTTGAATTGCTTTCTTGTGAGTCTCATGTTGGATGTCCATACATGTTATCTGTTCATTTACTGTTCACTGTGGGCATAGTAATACAATATTACAATAACAAAAGCACAGGAGGCCCAGTGTTCTAAGTGGAGAATTAGGTGATGACATGAACTAAGTAGATGGAGACACGTCATAAATTCACTGGAGAGGTGAACTTTTGTTTTTGAAAGGGCTAGGAGAGAAACGGTTCACAGAGGAAGGAAGGAATGCATTTTCCTTATGAATTACTTGGAATTACAGAGTGTAGAATGGGTCTCCAGAAGTAAACATTAGTTTTTGTATGTAGGCTTATATCTAAATCTCAAGGGTCTGCAAAATGGGCAGACAGCCAGCCTGTTTTTTTGTTTTTGTTTGTGGTTTTGTTTTTTTGTTGTTGTTTTTTTTTTTTGTAGAGCCTGCAACTTAAGAATTTTTTTTACATTTTCAAAAGACTGAAAACAAATAGCAGAAGCAAAACTAAAAAGAATATGTGACAGAGACTGTATGCGGCCCTGAAATTTAAGGCGTTTACTGTCTGGCCATCTTTATGGAAACCATTTGCTGACCCCTGGTCTAAACTGTCCCTAAATTACAAGTACTAGAGGAGAAAATGCCTCATGGTACATGGTGTAGAATTGTTCGTGTTCAGTGTGCTAACTGTTCAGGCAGAATGTGGTTTTTGTTTTTAAGCACTCCTTTGCCTTGTTTGAATTTCCTTAAAACTCTTTAAAGAGAGTGTTGTCAATAATCGACATTAAGACAGAACAAACTGAATGTACCATTGAACTAATCTAGTATGACATGTATTTGTTTGCCCTTTCCCTTAAGGGGAAAACATTTTTCTTAAAAGCAATGAGTGGAGAATAATTCTACCAGAGTTTAGAAAATGGTATCCGTGTATCAGAGCACCAGTAATTAAAAATACGTAGCACTACTTAAACAGTGACAGCTAGATCCTGTGAAATCAAGTCGTGGACAGATAGGTATCTGAAGTGAAGATTATTTAATGAATGTGAGGATAATTAAAAACTTGAAAATTCTGTTTGACTTCATAAAATAACTAGGAGTAAATAAAATTTATCCCAAATCTGAAAATGTGGTAATTTTCTAAGTTTGGGAAGAGTGTAACAAATTAAAAAGCATGGATGGCCATATTGGTGATCTAAAAATTAAAACTTTACATAGCGTATTTTGGTGGGAATTACAACAAATTAAGCTGGTAAAGTGATTTGAAAGTTTGAACGTTCGGAATTAGTAACTTGTAAACATTTTAATGAATGAATGAGTGAAAAGGAAGGAAAATGTACATTGAAAACTAACCCAAAAAAGGGAAAACCTAGCAAGATAATTTATTTGATGGACTAAGGATTAGTATAAATGCTTTTTAAAGACCTCATTAAAATATTACTACCAAATCTTGACAGATAAATGGGTAAAGATCATAAACTGGCATTCGCACAAGTGGAAGTAACATATGTAAATGTATGAAAACATTTGGTAATACCTGAAAATGTAAATAAAAATATCAAGGCATGCATTTGATAGGGAGCAGCTTGTAAATTGGTACAACTCATAAATCAGTGGTTTCTGATGCCCTTTGGACAGCAGTTTAGCCCTATGTGTTCAGCCATAAAATTATTTGTACTTTTTGGCTCATTGTTGATATTTGTAAGTGTTTCTCCTAAGGAAGTAATTCCACGGAAGAAAAAAAATTAAGTAGACGAGTGTGTTCGGCGCACTAGAATTCGTCATGCCAAAAAGCTGGAATATATTGGGGCACCTGGCTGGCCCGGTGGGTAGAGCATGTGGCTCTTGATCTCTGGGTCATGAGTTCAAGCCCCACATTGGGCGTGGAGCTTACTTTACAAAACAAAACAGAGCAACAAAAACGGAAAGTATTGGGGGAATAATTAAAGGATGGAATATAATGCAAACAGGTATGAAGTATGGAAGCTAGGTGGAAACACAGGACTGCTTAAAAAACATCCCCGTTGAGAAGTGTGCACACTGACGAGCGTGTGTATCTAGAAGGGCACAGCACAGAAATTTTTAAAATATTTGTCAGTGTGGCAGAAGCTGTCCTAAAGTAGATAAAGTGGATCGTCTCGTGCCTGGTATGAACTTCGTGTTTTGCGTCTCCGTCTGTTTCAGTTAGATGCTGGCGTGCCAGAAAAAATAAGCCTCATTTCCAGAGACGAGAAGAGCGTACTTGTGGTGACTTACAGTGACTTAAAGCGCTGCTTCGAGAACACTTTCCAGGAACTGATTGCAGCTGCGAATGGGCAGTTGTAGTATTGGCTGAAGAAGCACGCAGGACACGGCTGAGGACCTTACCCGATAGCAAATTGCACTCCAGCTGAACTGGTCTCATCCTCTCCTTCCACATTTGGGAAACCCGACAGGAGATGAGCAGGCTGCTTGCACTTCAGTCAGGTACACTGCTACCCGAGAGGAAGAATGTCCCACTTAGCCTAGAGCTGTGGCTGCCATGGGGGCCCGGATCTGTGAAGAATACTTTGGATCAAGGAGCGCCATCAGGTGAATGGCGTTCCGGCTGTTGTGTTTTTCCCCTTGTGTATGCACTAATTTTAATTTTTTAAAGACTTTTTTCTGATCTTGGAACTTTTGCCACATTGTATACTTACTTACTAAGGGAAACTGTTTGCCAGGACATTTTTGGGAAACAACGATGGGCAGCATTTTTGTCACTGAGGGTTGCGGCATCGGCTCTTTGGGGGATGGGTTGCCCTGACCGACGTAATGGACCAGGTAAATGGTTTCACAGAAGCACCGTGTGGTGTATAATCCTTGTAAGAGTACTGGGTGCAAGCTCTGTCTGCCACCGCTGTTAGTTCAAGTGGAGATTTTGGGGTTTTTGTTTTGTTTTGTTTTTAAGAACAGACAAAAGAGAGGTCAGTGGATTGTGGGATACGAACTCCCCTATTAGTAGACTTAAATCCTTTATGACTAAGGATTGGATACACAGGAACTTACACACAGGAGCACACAGAGCTCTGGGCTCCAGGTTCATCCAGAGTCTTTTCTTAAAAAGGTGTTTCCCTGCTCGTCAGACATACTTAACATTTATGCAACTTTTTTTTTTTTTTTAATGGGAAAAAAGGTAAATTGCGTTAGAGGCCTGAAGTTCAGGAGTATATTGCTTTAGATTATTTCCAGTTTGCTTTTTTTGTATAAAGTTCTGTTCTTGGAACCACAGCTTTATTATGGTACTTTACACTGGATACAGACACAGAGACGCTGTTCGGAAGGTGAATGAAACACAGCAGTGGTCTGGCATCGAGAGCTTTCTGAAGTTTTACAGCCTGAATCTGGAGGGATAACAATCTGCTGTGCCTTTGCAGTCACTGCTTAGCCCAAAGTAATAGTACTTTTGATAATAACTTCACTATGTGGGATATTCCTGAATAAGTCAATCTCAAAAGTTTGGAATTTTCCTCCTCTTAACTTTCTTAATATTCGGACGTGCAGTTGTTGCCAAACTTGGGTATTCGTGGAATTTCTAGTTAATGACACACCTACTCTTTGATACTGAAGACTGCCAAATACATAGGAGTTTTCTTTCACAAAAACACAGTAATGAAGACTCTGTCTCCTTTCCCAGCACTGAATGTTTTACTAGCACTGGGTGCTCACCATGCAACTATGAAGAAAACGTGGAAACTCAGAAGGTCAGGAAAGACTTCCAAGCGCTTGCAACTGATGTTACGGTCTTCAATTTTAATAATTGCTCATATTTGTAGTTTTCAGAGAAGTTTTTAATATTTCTCTGTCCACTTTTTATAAGCTTTAAAATGATTTTCTCTGCCTTGAGATTTGCATCAAGAAAAAAACACCTCTCTTCACCTGAAAGCTTTGAAGACTACAGACATGCTTTACACATTTTAACAAGTGTGTCTGAGTCCACGTTTGGTAGCATCAGTTGTTGAGTTCAAAAGAAAATCAATTATTGCATTTGATCTGGATGGATTTTACGAGAACATAATGTTCACTGTTCAAAGGATGATTAACATTTGCCACCATAATGTTCTTTTTTTATGTAAAAGGAACATGAACTTGGAGACATTAACATGCAAAAGTCTTTTATCATTAGCTCATGTATTTGAGGAAGAGCAGCTGTCTTTTTATATGTTTTTTGACAAATCATATTGTGATTCTTTTGTACAAAAAAGAACTACTTGTATTCTAGAAGAAATATGAAATGCTTAATTTATAAGCGGGCTGGAGATTTTTTCCAATATTGTTTTCTTTGAAAATGAAAGGGGATCATCTATTTTAGTTTTGGGGTCTGGGAACTTTTTGAAAATTTAATTTGTGGACCAATGTTTTGTGAAAGCTAATAAGGAAGGGCAGGGGTAAAATAGGGCTTGAATTTCTCATCCTGTATCGACCAGCAAACTTCCCTCTGCAAGGCAGGTTCAAATCACAAACCCAAGAATGTTTGCATCCTAAGTGCTAGTTTGCTTCAGCCCCTAGTAACCTCAGGACTTGGCTTGAATATAAAGGTGGACAGCTGATCTGTTTTCATGAGTAAATATTGTCGGCCAGAAAACAGTTGGTGTCAGGTAATACATCTTTTTTTTAAGCTTTGTTTTATATTTATTTTTCATTTAGTTTTTATTGGGAATGGTTTCCAGTAGAACTCTTATTAGTTCTGCTTAGGTGTTTTTTGGGGGAGCCCTCTTTTCCATAGTGTAATTCCACTTAAGAGGTTGTCTAAAAGGTAGTCTTTTTAATTCATAGGAAGATTGTAATATCTGAGAGTAGTCAAATTAAGGATACAAACTTCCCACACCTTCCTGTTATGACAGATCAAAGCACAGAAAGGACAACCCTTGAAATCATGTAACGTTGGTCATTTCGATTTTTTGTACCTATTTTAAATTCTGTTAGTGTATTTACTTCATTGTAAATATTTTTGAGGGTACCTTTGTATTTTGCTTTTGACCTTGGTTCTGTGGTTTGGATGTCAACAACTTCCCTAAAAGCACCAGTATGTTAAGTTCTAATGTCATGACCCCAATATGGGTTATTCACCTTTAATCCTGTTTTCAGTCTCTATGTGTACAGCAATATTTTTAATAAAGAATTACAGAGAAGTTTGTCCTTTTGGGGGGTACCAGTTCATTTCACAAGGTTAAGTTTGTCTTATGTCCAGGATTTAAAAGGCCGAACATTTCCTGTGTGTTTGGAGGAAACGGTGGTGGCAGGTTTATTCATTCGTTTACCGGGTATCTGCTAAATGCCTACTTGGATCTATTTTGGGTACTGAGAATGCAGATACCTGTACTTGTTATTTATGAAGTACATAGTTCTACCCAAACGTTTCTATATAACACATGGCTTACAGTGTAGTTTAGGAAGAAGATATGGCTAGCCTCTGATTCAGTACTTGGGTAATTTACTGTACAGGTGAAGAGTACCCTTCCCGCCAAGTCCTCCGGAAACATTATTCAGACTATGAGGTAGGTTCGTTTTTGGTTTGTTTTTTTTTTCTTTTTTTAAATATTTTTTTTTAATGTTTGTTTATTTTTGAGAGCGAGACAGACAAGAGTGCTAGCGGGAGAGGGGCAGAGAGAGAGGGAGACGCAGAATCTGAAACAGGCTCCAGGCCTGGCCTGAGCACAGAGCCTGACCCCGGGCTCAAACTCAGGAATAGCATAGCGAGAGCGCGACCTGAGCCGAAGCTGGACGCTTAACCCACTGAGCCACCCAGGCACCCCGAAGGTAGATTTTTTTTAATGGCAGAAACATTCATACTTGTTGAATCTGAGTACTTAGTGTTTATTGTGGTTATTTCCTGTACTGTATTGAAGTGAAAAGTTGAAAAACAGAATAGAAAGTGATAAGGGACTGGAGACCTAATTGAGGGGTACTTAAAGAGGAAGGAGGGTTTATTTTTAGCTGCAGGAACTAGTGAGTTGCTTTTAGAAATTCGGAGAAGAGCGAGAATAAGTGTAGAAGGGTCTTGAAAAAGAAAAAAAAAAAAAAACCCAGTGGATCCGGTGGCAAATCAGAATGACCACTGTAGGTTCAGGGGGAAGAAGGGAGACTAGTCTGCCTCGGATGGAGGATGTTTTGGGGGGATCTTTCTTTTAGATTTAGATTTCTTGAGGGAAAACACGAAACACATTAAAATATTGTGTAAGCTAGGCCAGTGTTACATCTGTTCAATGGGGATAAAATGGCTCTGTTGTTTTCACGGCCTGTGCTCTGAATGGTCAAAAACAGGTGTTTCCCCTTTCCTTCTACCTTTCGCAGGTGCACAGTTCGGGCTATGTCTGTAAAATGTCCTTCTGTACGAGTTTGGGGCAAGAGGGGCAGTGAAGAAAGACCTTTAAAACTCACGTCCTTAAAATTCGTTAAAAACAGTATGCATGGTGGTTAAGAAACCGGCTTGCCAGAACAAGATTCTGACATCCCACTCAGTGCAATGAATGCATCGGATTCGCTCATTCATGAAATATTTACCAAATGCCTGTTCTGTGGCAGGCACTGCCCTAGAGGAATCAACAGAACAACTCTAACCATGACAGACAGATCTTTCGGTTCCTACAGAGCTTCCGTTCTAGCAGGAAGAAGACAGAGTACGCGTAGAACGTTAAGAGGTAACAATGGCTATGGAAAGAGAGTAGAGTAGAGTCGAGTCAAGGACGTGGGTAGGGTTGCCAGATTTAGCGCACAAAAATACAGAACACGGAGCTGGATTTGAATTTCAGGTAAACCACGGGTCGCTTCTTTTTTAGCGTTAAGGGGGTCTCAAGTATTACATGGGACATGCTTGTCTTAAAAAGTTACTTGTGTGAAATTCAAATTTAATTGGTTATCCTGTGTGTGTTTAATCTTGCAGCTCTTGACGTGGGGAATGTGGTGGTGCTAGAATTTCAGATCGGATGATCTGGGTAGTAGGTCTTATGGAGAAGGTGGTATTTGAGCAAGGAGCCAGCCAGGTGGATATGGGAAGGAGAAGAATTCCAGGTCAGAGAATGTGCCAGGCATATCTGAGGAATGGCAAGGAGGCCAATGTGACTAGAGTAAGAGTAAGGGCCAATGGGACTAGGTGGGAAGTGAAATCAGGTAACGGGGAAGGGGGTGGTGCTTTGTAGAGCATCGTAAGACCATGTTGGTGCTTACATGGAAAAGAGAAGAAAGGTTGTGAGGAGAATAACCTGGTACAATTAAAAAGGATCACTTTGGTTACTAGTTAGGAAGCTCTCGTGATCTTTCAAGTGAAAGATGATGGGGGTTTGGACTCGGGTGGCAGAGGTGGCACGAAGTGACTGGATTCTGAATATATTTAACTTCATTTATTATTCTTTTTTAAAATGTTTATTTTTTCGGAGAAAGAGTGCAAGCGGGGCAGGGACGGTGGCGGGGAGGGGCTGTGCGACGCAGAATCCGAAGCGGGCTCCAGGCTCTGAGCTGTCAGCACAGAGCCCACACGGGGCTCGAACTCACGGACTGTGAGATCATGACCCGAGCCGAAGTCGGACGCTCAACCGACTGAGCCACCCAGGCGTCCCTTTTTTTATTCTTTAAGTTTATTTATTTATTTTTAGAGAGCGGGTCAGCAGGGGAGAAGCAGAGAGGAGGAGACAGAGAATCCCAAGCAGGCTCCATCCTGTCAGCACAGAGCTGAACACGGGGCTTGATGTCACAAATTGAAATCAACACCTGAGCCGAAATCAAGAGTGGGACGCTTAACTGACTGAGCCACCCACGTGCCTGATTCTGAATATGTTTTAAAGACTGAGCCAAAAGGATGTCCCAGTTATTGGATATGGAGTGAAAAAAGAAGTCAGAGTCACTGTTCCGATTTTGACCCTCTGCTGGGCAGGACGGAGGATTCTATTAAATTGGAAGAGAGCGTTCTAGAAAAGGGTGTGTTTGGAGGGTGGGCAAGAAGGACACAGGAGCGAGGAAAGACAATTGGGAGTTTGGTCTGACCTGTTCAGTTTAAGATGTTTACTACGCATTTGTTGTGGCTGCTGGCTGTTTTTAATGAGTGACTCCAGACTTAATGGCCTAACACAACAACCGTTTTGTTGTTCTCAGGAATTCTGTGGGTTAGGAGTTTGGACAGGGCACAGCTGGGATGGCTTATCTCTATTCCATTGTGTTTGGGGCCTCTGCTGGGAAAATTTCAGTGGTTGGGGGCTGAAATCATTCCGATCTGGCACCCAGACTGAATGACTTAAAGGCTGGGCTCAGCCGGCGACTGTCCGTGGAAGCACCTACACGTGGGCCCACCATGTGGCTCAGGCTTCTCCAGTCACGGCCACTGGGTCTCTAGCGGGAGCTTTTGGAGAATGAGTGTACCAGGAGCCTCGGGTGGAAAGGGCATGATCTTTTCTGACTTGGCCTCGGGGCCATGCAGTGTCACTTCTGCCACATTCTGTTGATCGCAAGTGAGTCACAAAGGCTTGTCTGATTCTAGGGGAGAAGAATTCGATGGGGAAGTGGCAAGAGCATGTTGCCAAAGGTCATGTGGGATGGGAGATTGTGGTCGCCACTATTTTTGGAAAATACGGTCTGCCGCAGCCTAAGAGATGCTCAATTTAATATTGGCATACAAGTGAGTTTGGAGTCTGGGGGAGAGATCTGCTTTGCACGTGTAGTTTGCAAGTCATTATACAGATGTCATTTAAAGCCCTGAACTTGGTTGAGATCATGAAGGGAGTTAGCATAACCGGAGAGGAGACGAGGTCCAAGGACAGAGCCCTGGGGGAGTTGGAACAGTCAGTGCTCAAAGGTCAGAGAAGAGAGAAGAGAAGTTAAGAGGGATGGAAATGACCAGTGAAATAGGAAGAAAAATGTTTGATGTCCTGGAATCAAAGTAAAAAAGGTATTTTCAAGAATAAGGGTCAAATTGATGAGTCAACAAAGATTGAGACCGAAAATTGGCTGTTGCATTTAGCAATTTGCAGGTCACTCGTCACTGGCAACCTTATCAAAAGCGGTTTCAGTGAGTGACACTGAAAGCCAGGTTTGAGTGGGTTTCAGAGTACTTGAGGGGGTGAACTCGGAAATGGAGACTGACTACATCAAGGAATTTTGCTGTAAAGAATAAAGAAATGGGGCGGTGGCTGAAGAGGCAAGTGGGGATGAAAGGTTTTGTTTGTTGGTTTTTGTAACATGGGAGGGGTAAGAGCATGTTTGTGTGATCTGATGGGAGAGGGACACATTGATGGGGGGTGAGGGAGCGGTGAATTGCTGGAGTTGTGTCCTTGAGTACAGGGAGGAATCAGGCGTGCCGGGACAGGTTTTGGATGGACCCTCCAGAAAGGAAGGCAGAGCATGTGGCTACAGGTGCAGGCCGGTGGTAGATGTGATGGTGAGATTTTGAAGTGCTCTTTGGATTACTTCATTCAGTCTCCCCATCGATGTGGGCATAACTAATAGTACCAATCACATTGGATTGCTTTGGAAATTGAGTTTTATTCCTCAAAGCACTTAGACTAGCTGCTGGCACGTGATGTGGATATATTTTCGTCTGAGAGGAAGCCCATACTCTCTTAAATTGGTCATCCGTGAAAACTGTGGCATTAAATGTTTTTTCCTTTTAATAACCTTGTATCGAAGAATAGTACACACATACAAGCTTGCGGATAAGTTCATAGTTCCATGAAGTATCACAAAGTGAACACACCTGTGTACCACACCCAGCTCAAGGAATAGGGTATTTGTGGCCTCTGGTTGTTTTGGTTTTGTGTTTTTCCCCCTTAAAATATCCTTCGTTGAGAAAATAGAAGGTTAGTCATCCCTGCGTTGGAACCCAGGATATTTTTGTAAAATTTCCTGGCCTGTGAAACCCAGAAGTCTGGTAGTATGTTTAACACTGACGAGTCCGATAAACCTTACTGGGAGATCCTTCTGCTGGAGAAAAGGGGAAAAAAACAATTCCCAAATGTCCTGTAAGTTTCCAGAGTCATGAGAAAATTTCTGAACCAATTCCTCGAGCATTCTTCGAATCATGTGCTTAAATGAGTGACTTTACTCTTATGTTATGAAAACCGATACTGTTTCTAAAGGATTTCTGATTCACGAAGATAAAACGCCGTGTGCCCTCTTCGGTTAACCACAAATTTACCAGGGGGAGTCGTTTTTTCTTTTTCTTGCCTTTGTCCCCAAAAAAGTAGACCTGTTTTCCCACATATGTCTCCAATCTAGTTTCTGCGTGATGTTTTCAGGAAGGTGACGGTATGACCACTTACGAGGACAATTTGTTGGTCACTTACTCCATGTCTGTCGGTGATGATTGTGTCGACGACGTAATTCACAGAAAACAGTATGTGGCTAGTGTACTTTTCTTAGGGAAGCTCTCGTGTCTCAGGCTTCTGCCTAATTATTCTGTATGGTTTCCTGCGTACGACCTCTAATATACACACAGACGCGCGCGCACACACATCCTGTAATTATGGTAATCGTTTCTTAGCTGAAAATTAGTGTTGGGGAAAACCCGCCTCTTCTTTCATTGAGGGTACCTCCATGTGCAGCCAGTGCTTGTACTCGGTCTGTACATTTCACTTCTAATTGTATTCATTTTAGTGTTTTGTTTTCTGGGCGATGTGCCTGGTTTGTGGTTTTGATTTACTGTTTACAGCACCCTGATGGTTTAGAGCAGCATCTTGTGGTACTGAGAGAGGACTCTGCCCCTCTCTTCAGAGGGCTTGCTGGATTTTCCTTGTGCTGTGTTTCACTGCTGGTATTTAAGGAGATGCCCCAGGACACCGGCCCTCCACCCCCAAGGAAAAACCTGTGACCCCCCCCCCCTTTTTTTCCTCACGTATAAGCAAGTTGGAGAAAACAGGTAGATGTTTTCAGAAGTTAATTTTATTATATGAAGATAGCATACAAAATACATTCATGGTGACTAGAGATGTAGGACCAAATTAAGTCTTACTTATATCTGCAGCATATATTCTTGTTTGTATAAAAGTAACTTTAAAATTCCAGTTTCCTTAAATAGTCACGCACAACACACACACACGTATATACACATACAGTTACTACCACTGTCAGTCCAAGTTGCGCTCCTTTTGCAATGAAAAGGGACTGGCAAGTATCTGTTCGTGTTTGACATTCTTTACGGGCTGGGAAACCAGGCACAGCTAGAAGACCTACATAACATTTTTTTCAGGGTTTGGACAAATTTGTTTCACGAGCTAAAACCAAGGTCTGAGCATCGCTTCTTAGACTTAACTAGATACAGACTTCCATATGGTTTCAGTCCCGTTCCACCCACACTGTTACACATACATGCTCTCACAAATCCTGAAAGGACTGTGCCAACTATGTTTGTCATAAATGCCAAATGGTTCTAATAATACCATGGGTTAAGGAGTGTTTCAGTTTTTAGTGTTTAACATTCAGTGCTGGTTAAAGAACCAGTCTGTGGCAAGCACGTTGCAACTGGGTGGACTCATGACTGCAAGCTTCCGTTTTCCTTTCTGTGTTAACACTCTAGATGGAACCGTCTTGACCAATGGACTCACGTAGGCTCTAAACCTGAGTCTTTGAAGCAGCTGAATTAACATAAATTCTGAAGATTTTTTTTTTCTTTTGGAAAGATGGTATCACTGAGGTCTTTGAACAATTAAGAATTAATTAGGTTATCAAAATCAAGATATTGTACGTATAGTTAAGGTTTTTGTTTTCACTCATTGCTGGATCCTTATCGGATATGAAAAATGGGCAAAGCTGATTGAGGTCTTCTTTTCTTTTCCCTGTTGAACCTCCTTCTGGTTACCTCATTGATACTATCACCGACTGTCACAGGTGGTTTTTGTGCACATGAAGACGAGGAAGAACAAAGCTTTTCCCCTCTTCTGGCCCTGGCCTGATTTTGTCTGGACTGGGGTCCTGGTGGAGAGGCCTGCCTCACTTCTCTGCTGGCCAGACGCTTCTCCAGCAGAACCCCCACCGGAGCACCTGCTTCCTTCCTTTTGGGGTGTGCTGACTGTCCCGTCTCTTTAGACTAAGAACCTTGACACAGGAATGTGACACACAGGGAAGGAAGTAAAGATTCTCCTATTATATTTCAGGTTCTAGAGTTAAGTTACTTGCCTAAAGGGAAGCACACTCTTCTCTACCAGAAGCAGCAATTCACTGTTAACCTGTCCAGCTTTGACTGGCTTTAGAAGGTACATACGTCCTAAATACACAGCATCAGAGCCTGCTGAGAGTTCCAGGGTCTTTAAACCCTGAAGAGTAGGCACCCTTTTGTACCCTGTCTCCCTATTTCCATCATTCTCAGACCCAAGGCAAGGGCCAAAGCAGATGAAGAGAGGCTTTTCTCCTATTGATGGCTCAATAACTAATATCCTGAGTCCCAATTCTAAAAGTATCTTGCATAAATTACATATCACCTTTTTTCTCCAGGAGCATAAAGTGCTTAATAAACATTGGTTAATACTCTTCCACATCTTTCCAGTAGACCAGCATGAGATTGTAGAATCCCCATTAAAAAGGAAACATGATTGGCTTCCTCTCCTCTGGGCCCCAACTGTTCCCGCGAGTTGGTTTGGTTTGGGTGGTAAAGAGATGGGGTTTTTACTGTGCTCATCCTGCTTTCGCTCCACCTATCCTGGTTTTGGTACAGAGGAAACCCTCCGCAGGACTCTTTGTTTTCATCCTCCTCAGCTTCCGTTTATAACTAACTGGACAAAACAGGTTAGTGTAAAAAAAAAAAAAAAAAGTGTCTTGATTATATATTAATACTCAAAATAGAATCTGACAACATTTTTTAAAATGTGGCTTAAAGCCCCACAGGTAACCCTAACAGACCAAACCCGTTCCAGTGAGCTTACTCTGAGCAATCTGCTAAGTGCAAGGCCATGGTGCCCGTGGAGCCAGCCGAGCTCAGGGTGAGTTTTCAGTGTATATTGCCAGAGGGGCCTGCAGTCCGGGCTCAGATCTGAGCACCACGCTCCGTGCTAGAAATTTTAAAATGTGCCATATGTGGGAATGGGCACAGATCCAGTCCCATAGCTAACGTTTTAAAATTTGTAGTTGCCAAAAAGAAAAAAATTGCTTGTCCTTTACTTGCCTGCTGGAATCCAGAAAATGTCCCCTCGTGTCTCTGTCCTGTCTGCTCCCCAAGGTGGGTTCTCAGTGTGGACCGGGTTTGGTCCGGGTCCGGAAGCCATTGCAGTGTCATGGGGGACAGCCCTCACCTACTCCCTTCCCGTGCAGGACGGCGCCAATTCTCCCCAGTGCTTTTGTCCTCCTTGCTCGCTTCTTCCTTTCTCCCTTCTCCTCCTCCTTCCCCGGAAGTTGCATCTGCTAGAGGACCCCAGAGACACTGCGCGGGCCGGCTTACGGCTCGTTGCCTCCCGGTTCCAGGGTGCTGGTGGCTGGCCCCGTGGAGTCCATGCTGCCTCGCATGATCGGTGCATCTCCTGAATCATTGAACGCCCTGCGGGCTCGGGGGCAGGAGCAGGTAAGTCATTGGGCTTGGAAATAAGGGTCTCTCTAACACACTGAATTAACGTGAGGATTTACCAGTGGTGTTCTTTACTTATCACTATTACTCTATCTGGGGTTACATTCTTGTTAGTCAAAAAGAAAAAGAAGCACTTATTAAAAAAAAATCACAAAAGGCAGCTTGCTCCTGTGGAAAGGTAAAGGTGTACACGTATGTATGTGTCCTACTGGCAAAAGCTAGTTTTCAGGGGGTATAAATACTCGCGTGGTTCTAGAAATAAGGCTACGTGTCGAACTTTTAGACAGGCGGGGTGGAATATAGGACCACCGAGTTGTAGTCTGGGGGAGGAGAACAGGACGAAATCTTCTTCTCCAGCTCTGAGTTGTCGTATGTGAACCTGCGCCTGCCTTTGCTGGTGTGCCCGCACCTGGGATGGCAGACAGTAGGCCGCATGAGGTCGGAGAGCCCCGACTCCTTACTTTTACTGGTTACTCTCAAGCTAAAGAAAGGAAAGAAAAGAAAACACATGCACAAAATTGATTTCTTGGAAACAAACGCTGATGTCCGTCCGCTCTCTCCCGTCGGGTCATTTGCTCACGGCTGTTCTACAGCTGACGGTTATCGAGCCCCATCCCCACCTCCGGGCAGATGCCCTCTGTCCTAAAGCTGCACGCTGCCCCTCTACTCCCAGCTCGGTGGCAGCCGGCAGAATGACGTCTTCCACTGGCCGGGGGGGCGGCAGACTGTGTGACCAGGTACCGCACATCCGTCATCTCAGGTGGAAAAGGCCTCCAGGACACTCATGGCCCTCCCCTGTCCTTAGACCAGTTAGCTACCATCGTGGGCTGAAAAATGCTCCCGCCTCCAGAATCCCTGGAACCTGTGACTGGCACTCGAGATGGCAGAAGACTGAATATTCTCTTCCGGGGTGAGAGAGGTGGTGGAGCGGAGGATCTGCGGAAGAGGAACTTAGCCTGCGTTATCCAGGCGGACCCTGAGCCCCACCACATGTGTCCTTGTGAGAGAGGGTGATGGAGATGCACAGCCACACGCAGAAGGCGGGGGGGGGGGGGGGGGGGGGGGTGGAGCAGAGACCCGTGGCCACGAGCCACGGAATGCCCAGAGACACCAGGAGCTGGAAAAAGTGAGGCATGGATGCTCCCTCCGCCTTCCAGAGGGATCGTGGCTCTGCCAGTACCTTGATTTGGGGCTTCTGGCCTCCAGAACTACAAGAGAGTACGTTTCCCTCGCTTTAAGCCACCAAGTTTGTGATCGCGTGTTACAACAGCATCAAGAAATGAATAGAGCTTCATACAAAAAGGTTAGTGCGGTTGTCTCCCCGTCATGTTTGTGTTCTAGAAAGCTTTTAAGTTACGGGACTCTATGTCACTAGCAAGGCTCAAAGGAGAAACTTGCTTCTGGTTCTGTATTTTGCATCCAGCATAAGATAGATAAACAAGAAAGAAAAGCTTGTCTTGTCCATTCATGTTTGTTTGTTGAGAGAGGATATGCAAGTAAGCCTGCAGGGGAGAGAGGGTGGGGGCAGCGAGAGCAGCAGGGGCTCATCGAAGCAGGACTCGAGTTCACCCGAAGCGGGACTCAAACTTAACGAACCGTAAGATCATGACCTGAGCCAAAGTCCGATGCTTACCCCACTGAGCCACCCGGGAGCCCTCACGTTTGTTTCTTAATAGCTGGGATGAGAACGAGGAAACCTGACGCGCCACCACAGTTAGGTTGGTTCTGGACGAACACGTCCAGCATTCTCTTTTTAAAAATTTTTTTATTTTGAGAGAGACAGAGAGACAGAAGCCCAAGCAGGCTCCGTGCTGTCCGTTTCAGGGTTTGAACTCACAAAACACGAGATCATGCCCTGAGCCGAAACCCAGAGTTGGATGCTGAAGCGACTGAGCCACCCAGGCTCCCCAACATGCATTATCTATATTTTTAATCTCTGGAGGGTGCAATCGTTTTCCTTCACAAAGATCTAGGTAAGTGTTCCAAAGTAGGAAACAAAAGGTTGTGGTATCCTGCTTCCTTTCCTCCTGTGTATACTTATTCTTTGTGAGGGTCCCCTAATCTGTTACCCTCTGAGGGGACTCCACTCTGGGATCATCATTGTGCTTATGTTAACAGGAAACTATGCAGATGTTTGCCTGGCCATGTTCCTACCCTTTGGATTTATATCACTCAGAGAGGCATTTGGAGCGATCTTTTGACTTAGATCAAGATCAGCAAACTACAACCTGTGGGCTGGTCACCTGCATGCTTTGTTTTGTTTTTAAGCAGCTTTATTGAGATACAGTTCACTGTTTAAAGTGTCCAGCTGAGGGGCACCTGGGTTGCTCAGTCGGTTACGCGTCTAACTTCATCTCAGGTCAAGATCTCATGGTTCGTGAGTTCGAGCCCTGTGTCGGGCTCTGTGCCGACAGCTCAGAGCCTGGAGCCTGCTTCCGATTCTGTGTCTCCCTCTCTCTCCCCCTCCCCTCTTGCACTCTGTCTCTGTCTCTCAAAAATAAACATTAAAAAACATAAAGGGTCCAGCTGAATGGTTTTTAGTATATTCATAGATGGTGCAACCATCAACACAATTGATTTCAGGCCATTGTCATCCCCCAAAACCCATACCCATTAGCATAGCCAATTGCCCTTCTCCCACACTTCCCACCCCCCGCCCTAGACAACCACTGGTCTACTTTCTTTCCACAGATCTGCCTGCGCCCGGCGTTTCATGTGAATGGAAGCCTACCGCATGTGGTCGGCGGTGACTGGCTTCGTTCACTTAACAACGTTTTCAAGGTTTGTCCACGTTGTAGCATGTACCAGTACCTCGTACTTTTTTATTGGCAAATAATACTCGATCGTATGAGTCTACTGCATTTTATCCAGCAACTGAAGGACATTTGGCTTGCTTTTACTTTGGGTCATTATGAACGATGCTGCTACGAACATTTGCGTACAAGTTTTTGCGTGAACGTTAAGTTTTCCTTCTGTTGGGTGGGTGTGTACCTAAGGAGGGCAACTGCTGAGTCACAGAGTAACTCTAATTAACCTTTTTGATTAAGAACGACCAGACCGTTTCCCCAAGTGGCCAGACCGTTTTACATCCCCACCAGCAACGCACAGGACTTTCATCACCTCCAACTTTTTGGTTCTAGCCATCCTAGTGGGGGGTGAAGCTGATTTGGATTTTCCTGATGACCCGTGGCCTTAAGCATCTTTTCTTGTGCTCATTGGCCACGGCTACCTGTTTTTGTAAATACAGGTGATTGGAACACAGCCACAACTCCTTGTTTATACGTTGTTGATGGCTGCTCTTACACTACAGTGGCAGGGTTGAGTAGCTGTTTTGTGTGTGGGTCCTGAAGAAAAGACGGTCAGGTTCTTGACTTTGGGGTAGACAGGGCAGGCGTTTGAACGCGGGAAGGAAGGAATCCCTGATGGATAGTTTGCCTGTCCAGTGCTCTTCCCAGGCAGAGACTAGCACAGAGAAGCCGAAGTGACAGCAGGGCCAGTGGAATAAAAAGCCGGAGCCTAAGTAATTCCAACGGTACTTGCCGACGGCCACTGTAGGGATGGAATGCCAGGATCCAACAGGAAACGAGCTTTCGTTTGGAAGGGTTGGCGTCTCAGGATGGCATGTCTTAGTACCGGAAAACAGGGCTGTGACGCTTCCTGTACAGATTTTGCCAGCCGAGGCTGTAATCGTAGGCTAGCTCCCCTCCCCGCCCCCACGAGCACGTCTCCATCTGACTTAGGCACTGTTCACAGGTGGGCATGTCAGGCTCCTTCCAACTGAGTCACTGTGCCTCACGCGTTTGGACTGCCTGTCTCTGTTGGGAGTTTTCTGCATGTTTTCACTTCTTAAGTCCCAGGCTTCCTTCTCTGCTCTGGTGCTCATGGCCCTGATTTTATACCCTCTTTCTTGCCCTTCTGAGGGGGAAAAGAGTGCTTTTCTGCAATGCCTGGACACTGTAGTTCAGGAAGGCAAGTAGCCCTCAAATGTCCCCATTACATTTTCCCCAGCATCTTCCTTCACACCCCTCCATCGATTGATCATAGAAAAGACCCCCCCCCCAACTTCCTTACTCAATCTTCAGTGAGGCCTTGGGTTTGCTCTCAGCCCAGGTGAAGCGCTTCAGCAAGGGGGAGGCCAGCAGAGAGCCACTGTCCATCTGGTAATCCTGGTGGGGAGGGGGGAGGAAAAAGGGTTACACTTCTTGCCTCACCCAGAGGGGGCCACGCTGAGTGGGGGGGGGGGGGGCGGGGGATAATACTTGGCTGCGCACTCAAAGTCACCCCAAGCTCTGTCCTCACCTGCCTATTAAGACAAAGCATTTTCTCCATAGGGGGCAAATCTACATTTTGTTGCAAGCAATGCCTATTATTCCCAGTGACTTGGAGGCCCTGCTTCCCGAAGGGGAAGGAAATGCATTTAAACACAAGGGAAAACTACAAGTAACAGGTGAGCATTTTTTATAGTAAACTTTTACACAAATTATCGCCTACATATACTAAAACGAATTTTGGCAGATGACTATCGTCTACGGGCATGCTGTTCTCTGGTGGCCACACAGAAGATGCACCACACAAAAAATTCTGAGAAATTGGAGCGTCTGGGTGGCTCAGTTAAGCATCTGACTCTTGATTTGGGCTCAGGTCATGATCCCAGGGTTGTGGGATCACACCCCGTGTTGGGCTTTGCACTGAGCTTGGAGCCTGCTTGAGATCTTTCTCTCTCTCCCCTGCTCACTCACTCTCTCTCTCTCTCAAAAAAAAAAAAAAAAAAAAACCAAAACAAAACAAAAACAAACAACAACAACCAAGAAATTATGAAGACATGGTTTAAAAATCAGTTTTTTTTCTTATGACTCCTATGGAATTGTCAGACCCTCAGCTGTCATGGTTTCCAGCACAATTCCATGTTTTTTAATGGATTTTTTTAATGTTTTATTTGCTTTTGAGAGAGAGAGAGAGCACAAGGTGGGGAAGGACAGCCAGAGAGGGGACAGAGGATCTGAAACAGGCTGAGAGCGGAGAGCCCGACGCGGGGCTCAAACTCAAAAACCGTGAGATCATGACCTGAGCCGAAGTTCGGCGCTCAACCAACTGAGCCCCCCCCGGCCCCCATCAACATTCCATTTTCTCTCTGGTTCATCCTTAGCATCGGGTTTTAGGCAGGTCTTCCCTACTGTGCTAACGCAGCATTCCCAGTGAGTGGACTCTTTGTTCCTGCCACCCTTGAGTCTCCCTTGGGTTGTGTTTGTGTCCTTGATCATCAGTAGACAAGCCTAAGCAAGCCAAGGAGCTTGCAGTCCCCACTGAATCCCGGTGGGGAGGGTTGAGGTTGAGAGAAATGTTTTGTGTTTTGCTCAGTGTCGTTCCCTAGCACTTAAAACCAAAGCAGAAAAACAAAATTTCCAGCTACTTTTGTATGACTGGAATACTTTTGTATGACTTATTTGTCATGTTTTTAAATGTTTTGATCACTTTCTCCTCTTTATCTAGTGCGTTTGAGAAGCTTTTGGTGCTTTTTAATCTCCAGGCCACTGGGTTTGTGGCCATCACCTTCACACCATGGCGGGTTTCCCAGGCCCTTTATGGGACGTGGGCATCACCCGTGCTTCTCAAACTTCACTGTTCACATCCGTCCCCTGGGGACTTTGTGACAGTGCGAAGTCTGACTCCGGGAGTGTGGGTGGGTCCTGAGATTCCTCATTCCTAGCCCGTTTAGTGGCAACCGTACTTACCTGGCCTGGAGATGACTTTGAGTGTAAGGGTCTTGAAGCAAAGTGTACTCTTGCCCGGTTTTCCCTCGCCTCCCCTTACTCTCTCAACCTCAAGGCCCAGAGCTTCCAAGTACAAGCTGGGTGGGGCCTTGGGTTTGCCAGGTTGTTCCGGATTACTTCTCCCATCGTGGCTGGGGAGGAACGTGGCTATTCAGCCTCTAGAACCCTAGTGGGAAGGGACGTAAGGCCGAGGTAGGCTACTCTTATGAGAGAGCTTTCTGTTAGATCAGGAAGACCCAGCTACTCACAGCTTTGGATTCCTCCATTAATCTGAAGACAGGGTTCCATCATCGATAGCTAAGAAGCTTAGAAACCCACCATGAAGTTATTGACTAAACTGTGACCGAAGGGACTAAATTATGACCAGGTGAGGACTTGGACCCTGGAGTGAATTCTAGGTCACTGTCAAAGTACAGAATTACCTGTTTTCACATCAGCTCCGTTTGGCTAAGTCTTGTCCCCGGAAATTGTTGTCTGAGCCACTCATTACTGACCCCTATGAACTGGGAGGCAGCAGGTTACTGGAGCTTGTGTTTGGGTAAGAGTCTGGCAAAGGGTCCTGCCATAGTGCACTAAGTAGGCTAATCCCATCACTTACATCAAAGATCGAGGTGGCGTTTGGCGAAAGTTCTTCAAAGGTTTTGATTCTCTCCAAGCTCAAGAAATTGAAAGCATTTACATATCTGAGGAAGAAGCAGAAGGATAATCAAGATAGGAAAATGCATCTAGTTTTTATTAGTCGGGGGACTATGGGCACTGTCTCCCAGCTGAGATGAACCAGAGTACTGGAACTTTCCTGCTGTGTTCTCCTGGGAATCCTGACAGTGGTGGCCACTTCCCCCTACGGCTGTCAATCCACACTGCACAGTTTTGGGCAAAATCCCATAGGGACCCTGGAGAGACTCAGCAGTGGTTAGGCCTGTAGTCCCTTGTGGAACTGGGGAAATGTCAGGCCCAGAAGAAACCCGAGTCATCTCGTGGTCTAAACGCCGTATCTTACAGAGCAGAGAAATGATGCCCAGCGAACGGGGGTGACTTGATAACGTGTAGCTGCCTACTTCTCCAAGGATGTGAGGAGACCAATGAAATGACCCCCCCAGGCCACACAGCTGATTTAATGGCTAGTCTTGTATATTCTGTTCTGGGATTACAGACTGGGAAAAATGGGTTGTAACTGTGTGTTTTCCCTATAACTACCTCCTGACCTTTTGTTGATGACCCACTAGGAAGGCTGGCAGAGATCTCCACCATCTGGCTCTTCCTCGGGCAAGTTCACCTACTGACGGAGTTTCTCAGTCTGAAACCCTGTCACCATCTGCAAGGCCCGATTTCTAGATGAGCGCTTCATTGGTCGAAGGCTGAGCAACCCCCTGAAAGGGCTCAAGCAACTTTGACAGCTTCCCTCCTTCATCTCTGACACAATCAGCTACTGCGAATGTGTTCGGTGTGACCTAGTTTTCTTGTCTTTAAAAAGAAATGGGTGATTCATTTGTTGCAGCCTGTTGGGCTGGTCACGGAGAGGGAGCAGTGCCACCGACATGTAACCCATTACCACAAATCGGGGCTGGTCACTGGACTTCTCGGCCTGTCACAGATGGCTGTCAGTCTTTTCAGACTGGCCCAACCCTTAGCTATGCCTCCCCTGGTCACCTGCCCAGTTTGGCTGAACTGAGGTCAAAGCTCTGGGGTTGTGCCTGTTGCAGATGAAGACGCTAGAAGGCCCATAGGATAGTCTTAAACACCCTAAACATAGTCCTAACTGCATGGAAACGAGGACGCATTGTTAAAATACCTGGGTCACAGACTCTATTCTGCCACTTTCTAGGCACACAGTTTTGGCACGCTATCTTCCATGGAGCCTCAAGGGCCCCATTTGTGTAACGGTAATAGTAATATCTACCGTATAGTATTGTTTTGAGCATTAAAGGAATTGATGCTTTGTACAAAGAGCCCAGCACAGTCCCAGACCACGCACAGCATCAGTGCTGAATGTGTATGATACACACGTAACCATTAGTAGCGATGTTTGATTCATATGTGACTGTTGGCATTGATGTGGGATGGTCATTGGTAATGACGTGTTGACACACGTATAATCGTTAGTACTGAAGAGCTGATCCCCGCCCAGCACCCAGTGGAGACACCGAATCCATACATTTTCCCTTGTCCCTTCTCCAATTTTCCTCTACAGTAATGAATGGTATGTTAGTGTATCTAGTAAGAAAAACAAATTATTTTATCTGAGGTCTCATGAAAAAAAAAAAAAAAGTCTTTGGGGAAAAAAAAAAGATGTAAGATTATTCTAAATAAGAGTCAAGAGGGGCACCTGGGTGGCTCAGTCGGTTAAGTGTCCGACTTCAGCTCAGGTCATGATCCCACAGTTCGTGGGTTCGAGCCCCGCGTCGGGCTCTGTGCCGACCGCTCAGAGCCTGGAGCCTGCTTCAGAGTCTGTGTCTCCCTTTCTCTCTGCCCCTCGCCTGCTCACACTCTGTCTCTCTCTCTCTTAAAAATAAATAAACATTAAAAAAAAATTTTTTTAATAAGAGTAAAGAAAATGCAATGTACTGTTCTTGATTGGATCCTGATTTATTTTTTGTTTTTTCTTAAGGTATAAAAGACATTTGGGGAACTTACGGAAACCTGAATATTTAATAATATTAAGAAACTATCAAGGGACGCCTGGATAGCTCAATTGGTTAAGTGTCTGACTTCGGCTCAGGTCATGATCTCATGGTTCGTGGGTTTGAGCCCTACTTTGGGCTCTGTGCTGACAGCTCAGAGCCTGGAGCCTGGTTCTGATTCTGTGTCTCCCTCTCTCTCTGCCCCTCCCCTGCTCATACTCTGTCTCTCTCTCTCTCTCTCAAAAATAAATAAACATTGAAAAACAAAACTACCAATTTTTTTCTGTGTGTGATAATTTTGATGTGGTAACACAGGAGAAAGATCTTACAAGATTTAGGGTAGAACGTTATAACGCCCGAAGCTCTCTTTCAAAACAGCTGGGCAAAAAGAACCACATACATGCAGAGTATATGCGTAGAGACAAAATAGGGCAAAATGTTAACTGTGTTTGAATTTGGGAGGTGAGCTTTTTTTTCTATTTGAAAATTTTATAATGTAAAGCTGAGGAAGGAAAGAAATCTTACCTGACATTATCAGAACTTCCTGAATTAAACTGTGGAGCTGAAATATCTTCCTTGAAGAAGTCATCAGAGAAGGCACGAGACGAGTATGAAAACCCGCTATTTCCTGTCAGTATGGCATTTAGTGGGATATAGTCTTTACCATCCTAAAATACCAAAGACAGAGCTTTAATTGTACAGATTTCTATTTCAGCCTATTTCTGTGAAACATATCAGCTTCCACTATGTCATGTCCACAATCTTTCTTGCGTTTGGGGAAGATAATTCTGCGTGCACACACATTTTTTTTTTTAGCTTCTGATCTCTGCTATTAGCAGCTCTTAAGACAACAAATAAAATACCTCCCCCCTTGACTTACATTCAAAGGCGTATCAGAATATCTTCTGATATTCTAGATTAGGTTAGCTTTACCTGTTGTACATTTGCCTGGAGCAAATCGCCTAGTTTTTCCACAAGTTCTGCAAATCTTGGCCTTTCTTTTGGGTCTTTGTGCCAGCAGTCCAACATGATCTGATAGCTGTTGAGGGAAAGCACGGTAGAAATAGCTGGAGAGCAGTGGTGATGGTGTAGACTGCCCCACACATCAGCGACGTGACGGGTGTCGTCCTACAGATAACGGTTCTGCTTCCTGCGGCTTATGATCCTTGCCCTCACTTTTGGATTTGGGCCTGCAGCACCCCTCCCCCCCGCCCAGGCTGTTTGGGCCGGGGTCCTACCGGTGGTGGGAAACGTGTCTAGAAAGGCAGACTAACAAACCCCGCCCTCCAGATCCCGTCACCACCCAAGTTTTTTGGAGGGCTTGTGGTCTCTGCAGAGGGGAAGACATAAGCTCTTCTTGAATAGAGCAGAGGTACTGGAAGGAAAGCACAGTGTCTACTTGCAGTTGGGTGTGCGGCATGGGGCTCCTCCCCTCATGTTCAAAGGCATGGCAATGTCCTTCAAGGTAAAAGTTAATGTAGACACAGATTCTGTGTCTCTGAAGCAGGCTCCAGGCTCTGAGCCATCAGCACAGAGCCTGATGTAGGGTTTGAACTCAGGAACGGTGAGATCATGACCTAGACTAAAGTCAGAGGCTTATTGACCAACTGAGCCACCCAGGAGCCCCTGGCTTGGGCTGCTTAATAAGGATGCAGTAGGTCTAGGGCCCCCCAGTTCCGTTACTGAGCTCAGCAGCAGAGACTGGTCGAGAAGGCACTGCATACAAGACTCATGCCACCTCCAAAGGGTGACAGTCTGTGTCAAGTGTGAAGAGTCCCTTGGGCTGCAAGCAGGTTGCTTCCATGTGGAGGATCCCCTCTCCCCCCCGCCAACCCCAGCATTTCAAAGCAGCCATTACAAACTGGCCTCCCACGCTTCTCAGGGCACTGGGTACAGGTCGGGAAACGACTGTCTTAATATTCCAGAAACCAAATCGTGTCCTGGGGTTTAAACGTCAACAGGGTTCCTCTATGATTCTTCTCCTCTGACCTTTGAGATGTAAAAGTGGGCCCTTCTCTGGGCCGCGTCGAGAGGATACAGGTCCCTGCCTGCCCCCGTCCCTGGAAAACACACAAAAGAGCACCCTGCACAGACTGGCTTACACATTTACTCTCCTTGGGTGCTCTGCTCTCCTCAAGGGAAGTTTGCTGTCAGTCATCTCTTCCCTCGAAAGATCATCTGGGCCAGAGAGGGCTCTGACCAAGATGGATCAAAAGCTGAATGTGCTCAGAATTTGGAACTGGATCAGAACCCGGCTGTTGGCGCTATGTGGGCAGGGACCACATCTCGACCCCCGTCACCTAGCTCAGAGCCTGACATATAAGCGCTCCAGTACTGATAAGGGAGTCACCCGAGACAGCAAGGCTTCCTTCCATGAATCCTTAATCATCTTGCAGATATTACTTGTAGTGCTGGGACCTGGGGGTTCCTGGGAAAAGCCCGAGAACCCCACCACGCTGCCGCCTCTTAGACATGTGCTTTCAGTCTCCACCAGCCTCTCCCAGCTGGGATATCCTTCTTTGGTTTCAAAGTATACGTGAGGTGGCCAACACAGACAGCAGGAGTACAGGCAGGTCACGAAAAGAGAAAAGAACACGATCAGGAGGACGGGAAAATAAAGACAAAAGGCAAAACCACAGGCAATGCTGATACCACAGAATTTATGTCCTGCCTCTGAGTAGCTGGAGACGGGCAGCGCTCCAAGCTTCCAGGCAGCTGGTGAAAAGAAGGAATAATCGACGACGTGATGCACGCAAGCCAAACGTTAAAAACACACCAGTCACTTGGAAGAAGCATGGCTCTTCCTAGAACCGAAATCCGAAAGGAAGCGGTCCCAGACACCCCTCAATCAATGGCAGGGTTTCCATCCAGCAAACAATGACTCCACGGGACCGTCTTGTACCCTTGTCTTTCAATGTTGGCCAAAGCCTTAACGGCAAGAATCCCAGTCAGCGAAAACAATTCTGAGAGGCAAGACACTGCGGTCCGGGTGCGAGTGGCTCTTTAGGTGCCCAGGGGAGTAGTGACCCCATGTGGTCATCAGACCCCCTCCGTGGATACCGGGCTTCAAAAGCAAGCCGTGCCAATACTTGGATGGTGGAGCTGAGGTTTTACTTTCTCCGTACCCAGCAAGTAGATCTCCTAGGTCTTTGACAAAGGGACTGGGGCTCACAAAGATGTCTTGTCTGAATGGCAAATTCTCCTGCCTTTGTCCAAACTGATGGGTCAAGACTGTACTCAGAAGATGATTCTGGCTCTCCCCCACCCATGTAAGTCATCCACTGTATCTATTCTACCTAAGTCCTAGGGGGTGCGGTGGGGGGTCAACTGGTCCCAAGAGTTGTGAAGGCCAATGTCGACCTCCTGAGGCTCACTTTGCAGACACGTAGGAGACTGGGAGTGAGGACGGGAACACAGGCTCTCTAACTCTGGGCCACTGTCCCTTCTCTCTGGGAGACCTAGGAGAGGGCCGCAGTGCCCAGCGTCCCTAACTATCCCTGACCGGCAGGCAGCCTCAGAGTGAGGACTCAAAGGCACTTGCTCCTTTCCGGCAACCCGGGTCAGCCTGCTCGTGGCCAAAGGTCTGAAGTAGCCTGAGACAGTCTGCAGTCTTGTACGATCTCCCTTTAAGTCGACACATTCCACTAATTTACTGAGACGGGTGCACAAACGTTTACCTGCATTGGCTGTGACGAACCCTGGCCTGCTCCGACCTTCCCACACTGGAGCCTAATCATCCAAAGCAATTTCTAGCAATAAACAATCTCGGAGGCTGTTGGAAGGATGTTAAATACATACACAGATCGTCTATCAAAGGTAGGCAAAGCAAGAAAGGCTTTTAAATAGAAGGGGGGAAGGGGTGGTTCCTGAGAGTAGAGGGTGTGCAGTCATGCAGGGCCCCCCCACACGCACCCCCCCACTGCAAAGCATCCTTTCACCGCTGAGCGAGCTGCCGCGAGGACTCTCCCCGGGTCCTCTCCGCCGAAACTAGCAAAAGGGACCACCTACAAACTACTTGCTGTTTTATTCTGATTCTTGGTTTCTGATTTCTAGTTTCCGCTCCTCTTGCCTAAAATCCAACGCGAATCATCTCAGCAAACACCAAAGGAAAATTCAAAAAAAAAAAAAAATTGGAAACATTCCTTGCTTATTTACTTATTGAAAGACATCTGATTCGACAGGCCCTGGGCGAGGGACCAGCCACTCCGCGTCGAACGGTTTCCATCACTAAGTAAACAGGTTTAATAAAGAGACACCAGTTGCACCCGACCCAAGAGCCCTTCTTGAAACCAGCTGGGGGAAGGGCTTCCTTCTCAAGCTATCACCCAAGCTCCCAAGTGCATGCCACTTGAGGCCAAGTTCAGGTCACAGAAGCCTGTTCTGAGGGCTGCACTCTGTCCCCCACCCGGGCCTCCCACAAGAAGGAAATTACATCAGCTCTCAAATGCTGGAGAGTGGCTGGAGGCTGGAAGTCTAGCCTGCCCAGCAAACATTTCACAAAGCTGCTGCCTTTCAGAGTTTCTAAAACGCCCCGGCATCGGAGAGCCATCCTTTCCTCCACAGGCCGCGTGGGCTATAAGTGCCACCCGGGAGGGACTCATGTCAAGACCTGAAGCTTTGATCAAGTCCAAGGGGGTTTTCAGTCCAAAGCTGATAGGACTTTGTCCCTCTAGGGTCACTTTGGACCGGAATCTGGACAGATATTAGAACAGACCCGGCAGGTTTGTGGCTCTGGGCTCAGACTGCCTCCTTGGCAGTGTGGCTAACCATTTAGATGTTCCGTGCCTTGGTTTTCTTATCCGTAAATTGGAGATAATAGTTGTGCCTACGTTGAGGGTTGTTACGAGCATCAGGTAAGTTAATATATGTTAAAAGACACTTAAAACAGGGCCTGGCACTTGAGCACTAAATAACTACTTAGTTAATAAATATTAGACATTACCTAATACTGGCTGCAATTATGATTATGGTTAGTAATGGAGAACCAGTCTTGTGATTATGAGATCATATGAAAAGTGGAAATATTCGAAGCATGAGTGGACATATTACAGAAACCTCTTTTCTAAGGCATGTGGGGTATCTTTCTAATTTAACAGTCCCGTGAGCCAGGGAAATCAGTTCAAAAGACTGGCTTCTAAACGTCTCCTCTGCTACCTGGTTGACAGAGGACAAATCACTTCTGAGAGGATTAGCTTCATTACTCATCAAATTCAGAGGAGAACATCTGCCTGTCTGCCCCTCAAGGTTTCTAGGAATTTCAGATGAAACTGTGGGCCGGGGCGGGGGACGGTGGGGAGAGGGACGCTTAGAACACCGTCAAGTGCAAAGTCCTCTCATTTTACACCGGATCTGGCGGTTGCCCCCTCTCCACCAAGCAAAAGGAAGCAAGCCATTAAAAACTCTTCAACACCTTCAACTCCCCCCGCGGCCCGAATGTGGTCCTCGGGGCTGACCTAGCTCCGGTCCCAGCTCTCAGAACGGAGCCCTGCCTCAAGCTCTCTGCCCGTCACTCAGCAGACACGGTGCAGGGCTGACCAGAACAGGTCCCCCCGGCTCCTTTCTCCACTCACGCTACTCCCCGACGCCGCCTTTGTGGGCCCGAGTCCCCCGTCCTCGTCCTGCGTCTGACCTAGCCTTGTCTCCAGAGGCTGAAGGAAAGAGACGGCAGCCTTGCACTTCGGCCAAGCCCGCACTTCCTTCGTTCCCTCGGACTTCTCCCCAGAGGCCATCCCGGGGCTTCTGACAAGACCCCATGGTGTGGGTGGGACCGAGAGGGCCGCCTGCCAGTTCAGGAAAGGTGGTGCCGCCCTGGGGAGGCCCAGGCCCTTGTCAGCAGCTCAAGGAAACTGCAACTGTCATCACATTCCCGCTCAGGCCTTCACGTGCGAAACCTCCACAAAGCTTCAGGAAAAGAGAGCGTCCCAGGGAGGCCGGCCAACATTGGCACAGTGGAGACAGCCTTCCCGTGGGGCCTGGAGTCCTAGGATGGTAAGCGGGAAGCCCCCTCGAGAAGCTCCACACAGCTGCCCGCTCCTAAAACGAGTCCAGAGAAGCCTTCACGTCCATGGAGTATGGAGGACGCGGAGTGGGATTACTACCTCGTTCGGACAGTCCCCTTTGCCTCTCCTACCCCTCTTCCCCTGAATTGCAAGTGAAACCCCCCTCATGGGTCTCTAGCCAACGGAGGGCCGGAGCGACCTTTAGGCCTTCATCCCCGTGGCCGAGCGGGGCTGGGAGCCCAAAGGTCAGCACAGCATCTCCTTTCTGGGGTGTGCCGGCAGGAAGGGTGTGGGCCCGACGGGGAAGGGAGGCGGCCGGGGGCTCACATTTCAGGAGTCGCGTATTCGGGGGCCCTCATCCTTATGCCTTCCTTCAGACGGCTGCAGAAGTCCTCGTCCATTTGTACGCCCGGGTACGGGGACCCACCTGTAGGACACAGCGTGAGAAAGCACAGGGCGCGTTGTGGCTTCCGGGCGCGAAAGGCCACAGGGGAGCAACCGGTGTTTTCCTCCCCTTAAAGCGATGGTTCGGTCATAAATCCCCAGGGACTGGAATGGCTGCCCACACCCACACCACCCACAGAGAAGCCCAGCAAACCCTTGGGAGGCCACGGGCCTGGGGGTCCGACGCCCACAGGCCAGTCCTGTGGCTACTCCAGTCTGCGGGGTGGGGGCTCCCCGTGCCCCATAAGGAACTCTAAAGAAATCCCGTCATTAGAGACTCATACCTTGGGTTAATGAGATTCTTTCTAAAAAGACAAGCGACCCGGAATAGGCCAGTCGTGGATCATTCCCACGTCAGCGAGAACGGTTTCCTTCGCTACTTTCCCTGACCTCCTCACAGGACCCAAGCACTAACACTAGCTGCTGTGTGGGACCTGAGGGAAAGGGGGCCTTGGGCTCCAGGGTGAGGCTGAATGGGGGGGAGGGAAAGGGGGCCTTGGGCTCCAGGGTGAGGCTGAATGGGGGGGGAGGGAAAGGGGGCTTTGGGCTTTGGGCGAGGCTGAATGGGGGCGGGGAGGGAAAGGGGGCCTTGGGCTCCAAGGTGAGGCTGAATGGGGGGGAGGGAAAGGGGGCCTTGGGCTCCAAGGTGAGGCTGAATTGGGGGGGAGGGAAAGGGGGCCTTAGGCTCCAAGGTGAGGCTGAATGGGAGGGAGGGAAAGGGGGCCTTGGGCTCCAGGGGGAGGCTGAACAGGGGAGGGGAGGGAAAGGGGGCCTTGGGCTGCAGGGCGAGGCTGAATGGGGGGGGGAGGGAAAGGGGGCCTTGGGCTCCAAGGTGAGGCTGAATGGGGGGGAGGGAAAGGGGGCCTTGGGCTCCAAGGTGAGGCTGAATTGGGGGGGAGGGAAAGGGGGCCTTGGGCTCCAAGGTGAGGCTGAATGGGAGGGAGGGAAAGGGGGCCTTGGGCTCCAGGGGGAGGCTGAACAGGGGAGGGGAGGGAAAGGGGGCCTTGGGCTGCAGGGCGAGGCTGAATGGGGGGGGGAGGGAAAGGGGGCCTTGGGCTCCAAGGTGAGGCTGAATGGGGGGGAGGGAAAGGGGGCCTTGGGCTCCAGGGCGAGGCTGAATGGCGGGGGGAGGGGGTGGGAGGGGGAACGGCCCGCGGACAGGGGGGCTGCCAGAGGGGCCAAGACGTTGCCTTCTGCGTTCTACAGTCCAGAATACCCACGCAACCTTCCCTTCTAGGGGGACGCTTGGCAGGGGCCAGGAGTGAAGGACGCCTCCCAACCTGCTCTGCTCCAGACCTCGAACCTCATCTGTCTCAACATTCGCTTGTCTGCACTTTCTGTGCCGTAGGAAGCAGCTGGGAGGCGTGCGCCTCTGGCACTGTGTCACTGCGGGGCCACTGTGGCCGCCAAGCTGCTTTCAAGGACTGAAAGCAGCAGGTGTCTGTCATCGAAAGCAGGGGAATGATTTTCACACATTACAGGAAACCAGGGATGTTACCGGGTGACTTTAAGCTGCTCCGAAAGGCAGAGTTTTGGCAAAGTCTGACAGACCGCTGGCTAGACCCCACGCTTGGGAGGCCTCAGGGCATCCGTGTGTGTCCGCAAGCAGACGTGGGCTCCGGGCACATCTGTGTGCCTGGGGCCGTGAACAGGGTTTCCAGCCACCCATGGCGGATGTTACCGGAAGCAGAACCAATAGGATCGGCACTCCTATCGTTCGCCCTGCATAAACCAGCGTGGAGGGCTAGCCGTGCTAGTATTGGAGCCACGAGAAAGGCCTCCCATCTCGAACCCTGGTTGAGCTGTGCTTGGTGGGGCCTTTCCGAAGAACTTCTGAGAGGTGGCTGATGCGGGGAGGGGAGGGGCAGGGCGTTAGGAGCCCGAGACTTTGAGAAATGAGGAGAAGGAGCCAAGGATAGAGACAGCAGTCAGACTGGCTAAACCTGACTTCAGACGTGATGCTGGTCCGAAGCCCTACACGGACCCACGCGTCTCTGAGATGCTGTTCTCAAGGGTGCATTTACCCGGAGGACGCGCGGCAGAGGGTGCAGGTCCCTTTCTCCCCCCCTCCCCCTCCCCCCCAGATTTACCTAAGGAGAAGATTTCCCACAGCAGCACTCCGTAAGACCACACGTCACTCTTGGTGCTGTAGATTTTGTCGAAGATAGATTCGGGAGCCATCCATTTCAGAGGAAGTCGAGTCTAGAAAAGGGCAGGGGGGCCTTGAGCAGAAGGACGTGAGAACAAAGCATGTCCAACCCAAGTGCCCACGGGGTCACCTCCCAGATAACACTTGGCCCACAGATCATTTCCTAGAGCAGCTATGGTTTCCTAGAATGGAGGAAGCCCTTCTAACGTGCAGCGCCACACCAAAGGGGCAGTAAGTGTTGGGTGAGCCCCTCCCACGTGTCTGACGTGTCCTCGCTCCATGACTCTGTAAGAAGAAGCCCTTCTCCCCACAGAAAGCATGCGCGCTCTACAGGGACCTGGAAAAGAGTGACCTGAATGAGGACACATCCTGAAGACTGATGATTTCCAGGGCTTTTTTTTTTTTTTTTTAAGAAGGAGGATTTTGAAAGGCATCCCTATGTAGAAAGATGATCTTAAAAGTCACTGAATCGGGGGAGTGAGCAAAGGCGTTGGAAGGAAGGAAGGTGATAGACCGCCTCTAGGAGACCATGTGGCTGGTTTTCAGGTGGGAAGACAAATCTTCCTGCTCTTCGGAGAGCAGGGGTCCCACTGCATTAGGCCTTGCCACTTAGAAACATTTTGTTTTAAATGTTTTTATTTATTTTTGAGAGAGAGACAGAGAGCACAGGTGGGGGAGGGGCAGAGGGAGACACAGAATCCGAAGCAGGCTCCGGGCTCCGAGCTGTCGGCACGGAGCCCGACGCGGGGCTGGAACTCACGGACCGCGAGATCGTGACCTGAGCTGAAGTCAGACGCTTAACCGACGGAGCCACCCGGGCCCCTCAGGCCTCGCCACTGGAGACGGGTGAGGTTCGACAGGAAATAAGGGACGACAGAGACAGTGAAACGGAAGTGAGAGAGGCTGAAAGAGAGATGACAGAAAACGACAGGCTTTGCAAATCAGGGCTCCTAAGCTCTCCTTTCAGGAAAAGAGACTGTTGGAGCAGCGGTTCTCAAAGTATAGCCCTGGGATCAGCTGTGTCTGCGGTACCTAGAAACTTGTTACAAAGGCACATTCTCAGGCCCCACCCAAGCCTCCTTGAATCAGAATCTCCGGGGCCAGTGGGGGGTGGGGGGGGTGGGGAGCTCAGTAAATTCTCGTTCCGTAAGCCCTCCCAGGTGATCTGTGTGCTTGGTCAAGTGGGAAAACCAGGCCTAGAGCAATCCTCAGAGCCCAGACACAGGCTTCAGCCCTCAGGCTGGAGAAGAGAGGACACGGGAGGTCACCGCCCAAAGTGAAAAATAACACAGTGTTCAAAAACAAGCAGGGAAAGACAAGCCAGGGTGAGCCTGCAGGGAGATGCGAGGCGGGGCGGGGGGGGGGGTAGACTCGGGAGGTAAACTGTTTCCTCCCCAGCACCATAATACCGACACCCTCCCCCACCCCTTCCTGGGATATACACACCTGCTGAATCAATCACCCGGGTTTATTTGAGGGAAGAGTCCAGGGTGTTCTTTCCAGTGGTTCAGGGAACTCCCAGAGGAGTCAAGGGGAGGTGAGGATACGGTCTTACCAGGGCCCCACGGAACACTCCCCGGGGTTAGCAGTCTCTGGCAGTTCTGCCCCAAAGGACAGGTACCAAGCCAGCAACCGGGAAAGGCCAGGACCAGGGGAAAGGGGCACTGCTGAGCCCCACGCAAGGCCTCTCTGGGACACAGCCACGCGGGCTGCTTGTCTTCACAGAAAGCACACGATGGTTTTCAGGGAGCGTGTAAATATCTACCCAGGGCTTTGGTCTGTGGTTTAAAGATGAGAGGGTATAAATGAGCCCAAGAAACATCAAACTGACTTACGTCTCCTTTTCTCACATAATCGGGGTTCTTATAAATATCCCGGGCAAGGCCAAAATCGCAAATCTTCACCACGTTGTTCTCAGATAAAAGAATATTTCTTGCTGCCAGGTCCCGATGAATGCACTAGAAGAAAAGAGTTGTGTAATCAATGCATTTCCTTAACCTCACCGGCTGATTTCCCTTCCTCTTAATTGGAGGATCCATTTCGCATCCTTCCTTTCCATGAAGGAAGCGACTCTCAACGCACAAGGGGTTACCATAAACACGAAGGCATCTCTTCATACCCATGGCCCCAAAGTCAACAAATGCCCTGGATCCAGCGTCCTGGTAAACCAAGCTGGCCATCGATTTCTACCAGTAAGCAAAACCGCCCCCAGCCCCCGCTCCCCCCCTGCCCAGCCTTTCATCCCGAGGTGCCAAGGTCGGATGGGGACCAGCTGCAGTTTCCGTGGAGGACCCCACTGGGATGTATTAACAGAAGCTCTCCTGTGAAGTTGTGTATTCTGAGATTCTGGCCAGTTCTGAAAAGATGCCAGAGGGCAAGGTGGAGAATGGTCGCCACATTCGTCTAATCTGAAACCTGGTGAGGTTTTTTTCCCCCCAGAGTTAAGTTCTATGCCTTGGTATCCAAGACTCCTCAGTCCTATCAGGACAAACTGAGGCATCTGTTGATGACAACACATGACAACAAATTGCCATAAGTTAAGCAAATACTGGGAAGAGCCAATTGATTTATAGCACAGATGAGTGTGTGTCCATATGAACGTCTTCCGGGCCTGGCAGAGAAGAAGACAGTAAAGGGCAAGGCTGACCTTTCTGGAAGACAAGAACTCCATGCCTCTGGCCACTTGAAAACTGTAAGAAATCAGATCTTCCATAGTGATGGGCTGCTTGTAGAAATCATCGGAATCTGGAAAGCATTAAAAGCATAACTGTTTGTGATGGCTCTCGTTATCCTACCAGATCCCTGTTTATTGGAACAATGTTAGCAAAACAGAAAACAAACCAACAAGTAGATCAGAGTTCAGTTTCAAGAGCATTGGAGTTTCAACATGAATATCCGAGATTTTTCCAGGCCTCCGGCCCATTTTACCCAAGGATGGGGGCGGGGGATGATCCGTCAAGACAAAAAGCCCTGAGGGGAGACAATTGTACAGTTCCCCGTCAAAATTAGTAACTCTGTAAATAATCTTAATTCAAATCTTATCTCCTCAGGACATTACCCTTCAAGTCTCCCACGGATGTTTATTAGGGTGATAAATAAGAAAAAAATTTCAGAGATGCACAGTATGTTGTAAAAATATCTCAGACTGTAGGACAGGAAGGAATTAATACCTACCCTCCTCTTCCTCAACATCACTCAGACTTTTATCTTCCTGAAACCCAGAGCTTGCGAAGCTCTCACTGCTGGTGACACTATCTAGTCTTTGTTTCTTGTCTTGCTCCGGGTCTGGCTCCATTTTTTCTTTTTTAGGCTCCATGTGTAATGCTGCATCCTTTGAACAGACCAAGAAGGACACGGAGAAAAAGAGAGTTCCAGAACAGCAATGAGCAAACTAAGCCTTTAGGCTGGCAGTCGCCTGAGCTGAGAGAATGTCATTGCACAAAACGGATAGATAGCAAATTGGTAGCAAGGGCCCTGTGGCACTCAGGTGCCTGATTCTTCCTGGGTTTCTAGAGTCTGGTTCTGCTTTTCGATGGGCTTCTAGACAGCATCTTAGGTAGGATAAAGAAACATTAATGGTGCTCACTGAGTGCTTACTCTGTGCGAGCCGGTATATTAAGAATCTTACATACGTTTTCTTATTTAATCTTTCTAGCCATTTTCTGAAGTAGTTGTTGCTTATACGTGAAGAAAACGGGTTCCGAGGAGTCAAGGAATAAAAGTCACATGCAAGTGGTAAATGGCAAAGCTAAACCCAGGTCTGGCCAACTCCAGTCCATGCCCTTGATCACGTTTTCCATACCGCCCGCCATCTTGTGAAAGACGATCTGAATAACAGAAGTCAATCCCTAGCGGACGTAGGGCTTCCCTTGACATCATCCCTGTGAGTAATGGGAGAAGGCTGTGGTTCTCAATTTCTCTCACTTGTTTGGGGAAGGACGGAACGTGAACATTTCTTTTTCTCCCCTCCATTCAGAACAAAGATACAGTTTGATCCTAATAAGGGCAGAAAAGGCCTTTCATCCTGGGCTGGACATCCACACCCTGGTTTGTAATCTGGCTCCTCTATTAGCCATGTGATATTGGGCAAATTACCTAGGTTCTGGGGGTCCCATTTTCCTCACTGGAAAAGCTCCATCAGCTTATCGTGTAGGTGGACTCCTCGGAAAGGAGGTGCCGGGTTGGGGTGTTCACGTGGACCCAGAAAATAGTTCTAGCGTCTTTGGGAATTCATCTCATAGCCGGGACGCTGCAGGCTCAGCTCCCGGTGCCCCTGTGGCGATGTGCTCGTGTCGTGTGTACCTTGGCGCGGTGATGCTAGCTGGCTAGACCGCGACAGGGGCGGAGAGGGGCCGGAGCTCGGTGGGGTCCCTTCACGCACCTGCACGGCACGCCGGTGCGGGGGGCAACTAGCCAGGCAGCCTTGCGGGGCCTTTCCTAGAACTGTCACCAAGTAGGAGAGATCTTTCCACTAGAGGGCGCAGTGGGAGTAAACAGCCGCCAGAGGAAGGAGCCACAGGGGAGATGGGGGGACAGACTCCGTTGGGGGGGTACCGGGCTCCTGACCCCTGGCGAGGGAGCACTGCGGGCGGGTCGGAAGGCCTCAGCACAGGTACCCAGTGCCTGACAACAGGTGAACTAGAATTCCTTGTTATTGTGTCTCCCGGAGGCAGTTAGAGTTGGTTCTGCTCAATCGGGGACTGACATTTTATTGGTTACAAGGCCTCTCCTGGGGACACACAGGCAGCGGGGAGAACAGCACTGGCAAGGGTATGGGGAGGAACGGGTTCAACAGATCTGCTCGTGGCTCAGCCCCTGGCAACACTCTCCGGGCAGCCTTCTTCCTCATCCTCCCAGGGGTCACAGCCTGGGCACCTGGGTCTGCAGGGACCAGAAACTCGAGCTGCCTCACCCCCTCCTTGACTCCCAATCTATGCTCCACTCAGCTTTGCTTATTGGTAACCACCTCCGTGAAATAAATAAAGGTCTAGGTACCGAGCTTTCGGGACTCTGGCAGAATACGGTGACATTTATTACAAAGAGTATTCAACGATCCTGGGGCATCTGTTTGGAAAATGAAACATCCCGTTTCGGGTTTTCCCTTCACTCTCTCTTTATATTCCTTTACCTTCCGAATATGAAATACGGACATGTGTTTTCCACGAAAACGCAAAGTTCCACCAACAGGGAGGCGACTCATTAAAAATAGCCAGAGTAGGAAGCAAAGCTTTCCAAACAAAGGATGCACAGACCCGAACGTTCCCGCCCTGCCCGGGTCCCTGGGGTGTGCCGTTGCCTTAGTTCTTTTGAAGCCAGTCCAGGACTTCGGGACTGAAGGGACTTTGCACTGCTCTCAGCCCAGGCCACCACTTTCCCCTTTTTCTTCTGGTCTCCCCCCCTCCCCTCCCCCCGCCCCTTCTCCCCCTGCTCTTCCCCCCTCTCCCCGTATATGCTAGTAGGGCACAAAAAAAGCTTTGTGTGGGGGAGTCCAGAGAACTGGGATTTTTCTCCCCGACTTCACCTCTTGGAGGGTGAATCACTAAATCACTAAAAGTCAAGCGAATCGTAAGCCAATCACTTGACTTTTCCGGGCACATCTCTCATGGGGGGGAGAGTGAACTAGCTGACCGCACGCATCCTTTCCAGCTTCAGGATCCTTTGTTTGCGGTAATCTCTACACCCAACGTGGGGTTTGAACTCAGGATCCTGGGGTCAAAAGTCACAGGCTTTACCTACTGAGCCAGTGAGGTACCCCTTCAGCTTCAAGATTCGAATTATTAGAGCGCGTGATTTAAAACTGGGAACACTATGTTCATGTATATATGGTTCCAAGTAGACCACCTGTGTCCTCGGTTGGGTCAGAGTTGGAGGGATGAGAGAATCGGCCAGTTGTCTGGTCGTTCTTATCCGCCTGTCCACGTGGCAGGTGGGTGTAATTCTTGGAGGTGTGGCACTTTACCCGTCATCCACATCGGTGGCATTCGGTGGGATTCTCCTTATCTTTCTATCTCGGTGGGCCAGTGATGACAGGGATAGGTAACACTTTGGGAATGCGTAGTTCAATAAAAAAAAAGTGATTCCCTCAATAGTGCCATGAGTTGGGTTCTGTTATTACCTCCCTTTAATAAATGAGGGAACTGAGATTGAGGGATTGAGTAACTTGTCCAAGGTCCCAGGTTTTGAGCGGTGGAGACGGACAGGATGTATGATTCCAGAGTCTGCGTGTCAAACCACCACCCCGCATAGACTCATCACCAACGCTGCTGATCATCGGTTAATAATGTTGAACTATTGCTTCCCAAGCTGCTCCAGCCCAGAGAAGGACATGACACTGGGGGAACGGGTCACCCCGGCCAAGTTTTATTATACCTTCTCTGCCATTCAATAATCATTTAAGCTTTGTTTGCCTTCAGGACTTAAAGCCTCGCGTCCCTTTTGTTACGTAGCTTTATTTTAGTGCGTCAGGCTGGCTCCGAGCTGACGTGCGTGGTGAGGGTTTGGGGAAGGCAGAGTCAGGGCAGAGCAAGGGAAGGACATGATTTCTCTGGCTCCATCACTGGCCTCTCGTTCGCTAAAAAGTCACTCAGTTGATTGAGGCCTTAATTTCTCTAAAAAAATGGAGACAATTCTACTTGCCATCATCTTTCAAGAAACCAGTCGCCAAGTGATGTGTGCGTGTGCGTGTGTACGTGTGGAGAGAGAGAGGAAAAAACCGATCAAGATGCTTAGATAGGTATTTAGGTAGATGGCTGCTGAAGTTTAACCTCTATCGCTGCACATGCTGGGATTACATATTCTCTGCACTGCCCACAAAAAGTGTGACATATTAGCATGCAAGGAAAACTCAAAAAAGGAAAAAAGCAGAGACTGGGTGCGAAGCTTGGTCATTCGTGGAAAAACAGAGGTTTCTCATGCTTTAAGCTGCTATAGCCTAAACCTCCCAACCCTAAGCTCCTTACCTTGTTGAGAAAGAATAAGTCTCGTTTGCTCTTGAGGTAGTTGGACAGATTTCCGTATTTGCAATATTCAACGATCACCATCAGAGGCCCTGCAGGTCCAAACAGATGGCTTATCACTTGTCAGTTCTCCACGGTGATGGAGGCGTGGCCAGCTACGGCTGGGTCTCTAGCTGGAGCCTCCCGGCTCTTGGCTGTTTTTTGTACCCACAGCTCCTTGGAACAGGTACGTCTACCCGACTACCCTTCACCTCTACTCCTTTTGTTGAGCTTGGATAACACTCATGTGCACAGGTCTCTTGCATCTTTCTTTCTGGCTTAAGCAGCGATCGCACATCTACACGCGAGCACGAACCTTGCATAGGGGAAGACCGGAAGGCCTTCAGGAACATGCTGGCGTCCTCAGTCCTATCCACAGCCCTATCCCGGCTGCTTGCCTCAGTGGAGAAAACCTGTCTGAAGGGAATGGCCCCTCTGGTTGTCCCCCGCATCGCCTCCTCCTGAGATCCTCCCAGGAGGGATTCCTTTCTCTATGGGAAGCTTCAAGGAATACTCAACCTTCTGTCCATTACCTCAGCTCTGGCCACGTCCTGAGAGAAAAAAATGCCCTTCACTTGACCTGGAGCCCATGGGAAGGGTCTAAAAGGGAATCCTTCTCTTTTGACCTTTCAATTGACTGCACAGGGAAGGCATTTCTAGGAGGGGAGCACCTTTCTGTAAGTGGACAAGTTGTCTGCTCTGGACACGAGAGGCTATTTTTCAGGAGGTGCGGAGGAACGAGGAGAAAGAGCTACGTGTCAGACTCTGCTCTTAGGATGTGAATGGAGAGAGGGAGCGGTCCCTCCTTCTCGTTTACCTCCTTGCTTGGTACAGGCTCCCAGCAGGTTGACCACATTCAGATGGTGGCCAATGTGGGTCAAGATCTTGAGCTCAGTCATCAGAGCTTTGTACTCGCTGGCCGTGGCCCCCTCTGTGTGAGAAACAAGGAAGAGTCAAGGCGACAGGACAATGGGGCTCTTTCCGCTGGAGGCGGCATTCCTGCCCCCCATGCTTGCCGAGGCTCAGACGGTTGCTTCACTAACTTCCCCACATTCTGCAGCAAGGCCAGGTCTCCAGACTGTTTTCATTACTCCCTCCCTCCTGAGCCAACATCCTTTTGATTACAGTAAGCCCCAGAAGCAGTGGTGGGGTTAGTCACTGGGCATTTCCTCTTGGTGGACCTGGTCTGCTCAGCAATGCGCTGACTCAGAGCTGGGCACCTCGTGAAAGCGCCTTCCAAAGGCTTCCGCTCTGCAGAACCAGGCGCAGCAAGAACCTTCCAGACAGGGGATGTGCCCACACCTCCCCTCTTTTTCTCACTTTCCCCTCTTTGAAGAGTTACAAAGAAGGAGCACCAGGGGTCTGCAAGAGTGGAATGGCCACTTCTGTAAACATCTTTGCAATGTGTTATTTTCTCCCTATAACCTTTTCCTCCCTGGAGTCTGCAGGGTTATCTCAAATTCTGAGGATCCATAAGCATCTGCCTTCAACTCCATTCTCAGAGATAAACAACATCAGTCTAAGCATTAGCAGAGTCTAAAGCCTAAATTAAGTTTGTTCTGTCTGTTTTTTCTTTTCTTTTCTTTTCTTTTTTTTTTTTTTTTTGGTCTTTCTTATTGGTTAATCCGTAAGACTTTACAAAATTTAACAAATAAAGTCCTACAATCTTGCTGTAAAATATTCCAACAATATGATGTATATAGAGTAAAAAGTGAAAGCCACTCCAACCACATACCTCCCTAGATAGACCTTTTTCTTTGTATTTACAAACATATATACCCACATAAAGGTCTTTTTTTGTTTACATGAGTCATAAAAAAATATATATATATATATATATATATTTTTTTTTTTTTTAATTTGCTTTTTTAATGTGTCAGAGACTTTTCCAATTCTTGTTAGTTGATTAATAGCATTCCTGGCATGTGAACGGTCTCCAGTTTTTTTTGTTTTCGTGTGTGGTTTCTATTTTTTTTTTTTCCCATTACAAATAACACTGTAGTAGATGGCGATGTGTAATCTTTCTACACATGTGCAAGTAAGTCTGTAGAACAGCCCTGGAAATGGCCAAAGCATGTGGATGGTATTTCGTAAGCACAAATCATTTTCAGATCATCTTCTAACTAATAACCAGATAAACTCTAGAAGCTTCCCAACAGGGTTGGGATTGGCTCAACAGGAGACACACAACAAATATTTGTTAGAAAAATAAACACCGTGAATACGCTTCTCATTGCAGACATGGGCATAAGGCCCGAAAAGGTTAAAGGTTCTGCTCCAGGGTACTTTGAAAGAGCTTCTGACTCATGGCCTTTGTTTGACATTCTGTCTTTTCAATTTCTCCTAGAAACAGATGGCCAACCAATTCAAGCAAGAAAGCTGAATGAAAATGGTTTGGGGGGGATTTTATAGAGTGGGTGATTTGGCGATCTTTTTAAAATCCAGGCTAATGGCTTTAAAAAGATAAGCATTTTATCAAGACACCGTGTATGCTTTTTCTGTATTACGTACACTACGTTCTGCCGGCCTTTCAAATTTTTCAAGTCAGAATTCCCCTCCTCCGACTCATCAATCCTTCCAGGCATTTATGCCCCCTTGGCACAGGGGAAAACCCAGCTCTCTTGTTCAGACCGCTCTGTCCCCAGGCAGGTGTTACCTTGGATCCACAACAGACGAGTGCGGGCACAAGACCATCTCTGCTGGCGATGATGTGTGGTCGTAGGCAGGGAAATGGGACAAGCTGAGGAAGCAGACGCTTCCAGATGGAGCCCCGACTCAGCTCAAGGGTGGATATTAGAGTGCCTCCATAACTCGGATCAGGGCCATTTTAGGGTTTGGGGGCCACAGGCCGCCGGAGGCCGGGTCTAGACAGCCCCTCTTCTGCAGCACCGTGGTGGGGGGAGGGTAAGAGCGCTGCACTCAAACCCCTACTTTTGCCCTGGGGAGCTGTGGGGCCCTGCAGAGGTGATTTAACCTTTCTGGGCCATGTCTCCTCATCTGCAAAGTGGGGAAATAATATCTCCCTCACAAGGCTGCAGAGAGAAAAAGAAGAAGAATGGCAACGTCCTGTGGTTCAAGCTAATACATGAAGGCACTTAGTCTGGTGCCTTCTCACACAGAGGGCATACTGATGCCTCTTCTCTTCGGAGCCTGGGCCACGGGGCGTGGGGTGGCGTGCTGGAATGTAGGCATGCCACAGAAAGGCCTGCCATCCTCTGGGCAGTCCATTTGGAACAAAAGTCCGGATTTGTGGGCCTTGAGACTCCTTCCCTGGCTGCTTTCAGAGCAGAACTGTCAGGTTCCTTGGAGGGTTTTTATCAGAGCCTTTGCTTGACGAGGGCAGCCTTTTGAGGTGGAAGATATCATTGCCTGGGGCTCCTGCAAGAGGCCTACTTTTTGGTTTTAGAATCTTAACACGAGTGGGGCGCCCGGGTGGCTCAGTCGGTTAAGCGTCCGACTTCAGCTCCGGTCGCGATCTCACAGTCTGTGGGTTCGAGCCCCGCGTCAGGCTCTGTGCTGACAGCTCGGAGCCCGGAGCCGGCTTCCCATTGTGTGTCTCCCTCTCTCTCTGCCCCTCCCCTGCTCATGCTCTGTCTCTGTCTCTCTCAAAAATAAACATTAAAAAAAAAAAAATTAAAAAAAAAAGAATCTTAACACGAGTTGAAGTAACATAAAAATGCCATCACGAGTGAGGAAATGAAGTCTTTTCTATACTTCAGAAGACATCTGCATCCCTGAGATGTCTGATTTATACAGCTTTCCCCTATTCTCATTTTCATCTGTCTTGCGGGTGATCATGAATCACCGTGCGATTTGGCCCTACTTCCCCAGGGCTTCTCTGAATGGTTGTGTCTTTCAACACCAGAAAGATTATCTATCTATCCATCTATGTAAATTTCTAAAGAGGAAATGTGTTGTGTTTGGGACCTGACGCTATCACACAGTTCAGAGTTCTGATGGTCTCAATTATTCTGGCTTCACGATTTCACTTTAGAGTTAGGTCAAGCCCCAGCTAAGCCGTTGGGATTTACAACCCACAGCCGATTTCCCCTTAGAATGTCCTCGTGGATCCCTCCAAAATCTTGAACCTGTGGTTACAGTGAGCTTAAATCCCTGGTAGTTTCGAGCCTGAGATGTGAGAGGAGAAAGATCTTGGAGGTGACAGAAATCATTTTCCCGTGGACAGTGCTGGATGGTTTCATTTACAGGGTTGATTCAGCGCTCTTGCTGGCCTGATAGAAAACTCCCGAAGCCAAGGGGCTCCCAGCAGTAAAGACAGTGGTGTGGCCTGAGCAGAAGTAGCTTGTGTCTGTTCCCAGGCCATAGCTAACGTGTACCAGTGTTTCGGGAATCTAGTGGGTCGGCCGAAACCCAAACTACAGCCTCCGTACCTTTCAGCATTTTTACAGCCACAGTCCGGCACGTGGGGGATTTCTTAATGCCAAATGCAGATGCTTGAACCACTTTTCCGAAAGCCCCTCTTCCGAGTGACTTGCCTGCAATGAAAAGAAGACACTGATTTGTTTGCCAAGCCAGCAGGATGAGGACAAGTCTTTTTCGGGAAGAAGGTGCCTTTTGACCTATGTGTGTATGTGAGCCGTGTAGCTTTGAATGGAATCTCCAACAAACTGAGCCCAAAAGAGTCAAAGTAAGGGACACACTTCTGGGGTATCTTTCTTCCGCCTCCTCACTGGGCTTCTGAGGGGCCGTTATCCTTTGCAGCTAGGCCAGGCCCCTAGGATGCATTTGGTGTGGGTGGGTGACCAATTTCCTCTTCACAAAATCCTCCCAGGGGGGGGGGGGGTCTCTTCCATTGTTTAATAACTTTATTACCAAGACCTCCCTTTGTTTAACCTAAGCCCCTTTTCTTGCCTCTGAAGGTCATTTCTTCTGATCTGTTTTCAGCAGAAAGGAAGAAACCAGAGAATGGGGGTTACTGCTATTGGCTATCATAATGCTCCACAGCTAGAAAAAAATCACTAAGTCATTTCTCAGACTTGCTTGCCAGCCAAGATATTCTAACATGTCCTTACATGATGTACAGGCCTTCGTGGCTCAGCACACGAGTCTATCAACCAACCACCGGTAGTTAATTGGTTTAAGCTGCAGAGAAATGGTTGCCAAACGCAGTAAGAAAGTAAGGTTTCTTTCGTGGGACCTGTTATGTTCTGCCATAACAGCTGTTTTAACACGTTTCTTTCCTCACCCTTAAATGAGACCACTTGACTCAGAGGGGCACCTACCACGTGGGAATCTTCCCAGGACCTAGCTCAGCGCTGGGTGCAGAGAAGGCCCCTTGTGCGTGAATGCAGAATGAAGAGCAGCGATTTGGGAACTTGTGAGACGCTCAAAGCAGTCACGGGTAACTAGAGGAACCCCCCTGTCCCCAGTGGGTCGGAGACTGTGAGGGCGATGCTCCGTGAAGAGCACACACCGCCCCCCACCCCCCCACCCCCGGAATACCTCAGTCCCCTTTTATATCAGGGGACTTTCTCTTGCACCATCAGGAAACAGGTAGCTGAATACAGCCTGGAGAAAAAGTACACCTCAAGCAGGATATGGCAAAAGGAAGAGTGAACCAAAGAAGTCACTCTTGTTTGGTTCTTGGTTAGGGAAAAAATAGCCAACAGAATGCCTCTGGTCACAAGTAAATCCCGGTAGGGAGAGTAATTTAACACGACCACTCCTCCCTCAGCCTAGTCCTCTTTATCTGACTGTTCTGCTGAGGCACCTTCAGTGAGTTAACGAACCAACCTTCCGTCCCGTCCTTACACTCCAATCCCTTCCCCCCAAGAGACATAGGTGCGTGTTTGTTTCTAAGATTCTTGTGAAGTTTGCCTGCTTCCTTATCACATTACAACTTTATCCTTCTAGGCACGATGACTCAGTCACATAGGTGACTTCCCCCTGCCCCTGCTTAGCATCTTCCGCTCCTACCAATCCCCCGAGGCCATCTAGTCAGGACACAGGAAAAATTCGTTTGCCCGTGTAATCAGAAGAGGCTCTTTGTCGCTATCTCTTTGCTTCTATCTCCTGGGGACAGATAGGAGGGAACATTGGTGACGCGACTTGCTTTTTCTCTGGTCAAAATGCCCCTGGTAGCGACGGGGAAAGGTCATTCCTCCTAGAGTGCGCACCATGGACAGGGACAGAGTCTCCGCTTCCTCCTTCAGCTAAAACTGTCCATGAAGTAGACCAGGATGGGGACTCTAGGTTGAAATAAAAGTGCCTTGGGTGGACCCTGCAGGACCGGGACGTGGAAATCACGTACAGAATGAGTACCAGGGGCTACCTTCTCCAGACTTGTAAAGATCGGTGTATTCTGGTTAAAGGCTTGCCCCTTGCTGTTTTAGGGCAAAAGAACGTGTTTCTTCTGCAGCGTCTTCTACTGTCTAATAGGAAAAGTGTCCCGAGCCTGACAAATATCAAGATGATCTCTATCTCAGGGACACCTCTCCACATACCGTGAAGACCCTTGCTGCTTGGGGGGCAGGCAGAACCCTTTTCCCTTCCACGGCCTCAGCCCACCCGCGTTCCCTCCTTAGCCATCACGGCACACTTCATTTTCACTGGTGTTTGGGGAGTTTGCTTCTGTCAGTGAGAATAAGCTCGTTCTCACTTGGCTTCCCTCGGCCTTTCCATCTTTTTTCTCTCGGAAGCCTGACTGCTGCCTCATAAAACAGCATGAAGCTATTATGGGCTCTTTGATCATCTGATGCCTCGGAATCCTTTGGCGGACCCACTGTTCCAGCTTCAGGGGAGCCAGGCTTGACCTTGCCTGATCCTTCTTTTCCCTTAAAATCCTCCTCGGTGTTACCCAAATGCCACTGACTGGCTTGTGAAAGAGCTAGGTCACTGCCATACCATGAAAGGCTATTGGAACCTCCTCCAAGAATGTCCTTGACCGGCCAGGGCCCCGGGGACACTCCGGGGAGGGTGCAAGGCGCCACTGCCACGCAGAGCTGGTCTTCCAAGAGGCAACACCTGCCTGGGTGCCGTCCACTTGCAAATTCCAGACTCCTTGTGTTGTGGCCTATATTAGGCAATGCTCACTTTATTTCGCAGTAGAAGATGCATTGTCTGACATTATCCCACCTCCCGTGATAAAATGGTAAGAGCTGAATTCTCCCTGACGTTTAGCGAGGAACCACTAACGAAACAGATTCCTTTTGTTCCTGGATTTCAGGAATTTCAACGAGAGCAGCACTTTTGAGCCAAACTCCTACTGCATCTATCAGGTACCATAAATTCTGACTTCTCTCAACAGTGCTGCTAATAGTTACCGACAGAGTCCACACAGCTGAAAAAAAATCAGATGCGACTTGTCTGTGTATTTCCCCACACAGTGTATTCTTCTGTGTGTGTTTATAGCCCCATTATAACTCTGCCCATCAAACCAGCTTTTTCTCTCCATCCATCCAGACAGAATCTTGGTTACTGTCACTTGCCAGACATTACTTCAGATTACTTTCTGTCATGTATTTGGCTTACGAACCAAAAAATCTTGGGCCTTTTGCCCCCATGCTAGTAGGGGGAGCCTTCTTCTGGCCCTTGCAGCCACACTCTGCATTGAAAGACACAGTGAGCTGACTTGACACCCTTTCTCTCACCCATCAAAGACACTCCCATCCACATGAGCCAAATCATGACATCTGGCATCTCCAGGAAGGAAGAGATCCATAAGAAAGGTCTTCAGCAAGGAGAATCTCCTCAAACGGGATTATCTAAACCCACAGAGCCCCAGGGGAAATCTGGTGGAAGGATTAGCAGTGTCCCTCAGTGTGATATAGATCACAGGGATAGATACCAGGCGAAGGAGTGAAGAGATGGGATGAACAGCTCATCTGTCCTATACAGGAAGAAGCATGTCTGATGGTGACTAATAACTCTGGAAAGCAACGTGGCCTGAGAATGGCTTACGGTTGTGGGAAAATTATCTCAGTTCCTTGCCAAGGTCACTGAGGGGCTGGGCTAGCTGCCATATAATTTAGACTTGCAGAAGGAACTCATCTATGTACCACCTGCCCTTAACGACTCTAAATTCAGTTGATATTTCCACCCCCCCCCCCCACACCCACCCATCAGCAGCCATTGCTGGCTTTTGCCTGTCTCTCCAGCTTCTTACTGATTTCCAGTTTTCTTCCCCAAGCCAAACAGAACATACTCTTGGGGCCAAGTATCCTTTCTCATGTAAGAAGAAACCTAAGTGGAATCATTTCAAGGCCCGAGCTGTTGGGGGGAGGGGAGGCAACGCAGTTGAATTTAAAACAACAGGCTCTTTTGCCGAGGGTGACAAGATCCAGGAACACTGGGTCCACGAGTTGGGTTCCTAGTTCCAATTATTAACGATTCTGGCACACACAGAGCGACTGGAAATTTTTCAGAAGCCACTATCCAAAAATTTTGGGCAAGAGTAATCGCGGCTCCTTTTGTTCTGTACTACTGAGGGCCGGAGATCGATTTGCATTGTGAGGTCTGAGCTGGGAGGGGTGGGGGGGACTTGGGGGCGAGCTGAGGGAAAGCACGGTTGCCTGGTGTTTACAGCATCTACGCTACCTGGGAAACAACAGCCCGTGCTCTTCAAACCTGAAACGCTAATGACCCCCAGCACTTTCTTCTCTGGACATCCTGGACCCCCAGGAAAACTCAGAGTTTCTAATCTGTGGATTTGTGCAGAGGGGTTTTTTGACCCCCGGCCTTCAAGGGCACTGACGCGTTCACCAAAGTTTTGATTGCGCTGTTCCTTGCCATCTTGACTTGTGTTCTAGGTTACAAATTTCTAAGTCCCCCAAAAGGTCATTAAGGGTGCCTGTGGTTGTAAGCTTCCTGATGGAACTCATCTCTGCCCTTCACCTGTCTCCTTTTGTGGCTACCTCCTTCACCCTCTGAGGCAAGACACTCAGACGCCTTTGCACCCCCGCGGCTTAGACGGGTGTCTGCTGCTCAGAGAAGGTGCTGGGAAAGTGTTCGGAGAAGGAGCAGGTGCCCTGTCCCCTTGTACTGCTGTCCCAGCACTGTTAGGATTGTCTACCCCAGTGCCCATCTCCCTTGCTAGTCTGTGAGCAGCTGGAGGGTAGAGCCCGAGTCTAGTTGACTTTTGCAGCCCTCAAACCACACGTTTTGCACGTTTAGGAATCTGTTGAACAAACACATTACCCAGTTTGAGTCTCTCCCGGGCAAACTCCCACTTGCTGGCATCATAAGGGAGCCGCTCACACTGCTCGTCCAGGGGGACTTCGTCTGGGTCCATTATAATCGATAGGTAGTCAGTCTTTATTTCCGAGGAAGACTGAGAAAGAAAGAGATCGCGACGTCACTATCAAGGAAACAACTTACAAAACAAAAACCCGGATGCCCAATTTAAAACAGTACCTGGCAACACCTGCTGCTCGTTGAAACCGGGTGGTTGGGTACAGAAAGTCCCCCTCTGCATACGCCCATGCACATCACACTTGGGTGTGCAACTCCCACTAAACAAGCCCTTACGGTTCTCACGCGGCTTCTCGGTAGACTGGCTTCACTGCACTGCCCAGATAACACGCGCCCAGGTTCTCCAGTGACCTGGGTGCTTGTTCTTAGACAATTGTCACATGATAGTCCTTCTCCAAAAAAGCATAAACGTCACTCCAAACGACTGACTGAACATACCTCTCCATGGCCATTCTGCACAAGCAGGAGCATACGTCACAAGGTGACAAGTGGGATTGAGGCTTTTCAGCATTTGCAACAATGGCGAAGTGAACCCAGGAGCCCTGGGACGGTTAAGAGGCATATTTCCTGTGAAGTGTTTAAATCTACTCAGAAGTCCTGGCCCCTCGGTTGCTGCAGCTGCCCGGAAAAACTATAGGGTCCGTCAGTGAGAACACAGTAAGATTTACCTCCGATAAGAAACAGAAGTTGATTATTTCAAAGGCCAAGGGGTAAATTGGGTCTGAGATTCAAACACGGCCATGTCCTGATCGCGTTCGGCATCAGTAGGACGTCAAACAAGGCGGGTGTCTCCCTTCAGGCGCTTACTTTATCTTGGCAAGGCACATCGAGCCCAGAAAATATCCTTTATTTCAGGTCACAGATGAGTGGATGTGCATTTAGTGTCTTAGAGTCATAGCAGTGGGTGTACTGCCTGTTCATTCGGTGTAGAACTGATGATGGCATTTCTGTGGGCAGCACAGAAAGGAAGTATGCTTGCCCACCTAAGGTGGGCTTTGATCAGCCTCGCCGAGGAGTCGCATAAGCTGCGTTTCAATGAGTTTCGGGCCCGTCCTGCGTTGCCCTTCCCTCAGCAGGACCAGAGTTCAGGAGAGAAGACACCCTCTCCATACACACCATGTCACGTTCGCCCACATTCTTCAGCTCTAACTCACCCTGCCCCGGGCTGTCACAGCTCACCTCATCCATCACTTGCAATCGGTCTCCTACTCACAGGAATTATCACTAAAACGTGTGACAAATCGCTCAAAGCAGAAAGACTGGCCCGGCCTCCACGACGAGGGGAAAACAGAGAAGGATGTGGAGCACATTCGTCACCAGCTACATTTGCCATCGGTGCCAGTCTTGTCGGGGCCAGCCCGTCGGACACTGGTGTGAGTCTGTAAGACTGGAAAGGAATACAAACCCCTATCCCAGCGTGCCGGGCGTGCGCTAGAGAAGCCGCTGGAAGAGGTTTCATGAGTACACTTTTCTATGTCCAGTCGAAACAGTCCGACGAGAAACAATCTCCCATCTTCCAAGGGCACAGGACAGCGAGAGCCCAACAAGGGACCTCTCACTTTCCGGAGAGCGCGTGGGGAGCTGGGAAGGGGTGTTGAGAGCGAGGCAAGGGGCCGGGCAAAGAGAGACAATCTCCCCATCTGGCACCTACGGAATTTTATGGTTTATCTCAATCAGGCAGGTGAGAGGCAACACCACACAAGTGCTTGAGGAGAGTAGGATCGTAGAATCTCAGTCGGCAAATATTTATTCTTCTGATTGACACTAACACTGAGCAGCTACTAGGTGTTTGGCATGGAGGTTGCACAGCTAAGCGCTTTCAGAGGCCAGGCATTGAGGCTGGCGGGCCGGATCTGAGTCACAGATCAACTCTGGACCAGCACATAACCTTGGCAAGTTGCTTAACCCTTCTCAACCTAGTTTCCTTATCTGTGAAGTAGTGATAACGACAGTCCTTATCTCCTAGGGCTGTTGTGAATATTATGTGAAATAATCCATGCCAAGCTGTTAGAACAAGGTGTGGTATACAGTAAGCATCAATCAACGATCCACGTTAGCCGTAACTGTAACACTGGCCTATTGCAGGGTGGGGATTAAAAGGATAACGTCCAGTCCGTATCCACAGGAATTCACTTGCGGTTTCGAGAAACCGCATGGAAATAGTTTTTGAGGACTTGTATCTCCTTGCCTCCTACGATTAATCACCTTTCAAATTTTATGAGCATTCCCTTCTGGAGAGAGAATCCTTTCTTGCTCTCATCCTTTCTTATTGAACTCAAGGTTTCAGATTTTTAGAAATACTAGGGCCATCTTCAATTTAGTCCCAATTCACCTTTCCAGTGAATTTCCACTCTGCCCCTCTGTGCTCCTCCCCTAATCTGGGGCGTGGGGAGGAGTGTGGTGGGCTGCATTATTCTGCTGCTTTCCTTCCAGCTGCAACCTTCAAACTCTTTCTCTAAACCTCACTCTCTCTGAAGTTTTTTCTCTCTGTCCCTCCTTTGTGGCCTCCGAACGGGCCTTCCAGATTTGGCGGGTCTAATCTATTTGGCAAGTTTGATCCATTTCCCTTTATGATGTCTCTCCCCTGTCAATGCCACTGTGTGGCCTCCGTTTCCTTCTAAAGCAGTGTGGCCTTAGCTGTCACATCTCAAAACCCATCATTCCACACGGCGGACTCCTGATGGTACCTATTCACCACGGAGGACGCCTACTGTCCTCGCCTCTCATTTCAACGGCTATGAAGGACACCTTGTTGGTTTTGGTTACAAGTCTAGGTAAGGTCGAACGACCTTGGTTCAAAACTCAGCTCCCACTCTAACCAGCTTTGCGACTTTGGGCAAGTTATTTTACCTCTCTGAGGCTCACTTTCTCTCTCTATAAAATGGGAATAATAGTATGTCTTACCTCTTTGCCTTTTTTGGAAGAATTACCGGAGACGCCACATAAAAAAGCTTGTCCTAAGACATGACACGATAATAAGGGCTGATAAATCTCTAGAAATGGAGGAGGCCTCCTTGATGCTTTTCAAGTTCTGTTTTACGTGCGAAATAGCTCTGGATCCTAATCACTTGGACGAAGCTCATATCATTTCTTAGTTGGACTCCTATAAAGTCTTCGGCGAAAGTTCGTCTCTACTCACTCTTGCCTCCTCTGGTCCATTCTCACAGCAGCCAAAATTCTCTTTCCAGACGCAAATCTCTTACACTTAGGATTGCCTGCCTTTGTTGCACAACACCCCTTCCCGCCCTCGCCCTCACGCCCCCCAGACTTCCTTTCACTTCCAGAATACAGACCACCTTTCTTACTGTCTCACCCGGCTTTACAGCCCCTCCTCTCCGGCCTCACCTCCTACCCAGTTCCCATGCTGCAGCCACGCTGGCCTCCGTGAGTCTCTCTTTCCCGCGGGGTCCCGGCCCTGCCCCGGCCTCTCACAGGCTCTTCTGTCTGCCTGCAACACTCTTCCCTCCCTTCTCTGCCCGACCACCTCCTTACACATCTTTCAGTCCGCTGCCTCTAACGGCAGTCTCACATTTGTCTGTGAAACGGAGTAAAGCCAGTCTCCTCTCCAGTAAATATTTGAGGCACGGATGGGTGAAGGACCGTTGGCTCCTTAGCCCATAGAACTTCAGAGAAGCACGTGGTGCTGCAGGCTGAATGACAGAAATCTGACGTCCTGCGTTCCAGCCTGACCCCCCCCACTGAAGAACTGAGTTGTATGGTGGGGCTCCGAGAGCTCGGAACCACAGTGCCCTTGTTGGTGCGGAGAGGCAAGTCGGAGGACAGTCTTTATTTTGCATTCGCCTCTGCATGTCTTAGCAGAGAATAAGGAAATAAAGACTGCGCAGGTCTCGTGTTGAATTGAAAGGTTTTATCACACATTTTTAGATCACAGGTATCCCCTCTGTTCCTGGGAAACAGTCATCTACTCACCGCTCGAGCTTTTTCTCTCGATACTACGGGTGATGGTTGAGAGGCATTTTAACGATTCATTCCGGGTGTTCCCCAGGTCAGAGACCGAAAGAAGAGGAGGGAAGGAGACTAGAGGCTAACGTGTGTTGAGTGCCGGGTCTAGATGCGAGACGAGCGTTTTCGAGTTTTACGTAAACAGGAGCGCAGAACTTCATACGAACCGTGCTTACCCTTTTCAGTTTTCGGATAAAGAGCGTTAACAGGAGCCAGAAGAGGGTTGCAGCCACACAGGTGCACGTCAGAGTGATTAGCTCCAGGTTAGACTTGTCCGAGGTTCCTGGAGGGAGAAAAACAAGATGGTCCTCAACAAGCGCCATCAAACGGAGGGTCTTTGTGATTCTACAGAACAGGTCCAAACGCCCCTAAATGGTTCGCCACGGCGCATGCAGCCTGGCGGCTCAAGGGTTGGCCTCTAGGACCGGTCTTCCCTCACCTTCCGAGTCCAGCAGGGTGCATGATATTTTACCATCTTACGCTCACGCAGAAATTAAAGGGAGTTTCAGAAATTCTGTGGCTGAGCTCGCAAACGTCGTAATCCCAGAAATAGCTACTTCAAAATCCGAGGAGAAATTAAAGAACAATTTTTTTTAATGTTTATTTTATTTTTGAGAGACACAGAATGCGAACGGGAGAGACACAGAAGAGAGAGGGAGACCCAGAATCCGAAGCGGGCTCCAGGCTCCGAGCTGTCAGCACAGAGCCCGACGCGGGGCCCGAACTCACGAGCAGTGAGATCATGACCTGAGCCGAAGTCGGACGCTTAACCCACCGAGCCACCCAGGCGCCCCCCGAGGAGAAATTTTTAAAAAGGAAAAAAATTAAGGCGGGAACAAAAGCCCATTAAAGTGCTAAATCTGGAATATGTGAGCTCTTCCTCATGAGTTTTAGAGGAAATTCTAAAGAAAAATACCTAAGAATAAAAACGACACAAAAGGGCTCCTCTGGGACTCACAAAATTCTTCTACTTTGATTTTAAAAATAAAAATAAAACTCAAGGACCATCACCATTGCCTGCTCGCTCCTTTTGGGACAGCCGGCCAACTGGCCCACCTCCTGCTCCTTGCTTCTGGCTCTGTCTCTGACCTTCGAAACAGCAGCCAGCCTGCAGGGGTTGCGACGAGAAGGGGGTTCTTCCCAAGCACCTCATTTCCCGGAATCACGCAGAGATCTAAAGCTGAGCAGTTCCTCCAGCACCAGACAAGAAAAGACCCAAAGTGTTCAAGAGAAGCCTCCGGAGAGGAAGATCTTTGGGATCTGTAAAGGAATGCCCCAGTGGCCAGAACAGTGGTCCCCTACTTACTGATTCCAGGGGACAATTTCCCATGAATTTCAAAGGACTGCCTTATCCTTCAACCTCATTACAAGGAGGCAGAGGCTTAGTATTAAGCTAGGGAAGAACAAATGGAACTCACTCTTTTTAGGAATAATGATGTGACTGGTATCATTTTTTTAAGTTTATGTATTTAATTTGAGAGACACAGAGACAGTGCCAGCGGGGGAGGGGCAGAGAGAGGGAGAGAGAGAATCCCAAGCAGGCTCCACACTGTCAGCACAGAGCCTGAGGTGGGGCCCGAACTCACAAACTGCGAGATCCTATGACCTGAGCCCAAACCAAGAGTCGGACGCTTAACCGACTGAGCCACCCGGGCGCCCCAATGAATAGTATCATTTATTGAGCACCTACTATATGCCAAGCCCTTACAACCACCCTAAGGAGTAGGTAGCAATAATATCCTTGTTTCCTAGATGAGGGATTCATCTTGTGGGCTCTTTGTTTCGATTCAACAAGGAGGTCCTGAATCCTACTGGAGGCGACATTCCATCTGGAGGCGACGGGAAGGTGAGTAAGAGAAAGGTGTCACTCTCCCGGAACTCATCACTCGCGACCCAACCAAGACTTAGGGCCAATACAGGGGCGCCTGGGTGGCTCAGTCGGTCAAGCGTCCGACTTCAGCTCAGGTCATGATCTCGCGGTTCGTGAGTTCAAGCCCCGCGTCGGGCTCTGGGCTGACAGCTCGGAGCCTGGAGCCTGTTTCAGACTCTGTGTCTCCCTCTCTCTCTCTGCCCCTCCCCCGTTCACGCTCTGTCTGTCTCTGTCTCAAAAATAAATAAACGTTAAAAAAAAAAAGACTTAAGGCCAATACGAAGACACGGAGTAAGAGTTTCAAGGGTGGAGGAAATCTAGTGCTTTTTGGAAGAGGCGACATTGAAATGAGCCCACGGAGACGAGGCGGGGGCGGGCCAACAGGCAGAGGGGCCGGCATGAGTGGAGACCCAAAACTGGGACATGAGGGGGCAGAGCAGCCAGTATAAGGCAAGGGCAGGTCAGGACCAGCCCGCAGAGAGTTCGAGCGTCGGCGCGCAGGGTTTAAACTACAAGCCGCATGCAGGCAGCCAGAGCCGGGGAAATATCTGTGAAGAACAGAAAACACACAAGCTAGAAACCCGAGCTGTTTCCTTCTCCCCTCTTATCCATCCAGCCACCGAGCACATGCAACTTCCTGCCACAGTCCCCGCTGGGCAAACCTTTTAGTCTAGAGGGGAAATCCACATTCTCTCCCCGTCCAGGCCAACACAAAGTCCTGCCGGCTCTCCTCCCATGGCTCAGGAAATTGTCACCTCCTGTCCTGCCCCGCTATCACTGCCTACATCGAGGCCCCGCCAGCTGTCACCTGGACCGCAGCACTGGCTTCCTGACCGGGCTCGACTCCCCGCCCCCCTGCCAGGCTCTCCTCCACTCTGGGCCAGCGTGATCTCGCCTCTGTGTAAATTCCATCACCGCCACCTCTGCTCCCCACAGCCGTGGGGATAAAAATCCACATCCCTGGGTCCTTCGTGCCCAACCCCGCCTATCTCTTCAGCTTCGTCCCCTGCCGCTCTGCCACTTGTTCCGATCACATCAAGACATTCGTAGTTTCTCGCACCTCCCAGCCCTTTCTGCACCTCCGCGCTTCGGCACTCTGTTTCTCTACCAGAACGGCGGCTTCTGGGGGCTGCGGCCACCTCCTCGTCGTCTTTATACCCCCCCTCATCGGACTGGGTGAGCGAGGAGATAAATTATGATTGGCTTTGAGTCCAAAGCGTCTCATGAAGCTTTCAGGGGGTTCAAGGTCAAATTCCTGTTCGTGCAGATTAATCCAAGAAACCCACGGAACACCACCTACGTGGCACTCTCTGTTCTAGATACTAGTACGTGGTGGTGGATGAAAGGCATGGACGGTCTAGAGCTCACAGTCTGAACAGATAAATACGTTCAGCGTCCCGAGCGGAGGAGCAGAGGGTAGGACCGGGGTTCTCTCGTTCGCTGCTATGTCTCCGGTGTTTAGAAGGGGGCCTGGCCCCCAGTAGGCATCCTGAGAATACTGGGTGAGTGCAAGGATGAGTTTGGCTCAACGACGCCAAGCTTTGTTGGCCTGTGGCTACGTTTCCCCGAACCTCATGAGAATGAGAACAGCCTCCCTGAAGAAGTTTCAAAGTATGATAAGCTTTTCTCTTCGTACGCAGCCTCTCGATGGGAATACTGTAAGCTCGAGTTAATAGGAGTGTGGATTTCCTCCGCCATGTGAAAGGTCGAATGCTGCCTTGCTGTATTCACACGCACACACACGCACACACACACACACAGCCTGGGACCTGCTCAGGCCTCAGTGGCCTTTGGCTGTTGGAGATGCTGATAGTATCTTGAGACACAGTACTGTCCGCCTAAAAGCTCTGCAGATGCCTCCTGCTTGGAATGCCCTGGGAGAGGCCCCCTCCCACTGTGGGAACTTTCCCACTGCATTCCACGGGGCAGGAAGTTGACCCCCGAAGCAATTCCACAGCCCTTACTCAGGCAAAATTCCTTTCAGTGGGACCCAATGTGCTCGGGTGCATTTACACATTTCAAGAACCAACTCATTAAAAAACATCCTCAAGACGAACATTTATTACAGGAGAAAGGTCTATTTAACATTCTATGAGTGCTTACTGAAAACCAAGAATTTAACCAGATACGATGTAGTATCTGCGCTCGGTCTCTGTCGCTCTTGATAGCTCAATCTCAGGCTGCGTTTGCAAAGTAACCATTAGGAGAGCCTTAGGTTGAGTAGACGGACTTCAAGTCAGCATCATCCCTTCCTATACAGCTCTTGGATATTTTCTCAGAGGTCAAACGTCCACACGCTGGCCTGGCGGGACCCAGCTTCAACTTGCCGGTGACAGCTGATGAGCTCAGCCCATGAAACGGCCCAGCTGTACACGGCAGGGGAAAGGAGGCCAGAGGAAACGTGGGTGGGATTTGACAACAACTAGGAGTTAGCACTGGGTCTCAGGGACGTTCCTGTCACATGGGGTGTGTGAAAGCCAGCATCAGGGCGTGCCGCGAGCTTAGTTCTACATGGGATATTGACAAGAATGGGGCCAATCTGAAGAGTTAAGAAGACTGCACTTTTAGCTTACACACTCCGCTAACCCTGGGGCACAGAGTGTTCCATGTCAGTTACCTTTCAAGCTTCAGACCATCCCTCTCGGGACAGGAAGGGGGGACGCCAGCCAGGGGATGCACTGGTTCCTGGGGGGTGAGGTACCTCGTCCAGAGGCTGTGCGCCTGCTGAGTCCCGCTGCCTTGCCCTGCGCCTTTCTGATGGCGGTGGCTGTTCACGCTGCACAGGGCCCGGACTCTGTGTTGTGGCGGTGACACGCCGACCCTGACACGTGGCACGGTGCGGTGCCAGGCTGCCGGAATCGACAGGCAGCAGGGCCAGGCCACTCGACTCGCACCACAGCACCGGTGGTCCTTCCCAGGAGGTTAGCAGAACTCCCTAAGCAGAAGACCAGGGCCTCCGGCTCGGGGACCTGCCTTGACTCGAGACAGTACAAGTTCTACCTGGAAAGGGCAGGAAGCGAGCAGCTATGTCTTAGACCCAGGACCCCAGGCCCCGGCTTGCTCGTCCTTCAAATGCGGGGTCGCAACAGGACCCTGGCTCACAGGTGAAATGTATGAACCTAGTAGGAGCTATTTTTTTTTTTTTTAACGTTTATTTATTTTGAGAGCGAGAGAGAGGGAGAGAGAATCCCAAGCCGGCTCCATGCTGTCAACGCAGAGCCCGACTTGGGGCGCGATCCCACGAACAGTGAGATCACGACCTGGGCCCAAATCAGAAGTCAGACGCTTTCCGACTGAGCCACCCAGGTGCCCTGAGGGCTATTCTTTTGAAGGTTCTCCCCCACTCCCCCCGTCCCAGCGCTCCCTTTTCCTTTTTTAAAACATCCTTATCTTGTGGGCTTCAAGTACTATACGAGATGATTGCATTTTCATCCAAACCTATTGCATATATCACAATTTTTTTTCCCCTAAAACTAGTCAGACTTTGACCCAAATAGCGATCATTTTCCGCAGACAACCGAGTCACGACCTTCCCTGAGAAATTCGCCTCGTACCTGCCAGGGTGGCTTAGAAGTTGTTCTCTGGTCCTATCATTATTTTTAGAAAACTGTTTATGTGGGTTTTTTGCCCATGAAGCTCTTAAGACATCAAGAGAAGGGTGTGTTTTGTGTTCATTTGCATCTCCAGCACCGGCCCCGTGGAAATCTCAATAAATATTTCTCTATGGATGAAAAGAAAATCGATCGGACATACGTCGACCTGATTCTCCACGTGAGCCGGGCAAACAGTGCTACCCCTTGTTATCTAAAATCCAATAACCAATAACCCAGCTAATTTCTCTAAGGCTCATTGGACTAATAAAATTGGCTTTCATACTATTTATAAAGCTTTTGAGGAATCTTTGGACACCAATTTGGAACCTCTCTTAAGGACAGAGTGACATGGAAAGACTATTCAAATTAAACTTTCAGAAGTGAGCTTTCAAGGATAGTTCTAGGTAAGAGATATTTAAGATTGCCATCACGTGCCTTCAGCTCGACGACACATTTTTAGGAAAGCTAGTAAAGCTAAACTCCTTAGCCACAGAGGAATTTTGTGGTCTGGAACACCATTTGGGTGACTCACTCGTTAAGTGTTGGAAGACTGTAATGCAGAAAGTTTTGTTGAAGTTAATGTGGTTTAACATGTTAACAAACAGCAACGTTAGCTAATATTTAAAAAGCTTCTATTATATGGCAGATAGTGTTCTAAGTGTGTTAATCCTTACAACCCAGTAGGGCTGGTATACCATTACTAACGTCTGTTTTGCAGATGAACATACGGAAGCACCAGGAAGGTAAGTAATTGGCCCAAGGGCACACAGCTCAGGAGGGGTGATGACCGGGCTTCACGAAGGGGGTCCTCTCCTGCCTTCCAACCCAGAGGCAGTAGAGCGGAATGGTTCTGCCCCACACATTCAGTTCTCAGCTCCACCCCTCCTAGCTTTGTAACCCTGAACCAAGTACTAAATCTTTCTGCGCTTCAGATTCTTGCCCACCAACGGGAAAAAAAAGTCCCCACTGGGTTGTCACCAAAGTTAGCTAGACTAACGCATGTTCAATGAGCAGAAATCATGGCTGAATTCCATCACCATATTTTGAATTCCTGATCAAGGCCAGCTTGATGTCATTGTTTAGACTCAAGTACGAAGGCATGCACATCCCGTCCTCTGGCCCTCCTGTGTGAAATCAGTGAGTAGAGAGTTCATGTCTCCATTGCCAGCGCTGGTCTCTCCTCGGGAACCCTTCTAAATTGCCAACACCCAGGAGAACAGTAACATCAATCACCAACATCTTCATGTGAATTAGTTTATCACATCCTTCCTAGTGCCAGGCTAGCTGGGGGGCGGGGGGAGTGAATTTGGGGCAGGATTCAGGAAGAGAGGAGCCAAAGCAGAGGACCGTCCAGCCTCAGAGGAGTGTCAAAAAGAAACGAGACCCGAAGGCTGGCCTGGCCAAGGGGGATAAAAGGGAGGCACTGCATACCTGAGATAATTTTGAGCTTTTCCTATTCTGTACTCTCAGAATTTATTAAGGAACACAGCGTATGTTTCCTGCTGTGTGGGTCCTTTCCTGAAATGTGTTAATGTGCAATCATTATGGCATAACATTTACAGATCTCACCTCTGATGCCTTTCCATTTAGACTGCAGGACCCTGAGGCAGTCCTTTGGTGCTTTCCATGATTTTCCTATCCATCCGTCGTCCCCAAAAGAATGTCTAACGTGGAATTTTCTCCTGTGTAATTATAAGGGCTACTGAAACCGTACTTCAATAGCAAGGCTTAAATCTGTTATCAGAATGTATTTACACACACGTTGTGGTTCTTACTTGCAATAATAATTCTAAAGTCGAGTTTATCTTAAGTCCTTGGGTGAAAACGTGCCCCGCTTTCATCGAAACGGTCCCACTGCCTTCCATGGGCTCTTGAGTGCTATGTCAATTGCAGAAATTATTTTGGTTACTGACAGTTTTGTGTTGTTGTTTTTAATGTTAGAACTTCCCCTTTGAGAGTTCCACGTGTGCTCCTGGACCGTCCAAAGCAAACAAGACCTGGGATTATTTAAAGAAGCTACTTTGACTCCACAATCCACTCATCCTTTTCAGATACAAAAATAACACATTGTTTTATCTATGAGTATAAGAATCCTTTTTCAAGGGAAATAAAAACAGCAGACGGTTTCCTTCCTGGCTAATTCACGAACCTCTTCAAATCTGTTAAACACAGCCGCAGACACAACTCATTTGCTCGGTTTCATTTCCTAAACCCCACCTGACAAGATAGGTCAGCTTGCAGGGTCTGTGTGCATATTTTAGGAAATCAAGTCTGAAGCCACCAGAGAGCCAGGATCTAATTTCAGTGATAAAATTACTGAGCAGGTACGGCATTGAGCTATTCTGAAGAGCATCCGGGGACCAACTTTTCATTCAGTGAGCCTCGAGGACTTCCACTCAAGATACGGCATCTGACTAATAAGATTCACTCAAGAGCCACTTTTTAGGAATCTCCTTACCCAAAATTATGTATGGAGCTGAAACCTACCTCCTGACACATCACCACCACCTCCCTTCCTTGGTTCCGGGTATCTTTTCTGGTGTACCAAAGAATGAGTTAGAAAGTCTCCCCGGGGGTGAAGCTTGTTAAATATTTACGGAAAACAATAATATCGTCCCTTAGTTTTTAGACTAACAATCCTCCTTTCCTTACACTGCTCTATCATTACCCTATTAGGATACGGTCCCATTTATGTTACCCTCCTCTTATAAATGGGTACAGTGTTTCAGGTAGTTTGATGACCGCTGGATCAGGCCATCTGTTTTTAAGGGGAGAGGGGAGTTTTGCCGTCACTCCGAGAGCAGGGGGCGGGGGGAATTACAAAAGAGAGCAAGGAAGAAGGCAGAAAAACATGAAAAGCAGACACAAGAACTCAAAGAGCACGGCAGCCGGGGACAGTGACGGGTGAAAAGAAAGAGCCACGCATATCAAGTCTGTAGGCACCTCGTAAACGTGATCATTTCCCCAGGCGCTACTGAAGATCAATGCCACATCAGGGAAAAGAGGTCATGAGTCAAAAGTACCAGTTCTTCAGAAAACCCAGCGGGCTGGCCACCAGGAACGAGGTAAAATCACCTAGGCTTTGTTGTTGCCAAGGGACACGACGTAGAAGGTACACTGTTGCCTCATCGCTCACTGCCCCGTTCACCTTGCCAATCCGACGTCCCCCGAGGCTTCCTTTAGACCCCGGCTCACTACCCACGTCCCTTCTTGCCTCTGCGACCTCCCTGAGCTCTGATTAGCGGCCCTGTGTGGTGCATTGGCTACGAACTAGCACTTCAACTTCACCCTGGGGAGGAGCTCAAAGTGCCTATTGATCCGGCTCTAACGGTTTCCGTGTGCACCTTAATCTCCTTCCAGCTAGGTTTTCAAGGCCCCCGGAGGGGAGGGGAGATGGCTTACACTTCCTTACGCTGCCCAGCCCTGGGCACATAAATGCGTTGCTGAGTTACCGGCGAACTGGGATTGGCTTAAGTCTATTGCCAGATATTGCAATATATATATATTATATATATATATATATAAAATATATATATATCCAGAAATTGCAAGATATTGACGTATGTCTCTTTTCAGACATTCAGTGGTGGTTTTCTACGTGGATCAACCCGCGGATACATTTTTCAGACGCTCTGGGATAGAGGAGTGAACGATGCGCCGTGGTAAGCACCGCGTCAAAGGTATACGTCAAGTGCTCTGGGAGCACAGAGGGAGATGATGGTAAGGCAGGAGGACCCTTCCTCTCCCCCTGTAGCAAGAGCCGAAGAGAGCTGTCCGGATGAGTAGGGCTGTCCGGGGGAGAATGAGGCGGGAAGGAAGGCCGCGGAGACTAAAGGAAGACGCTGTGGGCAGGCAGGTGAGGGACAGCGGATCTGCAGGGGGTTCCGGGCAGGTGCACGGCTGGGGAGCTCAGGTGTGAAGGGAGGGATGAGCCACGAGGCTGCAGGAGGCCAGGAAGGACCTGGATGAGGATAACAGGCCATCAGGAACCACTACATATTTGAAGCAGGGGAGTCATCTGTCGTAAGATTAGTCATTCAAAAAGGATCACGGTAGGGGCGCCTCGGTGGCTCAGTCGGTTGAGCACCCGACTCCGGCTCAGGTCATGATCTCGAGGTTTGGGAGTCTGAGCCCCGTATCAGGCTGGCTGCTGTCAGCGCAGAGCCCGCTTCAGATCTCTCTCTCAAAAATAAAAAAAATACAAAAAATAAAATATGATAAAAAAGATCCTCTAGAATTGGAAGACGATGGAAGGAGAGAGAAGTAGGTAGGCTGCCTGGGAGGCTGAGAGGTGACGTCGGGAGAGGACAGGGTCAGGACCTCCGTAGCGGCAGCTGACGTGGGCAACTGTCTCCCCTTTCCTCAGAAGCAAATGACCCAGGCCGATGGAAACGTGTAGAAATGATCAGTGGCAGCCAGATTCTTAATGCTGTCTGGCTTCCCAGAGGAGCGTGTAGTGGGAAAAGGAATCAGTGCAGGAAATGAGAACCAGGTAGAGAGAAACCCAAGTAACAGGACGTAATGGAAAAAGTCCAACAGCTCGATTTTAGGCCAAGGCCTCGAGGACAAGTCCCCGCGGCACTTCAGGGGTGGGAAGCCCGGAGGGAGGGCGGCAACGTTCCGCAGCTACGGGACGCGGACCCCGGTCAGCCTCACCGTGCGTGTGTCATGTGACTTTGGGCAAATAGCTTAACCCTCTGGACTGCCCATCTTCCCGTCTGTAGACTGAAGATAATACTGGTTACTTCTTTGGATTCTTACGGTGCTCATGGGATCAGGGATGCCCGTTATGTAGCAACGTCTGCATAGAAAGATACCGAATAAAGCCTCCTGCTAAGTGCTGGGCACGGGTGTGGGGTACAAAAGTATGTCAGACCCCACTCCTGCCTCGCAAGGTCTACAGTTCAGCAGGGAAGACAGGCCTATGGACGCCTAATTAACCCCCAAAGGCAGAATACAGGAAGTACTGATGAGAAGATTCAAGAACCATGGAGAGCGAGGGCAGAGAAGAGGGTGGGTATCCGAGTCAGCTGATCCTGGAGGACGCTGCTGAGTACAAAGTATCTAATCTACACTGGACACGGGGGAGAAGGAGCATCAGGCTGCCATGGGGAGGGCGCCCGGACAAAAGACATTCTGGGCTGTGTTCGCATGGGGCCGCCCTCAGCAGCGGGTGTGAGTCAGGCTCTCTGATGGCCAGAGTGCGGGCTCCTAGGCCAGCCTGGGAGCCTCCACAGTGCCATGGCTCCGCCTGTGGGCAGAAAAAGCCTCCCAGCAGGGGGGACCACTCCCAGAGGGTAGACTTGTGACAAATAGGAGGGGGGTGGTCGTGACTGTGGGCAGAAGAAACGCACAGATGCCTTGAAGCGACGTGGCTTCCGGGAAACCCAGATCAGCCTGGCAGAAAAGGCGAAGGGAAAGGAAGGAAAGTCTCTGTGGAGACCTATAAACTTGTGTCAATATCCCTCCGGGCAAGGCCTTCTCCCAAGCCATCAGCTGCCCAGCCGTTGGGTCAGATGCCAACCCTGGCTCCCTGGTAGAGGCAGAGGAGAGTAGGGATGCACGGCAGGAGGGCGGGTATGGGGCTGGGGCAGACATGAGAAGAACCCGGCTCTCATGCTCGTCTGCCATCACTTGGCTACTGGATGAAGGTCAGTCAGTCATTTCACTCCTGCCTGGGGCTTCATAACTGCTCTGTTGGCAGCACAGGGGGGGAAATGCCCTCTGGACTGCGGAGTGGGCACCTCCTTGTCCTCTGTGGCCACCCCTGTCTCAGATCTGTGGCCCTCCCTGGCCTGACAGAGTTACTCCCCGACGGCCACATCTGGAGTCCTTGTTTAAAAGTAAATGAAAGGTCCTTTGAAGAGGGAGGTGTTCTCTCCAGGGGTAAGCAGACGAGTCGAAAGAGTACTCTGAGACGAGGATTATTTGGGAGAGAAACAGGACCATTACTGTAACTATTTGGGGAATGCTACTCCCCACTTTTCCTGGAAGTATAGATTTGTGGGAGCGTGGTTTTGGGATTTTTCAGGAGACTGTCTAAAATCATCTACTCGTTGGGGCACCTGGGGGCTCAGCCATTACAGTGTTGGACTCTTGATTTCAGCTCAGGTCATGATCCCATGGTTCGTGGGTTCGAGCCCCGAGTCGGACTCAGGGCTGACAGCATGGAGCCTGCCTGTGGGATTTTCTCTCTCTTTCCGCCCCTCCCCCACGCGTATTAATGCGCGCACGCTCTCTCTCTCTCAAAATAAACTCAAAAAAATAAACTAAATAAAATCCTCTCCTCATAAAAGAATGGGGACAATGCTCTGTTTTAAAGGAGTCTGAATTCTCAGAATTATAATCTTTAAGCCATGTAAGTTTCCAGGGCGGAAGAACTGATCTATTTCCCCTGCCAGGAGTATTTCCATATTCTGAAGTCTCGCGGGGAGCCTGGAAACAGAGTACCCAACAAATTGCATCTTTTCATGTAAACCTCAATAGGCCATAGATATTTAGGTCCAAGGAGGTGTCAATTTGATATTTTATGATGCTGTAAATGTTATGTTTTGCATGACTTCTGGCATCAGAGGACTGCAATTGCCGTCTAAACTGGTTTCCAAATGGGAGCCACATGGCCACAGCCCCGAGTAGGATTAGGCCGCTTTGGATTTTGCTGCTCAGCGAACTATCTGAGGCCTCCGAAGAGGAAGCAGTTGGAATATTTTTCTCAAATGTGGTCTGTTTTTTTATGTGTTGCTTCTCCCTGATAATATTTTGCAGCCTACGTCGCGTTAAAAAAAAAAAAAAAACCCAGCTTAGGAAGACACTCAGAAGAGAGGCGTATAGATATCTCACTCGTGGGAATCGGAAAAGGCGAAAGAACGAACTGTGGGTTTTCCCCTCTACCTACACCCCTCTTCCTCCTTGGGTTTCTTTGTCACAGGTGTGGCCACTGAGGTCACTCTCTATGGGTCAATGCCGTCCCTCGGGCGGCAGCTGGCTTTCCTCTCTTCCGGGAACTACTTCCCTGCAGAGACCGTGTTCGGGTGGCCGGCCAGTGTCTTCCCCTTCTGCCTTGCCAGGCCACCCAGCAGGTCCCTTCCCGGAGCGACAGGGGAGGGGCGAGGAGGTCAGGGAAAGGAACAGGCTGGGGCGGCAGCGGGAGACCGGGAGGTGGAAAGTTGAACAGGGACACAGCCGTCTGAGCTGGTTCTGGTTGCTTTCTGAAGCCGGTTTACCTTGAACAGTGAGGTACGCCGAACTTTCCACGGACCCCTTCTGGTTGGTGGCCCTGCAGTGATATGCACCTTCGTCGTCTTCTGTGACTCTTTCAAGAAACAGCGTGCTGCTTCCCGGTCCTAAGATAATTCCTGAGGAGGGAGAGATGTTTACATTAGCGGGCGCGGGGGACAGACAAAAACAGCTACTTCTGTCGTACCACCCTTTGCCTATAGCTATGCGTTCAGACGAGGAAATCCGAGCTCTAGGCAACCTTGGGCCCGGCGGCCTGTTTGTGTTTTCTGGGTCCAGGCTTTTGAACAGCACCTTCACCATGCAGCAGAGCTCGGACACCACCCCCCCCCCCCCTCTTCTGGAGGTGATGGGACCCAGGCCGTTCACCGTGTGGAGAGAAAGGAGGTGGGGCACCTTTCAAGAGCCAACGTCAAGGGCGTCAAGGGCGCAGCACATCCAATAATAACACCACTTACCGGGGGGCCTGCTGGGTGTTAGCACCCCACAGGCCACTTCACATCCTGACATTTACAGCCAGCCCACAGGGTCTTTGTGTCTCCATTTGACAAATGTGGAAAAAGATTTGGCGAGGTGAACCCCTACCAAATACACATATATCAGCCCTCCCCCCCACCCCCACCCCAGCAAACAGGAAGTGTTTCTTGAATGAGGATGAGTACATGTAGCCCAGCATACCCAATTAAATGCAAAGTCTGGGGTGGGAGGGAGACCAGTGAGAACCAGAATACACAGGAAGGCACCATGGAGGAACTGGGCCTTGAGCTGAGGTTTAAAGGATTAACAGAGGCCGCTGAAATCATGCTTGTTCTGAAATGGCGATACAATGGGTCTGCCCAGGCGTCAGGCTGTATTTTGTCAAATGGTTTACATTTCCCCTGATTAAGAGAGCCATCCAATAAGGAAAACGTGAGAAATACTGGAAAGCATAAAGAAAATGTAAAACAAACGTACAATCTTTCCTCCCAGCTATTTTCCCTTTATTCTTCTTAAAGTGCACTTTTTTTTTTTTAACGTTTATTTATTTTTCAGACAGAGAGAGACACAGCATGAACGGGGGAGGGGCAGAGAGAGAGGGAAACACAGAATCGAAAGCAGGCTCCAGGCTCTGAGCCATCAGCCCAGAGCCCGACGCGGGGCTCGAACCCGCGGACTGCGAGATCGTGACCTGAGCTGAAGTCGGACGCTTAACTGACTGAGCCACCCAGGCGCCCCATAAAGTGCACTTTTTAACAACGGTTCGCCCGTTCATGTGCTGTTTTTGAGCCCCGACTACATACCAGCCGCTATTCTAGATCTGGCGATATCGGACTGAGCGAGACAAACGAACGCTTGCCTACAAAGGGCTCCGATTATGGTTTTAGAGAGTTACAAATAAGTAATTTAAAGGAACAATAAAGTCCGTAAAGAAACTAAACCAGGTGAAGGGGACCATGGGTTATGGGGGGGGGGGGGGGGTTTAGGGGAAGCTCTCTTGGGAGATGACATCTGAGCAGAGACCCGAAAGGCGGCGAAAGATGAGCTATTTGGAGATCTGGAAGGGGTATCTGAGGCACATAGGGAGGAGGATCTCTAAAGTCCCTGGGGCAGCAATGAGTTTCAGGGACAGCGAAAAGACCACTGTAGACTTTAGCCAGCAAGCAGGAGAGGGGAGGGTTCGCAAGGCCCGACCATGAATGACCACAGGCCATGGTAAGAATTTAAGGTTTTGTTCTAAGCGCCGGAAAAAGCCACTGGAGGGTTATATCTAACTGCTCGTAACTATAAATAAGAGTGCAATTCACACATCTTTAGGCATAAAGATTACTCTCTACTTCGGATTGCTTCCTTAGGATATATTTTCAGAAACAGGTGTATTAGGTCAAGAGCTCGTGATTCTTACAACCGCACTGCCTTCCAAAAAGATTATACCCATTAACGTGTCCACCAGCAGAGAAGAGGCTTTTATGTCTCTCCCGCCCGTGACAAGCGGGACCATCTAAAAAGATAAAATACAAAACACAAACCTTTGCTGGTTTGAAAGCGGACTTGGTAGCCATTTTTATTTTGAAAGCACCCGTCCGGGGTGCTTGACTAGAAAAAGCAAGTTCAGATTGAGGAGAGCTTTGAACCCCTGGCCGAGGAGTTTCCGTTTCGGTGTAGAAGGAAGAGAGGGGCTCACAGAGGTTTTTGAGCAGGGAAATGACCTAAGGAAAGCAATGTTTGAGGAAGTTTAGTCTAGAGGGAGAAGACGGGGTAGGCTGCCGCTGGGGAAAAGTGGCATCTGCAGTTCAGCTCACCAGCTGTAATCCGGGCAAGGAATACGGGGCATCCAAATCCGGATGAAGGAACAGGAAGCAGAGAGGAAGAAACGTAAACAGACACTTGGTAGAAGCAACCTGCACGAGTTGCCCCCTCCTGGAGGCAGGAGTGGACAGAGAGGAGTGCAAGACGGTTCTGGTCTTCTAAGCCCAGGAAATGGGGGTGGGGTGGGGTGGGGGGGATGCGTGAGACTCTCCCCACAGCCTTGGCTACAGCATTTCACGCCTGTGAGTATGTCTGCCCATGGGTACGATGAGAATAATACCTGCTTTGCCTATCTTATGGTACCGCCATGAGGCCCAATGGAGATAACTGAAGTGAGAGTTCTGGAAAGGGGAAGACAGGGCACCTGTGGGAATCGCAGGAAGTAAGAGCGTGGCTGGAGCGTGGGTTACCAAGGGCGACGAGCATTCATGGCAGCAGCGGTCTCCTACCCATGAGTGTCACTGCAGCAGCCCTGACCTCCACCAACTTTCTGTCGCCCCAGTCTTGGTTTGAGGCTAACACAACGAACAAATGAAGGCCCAAGACCTTGGGTGTCACTCGAGGAGACAGGGGCGTAGTTGCCAAGGTGAAAAGACAGTGTCAAGGATGCCGTGGAGCTAACGCCACCGGGCCGTTTCCTGTTTCGGTCACGCAGAGGAGGCGAAGGGGTGTCCCAAGCCACCCAGCGAAGCTCTTCTTTCCCACCGGCCCTCACGCTACGCTCTGACAAGCGGTGCAGACATGAGAACATCAGCCGCGTTCTCACTCTCTGCTCTCGCTGTTTCTTGCCCTTCTGGCCAACCCAGGCCAGTTACTGCCTCTACTATGCTTCCTCATCCCCCAGATCTGCCCACACTTACGCGTAGTTGTGTCCCCTGGTTTCTTTAACGCCTTAACCTTCATGCCGCTCACTTCACCCAACCCGGTCCCTACGATACAGATGCTGTTTATTCTACTGAGGAGCGCACCCTCTGCAAAGGGCTTTCTTTTTAGCTTTTTCATTGGGATCCGTTTCAAACATTTAAAAGTGCAGGAAAACTAGAACCCATGTGCCCACCACGAAGAGAGTCAGAGGTCAACTTTTGGCCATACTGGCTCTAGACCCCCTCCCCCCGTCTCTTTTTATACGAATACAATTCACTGATACCTTATCCCCTTCCCTCTCCTCTCTCCAGAGGCATCGCTATCCTAAAGGTGGGGTGTTATCATTCTCAGGCATGTTTTTGTGCTTTTTCCACATAGGTATGTACCTCCGTAGAAGAGGTAACATTGTTTTGTGCCTTTAAAAATTCTAAATAAAAGGCACCATACAGTAGATGCCTTTTCTCAACTTTTCCTATTTAATGATGTTTTGATATTTATCCTGGTTGATGCATGTAGAATAGAGTTCATTGTTTTTCAAACGTTTATTTATTCTGAGTGAGAGAGCCCAAGAGGGCAAGTGGGCAGGAGGGGGTGGGGCAGAGAGAGATTGAGAGAGAGAGAGATTGAGAGAGAGAGAGAGAGAGAGAGAGAGAGAGAGAGAGAGAATTCCAAGCAGACTACGCTATCCGTGCAGAGCTGGATGCGGGGCTCAATCTCATGAACCACGAGATCGTGACCTGAGCTGAAACGAACGCTTAACCAACTGAGCCACCCAGGCGCCCCTGGAGTTCATTTTTAACTCATGTATAAAACTCATATTTAGCTCATCACATAAAAAAAAAACCCACTTTTCTACCATAAGGTAGTTTTCGCTTTTTTGCTCCCATGAAGAAGGCTGCCAGCGCACCTGTCCCAGACAGTTGTACATGGTTATGCACACATCTCCTTGTGCTGGGTTATAGAGTACACTGATTTTCAACTCTACCAAGAATTACAGAATGTCTTCCAAAATACTACTGATTTATACTTTCACTAACACTAAGAGCTGCCCTTCCCCATACTTCCCGATACTTGGAGCTATCAGATGTTTTAATTGGGGGCAAAATGACGGGTGTGAGACGGCATCTCACGGCGGTGTTAACCTACATTTCTCTGATTACCAGGTAGGTGGAACAAGGAGCATCATTTTCCATTTTTTTTTGGCCATGAAGGCTTCCTTTCCTGGGAATTACCTCTTCATGTCCCCCACCCGTTTTTCTATTAGCCTATTTGTCTTTTTCGCAGCGATTTTAGGTTCTCTATATGTTTGGGTACTAATTCCTTATTGGTTAAATATGCTGCAAGGTCCCCCCAACATTCTACGAACAGTCTTTGAAACTTTGTGAATTTTTAATACAAAAGTTTAAAAAATTCTAATATAGTCAAATTTGTTAATATTCTCCACTATCCTTTGTGCTGCTTGTTTTATTTTTTATTTATTTTGAGAGAGAGACAGAGACCGTGAGCGGAGGAAGGACAGAGAGAGACACAAACACACAGAATCTGAAGCAGGCTCCAGGCTCTGAGCTGTCAGCACAGAGCCCGACTCGGGGCTCGAACTCATGAACCGTGAGATCATGACCTGAGCTGAAGTTGGACGTTCAACCGACTGAGCCCCCCAAGTGCCCCCTGTTGCCTGTTTTAAAAAGATGGTTTCCTACACTGATATTAAAGCATTTCCCTTATATACTTTTTTCCAAAAATAAAATCTCTTAAGAAGATTTACTTAGAGATTTGCCTTTTTTCATTTAGGTCTTTAATCCATCTGGATTTTCTTTTGGGGGCAGTATGCGTGTGGTATAAGAATTTGATTTTTACCGCATAAATAACCAGTTATTCCAGCATCATTTACTGAATAATCTATTCTTCTCCCACTGAGTTATGATAACAGTTCTGTCAAGATACTAAGTTTCCATATATCTGTGTTTCTGTTTTTAGGCTCTTTGTTCACAGTGACCCATTTATCCCACACAAGTTATGACTGCTTGATAAAATGCGTCTTGATATTTGCTACAGTGTGACCCCTTCTTCTTCATAATTATCTCAGCCCTTTACACGTCAATATGGATTTCAGTTTTAGCTAGTCGAATTCTGGGAGAAGTACTATTGGGATGTGGGTGGGGATTCCATTGAATTTATGTAATAATTTTGGGGAAAATTTGCATATGTATTTTTAGGTTGAAACAGATGAAATTGCCAATATTTTTGACCTACAAAAATGGCTCCAAAAAGGTTCCACTAATAATAAACATTCCCATCCAAGAATATAAAATATCTTTGGGTTGTTCGGGTATTCTTTTATGTCATCTGATAATTCTATGCTTTTCTCTTTAAATATCTTTTCAGTTATTTTTAGTTTTCAGTTATTTTTAGGTTGTAATTTTGTTGTGATGCAAATGGTACTGGGTTCTCTGAAGGGTCACCATATATGAATTTTCTTGTTCCCCCTTGGGTGTGAATCATTAGAACTAACAAGGAGAACTCACTTAGAAACATGATGTTCTACTTTGTGTTGCTGAGACAGGATAATTTAATTGCAGGCCTGCTTGCTTCTAGAGGGATCACCTAAGTAATTTCTGACCACTAAAAATAAAAATTCCTGTCAAAACACGATTTATTTCCCTTCACTGAGAGAAGCTGTATCAGATTGGACCAACAGGGCACAGAGCAGGATTTGCAAGAGTGGATGTCTTCAGGGGCCGGCCGCATAACATAAATGAGTTGGGGATGAGATCATGGGAGAGGGACTGTGTCCCTCTGCGTTGTGTGGAGTGCTGAGGGACTGTCTCGCATCTAAAGATGGACGCATGAACTTCGCTCCAACCAGTTGGAATTGGGGAATTTGAGTCCAGTGTTGTCTTTTGAGTTTTAAAGAGAAGAGAGAAATCCGGATTTTCGATGTTAAAGCTTATGACTTTTAAATGCCGGCAACCAAACCAACTTAAGTACATTTGCTGTGAGGGCCAACAGCAATGTGTATGCTGCGTAGATTAGACACAGCTTTGACTCAGAGGATGTACGTGGGATGGCGCTATTATATTTAATGAAGCAAAGACCTCCATGATCTGGCTCCTGCCTATCTTCTTCCAGCTTCTGACCCTGCTGCGTCCTTCAGCGTATCCTTGGTATGAGCCATTTCACGATAAGTCTCCATGACTTTGAATGGTACGAGCCACCCAGTCACCCCAGTGAGCATTCATTTGCTAATATTTAGCTCAAGGCCATCCCAGATCTTCTGAGGCACTTGAGCCCCTTCTCTATTACTCTGGCATCACCTTGCACATGCCTCTACTCCGACACTTAACATTTCGTAGTAAATTTGCTGACTTCCTTCCGTGCCCACGCCACTGCCTTATTCATTACCGAGCCCTCAGGGTCTAGCACTGTGCCAACAGATAGCAGACCCTCAGAATCCAAGGACACGGCCAAATAAACCAAGACCATGGAAAATGGAATTGAGGGGGTGAGAAAAGGCATGAGCTGTGCAGCGTTTGCTGAATATTATGAAGCCGAGGAAGGCAGTAGTTAACGCGGTCTCCCTGTGTGGCGGTATTGACTTATGACCTACGTACCCAACTCTCCCCGGGCTGTAAAGCTGTATGTCAGTTTTTATTATCTTAAGATTCAAAGAGCTGTAGATCCTAGAGCTTAGAAATGTAAACTCAGTTTCATAGGTCTGCTAGAGTAAAATTTTTACATGGAGTTGTTTTTGCAGGGACGTGTACTCCAAGGAAATCTGGTGACGGCACCCAGGGTAAGGGCTTGAAGCATCTACTACGTTGGCTGCTGCTGAGGGTTTAAGATCAGAGTTTGTGACGATGCTGGCCTATATATGTATCCAAGGGAGGCAGTCAGTTGAGCCTCCTACTCTTGATTTGGGCTCACGTCATGATCTCATGGTTTGGGAGTTCAAGCCCCGCATCGGGCTCTGTGCTGACAGCATGGAGCCTGCATGGGATTCTCTCTCTCTGCCCCTCCCACCTCTCTCTCTCTCTCAAAAAAAAAAAAACATATATATATATATATACATATATATATATATGTGTGTGTGTGTATATATATGTATGTATATATATTTTTATATGTACATATACATATACATGTACATATACATACATACACAACCCCTTCAGTTTTTAGTATTTTCAAGGGATTTTATAATTAATTTTCTTTCTTTCCTCGATAACATAAGGTGAAGGACAATCTTGCCATTTTATATATAAGCAGCACACTGTCCAGGGAAGGGCATGAAATAGAACTTTAATCCAATTCACCACTGAGTAGATGCATCTGTAGATCTTTTAAATTAACCTGTGTGACTACATCAGTGCATACCATGTGTTTTTCTCCTGGTCTTTACACAAAAATCTGACTCATTGTTTCCTAAATTGGCCGGCTGGTCTGATCAGTGACTCCTGTTTTGATGCTCAGCTGAGCGTCTTAACTTCTGACGGACAGAACATGTCCATCCAGTTTGGCCAAATTAATCGACATAATCAAAACTCTCTTCTTCAGCCAACAAAGGCCTGTTCAGATGACACCTCCTCCATGAAGCCTCCTTGGATCACGCCAATCAGGGGTGCTGATCGGCAGCGCATGGAATTTTAGACCCTTCACATTGCGTACTTACAAATTGACTTGTACCTATTATGTGTAAGTTTTTCAAAGGTAAGGGTTAAGTTTCACTCGTTTTCATTTTCTCTAGAATATGACAAATGTCTGGCTCATGGAATAGGGAATTAATAGACGTTAGGTTTAATAAAATAAAAAGTAAATTCGGCGGGGTGGGGGGCACTTGGCTGGCTCAGTCAGAAGAGCACGCAACTCTTGATCTTGAGGCTGTGAGTTCCAGCCCCACGTAGGGTGTAGAGAATACTAAAAAATAAGTAAACACACTTTTAAAAACGTTTGAAAAAAGTAAATTGTTATGATAGTGTTCGCTCTCCAACAAAATAATTTCTTTGAGATTAGCCCATGATATATTTCTGATAAACAGTAGCTATGAGCATGATGATGCATCCAGTCATAGGTCCATGATAAATCATACCTTTAGATTGATACCTCTTTTTTTTTTAATGTCTATTTATTTTTGAGAGACAGAGAGAGAGGGAGGGAGGGGGGCAGAGAGAGAAGAAGACACATAATCTGAAGCAGGCTCCAAGGCTCTGGGCTGTCAGCACAGAGCCCTACGTGGGGCTCGAAGCCACTAACGAGTGAGATCATGACCTGAGCCGAAGTCGGACGCCTAACCAACCGAGCCACCCAGGCGCTCCTAGATTGCTACCTCTTAAAGGAACTGATTAGCTAAGAGCTGTATCTGAACAAAGCACCAGAAGAGCCAAAATAGAGATTAAAGATGGCTAGAGTGATCCAAGAACACTAGAGACTGGATGTCTGACTGACTTCCCACAAAGAACACAGAGGAGAGTTTACATACCCAGTCAAACTTCAGAGGTTTAGGAAACTATGGGTAAGAGAAATCCAAGTTTAGTACGCGGCAAAGGCTGACAAGTTTGGGAAGTGAAGGATGATGGGCTCATTAAACGGCACTAAAAATGCAAACGATTCCAGTGTTTTCAACTGGTCACCATGCAGCTGCTGCTTTCTCTGTTGAGAATTTTACCCTAAGGTCAAGCCACTGGGCAAAGCATTTGCAGATGTAAAACAAAACAAAACAAAACAAAACAAAAAGTTGAGGAAGGGTAGAATAATTTGAGACAGAGTGAAAAGCAGCCTTACGATAATATGTGTTAAGTTGAAGAGAATTATGAGATGCTTAAAACACATGGGCTGAAGGAGTTCTGATGGGCAATGTGGTCCCTGGTGAGACGATTTGCTCTTTAGCCATGAAAAAGACAGAGAAGAGGGGCTCTTGGAAAAGAATAAGACTGAGAACAGTGGGGAGAAATGCTGTATAATATTCCTCTTCATGAAACCACTGAAAAAGGGAAAAGCCATAAACAAAGGTCCTTTCATTTGGGACAATGTCTATTGCTTCACTAGCTTAACTTACAAGTCTGGGTTATGCTAACAGAATAGTTTCCAAAAGCTGCCAAGAAATTGTACACTGGTTGACTTGAAGGGGTTATAGTGAACGTGAGCACCTTGAAACTGTGCCAAACACACATGTATTTCTAAACATTTAAAAATGAAAAGCATTCTTGCGCCCTTTCGCGGCGAACTCTGCTGTTGTTCTAATGAAGTATTTCAAGATGATTCAGGCACTTGAAAAATGTGTCAGGAGGTGCTAAGCCTATAGCTGTACATAGCTGATAGCTAAGGTTTTAGAGTTCACATCTATAAATTATAAACCCACACATGTGCCCGGGCACACACATGCACTCATTCCTGCTTCAACACATTCCTGTGATATGTTCAGATTTGTCATAGCTCCTCGATGAGGTCGGATGCATTTATACTGCAGAACAGAGCCATTCATCCAAAGTGGCCATTCTGTGTAGAGTGAGGGAGTGTGTCTATGACCCGTGAAGTGTTAGCACTGCATCGCATAGAGGTCAAAGTCTAGAAAGCGTTTTCCATCAGCATAGGAATAGTTAAATTATGGGGCTACGTACCATATTAAAGGGTATGGATGCTAAAAAGACGGGAGCAGGACATTATGTGCTGACACAGGAAGACCTCCAAGATACGCGGTGAACAAAGCAAGTCATCAAACAAAACACGTTGCAAGATCTCAACTCAGATTTGTCTTAGAGATGCTGGCTTCTCTCTCTCTCTCCCTCTCCTCTCTTACCGGCACAGGGTTGGCTTTCAGTGAATAGCTGTTGAATGAATGAATGACTGAATCCCATTTATTATTTGCTCCACAAATACGGATGCCCTGCATGTGTATACCTGCACCTCTCATAGGCAAAAAGCGGTAAAGTTGTTGACAAGATACAAATCAAATACTTGACGTGTGTTAACTCTCCGTAAGGACATTTTTTATAGCTTGTGCTCTTTCCGTGCCATGTGATCTTTCACAATGAAAACGTATTTGTGGATCATATAATTTCAAAAAAGATAGTCTTACAAATGAAATTATGGGGGTGCCTGGGTGGCTCAGTCGGTTAAGCATCCAACTCTTGATTTTGGCTCAGGTCATGATCTCATGGTTCACGAGGTTAAGCCTCGCATCAGGCTCTATGCTGATAGTGCAGAGCCTGCTTAGGATTCTCTCTCTCTTCCCTCACCCACTCGTGCTCACTTGCTCTCTCTCAAAATAAATAATAAACTTCAAAAAAAATGAATTATGGGCCTCTTTACCATCAGCAAAGACTCACTGAATGAAAGTTTAAAAGGTATATTATATATATATATACATACACACACACATCTCCAAATAGTTTAACATTTGCAAAACTTTCAAATTTTTTTTTTTAATGTTTATTTATCTTTGAGAGAGAGAACGTGATCAGGGGAGGGGCAGAGAGAGAGGAAGACACAGAATCCGAAGCAGGTTCCAGACCCTGAGCTGTCAGCACAGAGCCCGACGTGGGGCTTGAACTCACGAGCTGAGCCGTGAGATCACGACCTGAGCCAAAGTTGGATGCTTAACTGACTGAGCCACTCAGGTGCTCCCGTTTGCCAAACTTAATATTGACTATGTATACAATGATGAGATATTTTCGAAGCAAGAAAAGTAGGTTTATACTTCACAACAATGTATAATTTTGGATTAAAGGGTCGCCTGGGTGGCTCAGTCGGCTAAGCATCCAGCTTCAGCTCAAGCCATGAACTCAAGTCATGATCTCACTGTTCATGAGTTTGAGCCCCGCATCGTGCTCTCTGCTGTTAGCACAGAGACCACTTCAGATCTTCTGTCCCACCCCCCCGCTTCAAAAATAAACAAACATTTAAAAAAAAAACTTAAAAAAGAGGCTAAACCAAAATCTATTCCATCAGAAGACTGGCCCCCCTACAGAATGCTTGTGAGTGTGTGTGTGCGAGGGGTGTGTGTGTTGGGGTACATGATATACGTTTGCTGTGCTTTATTTCATTTTTCAGTGGTGGCCAGCTGAATTATGATGGAGTTGAATGAGATGGCTAAACTAATATACAATCGAATCGTTTAAGGCTCCTTAGAAGCAGGAGATAATGCAAAAATGAAGCTATCGCTTGAATATGGGCTGGACGAGGAACGAACTTTCTCAGTTTGACTCTATTCAGTCACGTAAGCAATGGCAAATTCATAGACTAGGCTATCTCTAAATACGTTGTTTCTGTATTTCCCTTCATTGGATTGGGACTCCCCAGCTGCATTGCTGTCTGTCACTGTAGGTCTGGGTTAAACTGTTTCAAGTTTGTACTTGGGGGGACGAGGGGTTCCAGTGTAAATTCTGGACACGTGAAATAGAAAAACCTCATTGAATCGTTCTGCTAAGAGACAGAGGTGCACAATTATCTAAGGTAGATCGTCAGGCAGTCTTCAGTGTAAGCAGCAAATTGTAGATTGGGGGGTGGAGACCTCTTCCCTCTCCAAGCGCCCAGACGGCGGCTGTTAGTTTTGGGGTTAGTGACTTTGGACAGGGTGCAGTCCTGAGATCTCTGGGGCGAGCTCTTGGAAGGGTCTGCCCTTCTCTCTTCCCCCATCTCATCCCCATAGGTCTCGATTTCTCTTCTCTTTGTTTTTCTTCATTCCCAAGTTCTTTTCCTCTGCTACCGGTCCCTCAAGCACTGGCTGGTCGTCAAACAAAACAGGCTGCTGATCTTGGCCGTGCTCACATTCCAGTTCCGTGCGTTGCAAGAGGTCACAAAAAGAATCAAAAGACGAGGTTCATTCACAGTCAAAAAGCTTTAATGGGTATAAGGTTTCTGTTTGAGGTGCTGATAAAGTTCTGAAACTAGATAGTGGTGATGGTTGCACAACTTTGTGACTGTGCTGAGTGCCACTGAATTGTACACGTTAACGATTAAATGGTAAAATTTACGTCATGTGCATTTTGCCACACACACACACACACACACACACACAAAAAGGCGGGGGGTGGGGGGAGGCCCTTTCTGAAGTGACGCTCACATTCTGAAGTTCGTTTTTTATTTCTTACGGTCTAAATTTTTCATTTCATTTGAAAATCAAGAGGACTTTCAGAAAGCACCAAAGACTCAAATGACCAGCGGACAGCCCCGCTATTTCCGAGCGGGTCTGTGCCGTCTGCTGTGTGATCCCCTCGGCTGGGTCTTGCTGCGGCTCACACGTTTCAGGAGGCTTCTCTGGGCTGGGTGGGGATAAGGAAGCTGTACCGGAAGGCGCGTCCAGGCAATTTTCTTTGGGCAAAGCGTTACGATATGATTAGCTACATATGTATGTATGTGCAAGACCTAAATAAATGACAGTATTTCAGTAAAGAGTCATATTTGGGTGTCAAGATTGAGTCTCCATAAATAACTTCTGGCGATTTTGAATACAAAATGGGACTCTACCCACGGGTTATCTTACTTTTCTGAGGGTGAACCATGGTCGCACTGAACCAGCCGGACATCAACAAGCAGTCGCAGACTTGCGTAAAGTGTCAGTCTCCATTTCTTCACCACGTCAAGGCTGTGATCAAAGTCAGGGTTCCTCTTTCGTCTGGGGTTGGGCTTGCAGCTCTGAACTCCAGCAGTACCAATCAAGACGTTTTCCTTGCTGTTACCTCACTGTACTCTTTCCTTAATTCCACTCCTTTCTCCTCACCTTCTAAATGGAAGTCGATCCTTAGAAAAGAATCGAGTTTTGGCTCTGCAACATATTCAGAACGCCCCCTATGCTTATATTGTCGTCGGGGGATACGACTCAACCTTGAGAATTTGTTGGAAGATTCTGGCTGGGGAAAGAAGCTACTGGTAAGGTCACTTGTGAAGCTCGGCCCTTCTTGGTCTGGGTACATGGACCCCTCCCTGCCCCTTACCTTAAAGACACATATTGGAGAGAAAGGACACCGAGAGCAGCTGCTCAGCCAATCACATCAGCGGACTGATGGGGCTCGGTGGGGGTGATAAATAGAGCAGTCAGCTCCCCCTCCCACGCACTCCCCAACGTGTTCCAGGAATCCTGTACACGCTTTCCTGCAATGTTTCTTCATTCATTACGCACCCTAAAGGTGGATTTCATAAGAAAAGGCAATTACCACTCAGGTTTTGCAAAAGATAATTAACATTTCTGAATTTTATGTTCTGTAAGACATCAAGCGAAGTTGTGGATTCTGAGGGTGACAGTCCCATTATCACCCCTAGGTATTAACACCCTCACTCACTTCTCTCCTCTACCTTCCTCAAGATCTTTCCTAGCTCTATGAAAACCACTTTGTATTTCAGCCATCATTCGGTTCCCCCTGAAGTCCGAGGGCAGCTGGTCACGTTGACGTGAATATGCACTTTACAGGTGAAGATGTTTCGTATCAGGGATCTAGTGGTGACAGGAAAGATGTCCCTTTCAGGTCATTCGATACATAGTCCTAGATCCAACTTAGGAAGCAGTATTAATCAGCGGGTCAGAGTGATTCTCTCCTACCCCAGCCTCAGGCTACTTAAGAGCGAATCTATTCTTTCTCAGCTCTTGGTTGTTTCCAATCTTAAAATAGTCTCATCTTAAACTTAAAATAGCTCTAATCTTAAAATAGTCTGAACCGTTTTGCTGCCATAGAAATGTAATTTACGCAATAGGTCGCTGACGGTTTCTCGGTTTAGGGAAGGCTTTACCAAAAACGTCTCAGGGTGGCACTGTTTTCTGCTCTCTTAAATATTTTCGGACGAAAGTTTGTTACTTTTTCCAGCATTTTAATGACTTTTTCAGAAATCCCACTCTTCTCTGCACAATCAGGTTTGCGCTTGTACCGATGCAAAACGAAGCTAGACAGGCCTTCTTCTGGATCTGCTTCGCACCCTCATCTGGTGTCCTTACGGTGCCATCCGCCCCGTGCCAACAGCCCCACCTACATGCTTGCTCAGCTCTGTCACAGCTCTGAACATTTTTAGGACCTCGGTGGAGAATCTGGGAAGAGTGTGAGGTAGAAAGGTGACTTTCTGATCATTTTGGAGGAACTGCCGGGCCCTTTGGAGGAACTGCCGGGCTGGAGCAGTGTTGAGGAGGGGGTCATATGTCCTCCAAGGTGACTTCAGACCATTGCCCCAAGGCTGGGTGCAAACCCTTTCAATTTTCAACCCAATGGAAATGGATGTTTCTTAGATGAGCTCTGCTGCCTGTATACTCCTGAGAATCAAACCATACTCGAAACAGCCAGTGGCCAGTAGAATCCATCCCTAACTTGCCATCGGTCCTTCCGTGTTACATTGGTCTTTCCTGTCCGGTCCTGGACATTCTACTCACGTTAGCTGATCAATTCTCTCTTCACCTGTCTTTTCAGAGTAAATATGTCTCAGACTGCCTTTCTCTTCAACACTCTTCAGGAGAGACAGAGACGGAGCGGGGGAGGGGCAGAGAGAGAGGGAGACACAGAATCCGCAGCAGGCTCCGGGCTCTGAGCCGTCAGCCCAGAGCCCGACGCGGGGCTAGAACTCACAAACCGCGAGATCATGACCCGAGCCGAGGTCGGACGCTCAACCGACTGAGCCGCCCAGGCGCCCCTTGAGATTTTATTTCTAAGTAATCTCTATATCCAACGTGGGCTCGAACCCACAACCCTGAGATCAAGGGTCGCATGCTCTACCGATCAGGCCAGGCGCCCCGTGGGCATGCCTGCTTTAAAAAAAAAAAAAAAAAAAAAGTTTTAAATATGTTTTATATGGTTTACATTTTTAACATTTAAGAAATAAACTGCAGTCTTCGGGGAGCTTAAGCTTTAAGGGTTAGAAAGGAGAAGATGTTGTTTGACGAATATGACGTTAATGTCCAAGGAGTCACTAAAACTGGTGACTTGGGAGTGATACGCAGGCGCAGTCAGCCCCACACGCCCGGTGCTCGGAGTGTGGGCCCCAGAGTCAATGCCTGGTCCCAGCCTCTGCCCACCAGGCACCGGCTCTGTGATCTGGAAGCAGCTATTTCTCCTCTCTGTGCGTCTGTGTCCTCGTTCCATCCTTCGGAAAACAGGCGTCGTAATTTAGCAAGACTCCTAAGATCGTTATGAAGGGGAAACCAATCGACCTTAGTGACGCGCTCGGAACAGTCACAGGCACCCAGTCAGCGCTCGTGAAGTTAAACTACATCTGCCAAATGCATCTCCTAACGGTACCTACCTCTGATGACAGTTGTGAAAAGTGAATGAGGTCTTTGTCAAGGTCACACAGTGCCTTGGTTCCTGGTTGAGTGCTCAAGGCATTTTTATTTAATGAAGAAGACCTGTTAAGCTATTCTGTGTTCAGAGCTTTTAAAAACGGGCACACATAAAACTAGAGAATAACCCTTCTGTGACACGAACTGCAAATAAACCAGACATGGAAGGAAAGGAAGAGTCCCGACGTACTAGAATGAGAAAGAAGGATCTCCAGTGGAGGCAGCCTCTGTGGTTCCCAGGAGGGGAAATAAAGACCCTCCAGGAGCGGTGGGAGTCCAGGGTGACTCGGGGTCCCAGAGGCCCTGGAGGGCCGGCAGCTGGGCTGGCCTGGAGGGCCGCTCCATGGGTGGTGGGCGTGTGGTCTGCAAGGTGCCTGCTTGCTTCTCCCCGGGGTTGCCCTGGCGGAGGCTGCCTCGCGTCCCCCGTGCACACGCTTTCCGGGGCCTGTGTGCTTATCATCCCTCTTTTCCTGCAGATGCCCTGTGGCCCAAGAAAGTCCTACTCAGCTTTCGTCAGGCTTTCTCGAAACTGCATTTCTTCTCTCGGATGGCTGTGCCCCACTGAAGGGTTTCCTGAAAGGAAATGAGGAAGGAGGAGAAAAGTTCTCCCCTTACGGTCTTTCAGCAGGCATTTTATGGCCACTCGTCCTGAGCACAAGCTCTCACGTGTGCCCTGCTTCCTCTCTCATATTTTCTTTGGACTCGGGTGCGTTGCCTTTAACAGATGACAATGATGATGGGCCAGATCCTATCAATGACCCAAGGCCACCGAAATCCTCTCGGAATATAAATGTTTTTTGAGTCGCCACGTGTCGCAAGTCTTTAAAGGACGTGCAATTTATTTTCTGGCTCTTTAAACTTGAAATAATCAGCTTAACTGATTTCAAGCCATTATCTATTTATATTTGATTATATATTTTCTATTTGTAAATGTTGAATTTATAATTATATATTTCATTACATATATTTAATTGTATATTTTAGTTTTTTTTAATGTTTGTTTTTGAGAGAGAGATAGAGACAGAATGTGAGCAGGGGAAGGGCAGAGAGAGGAGGAGACACAGAATCCGAAGCAGGCTCCAGGCTCTGAGCTGTCAGCCCAGAGCCCGACGCGGGGCTCGAACCACGAACCGTGAGATCGGGACCTGAGCTGAAGTTGGACACTTAACCGACTGAGCCACCCAGGTGCCCCTTAATTATATATTTTATATTTGTAAATATACATTTATAATTATATATTTCATTATACATTTAAGTATTATTTAGGCTTTAAAATTTACTCTCAGTATAGCTTTCCAAAGGCTTAGAATCCCAAGCAGGCTCCACACTGTCAGGGCAGAGCCTGATGTGGAGCTCGAACCCACGAACTACGAGATCATGACCTGAGCTGAAATCAAGAGTTGGATGCTTAACCAACTGAGCCGCCCAGGTGCCCCAGTTCAACTCTAATTCTTTAACCCACATTCAAAGTATGAAAACTCAACGTCAGTCAAATTTACGTCTTTCAAAGAAACACCCAACATCTTAGATTAGTATTTTGTAAAATGTATTTGGTGATCAAGTTAGTTGGGGGAATACTTTAAAGAAGTTTGCCTGGTTTCTTTAAAACAGGACTTCTTGAGGTCTTTGATATACTAACGTGGACTCTGAATCGCTAAAGGGAGACTATTCCAGGCACTGTTTCCCAACACAAACGTATGTGTTTATTCATGTGTTCATTCATCCTTTTGTTTTGGTAGAATGCCTCAAGGGATTCGTTTTCTGTGAAACAACCTATCTTAATAGTGTGTCATTTTGGGCAAATCATTTTACCTCGCTGGGTCTAAATGTTCTATTCTACAAATGGAACTAGAGATACCCCAACGGTCCCTTTAGCTTTAAAAATCCCAAGATAGAGTCTCCCCAACCACCCGGAAGTCCAGACATCTGTGCTACCAGGTGAACCTCGCTAAGGACAGAATAAAACTTTCTGAAAAACGTTCATCCGTTCCTTCGCTCATGAAACATTGATCGGTTGCCAAGCACTATGCCAGCTTGGAGGACAAAAAGAGAAGACACAAATAAGAGGAAGGTTGCACTGTCTGCCCTCAGGATGAATGTGATATGATGGCAAACATGGAGTGAGAGAGCAGACCCACAGTAAGAGAGCGGTGGGAATAGGCACAGATGATCCACAGATGGACCGATGATCATAGAACAACTCAGTAAGAGCGAAGAGAAGCAGTCACGAATAATAAAGACGCCGGGAGGACCTGCCCCCTCTGTGCAGGCGATGAGTAAGGCTTTCTGGAGAAAGAACACCTGACTTGGGTCTTAAGGGACAGGGAGGCGTTCGATGAAGGCAAGGCACTCCAGGCAGCGGGGACACAAGAACAAAAGCAGAGGGCGTTGAAGCAGCACAAGGAGTCCCGGGATCTACAAGAGCTTGGAGACGGCTAGAACTTAAGGTTCAACAGGGGAGGGTGAGCTTGAAGTAGCGAGGGCCAGTTGTTGAGGGCTTCCTCTGTCAGACGCTTGAACTTGGGATAGGGAGCCCGTGAAGACTTGGAAAGAGGGAAGTGCCAGGTTCACAGCCGCCTCTTATCCAGCCGTGTAGAAAACAGATGCAAAGAGAGAAAAAACAGGCAGAGAGACCAGTCAGGAGATGTTCTCTGAACCCAGAAAACGACAAGAGGACAGCGGAGGGAAGGGAGGACTTGAGGCATATGTCCTATTTACGTGCATAACCTGGACAGCCTGGTGACAGACCAGAGAAGGACGGAGGGGAGGTCACCCGCTTCTGGTGCGGACCATGAAGCAGACGACGTAGTACGAGAGGAGGCGCTGCTCATGGAGAAAAATGATGGGACGTGGTGAGTTTGGGACTGGCCTAGAGGAAGGCCTTTCTAAGATACCTTAACGTTGGAGATGGTCTACCACAACCCCTTTGTGAGCATCAAGCTCAAACGGAGATTCTGTTTTGAGCGGAGGACTCATATTTAAGGACCATTCCGTATTGCTAGTCATTTGATTTCGGTTGTTGGGCTGTTGTAAATAAATGGCAGTTTTGGGGCGCCTGGGTGGCTCAGTCGGTTAAGCGTCCGACTTCAGCTCAGGTCACGATCTCGCGGTCCATGAGTTCGAGCCCCGCGTCGGGCTCTGGGCCGACGGCTCAGAGCCTGGAGCCTGCTTCCGATTCTGTGTCTCCCTCTCTCTCTGCCCCTCCCCGTTCATGCTCTGTCCCTCTCTGTCTCAAAAGTAAATAAACGTTAAAAAAAATTTAAAAAAATTAATAAATGGCAGTTTTACTTTTAATATAAGTGGAATTATTAAGTAAAATTATAAATGAGTTCCTTTTAATCTTATTTAACCACAAAATGATCAGGCAGGCAACAGGCAGTGTTGATACTTACTGATTTAAGTCTGGTGGTTTTCGGTATATTTTTTATTGAAAGAAAATTAAGACGTGACCATTAACTTAGATTTTTTTTTTTTTAAACCAGTATTCTATCATTTAAAATAGTCTTCTTTTTTACGAAGTCATTAAAATTGATATAGGTGAATTAAAAAGCTTCTAGGGGTGCCTGGATGGCTTAGTCAGCTGAGCGTCGACTTTGGCTCAGGTCATGATCTCACGGTTCATGGGTTCGAGCCTCGTAGCCGGCTCTGTGCTGACAGCTCAGCCTGGAGCCTGCCTCAGATTCTGTCTCCTGCTCTGCCCCTCCCTGGCTCACACGCTCTCTCTCTCTTTCAAAAATAAATAAAAACTAAAAAAAAAAAAAAAAAGCTTACAAAACTACCCTGAACTTCATATACACCAGATGTTCAAAGTTCTGCCATACCTCAAGCCAAGGAACCAACTCCTCACTTTCTCTGTTAAGCTGAACTGACACGTTTTCTAAGGGGCTCTTACCATTTCTTTATGAATGTACCATTTAAAGCAGATTCGGTATGGATCCTTCTACAGGGTTAGGAATATGGTGTGCAAAAGAACTAACTCTAATAATATTCCTCATTAGACGTTAATATAAACAATGGGGCGCCTGGGTGGCTCAGTCGGCTGGGCGTCCGACTTCGGCTCAGGTCACGATCTCGCGGTCCGTGGGTTCGAGCCCCGCGTCGGGCTCTGGGCGGACGGCTCAGAGCCTGGAGCCTGCTTCGGATTCTCTGTCTCCCTCTCTCTCTGCCCCTCCCCCGCCCACGCGGTCTCTCAAAAATAAACATTAAAAAAAAAAAAGAAGAAGAAGTTAATAGAAGCATGACCCAGAGCTCCATCCGCAAGTGTTTCTCAGTGTACAGAACAGAGCTGAGAGGAACGTTAAAGGAAGAAGAGAATGATGAGAAAGAGGGAATTCGAGGAAAACGATCTCTTACCGGGTGCCTGCTGTATTTGGTGGTTGTTTTTAAACCAGGTTATCTGAGGCTCTGGGACACCGGTAACAAGACAGTGGAATGTGCTGGAGGTACTGATGGCCACTGTGCGATCACTGAGGCTTGTCAGGAGGCGTGGTGCTTCCTGATCTAGTGAATAAAGAAAGGGGGTTGTTACTACTCATTAGCTGTATTCCTTGTTGCAAATGCACATCAATACTTTACATACAGAGAGAAGCAGCAAAACTCAACCGTCAGGTTTCCCTCACATTTTGTTCCCTAAGTTCTCCTTCTACCGTTAAACTACTGCATCGTCTTTCTTGAATTGCTACAATCAATGGAAATTTGTTAGAGCGCAGAGCGAGATCAAGAACGGAGCCCTGTATTTTTGGGTTTCAGGATCAAGGTGTTTTGTTTTGTTTTGTTTTTCGCCTGGCCAACCAGTTTTCCTTTTGTGAGAGAAGCTTTTCAAAATCCTGAGGATTTTGCCTACTGTTTGAGGAGCTTAAAAAGGAAAAAGGCGATTTTGGATACAGGCTCGTAACCAATCTTTCCAGAAATCCTAGTATTCTCGTGATGAGCTAATGTAATTTTGTCTGTAGTTTTTTTTGATGTGTTTGTGAGGCCACGTCCGTGTTGCTCAGCTATCCGTAACCTAAATTGTAAGGTGGCAGACCCAACAGGAGAATTGCATGGACTTTGGAAGCTTTATTGATTATTTCCTTCCTTCACCCCTTCCCCAGTGCAAGCAACCGAAGGATTAATTCAAGAGGCAGAGGCAAAGGTTTGTGGTTTTTGCACTATATAATAGTACAAGTATTGTATTTTATATTATTTTCTCTTAAAACATACAAATATGATACAATACAATTTATTTTAATAAAATGCCGACCGATATAGTACAACAACAGGAATTTAATACATTAGGATACAATACATTACAACATTAAAATCCCACATTGGAACAGCAGCACCCCGAGGCCCCAGTGAGTACAGCGTCTCTATGTAACAAAGTAGTCAGTCCCGCTGATGTGTATACATTCTAGTTAGGCGAGTGCTGCATGGGTAGCTCAAGCTTCCAAGGTGAAAAGGACGAAGACAAGTCCTAACCCTCCCGAATCCTCCTCCTCTCCCCCCGCCCCCCTGCCCGTGTTGCAACTCCTGGAACAGAAATCAAGAGTTTTGGCGTGACTTACGCATTCTGCGCCACTGTCTTCAATTAGAGGGAGCTTTCTCTGACCATTTTGCATTTCCCCATCTTATTGTACTAACACTGTGAAAGCAGCCTGGGAGTAATCACAGTGCTCTAAGAAGTGACACACCGCAGTGGCCCTGATTCCCCCGTCCCTGCAGGGTTCTGCCCGGTCCCACAACCTTTCTCTTTTTGTTCCTGCAGGGAAACTCTCAGGATGAGCATTCGTTGAAGCAATTTAGAAATCTCAGGTGAAAAAGCAGATTATCACGTAACTCAAACAGCACGTTGACCCGGCAGGGTTACTAATCTGGCGGGAGGAACAGTGTTCTCATTAAACTTTGATTTCCATGCTTCTCGCTGGTCTTTCCTCACTTTACACAACATGGGATCTGAAGGCTAAAAAGAGGGTTGAGAGGAGAGCCCTGACATAGAAACTCTTCAAGCGTAGAGTGGAATGAATGATTGCCATGGCCCTTTCCCCTTCTGTCGGTGTATCTTTCCTAATCTCTCCTGCACCCGCCCCCGACCCACCCCCCAGGCGGAAGCATTTCAACATTTCTGTGTTGGCATTCTGGGCCACCTGTCACGTGGTGTTTCCTAAAAGAAAATGCAGTCAGATGGCAACATCTTCAAGTCTGATCACTTGTACGTGCTTGATTGTTACAGTTTCGACATTTTTTTTTTTTTTTTTTACACAGCAAAGACTCTACACAGATTGGTGAAACAAGACAAGGTAACGAAGAACGGGGCCATATTACTATTCGGTCTAGTTCAGGTGGCAAGCCAAATTTGACAGATCTCGTTTAAAACTCAGACACACCTCACTGAGTTACACCTTTAACAGCTTCCCCTACCATATTTACAATTTCCCATGCACTAAATAGGATAAAGCAATCTGTCATCGCCCGTAGGCCTTATTATCAAAAAGGAAGTCTGGATACAAGGCTTCCAACACCCAAATTATCACCGTAGCCACAAACTATAGCATCACCAACGCAGACAGGATTTGGCTTCCCTGACAGGTGTACTGGAAACAATGCCATGAGAGTTCCCAAAGGCCCCACCTGCCCTGGACAAACTTTAGGCAAGAGAGAGGTGGCAAAGGTACACTGAGCCCTTGTTCTTAAGCCTCAGTGGCTGGACGGAATGGGTAGCTGCTTTCCACAACTTAACAAAGGGAAGCTGATCCCTGCCAACTGAGAAAATCAGAATTAACGGAGTATTTCTGCTGGTTATCGATAGCCAAAGATCACTCCCCGCTGGTTCTTCACTGCTATGGCCCCAGAGATCTGCCAGGTTTCATAAAGACACCGTTTTCTCTTCTCCACTTGGAATGGGAACTGAGGAACCAGCCTCACGTCCTCTAGTCCAACTCAATCATTCTCCACATTAGGCTCTTTTTTCTTTCCCTTTCCCCCATTCTCCTCCTCTCCTTCCTCCACACCCAGAAGAGTGACGAATACGAAACACAACCCACCCAGTTGGTCTTTCTTTCCGAAACTCTCTGGAAGGACGAATTCCACAGTGAACAACGAATTACTCGATGGAATTCTTAAGATCATCTCCTGCCAATACTAACACCCTTCCCCTCCCCGCAAAGATCGCGACTGCAATTTCAAGGGGAAGGAAACGATCGATTCTGCACGTCTAATTTGGCATCTTTTCCGGAAGTGATAGCCCTCAGCCATTTTACTTGCATTTTCAGCTTTAGTCCCAATCGAGTCCCCACGATCTGTGGCACTGAGGCATTGTTTCCCCGAAGGAACACGCTGACTTATAATGAACAAAGACGCCAGGCGAAAAGAGCCATAGGTAAAATTTCAAGATACAATTCATTATTCTTTCCTCTGGGCTGACAACTTCCAGGTTCCTAATTGTTTTCAGAGCATTTGGGGCTCCATGAAACGGGCATTCTGGGGAAATGCTATTGTCTACTCCTTCACACTTGACAAAAGCATTTCCCACGTGAAAGACAAGTTTAGCCCGTGGGACAGGGTCTGTTACCTAAAGGAGGAAACGGTCTGGTGAGTTCCCAAGCCTGAAACGTTGTCATAATGTCACCTTCTATTGAGCTGCCCGGCCACTGTGTTCTCAGCCCCGGCTATTTTGGTCCCTGGAGGTTGTTTTCCAATAGTCCATGCAAGTCACATATCATGATCGATCATTGATGAGAACAACAGAACAATGCATATTAAATTGGTGAAAAAGTCACTTTCCCCTCAAATGCAAGCCTACAAGAGATTAGAATCTCTCCTGATTTAAACACGGCTCCCTGAATTCTGTTCCTGTGATTTTGCCATTTCTTAATCCCCCCCAAAATCCTATCACCATCTGCATACAGGGAAAGTGGACTTTGTTTGACGGGCGCATTTAGAAGAATGCATTCAACCTTCGGTCACGATAGCCTTGATTTCCTTGATAAACGGATCGTGGTTTGTCTCTGAATGCCATCACTGAGAGAGAAGGGAGTTCTTTAAAAGAATAACCAGGGGACAAATACACGTAAAATGAAGGCAGGACCCACTTTTTGTCAGAGGCGGTCAGTGGCTGCATGGTCCACTCAGAGGCCCCGTGCTGACCAGTGGCCTGGTTACCCGGATTACGAACCGGCTGGACTCCGGTGGGCATTCTTAATTCATACTGTGATAAAGCTTTAATACCTCTGAACTACACCAACATCTTGCACTCCTGGGGCCCATTTTAGAACTCCAGTTTAAGATTAATGTGCTTAATGTAAAAATAATAATAATAATAATAAAAAGCATTTTCAAATAAATAAGCATTATAACTTTCTATCCAGGTGCCATTTACAAATCAAGAGCGGAGAAAATAGTACAAAAGAAAACCGGGCGGAGGTCCGACAGAGTCTCAAGTTCAACTGTACTCGTTCTGAGCTGGAAGATTAACTTATTCACGTCCATCTTTGGCAGAAACCAGCGCACGTGTTTAAATTATTCAGTTTGCGTAGCTTCGACACTTAAAAATACAAAGAGGCTGCCACCAGAGTGGGAGGAAAGGATCAGTCCCAGGTTGTTGTTTATCAGGCAGGAGAAGACAGCAAAGACTGACAAAAAAACCAAAAAAAACCAAAAAACAGAGAATGCGCCGCGGGGATCCTCCAAATCCAAACGCCCACCAAGTCGGCCCCAGAGAGCGGAGTGGGGAGCCCCGGGCTGGGAGCCTGAGTGGGGAGCCCCGGGCTGGGACCTTGGGAGCTCAACATCACTATCATCTCCAAACTCATTTTGGGAGGAGCATCTCCTCTGAGCCGGAAAGTTAGCAACAGTGACAATAAATCAAGATGATATGAGACAACTGTTACTTTTTAATGAGTCCTTTAATGTTTTACATTATTTTGTGTGGTACAATCATTCCTTGTGCTTTTAAATTTGGAGATCCGAGAGAAAACAGCCTTTTTGCTGCAGTGCTCACCTCTAATTGTAACTTCTTTCTTCTGGAGGATTTCTTCCCCTGTGTATATGTTCCTGGCTCTGCAGGCATACGTGCCTGAATCTTCCAGGGAAGCATTCTTGACGGTGAGATCGAGAGTAACAGAGTATTCTTTAGTGATGGCCATTTTTTGCTTGCTGATACTGTGATGCATTGTGCGGTTTTTAACTGTCCGCAGCAAAAGCCAAGTAATGTCTGTGTATAAGAACTTGTTAACTGTGCAAGACAGTTTCAGGTCCTCTCCTTCCGTCGGCATTTTTTCCAAGTTAACGTGAAATCCGTTGGGCACGTCTGTAAAACAAGAACAAAGAGCTTCAGTTCGTAGAAAACTCAAGGCGTCTCATCCGGAGACAGTCACAGATCTTAACAACTGTTCCTACACGAATTCTCTCAGCATCAGCCTTAAAAGGATGAGTATGTGTCTCTTCCTTTCTGGGGAACTGATCCAACATAGGTAAGAGCCACCTAACGGCAGCCCATCAGAAGTGAGGCAGGAAATGCAAGGCAGGCTGTTTCGGGTGGGACATTTTCCTTGTTTGGGGCAACAGAGTGGAATTTGTTTTACAACTTGGAATGATGACCACGTTTCCCATTTCTTTAGTCTGCACAGGACTCCTCCTGGCAACTGGGCGAAATGGGCAAGTCGTAAAAGAGCCATTTGTACTAAAAACCAAGGATGGGGGGAACTTGGGTGGCTCAGTAGGTTAAATGTCCGTCTGTAGCTCAGATCATGGTCTCATGGTTCACGAGTTCGAGTCCCGCTATTTGCACAGAGCCTGCTTCTCATCTTCTGTCTCCCTCTCTCTGCCCCTCCCCTGCGCACCATCTCTCTCAAAAAATAAATATTTAAAAGCATTCCTCTCTCTCATGGTTTCTCCTCGTGCCTCTGTTTCTTTTTTAACAACAAAAAAACAAAAAAACAAAAAACAAAAACCACAAAAAAACCCCAAGGGTAGTTTGATGGTCAAACTTCTCCAAAATAAGTGAGGAAGTCCCAGGTACGTGGTAGGAGACTTGAGCCATGCTGGTCAACACCACTTTAAGCCTAGACTTTTCCAGTAAAAACACCAACTGGCCTCCCCGGTTTCCTACAATTGGATGGATAGTATCCATCCTGCTGGTGTGCCATCTACCTTGCCTGCCCTTGGCTGGCACAGTGGGCAGAGAAGAGCCACGGCACATGCTCAGGTACCCTTTCAGGGGGACGGTCCTACTTGGACGTACGAGAACAAAATGCAGTCAACTAATCTGGAAGAGCCGCCTGATGCTCCGATGGGGGAGGGGGAGAGTCATGTCTAAAAATCAAGTTTACTCTCAAAAACGTAGGGAACACCTTCTGAAAGCTACCGTGCCATCAAAAGCCATTTCTCTCCTGTCAATCCCCAGCTAACCATCTCTGTCTCCAGCAACACTTCAGGAGCACACCTCCTCTGCTTTCTTAACCTTGACCTTCACTCAGCTTTTTGCGCCCAAGCTCCCTGGTCTCATTTGGGAGCATTTCCCCCGGAGGATTAAAAAAAAAAAAAAAAAAAAAAGAAAGAAATCATTGGTCACTGGCCCCGAACTGACCTGCTCTCAAAACCCTCCCATTGCTTGTCACTTGGTGGCATGTCTGCATTTGAGCAAAGAATTTGGGCCAACATTTTACAAAGTACTTTGAAGATGAAAAGCATTATGTTCTGCTATTATTATTATTATCCGTTGCACACAAAGCTATAAAGAAACCTTTAAACCTTAGGGGGACAATAGTCCAAAATTAGATATCATATCAACTCTTTCCTAAATCGGACTTTGCTTGTTTTTCTGATTTTTCTGGGCTTTGACTTTATTACAAAGTGTCACGTCTGAAGAAATGCCAAAGTATTCATTTGAAACCTGGGAGCAGGGGGTAACAGTGGCTTATGAAGCTGTCAGTGGCTGGAGAGGAGACCAGCAAAGGTTTTCCTGCTTTTAAAATGAAAAGCTAAGAATGGGTCAGAAGCTGCCGAAGCAGCTAACAGTCGTTTTCAGCATAACAATAAGGTGTCAGAAATAGCCCCTCTAACTCAGCATCTTTTTACGTTGGGGACATTTTCCAAGCCTGAGGACTAAAACGTCAGCCATCAGCTTCTTCACAGATACCAGCCTTCGTGTGCACACGGGCCACAGTCGAATCATTTCTTCAAAGACCCCGGGCTTGCCATTTATGAGGTCCCGTCCTGGCGGTTAGAACCCAAGCGAGCCCAAGTAACACCATTGAGATCATGCAGAGTTTCTATTTACTTTAGTGATTTGAAACTTCCTGTGGAAATAGCTCACAGGTTTCCTGATGGAAGATTTTGTTTATCTTTGCCAAGCACCACGAGGAATCTCAAAATAAAATGCATTTAGTGACACTGGGAAACCAGGGAGATAAGGCAGTGCTGTTCCTGCCTGCACTGAACAGGAACAATTACTGGGGGTTGCCCAGTAATTGCTAACACACCCAGCCGTAGTCCCGCGGAGTGCCAGCAAATGGCAAAAACACACACACACGGAGGCAAAGAAAAGAACCAGCTGGGTTTTGAGGTCTGCTTCTCACACCGTTAGCGAAGTCACTTTAGTTCATGTCACCAGACAGCCTCTTAGAAATGACTCTTTCTCAGGCTACCTCCTTTGGCATTCTCTTCTGATCCATAGAAGACGATAAGTAAAACGTCCTAACACTAGTTAACGAATCCAGAGGGATTTTTTCCTCTCAATTCCTGTGGATTTTTTTTTTTATTTTTTTTTTAGATGGAGTACAAAAACAGACCCAGGAAAGAACTGCCTTCTAACGAAGCGAAAGCAGGCGACCTTCCCACACTTGCGTATCTGTTGCAGATTTCGGCACAATCCTCGTCGGCCCCAACTAATGCGTATCACATCCATGGCATCTTATGGGACGTCATGGAGAAGAATCAATCCTTGCTCGGAAGAGATATCTGATTTAGGGGTAGGTGCAAGAGTAATCTATTTACACAGATGTGTATTAGGGGATGGACATTTTGACTCAGTTGGATCAAACATGTGAATTAAGCTCACGAAACAGACAAGCATAGAAATGCACAGGTTGAGAGGTACAGCTTGTCAGGTCCTAATAAAGAAGGCTTTCCTTCTGCTGAAGAACAGAAATAACATTCCCTAAGAAGTGAGTGGTTACTAGAAAGTTGTTTGTTTGTTTGTTTGTTTCAAGTAGCTACTACGGGCAAGTGAATGGCAAAGTTTAGAGCAGAAGGGGTGGGGAATTCTAAAGGCCAAGGCCAACTTGCTTTCATTAGTTTGGAAGGCAACTGTGTTAAATTGTTGTGATATTTTAACGAACGGGCAACACGACCGAAATGAGGACCAGTAAGGATCCAAATCCAGATCTTTTGATTTAGAACAGGTGAATTTTAGACAGATCTTTTAAACCAGTGCTTCCACTAGGTTAAGTATAAACACCAAGCCAATATGCATTCATCTTTCAGAAAATAGACATGGAAGGGGCAACATTCCTGAGTATTTAGCTCTATCTCTAGTTGAGAATAAATCTCATGACAAGGATTTAAGAAAGAAAAGTCATAATTAAAAAAAAACAGTGAATATAAGCAAATTATAATGACCAAAACTAGAACTTTTCAGGACTAGCAGAAAATAATTCAGAGCAATTCTATTCAGTTTAAGATGAAAGCTCTTGAATTTCTAGAGGAAAACACTGTAAGCCTCAAGTACGTATGTTTGAGTTGGATTCTCATCGCCCCTTTCTGAGGACAAGCCTGGAGATCTAGAAAGGATTTCAGCCATCCCATGGTTAAAAACTGTATAATGTGGAAGGAGTAGGAGGGAATCTCTGTCTGCGTTCAACAGACATGCTGACCACAGACAGACACACAACAATGCAAAGTTCAGTAGGATGGGCTAGATATTGGTTGTTGCAGTTGAGGCTGGTCATCAAATTAATCATTTCGGGGGACTCCGAACAACAAGGAAACGAACACAACATTCCCCTCCACTCTTGGTAACTCCTCTTCCGGTACTGCCTTCAGATCCAGGCAAGAGGGGTCCCTGCCCTGGGCCTTTACTTGGCTCTATGCTGGCTGTCCTTCCCGCCACCCCCGCCCCAATATAAAGAGTCTGTGGGGTCAGGAAAGCATGCCACCCCAAGCCTGTGCCACCCCCCGTTCCATGTCTTTTTTTTTTGGGGGGGGGGGGGTCCTGGGGATCCCAGAATTCCCTGTAAAGATGGCCTCAAGTCTGCTTCCAGACTGAAAAAGTCCTCCTGAGGTCAGACTGCTCATGAGTGTGCACACTTCTAGGTCCCAGGGAAGACTGTTAGGGGTGTGGACAGTACTTGGATGACCATACACGTGGGTGCACGAGTGGGGCAGAGCCAGGAATAGAAAGAGAAGACGGGGGTCAGTTCCTTCTGCACCTTCAGGCACTGTCACATCCCGCTGTGGACCTGTGAGTAGTCCCTGAATTCAGCATCCGTGTCTCACATTTCGGGCCATCGTGGAGAGGTCTGTTTGCCCATGAGAAGCTGAACCACAGCATGGTATCCGGTCTGGGCTCTGAGAACGTCAGGGCAAGGCTAGCCTCTTCTTTCTACCTGTTCAGATTTCATGCCCTCCTTCCCCCGGACCACCTCAGCCCTTCCTTCTCAGAGGCTCAGAGCACCACTGGACCACACGGTACCCACTGGCCACGTGTGGCTACCGAGCCCTTCGAATGGGGCGAGTGTGACGGCCAAGAACTGAATTTTATTCCGTTTTTATCTCAATTACTTTAAATTTTAAACACTGAGGCCGAACAAGGTTTTAAAAATATCGATCGCATGTCAAGATGATGATATTTTGGATACACTGGCTTACATAAAATTCATCTTACTTTTTATTCTTCAAAAATGTAGTTTTACTGGAAAATTCTAAATTACGTGTGTGGCTTGTAATTTCTATCGGACAGCACTGGCTTAGCATCGGTAAATGCACCTGCCACCTTGCTGCTACACATGCCTCTTGATATGAGGATGTGATATTTCTTTTTTGTGTCAAAACTGTCTTCCTATAAAGACGGGGCTTCACGGAGAGCCGTTCAAGTGCTCAGGGCAGCGCTGAACTGTTCTATTCAATGGGGAGTGCCCACTAAACTTGTATAAACTTGTTGAACGTTCAGCACAGGATTGCTCAATCTTTTATACATTAAATCATACGTACGGTGACTAGGGATTTGCATAGGAATTTGTTTCCAATCAAACATAAAGGACAGTACAAACCTTTGTTCCTAAGTGGTCCAAATCATCCAACACTGATAAGAGAACCAATATTGTGTGCAATGGCTATCTGAATCCTTCTCTAAATAAAGGAATTTTCCAACTTGGAGTAGATACAAACACGATTTCCCTTATACTTCTCAGCTGTAAGGGGACAGGGGCTGACCCGGTCTAGGAGTGGCTCTGCTGTGTCCCTCTTCACCTCTCCAAGCCCCATTTCCTCACCTGGAAAGTGTGGGGGCTATCAGGCTGAATAGCCTCTCAAGTCTCTTCCGGCTCTCACATTCTGTGAGAATCTACCTCAGGAGATCTCCCACGACACAGCTTCTCTGAGGATTGGCTAACTTGCCGGAAGGCTCCCTGTGATCTGACATCCCATATGTCTCATGCAATCAGACCTACCTATTTCTTTCTAGAGAACTCTAGGCAACTGCTGCAGCCTGCCCCATGCAGCGCGAAGTTTCCAGAAAGCTGGCAAACTGCCCGGGTTTCCTCAGAAAATTGGGGGAGTGTGGAGCCAGGCAATTGTTTTTATACTTTGAGCTACTTACTTCCTTCCTGTACCCATGGAGGGACATAGGGAGTGCCATTTGTGTCCCTTGGACATTTTAAGATTTGCAGAGACCATCACATTTAAGGCTGAAAATCAGTAAATGCTACCAAAAAAACAGCACATGAGTTACCGTCAACAAACTCAGTTTCAGAGTTCTATAGGAGAGCCTCATTCCTCAGAAGCAGAAATGACTGACGTTGTGAGACAATTAGCTTTTTAATTAAAAAAAAAACATGTCATCAAAGGTTTGGCTTCCTTGATTATTACCAAACAACCGCTATGTACCAGACCCCGTGCCAGGTGCGGAAAAGAGTTTAAAAACGAGTACGACAAGATCCTAACCTCACGACCCAATCTGGGAGGAAGATGCACACAGACGGCTCTACAAGGGAACTCAGAGAAATCACTTGTTAGATCCAGTGACGCCAAATTCTATTCCTGAGAGCAAGGATGAAGGTACTCAACGTTTAACAAACAATTCTATGGAATTTCTTAAAAACAAAAATCCTTCCAGCTCTAAGTGCACCAAGAAGCAAATTGAAAGGACATCAAGGTCACCAGGCTATCTTTGTGAGTAGAGGGTGTATCGCTTACCTGTGATATAAAAGTTTATGTTTCTTTCCACAGTCCCTACTTTATTAGAAGCCACGCAACTGTAGATTCCAGAAATCCTAGCATCCGCCACAACCAAGGTACTCGCCGTCTGTGAAAGAAAAGGAAACTTTAGCGAGAGCAAAGAACCATTTGGACATCCCGAAGATTCTTCTGAGGGCTGCAATGATTCAGCTCTTCCATTCATTCAGCAAGGGTACGATTGCACGCACGGTGGTTTACCAGAAGGCTCTCCCTCCGCCGAGCCCCAGCAAGAATGGAAAAATAACAGGAAAGCAGATCCTCAGGAGACCGGGGGCTATGACATCCGACTCGTATGAGGGTTTCAGGCTTATTTATCTCGTGCTGCTGGCGTAACAATTATAGACCTAAAGCCGAGATGCGGGACGGCACGTCCTACTCTGTGAGGTGGTCACTTCCACGTCAATGAGAGGAACAGGTGAGGCCGAGGCCTTCCCTTTTGTTCGGATGACCTGAGATTATGGATGCGTTTGGTAACAGGAGGTCTCTTTGCTGTTTGCTTCTGTAATGGGCATGTCCAGTGGGCAGGGACAGTGGAGAAAGGCTGGCTGAACCCTTTCTTGTACGCAAAGAATGTAGCCTCATAGCCCCGAAGGTGCTGGGGGAGAGGCTGGAAAGTTCACTGAGGTTGTCAGTGTGTGTGTGTGTGTGTGTGTGTGCGTGCACACACAAATTACTCAACTTCTTTGCCTGCCAATTCCCAGTCTAGGAAATGAAGACCAAAGTTGTGAATACGACAGTATCATTTCACTAGATTTTAGTGCTATTTGACTAAGGAGCCCTGAAAAAGACACTGGGGTGAGTGTAAAGGCACGATCTAAGCTGTGATGTCTCAAAGAGTAGTGTGACACACATTTACACAGCTTTAAGACTCGCTTTGCTGTCTTTTAAAGATCGATTAAAAAAGAATAAAGATAAAAATCAGTAATACGCAACAGATGGTTGGTTTTAAAATTTAACCCAGCCTGGCAAAAAATACATACTTATACATTAAAAAAAAAAATGAAAAAAGCTAGTTAAGTTTTTTATATTTAAAAGGACAAAAAAAAAAAAAGAATTTATTCCATTATTTCTAGATTGTTGCAGCTCTTGCTCTAGAACACAAATCACTGGTCAGAGGCTTTGAAATTACAGAGGCTGCCTGTAGTGATGCCTCTGGATGAGAGGGGTGTCCTCGCCGAAGCGTTAATTAGACCCAGTGATTCACAGGCTAAAGTAATATATAGACTAAAATGTGACAGTGGGCATGCTAAGACGATGAACACAAACTCTACAAAGGGTCCTAACATTTTTCTGAGTTGCTAAGTAAGGGGCTAGTCACTTCACTTATGTTCTCCTATCCCAGCCAATAAATGGACATGTTTCTGTCTTTTATCTACAGATCAAGACGACCGAAAACTACACTCCTAGTTTTTTTGTTTGTTTTGGTCAGCAAATTTTCTGTAATTTTCACTATGGTAGAGTGTATATTACGTGTTGTTTCCTCTTCTGTTTGTTGGATCTGTTTAATTACATCTGCTCATATATCCTGTATGTTGTTGACATTATTGGCAACGAAAACATCTGCAATTTGTGGCAATTCTCATTCAACTTCGCCCTCACTGATTGGGTGTTCATCAAGGCACTGAGCAGATGTTGTAGGGGAAACAGAGAAGAACGTGACACAATCCCTATTCTTAATCTTGAAGAGTCCTTGAAGGCCTACTTTAAGGTGATAGAGACGAAATTCCCTACTTGATGGCCAAATATGTGTTATTCTCTCTTCTGCAGAGAAAACACTCCCATGCAGGCAAATAACCAGTAGAGAAGACCCTGAAGGAGCTCAGGGGTCTTTTTCTCTATGTCAATTATTTTTTTTCTCTATGTTAATTATCAATCGATATAAGAGGTGGCAAGTAAGAGGAAAGAGCTCTCCAGAATATTTCTTTTGAATTATCGCACCCCCCCCCCCCCCACTTAAAAGCCATGGAAGAAAATGGAAGTACTTCGAAGAGAAGCTTGCAGGCAGCAACGTGAAAAGAAGTGTTAGCTTGTGGCCGCTGGGACAATGCAGACCGTCAAGTCAGCCTCTGACTTCTTTATTTGGTCTCTGGAAACTTGGGCCCAGACACAGCCAGTTCAGACCCAAGGGACACCAATGAAGGTTCCCCCCCCCCCCCCCCCCCCCCAGCTCAAGCACTGCTTTTCTTATGACGTTAGCTCTCAAGTGTTTATCCTCGCGGGGCTCGGCACAATCCTATCTACGTTCTTTGATTTGTTGCTCAATAAATAAGTGAGGAACTCATTTCTGTCTGTACCGAGAATGCTGATATTAGGGACAGTGATCACCTGAATCTGAAAGTTCTATCTGCGTTTCTATTAAAATTATTTTGATTTCACTGAACTCAAAGCAAATGAGCAAGGGAAAGTCAATTCAGACGTGCACATCTGCCATAGTTAAGACTTGGGCAGGCAATCTGGCGATAATTCCAATGAACAGATGGATAGCTCAGAACCCCTGTGTAATCAGAGAATAAAATCGAGATACCTAGGAATGAAAGGAATACAGGTCACACGATGAGCCACAGAGATACAAATGCATCCGAGTCTCTCTTATTTTGCTTGAATGAGCCCTCCCCAAACCAACACCTTAGCCATAGGCAAGTCTGCTCCAGAACTCACCTCTCCCAAGTTTCTATTAAAATCGAATGAGAAAATGACATCGATGGGGGTTTACATTATTTGTTTCTGGGTACATTTATGTAGCCCTCTAGCTGTGTGCCAATGTGTGAGGTATTATCTCATTTACTCCTCCCTATAGCCCCGTGAGGTGGGTATATCACCCTTGATCTCTACATGAAACTGCTTTTCGCCTTAAAACTCTTTAGATGGAAAAGCACAGATCTATTGGTAGTGTTCGGTCTACTCTTTGGATTGAATTTTTCTTGAAGAATACATCCTTAAATTGGCAGAGATGGGTCACATAAGCGGAAATCTTCCTAGGGACAGAAATACTCGGTTCTTTCTTATTATTTGACACAAGTTGCAAGCTGTTTTTCAACTGATACATTATTATAAGGTTTGAAAACAGGACGGATGAATGAAAAAGTTATAAAGAAGGAAATTTAAAGATAAGATGAAATTCATACCCTATGATCAACTTTATTAAAAATTATCTGATTCTAGGGCACTTCTTTTTCCAGATAATGTATTTTTAAATTACAAACGGAAACGTGTTTTCATGAAAAACAAAAGATGTTTGGTAACGGAAGTAGAAACTTTATAGGGTCAGAAAAAGCTCAAGTGTGAATTATAGGTGGGTGCGGTTTTTCTGGGCAGAAGACAACTTCTCCTAGGGCGTTAAGTCGAAACGCAGGAGTCTTCTGAGTGAAAGGGACAAATCCTTTCCCCGGTGCCTGTAACCAAATACTATTGTTTCAAAGGGGGAAAAACATGAAAATAGCCTAACAGTTGGAACACCAAATATTAACTTAATACTTGAAAAGGGCAAGTGCCAAGAATTTGAGTTGTTACATGTGGAATCTACAGCTTGAGGGTGCCTTTAACTTGCCCTGCCAGGACCCCAAGGATTTAGACAGTAGAAAAAGACCCTTAACGTCATTCTCCGGGTTCCTTTACACGACCCAAGAATGCTGATGAAATGTGTTGTCAGGTACTGTAAAGTGGGAAGTTATTCATACCCCTTCCTTCCTTCCCTCTCCCCAAGCATTAGTAACTCCCTACTACAATGCGGTTTTGAACCTCATGGAAGAGAATGGATGGGATGATGTGTAATTCTGCCTAGTTTCCAGAACTCATTTTAAAAGGTCTAAATATGGAACGGTGATTTTAATCTCGGGATGTTTCTAATATCGTTTCCTTTTAAGTGTGTCAGGGGGACATAAGAGTAGATATATAAAGGCCATGGAAGCATCTAAAATTAACCTCGGGTGGCACGTTCGAGCCAAGTGATGGGAAAATAGAACAGGAGGATTCAAAAAAAAAAAAAAAAAAAAAGCCTGGAGGAATGTGGGAAATGAGACCTGAACTGCAATTCTGTGATTAGGTTTCATGCCTCTTTCGTGGATCGGTCCCATACGGCACACTTCTCAAGGTAACCTCCAAACTAGCAAACTACCTCGGCGGAAATGTCGCCAGAACGGTAAAACTGTCGCAACTCTCCCGCCTCACGGAGTTAACGCTGTAATATGTATTTCCTGACTGTGTTTTCTAACCCAGGGTCCCTTCGACTTCCTACTCCATAGCTGCAACCCCAACAGTCTGGCAACCCCATTAAACAATACTAAAACTCCTCACTTGTTATCAGCAACTCCAATTGATGACTCATTTTTCACAGATCTAGGCCAAAACTTGCCAATAAGGAAACTAAATTTGATTGTCCTCTGCACCCTTCTAGGAGTTAAACAAAAAAAAAAAAAAAAAAGGGGGGGGGGAAAAGGAAACGCCTGGAATCTTACGGATGCTCCAGTGAGCCCTCCATCCTCTTGATCTGTCAGGGGGAGGGGTGTCGCTGGGCAGGCTCGTTATGTGACTGTAGGTAAAAGGGTCATTTATAGTCTAAGCTGGGACTTTGCTATGCTTGCTAAACATGGACAGAAAAGCAGTCTTGTGGACACAAGTGCCCACTGGGTCTGGAGGTCTATATTTAAAACCTTCGCAGGGGCGCCTGGGTGGCTCAGTGGGTTGAGCGTCCGACTTCGGCTCAGGTCATGATCTCGGGGTTCGTGGGTTCGAGCCCCGCGTCGGGCTCTGTGTGGACAGCTCGGAGCCTGGAGCCTGCTTCGGATTCTGTGTCTCCCTCTCTCTCTCTCTCTCTCTCTCTCTGCCCCTCCCCAGCTTGCACTCTGTCTCTCCCTCTCTCAAAAATAAATACACATTAAAAAAAATTAAAAACAAAACCTTTGCAGAAGTACAAAATTACGAAACGATAAAGTTGTTTCAAGCCACATGACAGACAATCAGGGAAGTTCTTCTCTCCCTCCGGGTTTGGGCCTTCACTCGCCCTGTGCTTTCCAGGTATCCTGCATGGAGTCCGGCTGCTGCTTCAGGGTTCATTCAGGCTAATTCGAAACCTCATCTGGCTTTTCCATTTTTCACTTTTTTTTTTCCTATTGCGTATTTTTGTGGCTAGGATGCCACAACAGGACTAGAAGCTGCCGCTGAAAGTAGGCTCATACATTCTTGTGTTAATATCCAGCAGCCAACGGTACGTGTACCTGACGTGGTCAGAAGGCAAAACAAACTGACACAATTGATGGCATCTTAGAGTTTTCTAGTACTTTGTGACAACCGCCTTGCTTTCTACTCTGAGGCGTTTCCTTTTAAAAAAAATGGGGTGTCACTCCAACTTTCAAGGTTACAGAATTTCCTCTTTTCAAAGCATCTCATTGAAGTGCTCTTGCCCATGCTATCCATCATGGGACGTTTTCAACTACTGTTCATTTCTATTAGAGAAAAAGAATTTTAACCACCGCTGTGGTCATAAAAACTTTTCCTAAATCCTTGACAAGTGGTTGTTCACATTTTTTTGCAAGCCGTCACCACTGTAATTTCTGTACCTAGTTGGTAGAGCAGTGGTTTTGGGGACAGGAACACTTTGCTTTGAGTTTCTCATTTACCACATTTAAGCTGTTTGAGTTCATCTCGTCACCCCCATTTTTCTTATCTTTATTTAAAAAAATTGTTTTTAATGTTTATTTTTGAGAGAGAGAGAGAGAGAGAGAGAGAGAGAGAGAGAGACAGAACACGAGTAGGGGAGGGGCAGAGAGAGGGGGAGACACAGAATCTGAAGCAGGTCCCAGGCTCTGAGCTGTCAGCACAGAGCCCGACGCGGGGCTCGAACCCACAACCGTGAGTGAGATCGTGACCTGAGCCGAAGTCGGATGCTTAACCGACTGAGCCACCCAGGTGCCCCTCTCATCTTTACAAAGGAGACAAGCACTCTGCCCAAAGACTGGCGAATGTCAAAAAGTTTTACAGAATGAGGAATTCAGATGTTATTTGTTATTGTTCAACCCTATGTGGGGGGAATGATGCCGTCTACTTTGGTGCCTTCAAACGCAAAAAATACAGCTGGACACACAGATAACATAAGCATAATCACACTCCAGCCGACAGTATCCATACGAACGAACGGCTCCAAATCAAGATATGCATATATAAATAGACAACTTGGCAATGGGTTGATAGGTTTCTCCTTTTTAAAGCATCGCTACCCCTGTGCCTGATAAGAGCAGATTTTTAAGTGTATTTTTCACTAATGTCAACAGACAAAAGTCACCAGGCCTCAGGTCTACTGAGATGTGCCCAGTTCAGAAGATGTCAGCTACTACTGAGGCTCAGTGGAGGTCAGGGGCGCAGCGAACGCACAGTGTTTTTGCGGAGAGGGCAGCAAAGGCAACCCAGTGTGCGTTCCCTAAGTTCAAGGTTCCTCCGCTCTTATGCAAATCCACTGCGTGCACAATTTCTACCTGGACACTTGAGGGCTGGGGGGGACCAAGGCCAACATGAAGCTCAGGAGATCTGCTGAGAGTAATAAAGTCCATTGCATCTGGCCCACGAGTAGCAGGTTTTCAACCACCAAACATAAAACTGTGGTAGCCTAGAAGTAGGGTAAAATCTCTGAGCCTTTCCAGTTCTTGGCGTCCTTTTTTAGAGGAGGAGTTGGATTTCCAACATTGGTCAATGGGTACAAAGTTTCAGTTATGCTAGGTTAAGTCCTCGAGATCCACCATAGGACACAATAGCTCTAGTTTACCATGCTGTGGCCTATATGGAAACATCTGCTAAGGGGTATCGCTCATTCATGCATTCATATATTCAATGGGAGGAAACTCTTGGAGGCGACGGGTGAATTTATGGCATTGACTGCGGTGATGGTTTCATGGCTGTGCGTTTACCTCCAAAGTCATTAAACTGTATACGTCAAATCTGTACAGTGTTTTGTACATCAATCATACCTCAATAAAAATGTTTTAATACTAAAAAGAGCACCAGCAACGATGCCTACTAGGCTCTCATTAGGTCAGGGAACTTTTTTTTTTTTTTTTTTGGTTAGAAGTCTATTTTTTTAAAGGTGGGGTATAATTGATACATAACATTGTATTCGTTTCAAATGGAGAGTGTAATTTGCATGTATTACCATACAATCACCCAAATAAGTCTAGTTAACATCTGTCATCATACATAGTTAAGCAACTTTTTTTTTTCTTGTGATGAGCACTACCAACGTCTATTCTCTTAGCAACTTTCAAATATGCGATACGGTATTATCAACGATAGTCCCTATGTCGTGCATTACATCCCCAGGACTCAGTTACTTTATCACTGGAACTTGGCTTGATCACCTTATTTTTCACACCCCTCACCCCACCACCAATCTGTTCTCTGTTATCGATAAGCTTGGGGTTTTGCTTTGGATTCCACATGTAAGTGAGATCAGACAGTGTTTGTCTTTTTCTGCCCGACGTCTTTCACTTTGCATAATGCCCTCTGAGCCCATCAATGTCCCAAGTGGCAGGACTTCATTCATTTTCGTGGCTCAGTAATATTCCTTTGTGTCTACACAGGCCACATAGTCTTCATTCATTCACTGATGGACACCTCATTTGCTTCCATAAATGGGCTACTGTAAGTAATGCTGCTATGAACTTGAGGGTGCACGTATCTTTGACATGGTGCTTTTGTTTTCTTTTGGATACATACCCAGAAGTCAAACTGCTGGATTACGTGGTAGTTCCATTTGTAATTTTTGGAGGAACCTCCAAAAACCTCCATGTCGTCCATAGCAGCTGTGTAAATTTAGAGTTTCGCCAACAGGGCACAAGGGTTCCCTTTTCTCCACATCCTCACCAATACTTATTATTTCTTGTCTTTTTGATAATGGCCATTCTGACAGGTGTCAGGCAACAGCTCATCGTGGTTTTGATTTGCATTTCTTAGGTCAGGGAATCCTAACATACTGTGTTTGCATACCCTGAGTAAGGTTTTGCCCTTGCAAAGGCAGAGGGGGAAAAACAACATGTTTTGTGAAATGGAAACATTCCACTCGAGCCCTAAGTCTTGTACCAGCTTATGCTTATCGACACCCTACTCTATGGGTTATCAGGGATTCTCAGTCCTGGGTCCATGCTAGAATCTCCCAGATAATTTTTATGAACCTTAGGCTCTACTCCAGAGATTCAAATGCAATTAATAATTCGTGGAGTATTCTAATACTCAGCTAGGGTCGAGAGCCATTGATATTTGAGAGGCAGCTCCTTTGGGACCTAGTACTCATTCCTTTGAAAGTGGTGGCCCACTGGAGAACCGAGTGCGAGAAGTCTCAGAGTATCTGTGCACGAAGACCTGTCTCAGATCTCGTCTTTCTTCTCTTTGAATTTTTGTTTTGAGCATTCGAATGACTTCTGGCTCTAGTCAACCTAGAACCGGGAGCTGAGCGCGTGTTTTTAAAATAAATATCCCAAATGCACATTTTTGCAGACAGTACCTTATTCTTTCCTTCTATTATTGCCGTGCGCTGCGTGATGCTCTCAATCCTGTTTCCTACATTGCTGTCAGGATCCAGGATCAGGGGCTCATCATTATTGGAGCAGAAGTCATATCTGTTTAAAAAAAAAAAAAAAGTAGGTCATTACTATATTGCTTTGTAGCATGGTAGCATGGTCCAGTCCAGGGTGACAGGTGGAATCAAAATCATCACTGGTTAAGTCCTGAGATAACAAGATAACAAAATGCATTCTCTTCTTTCCCTTGGAGTGTCCCCCCATATCCATCCTTAGAACCTACAAACAGAAAACACATTTTGCTTGAACTGAAAGAAACCCACACCAGCGTATCTTCGTACATCCTTCCTGTCCTAAATGTTAAATACTAAGTAAAAATGCAAAAATTAGGAAATTGAGTATCTAGATTTTAATGAGTTCATGGAAGAGGAAACATGCAAACACAGGGGGGAAAAAAAAGAAGTTACGTTAATGAATGGAAACCTCAAGGAAATAATAGCATTTCACATCTATAAAAGGTTGGCTTTTAATCAGAATATTCCATTATACAGCTGATTTTTTTCCAGGGCTAATTAAGTGTATATGGAAACACACAGCATGAAGCAGTTATTAAATTCAGTCTATTTCTTTCCAAGTTTGGGGATATCATGAGAAGCGCTTTAACTGCTTAGGCCTCGAGTGTTTAATTATAAAACAATCTCCTCTGTTTCTAAAAGTCCATGAAATCTCTTATTAAGCTAGCTAGTAGAGTACCCTTTTAAAGACAGAAGGTAACATGCTCTCTCAAACACACATTATTATCAGCAAACTACGGTTTTCGTATGGTTTACTACTCAAATTTTGGTGTAAATATTTATTTGTCATGTATCATGTTCTACATAACCCAGGTTCTGCGTGAACTTAAATCCCAACAACAAAAAAGACACTTCCCTCCACTCTGACCCAGTCAGGAGTATCTTCACTGGCCTTGCTGCCCGCTGGCTTTTCCCACCTCAGACCATCCCCCGAATGTTCGCATTTTTAGTGGAAACCTTTCTGCTCCAAAGTTCCGAAGGGCGTACTGAAGAAAGCCCAGGCTTCCTTGTCTGACGGTCAAGACCATCCACAACGCATTCCCTACCCAGAATTTGTGGTGAGCAGAGAGCCTGCTGGGCTCTAATTTATACATGTTGTGGGCAGATTATAGAGCTTTTCCAACCAGGAGGAACTTCAGCTTCCAGGCTGTTCCAGGAGGAACAGCCCAGTTCCAGAAAGAATGAGCGGTTGACCCAGGGTAGCCAATGGCAGCAATGATTGACATACGATGATAGAGAATAAAGTAGGTGAGGAAGAAGGTAGGATAGATGGGACTGTGGTGACCAGGAAAAAGTTCTGTGATTATCCCTCTCCTTGAGCTGAGAAGGGGCTCCGGACTGTTAAACCACTGAGTCTCTCTGGGTGGTCTCCCCTCCGGGCCTGTCAAGTCCTCCCCCAGAGCACTGACCACTTTCTAAGTGGCCCCCCTGGGCCAGCCGCTCCAGGGGATGGGGCCCCATCTGCTTAGTCACTCCGTCCTCAGAGTAAGGCAAGGGCCTAGCGTGTAATTGGCACTCCATTAACACCTGTAAACATACACACCTGCACGGCGGACAGATACGCTGTTTCTCGTAAGAGCTTTCATTTAACTGTTCGTTATTTTCAAACGTACTGGTTAAGTAGAGACCTAATGTACTAAAGCCCCACAGACTCACCGCCCAGACTGAAGTTATCAAGATTTTGCCACAGCTGTTCGGGTCTATCCTTATTTCTTTCTGTTTTCTCTTCTGTGAAGTATTTTGAAGCAAATCTCAGACATCGTGTCATTTCAGCCCCACGTATCCCTAAAAGAGCGCACACCTTCTACCGTAACAACGCCTAACTGTACCAGCTCCATGTATCAGACTTGCCCAGATGTTTTTAAAATGTCTCTCTTCTAGACTCTTAAAAATTGAGAACCGAGGGTTGATGGGGGGTGGGAGGGAGGGGAGGGTGGGTGATGGGTATTGAGGAGGGCACCTTTTGGGATGAGCACTGGGTGTTGATGGAAACCAATTTGACTATAAATTTCATATATTGAAAAAAAAATAAAATGGCAGGAGATATTTAAGACATAAAAAAAAAACATGCCTAATATGGAGGCTAAATAAAATTATGCTCATGTTGTTTTAAAAAAATAAATTTTTAAAAATACATAAATAAAATAAAATAAAATAAAATAAAATAAAATAAAATGTCTCTCTTCTATACAAGTTAGATTATAAGATTTAAAATAAAAAAGAACAGTAAGGACTGGCCGTTACGTAAGGAATGTAAGCGATTTCTACCAGATATGCCTGATCATCATCAGGGAAAACTGGTGAACATCTGAACTGTTACTGATTAGTAGAAGAAAACGAACCCAAGAGGAATGATATCCTTTCTCCTCTAACTTGAAACACGTTAATGCCACAGTTTTGAAATCACACGTCATCGCACTCTTTTTCGCGATCGGTATTCTCCGTTCTCTAGACTGTAACATCGCTGCCCTCGCATCTCTCACACACACTCAGTACGCACACGGGTATATACACGGGACATCTGCCCCCCACGTAGCTGGGGTTTCGTGCACACGCGCACACCTGTATCAGGCCAGTGCGTGTGTACTTGGTACCGTTCCCATCGAAGGACTGAAGTTCTCTTGTACCTGGAAAAGAAGCTTTGCATTTCATTCTTTCTTTTCCCCCCAAAGAAGGGACAAAGATCCAGGGACGCCTCACGCGGAGATCTTAATTGCATCCTTTTGGTCTTCAGGAAAAGGCAGAGAAATATGTTGGAGCCCAGCAAGTCTAGGCATTTCCCGAGGGAAGCGCGGTCTGCCGAGTTCACGTGGGGCTGTCAGCCTCTGACCCCCACCCCTGCCCCCAAACTCTGAGGGCGCTGACAGTGGCACCAGCCCTCCTATGGACACCACAGGCCGGCCCCGGTGCAAAGGTCCTCCGAGTGCACAGGACAGATTCTGTGGCTGTTTTCTAATTTGGGGACTGCTTTTTTTTTTTTTTTTTTTTTTTCCTTTTTCCCTCTTTGTAATTGGAACCATAAAAATAGAAGGTCATTTAGGAGCCTGACTATATAACAGCACTTGAAAAGAGATTTGGGGGGGGGGGGAGGGGAATTTGCCGAAGCCTTAAGAATACATCAAGCTCTTGAGGAAGTAGATTGTGCCATGTTTGAAGATGCAAAGATAATCACTGTGCTGGGAACCGTCTTGAGGGGGGAGGAAGCCGAACAACAAGAGGAAAGCAGCGTTCACTCCTGATTTCGCACAGGAAGCCCACGGCACCTCCTGTCAAAGGGAGATAAGAAAGCTCCCAGGCACTATTCTGGACAAGGCCACGGTTATCAGCTTCAGCTCCGCGCGGTCCTCTCCATGCGCCCAGCCTCTGTCTCTTGCCTAATGAGCTTTCGGACTCCGGCCTCCATTTGCATACAGCGCGCCAAATACAAGAGCACGGGGGGTATTTATAACCATCGAGTCGCAAACGATTTCCGGGGTAAGAGTGTACTCTGTGTCATCTCATCAATTGCCCCCTGGAGGTGAAACAAATTCGCCTTGGGCTGGGGATCGATGTCAAGACGTTAGACCCACACGGCCGATTATGTATCCAACACACGGCGCTGGAGATCCCTCCGTGTGACACGTCAGTCTAACTGCAAGAAGGAACCATCTGTGAGACTCTCCCACCTGGTCTAAGTAACCGGGTGGGTTCTTTCCGCACGTAATGGGAAAACACCACCCTCCAGAGATGTTCAGGACTCTACAGACCCGCAGGCTTTGGGTTGATGTTTCCTGTAGGGGTGACGGATGTGCCCTGTTCCCTTCACATTCATAAATATCTGGTTCCTCCGTGACCAAGGACAGATGAAGCCAGTCTGGGGCCACAGACAAAGGCAAAGCCAACACCGAGGTCAGAGCCACAATCTTCACTGCTGGTGCTCACAGGCAAGCTAGCCGGCCACAGGCTGTAATACACACTATGCGTAACACACACTCTATGTAATAACACACACAGTGTAACACACACTATGCAACGTTATACTCTACTATAATAAGGGTATTTCCTACATGCTAAGCAATTCGTATACTCTATCTCCTGAATTCGTACAACATCCTAAAAAGTAGGTACTATCATCCCCCCTTTAACGGATAGGGAAATTGAAGATTAGAGAGGTTAAGTACATTATTACCCAAGGTCAAACAGCTAGTAAATGGCGGAGGCAGATTACAAGTTAGTAATCTGATTAGTAAACGGATTACAAATTAGTTCTGGCTCATTCCAGAATCCGCGCACTTAACCCTTCCCCCATATGCAACACAACATCCATCAACTGTCCTCCCATACCAAGAAATTGTTATACTTCAGTGCTTCTTTGTGTACAGGAAGAAACGGCTTCTCAAATATCCACTACACAAACTGCGTTACTGCGCTGGGGATTTAAGGGGTTGTTTTGCTTCGTTTTGTTTTGGTTCTTTTTTAGCCCTTTGTGCAGTAAGGGTCAGCTTCTTTCCAAAATTGGGCCAACACCCTCATCACACAACCAAAACACGTTACGCGCCCAAAGTGTGCACGTTCCACGATTACAGCTTCTATTAGAACCCCTTTTGTCATCCGAGTCTCTGAACTTGGTTCCTATTCACCTTTACAAATCCCTTAAGTCACCTTGACAGGAAATGCCGTACAGACTGTAGCCCAAGGTGTCCCTTTGTGTTCACCTGTGCATTTCTTAGTGCTGGCTTTGAGCAGTTCCGATTTGCAGACTGTCTTCATTCCTCCTGCCTCTCTTTCCCCTCCCCCCGACCTCAAAGGCAGAGCCCACACCTTCTTTAGAGGATGGACTGTCACATCTCCTGGAATGAGAAGGGAGAGTCCAGCTGGGTGGGCTTTAGCCGCTGATGGTCAGTATCTGTGTATTCTTTGTGTGGCGCTCTCATGACGGCCCAACGCTTCACTGAGCCTTTCTAGAAACTGACCACGTGTTTGGTGCCTGTAACGGTAGCCAAGCCTCCTATGGTTATCTAGTACAACTTCTCACTTCTTAAATGATTTCTACCAAATTTAGGAACCACCCCAATTCCGGAAGGTCTACTCCACAGCCTGACTCTCAAGATGAAGACACACGGGTGTGGTTTGTTTTGGATTGCCTTTCACCCCATGGTAAATAACCGATTAGCTGACCTTTCTTTCAACATTTCGCGTCTGCTAAATCCTGACTCTCGGTTGGTGAAGGGAAACTGGCAGTTACTGGGCTGATACTACCGTGTCTGAGCTAAGGAGCTACAGACATTTAAGTCCAACTAATTCTCACAGCCCCCCCTTCAGCGAAACAGGCATTATCATGCCTGTTTCAAAAATTGCTTTACTACGAAGGAAACCGGGACTCAGAAGTAGCAGACGTGGGATCAGACCCCAGATGGTCTCAAATCTTTCTATCACACCAGAATTCAATCCATCACACATGACACGTTCTGTTCCCAAGAAACCTCCCCAAACCCTTCTTACCATGCTTCACAGGGTAAATCTGGCTCAGAGTCACGGGTGAGAGGAAAACTCTGGGGGTCCTCGGAATCTAACTGGTGCAAAGTCAGACACCAAGAGAAAGTGAAAAATTGGCTTTCAAAAGCACCTAGTCCTTTGGTGGAGGGTGAAAGGGGCAGAGGGATGTTTTATAATTACATTTTTGACATAAATTCCGCTTTGTTTTGATCATAAAAATGTTCTGATGCTAAAATTATAGGAACTCTTGGGCTCCTACTGGCTGAATTTGACCACTTAAAAAAAAAAACGTGCAACAAAAGAACAAATCCAAACTTTTATCACCATCTCTGTCTTCCCCTGTGACCTACTTGTGTGGGCACGATTGCTGGACATGTTCTAGGATGCCTTACGGTGAAGGACATGTTCTAGGATGTTCCAGGATGAAGCTGGCCTGTTTGACTATGAACTCCAATACACTTGTGGCGGGCAGCTGACTTTAAAGAGGGCCTCTGGGGTGGGGGTGTGCAGCGATGGGCTGCCTATTCGAGCCTGAGTCATGCCTAGGAATGAATGTAGGCCTCAGTTTATAATTAAAGCACAATTAGTTGGAAAAGAGGCTCTAGAAAGCTCTATGAAGTCTCAAGACGGAGAATAACTTCCCTCTCTCTTTTTCTCCTTCTTTGGACGATGAAATCGGAGGACTCCTGGTGGGGTGGACCCTGCTTCTCTGTTTAATGGGGTCTGACTGCACGTGCTAACTCTGGTTAGAATCTGTACAGAATACTGATCATTTCAAGTTAGGAAACAAAAGGGGAGAGCAGTAATGAAGAGCAAATCGAGGCTGTAAAGTGTCTTTAAAGAAAAAAAAAAACTAGAAAGGAAAAAAAAAGACCACGTCCAGAGGGCACGGCCAGGACTGGTTGCCCATTATGGCGTACCCTCCTGTAGAAGAGCCCGATGTAAACTTTCCTCCGCTACTGTGCGTGTTGTGTCAAAACATTAGTGACGGTCTGAGCCATCAGATGAACAGAATCCGCAAACACTCTCTGCTCCCCTCCTCTCACGTTCTCTCCAAACAAATAAAACAATATAGGGGAGGGGCCGCTGGCAGAAAAAAAGGTGTGGAGTTGGAAGGAGTGTTTAGACAGAATGGTTCCTGCTCCTCGTGCTCCAGGAAAAGGGCCTGGGCCTTGGGGGTGGTCACAGGGTCACGCCGAGGGGATTCTGGACGAGTGACGACTCTTGCGCACGGAGAGACCTTGTGACGCCTCGGAGCCCATACTGAAAACTACTTCTTGTCTGCACGGAGAGGGGGGAGTGGAGGCGGCTTTTCAGGGATTGAAGGCTCTGGCCCAGCTCCTTGGACAATGGTGGAGGTGATCCAGCGCCCTGACCACCTCTGTTTCGATAAGAGCTTTTCCGTGAGCGTCTTGGCCTGGGCCACTTCCTGCTCTCCAGGGTCTCCTGGTCCATTCACACTCAGGACAGGGCCTGTCTTTCCAGGCTCTGCCTTCCTTCCTTCCTTCTCTCTCCCTGCTTGCTTCCATCAAGAACTCCAAGCTCTCCCTGATTCCGTCCCTCTTTTACAGAATCTGAGCCAGGGCCAAGGCATCCTTGCAACCCTATCACCAGGGGGACAAAGGGTAAATACTCATGTGGCCACACCCGGATGTGGGTCTTAACAGGAACGCCTACTTTGTTCATTCCTTTTTCTCCTGAGTGGAAGGCTGGTCAGCTGAGGAAGGGTGATCTGATAAATAAGAAATCTTTAGCGAGATCTCCAGAGTGGCCACCAATAACGTCTTTTAACTTAAGGAGTCTTAAAGTGTTACCTCTAAATATTTCAAACTGTTGTTGCCTTTTGATTTCACGGAAAAGAAGAGAGCAGATTACTGGTCACATAGCTGTCAACGTGCAAATGTCCAGAGAGCCTTCACGGGGAGAAGTGGAGAAGCACGACATTAGGAACGTAGAATGTGCAGCTAGTCTGATCTGAGTTCCAATCACGCTTTTACAACTTCCTAGTTCGGTTACCCTAGACGGCAAAAGCCCAACCTAGAGAACCACAGTCCCAGAAAACTGCTCATAGGACTCCCAGTCTTTTCAGTCCTTTGAACAGTTCTGAAATAGAGGGATCGTATCACCTGTCATAAATGTTGCTTTCGTGTTAACGCCACTGATCGGGGCTAAGGGCTCTGATGATTTCCGGTCCCGTGACACTCACCACAGGAGAAACGTTGCGGAGTCTGTGTATTCCACATCCCAAGGATTAGGACAGGAGAAATCACTTTTCTCAGATTTCAGTTCCCTGGAAGGCTGTACCTCTCTTGGTTTGTTTTCATCTGATGGGCCCCTTCACCTTGCGAACGTCTATTTCCTTTCTCTTTCTCTCTCTCCACAACTAGAAAGTAAAAGCACACGGGCCCTATCTCTGCACTAGCCTGATGGCATTTTCTCCTTTCATTCAGATTATTTGTTGTACTCTTTGTGAACCGCCTCAAATCCCTTGGGAAACGGATGTCCTCTTGGCCTCCCCGACTCAAAAGAAGCCACCCCATGTTCCTATGTCTTACTAGTTTTCTTACAGGGGTTAAAAGACGAACAGCAGGGAGATAATTCACAGAAGATCCTTTGCATCGGTGAACACCAGGGTGGCACTCAACGAGTCAATCAACGCAATTGCTTAGCACCGTGCCTGGCACACAGTAGATGGACTGATAATGTTGTCATTTTATTATCTCCCTAGGCTAAGAACTACTTAAGAGCAGGGGCTATGTCCTGTTCGTGATGATGACCTCAGGGCCTAACCCAGCCACCCCGTGAACACGAGAGGGGGAACACCCGTCTCTTGCTCTGTTGGCTGTCTGATGAGAAGAGTGACCCCTGACGATGGCCTGACTAGATGTGGACTCAACCCTGTGTCAGGTGTCAACCCTGCCATCCATCACTTAACCTCAAACGTGCTGAAAAACGGGGCACTGCTGACCCTCAAATGACCTCACATGTATCCCCTCAACTAAGCACCGTGTCACCACCATCAGTGTCTGTCCATTCACGGCGAGGAGTGTTAATGGAGACAGAGGGTCTGCCTGGGACCTGGACGAACTCCTCACCGCATTATCCGTACGTGACAAACTGACATTCATGGACAATCTCAACTGAGACAGTGACGCTGACATGTGGAGAAGCGTCTTCTGGTCTAACAGAAAATAGAAAACCAACCAGCAATGGTCGCCGCCTTTCCTCAAGGGTGGACAAAAATATTGGCTCATAAGTATTAGTCCCATTCGATTAAAACAAAAAGATACATATTCATACATACTCCATTTAAGAAGTAGAATTGTGTCCTCTGAAAAAAGTAGAAGACCTAGTTCCTTCTGTTATTAAGGAACATACACATCTATTGAAGAGGCAACTCAAATGCATGCTCACGTATCAGAATATTTAAAAAAAAATACCCGAATATAATTGAGTGCAGGCGAGTGAAATGCCAAGAGCCCATGTGGTACCATCGCTGGACAAGACTTGGGGTCAATGAACGTTTGAATTGCTGAGGCAGAACTCACAAATGCGAGGAGATTCAGGATATTATAACTCCTTTAATTTCCTAAAAAAATCGGAAAATTCTGCCATTTCTGGTCCCATCTTAATTTCTTTGGAGTAAATCACCTTCGTCAGAAGACCTGTCTAAAGACGCAAGCATGTTTCCTGGGAGGACATTACCCTAACGGCATGGGACCATTTTGCCAGAAGACTGTTAGCTTTCACAGCGTACTAATATATGCACGAGGCCGCCTCGAAAGGAAACTGCTTTGCACCGGGCAGCCCCAGAGCAATCCGAAACTACTGGACAACTTCCAGCAAATAAACTTACGTGCAATGCACCAGCCACGGAGTTAAATACTTGATATGCATTAGCTCCTTTAATCCCCCCAAACAATCTTATGATGTCAGTGCTATTATCTCTACTGTGCAGATCAGGAAACTTGGACCCACAGAGGTAGTTTATTTTACCCAGAAGCTGGTAGACAGTAGCAGGTGGCAGAGCCAGGGTTCGGGCTCCAGAGGCCATGACCTTTAACCCTAGACTATATTTTTCTGCATCCTAACGCTTCTTAAAATTGGTTCTGATATCATGAACATCGGCCCCTCTCAACATATCTGCTTTCTGGATCATGAGCTTTGGCCCCCAAGTTACTCAATTTAAGGTCTAAATACTTGTTGTAGAACCAATCCTAGTAGTGAAAATGAAGTGACTGGTTGACGATGTGCCAGAAGACGCTCAACGATAGACTCTGACATGTCAACCAGGGCTGGTTTCCTAACAAGGTACTTAAACTTTCTGTAAATGGTAATAATTACAGTAGCTGCCTCATAGAAGCTCTGTAATAATTAAATGAGACAACACACATAGAGCACAAATTGAGCACTTAACATCCTCTAGATAAGTGCTCAATAATTTTCAGCGATAAAAGAAATAAACATAGAAGTCCTAGGCCAGGAGGTCTTCTACTGGACATACTCTTCTATTTGGCTCTACGTGGTCTCTAAATACCCACTTTTATTTTCCTCACCTTACTTTTTCACCCTCACAAGACAATTTCTCAACAAGGTAGCAATTAGTGATCGTCTTACATCATTTTCAATGATGAAGGCAAGGCATATGGAACATTAAAAGCCTAAGGAAAGGCGATAACATGCCTCCAGCTCATTTTTTAAAAAGCTCAAGTGAAAACCCACGTTCTTGGAGTTTAAGGCTTTGGTCTTCAGACATGCAGGACAGCATGTACAGGACACATGCTAATGACGTGCCACAGGAGGAAGACGACCAAAAAAAAGAGCCTATGAAAGTCTATCAGTCTGTAAGAGTTACAGGGTGGGTTTGTGGGAAGGAGACAGAACAGCCAGGCATTAGCCACAGGAAAGGGAATGACTGGCCGGCTCAATTGTTTAGCCCCTCACTCAAAGAATTCCACATCAGATCCGGATTCACTCTGCCAATTTTTGGCTTTAATTTTTCTGCACCCAACTCTGATGATCCGGCCAAATTCCTCCCCAAGCATGGCCTTTTCAACTCTTCAACCTACTCCCATCCTCATGCTACTCTGTCACATCTATGTTCCTTCCATTCGACATTCTAAGACCTCCCCGCCATCTTGAGGATTCAGATCTTATTTCCTCCGTGCGGTTTCCTCTAAACCGCAGTCCTCACCACCGACCTCCACTGAAGCCATGATGGTTCATTTATTCAACCAGATTCCAGGCACCTTCCATGGAGACTCGATGCAATGTTACGGTGGAAATAATAAAAGGGAATAATAAACAGGAAATCAGAGACTTGGGTCTAGTCCTGGGTTTGCCATTAACTAGCTGTGAGGTGAGGGATAATTCTTTATCTTTGAGCCAGTTTCTCCTCTATAAAGCTCTTTTTAATCACTGAAATTCCCCAATTCTAAGTGAATTAAGCATTCAAAGTGACTAGATCAGGGCCTGCTGAGGCTCAGATTTGCAGCCACCATGTTTTTATTTTATTCAGTCATCAACTGCAAACCCAAAGGGGGTCTTTTGTCCCCCCTTATTCTTCAACTCCTTTGCCTTCCTGTGCCTCTTGCAAAAATCCACAGCTTTGTGAGCCCCCTGAGGGCTGAGTGCTTGCTGAATCCTGATCCGGAAAATCAATCCTGAACAACATATAAGGGAATGCAACTTCCTTGCAAAGGATCAAATAAATACCCCTGCATGGGGAGAAAGTCCCAGAGAGGGCCAGTACCACCAGAGTCAAAGTGTCAAATGGACCGTTTGACTTGCTACCCTCTTCAGGTTGGTCTGATTTAGACCTGCTCATCCCACTGGGGTTCATGTCCCCTCAAAGAGTCTATTCCCACCTGTAGGTCTGGGGCCCAAACCAGAGCAGGTGGTCTGGTCACCAGTTCCCAAAGTAATTGTGAAATGTGAATCCACTTCTCCCATCTGCTGCTAACCTCTTTCTCCTCTCCCCTCCCATCCTCGGTGCGACTCTGACTCAACGGGTAGACTTTGTGGGATCACCGGTGACAAGAGTAAACCCAGTGGGCTTAAGCCAGTGCCTCCCCAAGTCCGTCCCCTCAAGGATTTCTGCTCCTTCCTCTGGGAACCCATAGGGGGGTCCCGACTCAGAGGAGTCCCGTGGGATACCAATGAAAAGTAACCTTCTGAAATGCCAAACTACTTAGCCTCTCTTATTATCTGAAAACACCTAAGAATTTTTTTTAAGTTTATTTGTTTTGAGAGAGAGTGCAAGGGTGGGGGCGGGGAAGAGAGAGAGAGACAGAGAGAGACAGAGAGACAGAGACAGAGAGAGAGAGAGAGAGAGAGAGAGAGAGAATTTTAGGCAGGCACTATCAGCACAGAGCCCAACTCGGGGCTTGATCTTACAAACCATGAGATCATGACTTGAGCCAAAATCAACAGTGGGAGGCTTAATCGACTCAGCCACCCAGGCACCCCAAGAAAGAACTTTCTGAGCTTCAGTTTCCTAATGGGCAAATTATGTCCATTATGTAGAACTGTACAGATTAGGGATAATATGTGTAAAGGGATGAGGGCAACTTTGGCACCAGGGAGGGCTCATTGATTCCATCTATTATAGCTGTTACCATTAAGTAGACAGTGGCATTCAAGGTGATAAGACATCCCCAAGGCTTCTAGAGAAAGTATGAAGAAACAAGTTCCAGTGACTTGAAGTGCATTGTAAGATACCACCTGGCCATAGTCTAAATCCGTCACATCCTTTCTACACAATACATCAGGCTCTACTTTTTCACCTAAAAGGGCAGTGAAGTTACATTAAAAGCACAGACTAGAGTCCGTGTTTCAAGAAACAGTCTACTGATTTTATTCTTTGTGCTACACAGTGTGGGGGGAAAAACAGTCTACTAAGTCAGTGGAGATCTAATCAAAATGTAGATTTCTAAGAGCAGGTGCATGTTTTATAAGTAATTTGTCCTATTTATCTATGACCTAAGGCTCCCGTGCCAGGACAGTAATTTGTAGATTCGGTCATGAAAACGCCCATTCAGTTCTTAAAAATCTGTGAGCACGGCCCGAAATAATTTGAGAGACTCTGCCCATCTTTGCAAGGAACCTTCCCAAACTGTGTGTCGTTGCCTTCTGGTAGTCCTAATCCCGGGACGCTACGCTGAATTTTCCTCAAAAGATCCCTATAGAAATCATTCTGCGTAGACTTCCTATGACTCAGCCTTTTGGTTTAATTTAAACACATAATGAAATGCTTGATAGCAATTACAGGAGACAGTTAATTCATTAGAAACAATTATTCATCAGACTCGCTGTATTACCACGAGGAGTGGGAAAAAGAGGAACATCTCACAAAGCACAGAAAAGTGGCAGAGAGGCATTTGGCAAACAAACTCGTGCTCTGTTCTCAGGACTTTGCATGAAATATTAATAAGGGCTGTTGTCCAAACATTCACATTGGACAACACGCACTTCCTCGTCCAGCAATTATATAAGAGAAAGCAAGAAGTTTCTCATTAGTAAGTGAACGTTCACTTTTCGCTTGTGATGAAAGCCTCCTGTAGAAGATGGCCAGATTTATTTGAACTTGTGGGTTCAAGCTCAAAGTGCTGCTACGATGGTCTTCGGCACGTTAGTCTTTAAAAGCCCCCGTGTCGATTCGAGGTCTTGTATATGGCAAATTAAAATTCTCGATAGCATGGCTGGCTTGAGTCCACAGATCCATACATACGCTACACAGAAAACATGTCGAGAGACACATGGATGCAAATTGCGTGTATACTCTAGAGGAACGTGGTAAATATTAAAACATGCAGTGTGTGGTATTTCCAAAAGAAGGGGTCTTCTTAAATTATGCTTCCCTCTCACACCTGATCTATGTTTGGCCCCCAGGAAAGATGTTGACCTTTTCAATGTTTAAATTGTTAACACTTCCATTTTGTAGCTAGAAGACAGAATATGGGACATAAAACTCTTTCAATAGTAATAAATAATAATAATAGACATTCAAGCTGGCGGTCAATTAAATCCTTGAGTACGTTTCTAATTAACTACCATTAACAACTGTCTTGTTTTGGTCCCGTTCGTTGTGTGCATCAGTGGGGTATGTAGAATTATGTTTCTCTCAAACGATCTACCCCTCACACATCCCTAATGATTCAGGCCTTCCTCTTTTTGCCAATTTGCTGATGGAAACAATAGAGAGATGCAATTAAGCAAGCCCTTCTCGGAGTTCCTAGATGCCTCCGCCTTCCCTCATTTTGTAGGCTGCCTCCCATCCCCACCCCTACCAAGAAGGCCTGCGAACCACACTCAGCCCCAGAGTAGTCCGCTTTCCCTAGACCGCCCCCTCCCCCACCCGGTCCTCCACTGCTGGGCAGGTGGAGAGTGTTCAGAAAAGGGACATCAAACTGTGTGACCGAAATTATTACTTCCCATGAAACTTCTAAAGCATGTAATTATTGGGAGACTCCAGCAGACGGGACTGGCTTTAGGGTTTGGGAAGCAGTTCCTCGAAATTCCACCTCCGTCTACGGAGTTTTTCTTCCAAAATTCACCATTTTCGCTCAGGCAGAGCACTCTGCCCCCTTCACCTTCCATGAGCTGAGAATCCAATTAAACGTCTCACATTCCGAGGGGCTCGCTGGCCGAAGACCAAACAAAACAAGCACAGTTTGAGGGCTAACTGGGCAAAGAACGATAATGCCTTTGCTTGGGTGGGCTGGACGAAGACTGGAGAAGGTAGTCCAGGTTGGCAGTGAGGAAAATGTGGGTTGACACCAGTAGTGGGGAAGCTGTGGGGTTTTCTTTTTTAATGGGTAATTACCGGCATTATAATTACCGAGGCGGTTCTCTGTAGCACAGAACACATGCTTACCCGTCAGACTTTTCCTAACAACCATTGTACTTTCACGAGTTGATTTTTTCAGTGAGTTTGGCATTGATCCTCAGAGTTAATCCTCAGATCAAATTGCTTTGTGATTTGTAAGAAGCAGAAGGGGAAACATCAGTGTGCAACAACTAGGAAATCATTTCAAGCTTTTTTGAATGGAGAAAATGTCATTTTTAAGTGATTTTCTCATTTCACTCATGAATAGCTGTGTATTATAGGAAAGGGGAAGCGGGGCAGTTACCATCTACAGAAGGGGAAATTGAAGCACAGATTAAATAGCTGGCCAAGGTCACACAGAAGTCAGGGCCTGTGCCAAGAATAGAACCCACTTCCTCGCTTCCCAGGTCTCTGTCCCTGAGACGAGGGAATACGTATAGATAAAATAAGTAATTCCCAAATATGCTGGATCTTACAGAATTAAAACATAAATGCTAGCGGCCAATGGTGGGGATCTTTGTTTTGTACACGGTTGGCGGGAAAAGTAGGTGGCTGCCAGTGCATTTGGGTCGAATACTGATGATGAGCAAAATGCATTTGCAAGATGCAAGCGATGTTTGGGGCGCCTGGGCGGCTCAGCCAGTCGAGCGACCGACTCTCGGTTTCGGCTCCGGTCATGATCTCACGGTTCATGAGTCTGAGCCCTGCATCAGGCTCTGCGCTGCCACCGTGGCGCCTGCTTGAAATTTCCCTTTCTCTCTCCCTCCCTTTCTGTCCCTCCCCATCTCGTGAGCACGTGCATGTGCGCGACCCCTCTCTTAAATAAACATTAAGAGACGTGTACTTTTTTAAAAAGATGCAAGCAACGTTTAATGCACGGGAAGGAGCCGAAGTTTCTCTCTGTGTACTTTTACCGGTCATCACGGACAGCCAGTAAAAGAAAAGGAGGTTTTTCACAAAGAACTCCAAACACTTAACAATTCGTTCCACTAAAGGACACCAGCGTAGTCTGTGCTGCGACTCTATTATAATCAGTGTTACTGGTGACCTTGATAGTTAGATGGAGACAGAGAACTAAAGCGGCCTGTGACGGAAAGAACGCGTGCTCTGAAAACAAAGCCGCGGTCATCAATGGTCACAGGCCTTCACCTTCCCTGGAGAAAAGACCTAAACACACTCATCATGTGACAAGCGGGCCTTAGTTTTAAAAAGAAGAAAAGGCCACCCCAGAAACAACTGGGTAGACCCTGGGCGCTGACAGGAAGGCGAGCTGCGTTCATGGGTTAACGGCGAGTGTCAGGAAGGATGACCCGGCAGCGGCTAACCGCCCCTCACCAGCCTCCTGTTTGTGGGGGGCAGAGGGGCCAGCCAGGCCTAGAATTCTCCAGCCGGTTACTGGCAGGCCCCCTTGGTGCTCAAGCACATGCGAATAAAAGCCGTCTTGCAACATGTCAGACTCTTCCCGCGAAAACGTAACTGGTTGATCTGGAGTACCAACATCACACCAAGGCTGTCCTGTCCCTTGTTCCCTCCTGGGCCCCCTAAATCCATCTCTTCTGCTTCCCAAAGAGGGTTCCCTTCCCTCCAGCCCAAGACTGTTACTCGTTCCTTGAGAGACCAACCTCCACACAGCAGGCAACCTCGTCCCAACTCGTCCCAGGGCAGCATGTGGCGAAGGACCACGCAAGCCAGACCAGCCCACCGCATGGGCGGGTCAGGAGTCCTACTTAGTTCTTCAAAATCCAGGGGGGGAGGTCAAGTTCTAGAATCTATCACGGGCTTGCCGAGTAGGAGTCAGCTCTCCCACATCCTACTCTGCCCCACCCTGGCCTTCGCCAACCCACAGGTCAGGATCACTTCCCTCCATGACCGAAACGCGTGAGCGAGGCAGGCCACAGGCCGGGACGGTTACTTCCCTCCCCCACGGCACAGTTTTGTGTGCTGTTACTGTTACCTAACTCGTCTGTATGTCCTTCATTTTTCTTCTGAGCAAAATCATGTTCCGTATTCCTCAATTCTACAGCCCAGATCTGCTACTTTTCCATCGCTCAAGCACAGGAAAAGTCACATTTTACTTTCCAAGACTTGGGTTCCCTTCTCGGAAGCGTTGGGTTAGAAATGGTCACTGTTGGGAAACTAGCTCTATAAGTAGGCAGAAAATTCTTCTCAAGTTCCTTAAAAGTTTGGAGGCTTGTTTAGAGAATTTTACCCCACTGCTGGCGGTAATCACAACCTTGCCTTCCTAGGACAGTCTGTACCTTTTGCCAAACACATTACCTCACTTGATCCTCATCGTGTCTCTGTGAAGCGTGTGTAAATTATCTGTATTTTATATGAACAGAGGCTATAAACTACACACATGTGAAAGGTGCCGTAAGCTTAACACCCCGGTGCACACTCCCTAGGTGATGCCCACACGAAAAAGGGACAAGTTTAGGAATATCCGCTTAGAAGTCTCTGCCAGTTGTTGAGGATAAGAAGGAATCCAAAATTCCACTTCATCTGGTATTCATCAGTTATTTTAATGCTATTAAAAATTCAAAAGAGGAGCGCCCTAGAGCGGCTCAGTGGGTTAAGCGTCCGACTTCCGATCATGATCTCACGGTTCATGGGTTCGAGCCCCACGTCGGGCTCTGTGCCGACAGCTAGGAGCCTGGAGCCTGCTTCGGATTCTGTGTCTCCCTCTCCCTCTGCCCCTCCCCCACTCGTGCTCTGTCTTTCTCTGTCTCAAAAATACACCAACACTAAAAAAAAATTTTTTTTTAATTCAAAAGAAATGTCACCCTAGCCTCCGAATGTGCCGAAGAGTAAAAGGGGAAAAGATTCTGCTATTTCCTCTCAGCTCGTTAGGAATCTGAGTTAAAAAGGACCCAACCACCCTTTTCCTCCTTTCTTTCATTCCTAACGTTTTATAAGAACTAACTTGAGGTGAATCAAAAGCATAGCTAAAACACGGCTCAGCAGTGGATCACATTTAAAAAAAAGAAGAAGAAATTTCTGTGCATTTTATTTATGGTTCTTAATTTGAACAAAGATGAATTAGCTGAGCCGTAGTTCTGACAGTTTTAAAGTACATTTATGTATTTATTGGGCTCCAGGAAACCATACGATTTAAGTCTGAACCTCTTTAACTTAGATACATGAGCCAGTGGGCCATATCAAGCCAATTAAGAAGTTGGAGCTCCTTAAAACACATTCAAACCTCGAAACTAAACTCACGCTTTGGTTGTGTCCATACGCAGACATGTCCTTTACCTAGAGCCTAAAATTTAAATACCAAGAATTATCCTATATATTCAAGAGTAATGTGCATATCAATCACCTAATCTCTTGACGGCCACGCATAGATGCCACCATGCAAATATGTTACTATGTAACTCAAAATAAGATTCTAAAAATTCATGCAATAGAACACCCTTTATTCAAATGTCACTAACTAAAATTCCTATCTACAACGGAATCTAGGTGTCAGGTACACAAAATACATTTATATAAAAACATATTTCATGGGGCGCCTGGGTGGCTCAGTCGGTTAAGTGTCCAACTTCGGCTCAGGTCACGATCTCGCGGTCCGTGAGTTCGAGCCCTGCGTCGGGCTCTGTGCTGACAGCTCAGAGCCTGGAGCCTGCTTCGGATTCTGTGTCTCCCTCTCTCTCTGACCCTCGCCCGTTCATGCTCTGTCTCTCTCTGTCTCAAAAATAAATAAACGTTAAAAAAATTAAAAACGTATTTCAAACTTCTAGTAATTAAAGAAAGATCCATGTATCTGCCAATTTTAGCTTCTGTCTGACAGTGTGAAGTAGAATTATTCTATTTGTGTCCTAGTGCACATAACTCCCATATATCTTTCTGAACTATTTCTAAGTTAAATGTACTGTTTTAACCAGCAAACGCCCAATCTGGGCCCGACACAGGTAAGCTACTCGGTCTGTTGACTGAAGAAAAAAAAAAAAAAAAGAGAACTTCTGATGGATATGCACATTTTGTAGCAGATAATTTCAACCAACAACATATTTTTTTATAAATGAAGCATCACTGAAAAAGTTAAAGCTTTCGTTTCTGATCTGTCTGTGATTGGTTTCAAAAACGTCTCAAATGGAGAATAAGTCAAATGGTCAACAAACATCTACTGAAGAGTTGAGGCACTCTCGGAGACTTGAGAGTAGTCCAGGAGGAGACAGAGCTCAGTAAACTTACTCTGTAAGTAACACGGGAGAAGGAGTTCAGGTACCACTGAAGAAATCGGAAAAAGACAGCAAGAGAGTTAATGTCTCCATTGTTTTACTTTGGTTGACCTCATTCCCCAAACCCTATTTTAAATCTTTTAAGTTTATTTGAGAGAGAGAGAGAGAGAGAGAGAGAGGGAGAGTGAGAACACAAGCTGAGCAGAGAGAGGGAGAGAGAAAGAGAATCCCAAGCAAACTCCACACTGCCAGTGCGAGCCCAACATGGGGCTCAAACTCATGAACTGTGAGATCATGACCTGAGCCGAAATCTAGAGTCAGACGCTTCACCGACTGAGTCATTCAGGCACCCTCCCCAAACCACATTTTAACAGCATCATTCAAACCCAACTTCATACTATTATATTCCCACACAATTATTTTCTCAGAGTTCCTAGGTCTATCCTAAGTAGAACTGAAATTTTAGATTCATTATTATCAAAACAAAAATTAAAAACATCTATAAAAAACTATGTTTTCTACAAACATTGAACTTTATACTTTTCTCTGAATAGCTTAGTTATTTTTCACGTGTTGCACGTCAGGTTGGCACAAATACGGGAATGGATCCACAAATAGGTATGCCTACCCCTAAATTAGCAAAATCATACAAAATCTCAGTAGATCTCACTGTGTTTGGGGCTAAATAACCACAGTGGTAAAGAAGATATTCGAGCTTAGTAACTTCTCCATACTGCTGTTCTTAGAAAATTGAAATGATATTCAGATGAGAAATCAGACGTGTGTGGCAATAGCTACTTCTTCGGAACCCTAGAGTTCATGAGCTAACTCTCACTGTCAGAATCCAAGGCCTTAGACAAAGGATTGAAACACACGGTGAAGAAACGCGGACATTGCAGGAAGAATCTAGAAAACTAAACAGCCACTTCTGTTTAGGCTGGAATTGTGTCTTTCTTATTTTTTTAGCAAGCCGATTTTGTTTTTGTTTTTGTTTTTGTTGAATAGCAATTTCCCCCAACACTCCGCAAGTGGGGTGAAAGCAAACATTATGGCAAGATGATCATTCTTGGGCAGTCTCAATAATACCTTCTTGTTGCACTTATCGATTCTATTCCTGTTCTTCAAATCGGCTCCCACCAACTGTCCTCAGCATCATCCCTCTAGACTAAACAAAAATGGGAAAAGGGCAGGCAGGGCTGTCACCGACAGGATGCAAGGAAACACCATACAGTGACCAGAAGGGAGGGATGTACCGTTCAGCAAATACACGGTGAGCGTCGACTACCACGTGCACCACGCCCTGAAGACACAGAGAAGCTCTCAGCCAGCTCGTGGTTAAGAGAAACGACACACGTACGCAAGCCTGGCAAAGTCACGATGATGTACGAGGTGTGGTTCATACTGAAGAGGGAGAAAGGGGTCTGAATGAGGCAGTTAGGAGTGCTCGCGGCAGAGAAGCTGACACACGAACTGAGCCTTGGGGGATAAGGAAGGACTTCTAGAGGGGGGGCAGCAAATGGGTGGGAGCGCATTTCAGATGAATGGAAGAGCATGGGTAGCAATCATCAGCGCAGGGAAGGTCTCCCATCATGTCCAACGTTCACAAAACACGAAGAAGCTGAATGAGCCAAAGTCTAGGGATTCTCAGTTGAAAACAAGAGACTGGAGTTCAAACCTGAGTGTCAAAAAAGGCGAAGATAACCTGTCCCTGTGCTCCCCAAACTATAAACTAGAGAGAAAAATGATGACATGGTTAGCACTGAGTAAGGAAGAAGAGTAGCTATTGCCCCCTTTTCCCCACGGGAGGGAAAGTCTTTGCGCCAAATACGGCTGCGTATTCCGTTTGCAAACTTCCATCTCTGTCCATTAAAGAATCGCGAGTCCAGGTATAACAAGTATTTGAAAGTTAGTCAGGAAACAGACTGTCCTTACCTTGCTTTGGAATGATTATGGTGACAGGGACGCCAGAACCACCTGACTGTAGGCTGAGGGATACCATAAATGGTACAAGTCAGGGTCTGTCTGCTGCCCAAGGGGTAGAGGGTCGGGTCTGGAAAGGACGACACGGCCTTTTCATAAATCTGGGGTTTCACTGGAAGGGAGATGAACAGGACAGAAGTCAAGAGCTGTACGGTGACTTTCTCCCGGGCCACAGCCTGAAGGACCACATTCCCACTGGTTTTGATGTCAGAGAAACAAACACATATTTGTTGGCATCACAGCTATTTTTTTTTTTTTTTTAAAGTAAAATCGCTTTGGTAACAGTAAAGAATTGATTCCATGGTATGGACATCATGACTACAGTTATAACAAAAACATTTATTGCTTATGGAAGATAACAAGCAGACATGAAATCGTTTTGATGGGGGCATATGTGATTTTTAAAATAATTACTTAAAAGGGGCGCCTGGGTGGCTCAGTCAGTTCAGCATCTGACTTCAGCTCAGGTCATGATTTCACAGCTAGTGAGTTTGAGCCCCACATTGGGCTCCGCACTGACCGCACAGAGCCCGCCTCTAAGCCTCTGTCTCCCTCTGTCTGCTCCTCCCCCGCTCTCTCTCTCTCAAAAATAAACAAACATTTAAAAAGAAATAAATAACATAATTACTTAAAAAGTTGGTTTAACTTGATGTTGTTATATCGACTTTTGATTTACAAGTTTTCCTGACCTTCACCCCTCCCTGAAACCGGAAGGAAGCGTGAATGGGTCAACTTACCATTTACAATTAAGGTGGTGGTAAGGTTTTTAAACACATTTGACTGCTTTATGGCCAGCAAGATTGTGTAATCCCCTGCATCTTCTGCAGCAACGTCTTTGATGATTAATGAGTAGCCAAGAACCAAATAGCGAGCCGATTTCTCGGTCACAGGGAACCCATCTTTTAACCTGCGGTTAAGGGCATGATCAGGAAGTCATTCCACACTGCCTCTCTGATAGCACTTTAACACTGTCATTTACGTTTGTGAGCTCAAGGTGATACATACGTTCGGCTCAACGTTCATTTAAAAAATTTAGACACTAAGTTTCCAGGGAAACCAGGTGGGGTTTTTAAGCTGAGACACACAGAGCGCTGGGGTGGCTCACTTGGCCTTCCAAGTGCCTGACTCTTGATCTCAGGGTCGTGAGTTCAAGCCCCACGCTGGGTGTGGAGATTACGTAAAGAAATGAAGAAAAATGAAGAAAAAACTTAAAAAAAAAAAAAACCCTAAACTGAGACACACTTCACATTTATTGGCAAGGAGGAAGAAGTACCTTGAAGGAAGAAAGGAAAAGTGATGGGTTTAAGGCACCCACAGGGGTGCTGCTGGTCACCATGTGACTTAAGTATTAACCCAGAAGCACTGGCTGATCCCCTCCAGATGTTTTTCAGAGTTTTCCACGACGCTTCATCGGCAGCACAAGGGCCATTGTAAGTCAGATCAACTAGATCATTTCTCCAGATAAAAAATAAAAATAGACTTTTCTATTGTGGTCTCATGTGGAGTTCTTATTAGTTGTATAAATGGTCACACCAGTTGTCCCTTTCATAAACTATAGTGAAACCAAGATTATCAAGATCTTTCCCCCGAGGGAGAACAGTTAAGGCACAAAACTCGCAAACAAAAGGTACAAACTTAATTTTTTTTTTTTTTTTTTACTTTAAATATATCAACGCCTAGACATCCTGCAATTGCAAACAGAACTGAGAGTCGGGAGACTGAATGCCACCCTGTGCTGTGCACCCAACTCATCCGTTCGGACATCATGTTTCTTCAAGTTTTCTAGACTTTCTCAAAGATTTAACTCTAAAAAATTCTACGATTTCATTACATTGCAAGGTTCTTCAGCTGGGCATTTTAAAATCTCTTAGTTTACTGTGTTCCACATAAATGTAGATGCCAATAGTTCATATCCATGCAAGTTCTGCAGGCAAATTCTCATCACTAGAGAGTCTCAGTTCTAAGACAGTCCAAATGGCTATGCTCTACTTTACGACTGCAACTACGATCTTAGTTTACTTTTATTTCCCATTAGCCAGTCGGTGGTTTCGAAGATGGGCTGTGTGTGTGTTTTCAGTCCTGGCTTCATAGTTACCGAAGAAAGTAGCACTGTTTAACAGGCTCAGATCCTTTGGAAAGAGCGAATGTATCGCCTAGAGTGATTCAGTTCCTCTTAGGGAATAACGGACACTCATGGGAAATGGACTTTTGGACTTTCGGTACATCGTAAAACAAACAGAAATCTCTCTTTTACTGCGACGGCATGCAGGAGCATGGCAGAGTTTAACGTTCTCTTTAACTCCCTATTAACTATTTGAGGAAACGGAGAACAAATCCTGCAATCACGCAGTATCAAAAGCAAAATAAGGGCTAATGGAGGTGATTCTACGGTGGTACCACTTCTATATTGTCTGGGTTGTTTTCCTAATCGGTTTCGCACCGGACTCTTTGTTTAAAATGTAATGGTCTGGGCCAAAGATACTGGTGTTCAGAAATGATTTCACAGAATGACTGCAGATTATCAACAGATTACATTGTTTTACATCAGGTGTTGTGCGAACATGAAAAAAAAAACCCAAAAAAACCTGCTTCAGGAGTTTCTGAATATGCAAACTTCGAGCCAAAAAAAACCCCTTCATTAGTTCAAGTAGGTCCATTCGTCCGCCCCTGCAACTGAATAAGTCTTGTCTCTATTAATGTTTGTTTAATTTTAAAACAAGACTGGAACTTTCATCCCAGCTGTGTATAAAAGAATTATTTTCAGATAATAAAAGAATTATTATCCTCATTACAAGGGCCTGCTTCTTCAGGGTTACTAGAGCATGTTACATATTCAAGATGCTTCCTATCCATTGCCCAACACACTCCATTCAAAGGACGTTGACATCATAGAGAGGCTTAGAGTTGCAGAAATTTAGTCACAGGGAGTGAACGGCTAACCCGAACTGAGAACTCAGAAACACCTAATCCCTTGCTCTGTCCTGTGACACACCGTGTCGCCTCCCCTCCGGCCCGGTCTACCTCCTTCCCTCCCGGCCTGGAAATCCACAGAGTTCTCTGCTTTCTACTGCCGTCTGGGGAACTTATTATCTTGCTCTTTTTTTCAGGAATTCAAGTCACCGGGCTCCTGCGTCTTCCTACTTAATGCGGCATATCTTAAACTGATAGGAAAATAATTATGGTCCTACCACAGGACTTCTGGCGAGGGAAATGCCTTCACTTTCATAGACAGCCTGTAAGACCGCTTGCCAGCAACAGTTTCCAACACTTGCTGTTTTCGATGTTTCACAGTGATGAACGCTTTATCTTTGAAAGGAGGGGTGATAAAATAGATTAGAAAAGACTATGTTTATCTTGACCAGAACAAAAACAATCCAACTCACTGCCTCATTCAAAGGACGGTTGCCAGCAAGGACCCAATGGCACTGAATGCTGACCAAGCCTATCGATGAGCCCCAATATCGATCCAGGAATAAAATAATTTAGAAGCACTCTCACCGGTGAAAACACTTCACATGAAATGGCTGCAAGCGAAACAGAAAAGCAGAGGCAGGGCAACAGAAAGCAGAACACCTCACATATCCACATCACGGTAAGAGAAGAGTACAGAGACTTCTAAAAACCTGCTTGCCCAACATGAGTGTGATGGAAGAAAGTCTTTGGGCACCTGAAAATAACCGATCTGATTTCAAAAACTGACTGGAGAAAGTCAAAAGAATCCCAAAAGGGGCGCCTGGGTGGCTCAGTCGGTTAAGCGTCCGACTTCGGCTCAGGTCATGACCTCGCGGTTCGTGAGCTCGAGCCCCGCGTCGGGCTCTGTGCTGACAGCTCAGAGCCTGGAGTCTGCTTCGGATTCTGTCTCTCTCTCTTTCTCTGCCTCCCTCCCTCCCTCTCTCCCTCTCTCAAAAATAAAATAAACATTAAAACAATTAAAGGAAAAAGAATATCAAAGGCCACTGGCAGCATTGTTCCATAGATTCTGCCCCTCACCGTTTTTCAACAGTGGAAATAAGTAAGGTTTTCAGGGACTCTAAAGAGGTTTAAGTATTTTCTTTACAGACTTTGCCTGTTGGAATTAAGCGACAACATTAGGATTTCATGAGACTAAAACCAGGGATAAAAAAATCACATCAATTCTAAGTAATTTATCACACCACATTTTCATTTCCCCTAAATCCTAGGGGTACCTGAGAGATTTCCCCCAGAGAATAAAGGAAAATCTGTCCATGTTTTTCTGGTTTGTTCATATGGAAGATGAAAAAAAGAATTTAATAGAGATTATAACGTGATCTTACTGAATTATTAACCACAGTTTACTGGAAAGGAAAAGATCCTCTGTCCAATTCGAAAATATTAAATTTAAAGAGCACTTAAAGCAATTTGCTTTTTGGCAGAGGCTAGGAGGGGGAGCAAATTGTATCGCTCGTGATAGGGTGCCTCTTGGCCAAAAGAGAATGTCCATTTTTATAGCGCCTGCCCCAAACCCACCATGATCAGAAAGTTGAGGATGAATTTGCTTACCATATACGTGCACTGAGGTGTTAACAGATTTGAATGACGGGCCACTCTTCACATGACAAGTATAAAGTCCTTTGTCTCTGTTCTGCACATTGTCAATCATAAGAACACTGTAGAACACGTTAGCGTCGGAACTGCGTCGGCCAATTCGTTGCCTTATAGAAGCTCTCTTCTTTGTCTAGAAAGAAAATGTGTAACAAATGTAGAAACAGTCTTGTTCACGCACAAGGGTACAGCATTTCTCAGGTTATGATGGAGAGCAACATTTTATGCCGAGAAGCAAACCCATCTAATGGCAAGATGTTTGGAAACTCTCTGTCTCCATGTGTTTCGAATACCTGCCCCAGTAACATTTGTTAGTACTTCGTTTTCTCCAGACGGACGTTCACGTGCGTTATCTTAACGGTTTCTCCCAACAACCCAGGGAGACGGGCGGCCTTGCTGCCCTTTGACAGGTGAAGAAACTGAAGTGTCAGAGACCACGATGGGCTGGAAACTCAGGCCTTCTGAGTGTCAATCTAGTGCCTTCCCTCTAAGCACACAGCCCTCTAAACAGTCACCAGTTCTCTGCGCGTAGATATTACTAACTCAGGCAATCGTTATCTTTAGTATCTGGCGTAACGACTACTTCTCGAATAGAACACCACGTGGGTTTTCTTTCGCTCTCTTCCTAGAAATGAAGGACACAGTCCCGAGTCCTGGCTGCACGTACTAAGCTGTAATCGTCCTGGTCTCGTGATCTCGCTCTTCGGGCGATGCTCTCCAACTTCGGCCAAATCACACCAAATGGATCTGAGGACGTGCAAAGCCACCTACCCACCGGCGGTGGCAGCGGTGGGATGTTGTCCCGTGTTTGCCTCACTGAACACCAAGAGCAGGCCCCGGGGCTCAGCGGGTGTAAATTGGCCACAATGACTCCTTCCTGGTTTTGAGAAGATGAGATCACATTGCCTTTTCCTTTCATTGTTCCTTCCCCTCCCCCGTGTTTTAGCATTACATTTTATAACACATAATATGTTTTTTCTCCCTCTCCATCCTTCCCCATGAGGAGGCATGGAAAAGAAAGACTTTGGAAGCTGTGCAGAACCGGTCTTTGGGTCTTCAACTTAGCACTCGTCTGTGCCATGTTCAAGAAACTTCTACCCACCTGTCCTTGCATTGCCCTGTTGAAACAGACACACGGTTAGGCCACTGTCTTCCTTCTCAGCAGAAACCAGAAGGAAGATGGCAATCACCACCGTCAAAAATCAGACAGTCGGTCCCCTAAATAGAGTCACGGAAAAGCCCTCGGTCTTTGTAGGTATTACTTCTGTCTTCTCGCTTAGAGAACTCTTGCCTTCTCAAAGTTGAATAACATTGGCATTGTTTCTGTCTTCGGAAAACAGCTGATCCTGGGGTTCAGATATCTGCTTTGGTCTAACACTGCAGCCATCAGCCACACCTAGCTATCAAAATTAACATAAAAGGGGCGCCCGGTGGCTCCATCAGCTGAGCGTCTGACTTCTGTGGCCCAGGTCATGGTCGCACAGTTTTTGAGTTTGAGTCCCATGTCGGTCTCTGTGCTTAGGGCTCAGAGCCTGGAGCCTGCTTCAGAGTCTATGTTTCCCTCTCTACCTGCCCTTCCTCCACTCGCTCGCACGCTTTCTCTCTCTCTCTCTCTCTCTCAAAAAGTAAGACAAACGTAAAAATTTTTAAAAAATAAAGTTTAAAAATCCAAATCCTTACTCACACCAGCCACATTCTAGGTGCTCATTAGTCACATGGGGCCAGTGGTTACTATATTAGGCAGCAAAGGTATTTCGATCACAGAAAGTTCTACTAGACAGCGCCATCTTAGAAGGTAACTGGCCGTCAATAGATGTATCATCACACTCTTAGAGTAGAGCCCCTAGCAGGGCAAGAGTTTCTTCCCTCCTGGCGTTTATTGAGAATATTTGATTTCTACCCAAACCCAGAAACATCACCGAGCTGGGGCCGTGCCGCGTCAATCATACTAACGCACGGCAAGCGGGTGCCACGGGGACAGTGCGAGTTTCTTAACCGTTGATCGCAGACTCCCCATCTACACATTTTCAGACGATTGTTTGCAAGGATGTTTGCTTTGAATGAGGAAACCCGACTTGGCCTTTGTTCTTCTCGTTTTTCTGAAGGACAGCACTGCCCCTTTGTCACTTCACAGATGGAGTACGGGATGGCTGGGCCGTAATATCTCCCCTTTCCAAACACGCTCCGATCAGGCGATCAGGTGCCTGACTGTCGGCCAGTATCTTCAATTAATGCGCTGACGACAACTTTTTGTTGTTGTTCTTACAAAAGACAGTCCCTGCCTGGCATCTAGTGATAAATTTCTCTCTCATCTCTAAACCCCAGAGAAAGTTTCCAGGGATGAGACAATCCCCTCTTCCACCCGGAATCATGCGATAGAAATACCAGCCTAGACACTTCAAAACAAAACCTCCAGACATCAAAAGACCGTATCTGTGCACACATACTCCCAAAAGTCAGACCAGGAAAGCATCCCAGCAAACCCACAGCTTCCCTGTTGACTCCTAACTGCCACAGGAGTCGGAATATCCTGATTTTTCCCACCTCAAAAACGCAGTGGCATTTCACTCGCCAAAAATAAGTATCGCCCTACGGGAGAAACAGAAAAAAACATCACTCACTTCACCGGGATAACTCCAGGTCATTTGAACTCTTGTGTTCAAGGCAGTGGTAGTTGTACAGTTGAGAGTAAGAGTGCGACCTCGTAGCAACTTGACTGGGCTTGGAGTGCTTATTTGGGCATCTATGATTGTATTGGCTGCAAGCATAAGAAATGAGATTTTTTTTTTTTAAATCAAAGTTTCAGGGGCGCCCGGGTGGCTCAGTCGGTTAAGCGTCCGACTTCGGCTCAGGTCATGATCTCACAGTCCGTGAGTTCGAGCCCCGCGTCGGGCTCTGTGCTGACAGCCCAGAGCCTGGAGCCTGTTTCAGATTCTGTGTCTCCCTCTCTCTCTGACCCTCCCCCGTTCATGCTCTCTCTCTGTCTCAAAAATAAATAAACGTTAAAAAAAAATTTTAAACCAAAGTTTCATTAAGCAGATACACGCTGGAGCATTTTGGCTCACGCCCATGCCTCTGGAACACCACTTACTTTGTCGATAGGTAAGATAGTTTGTCTTGTACAGATGTCCGTTGACTGTTGTTTCACATGCCAGAAGCCCTATTTCTCTGTATGTGGCGTTTGCTATTATGAAACCCTTCCTGCTGTCCCAGGTTATTCGTTTTCCATCAGGGATCAGCGTATCATGTGGAAACTGAAAAGAAAGAGATGGGCTTGAACAAAATCGCACCAGCACCGTGGCGATACGGCTTCACCGATGGCTTCTGAAAACATAATTTTCACCGAAGATGCAAACAGTACAGGTAAAAACTCTAGTTTGTGCTAATTGGCTTTTTCGTTTTCTTCGCATGTAGCAAGAAACACACGATGATGATAAATTATAGTAATTATTATAAGAATTCATTATCAGCCTCCGTGACGAGCCGCACCCACCCAGGACGGACCCAGCTGTCACGTCGGACTTCCAGTGGGAGCCCTTATCACTTGGCCTCCGGGAATCAGCCTTGCAATAGACTGGCCTGATATTCGGTAGAGAAACCACTGAGGAATTTTTCCTCTGGGGCTGCCAGGTTACCCTCCCAAGTCCCATCAGCTGGAGCTTTTAACAAGCCATAACTTGTCCTCCCATTTTTGCATGACTTAGTAAAGAGGTGGCTGTCCTAAGAGGACCGTAAATCATGCCAAGTCCTTGGAGATGCACACCATCGACTTGGCTCTCGCTGGGGTTATCGTCTGGGAGGGAAAACGCCAATGAAACGGACAGCAGACACAGCTGCAAACAGATGCAAAGTGCTGCCATGAATGAAGTGCTCTCAAATTCTCAGAAGCATTCCCAAACACAGTGAGTCCAAACGAAAGAAAGGAATCCATGATTTGATTGGCCCTTACGCCTTCTGCTGGACGCCAAGGACTTTATTTTTCAAGACGGCGATATAAACAACCCGCCTCGAGGTCAGGCTTTACTAAGGGGCATTGCTGCATACTGAGTGGTCCAGCCAAATTCCCCCGATGCCAGATCGCCAGCCCAATTTCAGAGGCAGAGCACGCTGGCTACCACTGTGACTTATCTCCCGCTAAAAAAGGAAAAATAATCAGACTACCTTCCCACAACAGATTATAAAGGAAAAGGCCAAACTGCCCTGAAGAAGTTTCAGATCTTTTCTGTCTTCTTTTAAGAAAGTGCACCTTGGGGCACCTGGGTGGCTCGGTCGGTTAAGCGTCCGACTTCGGCTCAGGTCATGATCTCACGGTCCGTGAGTTCGAGCCCCGCGTCGGGCTCTGTGCTGACAGCTCAGAGCCTGGAGCCTGCTTCCGATTCTGTGTCTCCCTCTCTCTCTGCCCCGCCCCTGTTCATGCTCTGTCTCTCTCTGTCTCAAAAATAAATAAACGTTAAAAAAAAAAAAATTAAAAAAAAAAAAAAGAAAGTGCACCTTGCGTTCACTCGTGACCCTGTTTATCAATTATTTATATTGCTTGCTGAAGGAGCTAATCTGGCCGGGATTTGTGACTCTATGGCAGAAATTCCTATGTGAAAAGTCACCAGTGCCCTGTCTCCGAGAGCACGTCTGTGTTGGTCTATGTCTGTGTTTCTTAACTCTGAGAGGAACTGCAGCCTGTTTCTGAAGACCTGCACGCAAGTGAGGGATGCACTTTGTGTGTCAGTAAATCGTGATTCCATCTGCAAACTTAGGAATGCTAGGTGGAAGAGAAAGAAACTTCTCCTCTAATTCGGTGCACACGATGAAGGGAAAAGCTCGGGAAAATTGAAGTCAGGGATTGAAATTTCTGATGCCTTAACAGCAGGTGAACGCAGGGGCGCCTGGGTGGCTCAGTCGGTTAAGCGTCTGACTCTGGGTTTCGGCCCAGGTCGTGATCTCCCGGTTCGTGGGTCCGAGCCCTGCATCGCGCTCCGTGCTGACAGTGCCGGGCTTGCTTGGGATGCTCTCTCTCCCTCTCCCTCTCTCTGCTCCTCCCCTACTCGGGCTGGCTCTCTCTCTGTCCAATAAATAAAACTAAAACAGCGTAGCCGAACACAAGCATGTGCTGAATGTAAAAGGAAGGTTTGCTGATGGACTTCCTCAGCCCAACTGAAAAATATACTGAAGCTTCCTTTAAAGTTTTCGACTTGGGGGGCGCCTGGGTGGCTCAGTCGGTTAAGCGGCCGACTTCGGCTCAGGTCATGATCTCGCGGTCCGTGAGTTCAAGCCCCGCATCGGGCTCTGTGCTGACAGCTCAGAGCCTGGAGCCTGTTTCAGATTCTGTGTCTCCCTCTCTCTGACCCTTCCCTGTTCATGCTTTGTCTCTCTCTGTCTCAAAAATAAATAAACGTTAAAAAAAAAAAAATAAAGTTTTCGACTAAGTTTCTCTTACTCTCATCTCCCCTTACTGCCACTAATAGTATTCCATTGACAAAGAAACTTTGTTCAGAGGTGACCAGAGCTCATCAGCTACGGTGGTGGCTACGTGTGTCGTAAAGGGACAGGAGGATGAGCGGCCTCGAAAGAAAGGACTGTACGGGAGGCTGTCTTCAGGTGACCTTGGCTCTGCCACCGCTGGCCATGGGGAGAGGAGACGGAGGGGACAGCAAGTTAAAAGGGTTAAGAGGAGAAGCGGGGGGCACGGAGACCTTAGAGCAACTTTAGGGCAACACAGACTCGTTCCAGTATATATGGGGCAAACTCAAACCCCTATTAGAACACTATGCCTTGCTCTCTTGCTTGTGTGTATGAGAGATCTTAGGTAGAAAAACCGAGAAAACAAACTCCCTCCTCAAATTTGTGCACGTGGGAATCTGGGAGTGTTTCTTACAACAGACCAGCGATCTGCATTAGAGCAAAGAGGCAAGGGGCTTGCACGAAACAGAGACGTGCTATATTAATCACAGAGCGATTATTACGTCAAACTAAGAGGAATGGATACCATGCTTGATAAGAAGTATCACTGGAAAATCAATCAAGCATTGAGTATTAAAGTGTTAGACAGATACCCTTGAATGGGGGCTCAGTTTGGGCCAGGAACTGTGCCAAGGGCTTTTCATGCATCACCTCAGCTACTTCCTCACACCCACGAGAGGCGGGTGCTACCGTAATCACTCCTATCTCTCCAGTGAGGAAACTGAGGTGGAGGGAGTTCTGATAACTAGCCAGTTTGCCCAGCAGGTTAAGTGGCCGGGTGGTAAGAATCCAGGCAGCGTGCCACAGGGCTCTGCTCTGAACCAAGCTGGCCTTTCTCCTGTACCAACTAAACCATTAGCAAAGGTGGCAAGGGCATGGAAGGAGGAGTCAAGATACGGATTCCGATGGCCATTGTGGCCTGCGGTGGGAGGGTCTTCAACTCCTCCAGAACCTCAGTTTTTCCTTCCACCAGTTGGGTTAGCTCCTCTGGCCATTTCCGGCTCTGAAATATACTGCTTTTCAACATGGGTGGTGACACACAGATACAATGGAAGCCAAGCCCTGTCACCGATGGACTATATCGAGGGCTTCTATCAAATCAGTAATGCAGGAAAGCGAAGGCAAGGGAAGAAGACGCTTCCATCACACTCCAGGATTCAAGGTCAACAGTGATAGCGAAGATCACTCTGAACTTTTCCAACTCGACTACCACCATCACCAAACTCCTCCGGAGTACCCACAGTGTGAGCAGTCGTGCCGGGTGCTGCCTTGGGACGGCCTTAACTTCCCCCTTTAAAGCTCAAAGCTCTTAGGAGTCACCACAGCTTTCCGCCTGGGGAGTTCTTGTCCAACTTTCAACCCTAGTCCACTCCCAAACTCTTACTGCCGATGAATTAGCCGGAATGTCACATTTTAGTCCTTGTCTTTATTAGATTCGACTCCAAATCTTTTTCCTTCTCCACGTGCATAATTTATAACACGGTATAAAGAATAAAAAAAATCTCAAGCATAACTTTCTCTCCCCCTCTCTTCCCTTTTCCTAAGCAGCTAAGTTTGGATGCCCAGCAGGAGATAAGCTTGTTGTTACCAGGAACTTCGCGACTCAAACTCAAGGTGGTGGCTCCCTAGGCACTTGTCTCATCGTTCCGTCCTCAGCAAAAATCTAGATTAACCGCTCTCTGCCAAGCTACTGACTCACAGAAGCAAGAGAACTGGGTTTTTTCCCCCCACATTGCAGACATTTGGATTTGTGGCAATATAGAAACATTCCCACAATTTTAGTTCTTTCATTATATTCACACACGTTTATGCCCACGTTATCCTTTTATTTCATTTAAATACATGCATGGGAAGGACGTCTAGCACTTATCCTTTATAGTCAAAAGACACTCCAGAAAAGTCCACTGAGCAGCCCGAATGTCTGTAAGAAAACCATTCCAGAGCGATAAAATGACGAATTCACCGTGCTCATTTGCAGTAAAGGTATTCTGAGAGAAGCATTGCTCGGCTTTACCTTTTTTAAAGTAACAGTGACGTTAGGTGACGTGACCCGGCAGGGGATGACGACCTCCCTTCCTTCAGTCATATATATAATTTCAGGTATTTCACTGTGCATCTCTAAGAAAGGTCTATCTGTATCTGAATGAGAAGAAAATGCAAAAAAAACAAAACAAAACATATATGTAAGTGGTTGTATGAAGAACGTGTAGACATTATGGCTGGTGAAACAGTATGGTTATGTCAAAGGTCCCCCATCACGTGACCCATAAATTCACACATTCTCGTCTCTGAATTTGGCCCTCTGTTTCTGCCCAGGAAAAGAATGCTTCTATAGCGAACCAGGTTCCTTCTTCTGTTCCGGCCTGGGGTCAGATTGCCCGATGCCCCGGATGTGCAATTGTGAAACAGGCGGGGTGGCAGTGGGTGTAGGTCACTATGGGAAAGAAACCGTGAAAGTGCAGGGAAAAAGCAAGGAGAGTATTCTGCATAAACTTCTTGCCACAGCTACGCTAAGTGCCTCAGGAAGCGCCCCCCGGAGCCTTTGGAAGGAGTCAAAGGGCCCTGGATGCGATGGTCAGTTGACTTTGGAGCACAGAGGACGGCAGATAGAGGTAATGCAGACGCATCGACTTGGAGACAGGATTAGCATTTGAATGACAGAAGCCTGACTTCAAGACCATCCCCAGCAGACTGATCATGAACGAGAAGCTCTGAGCTGCTTAGGACAAGGGGAAAGGTTGGAGAAGCAGTGTTGAAGACCACATTCACCTCACAGGCATATCAGAGGTCTTTGGGTACGCACTACGTATCTACGAATGGCGTAACGTGTGCCAGTGCATGCAAAAGGACTGGAGAAGGCTTTAAACAATCACCCAGATACCACCCTTAAAAAGTATGGCATCTGGCCAAGTCTCAGAGGCCAGAAGGATTCAAACCACCTGTTCGGCTTCCCTGTGGTTCCTCTGGGGACCAGAAAGGCCTCATATGTCTTAGAAACATTTGCACGGTCTACCTTGCCCTTGCCCTCAAGAGCCCGCCGCCATTTCATGACCTCTTCAGGAGTCGCTGTGCTCCCATCTTCTGCCCTTGACTCCAGCCTTACACGCCCAGATGGAAAGAACCCCAGTGTCTACTCTCTCCATCTGGGCCTGAAAGACCCAGCTAGGTCCCCACCTGCTTGCTGTACTTTAGGAAGCTCACTCTGGATGCCGAATGGAGAATGGAAAGAAACAGAGCAAGAAGGAGGCAGTGGTTGCCTAGACTAGCTGGTGGCTATGAGGTTGTCATGGGTAGAACCGTGTCCCCCCAAAAAACAAAAGGTCGAAGTCCTGACCCCCAGGACTTCAGAATGTGACCTCGTTTGGGTCAAATGGAACCACTGCCCATGAAATTATCAGTTACGTACAGCGGGCCCCTACTCTGGTGCGACTGGTGGCCATAAGAAGATGGGCCTACGTTGACAGACGTCGGAGGGAGAAGCCACATGAAGACCCAGGGAGAGACTGGAGAGCCGCAGGTGCAAGTCAGGGGAGGCCAAGGATCGCCAGCAACCACCACAAGGTAGGAAGAAGCCAGAGAGGGTCCCCCTGGCGGCGTCCGAGGTAGCATGGCCCTCTGACACCTTGGCTTCAACTTCTAGTTTCTAGAATGTGAGACAATAAATTCGTGTAGTTTTAATCCCCCAACCCCTGCAAAAAAGATGATACTGCTGTAGCCTGCTTAAGATGGAATCATTTGGAACACACTAGATACTAGAAAGACCCTATTATCACAGCCCAGCTCACATGCCCTAGATTTCTAAATAATTCCTCCTTGTCCTCTGGGAAGCGTACTGGGCCGGCCCCTTCCTTACACCCTTTCTCTGCCCAGCCCACCCTCTGGGCTTTCCTCCTGGGCTATCCCACTTCAAATACTGGGTGCTGAACGGGCAGGTTACTTCTCTGGCTACACGCTGGATGGAGAGTTCCTAGAGGAGAAGAAACAGACCATAGTCATCCCCGTCTGACGTGCACTGAACGAACGAATGACCAAACGAACGAACAAATGAACAAAATGAAGGGCTACCCAACAACCCTCCTTTCACAGATGAGAAGACGGAGGTGTAAATATGAGAAGTGACGTGAGCAGAGCCAGGCCTGGAGGCCTCCTGACCTCCTTCCCCGTCCCCACCCTCAGGGCTGGCATTCCCCCTCCCCTCCCCCCCTTCCCCCTGCCCCCCTCCCCCCGCTCAGGAAGGGCTGCATCTGGCAATCGCTCCTCAGAGACTGAGGCTGATTCTCAGACATTCAGTGGGGAAAGGATGTGCCCTGTGTCCTACTGTCTGGCAATGGAGCAGTTCTGAGAAGAGGACAATCACCAAGGGGCCAGGGCGGTGAGGGGGAGCCCGGGCACAAGGCCCTTACGAGGCTGAGTCGGTGGGGGGAAGCAACAGGTCATGGTGGTTAAGAGCACACAGGCCAATCATTTTAGCCTCTGTCCTTCATCTGCAAAATGAACTTCAAAGGGTTCTTATGAGGGTTACATGAAGAACACTTACCTGGCAGACAGTGACCACTATAGGCGTGCTAACTGTGGCTTTTCTTATTATCATGAGAGATTTGAACTTAGGGACAGTAGGTGTTAGGGTATACGAATATCACAAACTATACCCGTGATCTTAACGATAAAAGGCAGAAATACACATTCATATATGGCGTAGGAAAAAGACAAATGAATACACTAAACTGTTTGAGGAGTGGCTTTACAGATTATTTTCTTATTTACCTTTTTATAGACTGTCAGACGGTCTAGAACGAGCATATGTTATTTTACAATAACATTTTGAATTATTGAAGGTAGGTCTCGAATTCTAAAGCAGCGTCCATTTTTACTTGAGGAAAACTACCAATTCTGCATTGGATTTATTTCAGTTTTGCACAACAGAATGGGACATTAACTGCACAGTTAATATGATATTTCTACCGGGAGAGCTCAGTGGGTGTAGCGACATATGGAGGGAGGAAAAGTTAATTATGCAGAGACAAAGATTCACTTATCAGCACAAAATTCCTCCCCTAAATAAAGTTGCTGAGCTAGACTTTCAGCCAGAAACTATTGGGATTTGATCATTCCTTTCCTTCCTCCCGTGAGTCTTTTTTTTTGTCTTCTTTGTGAGTCCCAAGGTAAACACAAACACCAGGAAATGGTTTAATTCATGTAACTGAACTGTAGATCCTTCACATTTAATTTGCTGTCTCCTTAAGCAATAGTTTTCAACAAAGGGCCCTGGCATAAAAAGTTTGTGCAGGAAACAGTAAACATCAGTGTAGTCATTTCTAGGCTAATGAATGCCAATCCCAAATGAAAACAGAAGAGGTAAACTCACCGTGCCTTTGAATTTCTCCTTTCCTTTTGTCACTTTGGGTCGCCCAAACGCTTGAATTTTACTACAGCTATTGGCCTTTAAAATCCAATACCCATACCAGCTCTGGGCGCACTACGGTTCTGTTCAAAACTACAGTGAATTGCGTCCGTTCCAACACAATGCAAGACACATCATTTGTATCAAGTCAACAGCAGCATTGAAATCCACTGTGTTTGCAAATCGGCTGATGACTGCGGATACACACACACGCGCGCACACACACACGCACACAATATGCTCTGGGCTTATTAATAGTATATACTTCCTCTGCAATTTGCTTCAAGGAAGGGCCAAGAATGAACTTGCCTGACATATTCTAATACAAACATTTTTTGTTTTGTAGGACCATAGATACAGAAGAGGTCACGGTTCCATTAATATCACCAGTAAAACCACTTACAACTCCCATAGGACGCATTTGTCTTTGTCACAAAATTAAAAATGACTTCTAAACCCCGCCAGCACTGCAGAGTGGTTTCCTGAGGCCAAATTGGCTGGTTGTCGAGTGAGGAAGAGCTGCTCCAAAGATTGTCGGTGTTCTGGCAGTGCAGACATGCTGTCACCAGGGACTCGCGCCGACGCACAGCTAGGTAGAGGTCATGCCACCCTCCCCTCTCTGAGCCCTCAGAGCTCAAAGCCATGAGAGGAAACTGGCACAGAATAGGAGGTTTTCTCATCCAATGCGAGTATCTGGGCTACCTCCTTCAGGACAACAAGCGGGCTCGGACACAGAGAAAGATCAACCAGGGACCCTTGCTCTGAATGGTATTACATCTATTTTTTAAATGGGTTTTTTATTCATTCCACTCCATCCCCACCGGCATCGCCTGGGAGTTCTTCCGCTGGGTTTGGAGCAAGCAAATGACTCAAAAAATTCAAGGAAGCTCGGCAGAGTTGGAGAGGAGCTCAAAAGTAAATATCTTATTTCCGAGCACCTTCTCATTTGTATGATTTTTATGAGATTTTTCCTAATTTCCTTTCATTTCAGTTTCCTTACCTCTAATTCCTGGTCATGAGGACGCCTCATTATTTTAAAGGAGGATGTGATTTTAATTGATTGAGGACAAAGTGAGGAGGATGAACCAATCCCATGAAAAGGGCTCCAACTAGACACAGGAGTCTTCATATCACACGGATCCTTCATATTGTGGACCATACTTAGTGCCCAAGGAGAGTCGGTTGATCAGGAAAATATTTCATTTGAAAGATGAGCAAAAAAAAAAAAAAATTGTGGGGCCGGGGGAGGCAATTCCCACACTGACTTATAGGGCCCACCAAAGCCTTTGCAAATTCGAAGCAGAGCTTTGGAGAAACCAGAAGAAAGCCGAAGTTGCTATACTAATATTAGATAAAATATACTCTAAAACAAGAAATGTTGCTAGAGATAAAGAAGGATACTTTATAATAAGAATGGGGTCAATGTATCAGGAAGATATAATTATAAACATATGCAACTAACAACAGAGTACCAAAATACAGGAGGCAAAAACTGACAGAAACGAAGACAGAAATAGACAACTCAACAATCATAGATGAAAATCTCAATATCCCACTTTCAATAATGGCAGAACAACTAGACAGAAAATAAAAGAGGACTCGAACAACACTACTAACCAACCAGACCAAACAGACACCTGTAAGAGATTCATCGCAGTAGTATATACATTCTTCTCAAGTACACAGCGAACATTCTCTAGGATAAATTGTATGCTAGGCCATGGAACAAAACATGGATAAAAGGATAGGAATAAGACAAAGCGTGTTTTCCAACTACTGTGGAATGAAAACAGAAATCAGTAACAGCAAGAAACTTGGAAGGAGCACACATTAAACAACACATTCCTAGCCAGCAAATGAAGCAAAGAAGAAATCAAAAGGGAAATTAGTAAATACCTTGAGATGAATGAAAATGAAGACATCACATTCCAAAACTTATGGGATGGAGCTAAAATTTATAGCTGTGTTGAGGAAAATTTATAGTTGTATGCCTACAACTTGAAAAAGGAGTAAGAGATCTCAAACCAATAACCCACTCTTCCACCTTAGAACTCTAGGGAAAGAACAGGAGACTAAATCGAAAGGGAGCAGAAGGGAGGAAAGAATGAAGATTAGAGTAGAAATTAATGAAATAGAGAACAGAAAAACAATAGAGCAAAATCCGTGAAACCGAGAGCTAGTTCTTTGAAAAGATGAACAAATTGGAAAATCTTTAAACAGACAAACCAAGGCAAGAAAAAGAGAAGACAAATCAATAAATCAGAGATGAAACAGTAGGCATTACTAAATGTCTAAATTACTAAAATAAAAAGCATTATAAAGGAACATTGTAATTGTTTGCCAGTAAGTTCGATAACATGAAATGGACAAGTTCCTACAAAGACATGCATTACAGAAACTAACTCAACGAGAAAGAGACCACCCAAATAGACCCATAGTAAGTAAAGAGATTGAATTAGTAACGAAAATATTACCAACAAAGAAAGCCCAGGCCTAGATGGCAAGAGAATTTTATCAAACATTTAAATAACTAACACCAATTCTTCAAAAAACTTTTCTAAAACAGAAGGGAAAGCTTCCCAATTCATTCGACAAGGGTAGTGTTACCCTGATACCGAAACCAAAGATATCACAAGGAAACCACAGATCAGTATCTTTTGTGAATGTGGACACAAAAAAACCTCAATAAAACACTAGCACATTGAATATATATACAGAGACTTATACATCATAACTAAGTGGGATTTGTTCCAGGAATGCAAGACTGGTTTAATATCCAAAAATCAACATCGTTAATATACCATATCAGTAGAATAAAAAGCAAAAGGCACACGATCATTTCAATAGATGCAGAAAAACATTTGACAAAATCCAAACCCCTTTCATGATAAAAACACTCAACAAACCGGTAATAGAAAAGAACTTCCTCAACCTGCTAAGGGCGTCTGCAAAAACAAACAAACAAACAAAACAAGACAAAATAAAACCTAACAACCAACAACCAATGTCATACTAATGATGAAATACTGGATGCTTTCCCCTTAAGATTAGGAGCAAGGCAAGGTCACTATTTCGATTCAACATTGCACTAGAGGCTCAATGGCTATCATAAATAATGCAATATCCTAGCCAGCACAATTAGGCAAGAAGAAGAAAAAATAAAAGGCACCCATATTTGAAAAGAAGAGGTAAAATTTTGTTTTCAGATGACATACTCTTCTATTTAGAAAATCCTAAGGAATTCACTAAAAAAAAACTATTAGAACAGTAAATAAGATTGCAGGATCCAAGATCAACATACAAAAATGAATTGTATTTCTATATACTTGCAATGAACAATCTGAAAATGAAATTAAGAAAACAATTCCCATTTATAACAGCATCAAAAAGAACAAAGTACTCAGGAATATGTTTAGCACAAGAAGTGTAAAACTTATACTTTGAAACTATAAAAACATTGTGGAAAGTAATTAAAAGATATAAATCAATTTTTGAAGCATCCCATGTTCATGGATTGATATTAAGATGGAGCCAAAGTATGGAAAGAACCTGAATGTCCCTGACTGATGAATGGACAAAGAAGATGTGGTATATGTATATATATATATATTTTTTTTCCAGTGGAATATTACTCAGCGATGAAAAAGAACGAAATCCTGCCATTTGCAACAATGTGGATGGAACTAGAGAGTATTATGCTAAGCAAAATAAGTCAGTCAGAAAAAGATATATGATTTCACTCATATGTGGAATTTGAGAAACTCAAATGGACATAGGGGAAGGGAAAGAAAAATAAGATGAAAACAGAAAGGGAGGCAAACCATAAGAGACTTAAATACAGAGAACAAACTTAGGGTTGCTGGAGGGGAGGTGGGTGGGGCATGGGTTAAATGGGTGATGGGCATTAAGGAGGCACTTTCCAGGATAAACACTGGGTGTCATGTGTAAGAGATAAACCACTGGGTTCTACTAAAGCCCAGACAACAGTGTTTGTTAACTAGAATTTAAATTTTCAAAAAAGATGGCACTGTTCCCCAAATTATTCTATAGATTCCATGCAATCCCTATCAGCATTCCAGCTAACCTGACAAGCTGATTCTAAACTTCAAAACTGCGAAGAATCCAGAGCAGCCAAAATAATCTTGAAAAAGAAGACTAAAGTCGGAAGACTTTCACTTCTCAATTTCAGAAGTTACTCCTAAGCCTATAAATGACAGTGACTAAGACAGTGTGATACTGGCATAAGGACAGACACACAGATCAATGGAGTAGAACTAAGACTCCAGAAATAAGTCAATGAGTCTACAGTCAATTGAGCTTTGGCAAGGGTGCCAAGATCATTCAGTGGGAAAAGAATGGGCTTTCCAACAAATGGTGAAGTAACTTCACACGCAAGGAAATGGGGTTGTACTTTACATCATACCATATACAGATATTAACTTGAAATGGATCGAAGCCCTAAATGCTAAAACTAAAATTTTAAAACTTAAAAAGAGCCACAGAGGTAAATCTTTGTGATCTCAGCTTTGGTTGGGTTCTTACATACCATACAAGCAACAAAAGAAAAACAATAGATGAATTGTGCTTCATCAAAATTTACAACTTTTGTGCTTCAAACAGTACTATCAAGAAAGTGAAAAGAACTCACGGAATGAGAGAAAATATTTGCAAATTATAGATCTGATAAGGGATTTGTATCTAGAATATCTAGAATATGTTTATACATATCTAGAATATATTAAAACCTAGACATATATATGTATCTACAACATACAGCACAATATTTTATGCCTAGGTGATATTAAATATAATTATATAAAATTTATTAATATAATAAAAAATTGAGGCACTCTTACAACTCATTAATAAAGATAAATAGCCTAATGAAAAAGGCTATTTTTGGGGCGCCTGGATGGCTCAGTCTGTTGAGCGTCCGACTTCAGCTCAGGTCATGATCTCACGGTCCATGAGTTCAAGCCCCATGTCGGGCTCTGTGCTGACAGCTCAGAGCCTGGAGCCTGCTTCGGATTCTGTGTCTCCCTCTCTGTCTCTCCCCCTCTCCCCTCATGCTCTGTCTCTCTCTCTCTCTCTCTCTCTCTCTCTGTCAAAAATAAACATTAAAAAATTTTTGAAGAAAGAAAAAGGCTATTTTTTCACAGCCTGGAAAAAGGCTCTGAATAGACATTTCTCCAAAGAAGATACACCAGTGGCTAAGAAGCACAAGAACAGATGCTCAACATCATGAACCGTCAGTAAAATTCAAATCCAAACTACAACAAGATCCTGCTTCATATCCAGTAGGATGGCAACGACAACAGTAACAACAACAATAAAACAACCCACACTAACAAGTACTGGCCAGGATCTGGAGAAACTGGAACGCTCCTGTACTGTTGGTGGGAAGGTAACATGGCGTAGCCACTTCGGAAAAACAGTCTGCCATTTCTTCACGTGGTTGAACGTAGAATTACCATATGACCCGGCAATTCCTCCCCTCGGTATCTTCCCAAGAAAATGAAGACTTATGTCCGCACAAAAACTTGTATACGAATGTCATGGCCAAAAGGTGGGAACAACTCAGATGTCCACGCACTGATAAATGGAGAGCTAAAAGGTGGCAGATCCATACAGCGGGGTGCCATCCAGGCAACAAAAAGAAATGAAACGCTGACACGTGGTACAACGTAACGTGGATAAGCTTTGAAACGTGCTGAGTGAAAAAAGCCAGCATATATTTACATATTTAATGACAAAATGCCACGCATTTCGTTATTCTCTTTATATGAAATATCCAGACGAGGCAAACCTAATCAGGACAGAAGCAGATTAGTGGTCGCTTCGGGCCAGGAGGGAAGGAGGGATAAAGGGTGATATTTCTGAAATTCAGTCAGTGGAGCGTCCAACTTCCGCTCAGGTCATGATCTCACGGTTCCTGACTTCGAGCCCCACGTGGGGCTCTGTGCTGACAGCTCAGAGCCTGGAGGTTTCTGCCAGTTAGGTCAGATACGGTACACGGATCTTTCTGTTACAGCAAGGCAAATCCAGAAAGCTCCTCATGTTCCAGACTCAAGCTGCTATCCTAAACTTTCAACGATTTTTAAATGTATTATGCGTGCGGCACAAAATAAGAAACGCCTCGGTTTACAAAAGCTCTTTCCTGACTACCTTTCTTCAGAAGAGAAACAGGTTTTGCCTGGTCTCACATCGAGGCCCCACTGACCTAATTACAGCAGCTAACTGGATATAGCAAGAGAGGAGAAAAGGGCAAGGGTTAGAAAGGAGAGAAGAGAACACAGAAGACAGTCCACCCTTGTTCCTTCCTCTTCCGTTTCCATGAACTTGCTCTTTGAAACATGGGTGGCTAGCTGTAGATCAGCGTAATCAACCACCTCTCAGCCCAGTGTCCAGCACTGGCTGGACAGAGCCAGCTAATGTTTCTGGAGAAGACGTCAGGAGCAGCAAGAAAAAAGGTGAAATCAGGACACATCACGTACCCAGCACTGTGCGTAAAGCACAGTCTGTGAACTCAAGGTCCTTATGCTGTAGTCTAGCTGTATGGTCAAGGCACATGCTTCTCCCACACAGACGTGCTCAGACTGACTACAGGAAAAAGTACTAAATGCTGCCTTAAAGGAGAATGGGAATATCATTCTTTAAAAACCACAGCTACGATCTAGATAAGTTAGTTGAAGATCTAAACAAGAGTGGAGCGCTGGGTAGATGGAAATCTCGACCCGACCACAAGATCAAGGCAGGCCAAGGTCTCAGGCTTCCCCCGCGCCCTGGAACCCCGCTCACTGGGTGTTCACACCGAGCTGCTTAGCGGATTTTGGGGTTCACCGAATGAGTGACCTTTGTCAAGCTCTTCATCTTCATCAACTGTAGCATCCCAAAAAGAAAAGGAAAAGAGAAGGACAGAAAAGATGGTAAGAAGGAAGAGAGGAAGAGTGGGGAAGGAAGGAAGGGAGGGAGGGAGGGAGGGAAGGAGGAAAGGAGGGAGGGAAGGAAGGAAGGAAGGAAGGGAAGAAGGAAAGATGGAAGGAAGGAAAGAAGGAAGGGAGGGAGGGAGGGAGGGAGGAAGGAAGGAAGAAAAGAAAGAAAGATGGAAGGAAGGACGGACAGATGGAAAGATGGAAGAAAGGACAGACGGCAGGAAGCAAGGAAAGGAATGAAATGGAAATGAAGGAGAGAGGAGAGGAAAAAACAAGGAGCTCTGAAGGACTACTGTGACTCTTTCTTCTACCGCCAAGATCTTGGCCATGGTCCCAAGTCCTATTATTCCCAGTTCTACCTCTGAATCATCAGTTGCAAAACTGTTAACAGGCTTTTACGATATCCTATCCCAGTCTCTCATGTTAAAGAAGAGGAAACAGAGGCCCAGAGAGGAGAGGCCTTCCCACAAGCACAGGAATAATATTAATGGCTGAGCCAAAACTGGATTCGGGTTTCCTGATTCTAGACTATTCTCTCTCCACCAAATCAAAATCTGGCCCTAACCCTCCTGAATGACTCAGGAGCAACACCACCTTCAAATACCCACCTCAATGGGAGAAACGGTGGCACAGAGGAGGGGTAACACGGATCTTCTGACAGAAGTTAAAAATACAAAACAAGAGACTGGTAAGTAATTCTCACTATTAAAATCCAGCTGAGTTAGCGCTCTCTGATGTAAGGTGCCAGCGCCCCTGTGGTCATCTCTGTGACAGCCCCGTCCCCACCCAGGGCGGTCAGAGAAAGCCCTGTTTTACCAGGGCTGGAAATCCTGCCAAGGGTACAGCCAGCAAGTACAGGGGGAGCTCGGCCACAGGCCTCTCCAGCCAGGACACGGGTTCTCCCAGGGGGCAGCTATCGGGCTAACGTTCCTTCCACAGTCGAGGGCACAGGGAGTCAGCAGCCAGGGCTCTGTTCACATCCTACGCGGGCAACCTGTGCCACCACGGGGCTCTCCGGCCACAGCCTCCTCATCTAGGAAACGCAGCAAGCACTCTCCCACACCCACACTGATGATCTGTCGTTCACTGACTTGAAAGGTTCCCACTGGGCGTCGCACAGTGACATCCCTCTGGTGGCCGGGCAGGGGAGACAAACGAACGGAGCAGCAGGATGAGAGACAGTGAGAAAGCTGGCCGTTGGGCGCGTGGGGACCAGGTCTGAGAGAGGCAATCCTTGCTCGGGGTGGCCGGCGGTTGCCAAGTGGAACAGGGGCCAGGATGGCTAATTTCCAGTTTGCAAAGACAAGTAGGGAATCGGGTTTTGATGCGAAGTCCTCTAATTATTAAATATTGGCAGCCAAAAGCACCGTGCCTGCCAGTCAGAACGTATGTCGGCTGAATGTGGCCCCCACGCTTGCAGTCCGCAATCCTGTGCCACGCTGCACCTCCCCGCCCCCCCCCCCCCAGCTCTGGTTTACATTGCACACAAAGCCCTGAGGGGGCTGGGACAGAAGCCCGGGCAGGGTCATGTTGGAAAAGAGCGGGGGCTTCAGAATCACCCCGATCTGGGTCCAAAGCTGGACGTGCGCCACCTCGAGCACCGTATCAGATTTCTGCAACTTTTCTGTAAAAGGCGACCTACGATGGAATTTATTCCAGTGGGCTGTTTGTACGAAGCACATAACGAACCTGAGCCACATGTCGGTAAGTGACAGCGACACATGCCAAGTCCCCGGTGAGCCTCAACAGCGGAAGGACGCTGAGGCATCGTCTCGTCCAAACCCACCCAGTGAGCACCTGCCCTATGTTTGAATAGCCAGACACACGGGGAACTCACCACGTCCCGAGACACTTCATTTTGGACAGCTTTGGACGTTAGAAAGTGTTTCCTTATGTCAAGCTGAAAGCTGCCTATCTTGACTTCTTTCATTCTTAGATAGCAGTTCTGTCATCTAGGGTCATAGAGCTGAAGAAGCTTGGTCTCTTCCTCATATAAGAAAACTTTGGGGGCGCCTCGGTGGCTCAGTCGGTTAAGCGTCCGACTTCGGTTCAGGTCATGATCTCACGGTCCGTGAGTTCGAGCCCCGCATCGGGCTCTGTGCTGATGGCTCAGAGCCTGGAGCCTGCTTCAGATTCTGTGTCTCCCTCTCTCTCTGGCCCTCCCCCTGTCCATGCTCTGTCTCTGTCTCAAAAATAAATAAAAACATTAAAGTAAATTTTTTTTAAAAAAAGAAAACTTTGAAAGAGGCTATCACATAGTGCCTCCTATTTTCCCCCGTGCAATTCTTTACCTCTTCAAACATTTCAGTTCCTTTCTCGGGTTGTTCCTTGCCAGCGAAGATCATAAAGTCATCCAATTATTTAAAGCCCCCAACCCTTTGAGGCGGGTGCCCATTTTACAGATGGTGACAATGCAGTTTAGAGGGGTCGAGCAACTTGCTTAAAATTCCCGTTTTCATGGTCCGTCCTGAAGCACAAACTAAACGGCAAGACGGGCACCGCCTTTATTCTGAATGCCACGTATTTACTAACGCAGCCTGAGACTGGATTCATTGCCTTGGCCGATGTGGAGTCTCCCTCGTGCGCGCTCGTTCAGCCACAGCCTCCCCCAGAAGGCCCTAGGGCGGCCAGTGGGTTTTGCAAGCCACACATAGTCCTTTACACTAATTACTGTCACATCTCATTTTGTTAATCCCAGCTCGCTATTCTGTCTGCAGGAGACTTCTTGGATCGTGATGCCGTCACATGACAGGTGAGTTTTTGCTCCCAAGATTTTACTCATTTGCTCAGCATGCCCTCAATTTCCTCCTCCAAGTCCGGGAGGTGAGGTAAGGCTAGCGTAACTGAAAAATCCCACATGTGTCTCTTTTATTTGGCGAACATTCTTGAGCACTTCCCGTCACTGGACCCTGCACCGGGTGCTTAAGCTCGCACTGTCAGCCCTGGTCCTCCCAGAGGCTGGGGTGAGGGGGGGGTCCCATGTGAAAGGAATGTTCCAAAGCTAGTTCGGGGGACCCTGAGGAGGTTTCCAGAATGGGGGGAGGGTGTTTAAGTTGAGACCTGCTGGTACAGAAGAGCTGGAGGGAGGCATGGGAAGGCGGGGCAGGGGGAAGCACCCCAGGCAGAAGGTCCCTAGTCTGTGTTCCTTGGCTCATCATAACCTATTTCATTTGCTCGAACAATTCCCGGCCCCTTGAGAGTTGAGGGCCTCATCTCTGTGATTTCTACTCTGCCCAGCATGCCGCCTTTCACACAGAGTAATTACTGCCAATTGATCCTCCTAAGTGCAGGCACAGGGCTGTGTCTATTATCTCATTTAATCTCCTAATGACCCCAGAAGTAATACTCTTCCCATCTTACAGGCAAGGAGGCTGAGGCTCAGCAGCTGGTCGAATGAACAACAGGAGTCGTCACAGTACACACGCAGATGGTCCACACGGCAGGCCCAATGCTAAAACTCAATGTTTCACCCTCACCTCGCAAGTTCACGGGTACGACCTCTCGACCGTTGGAGGTGGGGAAGGGCAAGCACTTTCCTGCCTTCTCTACCATGTACTACATGCGGGACTTGTGGCAGCAAGTTCCCTGGCCCTTCTGCGAAATGGGGACGAGAATGACAGCGTCACTCACAGGGCTTCACCATACGCGAAGTGGTTAGCATGGCGTCCAGCAGGGTAAGACCTCGGGGTTAACGATCGTTCTTACTAAGGAATTCGTCCAAAGTCAAAGACTTAGCCGGAATCAGAACAGGGATTTGAACCTAATTGGAATCCGAGCATGTCATTGACATGGTGGACGTGTGATGAGGGAAAGCGGGGAGGGTGTTTACGGTCCCAGTAAGTCACCGATTTCTAGGTAGCACCATCGGTGAGCCACGAGGATGCCCAGGCAACCCAGAAAGCATGCCACAGACGACCAAACAACGGATCTTTTCAAGAGTAAAGGAAAACTTAAGAGTATCAGACCTGCAAGGACCATAAAGATCAAAACAGATCTTCTCTTGGTCTCCGGGCAGGGCAGGCATTTTGTTATCATTGTTAAAGAACGTTACAAAATGTCAGAAACTTAAAGCCTTTTCAGCTTAAGGGGATTTCTCCTTGAAAAAGTCCCTTGCTCGTTTTTCTTAAAAGATTACTTAAAGGAGATTTTTAAAAATCCTTAAAACCATAAAGTTTTGAGGTACTGTTTTCCACGCTTCTTCACCGTAGAAGGAAAATGACAGGGTATGGTCAGTTTTATTGCCTTTGGACTTCACTGCCATCCTGAGATTTCACGATCGTACCTCAATCGTTAACGTCTCGAAGTCTTAGGTTGTGTCCAAATGGCTCATTCGAGACTATGTTCATTCTGATTATTTTTTAGTATTTATGTAGCTGGACTCAAGGCCTGGTGATACCCAAGTGTGCAGTTGTTAGCAAAGCTTAGCAGGCCGGCATGCCCATATTTTCTGGTAGGGAGCCTAGGGAGTGTCGGGAAATGCTCTCTTTCTGAAGGAACGGCCCAAACTCTTGGCAGGTACCATCAAGTGCTCAGGCCGAATCCCTAGGAATATGCTAGGTGAACCCAAGGTCTGGGGCAGGGGCTAAGAGAATGCAATGCTCTCGACTATCAACAGAGCTACCAACATGAGTGGCTTCTATCCCAGTCACATGCAAGTGTTTTCTATGGCCAAAGACCCTTGGCGTCTAATGACAAAAATGTTTCTAGAAAGGAAATGTGAAATGTCAGGGCTTAAAGATACCAAGAAGGCCTTCTATCAAAATTTCACATAGCTGGAAAGGAGAATGGATAAGAGTTAAGTTACTCTTCTCTAAACTCTCTCCATGTGGTCCTAATCAGCTGTCCCCAGTGATGGATAGAATGGATAATCTCCTTCATGCTTGGGCCCTAGAGGGAGTACAGACCTAGGGTGTAGAGGGGTCTGTTTCCCAAGGAAAAAATTCTGCCATTCCAATCAACAGTGTCATCAGTGTATATTTTAAATCCTAGAAATATTTCCTTCCCTTTTTACACAACCTCATCAAAATGAAAAAAAGAAAAAAAAAAAAAAAACCAACCGGCCAAATCTGACCTTGCGCTAGATTTCTGATGAAGCTGTATGCAGAGACAGGCCAGAATGTTCCCAGGAATTCCTTAAAGAAGATCATTTGTGGTAGAATTCTAGAAATGCAAATGAGCCTGAAAGTGTTATCATTTTTTGGAAGCCCACCTGGGTTTCCAGGAGGCCGAGAGCCCCAACTTTGTTCACCCCAATGTGATCATCTGTCTCCTGAACAAACACATGAGGCAACGATGTTAAAATGGCAACAAATGAAAACTGACTTTTAAAGCTGGAGATGCCCTTCAACATTAACCAAGCAATAACAGATAATGTCATAGATTTTTGCCAGGAAATCCAGACCTAAAGAATTCAGCCGGCTAGTCCGGGTAAGAGTTTTGTTTGTCAGAGTCGGTCTCTGAATTTTCTTTCGTTCTACAGAATGTAAACTGTTTAAGCCTCTCTCCCCTTGGAGGAGAATTCTGACGAAGAGGAACGGGATTTTCTCTTTAAAGTTTCTCTCACGAAAACATGCCAGCGATTCCACTGAAAGGATTTTAGAAGCTCTGAGAGTCTGTCCGGCCCCGCGATGCCCTCCCCGCGCATCACGGTCCTGGCCCGCACCGCGCGGTGGATCTGACCGGGCAGGCCAGAGGACGCAATCCCAACAGCCTTTGCGCGTGCCACCTTTCAAATGTTGTCATCGCCGCGGGGGAAAGGGTGGAAGCCACGAGGCTCCGTAAGTAAATCTGCATGCAGACCGCTACTGTTTTCACTGATGTCCCTGCGTGTAAGGGCAGCTCGGCTGGTTGGATTGGCCACACCAGGAGAGCAAACTGGGCAACAAATGCCAACTGCCCAGACATCACCCGGCTAAGCTGTGTCACCTGAGCAGCCGGTGAGGGACCCGCTGTGCGTGAGACCCGGGTAGGAACCCAATGGAGGGCAGTGTTAGAACAGAACATCCACGCTTCACGGGACACTGGCACGGGGGACTCAAGAAGGACCGTTGAAGATTCGTCTTCACTCCTTAGAAAGACCCACTCTTTGGGCACCTGGGTGGCTCAGTCAGTTAATTGTCCGACTTCTGCTCAGGTCCTGATCCCGTGGTTTGTGGGCTCGAGCCCCGTGTCAAGCTCTGTGCTGATGGCTCAGAGCCTAGAGCCTACTTCACATTCTCTCTCTCTCTCTCTCTCTCTCTCTCTCTCTCTGCCCCTCCCCCACTCATGCCATCTCTCTCTCAGAAAATAAAGGTTAAAAAACATTTTTTTTAAAAGACCCACTTTTGAACAACAGTTGTTCTCGAAGAAAGTTAAACCTGTGCATCTTAAAATGCTCCCAAATCTATTTTGGGTCACGGTCCTAGCCCAGGGGGGCTCCAAAATCGTTAAGACCCCTGACCTTTGCTCTCCGTGCCTCCCACAGAACAGGCGACGGGGCCTTGCACGGAGCAGATGTGTGACCCACGTCTGCAGATCACCTCCGTCTGCCAACGGCCCCTCCGGGGTCACACCGATTTGCGGGAGATGCGTTTCGGGAACGCGGTGACTGTCCTGTACAGGAGCACCCAGCAGCGGGGCAGTCACATCCACGGGAGGAGAGCGGTTCTCTCCACGACGGAGCTGTCCCCACGCCTCTGCGTCAGCACTGTGCAAAAAACACCGTCGTGCTTATAACTGGTGCTGTTTCCCTAAACACAAAGTATAGGGATGACCTACGCTGTCTACACTAGCTAACACTTTACTAAGTTTACTTGCTTAAACTTGGGGAAGTTTGAAATTTTCAACTGACTCTACTGAGCTCCATAATAAGACATACATTTTACATTAGACTCTTTAAACTTTTGTTTCCGTTTGATCCACATATGCGCACAGACACACACACGTAAAATACGAGTGTGTACATGTGTGTATGCGTACGTGCATCACATGGAAACAAAAGTTTTATTTAAAAGTTTCCCTATGGGGTGCCTGGGTGGCTCAGTCGGTTAAGCGTCCGACTTCAGCTCAGGTCACGATCTCGCGGTCCGTGAGTTCGGGCCTTGCGTCAGGCTCTGGGCTGATGGCTCAGAGCCTGGAGCCTGCTTACGATTCTGTGCCTCCCTCTCTCTCTCTGCCCCTCCCCCATTCATGCTCTGTCTCTCTCTGTCCCCAAAATAAATAAACATTAAAAAAAAAATTAAAAAAAAAAAGTTTCCCTAAATAACGCTGACCCTTGCGTCTTGCAATATACTTGGATATTTTCCATTCTATTCTGCTTTATTGTTACTGTTTTAATGCCGATTACAACCCATTAATTTGCTTCCACAGACCATTAGCAGGTTGGGATGTACGTTTTAAAAAGCTCTGACCACACCTGGGTGGCTCAGTCGGTGAGGCAGCCGACTTCGGCTCGGGTCATGATCTCTTCCTGGTCCGTGAGTTCGAGCCCCGTGTTGGGCTCTGTTTTGACAGCTCAGAGCCTGGAGCCTGCTTCGGATTCGGTGTCTCCCTCACTCTCTGCCCCTCCCCTGCTCGTGCTCTGTCTCTCTCTTTCAAAAATAAATAAACATTAAAAATTTTAATAAAAAAATAAATTAAATAAAAAATAAAAAGCCCTGATCAACTTGGTAAATAGAGTGATGTCTCCTTCCCGTGTCGCGTGAGCTAGAACACAGCAGGGTAACGGAGCACTGTGCATGCAGCTGGCACCCAAACAGGTGACTCTTCCCAACAGGTGACAACACAAGGCTCTCCGGGATCAAGAGAAGTTTCTCTAAGGTCTATCTGTCGCTCAGAAAAACACTCTGAAACCAGCTTAGGCGATCACTCCTCAAAAGAAATTGAATTTGAAATTTAAAAAATTTTAAGAACGAGACAATCCACCGAACGACAATTAGTGTTGTCTGAAGTCAGCAGCTGAAACGCCAGGGTCGTGACAACACCCGGGGATCACCTGGATCCCCATCCTGGCTTGTCATTTTGTGAGCTCTGTCTCATGAAGGTCACTGAAGCTGCTCTCTCGTCCAGAAAAGGGAAGAAATAAGACCAGCATAGTTTATCTCAGAGATAATTATGTAAAAGCTCTTCAGGAAACTCTGAAGTTCTGTACAAACGAGTACATCGGGCTGTGCCCTAGTGACTCAGTCGGTTAAGCGTCGGTTAAGACGTTGGCTCAGGTCATGATCTCACGGCTTATGACTTCAAGCCCTGTGCCCTGCATCAGGCTCTGCGCTGACAGTATGCAGCCTGCTTTGGATTCTCTGTCTCCCTCTCTCTCTACCCGTCCCCCGACCCCCTCTCTCTCTCTCCCACTCTCAAAAATAAAATAACTCAAATGAGGGACGCCTGGGTGGCTCAGCTCTGGCTGTGCTGCCAGCTCAGAGCCTGGAACCTGTTTCAGATTCTGTGTCTCCCTCTCCCTCTGCCCCTTTCCTCCTTGTGCTCTCTCTCTCTCTCAAAAATAAACAAACACTTAAAAAATAAAAAAACAAGTAATTGGACCTTTCTCAGAATGTCTGTGCCATTAGTATTTTTATTTGCTGGGCGTCCCATAGCCAGGTAGAGCTTCTTCTCATTTTCCGTGAAGGCGTGATGATCATTCTCTCCCAGAGTATCTGGAAAATGCTTTTAAGTAATTTCTGTGCCCAACATGGGGTTCGAACTCACGATCCCAAGAGCGAGAGTCACATGCTCCACTGAATGAGCCAGCCAGGTGTCCCATCTCTCCCAGAATATCAGAGTCATTAGAACCTCTGCTACTTTTCAGTGATGTACCCAGCGTGTCTGATCTTTTTTTTTTTTTTTTTTTTTTTTACCTGAAATTAAGCTGCTATGCACGTCTCATGAGTTTTACACATAGGAGAGAACCAATGGAGAAAAAAAATCTGTTACGAAAATTCTCCACTTTGCTTTCATAGTCTCCGAGAGAAAAGCAATCAGGTAAAGAGAAGCAGGATAAAAAAAAGATGAGTTTCTTCTACAGGGAAGAGGTAGGAGATATTCACCCAGCAGGTAACACACGCACATCCATTTTTTCCCCCTTTTCCATTATAGTTTTTCAACAGAGGACATTATTCTTAAATAGCCCGGAAAGGCTCGGTCGTGGAGAGAGGAGGAATCCGGGCTGACTTCACAGTGTGGGGAACTCATCATGCTAAGTTCAAGGTCTTCCTAACTAAACCGGAGACGCTGACAACATATTAAATACTTCGGAGATGCCATGAAAAACTTCTGCTCCATTTTCTTACTTTATGGCCCCAACTCACATATTACCGTAAGAGTTTCAATGAAATCCTCCTTTTAGGAAAGGCTGAGCTGGAGCCAATTTCTTGTGTATACCCGCGGCAGAAAAGCCGTGCAAACGCATTCCTTCCTCTCTGCAAAGGGGGGGTGAACACCACCTAAGTAGCCCTTACATTACTAGTCATCTAGAAATCTTAGTTTGCAAGTAGCAAAGCATTGAAGGAGCGCTTTACAATTTGCTTTTCTTTGTGACCCAGAATTTTGTAGCTATAACTATGCGGGGAGTCTGGGTGGGGGGGGGGGGGGGGGGGGGAATCCATTCATTTTGCGGGAACAATTTTTTAAAAGGCATATAGTGTCTTTCAACTACTCCCACTCAGCAGTCATTTTATCAAGCCCAAGCCCAGGGTGTATCGGGAGAGGAGGATGACTGTCTTTGCATCGGTGTCATTTAGTGAGACAAAGCTCTCCCTGAGTATGGGTCCGGGAACGAGGTGCCCAGGTCCCCTCCGGAAATCCGAGGGTCTCTGACTGCTCTCCCTCACCCGCCACGACCTAACCACTCACCAAGGTCAACTGAATCCCTCCAACCCACCGACTCCTCCACTTCCCCGTGGCTGCCAAAGCGACCTGGGACCACCAGCTCTCCTGCCTCAGTGCACTCAACAACCCCCTCCCGGGTCTCCCCGCCTCTGTCTTGCCCTCTCTGGATGTCCTCCCACCACGGGGAGACTCGGAAGGGAAAAACCTGACTTCCTTACTCTGCTGCTAATACTCTTCTGGTCACTCCCCACGTAGCCTCAACGTGAAGTGGGTCTCAGGTCCTTCGCTTGGAAAACGAAAAGGAATGCTTCGAGGGGTGGTGGCAAGAACAAAATGGCACGACGCAAACAAACCCATCGGTTTAAACGCAAAGAAAATATAAACGTAAGGAGTTATTACGTTAAAGGAAATTGTAATTTACCAGACCATTCAGTAATTAAAGTACTTAAAGTTAATTACTCCAATAATTAAATTGATGTAACGTATTATGTCAGAGGCTTGGGGGATCTGAACAAGCTGTAATGCCAAAGTGGCAATGTTGATCTTTCTGTACACCACGTACGAGATGTGGTGTGCGAATCGGTGCCCAGTTGGGAAGGGGGAAGACTGCCGGTTACACAGCAGGGAATCAACAATGCCTACATAATGGTTTGGGTTATAATTCACATGCTGGCTTTCCACGGACAAAGCTACACGGCCCCGGTTCTTTTCCTTGGCACCCCATCGGACCACAAACCTAAGTCTCTCTCAAAAGATGTGTCTCACACCGTTTCTCGTCTTTAGAGAAAACCAAAATCAAATGCCAATATACATCTGCAGATGCTTCTCAGGAGAGAAGTCCTCCAGACAGAATAATGTGCTCTGAAGTAAACATTCAACAATAATAAATAAGTGACAACCAGTGAACGACTAGTGAGTAATCACAGCCGTGTATCAGGAACTGGTTGGAGTTTTCTTAATCCCAGAGACAATTCTGACTCATCAGAGGTAGGTTTCGTGCCCCCGAAAGAAATTAAACCTGCAACGGAGTATGCATTCCATTAACACGGAAGCATACGACTGCATTTTTTCAAAGGAATTGAAAAAACAAATGAAAATAGGAAATGCATAAAATGTTACACGATTTGGAAAAGTTACAATTGCTTCGTAAACTATATTGCAGCTACCTTGGACTTCAATGAAGCGTGTTACGAGATCAACGTCACTATCAGGAAAGACCACAAAACTGGTGTTACTATTCAGAGTACAGTTTAATAGGCGTGTAGGAGGTAAAAGTGAAAAGAGCTGAATGTTATTTTTTCGGAAAAAAATAAGACAGATGTTTTTGGGGTTGTTTTTTACCCATCTGAGTATCCGATTTGCAAGTCGGATTCTGATAAACCCACAGGAGAAAAAGTTTCTTAGGAGAATTTTAGTACGAATGAATCTCCTCCCATTCCTCTGGAGAGATGGGAATAAAAGCGTTTTCTTTCCTCCACGAGTGCCAGAAAGAACATAACATACTATGTGGAACTAGAAAAAGAGAACGGGTGGCCGGGTCCGTGACTTTTTTGCACCGCTATCAAAGGTTGTGTCTGCTTTTTCCATGGGCTGCAAAGGTACCTCTCTGGAAGTCTCCGGCCCTACTCTGCGCCGCTCCCCACTCCAGCATTTCCTGCCTGCCACCCTCACGTCCCTCCTGTGGGAAGTGGGCTGACTTCCCCAAGCCAAGATCCCAGACCTACTCCCCCCCTCTTACTTTGAAGTACATTTGCTCCATTCCTGTGATGGCAAACTGCTAGTAAGTTGTTATCTACCCCCTTGGAAAAGTGCAACATGTAAAAACAGGAGCAGAGAAGCAGCTGAGTCTCAATCAGGCTGATCAAAGCTAGAAAGATGTTACCGACTGTATCACACAACTGTTCTACTGTCTCCTAAAACTAGTTCTGAATCTGGGAGATCACATGTTATGCTCGGTAAAACACGGTCTAGTTGTCTCATTTCAAAGCTTAAAAAAAAAAAAAAAAAGAATCCTGCCCAAACTCGCTCCAATGCAAGGACTCACCAGAAGGCAGACCCACCATGTATATTTAGACTATCGACAGCAATGGTTGCTTGTTCGGTTTTTTAACTTGATTTTGTGCCAGATGCCAACTAATTTTGCTTCGCGTTCTCTAGAGCCTTGGGGGTTTGTTGTTGTTGTTGCTTAAATCCCACTCAACAAGTTTTGGAAATTGGTTGGAACTAAGCAAGGAAGAACAAAATGATGGGCCATTTTCCTTATTCTTTCTTGGGGACCCGTTTCTACCGTCAACGTATATTTCTTTAAGGATTTTGCATCTCTCGCCTCTGAGTATCACTTGGTTTGTTCGTTCTCCAAGGAGTGAAAAACAGTGCCACAAAAATTATAACTGGAAAACAATTCATTTTTACCTTTTGCCCATTCTACTACGGAATGATACACGCCAGCTCCTACTGTCATTACAATACTTGCTCGATGAACACGAAATAATTCAACATCATCAACTGGAAACAATTTTGTAACATTCAAGGGACATTAGCAACATTACCTTTGTAATTTAGTAGAAAGAACAGTATTTTACAATTCTGACACGTAAGAGAATACAGTTGTGTTAAAGGACAAAAGAAATCTTACATTCTATTTTGCTCTTAATTGAACTAAAATCTTGTCGCTCATTTATTGATCCAACTGTGCGACGGGCCACCCATTTACTCTCGGTGCTATGGATACGGCGGTGAACGAACTAGACAAGAGTCCCTCCTTGCAGGGAGCACATCATTGACTACCGGGCCTTGAGGATTGTGATTGAAGCGGACACTCAAGAAATGCACTGAAAATGCATTCCACCAGTTTCTGGGGGCAGAATCTCTTTCCTGGTTCATGTCCTTCACCACTAGGAATGCCCCCTTTCCAAGGGACCAGGGTGAATTTATATCTCACGGCAAACAGAATGTAGAAAACGGAGATCTTACCATTAATAAATATATAGATTGTAGATTCTGTTTTCTTCTTCTTTGAAGTGGGTGTAGATAGATATTTGCAGCTATAGAAGCCAGTGTGGTTTGCTTGAGCCATGTTCAAGGTCAGAGTACTGCAGAACTGTTTATCATTCCTTCCACAGGCAGATTTAGTTATGCTCAGCCTTTTGCTTTCCTTTCTCACTGTTTCAGGCAAAGACCATGAATGGGCTGCTTCCCCTCTGCAATCACAGATAAGGAAACACAACACAGTGAGGGCTGGGGCCAGGTCCCAAGCATCCATTTCGTTAGGAAGCGCTGTTCTGAGGGCCTTGAAAGGTGGTCATCTTCTGGACAGAGACACAACTTGGCGTTTAGAAAGCTTTTAAACAACTTGGAAGCAAAATGCAAAAAAAAAAAAAAAAAAAAAAAAAAGGCTAGGGGCATCCCTTCCGTGTCTCTCCTTGACCGAGTGAATCTCTCCTTATGAAGCTGGAGCATACAGCTCGCACTTTGCAGATCACAAGAGACCACTGAAGTCCCCACCTTTGTTCTCTGAGAGGCCACGTTTCTACTCCGCCAGGGAATGATTTTTGCATTAGGAAAGGCAACCAGGGTATCCCGGAACCAACACAGCCACTTACCTACATTTGAGATACAGTGTCTGGCCTGCTTGCATGATGTGCTGGGAGCCTTTTAAACTCAGTTCAGGACCTTTTAATTTCGAACCTGAACTAGATCCTGGAAAACAAATTTTGGAAATGTATTATTCACAAATTGCCTTCTCATTTTCCTTAAGTCCTATCTTTCCAAGAAGATCACTTCGAACCTTTACCTTGCTTGCCCGTGCAAAAGGGTACATGTCATATTAAATTCTTTTAACTCACAATTTTTTTCCAGTCCTAGCCTCATTCACATATATGCCCTATTATACCGGATGATTTAAGTAATATCCTAAAACCATTAAATTTAGAACATTAATAGATACATGCACGTTTCTAAATGCAGCCACATTAAGAATATAAAGTAGCATCAAAAACTCTCAGGATTAAATGTCAGTGTCCTTCAAAACTGAACTTCCACCCTGGTGGATAATCTGGTCGTACAGGCCTGGCTGATCTTTTTTTCTCAAATACAAAGTATACACACTTCCTGGGTTATAGACATACTTCAGTGATTAGTAAGGTCATGATATTTTGGGTGAGTCATTTCTCTTTCTGAACGAGTTTCCTCATTTGGAAAACCAATTATAGACCAAAATCGGTTTTAGAAGCCCTTGGTTTGTCTTACATAATCTCCAAGTTCCCTCTATAATGGAACAGAAAAAAGGAACTATTCACCTCTACGTGACATTCGACAAGCATACTTCATGGGGAATGTTGTGAGACAATGAAATAAGCCACACAAAAGTGCCTGGACATCTACACATCTCCATACAACACGATAATAGCATCCACCTGAGGGACTCTGTGTGCCACTAGCCAAGCCACCTCTCTCTCCAGACCTCAGTTCTCTTATCTGCAAACCGAGAGACTGGGCTAGATGACCTTGGGTATCTGACTCCATTTCTGACATCTCCAGTCCCATGAGCCTTGGAACCATTCGTGTTATTGGAGGGTGATCCTCTCCTGAAGCGGCGTTGGGCACTGACTCATCACAATAAATATCAAGAAGGATCTCTCCTGCCTCCTGCTCCCCCCCGCCCTCCCAGTGGAGGCAGCTGCAGATGCCTGGTAAAAGCAGGACATCGGGGCCCAGGATTAGCAGGGATAAGGGTTAGGGGGGTGGAGAATGGATATTCTTGGAGGAAAATTGGAGCCAATCTTGGAGCCAATCTTAAAAATATTTTTTCACTTAAGAAATAGGCTCACGCGGTGGAGTTCAAGATAGATGGCTGAGCCGAACAATCTTCTAGGTTTTCATGTCAGATCACAGATCAGGGAGATGAGATACACAGGTCAAACTCCACGGTTAAGGCTAGCGGTGCTCTCTAGCGTTACTCGTGGGTCCTATTATCGCAAAGAAAACTAGACTTAGTTAAAAGGCCTGCATTTGAAGCTTAAGTTCTCCACTTACTAAGTGCATGGTCTTGGCATTCTGTACTGTTGCTCCTTAGTATCCTCGTGTGTAAAACCGGAAAACCCATGACCTACCTTGCAGGCATGGCGTGTGGTTTCAGTGCTGTGTCATCTAAGTGGTGGGTGCTGCCTGACATGGGACAGATACCCAATCGCTGCCATCTCGCAGACTTGCTCTCCCCGACTTGTGTCACCGAGTATTATGTTGAGATGTAATTGCAGAGACATTACGTGAACTTAATCTACATTTCCGGTGTTTGCTGGTGATATATATTGATGTTGTAAAAGCAACTTTTATACACCATAGGTCCTGGTATCAGATTGCTACTAGGAAAAAATGGCTCCATATGAACTAATTTAAGTTAAAATCAAGGTTTCATATGGATGCAATCGGTCTATCCAATAACCCCACAGAACACGTCAACCCATTCAGGTACCTAGGGAAGCACTTTGTACTTTATCTTTAGGAGTTTCCTGAGGCAACATGTAGCTCAAAACCAGTGATCCGTGGGAACACTAAGTTTTTCTCAAGCCACAGTCAGCAACTGATAACACCTATCCTGAAAAACGTCCGGGCCAGGATACCTGCTGCCCTTCTTTATGGCACGGAATTCTGGAGATTTAATTAAGCAGTTGTTCATGTGCTGGAAAAAATCCAGCGAAGACTCCTGCAGAAAATTCTGGCAGTACGTGGAAATATCTCTATGGCTGACGTGGAGATGATGAGCTTTCTCACCCAGGAGAGGCCAGGGGAAAGCCTCCCTTTTCGTGACATGAGGTGAACCCCACTGCCTACCACTTTGGTTTCCAAATCATATGAATCTTTATCAGCGCCCCCCAAAAAACAGCACTCCTGACATTCATCAGAAGGAAGCTTGGACCTCAAAGACCCACCCAAATCACAGCTGAGGGAAGCGCTATACAGAGAAGGGGCCCTTAAAGAACACGCCATCCAGGGGCACCTGGAGGCTCAGTCAGTTGAGCGTCCAACTCTAGATTTTGGCTCAGGTCATGATCCCAGGGTCGTTGGATCGAGACCTGTGTCGGGCTCTGCACTGAGCATGGAGCCTGCTTGGGATTCTCTCTCTCCCCCCACCCCCCACCTCTGCCCCTCTCCCCAACTCCCGCTTGCTCTAAAATGAAAAAAAAAAATTAAAAAAAAAAAACAACCCGAATACGCCATCCACACACTCTCCTCAGCACTTCCCATCCCATCGTCCCACTGAAAGAAAGCAACACAACTGAGCAGTTAAATAAGACACAGAAAACGATAGGGTTCTTGGAAAGTTTAGGGGGGAAAATGCTAAGAAAAATAATTTGCTATATAATTAGTCTCCCTCCGACATCAATGAATTTTGCACTCGGAATGAGGAAGCTAAATAAAAGTAGTTGATTAAAACAAAGGAAAGGAGGAGTAGGAGGAAAAGATCTCCAAGGAACTGGACACTCTGAGTATCCCATCATTCTTCAGTGAATAGGAAACCAGAATCTCATAAAGATTAATGGACGTGCCAAGACTATAGCTTAACAGGAAAACTAACAGGGAAAAGGAAAGTGAAATATTTATTCCTCAAATGCTTGGAAAACACATTAGGCCTGAAAACATTTTTTAAAGCAATTTAACGCCCATACACCTACTTGAGTAGTGAAGATTTGACTAACATCCTTTGAGTCTCTACTGTAGGTCGGCCCTTTCTCCATTTCACTAGTGATGTATATCAAGATATATAAATACGGGGGCGCTTCGTGGGGGGCTCCGTCAGTTAAGCGTCTGACTCTTGTCAAGATCTCATGGTTCATGAATTTGAGCCCCACATCAAGCTCCGCACCGAGCGCGGAGCCTGCTCGGGATGCTCTCTCCTTCCACCTCTCTCTCCAAATAAATAAATAAACGTAAAAAAAAAAATAAAGATATAAATATGTACCTATCCCATATCCATTGTCACAGCAAGTGAAAATCAGCTGGCTCTTCTCAGTGATGGCTCAGAATCACACTGCCCAGTTGGAAACAGATCCCCAGGATACTTTATTTCCAAAAGGGGAGTGCTAGAATTTAACAAGGATTCTCCCCGTGTGAAGCTCAGACGGGGACCCGAACTGCCCACCGTTGGCCACGGTGGCCCAGAAACCTGGTTTAAACAAATTATGGTCCCCTCAGTGAATTAAGTGGTCTGTCAACTACTGTTTCTGTCCACCTCAACTACAACATACAGCAGTCTCACCTTATCCGCAAGGGACCAAGACCCCCAGTGGATGCCCGAAACCACAACAGCACCAAACCCTACATATACTATGTTTTTTCCCACGCATACACACCCGTGATTCAGCTCAGTCCTTAAGGTTGGCACAGTAAGAGATGAACAAGAATAATAAAACAGGCCAATTATTAGAATACACTGTAATAAACGTCACGCGGGTGTGGTCTTTCTCGCAAGGTATCGTATCGTACTTGCACCCACCGTTCTCCTTCTGATGATGTGAGATGACACAATGGCCACGTGATGAGGTGAAGCGAGGTCAGTGACGCAGGCTATTAATGACCGTCTGCCCCGTACATCAGAAAGATGATGAGTGCTTCTAGGCCACAGGCGGCTGAAACCGTGGAAAGCAAACCCAGACATATGGGGGGACTACTGTAATCATGAGAGGCAAAGAGATCCAGTTCTGTCAGGAAAATCATCATTTAAATAACAAAACAAAAAACAATGCAGACCGTGGAAATGGGTTTATCACATGCTCCTTTATTAGAATAAGCTGTCAAGCGTCGTGGTGTAATAGCGTTAAAAAACTACTGTGGGGGGTACCTGGCTGGTTCAGCGAGAAGAGCATGTGACTCTGGATCTCGGGGTCGTGAGTTGAAGCCCCACAATGGGTGTATGGTTTACTTAAATAAAAAACTTAAAACCAGTAGGTGTATACGGACTTAGGGGCCTTATTCAGATAGAAATCATGAAACATCCAGATTTTTCCAGTTTTTGTTTAGCATCATTGATCTCTCCAGCTTAGGTACTAACTGGCTCTGTGGCAGCCACGGGCATATCACGTAAGCCTCAGGTGCCTCATCTGCCAACAGAGGGGGGTGGCCTGAGAATTTCAGAATTCCTTCCAGCCTAAAAGTTCTATGATCTGGAGATTACAGTCACTGATACCCATGTACGAGTTAGAAATCACGTCAAAAATACTCATGAGGAATGAAGTACTTATATACACACTACAACCTAGATGGCCCTTGAAAAGATCATGCAGGTGCACAAAAAAGGAAAAGGCCGTATTAGAACATAGGGAGAAGCCGGCCGTCTACAAGCCACGGAGAAAGGCCTCAGGAGAAACCAAAGCTGTCGATACCTCAGATTTGGACTTCCAGCTTCCAGACTGTGAGAAAAGAAGTGTCTCTCATTTGAGAACCCAAAGCAAAAACACCACTGCTAAGTGAAAGCAGCCTGTCACAAATGGCCACACACCGTATGCTTCCATTTGTGTGAAATGTCTAGCGTAGGCAAATCCACAGAAAATACATTAGTGGTGGCTAGGGGCAGGGGAAGAAGAAAACGGAAAGTATGGGGCTTCCTCCTGGGGTGGTGAAAATGTTCTAAAATTAGATAGCGGTGGTGTGGTAGGGTCCTCTCCCTAAGGATCGAAAATAAACAAAAACAAAAACAACCTCAAGGCAACCTGACTCCACGCGTACGTGATAACATCCCTCATGACCTCGTAACACGAGACCACTTTTTATCAGACTGCATGTTTCTGTGTTACCAAACATGGCAGACAGTGAAAGAGAAAACGTATAAAAAAAACTACGCCGCGTGGCATTCAGCTCTTCGGGTCTTCGGCTACGAACCCAACGGAGCAGTCCCGGCACAGATCGAGTTGCTTCCTGGAGAGGAGAGTCTCGGTGTCCCGACCCTCTGTACCAGAATCCTGCTACAGCGATGGTTGCTCAATGCTGAATACGTTAAAAAAAAAACACCGAATTATAGGATCTCACAGTTCGTGGGATCAAGCCCCACGTAGGGCTGACAGCATGGGGCCTGCTTGGGGTTCTCGCTTTCCCTCTCTCTCTGCCTCTCCCACATTCTCCCTCTTTCTCTAAATAAATAAATAAGTAAATAAATAAATAAGTAAGTAAATAAATAAACAAGCATTTTTTAAAACCACACCAAATTATGCGATTTAAAATGGTGAGTTTCATGGTACGTGAATTTTACCTCAAAACTTCTTTTTTTTTTAAATAAAGAACTTATGGGGAGCCTGAGTGGCTCAACCCCCATTTATGGGCTCCGGGCTGGGCATGAAGCCTAAAGTAAAATAACACGGTAAGATTAAATTAAATTAATAAAATAAAAAAATAAAGAAAATAAAATTAATAAAATAGAATAAGATCTTATGGCTAAAGTAATCAGGTAAGTTGAAGACACGGAATATGGAGCTATTTTGAACTTCGTTGCTACATACTTCTCTATCACTATTAGATTTTATGCCATTTTTCCAGCTTAAAGCTGCAGAAGGCTGATTTTTTCCTTCATGCTCAGTAACGTCACTCTTTACGTGTTAGAAGTTTTACAAACATATTGCAAAAAAACCTCACTGTTCCCCCGAATTACAACCTTTTTAATTTGATTCGATGTTAAGTCACTTCTAATGGCGTATTTTGAATTGTAACCATTTAAATTGGAATTGTAACAAACTGAGTCACATTGAAAACTGTTGTTAGAGCTCTCTGTAGAAACCTAGCGGTGTTTCCTTTCATATTAAAATTGAATTCTAATTTACTTTTTTAATGCAAAGCTTTGTAGATCAGATTTATTTCAAATGAGATGCATCTGTCTTTGATTTTGCATGTTTTCAACAGTACATAATCCTACATGATAAATGACCTCTTTATCTAAGTATAAATCCCCAAGTATCATGTTTCCAAAATTTGATTTTAAGACCATGAGCCTTTAGCAAGGTTGTATGAGGTTAATTAAGCATAATTCATAATAAAGGAAGATATTCTTTCCCCAAGATGCACTTTATTAAAAGCGTAAGTCTCATAGACTAAGTTTTATAGAATCTTTCTGGCTGGAGGCAAGGGTGGGAGAAAGGTTATGAATGCAACTGCAGATGAACCAAATTTCTAGAAACTACCACAGTTTTTGATTGGGATCTAATTCCTGCGGGGCTCTAGTGCTTAATAAAAAAGAAAAAAGAAGCTGAACCTTAGTCTCAACCTCTGTGTTGTGCCTTTATTAAAGTATTGATCAGGTAACATAAAGGGTACATTATAAGCGAGTGCACCATGAGAACGACAGTCTTTTTTTTTTTTTTTTTAATGTTTATTTATTTCTGAGACAGAGAGAGACAGAGCATGAGTCTGGGAGGGGCAGAGAGAGAGGGAGACACAGAATCGGAAGCAGGCTCCAGGCTCCTAGCTGTCAGCACAGAGCCCGACGCGGGGCTCGAACTCACGGACCGCGAGATCGTGACCTGAGCCGAAGTCGGTCGCTCAACCAACTGAGCCACCCAGGCGCCCCGAGAACGACAGTCTTAAGTGAAGACCCCACCACCTGCAAAGCTGGCAGCACGAGGGCATTATAAATGTATTTATACATATAATGCATGTTTCATTTCCAGCATGATGGAGAAAGACCCAGGGGTTCATATTCCATCTACCAACGGACCACATGGAAGACAGGAAAGCCATGGGGATCTGCGCAGCAGCGGCATAGCTTGAGTCCACGGTTAGCCAAATGTTAATTTTCAAAATGTTAGTTTTCCCCCCCCAAACAACTGGCGCTAGGTCAAGGAAACTCCGAAAGAAAAAAAGGATGTTAACCTAAATACATGCACACATACACACCTCCTGACTCGGATGCATACACCTCTCTCTGTGAAAAGGTCAACGTTGTTTTAGGTATGGGGGGGGAAGCGGGTGTAGCTGTGTAAAAGGTCCGGGTGGGGGGTGAGTGTTTGAATTGTTTCCTTCATTGTTTTAGACACAGGGAGAGCTCTTTTTGGCTGGGATTTAGAAGCCGACATGTATTTGGCAATGGCACGGAGCTCCTGCTGACTTACTGCTGACTAATCCCTTATGTTGATAAGATTATTTGCAACTTTTGGATGGACAAATACAGGATATTTTACATTAGAGTAATCGTGTGATGGATCTCGGGGTCTACAGAGGTCTGAATGTTGAAGTAGCTGCTGTCCAGCAGCCATACGTTTAATTTGTAGAAAGCTGCTAATCCCAGGGGTTGGCTATTGTCCTTTACGTCTTACGTGATGTTAAGCTCACGATTTTACCACACAGATCCACAAAAAAGAATTCACTGGCTTCTGGCTTTAGAGATTTTACTATTCGAAGTAACCCCCAAATCTTTAGACTTTAAATGTCGAGTGTCTGATCCCCATGCTTTAGCAGAAAGTTTTAAATCGTCATTTACATGGCATTTGTGCCTTGAATTCAATGGAAAAAAAATAAGGGAAGAGATTATGAAATTATTTAAATGTTAATTTCAGCAGTTAGTGTTGGCACATAACCCATAGATATGTCCGCTTGAATAATTCTGCCACGGTGTGTTTTAAAGCTGCCTTACCATTTGTGTTTTAACTGTCCGCCAACAAAATTCATAAATAGTTTTTGCAGCGCGAGGCACAGAGGACACACTAGTAGCCTCTGATGTGGCCGATGTCTAAAATAATCAGAACTCGGACAGTCTTCACTGTACCCACACGTGAGTCACTGGCCGCCTTCATTTTCCTTTTACAAAAGTTATTTAAAAGAAAGAATTCTGCATGGTTTAAGATGTTTACCAAGAGAGACGTACTCTCGTAACACCGACATTCCTACTATCAGTGTTTACGAGGGGGCACGTCTTCAGCGTTCCTCTCCGAGCTTTTTACTTAACGCTGGCTTCTCGGAGGGTCATGGTTTAACAGGGAGCCTTCATTTATCATTAGGCCTGTCACTGCACTACCATCAGGAGCCTACCCTCCCAGTGACCTGTACCCGTGCACAGCTCCTTTTCATGTGACATCAGAGTTAATTAAGGTTGGTCAGTGAGAAATCTCCTGCCGACCAAGAAGTTACCTTTTCCCAAAAAAGGCTCGACTCCCACACTGCTGCTCTTTTATTGAAGGAGGTCAAAAACCACCTCCACAGAGCCGTCTAACAACATGTCATTTCAATTTACCATACGATGTCACGGAAGTGATCTGAGCTGCCCGGAGCAAGGGTTAAGATCTAGTTGACAGGGCACGAGACGTAGCTCGTAAAGTATTTAGTAGAGAAGTCTGGTAGACCTTCATCTGGTTATGCAAAGGGAGAGGAACAGAACAACCTTCACACTCTAAAAATGCACAGAGGAAGGTTTTGTCTGTTAGGTAGTGATTCTCTACCAATAGCAGGAAACCCAGTACATCTGGGGCGTAACCCCGTTGGCCTCTGTTCTCGCCCAGTTGTTACCGTTCGGAGGACTGTGGGGAAACGGGGCCCAGAGCCACCTCGTATAGGATGGATCGCGGTCACCGACAGTGTTGTGCTGTCGCTCACGTCGAATCGCAAGTTATTTCAGGCCAGAATGTATTAGTTTTCAAGTTATGAGTGCCTGAGATTCAGAATGTATTAAATTTCAGCGCATGCACACCTGAAAAGTCGAAGTGCCGTTTCAATAAAAACGCTTGCAATATATGTAAGATTAAGTATACAGCACTTGGTTTAATGGAAGCAACGGTTGTGTTCATCTTTCAGAGCTTGCTACGTCCTCTTCAGAATCACAGCGCTCTGAAACAACACAGTGCGGTCAGTGACAGAATGCTTACGGCCAAGAGAGCATTTGGATAGAGCTGCGTTATTAGAAATGGTGGCAGTATTAATAGAGTGCACGGAATGCCTTACCATCAGCCTTCTAACCTCTAATCTCTTGTCTAGAGCACAAGTTTCAGTTCTGCCAAAGGCACCCTCCGTGTTATTTTTAAATAGACAACTATTCCCGAAACTAATCCAACATTGTATGTCAACTACACTTCACGAAAAAAAAAATTTTTTAAGGATTAAAACCTTCATACAAATCCAAACAATTATCAGTCTAGAAGCAGAGTATAGCGTGTATGCAACCCACAATTTTAAACCTAAAGTTTTCTCCCTTCTGCACGGCATTAGGATTACAGTTGGGCCTACTACCAAATATCTTACCAAGTGCTCTGTGTCTATTAACTGTTCAACCCCAAAGGGCCCGTCATCTACGGAGATGATGGGAGCAGGTATCCGAATTTCAGGGCCAGGTTATTTACACAGATCCCTGTGGGTTCTATCAGCAAGGAAAGCATCCCAGAGAAGATACGGGGAATATTTAATCATTTCCACATAGGAGCTTGCCAAAGAATGGTTAAAGCATATGAACAGGATTGGATTATTCATCCACCCATCCATTCATTCGTTCACTCATTCATTTATGAAAGCATGCTTGTGCCAGTGGGGGAGAGGGGCAGAGAGAATCTTAAGCAGGCTCCATGCTCAGAATAGAGCTTTACATGGGGCTCGATCTCATCACCATGAGATCATGACCTGAACCGAAATCAAGAGTTGGATGCTTAACCGACTGAGCCACGCAGGCACCCTGGAACTTTTAAATTATGTGTAGTCACTGCCTATAATCTGTTATGTAACACAAATAAACTGCAGATTCACACACAGTTCTTTCTGGGAAAAAAAAATGAATATATCATGGAGTTGTATATTGTGATGCTATTAAATAGCCATAAAAAATGCACGATGCTGAAGATTTAATTAAAAAAATTTTTTTTCAAGCTTATTTATTATTGAGAGACAGAGACAGAGCGTGAGCAGGGGAGGGGCAGAGAGAGAGGGAGACACAGAATCCAAAGCAGGCTCCAGGCTCCGAGCTGTCAGCACAGAGCCCGACGCGGAGCTCGAACTCACAAACCGCGAGATCATGACCCGAGCCGAAGTCGGACGCTTAAACCGACTGAGCCACCCAGGCGCCCCTGAAGATTTAATTTTGAATCCAGAATAACACCTTAAGATCTGTGTGTCATAAAATGAGGAATGCTAGAAAGCAAGTAAGAAGGCAGGCGAGAGTGCACCTTAACTCTACTATCCAGCAAGGAAAAGCCAAAAACGTCACCACAGTCTACCAACGTTTGGTCTCTTTTCACATACTCTTCAACCTTATAATCTATTACTAAGAATGACAAAGTACCACTTGCTTTGCACATAAAAACGGGAGAAATAAAAGCGTGGCAGGCTGTGTGATACGGTTCTCGTGTTCATTGTAGGCTCACACTGATCCAGCTTCGGAAGCCTAAGCTACATCGAGAACTTTCTTCTGGAGTACTTTAAATGGTCTGTAACAGAGGTGCTTTATAAATTCCCTCGCTAAGAGTAAGAGGCGAGTTGAGAGATCTTTGCCTTTGTAACCAGTAATATATACAAACCCTCTGACCCTTGTGATCTAATGGCCAAGTGTGTGCAATGAAGTTATCCATCATAGGGGAATTGAGTTTTTGAAAGCTATGTTAGCATACTTTCTAAGGCTCGTTAAAACACTATTCTTGACCATTGTGTTTCTGTTGTCAAAATCAGTTTCCTTCTAAATTAAACAATTTGAAATACACTTGCTTTTCATCACGCATTTTTGGGAGACTAATCCCGCTTAGACAATGGAATGGCTATGCCGACTGAATTGTTTTTAATTCTGGCTTCCTTTCATTTCCACGTTTTCTTAAGACTCGCTTAATTTACACAGTAAATATAGGCAATCTTCTTACGGATTCACAAACTTAAAAATAAATCTTGTCTCAGGTGGAACTAATGTTCTACACGTTTTGCTGAGAGCCAAGGTTCTAGAAGGGAAAGTAACCCACCTCCTGCATAAGCAGTTCAGTTTTTAAAGAAATAATTTACTGAATGGCTTTTGCTCACTTCAGTAGGTGGTAACAAGGCCTCCCTTACAAATATCCATAAAAGACTTTACAGTCATTTATACCCCAAACTGGGAGAATAGTGATTTTAGTTCTCAGGGCATTTTTACTCCTACACTCTCATTAACCTACCTAGAATTTCATTTCTAGAATCAGCAGTTTTGATACTATCCAAGATACCACACCTCTGATGGAAGAAAAAAATAAAACAAAACACCAACTTCCGCTACCGGTTGGCCATCAACCTAACGGGCTTTTAGTATACGTGCTGCCGAAGCGAGCACAACCTAACGGGCTTTAAAATAACTTACGAATCAGCTGACTCTGGAGGACAAGCCCAAAATCCATAAGCAGAAGTTACATAAAACCGGAAGGAAGAACTCTGTGGAGAGGTAGGAAGGTCCCCAGTCGCCAGTAAAGTTAAGCCACCAATTCCCCGACAGGAGACTGATGCACTGGGTTAAGCGCTGGGCTCTCAACCACGATCCTAGGAATCTGGGAACTTGTTTCTCTCATTTATCTATCCTTCTTATCTCTCTCTCACTGCCAGCCAGCCCTGGTTTTTTTTCCTACTACATTCCCGATATGACCCCTTTCTCTCACCCCTCACCTTGGTGATTTCTCTGATCTTAAACCTCATTTAAGAGGTTTAGTCCTCCATTTAATATCTTAAACATATACAAAAAGAAGGCCAGAATAAGATGAACAAGATCACTTTCTGTAAAGTGCTTGTAAATCAGGCTCCACGAGAGATAAAGATACACGTATGTAATATCATATATACAAGTGTATGTAGATTATAAAATTTCATACTTGCTAATTCACATATAAATATAAAACTACATAATATCTGTGCGTTATCACAGCAAAGTACGAGATGTGGGGCAGCCAGCCCAGCCCAGGGACTGAGGGACGTTCTCACAGAAGAATAGTGTTGATGGTAAGACCTGAAGAATGAGTGTGTGTTCGCTAAAGGTAACGTTTGGTTCTCTCTCTCCTTCGAAGACTTCCAAACCTTCAAACCCTCTGAAGCTTCATCTTTCCTTCAGACAACTGTTTTCCTTTATCAACTACCCTTAATGCTCTTGCCTGAACAAGTGCTTTCCTTGACCTCTTTGCTGAGAGGAGAAAGCCGTATTGTCTTCTTCCAATGCTCTGGTTTGCATATTTTTTAAAATCTGGGATTTATCTGGCTTTACCGGCCACTAGAATAAAAGCCACAGGGAACATTCGCTAGAAGATCTGCCCAGGTCATGCTGTGCTTCTGGAAATCCTGGAAGAGGTCTAGGGTGGAGGTGAAGCAATGAGAGGAATAAAAAACAAAAAAAGATCAGTTTTCACTTGTAGGATTACATTAGTCGGGACTTGTCTCTCCTCCTCACCTGTCTTGTCCTCCTAGCCTACCCTGGGGACGGTCCAGAGCCAAGAGGAAACAGTCTTCAACCCAAATGTCTTTATCCAAGATGGCAAAAACAACAGCAGTGGCGGTAACATTACCTAATGTCATCAGGCTGAATTGGTGTACCTAAAAATTAGGATTCCCAGTCAACTGTCTCCCTTCTGTGCTGGGCTTGGGAACCTTGACCAGCTAAGAGTTTTCCAGAGGGAGGGCTCAGCTGAAGAAAACCGCTCTTGGGAATCATTTCTCTAGTGGCTGAGCAGCTTAAATCCTCACGTTGAATCCGGAGTTTAGATTCAATTCAAGAGAACATGGCCAGCTCAGCCAAAGATAAGAAAGGGGTCACTGGAATCAGAGAATGGCCGGCACGGAAGGAACAAACATTACAGGTGTGCTGGGAGACTGACTGACTGCCAGCTCTTGGGCAGATTTCTGCCAACCTCCTCTCCACACGCCCACACAGGTTCTTAGAAAGTGAACCAATGTGGAACCGTGACTCCCACAAGGGCCTCTGAAACCCAGAAGAATGGCTATGATACAGTTTCATTCAGGTCCACCAGCATTTATTGAGTGACTACTGTGTGCCAGGTACCGCACTGAATTCATAGCTGGGAAGATGAATCAGGGCTCTCAGCCCTGAGGGTCCCCTCAGGTCATGAATCATCTAGAAGCAGATTAGGTGAATACCAAGAAACGTAGGAGATTATCTAAGTCAACACACAGAGATCACCTCCTAACTATGTATACCTTGTTTTTAAAGAACATATTTTTGAGCGTAGGAAGTCCTAAACTCTTCACTAACTTAAGGGATTCACGTCAGGAAAATTCCACTAACTTCACAAAATAAGACATATCTTCAGTGGCCAACATGGATCACAACAATCACAACTATGTTTGCATCTTGAAATAAGATACAATGGGTTAATGGACGACAACTGCTTGAGCACCTTATTTAAGCGAGTATGTTACAATGTTCCAAAATAAGTCTTCTACGCATGCCTGGATTCACAGGGGAAGTTGCACATATACTTAGAAGACTGGTTATGAAATAGGCATGAGGAGAATTAAATTTGAGATGATCCATGTTTCCCCTCATGTAATCACAGCAGAAAGTACAGCATTCCAAAACATTCCAAGAAAATATACTCCTTAAAAGAAATTTCCCATCCCACGTTTAGACTTAACATTCCCCCCAAATGGTGAGTGAATTCTTCTAGCAAGGCAATCATCTGCCCACCTGCTTGGCCTGTAAAACACATTCAAAACCCAATACCACTATCTCTGCGTTTTGGGATTCCATCGCCCCTAAAAAGACATACCTGGACACAGAATCACTAAGTTTAACGTCAATCCAAAGAGGCTAAGGTGAGTTAGAAGTTCCTGCAAATTAGCATTTATGTGAGTTTCCTGAGTTTCTCATTTGCCTTCTAAGTGACTCTGTGTGACAAATACTTTGCATAGGCTATTTCTCATTTACCAGGTGCCAGGACAGGGAATGGGATTGGGGAGCGTGTGGAACAACCAGTTCTGATTTGCACATCAACAACGTGTGTCAAATATTCTCTAGCCCCCAAGAAGTTAGAGGTACATAAGGTCCATTCTAGGACAATCCAATTACTCAATCCCCATGCATTTCTTTTTTTCTCTTAGTTCTAGTCGAATTCCCTATGGAAGGGTGCCTGGGTGGCTGAGTAGGTTGAGCGTCCAACTTTGGCTCAGGTCATGATCTCAGGGTTTGTGGGTTCGAGCCCCGCGTCAGGCTCTGTGCTCTGTGCTGACAGCTCAGACCCCGGGGCCTGCTTCGGATTCTGTGTCTCCCTCTCTCTCTGCCCCTCCCCTGCTCATGCTCCATCTCTCTCTCTGTCAAAAATAAACAAACATTGAAAAAAAAAATTTTTAAAGAATTCCCTATGGAAAAGATTTCAAAGCTATAAACATTTCCAAAGAACAACGGAGAACAAAAATCTGATCCAGCAGGAGATGTTATGTGGAAAAGAGGGTTATCCAGTGTTTTCCCAAAAGAAAACAATGCCATTAATCACAGGCAAAATGCCATAACTAGAGTTTACAATGCATTTTCAAGTTGTTTGCAATCTCTTCTAATACAACCTTGCCTTTCCAATTGTTCACATCTACTTTTCGCTTCTCTAGTGCCAACTTAGAAAAAGAAAACAATAAAAAAAAATCAGACAGTATATATATCACCAGTCCTTATAATTTTCATCCAAGCTATATATCCATTTGGCTACATTTTCCACTGTTTGCTTGGAACAAACACTAAAACGCCTCCATAGGTGGCAGGACAGGGCTTTTCTCAGATTTGGATGAACGTGGCCATATTCTGCTATTGAAAAGATTCTCTCAAGTGATCGATCAAGGAAGAAGTGGAACACTTTTTCCTCTTTCTCGACTTCTTGCAGGTTTGAATACCTGAAAAGAATGATCTAGCTGGGGAGGAGAGGCCCAAGACACAACAGGGCTTGAAAAAGATGCGTCCATTTTTGATAATGGTAATCAGCAAGGTAAATCATCTAGAGATACAATGTACAACAGGATGACTATAGTTAATGCTGCTGCATAGTATATTTGAAAGTTGCCAGGAAGGAAGGAAGGAAGGAAGGAAGGAAGGAAGGAAGGAAGGAAGGAAGGAAAAAAGAAAACTTGTGCTGTCCATCCTCAACTGAAAAGCAACTCCCTCTAGAAGATGCTCTCAGACAGTTGTGTTTTTCTCACACACGTAGAGCTTTTCATTCTAGACCCCAGAAGCCAAACTCTTTGGTCTTCCTTAATTCCCCGATTTTGTCATTCAAGATATGTTGGGTACAGTAGAGAGAGCCACCAATTTCAAAATCAGAATGACCTGGTTTGATTCCTGGCCTGGGCACTCCATAAGTGTGTGACCCTCAGCAAACCCTCAGGGTTTCAATCTGTAAAGAGCAAAGTTAAAAATGCGCTTGTTGGACGGTTGTGAAGAAGTTCACCCGACTGCCAGATGTAGAGCCTGCGCCTGGGAGGGGCTTAGTCCACGCATCCTCCCCCTCCCCCTCCCCCAGGGCATGTGACATCTGCCTTTGGGGGTCAAACACACATCAGGGTCCTTCCCTGTGCTCCAGTCTCATTAGGAAAAAACTCCAAGTCTTTGAGGTTTCCGGGACCTCAAAGGTGCACAGAGAAGTAGACACTTAATTCCTGGAAGCAATCTGGCAGAGGGCAGCCCCGGCTTTTTCAGAGGACCTGTTAGAATCACAGCGCTGGTGTGGCTCACCCGTCCTTCTCCGTAATCTGCATTACGGAAAGTCACAGACAGGAAAGCAGTTTGGAAACTCACCCCAAGTCATGTTCTTAGCAAACAAACAAAAATCATGTCCTTACTGGCTTTCGGGATCCTTTCTTGACTTGCGTGTTTTGGAGGGGCCTTGCATCCCCAAGATAAGAAAACCTACACGATTAAAATCCCGTCTCAATGGAGACTTGACTGGAGTCTGCCGCATGCAGGAGTGGAATCTCCCGAGGCCGCTTCAGGCTCGAGTAGCGGTGGCGTCTCACATTCTTTGGAGATGGCAAACCTCCAAGGAGAGATAGTTTTGACAGAAGGGAAAGACCAGCACATTCTCATCCACGCTCTTTCCCTTCTCCCCTTTTCATTTAGGCTGTAAGGCATGGGGGCGGGGGGAGGGGGCTGGGGAGTCAGCCACATCAGACCAGAATAATCCCAGCTTTACTTACCACTTCTGTGCGCTTCAGAATTTAATTTATGGAAGCCTCGGGTCCCTCGTATTTAAAGGGACTGTGCCTGCCTCTCAGGACGGAGTCAAATCACAGATACGTATCCAAGCGCCCGACAATCCACAGGGGTTAGGTTCCTCCTTTCTCCTTCCTCAAGGGGTGCAGCCCCACCCCATCCTCCAGAAGGTGTTCCATCAGAGACCCCGTGATACAAGTCAGAGAAGTTCAGAGCCGCCCCCCACTCCGAATCTGAGGGTCGGCTGTGCTTTCTCGCTGGTATCACGGTATTCGTGAGAGGCCAGCAGCCCCAACACTGTGTCACCTTAACCGTGACCTGTGTTCGCTAATCGTACAAGGGAGGACTCGGAAGCTCTTGGAAAAGCGGTCTCAACCCGGGAGACCATTCAGACGGTCAAGGCATCCTTCACTAGTATTTTCTTGGCCAAACGCCAGCCTCGATGTCTAGACGGAAGAGAGAAAGCTAACCGAGCTAACAGTGGCGTGGCAGGTTGACAACCGTGGCCGCAGTGTTGTGTAGCTGCTCCCTCTGGAAAGACGCCCGTCTCCTCGCCCCGCGACTCTGGGTCAGGACCTGCTCTTGACCAACCCAATGTGGCAGAGTGGTGTCGCAGGAGTTGCAAAGTCCAGGCCTCAAAGGGCCTCGAGGCTTCCACGGACACCCTCTTGCATCCCCCCCCCCCCCCATGTAAAGAAGCCTGGGCTCTACTACCGAATGGCAAAAGACCACATGTGGAGGGAGGCCCGGTCATAGCCAGTGCCAAGGTCCTGGTCGAAATGCCAGGGGGCTGCAGCTGCGTGAGGGATCCAGAGAGGAGACCCCAGAAACATCGGTCAGCCAAGCCCAGCCCAAATTCCTAACCCAGAGACTCATGGAGGCGTAATGAATTACTCTTGAAGGCCGTGGACTTTTGGGCCAGCCCATTACACAGTAATAGATGATGGATACAACTGTTACCATGACTCAGCCCCGCAGAAGCAGTGATTCAGTAGCGGGGAAAGAACATGTTCTGTATTTGAACTTGGTATCCACGTGGAGCACACCTGACACGAGGCCTCGAATGCCTCATGGAGCCTTTCCCCCTCGGGTTCTTGGGGTTTCACGAGAAAGTTTCCGGCACGTCGTGCCGTACCACAGGAGGCCAGCTCTGTTTCCAGCCACGCAGCCACTCTTCTCAGCAATGGGGACAGACCCCCAGGCACAGCACGAGAGTCAGCAGAACCAACAAGGAGGATTCAGCCACCCAAGTGGGGGACCCTGACCCCAGCAAAGGAAGTACAGACACAGCAGCTCAGTTACAGAGGGCGGAGGGCCAGAGGGCTGGCCCGAGGTACACGGGTGCCCAGGACGCCTTTCAAAAGGACTCTGTGGACGTTTACCAATATTTAGAGAGAGGAAAGGCTGAGCGCTCCGCCGGGGAGCAGAGAATGACGACTACTAGCTCTATTGTCCGCACCTGCCACTCAGTGCCGGCTCCAAACTCACGTATCCCACCCGGAAACCAGACCCGCTTTCCTCAGAAGGCACTTCGGCCACTTCTGCTGGTTACTTGCCCCCAAGCTTTACCCTGATATTCCTCCTGCCACGCTGCTGACGCATACTGTTCCTAGCAGAAATTCTGAGAAATCGTTTCCTCTACCTCGCGATGACCTAGAACCTTTCACAGATCGGCACCTGGGCCTCCCAGGTGGCCAGGCCTCTCAAATCAGCCCCGAGGACGGTGGCTCTCAAAGTGTGGTCTCTGGATTAGAGGCATCGGCAACGCTTGGGAACTTGTTCGAAACGCAAATTCTCGGCCCCGCCCCAGACGCGCTGAATCAGAAACTCTGGGGTGGGGCCCAGCACTCTAGGGTAACGAGCTTTCCAGGTGATTCGAGGGATGACAAAAATAGGAGGCTCTTAACCTCGGCCGGCCACGGGAGCTTTCAAAATTACTGATGCCTGGGTCCCACGGGAGAGAGTGTGATTGAATTGGTAAGGGGTGCAGCCAGGACAAGAGGATGTTTAAAAGCTCCCCAGATGATTCTAACGTAGAGCCAACGTGGGGGACCATGTCCGTAGCAAGAGGCAAAGGGTTTCACAGAAACCAACTGGCGGACTAGTCACTGATCAGGATTTTGCTACAAAGGTGGCCTGGAGTTTAAATGACTCCAAAAGCCGAGGCTTTTCGTTTATACAAGGTTCACTTCAGGCCCCTTTCCACAGAAGCATCTGATCATTGTGATAGCTTTGCTGGCGTGGACCGCATGGGTGGGTCTGTAGCTTGAAAGGAAACCCACTCATGCTCCAGCAGTTAAATAGAAGGCTAGAAACCAGGCTGAGAAAAAGTGCCCGTAAGCACCGTGGCAGTCTGTGAAAAGACAAAAGCGTTTGCCAAGACGTGTGATACGAAACAAGGAAGAACATGAGCGTAAAACACATTACATTTCAAGCCAGCAAGAAGCACACACAAAAACCTCTCATCAATAGTAGCACGACACAGTGAGACAGGGACACCTCCGTGACAACAAAGATTCCGGAGAAGGACACATGCCTTCGGGGCTTGGGATCACCAGGTGACTTTGTTCTGAAAGCAAATGCTTCGTGCAGCTTTCATTTATGACTGAAACCCATCTATTTCATGCCATTTTTGCTATTTTGCAGCAAGTCCGCATTTTCTAAGAACCTGATCTTGCCACCCATGGTTTGGTGGTTAACGATGGTCTTCTTCAAGACGACGACCTCTGTCTACTTCGATTATAGGTCCAAGCCAAGTCTAAGATCTCATAAAAAGAGCCTCAAAGTAGGACACAGGTGTCCCAGCAGAAGAAAGGGCACAAGAACAATGCAGGAGCCAGAAGAGGCTCCCGGCTGGCCCCCCATCTAGTCCCTTAGCCACATAGGTCAAAGGTCGAGGCTGTAGACGAAGAGGAATTAGATCCGGACATCACTTTTTAATGTGCTTCTCAGTTTTTACTGTGCAAACAAAACATCAGTGGACTTTATTAAAAGACAGACTCTCTGATGCATGAAGTTCCCAGGGGATGCTGCTGTTGCTGGACCACGGACCACACTCTGAGAAGCTGGTTTTGGATAATCTGGGGGGCATGTGCAAAGTGTGGGGCCGGAGAGGGAGGAAAGGGGGCACCACTGTGGTCCCAGCCCAGGAGATGCAGGTTTCTAAGAACGTGTCTCACACCTACCTAGCACAGTGGTCCTGGCAGGAACCGATTTACGCGGAGGGTTGAAGAGAACCTATTCTATGGAAAGGGGAATTCAGGCCGACGAGCCTGATCCAGTGGGTCAGTGGAAACACAATGTCAGTTCTGCGTGTGGCCAGGTCTCTCTTTGGGTTTGTATCACAGCCCAGCACCATGGACTCAGCTCGGAGTCTACGGAAGGATGAGGAAGTCAAACCATAAAATAGGAGAGCACGGTTGTTCCAAACAATTGTAGAATATACTGGAGGGCAAAGCCTCGGTGCTGGGTACCGCACCCACAGAGGCTAAGACAGAACTTCTGTGTGGACTGAAACCCGACTTTGGTAGCTCAGAGCACCCAGGGAGGCACCAGGACGAAACGGGAGGGGATGACAGGAGATAGGCATCTCGGAGAGTTGACAGTCAGAGCCCATTTCTTCCATCTTAGTCACACTCACTTACTATGACATCATCATTGCAGACAACATTATCTCTTGAGAACAGTCCCTCTAAGGAATCCACGGGAGCCGAGGCCGGTTAGACAGGCAGAAGTACGTTAATGTACTGGAATGAGTTCACGTCTGGCCCTGAGAGATTTCGTCTTTGAAATGGCAGGGTGGCTACATCTTTCCTGGATTCCAATACTTACTGAGGGCCCCCATACCAGGCATTACACTAGGCGCCAAAGAAAAGGGAACAAGGGGACAGACACGTAAGAGGAACAGTAATGATGCAGGTGAGAACAGCTGTGTGGGTAGGGGGGGGCCTATCTAGGGGTCGCAGAGAGGAGCGTGCATCCAGGAGCAGAAGGAACCATAAATTCTGTCTGCAGCTCTAAGGAAAAGCTCAAAGAGATGGTGATTTCTGAGCTCTTGAAGGACTTCGAAGGCAGGGGAGGAGGCCATGCAGAGACAGGGAAAGGGTGTTGCAGGCAAACAGCATGAATGCAGAGTGATGAATGCACGAGGCCCACGTTAAGAAAGGTGGGTCATTTATTTGAGTGGGCAAGGCTGCGTGTAGCCGGGTCACGGGGGGGGGGGGGGGGGGGGTGGAGGGAAGTGGTGAGAGATGAAGCCAGTAAGGGAGGCTGTAACTGTTTCAGCCACAGCAGTTCAAAAGAAGGGTTCTAACAGCTCACAAGGAAAATTGACTCGCTCACCAGATCTATCCGTGTACTAGCAAGCAGCCATAATTTTGATATTCCTTTTTTTTTTAAATGTTCATTTTGAGAGAGAGTGAGGGTGCAAGCAGGGGAGGGGCAGAGAGAGAATGAATCCCAAGCAGGCTCCGTGCTGTGAGCACAGAGCCCAAGGAGGGGCTCCATCTCGAGAACCGTGAGATCATGACCTGAGCCAAAAGCAAGAGTTGGCTGCTTAACCGACGGAGCCACCCAGACGCCCCATAATTTTGGTATCTTCACCCAAATCCCTTCCTTAAGAAGATAGGAGAAAATTTCACATTCAAAAAACAGATGCCAGCGCTTAAAAAGAAACGTCAGCACTATAAAAATGTCATTCAACTAACATCTGAACATCTCTACTCCGCTTGGGGTGGTGGAAACACAGAAATGAAGAAATGTGATCTTTACTGTGAACGTCAGGTTCCGTTCCTGGGTCTGCCACTAGCCAGCTGACTTGGGGGGTGGTGGGGGGGGGCGGGAACACTGAACTGTTCTGGGTGGGTTTTCTCATCTCTGAAACGAGCAGGTTGGATCTCCGAGGTTCAACACCTAGCTCTCACCATGCATGTGTCTGAGAGACAAGATCAGATCTCGCAAGGAGCTCAAAATCAAGGAAAGGAGCAATCGTCAGATATGACCCTCAGGCATCCAGCTTACCGAGACTGATGGGAAATCCCCAGGAATTCTTGACATCCCCCCACATCCGCCCCAGCAGCAATGCAGGAAATCTAGTCCACTATCTTCAGCAGACTCAATGGAACCATTTCCTTAATGAAACCCCCCTGCAGTCCCAGATGCTAAGCCAGAGGCTTTCCTTTCAATCCCTCCCTCAATTACCCCATTCCTCCCGTTTCCTTCCCCTCCCTCAATCTGGTATAAAATCCAGTAATCTCATCAGCAGCATGCAATTTCCAAGGCACCCAAGTGTGTGAGGAATCAACAGTGATCCTGGAAAGCATGTGGCAGATCTTGTCATTCCTTACAAGCCTCACTAGTATCCTAAGACCAGTGGGATGGAATGGACTATCCTGTTCTATTAATTATTTAAAGCAATGCAACAGATGCTTTTAATGCTTTCAACCATTGCTGATAACAAATTCCTAATAACGTATGTGTTGCTTCACAGGTCCTTCCTCTCCTGTCCACAATGACAAGACTCTGCAAGGTGATGTTTACTTGATATCCCATCAACTCCGGACCACGCAACTGAACCTAACGCCAATGAGCTTTGCGTTTAACACCCAAGTGCGAAGAGTTTCTTTCGCTTTCTCTCCACTCTTATGCCCGCTCACATACACATCTCAGTTTAAAGCACCACAGAAGCTACTTACTTTGTTATTTGTTCCTGCTTTGCAGAACTTCCTAAGCCCGAGTAAACATCAGAGACAACCAGGCAATATGTTGGATAACCTTTCTCAAGGACGTTGCTTTTTTTATTTTTTTTTTTGTCACCATAAAACCAATTGTTTGCAACATATTTTCAACTGCCCTATTACATGCATTCAAAGTAGATGTAGAATGACTCAACGGTCTTTGGTAAGGAGAACAAAGTGATTATTTAGTTTGTTCTAAAAAAAAAATTACACAAAATAGGTCCAATTTTTACATAGAGGTTTGGTATCCCTGTTGAAATCTGAAATTTTTAGAAAAAAGTTATCTTTGAATCAAGTCAGTGAGAATGTTTTAAAAACCAAGAGATTCTTCCGAGTTTAAAATGACCGACCTCCTTAAAAGAGGTAATGTAACCAGAATTAGAAAATAGAGTTTGCTTCAGAGTTACACATTCTGCTTTTAAAAAGCAAAATAAGCCCATGACTATGACTGGTTCAGACAGCCTCTAACAGGTTAGCTCTTGCAACCCATTAAAGGCCAAGTTAACCAGCTGGTAGATGAAAAAGCAAATGCAGGGTGATTACTGATAGCAGGTGAAAGCCAGCTCATCATTATAGCTGCGGCTCTGACATCACAGGACTTATCATCCATTCTATATGCAAATATAAAAGGGAGAGAGAAAAAGACACCACTGTTCAGTCTATTTCTTGGCATCATTCACTGAGTCTTGAAGAATCCGAAAGGGGCCTTGAAATAGGCATCTATTCTAACTTCTGACTTTCAAATATGAAAACAACCCACTTAGTGATTCCTAGAAAAGAAACTGGCTAGCCTGTCCTAGAACTTCCAACAGGGAAAGAAAAAAACCTCAAAATAACAATAAATAAATAAGGTAAAAATATGAACGAAACTAGAGCAGGTGACCACCTACATTTCATCTGCAACACAATCCACCAAGTGGAAAACTCCCTTCGTGGACTGCCCAAGGTGATAATTGACATTTCAAATATGCAATATGGAAAACACTACCAAAAAAGCGTGGTTTCCTAAACCTGTGAGAAAACAACAAAAACTGTTGTGTCAAATTAGCTTCATTATGAGAGGTTCATGGCATTCTATTTGGAAATGAGTATTCTACTCATGCACAATTTTAACTTTGTATTACTAATGCAGATTTCCCTCACAAGATTCATTAAGGGATGCATTTACAATTCGAGCAAATTGTGAATATCAGTCGCTCAAAATCTCAAGAAAAATGGGGGCAGATAAAAAAGGGTTTGTGTCCTTAATCATGGACATTGTGCCTTAAAAGTAAGAAAATGAGACTTTGAGCCAGAGTAAGGGAGGTACTCTTTGTAGAGGGAAAGACTGCAACATAGAGGACTTGAAAATACTTGAATTACTGTTACCCTTTTCTTTCTCAGGACATTTGGAAGAAGGTAAATGTAATCTTTAGGGGGAAATGCATTATCTTTTTGTCTGACTGCGCCTCTGGTTATTTTATACCTCGGCGCACGCACACATACTCACACACACGCACAAAATATTACTAACTCACAAATACTCAAGGGCTATACGGCACCTGAAGATGAACAGACTCCTGGTAAACCCCGGGGGATGGGGGGGGGAGCAGAAACTTGGCCTCTTTCTGGACACCACTCCCCAGAGAAGCAGCCCCTCTCCGGAAAACTTGAAAACTCCTGATGCAATTTACAAAGCAGGCAGCTGATTGTTTTACTGTGAGCCCACTGGGTTAACCAGTCGAGAAGCTTGTGGTTTACAAAGCCATGCTTCGACAATTACTCGCCCCAACCACTGAAACAACAGTCCTTAAACCAGCAGGTAGAGGAGTTCTCACATGGCTAATGTTTTGTCTCGCTTTCTTGCTATAACGCATAGACATTTTTTTAAATAACAAAAGACTTCCAAGATGTCTGCCTCGTTTAAGTAAAATAAAATCTGAACTCTCCAGAGACTCTTACCCAGGTTTCTGAAAATCTACCAATCTAACTTGCTCCTAATCACGAACAGAACTATGTACTTCACTGGTCAACCACGGTTTTGAAACAGAAGTAAAGATGTGCCATGTGTGATGCAGAAAAGCCAATGAAACATAAACTTCTCCCTCCATTTTTTGGATTCGCAGGGATTTACCCAGATTTACCTTTCTGTAACAGGTGAATGGACTTCAGACGTTAAGTGCTCTGAACAACTATACTTCAATATAAGTGACTTTTCAAAACAAAAAACAATACTTTTGAAATAGAAAAGCAGTATTTCATTTAACACAGTTATGTTAGCGACTTTCCCAACTTATAGCGAGTTCTCAGACATCAGGACTTCGCCTTGACTCTCAGTCTAATACTTTCGCCAACCTAATTGGAACTGTTACTGGTTATTTAGAAACCGACGATCTCATTAGTCCTTCCCACCGAGAGAGAATATTAAGTTACTGCCTTTTGGGTTTAACAAGCATTTAAAAAAAAAGGATGCTCAACCCTACCTTTTCCTTCCCTGGAATCACTGCAATACCTTTTTTGATGTTACTGTATTTTATTTCATAGTTTACCTTTTCTCTAGGATGCTGAAAAGAAAAAGAGCCCGTGGCTCTCTGCCCCCATCCCCCACCCCCCACGCCGGAGGGTCTGAACCAGTGGCTCGGCCTCTCCGCCCCTCTGGGCAGCAAAGGCGAGTCCAGGCCCCTACGGCCGCTCGGGCTTTGACGCCTTGGTGGGGGGCGACCTCCACACTCACAGCGGCATGACCTCGTGGGTCCCAACGGGTCGGCCGCGGGCATCCTTAACTCCCGGCAAAGGGGCGGACCTCGCCAATGCCTCCAACCGCACCTTTTGGTCCAAATCGTCCTCCCTCTCTTCTCTCGGGATTTAAAGGCTAGGCTCGCAATTCCGAAACGTAACGGGATTCGGGTTCTCGACGGCCCTGGTCGGTCAGGTTCACTCAGGTCGGCGACCTGGGGCTGCGCCCGCGGCGGAGGCCCCACCCGGTGGCTGCGCGCCGCGCGCTCGGGGCCCGGCGATAGGAGTGGAAGCCGGGAGGAGTGGAAGCTGGTGGAACGTTCCCGGGGCCGTTCGCGCCCGGGGACCCGAAGTGGGCCCAAGGGCACCAGCTTTTGCCGTCTCCCGGGATCTGTCCGCTCGCGGCTGGCACGCGACCCCCTCCGAGCGGGCTCTCCTCCTCCCCTCCGGAGGTGCGACGCAGTAGCCCGTGCCCAACATCGCCAACGCCCGGGCCTCAGCCCAGCCCCCGGGCAGACTCGCGGGCGTTCCGGGAGCCGCTGCTCCGGGCTCCGATGGGCCCTGCCGACCCCCCGCCGGGCCGCCTGGGAGCAGGCTTTTGGGGGGGGGTGGGGGGTCAGGCAGGTCCGAGCGCGCGGCGCTCCCCGAGCCCGGAGCCTGGGCGGGGAGACCCGACCCGGGAGCCGGGCGGAGAGGATCGGCGACTGCAGCGGCCGCAAAGGGGCGCGGACCCCTGCGCGGTGCCAGCGGCCCCCCGCCAGCCGCTCTCCTCTCCCAGGCGCCCGTCCCGCCTGCCCGGCGGAAGGGAAGGGCGCCGCGGCCCCCAGGCGTGCCCGCCGCCACCGGCGTCCCAGGTTCCCCGGCGGGGCTCGCTCCCCCGGGCTGCAGCCTCACCTCCCCGCGGGCACCCGGCCCCGGCCCCCAGGGTGCGCCCGCCTGCCGCCCCACCCCAGCCCCGCGCGGGCCTCCGGCCGCGGCCCCGCCTCACCTGTAAGCAGCAGACCGCCGAGCAGCGCGCACAGCAGGACCCCGGCGTCCCGGCAGCTGCCCATGGTGAGCGCGACGCGGCCTGCTCGCCCGGTCCCCGCGCGGCTCGCGGGCCACGGACCCAGCCGCGCGGATCTGTCGTGTCGCACTCCGGTCCTCCGCCCCGAGAGCCCCTGTCCGGCTCCGGCCGGGGAGACCACCACGTCCGCGGGTAATCCTCGCAGCTCGGCGTCCCCTGGCCGCTGCGCTCCAGTCCCGGAGCCCGCTCCGAGCCGCCGCCGCCGCCGCCGCCGCCGCCGCCGCCGCCGGGGAGTGTCCGTCCCGAGCGCTCCGAGCCTTCTGCGGACCTCGATTAGAAGGAGCCGAGGGCGGGGGCGATTTATAAACTTTCCCCAGCCCACTTCCTACCCCGGCACCTCCTTCCAGTGACGTCAAGGGGTCCCCCACCCCTCATCCGCCTCCCCACCTACCCTCTTCCTCCGGGACCTGATTCCCTGCGGCTCCCGAGGGGGGCGGGGGCCGCCGGGGGGCGGGCAGCCGGGGGCCGAGCGCGCGTCGGGACGGCGTGCGAGTGCTCGCGGGGAGGCGGCCGCGGCAGGTTCAGGGTCCTTGCTCCCGTCCCCCCGGCCCCGGTCCCCTCCTCCTTCCCTTAGCGCTCAGGAAATCCTTGCAGCCTCCCTCCCTCCTCTCGGCTTACTCAGCCCTGGGGGCCGCCCGGAGCTGGGAAGGGGGACGGGGCTGGAGCTCCGCCGGCCGGCCCCGGGGGCGGAAAGTCCGATCCGTGGGAAGCTGGCCGCGCCTCCGCGACGGTGTCCTTGGCACGGATCTTCCTTGTTCTTCCCGCCCTCTCTAGCCGCCCCAGGCCCCCCTGCATGTCCCCAGGCGTCTAGGAAGGCGCCGGAGACCCTCGGGCCCGAGGGACTGGACCGGGAGCATCCGAGGGGACCGGACGCTGGCCCGGCATCTTCGGGAAGACGGAGAGCCCTCTCCGATCCCTGGGGAGTGCGTCTGTGTCTTTTTCGGCCGCAGGGATGCACCCGCCCAAGTCATTTCCTAAACCCCTCGCTTCCTAGAAGCAAAACAAGGAATAACATCATGGCACCTTTTTAAAAGCTGAGGCGTGAAACTGCTCCTGCAACCCGTGTGGGCCGAGCACTTGGGCTTTATTTCCTAAACGCTCGAGAAAAAAAAAAAAAAAATCTTTCTGATGGCAGCTTGCTCCGCCAGATGAGTGACTGCGGCTTTTGGAGCAAAACCCGACATTAACTCGAGGCACCAGATCATTTGCCATGACACCAATTATGTCCCCATTACCTCCAAGGCCGGCCGAAATCGCCCCACACTCTACGGAACGGCCGGGTCTTGTCTTTGTAGATGCCGCTGGTTGGTTCTGGTTGGTTCTATCGGAACCTGCCAGAGAGCCGGTCTTGGTAAAAGGGACTGTGGTGGCTCCTAAACGGGGACCAGCGACTCCTTCAGTAGGACTGGACTACCTCCCCTCCTGGGAAGGTTGGGCAAGCCGAGGTTGCCACACCTATGGGCGGCCGAGCGAGGACAGGTCCCCGGACACCCGCCGCCCTGGGTGCAGAAATCGCTCAAAGCCGCACCTGGCGAGCCGCAGTCCCTGGTGGTTCGGAAGAAAGAAAGACGGCGTGGAGTCACAGCTCGGTGCCAGCCTCACCAGCCCCTTCTGTGTTTCCAATGTTCCTCACCGCTCTCCCCGGCTCCTTTTTTTTTTTCTTTTTTTTCCCCTCTGACTCGCCCAAGCCCGACTCCTGGAAAACCACGGATTATTCATTGCGTGAGCAGTTAATAAATACGGATTGCTGGAAGTTGACCCCTGATCCTTCTGCAACAAGTCTCCCAGCCCTGGTCCCAGTCCTGGACACACTGGGAGAGCCAAGGTGTCCCTCTGCCCCACTTCAGATCTGCTGGTCACTCCCAGGCCCCCTCCCGAGGAGAAGCATTCAGCCTTGACCCCCTTCTGCAGCACCTCCCAGAGCGCAGGCATGGTGCTGAGGCGAAAAACATCCAGATGGGAAGATGTCATCTCTGCCTTCTAAGGAGCTTAGAACTCGGAGAGGAGGTTGATAGATAAAGAGGCCATGACAATACAGTGCAGGGATCACCCTGTGCGGGGATCCTCCACGGGGGCACAGAGAAGCGGTGGTCTGTCCTGAGAGTTCAGGACAGCTTCTCCCGGACAGACACTGAGCTGACTCTGGAGCAGAGTAGTCCGTAGTACAACCTGGGAACCTTTCGTTCAGCTTTAAAAATGCCATTTGGTTCTTTACACACCCAGAGAGACAGCACTCTACACGCCTGCAGCCAGAAATAAGTTTGTATCAAGTTTATTTGTGAAGCCAGAACAGGTGTTGGTTGGACGGCCGAAACTACCTTCGTCATCTTAAGACACGTTGCATAATTATTTAAAGTTAAGGGAGTCCTGGTCAACTCAATCTACCTTCATGTGGACCAAAATCATTCTGCCTGAAAAGTGGTCCTCCACAAATGCCTCAACTGTTCTTTGGGAAAGTTGCAGGCTTTTAATTATAGTCGGCAATTTTTCTCCCCCCTGCTTCTTTATTTTGGTAGCTGGGCTAGCCTCCTCACAAAGAATTCAAGACACGACAAGGGTTTGTTCATGATTTCATTTCAGCTCACATTTTAACATTTAGACAAAAGCAAAAATGATGGGGAATAAAGGTATGGCTCTCAGCTCCCCCTCCCTCCAAAGAGATAATGCCTTTGAAGGAGGATGGGTTACCGGCACTCTTCTAACTAAACCAGTAACGAAAGCGGTTTTCTAGATAATCGGGATGGAGAAGATCAATTTCAACATGCCTGGTGGGTATAAAAAGCTATTGAAGTGGGCGATCTGCTTGCTTCCTGCTCACACACAAAAGAACATTTCACCTCCTGCAAAACCAGACACTCTCTCTTGTTATCAGCTACAAACATTCTCTTGAGGATTCTTTCCAGTCCCTATTCAGAGGCTCAGTGTTGGTAAAACCAACAGCTTTAATATTCAAGACTGCATAAGAGTGTGGTGGCACCAGTGTGAGTGGCAGGACGGTAGCCAAGGCCTCATCTTCTCGTAGGGGACCAAGTGTGGAGCTGCTCAGCTTATCGGCACTGGGGCTCCATCAGGAATTTCATCCTTACCTGTGCTAGGTAGCTTCAGAGCAAAGAGAAATGATATTCCTTGGCTGCACACTGCACAGCAGCAACGGGTATGGTTGGCTACAAGGACCAAATGATCTTATAAAATCCTCTGTGTTATATGAACCCCCCCCCGGCCCCGCCCCACCTCACAGGGCATATTCACTCCAGTTTGCTGGGTCTAAGAAGCACATACTCACACACCGCACGTAGCAAGCTCCTTGGCTAAGCACACCAGGCAGGCACATTTAGGGTTTGATTTGACAGATGCTTCTAAGTTCTGACGGAGTTCCCCGGGGGACACTGGCCGAGGCCAACATCCTGGCTCCTCTCCTTTCCACTACCCTTGCTTCACTCTCTTCCTGATCACCTGCTCCTCACGTAGGTTGATGCTGCTGCTGTTTTTCTCCTTTTGATTTACTCAGGGTTTCCGCTTCTTTTTGAGGCTGGTTAACAGTTCAGAGAAGGGATGCAGAGGGAGATTAACTTTGGGGTGGAGGTGAGGGAGACGGAGGGGCCAAAGAGAACTCCAGGGCTTCCAGGAGGACTTGGCAGTGGCTGAGCCTTGCCAGGATGGGACATTGGGAGGGTGCTGGGGGGAGGAGGATGGAAAGAGGGAGAGCAAGAGGGGAGGGTAACCGAGAGGAGTGGGGAGGAGAAAGAAGGGGACGAGGAGGGGAAGGAGAGAGAGAGGGAGGGGAGGGGGAGGAGAGAGGAAGGCGAGGGGCAGGGGTAAAGGAGAGGAGGGGAAGGAGGGAAGAGGGGAGGAGGAAGGTTAAAGGAGAGAAGGGGGAAAGGAGAAGGAGGCTAGGGGGAGAAAAGAGGAAGGAAGGAGGAAGGGGAGGGGTGGGGATAAAGGAGAGAAGAGGGGAGGGGAAAGAAAGGGAGGGGGGGAAGAGGCAGAGGAAGGAGGGGAGGGGTGGAGAGGACTTGACTTTAGCCAGGCTGAGGTGAGTGGGCAATTGAAAGCAACGTACTTCATTTCCTCCTGAGCCAAGGCAGGGTTTGAAGTGACAGTCTGGCTCGGGGCCAGACCTTTGAAGGAAGTGGAATTCGTCATCAGATTGCTGTGCCCTAACACTGAACAAAAATCTCTTCTATCTAAACGTAATGCCTGAGGTTCATCTAGTGGCTGGGCTACGGCTAGGGAGTTTACTGAAAGCCACGAATCTAACGTCCACTTGTGGGCGCGTAGGGGTGATGGGCAGAGTTACAGGTCTTCAAGCCTTCCATTTTGCAAAAGTTCTCCTAACCCCAGGCACAGCCTCGGGGCAGGTCTGCTGGCGTCGCCAGTGGAAGACCATCCCTTTCCTTCCTGCGTCTCTTCCAGGCCTCCTCCCAGCCATACTTCAGTCTCAGCTGCAGCCCAGGACGCCGGGCCACCCTGCCCCAGCCCACGGGCCCATGTGAACCAGTCGGCTGGAATGCAGAAACCCTGCACTTTCCTAAGTCATCATCAGAGGCAAAATCTGGCAAATCGGCCGTTTGTGAGACAGTGAGATCCCCCCCCATCTCACCTAACCCTACTGCGGAGGGAAGAATTGAGTGTCGTCAGTGGCTTCAGGCTCTTTCTGTTGACGGAAAGAATGGTCCCTAAAATCGAGTTCTAGCTAAATTGAGAACACAGCTTCCAATTAGTACCTGAAAGACACATCAGGAACGGCCTTCGGTAATTTTCAGATTGCTAGATAACTTTGTGTCTAGACTTCTATATGAAAAATTTCCTCGCTCTCACAGTTTCTGTATTTTGGAGTACAACTCTGTCAACAGAAGAGAAGAAAAACGTTAGTGTCAACATATGACAAACAAATCTTGGGTTTTGGACTTAAAGCTCGTCAGTGTCCAAAGCCCCAAGAACCGTGAGATCCGTGACCTGAGCCGCAATCAAGGGCAGGATGCTTAAACGACCCAGCCACCCGGGTACCTTTCTTAAATGTTTCTTGATAAATGTTTCTCAATAAAACACCTTTTTCTTTCTTTGTCTGAAATTGAAAACCCAAACTCTCGGCCCAAAGTAAGTTTTAGGATCTGAGCCTAGGAAAAAAGTGAAGCTAGAGGGAAAAGAGGGACAGTGAAATATTGCCGGGACCTGAGGCTAGGTTTCATGGCTAGCCGTGAGGACCTGTGTCCTTCGCATGAATTTTCAGCAAATCCAAAGTTTGCTGATGAAGAGGTATGAATGAGTGGAAAGCAATCACGGGGGAGACAACTCACAGTTTTAAAAATCCACTTAATTTGAAAGGTAGTGCGGTGTTAAGAAGTAACAGATAAGTAGAAACAAGGTCGAAAGTGAAAAAAGAAGAAAGAAAATAGGAACATTGCTTTAAAAGGAAAATACCGTCAAATGACAGAGAGGAGATGCACACGCTTTGACAAAATCCCTTTTCCTCCTGATATTTATTAAAAATTGTGGATAGTGATATTATTGAAAAGACATTTAACACTATGTTTTTAAAGAAAAGGATCTGTTGGCAAGCATCCGAGACAATTTTAGAAACAGGAAGACAATATTGCAAGACAATTGGCCATTTGTTCTAGAATGTATGGGAAAAAAAAGAGGTTCCAATGGAGAAAGGAACCCCACAAGACTGACTGCTGGAGAGAAAACATAAAATTGTAATTTTACAATAAACTTAAAATACTAAGGTACAAACGGACAGGTGATTTACTCCAGCTGTCTGATCTGATGGTGAGGAAATAGGCAGAGAGGTGATGGGCTCGGACAGTCCCCTGACACTCACCTCACCCTTCTGGTCTCGTAAAACCAAGCCTGTCAGACAGAAGGAGAGAAGACCCATGGCTTCATCCACCGGGTCAGTGTGAGATGATCTGACAACCCAGTGAAAGGAAGAATGATTCTGCCTGCAAGTTCATATGTCAGTCAGATGAAGGTCACCCTAACTCAGACAGCAACATAAAACTAAGCGAGAGCAAAGAGCTCCTACTCGTATGGGGGGGTATGTTGCGTGCGGCTTCCCGGGGCCACCTGCCCGGGGTTCCCTGCCCCTTGCTGGAGATATGACCTTGAGCAAAGCACTTAACGTCTTTGGGCCCCGGCCTTACTCTGCATAGCAGGGATGACATAATATGGCTGTTGGGAAGGTTAAAAGAGGAATCCAGAAAAGAATTGAGAATAGTGCCCGGATTGAAATAAATACCGAGTAGATGTTAGCTGTCATTACCTTAGTAATGTTTGTTTGGCATGCCTCTTTGCAAGTTCCTTCCCTAATCCTCCCACACCTGTCTCCATGGAGGTTGACTGTACTTTTGGCCTCAAATTCCAGGTCTCCCTTGGGCCTGGGCCTTGAATGGCCCAACCCATTGTTTAGACTTACTAGCTTTGTCCTTAAAGGTAGTCTCTCTTCTCCTTACTCCAAGACGGTATTGGAGAGCCTGCTTCCTGTCCAACTTCAAGTGTCCCTTGATGCTTAGAGCCTCCAGTAGCTGGCCTCATCCTCTGGACTGGGAGCCCTTGGCTGGCTGTCTGCGGGGATCTGACCCTAATAACTGTTCCATTTCATGGCCATCCCTGCAGGGATCAGGTCACACTGTTTCCCTGCCTCCTTTCCTTTCCATCCTGTCCTGGTCTGGCTGCCCATCCTTTCTCCACGGGCCTCTGCTACTGAAGTCCCAGCATAAAATCCTAAGCTTTCTGTAAGAAAACCCACCAGCTCCTTTAATAAGCAAAAACCTTCACCCACCACAGTCGACCGTGAAGGGAGAATCTCATCTGGGAGAAACTCCCACCCCCACCCCCATTCTCCTCTCGTCCTGAGATCTTCTTTCCTTGGGTTTTCTACAAATCGCCACCACCACCATGGAGCTGGTCCTCGAGGGCCCAGTGCTGCCCTGTAGCACTCCACGAGTGGGGAAGCAAGCTTCCTTTAACTTCCTTCAGCAGAGCGGAAACTGACCGGAATCATTATGAGGACCCTCGGGAAGGCTCAGGCAGGCCAGCGGTGGATATGGCCTGCCCCTCCAGAACCCATGGGGTACTCTCCTCCTGCCCCCCGTTCAATCACCCCACGTGATCCGACTGAGCTCTGGGACCAGAGGGAATCCACAGGTAAAAGGCTTCAGTAAAAAATCAAGATAGGGCAGAAGGTGACGGGCTGCTGACCTGCCTGGACCTCCGTGGCCACAATCCCTCTTGCTGAGCTGGGCAGGCTGCAACTTGCTTTTGCTTTTGTTTATTTGGTTCTCTGTGCTTAAAATGTTCTCCCACTTTAAAAATGGTAGTATAGGAGGAAAGAGTTGGAATCCTGTGACTTCAGTGTCTAGAAGGAGCAGCGATTATAAACAACCACTTAAAGTATGATTTGAGTTTAGAAAAGCCCCAATGACTCATCTCTTATAAACGAAGAAAACGAAGTCCCAAAATATTAAGCGATTTTATATTTTATATTTGGCGTGACTAAAGCCACGTCACCAAGTTAGTGGCACATCAGTAGGAGACACCGGGTTTTCCTCTACAGCCATGGTGTGCAGCTTTGCAGATAAGGAGTCACTTAAAAAAGAAGGTTTTGTATTTTGTCCTGTATGGTATTTGTCAACATTAATAGTGTTAGGCAATTCAAGGAGCCTGACCACACCTAAAAGTCAGAAAGTGTACAACAGGCCCCTAGGAGCACCATTCGCTGCGTAGGAGAACCCTCTAGGACCATGCAGGAAATTTCCAGACTGCCGGTCTGGTCCCTTGACACCAAAAGGAAGACCAACTCTGGGGCGCCCGGGGGGCTCATTCGGTTGAGCGTCGGCTCTTGACTTGGGCTCGGGTCATGATCTCATGGTTCATGAGTTCGCACACCACATCCGGCCCTGTGCTGGCGATGTGGAGCCTGCTTGGAATTCTCTCTCTCTCTCTCTCTCTCTCTCTCTCTCTGCCCCTCCCCCACTTGCCCATGCACTCTTTCTCTCTCTCAAAAATAAATTTAAAAACTTCAAAAAAAAAAAAGGGAAGACCGCCTCTGACCGCAAAGGAGGACACGAAGATCTCAGTCTTAGGAGGAAGGTATAGTAGGGAGGCAGGGGACCCACCCCGCCAAGAGCAAAGGCACACACCCCAGCCTGGAGTTGGAGTCCCTGAGGACTGCTGATGTGCGGCCCCCTACCTCCACAGGTGCTTGGCTTAACTGCGACTCGACCTCAGGGAGTGCTGGACGACAGGGTTTCGGTGCGATCCCCGAGACGAGACGTGTAACCCTCAGGTCCTCTAGTGTGTCCAAAGGACTTGGCATTATTTCCTCATGCTGGGACCTTCCACCTGCGTGTGACACGCCCTGACAATCCCCATCTGCCTGTTAAGCTCTCACCCCCTAGACAGTTCGTGGCCCAAGTGTCATCTGTACTCTGAAGACTTTCCCGAGCACCCCAGTCAGCTGGGCCCCGCTCCCCCCCTAGAACGCCCAGCTCTGAGCTTTTATCTTTCACCTTCTTGTTTAGAGACCATAGGGAAACGACAAGGGGATGGTTTTAGGATTTAAATGCTTGTTTAAAAAGCAAATATAGGGGTTCCTGGCTGGCTCAGATGGAGGAGCAGGTGACTCTTGATCTCGGGGTGGTGAGCTCGAGCCCCACATTGGGCGTAGAGATTGCTTAAAAATAAAATATTAAAAAAAATAAAAAATATTAAAAAAAAAAAATAGAGGTGCCTGGGTGGCTCAGTCGGTTAAGCGTCCGACTTCGGCTCAGGTCACGATCTCACGGTTGGTAAGCTCGAGCCCCGCGTCGGGCCCTGTGCTGACGGCTCGGAGCCTGGAGCCTGCTTCGGATTCTGCGTCTCCCTCTCTCTGCTCCTCCCTGCTCACACTCTGTCTCTTTCTCTCAAAAAATAAGCATTGAAGGAAATTAAAAATAAATAAATAAAATAAAAATAAATAAATAAAAAGCAAATATAATGGATATACGGTTAGGCATGCTTTGGTTGCAAGAAACAATGTACCTGACTAACGTTAATGAGATGAAGGCAAAATTTATTTATCTCACAGAGCAAGGAGTCTGGGGAAGGCAGTTGGATGTGATAGTCCACAATGCTACAAAGTACCCAAGCAAGCTGCCTCTGTCTTTCTGCCCTGCTATCTCTGATGTTGCTTGATGGTTATAAATTGATTTGTTAAACTATAGTCAAAGCAGGCAGTGGGGCAAAGTGGTCTTCTCCTTGCTAGGCTTTTAGCAATTAAGAAACAATCTCCCATCAGCTACCCAGAAGAATCCCCTTTATGTCTCATTGGCCAGAACTGGGTCATATGTCAACATTTAGACCGATCATTGGCAACGGGGAATAGCGTTCACTTCACTGGCTTTGGCCAATCAAGATTAATTACCACCCTCACCCCTGTCTGCCCAACAAAAACTACTGGTCAGGGGGTGCTTGGGTGGCTCAGTCGCTTAAGCCTTCAGCTCAGGTCACGATCTCAGGGTTGGGGAGTTCGAGCTCTGCGTAGGGCTCTGTCCCTCTCCTAGAACAAAGGATCTCCTTTAGGCTGCCACCAACTAGACCAAGATCAGAGATCTCTTAGTAACCAGGAGGGAGACAAATTATCTTTTGTGTAAGCATCAACCTCAGCTAGAGTAAGTACATGGATAGCTACTGATATATGACACATGAGAGCCGTACAACTGACCTTCCTAACCCCTGTGAATGCCTTTTGACTTTCAAGCCTTCCTCAAATCTAGCCAGACATACATATGTCATCGTATCTCCTGTTTATTTACTTCCATCAAGATTCTTACTTCCTCTATGCTAGCCCATTCATTGCCCCAGAACACACTATGTCGTTCATTCATTTATTCCATAGGCATTCCATGAGCATTCATTGAACGCCTGTCAAGCTCTGGGCATTAGATGAGAGCTATTCTCTAGAAAATGGTAGCGCAAGGGCACCCGGGTGGCTCAGCTGGTTAAGCGTCTGACTCTTGGTTTTGGCTCAGGTCATGACCTCACAGTTTCCGTGAGTTCGAGCCCCACATCTGGATCTGTGCTGGCAGCACAGAGTCTGCTTGGGATTCTCTCTCTCTCTCTTTCTCTCTGCCCCTTCCCTGTTCAAGCTGTCTCTGTCTCTCTCAAAGTAAATAAATAAACTAAAAAAAAAAAAAAAAAAAAAAAAGAAAGAAAATGGTAGAGCAACAACCAAGAGAGACCTGTCTCTGGACGACACAAAGGAAGCCCTGAACCATCTATTTCTTCTAGATTGTTTCATGAGAAAAAATAACATACCTGTTTTTCTTTTATTGAGCCACTGTATTTTTGAATCTCTTAGCCTAGGCCCTAACTACTATAAAAGTCTCTCCAGATTACTTGTCATAGGCTGAATGGCGGTCCCTCAACATTCATATGTTGAAATCCTGACTTCCAGTATCTCAGCATGTGATTATACTGGAAGATAAGGTCTTTAAAGAGGTAACTAAAGTTAAATGAGGTTATTAGGGTAGCCCGAAACAATACAACAGGTGTCCTTAGAAGAAAAAAAAGGATTGGACACAGAAGCAAGACCATGCAAAGACACAAGGAGAGAAGATGGCCAACTACGAGCCAATGAGAGAGGAAGAAACCAACCGAAGGTTTTCCAAGAAAACCTTGATCTTGAACTTCTGACCTCCAGAGCTATGAGAAAATAAATGTCGGTTGTTTAAGCCACCCAGTCTGTGTTACCTTGTTACGGGGGCCCCACTAGACTAATACTACTCTTCCCTGACTCTTTCTTAATTCTTAAAACTACAATTTTATCTTCTAGTTAATAACACACAACATAAATCTTAATTTTCTAATGTTCACACCTTTGTTAAAATTTCACTAAGGGTAGGGAACATACCTTAAACTTTTATAGACCTTCTGTTGTTATTGTAATTTTGAAACTAAAAACTAGACAATCCTTTAGCAGAATTGGTAAGGAAAAAAAAGACAGGACAAATATATATATATATTATATATGTAATATATTTATTTTTATATATTTATATATTGTATTATTTTTTTAAACGTTTTAAATAATTTATTATTATTAAATAAATAATAATAATTTAATATATATATATTAGTAATGACAAGGGGCTCCACAAAGTGGCTAAATATACAGGTACAGTCCGGAGTTTTAAAAAAAATCATAAGAAAATTCTGAACTACAGTATGCAAATCATTTTGAAAGCTTAAGCTTTTAAGTGATTAAGCAATTACTTGCAGGAAAAAAATACAAACTTGGACCGGTTTTGCGTGGCGATGTCTTGGTTAAAATGAGAGGTGAGATTTATAGCAAAGCATGTCCCTCCTTTAATACCTAAAGAGGAAAAAAACCATGAAAACCATCCCCAAAATACGTGGTAACAGCAGACAGGCAAGGACAGAATTACAACTTACTGAAATACACTTCAACTATCAGTAAGGGGGGGAGGCAGGACCTTCTGGAGCATGACAGAGACGCACAGCAAGCCTAGACTTCTAATTCCACCCCTCCACCCAAAACCATACCAGTGATCGCTTCTCGGCCTTTTGGCTAAGATCAAGTGCAAAACCAAACCAGTGAGTAGAGAAACCCTAAGAATTCTTACTGATAACCCCCGTGAATACCCACCGGGGAGGACAAGCTACGCAAACACCTTCACCTTTTCCCCCTTCTGTCTGACAAACAGCGACAATGGAGAAACAAGTGAGCACATCGCAAGAAACAGTCTCAAATCTGAGAACATTCTCCTCATGGGCCTTGGGATTCCTGGTACCGGCATTTTAACAAGAGCTCAGAAGAGAGGAACCGATCTCATAGCCTAACAAATACTATTTAGCACCCCAGAGAAACTCTTCCTTTCCCACTCTCCTCTCATTCCTGTTAAACAAACAAACAAACAAACAAATATGCAAAGCTCACCGTCAAACTATAATTTGGAGGAGAAAAACTGTTTTTAGATAACAGTGGAGAAGGAGCAAAAAAGTCACCCACTTTGTAACAGAGAAAATACAAGGTCTGGACAGAATCGCTCAAGATTAAAAAAAAACAAAACAACAAAACCAGCGTGACCACTATGCAAATTTGCTGCATGAGGGAAGGAAAGAAAAAAAAGCAAGAGGAAGAGAGGCAACAAGCAGGCACAAGACCAGCAAAGAACCAAAATTAGGAGAAAACGTCCCTCAAATAGAAGAAGAAAACTCTTCCTGATCTCTTTACACAAGGGAATAATTCTTTTTTAAGCCCGTGAATCAATAAAACAAGGGCTCACAGATCATACAGGAAGCGTGGAAAAGATAATGCTAGATGTTCACCAAATCTCGGGTCATTTCCTTCTTCCCAGCACACAGGCGTTTCGCATTCCTTTGCCTTTCTTGTAGCCACTACGGGCCATCTGACAAGTTCTGGGTGAGAAGTGTACATTCTAAATAGCAAATGTAAACGACATGTGTCCATTCCAGGCCAACTGCAGAGAATTAGAGGTCAGCAGATATGAATTCTTCATGCTGTCATTTCTCTGGCCACAGCAACTTAGCCTAGGACAAGGCTTCTGAGATGCAGAATATCTAGGGCTCTGAGTTCTCTCAGAAAGGAACCACCCTGGAAAGCTGTCAGCCTTCAGCTAACTTTGCATGAGAAAGAAAGAAACCTGTATGTGATCAACTTAGGAGAAGCTGTGGCCAGTTAGTTACTTAGTTAATTAGTTAGTCAGTAGCGTAACCTAGCCCAGCCTAATATTCTTGAAACAACAGAATGAAATTTAAAAAGAATCTGCCCACACAAGAAAACCAACAACATCATCACATAAATAGGTATATACATTAGGAACGAAAAGAACAGACCGATACCATTGAAAACCTAATTGTTAACATAAAGGAAAGTCTTGAAATAGTGGAAAAAAATACGCAAAAGGACAACCATATGAAAGCAACTAATGAGAACACAGGGAAGTGAAAAGATTAACCGATTCCAACGTAAGACAGTTGATGTCCCTGAAGTAGAAAGTGTTTGAAAGATTAAAAATTAAAGTAATCTTTAAAAATTAAAGAGGGGCATCTGGGTGGCCCAGTCGGTTAAGTGGCCGTCCGCCTTGTGACTTCGGCTTAGGTCACGATCTCACAGTTTATGAGATCAAGCCTCACGTTGGGCTCTGTGCTGACAGTATAGAGTCTGTTTGGGATTCTCTCTCTCCTGCTTTCTCTGCCCCTCCTCCACTCATTCTTTCTCTCTCTCTCTCTCTCTCTCTCTCTCTCAAAAATCAACAAAGAAACTTAAAAAATTAAAATTAAAGAGAATATTTATTCAAATTTTTGCGAGACAAATTCTATAAAATAAAAAAAAATAAAAAAAACTGACTCCACAGACCAAAATAACAAATCCTATTTCAGGAGATTTTAAGATAGCACAATACCAAAGAGATATATTCTAATTAAACTATTGAACGCTAAGGATAAAGGAAGGATTTATCAGGTATTAGGGCAGAAAAGCAAATTACCTACAAAGAGAGAAATTAGACTGGCCACAGGGTTCTCCTCGTGACCTTCAGGGGCGCTGCCTTCAAGGCTCTGAGGAAAGGGATATTGGACCAGGCCAGGATGTCCTGGTGGATATTTCTCAAAAATCGCGGAATTTGGGGAATACAATGCTCTGGCCCTTCATGGAAAAGCTAGATGACTCAACAACAAATTCCAGCCAATTAAACAAATTTATCAAATATAAGAACTCAGGAATGAGGAAGCCATGGTAAAGGATTTAAGATGAACACTAAGTCCATCTGAAGACACAAATATATATACACGTGTAGTAAACAACTCCTGGGTGTATGTTACTTACTAGAATGTACACATTGTAAATTGGGGCAAAGAGCAGGAGGGGAAGAAAATGGGAGGAAATAAAATACTACCGTCCTCTGCTCTCACGGCAGGGAGTAATACTGCCTAAAATTTGAAAAAAAAAAAAAAAAAAAAAAAGAGGTAATTTTTAAAGATTGCAATGGATGTAATAGCTTAATTTTTAAAAAATTTCTTCTTGGGGTGCCTGGGTGGCTCAGTCACTTGAGTGATGTTGATTTCTGTGTAGGTCATGATCCCAGGGTCATGAGATCAAGCCCTGCATCAGGCTTACTGTTGAGAGTGGAGCCTGCTTACGACTCTCTCTTTCCCTCTGCCCCTCTTCTCTGCTCACGCTCCCTCTCTTCTAAAAAAAAAAAAAAAAAAAAAAAATTTTTTAAATTTTCTTCTAGGGGCCATTGGCTGGTTTAGTCAGAGCATATGACTCTTGATTTAGGGTTGTGAGTTCAACCCTAAGTGTGTAGAGATTACTTAAAAATAAAACCTGAAAAAATTTTTTTTCTTCTTAACCTATAGAGAAAACTTAAAGGAATTATCTCTCTCATTTATCTGCAGTTCAGTTTCACTTTAACTTTTTTCTTGGATAAATTCAAATAAAATGAACAGTATTTATAAATATTCCTATCTATCTATCTAAAATAGATTTATAAATATTCGTTCCTCCATCATTCATCCATCTTTCTACCTGCATTTTATTTGTATGAATGCATTAAACATGGTCTGGAATAAAGGTTGATTTAGTTAGTCATTTTTTTTTTCTTAAAGGTGAGGTTTGGAGTAACTTAAAAAAAACTTTCATTTTTACACATAAAAAGATGCTCAACATCACTCATCATCTGGAAAATGCAAATCAAAACTACAATGAGATATTACCTCAAGCCAGCCAGAATGGCTAAAATCAAAAACACAAGAAACAAGTGTTGGCAAGGTCTAGATCTTGCACTAGAGATAAAGAGATAAAGAAAATAAAGAAACCCTCGTGCACTGTTGGTGGGAATGCAAACTGGTACAGCCATTGTGGAAGACAGTGTACAGATTCCTCAAAAAGTTAAAAATAGAACTAGTCTACGATCCAGCAATTGCACTACCGGGTTTTTTCCCTGAAGAAAGCAAAACACTAATTCAAAGGGATACGTGCACCCCTATGTTTATTGCAGCATTATTTACAATAGCTAAATTATGGAAGCAGCCTGAGGGTCCATCGACAAATGAACGGATAAAGAAGAGGTGGTACACACACACACACGCGCGCACACACACACACACACACACACACACACACTGGAATATTATTCAGCCATAAAAAGGAATGAAATATTGCCATTTGCCACAACCTGGACAGAGCTAGAGAGTATAATGCTAAGTGAAATAAGTCAGAGAAAGACAAATACCGCATGATTTCGCTCATATGCAGAAGGTAAGAAACAAAACAAAGGAACATGGGGAAAAAGAGAGAAGGAGAAAGAAACAAAGAAACAGACTCTTAACTGGAGAGAACAAACTGATAGTTACCAGATGGGAGGTGGGGGGGGGGGGATGGGTGAAACAGGTGAAGGGGATTAAGGGTACGGTTATTATAATGAGCACCAAGTAATATATAGAATTGTTGAATCACTATATTGTACACCTGAAACTAATATAACACTGTACGTGAACTACACTGGAATTAAAATAGAAAACCCAAGCGGAGCCTGGGTGGCTCAGTCGGTAGAGTGACCGATTTTGGCTCAGGTCATGATCTTGTAGTTCGTGGGTTCCAACCCTGCATCCGGCTCTGTGCTGACAGCTCGGAGCCTGGAGCCTGCTTTGGATTCCGTGTCTCCCTCTCTCTCTGCCCGTCCCCCTCTTGCTCTCTCTCAAAAATAAACAAACATTAAAAATAATAAAAATTAAAAACTTAATAAATAAATAAAGCAGTAAAAAAAGTCAAAAGACTTCCACTCTTATACTTTGTGCATATATTACCTTGACAAAATTGACATGATGCTTTTTTCCCTCAAAAACAGTTGAGCGTATATATCGGAGTATTTAAAATGGTGAAATGGGAATTATTGTAATTTCTGTCTACTTTCCTTTTAATTTAAAAACTGAAACTAAAACTTTGTGACTCAAGAGAAATCAGAAAACTCAAATAGATCAATAACCATTAAAGAGATTGAATTAATGCCTCGCCCCAAATCATCTCCTTCCCACCCACTCCCCTACCCAAAATATGTATCACACATAGTTTCCCAGGTATGTTTTGATACATATTCCAATGTCAGCTCATCTGCCTCATAAAGCTGACCTAAAGAAGAAAAAGCTAACTAATTTGTTTTATAAGGTTACCATAGCCTTGATTCCAAAGCCAAACAAAGAAAGTGCAAGAATTTAAGCTATAAACTGATTTCACTTATGAATATTGCAAGCAGAAATTCTTTTTTTCTTCAAGTTTCTTTCTTTTAAATTCTAGTTAGTTAACATGCAGGGAATATTGTTTTCAGGAGTACAATTTAGTGATTCATCACTTACATATAACACCCAGTGCTCAACACAACAAGTGCCCTCCCTTAATGCCCGTTACCCATTTAGCCCATCCCCCACGGACCTCCCTCCATCAACCCTCAGTGTGTTCTCTACTGTCAAGAACCTCTTACGGTTTGTTTCCCTCTTACTTCTTTTTTCCCTCCCCTTCCCATGTGTTTATCTGTCTCGTTTCTTAAATTCCACAGATGAGCTGCAATCTATGAGGTCTTTCTCTGCCTGACTTAACTCCACTCAGCACAATACGCTTTGCCTCCATTCACATTGTTGCAAATGGCACGATTTCATTCCTTTTGATGGTTGAGTAATACTCCATTGTAGATATATACCCCATCTTCTTTATCCATTCATCAGTCGATGGACATATGGGCTCTTTCCATAGTTTGACAATTGTTGATAATGCTATAAACATTGGGGTGCCATGTATCCCTTCGAATCTGGTTTTTTTGGATCCTTTGGGTAAATACCTAGTAGTGCAATTGCTGGATCATGGCGTAGTTCTATTTTTAACGTTTGAGGAATCTCCATACTGTTTTCCAGTGGCTGCACCAGTTTGCATGCCCACCATCAGTGCAAGAGCATTTGCCTTTCTCCGTTAGATGCAGAAATTCGAAATGAAATATTAGCAAGTCAAAGAAAGAAAAATCACATAGTTTGGTGTTGCACTCCTCTGGATTGATTGTTTCTACTGTCCTGAGCCCTTGTCAGGCTTCGTGGTATACCTGAATACTGTCTCTAATTTTGGTTTTTATCATTTTAAAACATGTAGATTATTAGAGATAATTTAGAGACTCTTCCACTGTAAAATGATTAAGAGGATAGAAAAATATGTGCTCTGATTTTTTTTTAAAGGCCATTTACTGACTCAGAAAGACAAAATACCAGAGGATTATTTGATATCCTCTTAATATAAGAGGATATATTTGAATTAAAAAGAAAAAAGTAAGGGGCGCCTGGGTGGCTCAGTCGGTTAAGCATCCGACTTCGGCTCAGGTCATGATCTCACCGCTCGTGAGTAAGTTCAAGCCCCACGCCGGGCTCTGTGCTGGCAGCTCAGAGCCTGGAGCCTGCTTCGGATTCTGTGACTCCCTCTCTCTCTGCCCCTCCCCCGCTCATGCTCAGTCTCTCAAAAAATGAATAAACATTAAAAAAATTTTTTAAAAAAAAGGAAAAAAGTAACAGAAAGTATGGGTTTATTATCGTTAAAAAACCAAACACATTACCTTTCACTCAAAATATCATCATCAGTAATTCTGTTGACAAGCCCCCAAAAGGCATAGGCAGCAAAGGGAAGTCCTGAGGACTGGGGCTCGCTGTAGGGGCATGCAACCTGAGTCCCCATGCCCAGAAGGGCCACATACCTGGTTTAATTCCCTGCTGTTGCCATCCTGAAATCCCTAACACTTTTTGGAGAAGGGGCTCCACATTTTCACTCTGTATTGGGCCTTGCAAATTCTATAGCTGACGCTGTACAGAAGGGTAACTAAAGCAGTCAACCAATGAGCTCTATTGGCCTGGGAAGTGTACTGAGACAATGAGCGTTCCTCAAGCTGGAAAGAAGACAATAGGGACATGATTCAAATCCATTAAGACGTGAAGAGCGTAGTCGGTGTGCCCATAGACTTTTTACCATCTTGTCTCTACCATGAAACTTGGAGGTGGAAATTTTATGACGAAGACTTGTCCGGCAGCATAGAGGCTAGAAGGCTATTCCTCTGAGACTATATGCCCTTGAGCAACTCAAACTATTCCTACTCTCAATATTTTAACCCCAAATCAAGCTACACACACTATGAAGCATTAACTTGAAGAGGAACACGTTATAAAGATGAACCACGTGATTGAGGGATGAGGACACAAGGCGCGTCTGAACCAACCGTGTTATGTTCCCACAACACCAACTCCCCCCACACCCAGACGCTTCAGTGCCCAGTCCTCAACGATGAGGAGAGAAGCAGAGAGAGACCAAATCAATCCAATCCACCCTATGGATGGCTCTGTCTGCTAAATAAAACATCAATACTCCGAATTAACAGTAAGCATATGGAATGCCTTGCCCTGAAAGGTTGTATAGGCATATTTTCAAAGGTATTTTGATATCAGAGGGTATTTGGGATAAAAAAAGAGAACTTACTACCAAACTAGGAACTCTCTAGGCATAATTCATGGATAAAGAAAACTGAGTCTATCTTTCTCTTTTTTCATCTCCTCTTCTTTTGTTTTGTTTTCTTTCTGGTTTTTGTTTTTTTTTTTTCAAGCAAATGCATACTTGTATTAACATGATAAACATTTGTTTTGTTTACACAGGGTAAGGCTCTGACCTCAAACGCCGGTCAGGTCTGCTCCTCAAATGAGCTTGTAGCTGGACAACTTAGGAACCTTGAAGATCCCTAGTTGCTGTCCACCTTAGGATCCAGTGAAGACAGACCTTGCTTTCTTTCCCAAGCCCCTCAAAGGCCTCTGCACATGCCTTTTTCACTTTATGTTCCAGAGTCCCCTGAAATGCACCAGGGTATTATATCAACTTGTACAGACTACCAAGATCTTTTCTCCCATATTAGGTTCGATGCCAGATAAAGCTGAGTCCGTTGTCCAAACAGACTGAGCAGATAGGATGCATCAGATAGTATGTTATAGAACATTTCAAGTTGAACACAATACATCTCTTCTCCTTTGGTCTCACACAGAAATTAAAGTTCCAAAATTCAAACATCATCATCCTCAAAAAATGAAAAATAGAACTATCATATTATCCAAACAATTCCACTTCTGGGTATTTATCCAAGGCGGGGGGGGGGGGGGGAAGAAAAGACTAACGTGAAAAGATATCCGTGCCCCTATGTTTCCTGCAGCATTATTATAACAGCCAAGACATGGAAACAACCTAAGGGCACGGATGGATGAATGAATAAAGAAAACAATGGAATATCACTCAGCCATCAAAAGGGAAAACCTGCCATTTGCAACAACATAGATGGACCTTGAGGGCATTCTGCTAAATGAAATAAGTCAGACAGAGAAAGACAAATGCTGTAAGATGTCACGTACATAGGGAATCTAAACAACAACAAAAACAACAAAAAACCAAGCTCACAGATACCAAGAACAAATTGGTAGTCGCCAGAGGCAGTGGTAGGTGGGTGAAGTGGGTGAGGAGGGCCAAAAGGTACAAACTTCCAGCTATAAAATAAATAAGTCCCAGAGTAGTGGGATCGAGCCCCACATCGGGCTCCACGCTGAACGTGGAGTCTGCTTAGGATTCTCTGTCTCTCGCTTTGCCTCTCTCCCCTACTTGCACACCCTCTCTCTCTAAAAAAAAGAAACTAAAAAACCCCAAAACAGATAACAAAGGAAAAAAGAGAGAAACCAAAAGCAGACATTTTTTTAAAGTTTATTTACTTATTTGGAGAGAGGGAGAGAGCAGGGGACGAGCAGAGAGAGAGAGAGAGAGAGAGAGCAAGGGAGGGGGCAGAGAGAGAGGGAGGGGGAGAATCCCAAGCACACCAAGAGCATGGAGTCTGATGTGGGGCTTGAACCCATGACCCTGGGATTCGCGACCCAAGCCCAAATGAAGAGTTGGTTGCTTAACTGACTGAGCCACCCACATGCCCCCAAAACAGACTCTTAAATACAGGGAACAAACATGGTTACCAGAGGAGGGGGGGGAGGGGCGCGTTGGGGGGGAGGGGGAAACCGGAAACAGGTGAAGGGGATTAAGAGTACACTTACCTTGATGAGCACTGAGTGATGCACGGACTTGAATCACTCTATAGCACACCTGAAACTAATATAACACTGTATGTTAATCATCAAAAAATGATCAAAGTAAGGGTAAAAGGAACAACGTAATGAGCATCTATCTGCATACTATTCACTTAAAAAATCTTCCCAATTTCATTTCCTTTCTCCTTTTTAAAAAACGTCTATTTATTTATTTATTTTTGAGAGAGAGACAGCGAGACAGCAGGGGGAGGGGCAGAGAGAGAGGGAGAGAGAATCTCAAGCAGGTTCCACGCCATCATTGCAGAGCCCGACACAGGGCTTGAACTCAGAACCATGAGATCATGATCTGAGCCTAAATCTAGAGTCAGACACTCAACTGACTGAGCCACCCAGGCGCTCCTCCCTCTCCCTTCTTTTTATCACTCTCTTCTCCCATAGTACACTTTATTGAACTAGGTGTTCAATTTAAATTGGTATTCAATTTAAATCGTGTTTTACAATGTCCAAATTACTCTATATTAGAGTTGTACACTTAAATAGAAAATGACAACATTTAGGGAATTTAAAAATATTTTTCAATGGGAGAGTATAACCCAAAAAATATATATAGTTATTTGGACATTAGAAAATGAGTAGGAAGTATTTTTTTTTCTTTCTAGAGTTTAGCCCAAAAGTTATTAACAACACTTTGTGAAACTCTGGTGCTCTGGAGTTGGACTGAGGCTTGAGAAGAAATTTTCAGAAAATACCAAAATTAATGGAATCTTTTTCTGTATTTAATTTTTTTTTCTATTTAAAATTTTTTAGCAGTGCCTGGGTGGCTCAGCCGGTTAAGCATCAGACTTCAGCTCGGGTCATCATCTCACGGTTCATGAGTTCAAGCCCTGCATCAGGCTCTGTGCTGACAGCTCGGGGCCTGGAGCCTGCTTCAGATTCTGTGTCTCCCTCTCACTGCCCCTCCCACACTCACACTCTGTCTGTCTCTCAAAAATAAGTAAACATTAGGGGCACCTGGGTGGCTCAGTCAGTTAAGCATGTGACTTCGGCTCAGTTTACCATCTCTCAGTTTGTGAGTTCAAGCCCCACATGGGGCTCTGTGCTGACATCTCAGAGCCTGGAGCCTGCTTTGGATTCTATGTCTCCCTCTCTCTCTGCCCCATCCCTGCTGGCACTCTGTCTCTCTGTCTCTCAAATATAAATGAACATTAAAAAGAAGAGTTAACCTTTACACAGTAAAAGAAGCCATTCTGAAAAGGCTATATACTGTATGGTTCCAACTATATTGCATTCTGGAAAAGGCAAAACTATGGAGACAGTAAAAAGATCAGCTGTTGCCAGGTGTTAGCTGGGAGGGAGGAATGAATCACAGAGAAGAGAGGATTCTGGGGGTAGTGAAACCATAATGGTAGCGATGTATCATTATCTGTTCAAACCCATGGTATGTATAACACCAAGGGTGAACCTTATTATAAGTTGTGGATTTGGGGTAATTTTGATGTCAGTGTATGTTCATCAATTATAACGAACGTATCACTTTGGTAGGTAGTAGGTCCACACGATCTACTAACGTAGATAATAGCAGAGACTCTGTGTGTGTGTGTGTGTGTGTGTGTGTGCGCACACACGTGTGTTAGGAGGTCCATAGGACCTCTCTATCATTTCTGCTTGATTTTGCTGTGAACCTAAAACTGTTCTTAAAAATAAAGTCTATTAGACTTTTTCCTCTAAGTTCAGGAACAAGACAAGGGTTTCAACTCTCACTAATTTTCAACATAGTAGCAGAAGTCCTTGCCATAGCAATCAGAGAAGAAAAAGCAATAAACACCATCCATATTGGTAAGGAAGAAGTTAAACTGTCAACATGATGCTATTCATAGAAAACTCTACTCCACCAAAAAAGCAATCAGAAGTAATGAACGAATTCAGTAGTTGCAGGATACAAAATTAAGTCACAAAAATCAGTTGTATTTCTATATAATAATAACAAGTAGAAGAAAGAGAAACGAAGAGAACAATTGCATTTACAGCTGCACCAAAAAGAATAAAATACCTATTTAATGAAGGAGGTGAAAAACCTGTACTCTGAAAACTATAAAATACTGATGAAAGAAACTGAAGATGACATAAATAGAAAAATGCTCATGGATTTTGGAAGAACTAATATTGCTAAAATATCCATTGAATCTATAGATTCAATGCAATCCCTATCAAAATACCAACAGCGTTATTTCACAGAGCTAGAGCAAATAATACTAACATTTGTATGAAACTACAAGAGACCCCGGATAGCCAAAGCAATCTTGAAAAAGAACAAAGCTGGAGGTGTCACAATTCCAGATTTGAAGATATACTACAAAGCCACAGTTATCAAAACAGTATGGTATTGGCACAAAAATAGACACATAAATCAATGGAACAGAATGGAGAGCCCAGAAATAAACCCACAATTATATGGTCAATTAATCTGCGACAAAGGAGGCAAGAGTATACAATGGGAAAAAGACAGTCTCTTTAATAAATGGTGCTGGGAAAACTGAACAGCTATACGCAAAAGAATGAACCCAGACCACTTTCTTACACCATTCACAAAAATAAACTCATAATGGACTAAAGACCTAAATGGGAGACCTGAAACCATAAAATTCCTAGAAAAAAACGAAGGCACTGAAGTCTTTGATATCCGCCATAGCAACATGTTTCTAGATATGTCTCCTCCGGCAAGGGAGACAAAAGCAAAAATAAACTACTGGGACTACACCAAAATAAATAACTTTTGCACAGCCAAAGAAATCATCAACAAAATAAAAAGGTAACCTATGGAATGAGAGAAGTACTTGTAATTGATACATCTGATAAGGGGTTCATATTCAAATTATATAAAGAACTTATACAACAACTCAACGACCAAAAGAAAAATAATCCAGTTTAAAGATGGGCAGACGACCTGAATAGACATTTTTTCCCAAGAAGGCATACAGCCGCCCAACAGCCACATGCAAAGATGCCTAGCATCATCATCAGGGAAGCGCAAATCAAAATCACAATGAGATACAGCCTTCCACCTGCCAGAATGTGTAGAATTAAAAAGACAAGAAACAAGTGCTGGCGAGGATGTGGAGAAAAAGGAATCCTCCTGCACAGTTGGTGGGAATGCAAACTGCTACAGTCACTGTGGAAGACAGTATGGAGCTGCCTCAAACAATGAAAAATAGAAATACCATAGGATCCAGAAATTCCGCTCTGGGTATTTACCCAAAGAAAATGAAAACAGTAATTCCAAAAGATATGTGCCCCCCTACACATATATTTATTGCGGCATTATTTACAATAGCCAAGATATGGAAGCAACCGAAGTATATCCATAGATAGATGAAAGGATAAAGAAGATGTCACGCACACACACACACACACACACACACGCACAAATGGACTACTACTCAGCCATAAGAAAGGATGAGATTTTGCCATTTGTGACAACATGGACGGACCTAGAAGGTACGGTGCTAAGTGAAATAAGTCGGAGAAAGAAAAATACCATATAATTTCACTTATATGTGGAATCCAAAAACAGAACAAATAAATAAAAAGCAGCAACAGGCCCACAAACACAAAGAACAAACTGATGTTTGTCACACGGGGTGGTGGGATAGGCAAGATGGGTGAACAGTGGGAGACACAGGTTTCCAGTTATGGAGTGAATAAGCCATACGGATGAAAAGTACAGCAAAGGGAATACAATCTGTGATCCTGTCATAGCGTTGTGTGGTCACGGATGGTACCTACACTTGTGGTGAGCACAGCGTAATGTATAAACTCGTTGCATCACTATGTTGTACACCCGGAACTAATATAACAACTGTGTGTCAAGGATACATCAACTTAAAACATTAAAAAAATTAAAATCTATTAGAAAATTTTTTAACCTATTTTTTACAAATAAACCTTCAGATTCTTTTTTGTAAATTTTTAATGTTTATTCTTGAGGGGGGGTGGGGAGACAGAGCAAGAGCGGGGAAGGGTCAGAGAGAGAGGAAGACACAGAATCTGAAGCAGGCTCCAGGGCTCTGAGCTGCCAGCATAGAACCTGATGTGGGGCTCGAACTCATGAACCGCGAGATCATGACCTGAGCTGAAGTCGGACACTTAACCGACTGAGCCACCCAGGCGCCCCAAGAATCTTCAGATTCTTGGTTCACTAATTGTGGGTATTGTAAACTTGGCTCTTTACTATGTTTAGCATTCACAGAAATCCGAATCCTAATTTTGTTCACTATTTCCCAGTGTCTGCCTGTCAGGTACAACTAGGTATTACTACCATGAAAGTTACATGATGTTGTTATATGTTTAGAAAAAAATTTGAAGCATAGGTGGGAAGGTACATGAGTGAAAACAGGAAAACATTAGCCTTAAAGTGGTGATTGGGGCGCCCTGGTGACTCAAGTCACTTAAGCATCTTGATTTCAGCTCAGGCCATCATCTCGGGATCCTGGGATCGAGCTCAGCATGGAGCCTGCTTAAGATTCTCTCTCTCCCTTCCCTTTAGTTCCTCCCTCACTCTCATGAGTGTGCACTCTCCCTCTCTTTCAAAAACAAACCAAAAAAAAAGCAGTGATTAATTTAGCAATTTAAGGAAAACTACATCATATATACAGTTGTCACTATTTGTAGATTACAGGTACTGTAACATTTAAGTAATCCTGATCCCTAATCTTTTTCCTGTCAATTCCATTGTGTGACAATAGTTACTTTTCATTCATCTCGGGAGCTTCCTTTACTGAATGTCCTTCATTTCATATGCTTTTTTCCTAAATTCGCCTTAATGTTTTCCTCTCTCTATATAGGAAAGTGTAAAAGACTTTTTAGTTCTTGAGACACAGAATAGGCTTCGGATTCTGTAGGACAGCGCTGAAAGGTTCTAAGAACTGAAACAACTGGGTCAGGTACAAAAGTGGCAGAGGAGGTGGGGGTGGCAGGGATTTAGATTTACATTTAAAAACAGTTACGTACCTCCTAGGGCTGTCGCAAGGAAAGGGCATGTTTGTACTTAACACGGTTCTCAGCCCATGCTAAGTGCTCGGTAGGGCTTCCCCATTAAAATGATTCATTTGTCAACCTACTTATTCTGCCTGTATCTCTTAATGATTTAAATTTCTAGGAGATTCAGTCTTGCTGGCCCAGTGTACCCTGTGGATTGGTTTGCCCTGGACGGGGTGACGAGGTGTGTATGCATAGATGTGCATGTGTGAACGTGAGTGTGTGTGTGTATGCATGCACGTGAGTGGAGAGGTATGCCAGCGTGTCTGATGTCTGAACATGAACTCTGACTTCAACGGGCAAAGAGCCTAGTTAACAAAGATGGCCAAAATGTAAATTCTTCTGATTACAAAGAAGAAAGGTGACCAACGGCGTTCCTGATGCTGGTGGGTCACCTGTCATTTCACTTTTTCTCCTTCATTCAGGGCCCTTGGGAGGGAAACAAAGAGGGCGAGAGGCAAAGCAGGCATTTTAATAAAAAGGTTCCATTTCCATTGGTGAAGGACAGGCTTTCCGTTACTATGAACCCAGAGTTAATACAGGAAAAAGGCTGGTGGGAGAGGTGGAAATAGGGCCTGAAAAGTTTGAAGTGAGTTAAAAAGATGTTTTCCAGGGACACCTGGGGGGCTCAGTTGGTTGAACGTAGGACTTCAGCGCGGGTCACGGTTCATAAGTTCGAGCCTCGTATCAAGCTCACTGCTGTCAGCGCAGAGCCCGCTTCAGATCTTCTATTCCCTCTCTCTCTCTGCCTCTCCCCTGCCCACTCTCTCTCAAAAATAAATACACATTTTTTAAAAAAAAAGATGTTTTCCACTCAAATACATACACATAGGGCCAGGCACTAAATACAACTGGAGACTGGTGACAAAGTCATAGAATTTTATTTATCCAGATGTCTTAATTAAATCATGTTCTAAGTCATAAAATAAGTTGAAATCTACTCATGGAACACAAACTGCTTAGGACAGGGTAGAGTCATTTAGATGAAAATTTAAAATATTATAAGCTACTGACACTAGGAGGTCTGCGTACTGCTCTTTACTATTCACGTTTAAGATTTTTAAAGAGTATTTACTACACCAAGCGTTTCTCCATTAGATGACTTTTCTTTTATATGGTGTAATTCATTAAAGGCATGTGGCTCGTAAAGGCTGAGTCATTCTTGGACTCGCTGAATCAAACTTGTGGGAGAATCCAGCCATTTGAAAAATCTAAGGTACCGCTGCTCTCCAGATGGCAGCCTGCCTAAAATGTGAACAGATTACCCAGGAGGAAGTAAACAGGCTTGGAATCTGGCCTTGCAGACTGAAACCTGCAAGGTGCTTGCAACTCACACAGTATTTCAAGTCTTGGTGCGAGGCACATGCTGCTATTTTTTTCAGGTGCCCTAACTCTGACCGTCTATTGATTTTTGTGTTTTCATTTAAACGTGCCTCCTTTGCAGAAAGGGTTCGAGCTGTCACCGGGTCCAATAGGGAAATGGTCAGACACTCCCGATAAGCTGAAGCCAATGAAGGAAAGTAAAGCCCAGAAAGGAAGAAAGCTGAGGCCGAGACAATCTGTCCCTGCCCAGGATGGATGTTCATGTCGGAGGGATGCCCACAGATCATCATACTCTTTAGTCCAGGCCCAAGAAATTAATCAGCGGTGGGGACACGAGACAAAAATGAAGGAAAAGAACTCTTGAAAATACGGGCAGAACGCCACAGTAAGAAGTCAGGGTGGACTGATTTCACAGGAAGGGAGGAGTCAAGGGGAGTCTGATAGGGCTCTCAACCAAGCCTCAGCCTCAGGACCAGAGTTCTCGAAGAGAGACTGAGCAACAGTCCTAGAAGGAAAAGGTTACTAGGCAGGAAACTGGGGTAGGAACTAGGAGGGTGGGGGCAGGGGAAGAACCAGATCAGAAGCCCAGGAAGACACCCGGAGACGGAGGGCAGAGGTGGGATCCCTCACGAAGCAAGCGAGGGCACCTTATAGCTCCCTGAATGAATTTCTTTCATATAGACTTCCACGTTATGGAGCCAAGGAGCAGTTTTACTGATAGGTTTCAGCAATCCATGGAGGAAAGAAAAGACTTCTCTCTGGTCACCCACGCAAGTGAAGCCAACACGAACAGTCCATTGGAAAGCAAGTGGAAACGTGGCCATTTTGCATCTGTGAGCTGCTAACATCCCCCTGGCTGAAGGTTATCAAAGAAGCTACCCAGCTCCATAAGCCCCTGACTTATTTAGCTTAAATTTGGGCCAATCCTTTTGTGAGAAGGCTATGGGGTGGGGGGTGGGGTGGGGGACATTACCTGCCTCTCAGATGCTGGCAGCAATGAAATAGGTGGAAACACCAACGGGATGTGTGGACAGATGGGAGCCTTAGGAATCTGGAGCTATGGGTGCAGACCGCCATTTCCACTGAAGAGAACAGAGGATTCAAACCTCCCATCATCTTCCCCAGCTCTGAGCATTTCTTTTCCAAAGGGTTTTCTTTTCTTTCTAGTTCAGAGAGCAAAGAGCATGTTCAGGAAGGTGTTCCTTCAAGGGAGGGTGACAGGGAAAGTTGAATCTTCGATCCTTTTCCCCATTAGTAGGTTTGGGATAGCAATCTGCCTTCGTCTGTTGCTGTCATTCCTCTGGGAGAGATGTTTGCAAAATGGTCCTAGGCTGCGGGACCGCAAATATAAAAATCACTCTGGTAAAAGGTCCTTCGCCACTGGTTCCTGGAAGCACATCCACGTATGCCATTGGAAAACTGCCACTGGAGGGCATTAGACATCATTTAATTTGCTACATGATGACTTTTGACCTCTGCATTCATTTCACACAGGTTACTAGTATATCTACCTAGTTACTAGTATATTACCACCATCCGACATTTATTGATCTGCTTCTAGGTGCAGGAAATGATGATAGGCCAGGAGATCCAAGGCAATGCTCTAAGGGGCTCATTGTCCAGTTGGAACAAATATATAAAAAGATAAGTAAACCAGGGTGCTTAGGTGGCTCAGTCGGTTAAGTGTCCGACTTCGGCTCAGGTTATGATCTCACGGTCTGTGGGTTCGAGCCCCTCATCGGGCTCTGTGCTGACAGCTCGGAGCCTGGAGCCTGCTTTGGATTCTGTGTCTCCCTTTCTCTCTGCCCCTCCCCCTCTTCAAAAATAAATAAGCACCAAAAAAACCAAAAAAACAAAAAAACCTTAAAAAGATCAGTAAAAACTACAGTAGGTTCAAATCAGAGTTGCATGCTCTATCAAAAGGCCCTGGCAAGATAAGAGCAACAGTGTTTTCAGAGGCAGTATTTTTGCAAAAGAAAGGAGGACCCTCTTAAGAAGCACACTCACAGCGACAGGATTTTGCACAGTCTGTTGGATAAGTCTCAATGCATCTCAACTAACCATCGGAGCCAGTCAACTTTTTCACCATTACAAAATATTTGTTGAGCCATTAGGAGGCACCCAATTTATACCTTCTTTGAGATTCCTCTGCCTGTTTCCCCCCAATTTATTTCTATCACCACAAAGCTATAATCTCTTTTCTAAGGTTATAAATAAAATAACGTGTAAACAAAAAGACAGAATATGATCATTCATTCATTCATTCATTTTAGTGCTTCCCTAGAGGATTTAAATATTTAAGCATTTGTTTTACAGACCACTAACTCTGGCAGTTGGAAAAGGAAGACGGGATAAATGTGGGTGGTCAGGAAAAAAGGAGATTAAAAAAAATTTTTTTATGTTTATTTATTTCTGAGACAGAACATGAGTGGGGGAGGGGCAGAGAGAGAGAGAGAGACACACACACAGAACTGGAAGAAGGCTCCAGAGCCTGACGCAGGGCTCGAACTATGAGATCGTGACCTGAACTGAAGTCGGAGGCTTAACCAACTAAGCCACCCAGGTACCTCAGAAAAAGGGAGATTTTAAACCTGGAGTGTTGGAAGCCAGTGGCAGCAACAGATCAATGATCCTTGCAATTCTGATTTATATCTTACTCATGTAGGATAGAAAGCCCTCCAAGTCCCTTTTGATAGTCTTCTGTTTTGATCTTAATGTCAGGCATGATGATAAACTAAAAAACTGAGGGTTTAGACGGATGAACAGATGGAACACAGGATTTTTAGAGTGGAGTATGGTATCATCCTCTGTAGGACACTATATTAATGGGTACGTGTCCCTATACATTTTTCCAAACCCACGGAATGTAGGGCACCATATGTGAACCCTAATGTGCACTATGGACTTGGGTGTAATGATGTGTCCCTGTAGGTTCATGGATTTTAACAGATGTGCCTCTCTAGCGGGAGTGGGGGGTGTTGATAGCAGGAGAGGTTCCGCATATGTGGGGGGAGAGGTATCTGGGAAGAGTTTCCATGACATGTTTGAAGAGTTTGTTGCAAAAGATGCATGAGAAGCAGAGGGACGCCTACGGTGGATTTGACACCGAGCCCTGTCTTCTCCGCAGGCGGCCATCAGAAGCTGGGCAGAGGACACGGGGGTGGCGGTGGTATTGCAGTCACTAAACACATCCTGCAGGAGAAGTGTGCACACACTCTTGTAAGGCACAGAGAATAGCATGTAAATTACATACACGCATACACGTTACGGCACTTTCCGCGCTGGGCTGTTTGGACGCCCAGCCTACAGATGTGAACAGTAGGAGACGGGGGACTAGCTCGGAGAGGCACAGATGTCTACGTTTTGGGGAAACATTTGCAGTGACAAATGCAGACAGAGAAGACCCCTCTCTGCTTCTCTGATTTTGGCATCTGGTGTTAGTTCCGGAGACAAGAGCCAGGGCAAAGTGAGATCAACACCAAAGCAGAAGCGGAGTGCAAGAATACTTACTAGCAACTTTGTGGGCCTAACGGTTCATTCATATCCGTGCATTTTAGGACCACCTAGGCAAACTCGTGGCGAGGCGCAGAGGCAGCCAACTGGGAACCCACGGCTGGTGCCTTCCGAGGTGTGTGCGGGGGAGGGGGGGTGGTCTTTGCGCAGCGGGGGTGGTCTTTGCGCCAAGTTCCTCTGCCCCAGGGCCGCGCGGGGGCTCTGACCGAAGCTTGGCACAGTCGGTCCCGTCGGCCCCACTGGGAGGGTCACCGTTGAGACACCCAGCCCCATCTCATTGTTCAGCGCCGGGAGTTTCCTCCTCTGGCAGAGCCCCTGGAGCCGTGAGCTGAGCGGGAAGGGGACGGGCCGGGGCAGGACTTTGGGACGTCTACTTGCTGCCGCTCCTTCCCCTCTCCGGGAGCTCGGGTTTCCCGGGGTGTGTGCGGATTCTCAATAAAAAGGGAAAAGCACGATCCAAGTTAATTTTCCAGCGCCGAGAGGAAATGCTGTTTCCTGCATCGTACGAAACCGGTGCCAACAAGACGGACACAGGAGCCCATTGTCCCGCTAACAATGCGGCGATGGGGGGAGGACGCCTGAGAAAACAGACCTCGGGCCGCCGAGAGCGTTTGATCTTTCCCCCTAAGCGTGTGAGTGTGCATGTGCGTGTGCGCGCGTGTGGTGCGAGGATGCGCTGGCAGCGCGGGGGCGCAGCCCCTTCCCGTCCTGCCCCCGCTCCCCGGGCGCGCTCCTAAAGCTGGCCAGGGAGACCGAGCCCTCCAAAAGCGTCCAGAAGACCAAAAGAGAAAGGGAAGGGCAGGAAAACCAAGGGGAAAGGCTGCAAACGCAAAGAACGGAAAGGCAAAGGCGAGGGAGAGAGACACGCCTCAGCCCAGAGTCCCCCTAGGGGCCGCTTTCACGGCGTCCCCCGGCCTCGGTCCTACGGGAGCCGCGCGTCTCCCGCCCCACGCCCGCCCGGGCGCCAGCCCCGCTCCTGCGGTGAGCCCGAGCGGACGGCGGCCCCCGCGCCCAGCGGTGCCCGGCTCCTGGCGGGACTCGGCGGCGGGAGCGCTCTCCGCGCGCCCGCAGGGGGAGGGGGCCGCGGGGCAGCCTCTCCCCCCAGGGTTCCCTGGAGAGCCAGGCCGCTGCGCCGGGCTGACCCGCCGGTGACTCCGCACGGAGAGCGCCCGGGGCGCCCTGACCCCACGCCTGGCCGCGGCGGCGCCGGGCCGTGCGGGACCGGCCGGGGGGGGGGGGAGGGGGCGCTGCGCCTGGGGGGTCCCCGCGGGGCCCGGCGTCCGAGCCGGTGGCGCTCGGCGGGGACTTCCGCGGAGCCGGCGGGGGAGGGGGGCGCGGGCGCAGCGCGCGGCTGTCTGGTCAATTTCACCTGGGCGCCCGGGGTCAGGGCCCTGGCCTGAGGACACGTCGCAGCAGGCTCCAGAGGACGCGGGTTCACCCCAGCGCCCAAGGGGGGACCTCCCCGCCCTCCGCTGGCTCACGTAGTCCGGGGTTTCGGGACGTCAAGTGCTGGCGAGGCGGCCGCTCCGGGCCGCGGCGGGGCTGGGTGATAAACAATCTCACAGGATACACGACACCCTGGACTGTCACAGATCCCTCGCAGGAAAAGATAAATAACATCTGAGGAGCCGCGGCTCGGCTTCCCCGGGCTGAGCAGAGACCCTGCGAGAAGTGAGTAAACAACAGAACGGGGAAGAGTTCACCGAGCTTTGGCCGCAGAATCAGATGCGGGGGAGGGGGGGGGGTGTCCTGTCCCTGAGGGGGTGGGGTGGGTTAGTTCTTCCCGTGGAAATGAGGGAGAAACAAACCACACACGGTTCGGACTTTGTCCTTTAAACTGGTCGGCACCTGTCACGTTCTGGATTAGAAGCCTGTTTCCTGGGCGTTGTAGGAGACCTTTCTGGAGCAGGGGTGGAGAGGAGGGGGCTTTCTGGAAGCCCTTCTCCCTGCAGGTCGAAGAAGAACTTCCTGAGGAAGCCACCCTTTTCCAAAGGTTTGCTCCTTGGGATCATAGTCGTCAGTGACCCAAACCACCCTCACCGGTACAATCTGCGGTTCTATGCTGATTTCTTCCTGTAAAGGAGGTCTCACCTCTGGAAACACTTTCCCCGATGGGGGTGGTCTGGGGGGAGAGGGAAACAATCCAAACCAGAGATCTATAAATGCTCCATGGGGCCAATAAAACGGCTGTCAAACAGTGGTTAAGTGTGCACACTTACCCAGCTTGCCTTTCTCCCATGTGGAGTTGGAGCGCCCAAGGCAGTCTTTTCCCTTCTTGGAGGGAGCTGGGCCCAGGCCTCTGGGTGGGGTGAGGGGGGTGGGGGTCAGTGCTGGGCCTCTTCTCTCCTCTCCTCTTGCAAAAAATCACTATGCACCTAGACTGCCAATCTCCACAGCCCAAGAAGCCTCTTGGACACTGCCCAAATTGTCCGACACAAGACTTATTACTCTGAAAGGAGGCTTACCCCCTAAGATACAATTTCCCCTGTGTAGGGTATTCTTTCATTATTTACGCTCTAGTTAGTTACCTGTTCCTGTAAGCTGCGCCACCCCGGGAGCTCATTATCTACTTCAAACCATGGTATTTTTTCAGTAATCCTTATGTGCATGTGAATAAGTTTATGTAATGTTTTGAGATTAAGGGAAGTGGGGTGAGCACAGTGGGGATGTGGTCAGAGTGTGGGCTGGCCACTTGCTAAACACAGTTCACAGAAGACTGTGGTCCTCACCCCTCTGAATGCTCTGACCCCTAGCTCAGCAGCGACGTAGGACAGGGCGTATGGACATTGCTGCGTGGTCTTCAGGCTTTCTCATGCCAGCCGTGTGGGCAAAATGGAGACATCTGGGTTGGATGCTGTGCAAGTAGGTGGGTTAGTGACTCATCAGAAGACAGAGCCCATGGTGTTCTGATGCTCACACTCGTGGAATCCTGTGCGAGGCTTTCAGTGTAGCTCAAAACTCACCCGACCGCTGTGAGCTCCTCCAGAAATAGCCACATCCATCTCGGTATTCACAGGGCCTGGCCAAGAGCATAGGACATAGGAGGTGCTCAACAAATATTCATTGCTGAACAAAGGTTTTGTAGACTTGCTCTTATCAAATTTGGAGGTGACAGGGCACCTGGGTGACTCAGTCGGTTAAACATCCGACTTCGGCTCAGGTCACGATCTCGCGGTTCGTGAGTTCGAGCCCCGCGTCGGGCTCTGTGCTGACGGCTCAGAGCCTGGAGCCTGCTTCGGATTCTGGGTCTCCCTCTCTCTCTGCTCCTCCCCCACTTTCTCTCTCTCTCTCTCTCAAAAATGAATAAACGTTAAAAAAAATTAAAAAAAATTGGAGGTGATGCAAAGTTGAGATAGTAAACAAATCAGGGTCACCCAAAGCCCTGGAAACTTGGAGCATTGGATGAATCTATAATGAGAACATTTTTGGTCCTTCTCTTGAGTCCCCCAAAATTTAAGTCTACACATACAGATGGGGGAAGATAGGACTAAGTAGCCAGGCTAACAGATAATAATAGCTGACAGCAAGCTCAGTGTGAGGCACCCAGAACATCTGTCAAAAAAGTGACTATGAGGCCCTGGAGCAGAACCTACGCCATGTTTTCTAGAGCAGAATCCACGCCATGTTTTCTAGAGCAGAATCCACGCCATGTTTTCTAGACCTATTTGTTTGGGGATCAGTACTGAGCTCCCGGTTTGGGAAGGTTAGACATGGCTGTATCTGTCGAGAGGAGGGGGACAGCATGGAGAAGGAACTCAAAAGTTGGGTGAGGATGGTCAAGAGAACTAGCGATGCTTAGTCTAGGAGGGAGGAGGTACTTCAGGAGACGGGAGAGCTGTTTTCAAATATTCGGAGAGATGCCATATAAAAATAGGGATTGGAATTACGTGGGCCCCCGTGCCCCAAATGGAGACCAGTGAACCCTCAAACTGGAGTGACTGTCCATAGCTCACGCAATTCGTGAGGACTGTATCTTTGAGCAACAGACTGCTGATTACTACACTGCCTCAGGAGGAAACGAGATCCCTGAAAGAGAACTGATTGCGGCAGAACCTGGAAGTCCTTTCTCCAGGGACATAGTAAGATGAGATTCGAGCATCCCAGGGGGGTGGGACAGAGAAGGCTTTTACGATTCCTTCCAACACTAAGCATATACTATTCTATCCTGTGTCTGTTTCTATTTTGCTAAGGGCTAATTCTGCCCTGCTGTAATTTCTTAAACCTAATGAGATCATGAAGGCATTTTTATATAAAGAGAAGTGTGCCTAGTCGAAACAACCAAGCAGTGCAGACTTTTGAGCCCCAGCTTATAGAGCGAGAAGCTTAAAGACGTGGCCACACTTTGCTGAGGATATAATGACCATGATTACTGCAGGTGTGAAATAAATAAGAGGCTGATATTTGTGAAAAGCTTTGTCTGCCTGGTGAGGATCCAGATGGTATATGTTGCTGGTAGGAATGCAAAGAGGTGGAGCTATTTTAGAAACCAGTTGGAAAAAAAAAAAAAATGAGGGAGAGAGCCAAAGCATAAGAGACTCTTAAAAACTGAGAATAAACTGAGGGTTGATGGGGGGTGGGAGGGAGGGCAGGGTGGGTGATGGGCATCGAGGAGGGCACCTGTTGGGGTGAGCACTGGGTGCTGTATGGAAACCAATTTGACAATAAATTTTATATGAAAAAAAAAAAAAAAAGAAACCAGTTGGGCAGTTTCTTATTCACTTAAACAGACACTGTCCAAATGATCCAGCAATGCCACTCCGAAGTATTAATCCGAAAGCAACGAAAACTTCTGCCCACGCAGTGGCCTATATGCTAATGTTTGTAACAGCTTTATTCGTAATGCTGGAAACTGGAGACAGCCTGAATGTTCATCAACTGGAGAATGGGCAAATAAATTGTGTTACGTACACAAAGTGGAATACTACTCAGTAATGAAAAGGAAGGAGTTACTGATACAGGCAACAGTATGGAGGCATCTCAACAGGATTATGCTAAGCGAAAGGAGCCCGACACAAAAGCTACACACTGTGATTTCATTTATCTGACATTTGGAAAAGGCAGAACTATAGGGACAAAAATCAAATTGGTGGTTGCCAGGGGCTGTGGGGAAGGGGAGGGCTTGGCTACAAAGGGGCACAAGAGAACTTTTGGGGTGACAAATATTCTGCACCTTTAAAAATTTTTTTTTTAAACATTTATTCCTTTTTTGAGAGAGAGAGAGAGAGAGAGACGGTGTGTGTGGGGGAAGGACAGAGAGAGAGGGAGACACAGAGTCCAAAGCAGGCTCCAGGCTCTGAGCTGTCAGCCCAGAGCCCGATGCGGGGCTTGTACCCACAAACTGTGAGGTCATGACGTGAGATGAAGTCAGACGCTCACCCGACTGAGCCACCCAGGCGCCCCAGAAATATTCTGCATCTTGATTGTGGTGGTCGTTATACTATGTACATTGTCAGCTTATAGAGCTGTATACCTGAAAGGGTGAATTGTATTGTGTGTAAATTACGCCTCAATAAAATGGCTTTAGTAAAGCCCTGTCTTCATTTTTTTATTTAAATGTTTATTTTGAGAGAGAGAAAGAGAGAGAGCATGCAGGGAAGGGGCAGTGAGAGAGGGAGAGAGGGGGGAGAGAGAGAGAGAAAGAGAGAGAGAGAATGAGTGAGTCCCACCCAGGCTCCACGCTGCCAGCTCAGAACCGTGAGATCGTGACCTGAGCCGGAATCAAGAGTCAGATGCCCAACTGACGGAGCCACCCAGGTGTCCCTGTCTTCATTTTTAATAGTGGTTTTCCAGTGCCTTCCTAACATTGGCACACGGTACATATTTGTAGAATGAACGAACGAACGAACGAACGAACGAATGAATGAATCTGCATGGAAGTTTTGCTTTCCCATGAAGTCCCGTTGTACAAACACGCTCTACTCTCTGTCTGAGGAACCCGCCCTTCGTAATCCCTCATGACATTGTGGTGGTGTGGGAGGGCATGCTTCTGCCGGGAAGAGGCAGTGCCCTGACCATCACGTCGGGTTTCTGGGGAAGTCTTATTCATCTGGAATTGAGAACTTCATTCAGGAAACACCCAGTAGACGACTCAATATTGAAACACTGGATGTCATCTGCGGGAGGGGGGAGTCTGCAGTGGGAAGGCCTGGCTGGGAACCCTGCCTGCGGGAGAAATCCCCATCCTGGGGGACCAGGGGATTCTAAACGCAAAGTGCCACTCCACAGGATCAATCTCTCTTTCCAACTTTCGAATCTAGCAGTTGTCGTTTAAAATTGATTATAGAGCGAAGAGGTCGTAAAACAACGCCCTCCCAAATTTAAATAATATGCTACCACTAATTACTGTAAGAGCGTAGCTGGGCTCTAGGAAGCTGTGGAAATACACCAGTTTGAATTTATAGACCGGTTACCTTACTTTTATTTTGTCATTTTTTTCCCCCCCGCCACAACTATCATAGGATTTTCAAAAAATCATTTAGGGGCACCTGGGTGGCTCAGTCGCTTGAGCGTTCGACTCTTGATCTTGACTCAGGTCATGATCCCAGCGTTGTGGGATCGAGCCCCGTGTTGGGCTCTGTGCTCAACTTGGAGCCTGCTTGAGGTTCTCTCTCTCCCTCTCCCTGCTCACGTGCTCTCTAAAATTACAAATATATATAAAAATAAAAAAAAATCATTTAAATCATTTTAAGTGTACCGTTCAAGCAGTGTTGAGTCCATTCACTTGCTTATGCAACTAACCTCCAGAACTCGATTCATCTTGCAAAAGCGAAACTATGCTCTGCGTTAAGCAACACCCCACTCCCCCCCCTTGCCCTAGTCCCTGGCAACCACTGTTCCACTTTCTGTCTCCATGAACTTGACTCTTCCAGATACCTCATAGAAGTGGGATCCCACCATATTTGCCCTTTGGTGACTGGCTCCTGTCACTGAGCATGATGTCCTCAAGGTTCATCCGCGTTACGGCATGTGTCAGAATTTCCTTCCAAGTCTCAGTGATAGTCAACTGTATGTACAATTTCTTTATCCATTCATCCATCGATGGAAGTTTGGATTGCTTCTACCTTTTGGCTCTCGTGAATAATGTTGCTATAAATATGCCTGTATGAATTTCACTCTAAGACCCTGCTTCCGGTTCCGTGGGATATATATATTTATCCAGATATCCAGAAGTGGGATTGTTGGATCGTATGGTAATACTACTTTTAATTATTTGAGGAACTCACATTTCCATAGTAGTTTCACCATTTTACTTTCCCACCAAGAGTCGCACGAGGGTTTCCCTTTGTCCGCATCCTTCCCAACACTTGTCCCTTTCTGTGTTTTGTGTTTTTTTAATAGTAGCCGTCCAGACGGGTATGAGGTGGGATCCTATTGTGGTTTTGATTTGCCTTTCCCTAATGGTTGGTAATGTTGAGCACCTTTTCGTGTGCTGATTGGCCATTTGTAGATCTTTTCCCGGATGATTCCTTTCATTCCGGCTTGCCCCAGCCTTCATTTAGCAAGTCGTATTCGGAGAAGCTCAGGCTCCTCACCTTGCGCGCGCATGTGCACGAACACACACGCTTACACACAGTGGAATGTGTGTGTAGGATGCTCTATCCTCGGTGAACGGGCAGTGCAATGGCTAGGAGCTCCCTCCCACAGAATATCCTGGGATGGCTGGGGAGGAGAAGGCAGTTCCACACTCCAGGGGACATCTGGCAAGATCTAGAGACTGGGGTGGGGGTGTGCTACTGGTATCTGGTGGGTGGGGGCCAGAGATGCTGGTAAGCACACTACAATGCACAGGACAGCTCCCCGCCCCCCGCCCCCGCTGCAACAAAGAATTGTCCAGCCCCAAATGTGAATAGCACCGTGGCTGAACAATCCTGTCCTGAGATGATCCATAGCGTCTGGTTCCCAACCCGGGTCCCTTTTACCTGGAGGATGCAACGGACTGCTGGGTGTTGGCTGTTGAGGGTTCCCAACGGCCTCCTCAGTCTCTGTGAGGTTACCTGTACGCCCCACCGTCGAGGTGTCCTCAGCCAGTGACTGACAGGTGCAGGGACACAGCCCAGACCCTCTGCTTCAAAGAGGAACCGCTCCGTGGTGCCATTCGTGTTGCATCTCGGGGATCAGGCTGAGGCCCGGCTTTTCTTAGCTGCCTCCCTGCCCTTCCCGGCTTCTCCCACCTTCCCGCAGATTCCTGCTGAGAGCACGTGCCCAGCTCGCCACTTGTACAAGAACCCCCACCTCGCCTCTGCTTCTGGCGAATGGACCCAAGACATGGGGCTGGCTGACATTTGTCAAGGCACAAAGGAGAGCTTGGAAAAGACCAGCGGTCACTCTGAAGCCCTTGGCAGCTGGAGGAACGTGGTCCTGCCCTATAGAGCATCTCTGCCGTTGCCTCCTGGTCCCAGGGGGCTCAGCCAAAGCCACCTCTCAAGAAACCGAAGCATACACAACAAATTCAAGGCGGTGTTACTTTACCAACCACGCAGTAAATTTAAGATACGAATTTACTTACATGAAAGGGAGGCAACTTGCTGTTTGCCTGATCTGTCCATTCTGTCCATAATGCACCGCTGGACCCCCGGCCTGCCACGCTTTTCTGGAACATGGTGTTTGAGACAAGCCCTGAAAGATGAGATGAAGTCAGCAGAAAGTGAAAGGGAAAGTGTCCCTGGACAGAGGGAAGAGCTTGTGCAAACGCCCGGAGGGGAAAGACAAAACCCTTACCACCTCCACCAACACGACTAATTTTGAAGGAAGAAGGTGTCCCAGGGACTGAGAGGAAGCCGGTGTCCGTGATGCTGGTGGAGTTCGAGAACAAGGGACACAGGATAAAGCCGAGAGAAAGGTAAAGGCCAGGCTATGCAGGGCCCGTAGGAAAGGTATGTGGATCTTAGATTAGATGTGATGCGAAGGTTTTAGGCAGCGTGTTAAAACCATCTGTTTTCCATTTTAAAAAGGGTGATCTGACTCGGGAGTCTTCTGGGTCAATTGGAAAACTACTATAATTTCAAAAAAAAAAATTACTGGCAAGTTCAAGGGTGAGAGAATCACTTTTCCACGTATCCTTGGAATCCTTAAAAGCCGTTTTAATTTCCAGCCTAGCACAGGAAAGGTTAAGGGGGGTAGCTGATTTCGTTTTAACAGGTAAATTGGGGGCACCTGAGTAGCTCAGTCGGGTGCGTGTCCAACTTCGGCTCAGGTCATGATCTCGCGGTTCGTGGGTTCGAGCCCCGCGTCAGGCTCTGCGCTGACAGCTCGGAGCCTGGATCCTGCTTCGGGTTCTGTGTCTCCCTCTCTCTCTGCCCCTCCCCCACTCATGCTCTGTCTGTCCCTCTCTCTCTCTCAAAAAAAAAATTTTCCAAAAAAAAAAAGTAATTTCACAAAAGTCCATAGGTATATGAAAACTTTGTAAGACTCCCATTATCTGTTTATACCATAGCGAAGGATGAACATTAGTTGAGTGATTTTTGTTTGATTAGATAATTTTAGGCAGACCTGGCATGCAGCAGCTTTCTTTTGGTAGCTTGTATGCAAAAGGTTTCGGCCGTCATTTTCAAGGATATTGTTAAACTTTGAATGGTTTTTTTTTTTTCTATTTTATTGTAATTCCAGTAGAGTTAACACAGCGTTAAATCAGTTTTAGGTGTACAACACAGTGATTCAACAATTCCATAGGCTACTCAGTGCTCATCAAGATAAGGATGCTTTTAAGTCCCTTCACCTATTTCACCCCCACACCTTTGAATTTTAAAATTCCTCTTGCATGTTTTGCTGTTTTTAAAGTGATAACTGTTATTTTCAGGGGCACCTGGCTGACTCAATCAATGGAACGTGTGACTCTTGATCTCGGGGTGGTAAGTACAAGCCCCATGGTGGGTGTAAAGATGACTTAAAAATAAAATCTTTAAAATAAGTGAATAAAATGACAGCTACTATTTCAAAGCTTAAATTCATGTAACAAAAAATTATTTCTTCAAACAAAAGGGGATAAGATGATGCCTATGAGAATTTTATAAATTTAAAATACAAAGGGGCACCTGGGTGGTTCAGTTGGTTAAGCATCTGACTTTGGCTCAGGTCATGATCTCACGGTGTATGGGTTTGAGCCCCACGTCGAAGCCTGGAGCCTACTTCAGATTCTGTGTCTCCTTCTCTTTCTCTGCTCTTCCCCAACTTATGTGTTCTCTCTCTCAAAATAAATCAATAGGGGCGCCTGGGTGGCTCAGTCGGTTAAGCATCTGACTTTGGCTCAGGTCATGATCTCACGGTTCGTGAGTTCAAGCCCCACATCGGGCTCTGTGCTGACGGCTCGGAGCCTGGAGCCTGTTTCGGATTCTGTGTCTCCCCCTCTCTCTCTGCCCCTCCCCTGCTCCTGCTCTGTCTCTCAAAAAAGTAAATAAACGGTAAAAAAAAAAAAAAAAAGTCAATCAACATTAAAAAAGAGAAATAAAGTATAAAGAATTTCCATCATCGGGGCGCCTGGGCGGCTCAGTCGGTTGGGTGTCCGACTCCGGCTCGGGTCATGATCTCGCGGTCCGTGAGTTCGAGCCCCGCGTCGGGCTCTGTGCTGACAGCTCAGAGCCTGGAGCCTGTTTCGGATTCTGTGTCTCCCTCTCTCTCTGACCTTCCCCCATTCATGCTCTGTCTCTCTCTGTGTCAAAAATGAATAAATGTTAAAAAAATTAAAAAAAAAAAAAAGAATTTCCATCAAACTGATCCATCACAAGATGAATAATTTCCGTCTAATTTTTCCGTCACGCCTGCCCTCTTGAACTCTTCTATGAATTTATTTCTATGCAGTTTGCAAGACTGTTTTATTGGTAGTTTATTCTATATTTGCGTTCTTGGCACTGGCCATTTTAACAGTGAAATGATGACTCTTCCACGCATTCTCAAAGTTTGTGAAAGCCATTTTAATTTCTAGGATCTTCTTTCTGAACGGTCCCCTCTGGCTGTTGGTGGTGGGGGAGGGGTAAATCAGGGGCAGCAGTGGAAGTGTGAACACCAGTGAGGAGGCTGCTGGGAAAACACAGGCGAGGCTGAGCTTGAGGGTGACTCGGACGACTGTGTGGTTTTGGCCCCGGGCAGAGGCAGGGGGAGGTGAGACGCACGTATATCCAGGAAGTAGACACAGAGACCTTGCGGATGCCTTGAGGGTGGGGAACGATGATGACCGAGTAGTAATCTTGGATGGCCCACGTTTCCAGCCTGGGCAAATGACTGACTGGTGCCACCACTTGCTGAGGTGGGGAAGCTGGGGGGAGGAGCTAGCTGGCCAGGTTGTGAAGGAATCAGGTTATGTTGCTTTTTTTTTTAATATTTATTTATTTGGGGGAGAGCCTCAGTGGGGGAGGGGCAGAGAGAGAAGGGGACGGAGGATCCCAGGCTGACGGCAGCAAGTCTGATGTGGGGCTCGAACTCAGGAGCCAGGAGATCGTGACCTAAGCTGAAGTCAGATGCTCTACTACTGAGCCTCCCAGGTACCCCAGGACATGTAACCTTTTTTTTTTTCAATGTTTTATTTTTATTTTTGAGTGAGAGAAAGAAAGAGGATGAGCAGGGGAGGGGCAGAGAGAGAGGGAGACACAGAATCCGAAGCAGGTCCCAGGCTCCGAGCAGTCAGCCCAGAGCCCGACGCGGGGCTCGAACCCAAGAACCGTGAGATCCTGACCTGAGCCGAAGTCGGACGCTTAACCGACTGGGCCTCCCAGGTGCCCCAGGACATGTTACATTTAGAGCAAAGTGTGCATCCCCACAGTGTTGTCAAATAGGCAGTTATCTGGGGGAGTGTGGAGATCAGAGAGGTATGAGGTATCCCTTTAGGAATCTTTAGTGTGTAAACAGGGAGACAGGATGCGGTCACGTGAGAAGAAGGTGTTGGGGAAGTGAGGGAGCCAACATTTGGAAGTTGTGTGTGTGTCTGAGGGAGGCAGAGAGAAGCCTACAACAGATCCTGAAACAAGACCAGCAAGAGAGGCAGGAGAAAACCTAGAAGCGTGGTCTCACACTTCTAGGAGAAGAATGTGTTTTCAGGAGGAGGACATGGGTAGGGAAGTTGAAGGCAAAACTCAAGTGAGGTAACCAAGAAGGTGTTTTTCGGGTCTGGTAACGTGCAGGTGTTAAGTGACTTTGACAGAGACGGAAGCTAGATTGGCGTGGGTGTGAGGGGTGAACAGGGGACGGGAACTCAGGGCTGAGACAGCTCTTGAGAAGTTCTGCCTCGACAGGGACAAAGGTGAGGGGAGCAGCAGAGAACCCACTGGTAGCAGCAGGAGAATGAAGGATAAGACAGGAACGTGCTGGTAAATGTTTAACAAAACCCCTTTTGGAAAACCAAAGCCCTGTAGTGGTTATAAACACTCCCAGCACGGCCAATTCCAAGTCCCCAGCGTAATTAATGTCAAAGAGCTGGCAAAATCCCTGAAAATTTCACATTTGTCTCTTAGGAGCCAGCGCGACCCAACTCCAGTCCGCCGGTGCCTCAGAGAGAAGTTCTTTCTCAGAATGTAGATACCGAAGCATACCGGTAAGCTATTGGAATGGTCCTGAGGAGAAACAGAGAACACCGTTTCAGGGCATAAACAAGACAGGTAAGGCAGGAAGGAACCAGGTGCAGCTGACCTAAGCCACATGTGACCCGCACGTGAGTGGTCAAAGTTCTAAGAGGCCAGCATGGCGGACGTATCATCACCATGTGCATTGAAATGGCCAAAAATCCTGCAGGGGGTAAGGTGGGAAGAAGACAGCCAGCCAGGAACCAAAGCCTTGAGCACGTGAGGGGTCGTGTGTGCGCGCGAAGTGCATGTTCCGGAAGTCGGTGCGTGAAGGTGGCAGGTGAATGATGAGAGTCTCAAAAAGCAGGGGTTTGCGCAACAGAGAGGGAGAGACATGGCCTGCAAAGCGTAAGGGCAACCCAGGAAAGCATGGCTTTTGCTTCTGGTCCTGAGGTCTAAGAGGTGTGTGAGAGAGAGAGAGAGAGAGAGAGAGAGAGACGGAGAGCGGGAGTGAGCCAACCCAACTGCTCTGGCTGCAGTAAAACGTTCTCAGGGTGAGCAGGGGGCTCCGGAAGGTGGAACTGGAGGGGGTTGCCGATTACAAAGGGGAGGTTCCACTGGGAGGGGCAGCAGGGGGGTTGGAGGAGAGGTTGGGCCGGGGATTGGGTCCACATGGGGATGAACAGAAGAATGTGGAAGAGTGACGTGGGGTGGGGGGATAGAGAAGCTTGGATTTATGGCAGCGATTGTGTTAAGAATCGATTTGAGGCACGTAACCTGGTTGGGATAGAAGACATTCCACACCAATGTGCCTCCAACATTATCGACAAGATGTCAGACTTAAGATCTTATGAGGCATGACCCGATTTAACCTTTAAGCAGACTGAAACTGTATCAAGCGTCATTTGGCATCCCCCGTCACCGAACCCTTGCTTCCCTCAGTTGGGCCCTCCTGGGTTCTTGTTCAGATTGCTGGCATCCAGTTTAGATTTCCTGGCCCGTGACACTCCCGCCTTAGAGAGTTTTTCTAGCGGTAGCATCAGTGGTCATACATCCAGTAATGGTCCTGCTCCAAATCCTTTGAAAGAGTATCAGAGGGAATACCTTGGCCACGAGTGTTGTTCCGTAGAACTTAGAAGATTCTTAGTAGTCAACAAAACATGATGATGCTGTCTGTTTATTGCGTTAATATAACTGGTAACATGATAGCTGCCAGTTCCTAATGTCAAAGACAGCAGAGCAAAACAAAACAAAAAGCCAGCACCTTAGGCTGAAGACCCAGGATTTCCAATGTCCAGTTTTAGAACTTGGACTTTCCCACCTGCAGGACCTAGCCTCCGGAAACAAGAGAAATGCTGTCTTGGGTTTCTGTTTTTCAGGGTTGTGGCATTCGGTGAAGTAATAGTACAAATGAGAAATTCAACAAGGTTACAGGAACTGCTGATAGGAAATGTGAGTCAGACTCAAAATGGTGTGGGTGTCGTTAGAATTAACTTTTAGCCCTAGATTCTTTGAGTCCTCTGATGAAAAAATTTCCATGTGCTTTAGAATTTAAAAGAAAATTAAGAAAGGAAGAACAACATGTTGGCCCCCAACCATTCTGTGAAAGGTGTCAAACACCTGGATATAATTTTAAATAATAATTTCAATAAAAATACATAAGTATCCATTGGCATGGGTACTGCCTGACCCCACTTAGTATATTCAGAAATCTCCAAAAGCCTGAAAGGTAAGGTATTTCTGGCTGTAGTAGACAAACATTCCCTTGTCTGGCATTATTTGAGGTTCACAGTCGAAGCCTGTTTCGATGATCCATTTTTCTATTCATATTTGTTACGATGTGCGATGTGCAAGGCACGCTCAAGTTTTTTGGGGAAGCATCAGTCCATGTGGAGAAGTAGTTATGATGCAAAGCACATGCGATAAGAGATATATAAGGAAGCCCAACACACTCTGGGAGTTTAAAGAAAGGAGCACTAATTCTTGCCAGGGAATGAGAGAAGGAATCGTAGAGGAATGGAATGGGAGCAGTGTGTCAAAGGATTAGAAGGTTTGGAACAGAAGGAAGAGCTCATGGGATGGGGAAGAGGAGGGCACCTTCTGGGAGGAGCACCGGGTGTTGTATGGAAACCAATTTGACAATAAATTTCATATTAAAAAAAAAAAAGAGCTAATGGGAAGAACAACCAAGGCAAGGGAATTAGGGATCGCAAAGTTGTGTTGCGTGTTCGGAAAATGCCAAGTAGGCTGGTTTGGGGGATAACACGGGATGCAAAAAGAATAGGAAATTAGTTTACGGTCAGATTTGTATGGATACCAGGCTAAGAAATATGGTCTCTATGGGAAAAGCAATGGGAGACTACTGGAAGTTGAGAGCATGAGCTTCTCCAAAGTTAAATCTCCCACCGCATGTAAGATGACTTGGAGAAGGGGGGACTAGAGCAGAGCCGTCAACTAAGACACTAGGTGCATCCCATGCTTAACATCGTTTACTGTTATGGGGCGCCTAGCTGGCTCAGTCAGTGGAGCGTGTGACGCTTGATCGCGGGGTCATGAGTTCGAGCCCCGTGAGGGGGTGGAGATTATATTTCAAAAATAGAAAAGATTAAAGTAATTAATAATCAATAATTATTTGATTAATAATCATTAAATTAATAAAAATATAAAATATAAAAGATATTTTACCGTGACGGCATTATTATTATTGTCGTTGTTGTTGTCGCAACCCTTTGTTAGATGCCTGCCATGTGCCAGGCACTAGTCAAGCCTTGCGGATACGTGAGTGATCAAGACAGAATATAATGGAATGTATAATCTCGTTGGAGGTGTCAGATAATGAGAGTAAGGAGGGAAATTTCAGATTAATACATTCTATTAAGAAAATAGAGTATCTTTCCCTTTCTAGCAGCAGGTTTGGGTAGGTTATTTGGAACAGCGCTCCCCCTGAAAATCACTAAAAATGCTGTGTAAAATGCATTAAAAAAAAAAACTTTCTTAAAATCTCAGATAAGATAGTAAGGAATTTACTAGGTTAAGATCTCCAGGAAAGTGGAGCTCAGAGTCAAGTGAGTCTTGACCTCCTTTTATCCTGAGGACAAACCCAATCCAGAAGAACCTGCATTTTGGGATTTGATGGACCAGAGGGGTAAGAGGGAAAAATCCTTGCCCCCCTTCTCACCCTGAGGGACTGGAAATAAAGCATTCTTACCACGCAGAGTCAGAATTAGACTATGAGTAAACGTGAGTAAGGCTCAACCAGAAGCGAGCCGCCCCACCCCTGTGATCTGAGGCCACACCTCTGCCCAAACCAGGGAGGACTTAGCTCCTCTTCAAATACACAATTAACTTGTTCTAGAAAGTTCTTCCGAGTTGAAACTCACAGAGACTATCTGAAATGAACGACCAGAGTTTCAGTTATGCAAATTCTCCTATCTATTCAGAGTGCTCTGTAGGCAGGCAGAAGAAAAATAAGACTTGGTTTTGGATCCAGCCCGTAAGCTTAGAAGCTGATACTCCACGCTAACAAGTAAAAACCCGAACGAGCTGGAAAGTCAACAACTCTTCCTAAATCTGTAGGGGACGTGAGGACACAGGCAGGCCGCCGCCCCCTAGGCCCCCAAATGGAGAGACACACAGGCAGAGAGTCACCACTTACCAGAGCAGGAAGCTCCCAGCAGACACTTCGGGGAACCAGGGAGGGGCTGGAGGCTCAGTGTGGACAAATCCGAGAGACGAAACCTCCGAGGACACCCAGTCATCAGGGGGCCTCTTCACTTAGGGTAAATCCCCCACTCCCCCCATTAAAGGGTGCAGCAGCCGTGGGATTAGGAAGTTGGGAGACCAGCCTTGAGACTGACGTGATCGGGCAGCAAAGCCAGAGAGAGAAACCTGCAGCCACACCCCACCATATTGGATGGACACCCTCCATGGTAAATAATACAATCCTCTGAAACAGTGGACTCTGTGTGTGGCACGGAGGTAGCCACTTCCTTCTTAGCATGATTCCCTACGAAGGTGGCTGGCCAGCACAGCGTCTGAGAGGTGGCCTGGCTGGAGGGGTGGCCATCATTCTGGTCACCTAGGATGGATGTCTCCACGCATTGGTTTGTGGCAGAATGTTATTACGCCTCCAGCGGAGGCATAGAGAACCAAGGGTCCTGTCCGATATTTCCCACTGGCTGGCTGTTAATTACTTAATAAGGCAGAAGAGAAAAAGAAAGTTAGTAGGACTATTTTCTGAGAAGCTGTTTCATGCATTGATTTATCGGCAGCCAGCGGAACTCCGTATTACAAATGTTTGCTTTATTTTCAGTTTGGGAAGAGAGAAAAAGCTTTAAAAAAGTGGCCTTTGTTAGGACCATTGATTGGCACCTGTTCAGTGCTTTACCTCTAACCTCTGAGCTTTACATCTGAAGCTAAATAAGCCTTACGGACAAAACAAAACAAAAACAACCCAAAAAACAAACCTTGTAAGGTAAATACCATTTGCCTACCATGATGGAAACCGGCTTAGTGAGAGAAGGTGGGCTCCATGAGACCCATGCGGAACACCTGTTTTCCTCACACTATCCTCCGCATCCTTTATGGTAATCATTGGTTTAAGATTTTCTTCTCCTGCAGGAACCATAGTAGATTTGTTTGCACCTGCCTACACAGGGCCAATCGAAGTACACATTGGGTGTTTAGTAAAACACTGGTTGGACCAAAGAAAGAACGGAAAGACTACAAATGAAGAAAAGGTAACTGAGTCAAAGGAAACAAGTTTGTTTGTGGAAAAGATAGTTTGGGAAGGTCCTTATTTTGGGGGTAAATGTCCTGGCACTAATCCCTACAATTCTTATTCCCTTTCTTTCTTTCTTCCTTCCTTCATTCCTTCTTGTCTTTCTTTCTTTCTTTCTTTCTTTCTTTCTTTCTTTCTTTCTTTCTTCTTTTTTAGAAAGAGAGAGAGAGAGGGAGAGAGCATGAACAGGGAGAGGGGCAGAGAGAGAGAGAGAGAGAGAGAGTCTCAAGCAGGCTCCACATTCACCACGGAGCCCGATGTGGGGCTGTATCCCATGACCCTGGGATCATGCCCTGAGCCAAAATCAAGAGTTGGGTGTTCAGCCGACTGAGCCATCCAGGCGCCCTGATCCTCACTCTTCTTAAATTAGCATCTCTAAGAAGTTGGAAATGATTGATTATGGGGGCATACCCGAAATCCACTAAATGCCTTTGGCTCCATTAACAAGTTCACAGAACAAATTGCTCTTCTAAGAGTGCACGTTTAGGGTTGGGGTGGCCTCCCTCTTTGTCTTCAGGTCCCAGGCACTTTGGGAGCCTTGGATTTCAGTGCACACGTGGCCAAGTCCAAAATCCACGCCATGCACAACTAGTCCCGAAAACGGCACAGAAACAGCATCGAGGAACCCCGGTCACAAAGATATGACTCTCTCGAGGGAGTGGACCCCAAGTTCCCGAGGAACATGCACCACGAAGGCTATCAAGGCTCATGCGCAGCCCAGAGGGTCAGACCCAAGTTCCCACCGGGTCTCAACCACAAGCGTAATCGACTTGCCTACATTGCCCACGCCAAGCTCGGGAGATGTGCTCATGCCTGCGTCACCGTGGGTCTCAGGCTCTGCCAGCAGGTCCGAGAGCGAGGCTCAAACCGTGGTCCAGGCTGTGGTTCTGGCTCCGGCTCCCTAAGCCGCTCAGCTCCTCAGGAAGGCTCTAGAACAGAGGCCTCTGTGTGCCAGTATGAGGACGGAAGAACTGCTGTGATCCCGGGGTGTGGTCCCTGGGCTCTGGCTGGTGTCCTGTCCTGTGTACCTATCAGCTTGAGGCAGCATCTGTCCCCTCCCCGCCCCCCCAAAAAAGGAAGACTCCCATTGGGAGGTAGCAAGGATGTGTTCTGGTTGTTTTCATCACTGTCACGCCCTCCCACATCTGGGCAAGTACCATACTGTGCAGTGTTCTGTGCTTTTTAAAAAATTTGTTTATTTTGAGGGGAGAGCAGAGGGGGGTGGCAGGGGAGGGGGAGAGAGAATCCCGAGCAGGCTCCGTGCTATCAGCACTTAGCCCTACGTGGGGCTCGATTTCACAAACCTGAGCCAAAATCAAGAGTTCGCCGCTTAGCAACCCAGCCCCCCAGGTGCCCTTAGGTTTTAAATAAACCACATTTGTGTATTGAGAGTATTGTTTTTATTTCTGTTGTGCTCCCCCGAGAGAATGAGGGTGCTAAACAGTTCTCTGGTCTGTTCCCTCACCCCTACCTTCCAGCAGCTCATTAAATCTAAAAAGGGAAAGAGGCTTTCATTCAGTAACTATTTATAGTGGGTTTGGGTTCCCAGGGGAGCCTGCAAGGTCAAACTCATGTACGGTCAGAACTACCCTGGCAAGTCTTTTAAGTTGCCCGTAAAGGATAGCGGTCTATTCTCGTGTAGCCTTCCAGCCGATTTGGCCTCGGCTCTGGAAGGGATCACCACGACTTCAGTTGCCATCGAAAGGTGTAGCTGGCTGTCTGCTTGGGGTCCGTGATGTAGGGGTCACACTGGAGAAAAACCCTCCCATCTTCCGAGGGTCACAGCGAGTGAGAGTGAGAGCACTGTGTTTGTCCTCTCTCAGCACAGGATGGTCACTCAGTGACGAGCAGACTCGCCAGGACGCCACGTGTTCTCTGTCCCCATCCCCCTCCCTGAGCAGACATAGGTTCCCTCGCCTAGGAGCCAGTCACTGCGGGGGACCCAGGGATCCTCACTCCTTGCAGAGTCCACAGCCTCATGAGGTTCACAGCTGCGAACCAAACTTTACAGTACGACAAGGTGAAACGCAAAGAGAGACGCGTCAAAACGGTACGGGGACACAGAGGTGGCCACCACTAGCTGAGTGGGGGTGCCGGGGAAGGTTGTGCGGGAGAGGTGACATTTGACCTGGGTTTCCAGGGTTGGCTGTGAATTTACAGGGTCCAGAAGGGGAGGGAAGCCTGTCTGAGGGAGGCCTGGAAGGGCACAGCAAGAGGTGGAGGGAATGGGGAGCAAAGACAGAAAATGAAGTCAGAAAGTAAGCTGGGGACCAAACTTGACTTTGTACTGGCACGTTGTATGAGAAAAATAATGCCAGACTTAAACGGCTCACCCCACTCTCTGTACAGCAGCCAGAAGAGCAAATAGTCTTGAGTCGTATGTACTCTTTGTACACAGGGGGTAGGAAAAAGACCAAACTAGAGATATCTTTTCCAGGCCCGACTCCCAGTGAAGCCACTTCTGGCTGGAATAACTGGCCACTGAAGTCAACCTCACTTTTCCTTTTCAGCAACCTTGGTTGGGAGTAAGAAACACAGCAGTGGTCTTGACCTTGGAAAACACGGAAGTCTCTGTTTCTATTCTTTCTACCTTAGCTGGACACCTTTCACACCAAGACCCCAGCAAATTGCCCCCAAGAGGAGTGAGAAATCTCATGCTCGGTATAGTTCAAGTGGGAACTTAATCTAGGCTCATATATGATCTCCAACCAGTAGTGATTTGGCAAGATCCCAGGAGGAAAAGAGATTTGTATTCTAAGTTACAGCTAATTGTTCCCGTATTATTTTGCACTTCCCTATTATATGAGCCGTAAGCATGCTTGAGGCAAGATACAGCATGAGTTAAAGTGAGCGTTAAAAAAAAGAAGCAAATGTGTTCCATTTGCAAGGAAGGTGAAGGCCATGGGTTGACAAAGAGAAGGGAGTATTCAGCTGGCGAGCAACTCTCTAATTCTAAGAATGTTACAGAAAACCCTGGTAATACCACTATCTGCAAGCTTAACCCTTCACTTTGCTTAACACACAGCCGATTGAGCCTTGTGGAAAGTCGAAAGATAATAAACAATTTGCCGTTAGAGGCAAACTTATAAATTCCCAGGAAAAAGATCTGAGAATGTTAAATCTTTGGGAAATACACAGGAAGAGCGGGGAAAGAGTGAGCCAAAATGCCACCCACCCCCTCCTAATAGTTTTTAAATAAGATTCAGGAAGAGGTTTCAAAGTGAAGTGTTCAAAACATCTGGTTCTTATTTGAAATATAATTAGAAATGTATCTTAATATATAAGGAATTTTAAGAGCTGAGAGGAACAACGTTTCTGGGTGACTAAATGTTTTGGATGATGTCACAGTCATGGCATGAAGAGCAATACCAAAGACTCTTTGGCAAGATTTTGAGGAATTGTTTTCCTTATGTTGTTTTATTATCTTTGCGAGAAGTCATTTACAAATCAAATCAGAAGAAAGAGAAGGAGACTTTATCGAACACAATGAGGGATGGAGGGATTCCTGCACCTAAATGTTACAAAGAGAAGCCAAATGTTCTGTTACTTCTTTCCATTCCCGGCCCTTCAACACTCCTATTTGTTTTTATTTGGTCCCTTTTCCACCCTGAGAATCATAAAGAAAAAGGAACGTGCATTTGATTAGAGAACTAAAAAAGAAAACAAATGGCCACCGTCTGGCTCCCTGTTGCACATCACTTACCTGTCTCCCCTTGGCCAAATTTTATGTCCTAACATCCAGACCTATTACATTAGAACCCCTGGGGGGGGGGGGGGTCATACCCAGGCATCAGGGGTTTTGTTTTGTTTTGTTTTTTGTTTTTTAAGCTCCCCAGGTGATGCTAATATGCAGCCCAGCCTGAGAACCACTGTCCTGGATGATATGACCTCATGAGTGAGAGACTCCCGCGGGGGTCTCCACGCCATAAGCAAGTCGTTCCCAGGCTTTTGTATTCACAGAGCAGCAACATTTCAAAAAGCACTTGGGAGAGCCATATATCCTTTGATTTGTCAAGATAGTAAAAACAGCCATTATTTCATGAAATGAAGGACATTTTAATATCGGGAGAACAGGAAGGATGTAATCAGAGAGTATTAAAAATCTGATTACATGTACATATGCACATACCTACGTATACATACATATTTCATCATCTTTGTTTTTGCCCTTTGACGAAGGAAAGTTCTTCTTGGACTGCCTGGCTTTGGGAATGACTTGGATCCTGTCTGCAGTGTTCCTTCCAAGAAGCTGACACTAATCGAGCACTTACTATATGCCAAGCACTTGTCTAGTTACGTTACACATATGAACTCGCTTCATTCCCACAACCCTAAAACGTGGGCAGTGCTTATTATGTTCATTTTTCAGGTGAAGAAACAGATCACAAGGGGTTGAGCAATTCGCCTCAGGTCACGCAGTGAGTGATGGAGCCTGAGTTTGAACCCAGGCAATCTGATTTCAGAATCCTGCGTTCCTAACCCGTTTACCGCGCATGTAGTCGGATGTTCATGTATTACATTATTCCGCAAGCAGTTCTTAAGCAGCTACTGTGTGCTAGGTGCTGCGATGGACCCCAGGGGGTATAAAACCTGGGCCCTTGATGCCTGGGTGATATGGAGACACACTTATCTCTCCCACCTCCCATGTTTCCCAGGAAGGAGGAGTACATTCAGCTTCTCTCTGTCCCCCTACCCACTATGAGCAGATGGCTGGCGCTTTGGAAGAAGCAACCTGGTGGGCCAAGCAAGCAGTGGGGGTCCTGGTGTTTCTCCTCGGGAGGGGGTTGTTTGTAGTGGTGCCGATGACCGTGGGGGAAGTCTGGCCAGTTCACCGCCGTCCTGGAAGCTGTACCGGCCACTCAGTTACTGAGGGGCCTGGCCCCAAGCCGAGTATCCGGCGTAACTGGGCTTATCGTCACTGGCAACAACCGCCGGGAATGAGAAAAGACTTGTCTCCCCGTGAATCTACACTGAAAACACATGACTTGGGAAAAGCTGGGCATCTGTCCCGACATTCCTACATCCTCAACAATTGCCAAAGGCCAAGGGTCTTGTATGTAGCATACAAGTGCCCACAAAGGTAGGCTAGGGAGCCCAGAGCAGGGGTTCCCAGCACGGACTGTGGGATAAGGTATATGAACTGCAGTTCTGGAGGCCCACAGGCAATTTAGACCTTGAGGGGTAGGGAGGGGGTGGTAGGATGCTCCAGGCAGGGGTGAGGGAAAATGCCGAGGCGGGAAAGGACGTGGCATGCCGTTTAGGATGACCGGAGCACAAAGCCTCTGCCGCGGACCCGGTAGGAAGTGAGGATGGAGGGAGAGGCAGGGATAGAATTGTGAGAGGCCTTGAATGCCCTGCCAAGGCCTTTTGGGTTTCACCCTGAAGGCAATGAGGAGTGCCCGAAGGACTTTAAGTGGGGAGTGAGTGGCATGATTTTACATTTCGACGAGATTGCTCTAGAATAGTATGGAGAACCGCGGACGCGATTGGCTTACCGGGAGGCTAGGACAATGGCCAGGCGAAAGACGATGAGGTCCTGAGCCAAGGGCGTGGCTGTGGGGGTGAAGAGGAGAGAGAGATTAAAGGGATGTCCGTGGATCACAGCGACTTATCAGCTTCGGGGATCAGGGGAAAAGGGGGAGGGCTGAGTTGTGGCTCAATGATTGGGCCTATGTTGGTGCTGTTCCCAATAGGGATTTTAAGGACATTGGGAAGGGATCGTTTTGAGGGGAGCTCTTGTCATGCTGTGGTTGGCCCCTCCCATGGTTCACTGAAAGGGACCCCAGGATCGCAAGCCTGGCACTCTCCTGCAATTGCCGGCGACACCCATGAGACCGCAGCAGCCATCCAGTGGTACGGGCTGGAATCCGTTCGTTTCTTTCACTTGCTCTGGGCACTGGCAGAGCATCAGCTGAGCGTCCAAGGTGTGGTTCTGGCTCCCTTTCCCCCCGGGAATCACCAAGTGCCTCCTATTCTCCCTCCCCACCAGTCACTCCCACCACACTCCCCAGCAACTGGTTCCACCAGTTTTTCTCAGCATTCTTCTCTTTCCTCCGCTCCTCCAGCCAAAGCTTCCCTGATGGAATCACCTACCCTCCAGGCAAACACGTTCTTCCCCTTCCTGGGGCAAGACACCCCATCCTAGCCAAGAAGCCACTACCCCCGTTATCTTAACTCACGCTCCCAGCTGGTCTGTCTGTTTTGTGCGGAGCCCATGTGGGGTCAGCTCTGCCCGGGGCTGGCGGATTTAGCTTAAATATTCCAGCGCATCTGCTTTTTTCTGAGGTCTGCCCTGACAGAAGGCACACTCTGGTCTTTTAGCAGGAATTTAAGGTGATCGGGACCATCTTGGGGTCAGCAGAAGAAGGGCTTGGGGCCACCCCGCCGTGGAGCTAGAGCAACTCCCAGAATCTCCTCAGTGCCCCCTGCTCGGACCCTAGTTGTACCAAGAAGGACTCTTCAGGGGGCGCCTGGGTAGCTCTGTGGCTTACGTATCTGACTCTTGGTATCAGCTCAGGTCATAATCTTACAGTTCGTGGGATTGAGCCCCGCATCGGGCTCTACGCTGACAACACGGAGACTGCTTCGGCTATTTTCTCTCCCTCTCTCTCTTCCCCTCCCCTGCTTACGCGTGCTTTCTTTCTCTCTCTCAAAATAAATACATAAACTTAAAAAAAAAGAAAAGAAAAGAAAAGACTCTTCTGTATTGGCCTCTCTCTACCCTCTGAGACTGGGCTGAGCCTGCGAGAAGATGGCTGGATTCTGGGCCAATCAGAAGATCACAGAAACAGCTAATTTTAGTCGACAATCAGAGAAGTTAAGTTTAGGACTGAATTAGATCTCGAGTTTCCTTCTGGACCCTGCAACTCCGAGGACTTGCCTACCAAACGTGGCTGACTGCCATCGGCCAGGCCGGCATGGAGGAGGTTGGAGGCTCCAGGACTGTCTTCTGGCAGGCTGGCCACCCGGCTCAGGCCTCTATAACCTCACCCTTTCCCATCCAGGAGGCGTCGTTTTGATGTGAATTGGAATTCAGACACGGCTCGATTATAGACCAAGCTCTATTAATGAAATGGTGTTGCAACACCAAAGCTCTCGCAAAGAACCCGGACAAATGCAAGTGACCCTGCAGCCAAAATACAAAAATATCCCCTTCCAACACTGCTGCTCTAATGGGCCTTCCCTAAGCCCCAGCCGTGTGCATTGCCCCAGTGTAGTAACTTTCAACTCCCGCCCGTCTTATCTCCTGCCCCTCTCCAGTTTTGCGTTGTCACGGAAGTGTTCTGGATTGGAAGGCTGGAAATCGGGTTTTTATTCTGATTCTGCCCCTTCCCCGCATGGCCACTTGGGCAGGTTATTTAACTCCTCTGGGCTTCAGTGTTCCTCATCTAAAAATATCAGATTGAAAAGGAGATTAAAGGAGATTAGATGAGAAAACACGTGGAAACTCTTGCCTTTGGTACAGAGCAACAAAACGAGAGTTTTCTGTCAATGTCGCTTCAAAGCACTGCTGGCCCTTTTCATATACTAATTTCAATGTTTCCCTTTTGGTTCACACTGTTTATAGACTCACGTGGCAAGCAGTTATCAGCATCATCACGGTATGGTAGTTCCATCTTGTTAAATGAGTTTATCTGCGTTTTTCTCTCCCTGATATTTCCTGTAACCTTCACTCCAACCAGACAACAGTCAGAGGTTCTGTTTTCCCGGACTTCGTGCCTGAGAGGTGAGAGCAGAAATGTAGAGAGAACAAATAAAGCCCCGCTCGGTTTTCGGATGTCAAAATAGACTTTGAGTCTCATAGCAGAGATAAGATAAAAGAGAAAGTTTTTGAGTCACAAAAAATAGGGTCTGAAAAGATTTAGGGCATAGAGGTGCCATCAACAACATAGTCAGGAGAATGAATGATCAGATGAGAACAGCTTTTTGCAGTCCGAGAGAGTCATCCAGACCAAATGGGGTGGGCAGGGGAGAAGGCATTGGGGGGAGACAGGGTATTGTAGAGGAGAGCCTTACTTCCATCTCGGGAGAGACGGATTGGGTGGCAGGGCTCTCTCATGCTGGTGGGCCAGAGCATCAGTAGGGTAAAAAATGGCGGCCGGGTCAACCCATGTAGGGAACGTCTGAGACAGCCCCACCAGATTGTTCTGTCCCCAGTGTGAAGCATTCAAAAGTTAGCCATCTCTCCTTCCCTTACTGAGAGACAGTCAATAAACCTTCAGAGGAGGGCTAAGCATGACCCGTAGGGATCCAATAACACACCAGAAGAAAGGGGATCATCACAGCCAATGCCAAGGTAGGGAGTTGACAAGGACCAGGGACCTGGTGGAAGGGGGAACATCTTGGCTGATGCCAGAATGGGTAGATGATGATAAGAGGGATCTGATCCCTTGAAGCTGTGGCATGTTAGCTAGAACTTGGACCTCTCCCCAGGTACATGGGCAGGGAGGGAAAACTCTGAACCAGTCAAGAACCTCCTGACTGAGTTTATTCTGAAGTGGCTGAGTTTTTACCACGAGAAGAATGGGGATTCAAGAAACAGTATTATATTCTGTCAAAGAAAATAAAGTTACACAGTTTTGAACCTCTGAGTTTTGTGGATTAAGACTTTGTGACTACTAAAATACATTGTTCTCTCACCTGTTGATGATTCAGAGCACTTTCACATGTCGTTTAAGTCAGGGCTAATGCTCCACGGGCACTCACCGGGACAGTCATACCGGGATCCGATTGGCTGACGATTTTGCCATACTGGTTATTAAATATTTTGAAATTACCCTGAAATTGAATGTCTCCTAATGTGCATAGTTGCTGTGTTTGGGGTCAGTGTGTCTCATTTCTATTATAAATATCTTTATTCATTTATTCATTCGAGAAATATTTAAATTCCTTCCAAATGCCAGCAACTATTCTAGCAACTTAATGGTGAAAGGAAGAGAAAAATAACAGTTTCTGCCATTGTGGGCCTTACAGTCTAGTAGCAGAGATAGACAGAATTTAAGAATCAAAAAAATAATGTTAGGGGTGCCTGGGTGGCTCAGTTGGTTAAGCATCTGACTTTGGCCCAGGTCGTGATCTTGTGGTTTGTGGGTTTGAGCCCTGTGTCAGTCTCTGTGCTGACAGCTCAGAGCCTGGAGCCTGTTTCAGATTCTGTGTCTCCCTCTCTCTCTCTGTCTGCCCCTCCCTTGCTCATGCTCTATCTCTCTCGAAAATAACTAACATTAAAAAAAATTTTTTTAAATAAATAAATGTGAAATTACAACTGTTAATCAAAACAAAGAAACAAAATTAACAAAAAACAAACAAAACAAAACAAACCCAAAAAACAAAAACAAACAAAAATTATAACTGTGATGCCCGGTACCTGGAAGGGGTACCTGGTGTTATGAGAATTCATAATTATATGCAGAGAGGTCACTTGAAGAGGTTAAGACTGGGCCGAGTCTAAAGAAAGATGAGGTGTTAACCAGGTAAAGATGGAAGAGGGAAGATCTGTAGGGAGTAGGGCATTTCAGGCAAAAGAATAGCACATGCAAAGGTCCTGTGGTCTGAGGCAGCATGGTGAAGGACCAAGAAGGACAGAAAGGGGCCAGAATGGCTGAGGATAACCTGGAGTGTGGCCCAGGATGAGGCTGGACCTGGTAGGCCATGATAAAGATTAAATCTTTATCCCCAGGGGAAAGAAAAGGTTTTAAGCAAGACAGTAGGCTACAGGGGGATTGTGCCTCCCCCGGAGCTGACTTTTAGTATAGACACAGAAATCACTCTGGGAGGGTTTACGGCTTTGAAGATACACAATGCGGATGCAGCCAGTGACTGCGCAGAAATAACCATTTGTCCTGACAGAAATTTCTGGGTGTCTGCTACATGCAGATAAGGCTACTTATGGGTACACGCTGGATCCGCGTGCTGCTACCTGCCCGGTAACCAGTTCTCCCTTCTGATAACAGCTCCTGCAGGGAACCACGCTTCGCCGCTCTCATTCCAGCTGAGAACTGGTGGGGTCAGTTCTGTTTCATTGCAGCCCCACCGCGACTGGCTCGGGGACAGCACAAGAGTCAACCACCTGGTCCACTACGCCTCCTTCCTAGAGCCTCTTCCAAAACAGTGGGGAGGGGGGGGCCCTTCTCCCTGGGATCGCCCCACCGAGGGATGCGGTCCCGAGGCTGCCCCCGGCCACCGTGCAGAAAGGGTGTGTCTGAGAGTGAAGCCGGTGCGGAAGGAACTTGAGCTGAGGCGAGAGAGTCCTCGGGCCCAACAGCATCTCCTGCAGCCTGAACTTTGTAGTGTTGGGGGCCCGCGACTTCAGCGATTTGGGCTGGCCCTCTTAGCGGCGGCCCAGAGGTTGGTCTCTCCTGGTTCTCACTCCCAAGTTCCCAAGCCGTGCATGACCTTTGTTTCACATGCTTCTTTCCCCTTCTAGCGTGCGGTTCCTGCCCTGCTCCCGTGGGTGGAGGCCCTTCATTTGCCCGCTTCTCCTTCGCACCTTCCATCGTCTTCCATTCCCCACCCCCGGTGCGATCTTTATCCATATTTTAGGGTCTCCCGGCCCGGGTCTTTATCACCCCTCCCAAGCATCAACATTGTTTCACGGCCCTGGCTCTCAAACTCACATCTCCGGGTACGTGTCCCCAACTTTTGGCTTACAGCAGAACCGATCACCTGTGCCACTGAACGGGAGGGAGAGCGTTGTTACAGCCATGAGGGAGGCCAGGCGGAGTATATTCTGGCCTCTCGCGTTACAGGTGACACAACTGGAGACCAGAGAGGATGTTACTGGTCTAAACCACGCACCGAGTTACTCGGCAATTGATGAATTGTCCAAAAGGATGTGGGGCAAAGCATCGCCCAGCTCCTCCTGCTGCTCGGCGTTACTGAAACGTCGAAACCCACGGTGCCTGTTCGAGAAACGGTAATGAGAAAGGGCAGGGCTCGTCCCCCTCCGCTGACTCTGTCGTCACCGGTTAGCTCACGAGAAATGCAGCGACTGCTGCGGGTTTAGGAAAGAAGGGGGCTAGAGAGGTGGAAACCTCGAGTACTGGAGATCAGGCTGAGAGAGTAGTAACACGATCACGCAGAGTTTGAAAGAAACCCTGTTTGCCGCCGAACGCATCTGCCAGATACACTTGACCTCCTTCGTCCAGCTGAAACTCTCATTCCGTCTTCGCTTGATGCCCCCCGTACTGCTGGCCACCTTAAGAAAACGAAAGTTTAGGGGCCCCCCGGGTGGCTCAGTCGGTTGAGCGTCCGACTTCGGCTCAGGTCATGATCTCCTAGTACGTGAGTTCGAGTCCTGTGTTGGGCTCCCCGCTGATAGCACAGAGCCTGCTTGGGATTCTCTGTCTCTCTGTCTCTGCCTCTGTCTGTCTGTCTCTCTCTCTGCCCCTCCCCCTCTCTCTTTCTCAAAACTAAATAAATAAAGTTAAAAAAAAAAAAAGAAACAAACACGAAGGGGAAGAAAATAGGGGGATATTACTGAAACTCCACTTAGGTGCTGCTGCGAGGGATTTTAATGCAGCTGCTGCCTTCTCCTAAGGGGAGATCACGCCCCTCTTGGTGGAAAAGGAGGGATATATAAAATAATAATAAAAACGGTCTCTGCCTCGATTGAACAATAATTGCTCTGCATTGCACATGGGTGCGTATATTCAAGAGAGATGTAGATAAATGTGGATGAGAAACTTAAACGTTAGGAAGCAAAGATTCTTAACATCTTAAGAGGTAATGTCAGCCAAAAAACCCCCAAAATCCTTGATGAGGGTAAGGAGGCATTTCTCATGGACACACACACGCGTGCGACGTACATAGGTTGTCTCGTGCATCCAAGTGACTTCCTCGTTTGGATAGCTGGAAAGTACATTTGTGGCACTTCCTGAGGTAGGATGCAAACTGAGTTGAGGATGAATGAAATTTGCCACCATTTCTCTTCAGCCATTTCGCACAAGCCCTGACGCAATTGTGTTCTAAAGACAAAGATTTGTCTAAAGGCAAACCATGTTCTAAAGACAAAGATGGGGATGAGATCTCTTTCTCAACAGAGGCGAGAGTCCTCTCTGTTCCTCTTTATTACTTTTGATGTGCTTGGGTCTTACCTCCCCAGCTGGACTCCTAGCTCCTTTTCTATACCTTTGCACGCCGCACAGACCCTGCTCTGGGACCCCGCGTGTAGGACAGGCTCGGTAAATGCTGCTTGGTGGGCTGATGGCCAGCTGGACCAGGCAATTTCCTTCAAAACCAGGAGGACGTCTTGTCTTGGCAGTTCGTACTTTGAGGATGAAAGACAAGCCAAAGACTGATTTAAACCGTAGCGGGTCTGGCTGTCCAAGCAGCCCGAGGTGGGGCAAAATGTGCTGAGCCTGGCCTGAGAGAGTCCAGCCCTGTGGTCAGACAGCCCCGGGCGCTTGTCCCGCCTTGACTCATCCAGGACTGGCTGCTTCTGCCTTTGAAAAGAGACCAGAGCCCCCGCTGAGGATTTGAAATTCAGACATGATTTTTCAGTTGGGTCAGTCACCTCTTACTCCGGTATTACTTGCTTCTCTTTCTGTCTGTCTGTCTCTCTTTTTCTGTCTCGGTTTCTCGCTTACTGTGCATTGAGCTTGTTGGGGGCACAGAAAAAGGAAGAAAAGGTAAGGGAGTTCTATGAGGATGCCCTCCGCCTGGGAAGGCATTCTAATGCAAGAGGAACAAGGGTTGTTTTTTTTTTTTAAAGAGGCTCACTTCTACCTAAAACACCCGCCCCTCCCCCAAGCGCCTTACATTTCTAAGGAATCCCTTAGATTCCTGGAAGGGTCACAGGTTGCACCTCATTCCTTTCTCCTCTGTTAACATATAAACACACTCATTCAGAAAGCTCTTTCAGAAAAATGGTAGCAGCCATTCATACTTTAGTATGAGTGAGTTTAGCAGATACTCCATTTATAGATGTCACTGGAAAAGAGGCAGATGGAAGCAGGGGCCCTGAGCAATGGGGGGTATAAAGAGGGGAAGGGGAGTTACAGAAAAAATGAAGCAAAAAGAGAAAACTTTCTTCTTTCTTCTTTTTTCTTTCCTATTCTTTCTTCTTTCCTATTTTTTTCCCAGTGTCCTCCTTGCCCTTCTGTCTCTCAGATATTACTGCTGTCCTTGGTGAGTGCGTGGAGGGTATTCCTCTGTGTTCCCGTAGGCATACAACCACCGCACAATGTGGACGGATCCTCTGAAACCGTGTCACTGCTTGGCATTAAAACTATGGAAAATCGACGGCATTTTCATTCATTTATTCAACAAACACAGTTATCGGGTTAACACTGCGCTGAGCAAAGGGGATACGGAAATGAACAGGACAGTTGCATTGTTTTTCCCAACTGTACGGCGAAAATCTGTGTGCCTTTTGTTTAGCTGGACGGTGCTTTGGAAGGAAAACGAAACATGCCTGTCTGGTTTAGGCTGATGGAAATGTGTGTGTGTGCGCGTTGGTGTGTGTGTTTCGTGCGTTTGCGCGTGTGTTAGAATGGTGTGTGTTTGTGTGTGTTCATGTGTATGTTAGCGTGTGTGTGTGTTTGCAAGTCTGAGACGTTGAAGGGATAAGGACATCAGTGAGTCTTTTCGGTTTTTCTCTATATATTTCTAATTTTTTTGAAAATTTCTGTTACCTTGAACGATCCTTTACCTCCTTGTTTCTTATGCTCATAACGTTATAAATAGAGAATAAATCCTGGAAAACCAGTTCATGCAATAAAAATGCCAATGTTTCATAACAAAAAACACAGAAAAATAAGTAGAGCACAAATATATGCTTTTATATTTATTTATTAAGTATCTAAAGCCAAACACTAAAAGCAACCCTACTGATATTTCTTTGGAGGGTTTTTCTACAAAGGATGCACTTACTGAGAATTCTTAGAAGTGGGCTCATTCAAGTCTAAAGATGGCTTCTGTTGTCAACACGGGCATCCTTTATGGCCAGAAGGCCCTTGATATTACATAAAACTTAAGAGGCATCTTTCTTTTTAATTTTTTTTAACGTTTATTTATTTTTTTGAGACAGAGAGAGACAGAGCATGAACAGGGGAGGGTCAGAGAGAGAGGGAGACACAGAATCTGAAACAGGCTCCAGGCTCTGAGCCGTCAGCACAGAGCCCGACGCGGGGCTCGAACTCACGGACCGTGAGATCATGACCTGAGCCGAAGTCGGACGCTTAACCGACTGAGCCACGCAGGCGCCCCAAGAGGTATCCTTCTTAAGCCTCGTTTTTGCTAACTGAACATGTATGAGGGCATTTGAAATTGCTTGAATGGTAGCAATGAAGGAACTTCCCTTCCCTTGCCTGCTGGACAGGTGGGGGTGGGGGCACGAGTCCATCCTGAGTCAGAGGGCTGTTTGCTCTGCAGATAAAGTCCTCAACACGCCCAGCCAGGACTGACTAGGTTAGTTGTGGGGTCCAGCGCAGAATGAAATCGACAAGCCCCCCGTTCAAAAATAATTGAGAATTTCAATAAGGTGACAGCAGAGCATGAAAGCACATGCAGGCCGTTCAGAGTGCAGGGCTCTGCCTGCCCGTGAAGCCACCAGCCCTGTACCCACCTGGATACCCAAAGAGGTTCGAGGGACAATGGATACATTCTCTTCCTTGCTCCACGCCCTGAGCTCTGCTTCCGCTCAACTCCTGGGCTCTGACTCAATTCTCCTCATCCCAGTGTATTCTCCTATCTTGAGTAACATCCCTCTCTGTCTGTCTGTCTGTCTCCCCTCCCCCCAACCCCAGCTTTCTTTTCTTCCTACCTCCAGCATTTTGATGCTTCGAGATATGGTCTATCCAATCTTCAGATGCAAGTCGAAAGCCTACTCCAAGATTAGTTCTAGTTCCGGGCACATCTGGGTTTCAGACTTGCCCTGGTACCCTCCCGGTCTTCTTCTTTTTGATGCCAAATTGGATTTGAGTTGTCAAGTCCTAAAGCAAGTGTCACACAAGGGTGAGGAAGTGGACATGTGGGAGGTGGGTGCCAGGGGATCATCTGGGCTTACTTAGAGGGCCAAGAAGGAGTCAAAGAATAAAACGATGCTCCCAACCACCCCCTTCACTTTTCCTCTTTGCTACTGACCCCTTGATTTTGTCTTGTATTCCTCGGTTCTCCACATGTCCCACCTCCTGTCATTTCTCCTGGTCTCATTCTTCCAATCTGCTTGGACTGGGATCCAATCCTGCTTGGAGCCCTTGCTGAGGCGATTCTGGACCCACAGTGAGATGGGAAACCTGAAGACGAAGACACAATGATGGGCCCAGGGGCAAACGTTCAACCACAGAACCCTGCGTACCAGGGCCATGAACTTCCTCTAACACATGCTGTAGAGGAAGGGGAAATGTTTGACACATCTCTCAGATGGCCTTTGTGGTGACTGCTTTGAGATGGCTCTTGTCTAGCACCATAACCAGATGACTCATACAAGAGTCTTTATTCATTGACTCTTTCTTCAGAGGACTCAATGAAATGACTCACACCTCTGTTTACTAGATTTTATTGGGAATGTTAGGAGAAATCCTTTCCCCTGGGAACAGGAAGTTTTTGGTGTTTCTTGTGTAGGTTAAACACCATTGCGGGCATAATAGCACACACACTGTCAATGGGCTGACTTTCTGTCGGGGATGGTCAGTTAGGATCAACAGAGCAATGTTTCCGGGGGGGTGGGTATATTTCACGTTAGTACTGGTTTAATAATCCAAATCCACAGAAGGTAAGTAAGCCTGGACAAAATGTTTCCTGTCGTGAATTCTTCAAAGAGAATCTGAGTAAGAAAGGACGGGGGGGTGTTGACAGAAAGCTTAATGACGGAATCTTGGAACCTGCAATCATTGATTTTGTACTATTGGGGGAACACTAAGGTATCTGCAGTCAATGAGAAATAAGGGGGGATAGAATCAGCTGGAGGCACCACTAGGTTTGCTGCCCATGGCAGAAAGGCACATTGTGAACTCACCAGCGACAGACTTCAGACTCAGGATAATCTGGGCATGCGGCAACCAAGCAGAGAGGGACCTTACGCCAGAGGCCAACAGGTACCACAGAACAAGTACCCTAGTGCCTGCGGAAGTTCCAGGAACCACAGGACAAGGAAGCCACCCATCTCTCCCCCAAACATCGGGTACCATCTTGGAAAAAGAAGCAGGGGGAAGAGAGGGCTGTCTGAGAGAATGAGCAATTACATAAGAGAAGCAAAACGCTACCTGAAGAAAAACGTTAAAGTGTCAGGTGGACTGAGCTTTATGTGAGATCAGGCATTTAATAAAAAATTTCCCAGTAGCCATTCAATGGGAGAACATGATGAGGTTACTTAGACACCAAAGTCATTACATTTTTGCCTACACATCAAAGGGTACCACGCATGAGTTAGCAACCCTGTTACACATCTATTACAAGCCAGATACTATACTCGACGTGTGGGGGGTGGGGGGTGAGGGGTGGGAAAAATCTAGTTTAAGAGAGAAGCAGATGGCAAAGAGATCATTACACAGCATTGTTGGTAAGCCCTATGACAGAGGACTACCTCGGTGATATAGAGGTCCAGGAGAGAGGCATTTAATTCAGAATAAGGACTCAGAAAGGCCCCCGGGTTGTTGAAATGAGCTGAATTTGGAAGGACAAGTAGGTCTTAAGTGGCATTTAAGTTCTAGATGAAGATATCAGGGAGGGAAGCACTTTCCGAGCCCAGAGAAGAGTAACAGAGAGACACGGAGGTGGGAAATGTGTGATGAGGTCAGGGGAGGGAGAGGATTCCATGTAGTGGGATGTGAGGCAGAGTCAGGAGATGATGCTAACGAGGTAAGAGTCCAGTCGGGAAGAGCCCCGTGTGCCGCGCTAAGCCTTTTGACTTTGGTCTTGAAGGCTATCCGGATCATTGAAAGGTTCTAACCGGGAATACGGTAGAATCGGACTCTCGTTTGAAAAGGATGATTCACTCAGGTGGCAGGGAAGATGGCAAGGAAAGGAGAAAGGGACAGGCGAGACCAGGGAAGTGACACTTGCAGTAACCTGGTGAGAAATAACGAGGGCCTGAACCCGAATCGTGGCTTTGCGAATGAAGGGCAGGGCCGGACTGAAGACACGCTTGGGAGGATGGATTTTATAACCGAGGGAATGAGGGAGGGGAACGAGAGGAACTTGCAGAATTCTGACGGGACGGGAGCGCCCGTGCCCCAACGGGAAGGCAAACCAACAGCGGGTTTGAGGAGGCCGATGGCGAGTCGGGCGGGGGTGTGATCGATACGTCTGTGGTGGCACCAGACCCCCAAGGGGGTCTGTCCAGTATTGGAGTGGGCAGTGATATTCGATGCCCCCGAGGGCTTGGGCTCATCGTTGGGCTTGGCCGCTTGACAGTCGGTGGCAACCTTCATAACAGCCTGTTGAGCACAAAGCCCATTTGCGGTGAATTGAGGGGTGGCGGGTGAGAAAGTGAAGCTAGTGTCCTCCCTCAAACCGAGCTTCTTCCCTCTGACGCACCCCTCTCTTGGTGAAGAGCCCCACCGAAACTGGGCGGTCTTCATCCAACTCCTGGCTCCTCTTCGTATCACATATTCGGTCAGTTCCCGAGTCCCGCCGACTCTGTTCCCTTGGGATCCCGTGACACCTCCTGTGTTCTCCATACCGCCTGTCACCTTAATCCAGTGTTCCCAAGCCTGGTGACTCAACTTCCCAAGCAAGCGAGGCGTCTGCTAACAACACAGATCCGATCGTGTGGCTCTTTGGCTGAACGTCACTAGGTGGCTCTGATAACCTTCTGGATGAAGTCTGGACTCCTTGGCGGGCCATCAAAAGCCCTGCGTGACTGGAGCTCTGCACTCCTCCCCGGCCTTCCGTCTCTCGGCCCTCCTCCCAGCCCCTTCCGCGGACCTCTCTGCTCTGCTCAGATTGAGTTCATGGGGCTCCCTCTCTCTCACGTCGGTCCTCAAGCACCCCGTGCTCACCTAGCATTAGCACCTCACCACTAACGAGAACAAGAGAAGGAACTGACAGGATACGTGGAACGCTGGCTGGACCCAGGGAGATTGGGCTACATTGAAGGCATGACGTCGAGGGCCGTAGCGGGATTTCTACTTAGCTGCGCTCGGTGGCGAAGTGACGAAGGCACCCTGAATGCCTCCGGCAACCCAGTGGGTAGACTGGAGGTGAACAGGGTGGGTGGAGCAGACAGCCAGGGGAGAAAGTTTGATGGAATGAGTACGACAGGCATTACAATGGCGTGTCACTTGGTAGAGGCTGGAGAGACAAGGGAAGAAAGGCGCCCATGGCTCCGCCCCTCCCCTCCCTGTCCACCCAGCAGGAGGAAGAGCCTTCTAGTTCTGTCCATCAGCGGGATGTCTGGTGGAGATGGGGGAGTCGAGGTAGGGATAGAGGCAGATGAGAACGTAGCAAGAGGCTCTGCGGAGTAGAGAGGGATGCCCTGCCTTAACTTCTCTCCCCATCCTTCTCTCCCTAAGGCTGTAGAGGTGGGTTCAGAGTGCCTGGTAGTGTCACTGGCAGAAGCAGGAGAGGACTTGCTGCTTGTGGGCCCGAGGGGGGCGGCCATTTATATTTGGAAATGCCCTACACACCGGGGACTGCCTGTATTCGAAAGATTCATTAGCTCGGCATCCTGTTTTCAACCTCTAAGCGGCACTGAGAAATTATTAGTCTGTGTTTTTATTAAGCCTTAAAACTTTTTTTTCATGTGCGATCGGTGCCAACTTTTTTTTTTTTTTTTTTTTCCCAGAACTGGATCCAAAACAAGAAGCCGGTACTCACACCCTAGCGTAGTTTTTGATAGGGGCATTTTGTTGTTTTGACCAAGCAGGATTGGGTAAACCGTTGAATTAAACTTAGCAACCATGTACTTGAAAAAAAAAAAAAAAGGCGGCGGGGGGCGGGGTGGGGAGAGCCAATGGTTTGGAGAGAATGGAGTAGACAGCAGGACACAGGTTTTACTTCAGTCAAGACACAAGGGTATCGGGAACGAGAGAGTGGGACCGATGGAAAGATTAGGGGGTGGAAGGGAGAGATTAGGAGGTCCGTGGGTTCCGTGGCACGGTTGTTCAGGGTTACGGCGAGCTGGTCTCGGGTGTGGTAGCTCAAGCACAGTGATCGCGAAGGTCTTTGAAGTAATGAGAAATGAAGAAGTTGCAAGGCTGGAGTGTTGACGGACTCATTCACAAGAACACAGTGGTGGAGGGCATGCCGGGAGCTCAGAAGCCAAACCTCCGTTTATGAGTGTGAAAGCTACTGGGATGGGAAATGACAACAGCCAGGGGTGAGGAATGGCCCACGTTCAGGGCGTTGGCCTCTTTATGGGAAGGTCGAGGACAGTGGTTTGAAATGGCAAGAGGGTGGTAGGAAAATCCTGATACTTCTCCCTCCTCTTCCTGGTAAATGGACGGGGTGGGAGTGAGCAGTCCCCATTTGAGAAGAGGAAAGAAGGCCCATCTCTTGTCGTAAAACAGCAACCTGGAGAAAGCCTCTTGTCAAGAAGGCCTTCTGCATTTTCCTCGCTTCCTCTCTATGCTGGATTCCCGGATCCAGGCTTCTATGCAGACCTCGCTTCTAAGAGTCACATCTTAGATGCGATGGCATCTGGCCATCTCTACCTGCATGTCAATAGACGACTCAAACACTTGTGTCCAAAACTGAGTTCCCACCTTCCCCAGCAGGCCCCCCTTCCCCCTACTCACGACCTATTATGTTTCTTCCCCATGATGGTGAACTGTAACACTCTTTCCTCGGTGCTCACGTTGGATGTGTGGGACCATCTGACTCCTTGCTCTCCAAACCCTTTGGTTTTCATCCGGCTCCGTTGAGTTCCTCCAGCCCTCCTCCTCTTCTCGGCACTCCCCTCAGCGTGGTCACTCACGTACAACATCCTAGCTGCCCTCCTGCTCTCCCGTGGTGCTCCCACTGCTGCCCGCAGTCACGTTGTCGACATCGCAACTGTGTTCATCTTTATGAAGTTAAAAGCTCTTGCCAGGACCAGGGAAACACAGGGCCCCGCTCGGGACTGGGACGTTAACGTCCTCGCTCGGCAGACTCCACTGCCCCGACCCACGACCGATGGTGACCCCCAAAGGGTTACAACCTCCACACCGGGATGTGCTTGGTACCCTGGGTTGCTTGGGTTGCCCACTGAGTGTGCCATGGGGGTGCCAGCTTGGGGTGGGGATGGCTCCAGTCTTTCTCTGCCCCAGATGCCATGAGGCCTTATCCAACCTTCCACGTGTGTGTACCTGGGCCCCTCCCAAGACTGGAAGATCATGACAAAACATGGGCCTCCTGCTTTCATCTCCCTGGGCAGAGGGCAGGAGCCACAGCGGGACAAGAGAAGGGAAGTGGAGTTAGGCAGGGCCACGGCCCAGGAGATAGGAAGTAGGTGGCTGAGAACATACCCTAGGAGGCAGGAGGGTGTAAGAGGTGGACCATACATGAGCAGGGGCTCCAAGCTCCTGACACATTCCACTGTCCCATGCAGCTCTAGGCACAGAAAACAAATTCAAAGAGAAAATTCTTTAGAAATTTAAGCATCTTCAGCAATTACAGGAGCATCAAACCCCAACCGTCCAAGTGCACATCCTGTGCAACTGCCCTGGCCACGTCTGTCCATGATGCCAGCTCTGTCTCTTCCCTCCTCTCCTCAAAATCCTTCAGTAGCTCACATCCCCCCACCCCCTTTTTTAAGGAAGAAATGTCTGAGTGTTTTAACCTGGATTTTATCATTAGGCCTTCTGACATACCGTTCTCACGGTTTGGAACACGTTTAGTCCCTTCCCATGTCCCTCGGCCTCACTAAGTCTTGTTCATTAATGAGATCTTGGTTTTAATACCACTTTCTCTGTGAAACTTTCCACCACCCTCTTGTTTAAGTGCTTCATTTGCTTGACCTCGCAGCACCAAGATCAAACATGGAAGGACTTCCCCTGCAAAGACCAGTCACACATGTCATAAAACGAGGACTGAAATATGCACACAACTTGGAAGTAGGACTATAGGCCTTGACTCAAAAATGGCTGGGGTTGCCCCTTGGACTTGGCAGGGCCCAGAGTGGAAGGCTTTATGACTCTGCCATTATTAACCTGTTCTTCTCCAGGAGATTGCACGTGTCACGAAGGGTGCGATGGCCTACAGGCCCACGTTTCTGTTACTTGCCATGCATGGCCTCTGTGGAGGCTGGGATTTTATCCTCCTCTCCTCATCCAATGCTTGCCACCTGCTGAGAGGTCAGGAAATATTCGCTGGCTGAAACAATGAATGACAGAATTGGATTTGCATTCTCAGGTTACCGTAGCATCCCAAGACTGTAAATCCTGCATTTTATTTTATTTTATTATTTTTTTTTTTTTTTAATTTTTTTTTTTTTTCAACGTTTATTTATTTTTGGGACAGAGAGAGACAGAGCATGAACGGGGGAGGGACAGAGAGAGGGAGACACAGAATCGGAAACAGGCTCCAGGCTCCGAGCCATCAGCCCAGAGCCTGACGCGGGGCTCGAACTCACGGACCGTGAGATCGTGACCTGGCTGAAGTCGGACGCTTAACCGACTGCGCCACCCAGGCGCCCCAGTCCTGCATTTTAATACTTATGTTTCCCCCAAATAACGCAACCAGCTTCAAAGGTAGAGGACCTTAATTGGGGGTTCTCAGGGGTTCCCAAAGCATCCATGGATTAGCCTGGGGTGGAAGGACTGTGGATCCTGAAGAGTAAATGCAAAATTTTACGGGTACGTGTAATTGTGGGAGGGAGATGATCTATCTACCTATCTATATTTTTATCAGAAACTCAAAGTATCTGTCTTCCCAAAGTTAACACATCTTTGCTCTGAAGCAGTGGTTCCTGAAGTGTGGACCGTCAGCATCGTTTGGAGACTCTGTTAGAAATGCAGATTCTGAGGCCCCCCCTCAGACGTGCTGAATCAGAAGCGCGGGGTGAGGAGTCCAGTGTTGGGAAGTCTTCCAGGAGATTCTGGTGCACATTCAAGTCTGAGAGCCACTGAAGAATTGGAAGTAGAATGTTGTGTTCCCAAATTTGCAGGGGTAAAAAGCGGGGAGAGAGAGCCCAGAAATAAGCCCTTGTGTATATCATCAAATAATTTTTGACAAGAGAGTCAAGACCATTCAATGGGGAAAAGACAGTCTTTTCAACAGATGGTGTCGGGAAAATTGGATATCCATCCATCCATGCAAAAGAATGAAGGCTGGACCCTTACTTAACATCACATGCAAAAATTAACTCACAGTGGATCGAGGACCTAAAATTCTTAGAAGCAAACGTAGGACAAAAGCTTTGCAACATCAAACTTGGCAGTGATTTGTTGGTTATGACACCAAAGGCCCAGGTAACGAAAGCATCCAAGTGACTCATACCCAACAAAAACCCTGGACACTGAGGCTCATGTGAGCCTCCCTGGTTAGCAATACTCTCGGCTTGTGTCACGCATTGTTGCTGGGAGAAAAGAGTGCCGTGGGCGGCAGTCCTCTGGGAGAAGACAGCTGGAGGCCTGTATTTGGTCCTCCTGGACTCCGCTTAGGTGCCTTTTACCACGGCTGATTTTGATCCGTACCCTCTCTCCATAAAGACCGTAACTGTGAATACAACAGCTTTTCTGAGTTAACCAAAACACCCGAATTAATTAATTGATTATTTAAAAGCAGAGGGACAGAGCCAGGGCAGAAGCGTGGCAAACAGAAAACAAGAACAACGCCGTAGAAACAAGTCCAAATACAACAGTTACCAAAATACATGCGGATGTATTCAAGTCGCCCGTTAAAAGACAGAGAGGCCTGGCGGAATTGGTTAAAAACAACAATGGGTAGGTCTAGAAAGGAAAAATTATTAACATTTACAAAGAGCCGTCCCTCTGATCCTGTAAGTTCTGGAGGCTTACAGTTCTGTGAGGTTACAGGCTGGTGCGAAGTCCTAAGCCAGGGAGGAGCGGGGCAGAGGGAGCCCACACTCTTTCCTCCCCCGCATGTGAGATGCCCCGAGCCTCTCCGCCAGGGTCCCTCTCCGTGATGGAGTGTGCTTTGGACGTGCCAGCCTCAGTCACCTGTTATCCCCAGGCCAGCAACGTTAGTGCTCATTATACCATAAAATTAACTCCCTTTTTTAAAAAAAAAATCTTTATGTTTATTTTTGAGACAGAGAGAGACAGAGCACGAATGGGGGAGGGGCAGAGAGAGAGGGAGACACAGAATCGGAAGCAGGCTCCAGGCTCTGAGCCGTCAACCCAGAGCCCGACGCGGGCCTCAAACTCACAGACCGCGAGATGGTGACCTGGGCCGAAGTCGGACGTTCAGCCAACTGAGCCACCCAGGCGCCCCTAAATTTTTTTTTTTAACGTTTATTTATTTTTGAGACAGAGAGAGACAGAGCACGAATGGGGGAGGGGCAGAGAGAGAGGGAGACACAGAATCCGAAACAGGCTCCAGGCTCTGGGCCATCAGCCCAGAGCCCGACGCGGGGCTCGAACTCACGGACCGCGAGATCGTGACCTGAGCTAAAGTCGGACGCTTAACTGACTGAGCCACCCAGGCGCCCCTTAACTCCCTTTTTTGTGCATGACTACTCATCAGAGGCATTTGATAGACTCTAGCGGTTTCAACGTAACCTCAAATCAATGCTGTTTTTTATTTGTGTGTTTGCTTTTTCATAGCTTCAGTCTCCAGAAGCAAGAGAAGCAGAGACAGGCCAAGGGGCCACCTGCAAAGAGCACCAGATCACCAGCAGGATATGCCGTCCAAGCGCCTCCCGGAGCCGAGCCGGGGACATTCAGGGAAGTCGGTGGAGACGCTACCTCTGGCCGTAGACAGAGCTGAGAGCCAGGGCTGGAAAAACGGACTCACGAGCAGAGGCTGCTTGGACAACGAGAGGAAAGTATTTGACCTGAGAGCAGATGAGGTAACATCCCCCAGGGACGTTGAAAGTTGTGTCTCTTTCCTGAGCTGAAACGAGCTGGGATTTCTCCAGCAGCTCGCAGAGATGTGCAGGCAAAACGGGAAGATCAGACGCCGAGGGGAGGGCCTCGCTCAGAGCGGAGGACGAAGTCGGTCCAGCTCTTTGGAGTCAGACGTACCAGACTTGACATTCGAGGGACGCTGGGTAAGTGTTTAACTTCCCGGAGACTGAATTCCCTCGTCTTTAGAACGAGGATGACAAAACGACCTCACCGAGCTGGCAGGACGACGGCAGAAAGTGGTAAAGGCTGGAATGCGAACCCCACGCGCGTTGTCTCTTCTTCTCCCCGGCGCTCTGTAACGGGGTTTCAGATTCGTTTTCTACTTCTCGATCTCCAGCAGATGCGTGCAGCGCAGCCCGAGCGACTTCATTTCGCTGGAAAACAAAGCCTCTCCTTGCAGGGCAGCTGTCGCGATATAATCTACTTGGTACCCTCTAACCCTAGAGACTCAGAAACGTTCGGGGTGAGGGCGTCTGGGTGGCTCGTCGGTTGGGCGTCTGACTCTGGCTCGGGTCATGATCTTGCAGTTCGTGGGTTCCAGCCCCGTGTCAGGCTCTGTGCTGACAGCTCAGAGCCTGGAGCCTGCTTCGGATTTAATTTAAAAAGAAATAAATAAAAAACACTTGGTGTGCACTTCTCCCTCTGCACTGGCCTGGGTTGTCCTAGCTGTTTTTCTCACCCACCCTCCCCTCAGTGGTTCGGGTATTCTCTCAGTATTTGCCCTTGGAAGTTCCATCCCTAGGCCCGCATTTTCTCCAAAGTTCCAGTGGCCTGGATCCAAAGAGCCTGCGGGCATGTCCCCTTGGAGGGCTTGCCTTTACCTCATCAACACTTCTTGTTTGTTTTTCCAGAAGGTATGTATGGAATGCAGCCAAGTGCCAAGTCTTGTGGTGGGGGAGGGGGGGTGCGGGGGGTGGGGGGGGGTGGGGGGTGGGGGGGGTGGGGGGTGGGCCTTGTTTTCAGCTGAATTAGAAACAGTTTGCCCCTCAAGGAGTTCCCCTCCAGGGGGAGAGGCGGATTATGCAATGATGAAAATACCGGACAGGACGTGCTACATTCCAGGTACCTGGGACACAGAGCAGGCCGGGCTCTGCCTGAGAACCCAAGGAAAGGCCATCCGGGAGAAAATGCCGCACCCCACCTGCTGAGGGCCTCTGGGGGCCTTGGCCACATCACAGGGCCTGCCTGGGTGGTGAGGCCACTGGGGATTCCTGGCGGCCCTGTCCGCTCGGCAGGCGGCAAGTGAAGCAATCACACAGCCTGAGAGGCCGACTAGGAAGGAGAACGTTCCCCACCAGGGCGGAACTGGCCAGGGCGCTGCCTTTGACCGCAGTCCAGCGCTCATGAAATGTGGGAAGCACGGTGCGGAATCCGGGGCACCTCAAGGGCTCCCACACCTGCTGGGGAAAAGAAGGGAAGGTCTTGGGGACGGACAACCCCCCCCCCCCCCCAAGGGATCGGCAGTGCGCACAGGGACACGTGGTAGGCAGCACTCGCAGTCAAGTAAACACGGTCCCGGCCTTGGACTTGGCCCCGGGGGAGAGGCTGTTCTACACTCAGATGTGCTGGCCAGGCAATCTGGAGGACCCAGACTCTGCAGCCCAGCAACGCTGCAGAAACCAAAATACTGAGGAGGATTCACAAAAGAATGAACGGGCTAGACGTGTAAATAAACAGATATAATACCACAACAGCTCTGTAAAACCCTCCGAAATCACCATTCTCGCGGTCACTTGGCAACACGACGGAGGGAAGAAAACACGACCTGGGGTCAGACGAGCCGGGTTCAGCCCCGGTTCTGAGTGCAGTAGGTGGGCCTCGACGTCCTAATCTGTGAGCCAGGGCGGGTGTGAGGGGTTCCTTAGAACTCACGCGTGAAAAGCAAAGTACCTGCTACATGTTAAGTGTTCAACGAACGGCTGTTGTTAGGATAGTTATTAGCACTGAGAGCTGAGCTGAGTGAGTTCTGCCCCCCGACCCTTCTTCTCATTCTGCACGGGATCCTAGACAAGTCCTTTGTAAACTCCCTTCTCTGTGCTTCGCGTCCTCTCCCTTCTGGTGACATCTCTCCCCATTCCCCCCTGCCTCCCCCCGGCTGCCTCACCAGCCGAAGGGGGGCCTCTTACACCCCGAGCCCCCTACCGCCTGTCGTACGCACGCTTCGTACATATTCTGACATATTCCGTCTGGAAGCGAGGCGTCCCAGCACCTGCCACTGACTCTGTACTGGACCAGGCGCCCTGAGTGTAGAGACAAGGCCGTTTTGACTGGTTCCCATTCAGCACCTACAGATTGCCCTGTGTCCTATGTGCTCTTTGTGTATGGAGGTTAACTAAACAACAACAACAACAACAGTCAGCAGATGCTGACTATGTTCACAAAGGAATCAAAATACCTTTACCCTACAGGGTTCCAAGAGGTGGGTGAATAAAGGTTACCGAAGCCAGTCTCCCGTGGATGGTATCCCCAGATAGCACGTAGCCAGCACTTATGTGCCCAGGCCACTCTTCTAAGCAGGCTACCGAAACCATACGTTGTGGTCTTCGGTTTTCTGGAATTTATAATAGGAAATGGAACCTGATGCTGCATTCCAGGGCTATTGCAATTCAGATCCCAATACTACAGGGGCACCTGGGTGGCTCAGTCGGTTAAGCCTCCGACTTCGGCTCAGGTCATGATCTCGCAATTTGTGAGTTCGAGCCCCGTGTCGGGCTCCGTGCTGACAGCTCGGAGCCTGGAGCCTGCTTCGGATTCTGCGTCTCCCTCTCTTTCCCTGCCCTTGCCCCGCTTGTGCTCTCTCTTTCTGTCTGTCTGTCTCTCAACATAAAAATAAACACAAAACCCAAAACTACAAACTCTAAGAGATCATAAAATACATAATAACAAAGATTGCTTCCAACAAGAGAAGCTGGCTGGTTAGGGTTTAGAAATCTCTTGGTTTGTTGAATAGACACCATGATAAGCTAATTTCACCTGTGGCCTTAGCAGCAAACTTTATAAACACCAAGGATGTTGTTGGCAGGGGAGATGGCGGGAATTGTTAGCAATGCCTTGGGGTGGGACAAGACACTCGAGACTAAGGAAAAATGTACAGAGGAAATGAGGAAAGGATAGTCAAAGTGGAAAACTGGATTGAGGTTTTGGTGGAGCAGTGCTCTGTCCTGGCCTGAGGTCCTTCTTCCTCTTGGTGTCTCTCTCTCTCTCTCTCTCTCTCTTTTTTTTTTTTTTTTTTTTTTTGGTGTCTCTCTCTCTCTCTCTCTTTACTCCCGGCCTTGACAGACCCTAAAGATGGGCAGGTGACAGGAAACATGTAGGATGTGGAGCAGACTGGCTGGAGAGATATTTGTGGACCACCCTCTTGTGACATTATTCTTAAAGAATTTGGAAAAGGTCAGACCTGCTGATCTAAAGAAGGATTAACATCAGCAAAGGGTTTCCCTTTCCTGCCGGTTTCTACCAATCTCAATCTCTATTAATTGAGATTTGGAGGGACGGCACATAGTAGTTTCTCAATAAAATACTTTTAAAAAGTTTATTTACTTTGAGAGAGAGAGAGAGAGAGAGAGCACGTGAGCACGAACTGGGCCAGGAGGGCAGAGAGGGAGAGGGGGAGAGAGGATCCCCAGCTGTGGAGGGGTTCCAACAGCCCATTGGGTGTCTCTTCCGGTCGACTTGCTACACGTCTGCTGAAAGAGAACTATGAACAGACACAATTTTGCTCATTTAGCCTTACAAAAAAAAAAAAAAAAAAAAAAAAAAAAGGCCTTCATGCCCCAGGGGCCCAGGGCACAAATGGCAGAGAATAAAATAGCAAACACTAATGAACGGCTGCTGGTACACAGATGGAAACATATTTACGTCTAATAAACAAGGGCGCGTGACCTGGGTTCTATCGGAAATAGTTACGAGGACAAAACGGAACACGGACAGCAAGGAACGGTGGGTAAGGAAAGGTAGGTTAATGACAACGTCTGGCTTTCTGAAGCTCTGCAAAAGCTCTGTGGACACACTCACTCAGATCTTACGGTAAGCCTATGAGAGTCGGATGCACCAGGATATTAGCGGAACGGCGTCGGTGGGGGGCTTTATGTGGGAATATTTGGCGCGTTAAACTTCAGCCGCTGTCAACACACTCATTCCGATTAAGATGCTCATATGGAGTATTTATGTCACGCTGCGTTTATGAAGCTCTCTGGTGACTCTGGTTACACGAAGGGAACCATGTTGAGCATGAGATACTGTGCTTTTTGCACAGCTGGAAAATGCCACGGTCCCTCCCTGCACTAGATTCCGTGTTGCTGATACCATCGGGGTTTCTGGCCTTAGAAAGGCCCCTGCAGGGCACCTGGGGATTCCCGGGGACGTCAACCGGTGCCCCACCTCGGGGAGTAGGAGAAAACAAGAATCTGACGCAGTGGAATAATCACTCCCGGGGCCTTACCTGTTTATTTTCACATTCCTCCTGCCCACCACCTAATAACTCATCGTCTTCCCTCTTCTCTGACACTTTTGATACAAAGCAGAACCAGCAGAAAGTAATAGAAAGTTACAGATGAAACGGGCTGAGGGAAGGTTTGGGAAATCAGCCCTCCACTAGGCGGAAAGGTCAAAGCAGCAGCCACTTTCTTTGGTCCAGAGGTGGGATGGCTGAGGGGGGCAGGTAATGACGGTCCCAAGGGCTGAGAATGTGGCACAGGGAGCTTTGTCCACAGGTAAGGGAACAAGAGAGCTGGATGTACATTCTAAGAGGAGTGAGATTCGACCAAGGAAAGGCTCACCCATCTTCTGGAAGTCTTTGGCAAGAGACAAGCAAAAGGTTCTAGCAGTCATGTTATGTTGAAAGGCAGCCTCACCTGTTTGAGGACATCTGTTTGTGAATTTAGTTGAAAAGCATTTTATCACAAATGATCATTTGGAGATGGAAGGTAATATGATGCACTCCCCTTCCTCCTAACACACACACACACACACACACACACACACACACACACACACACTAAATATTCCTCCCTGAGAATCTCTCCCCATAGGTCTAGCCCTCATTGCACAGTGGCCTTTTGAGAAGGCAGAGGAAGACTGCTTTATGGAAGAAAGTAAATAATATCATTAAAAAAATTTCTAATGCCTATCATTTCACCATTATAGCTTCATTCCTTTGGATCTTTCAAGTTCCTATTTAAAATGTAAACACCCTTGGATCAGAATAGAAGGGTACTCTATAAGCCCATCGGTAAGTAATAAGTAGTTGCTTGTTGTAGAAGTTGTCTTGGGAGTCTTTACCTCTGAATTATTTGGATACCTCAGACACCCTGGCCTGGATCTGTATGTTCCAGAGCCCCAGGCCTGCCATGCTGGGACTTAGATTTCACTGAGCTGAACTTTCCCTTCTGGTTGGCTTAGGTTCTAAGACATGAGCCTGGCTGGAGAGTTACAGGGCCTCAGGCCCTAAAACAAAATTAAAAAGCAAACAACATAGCGGGAAAATATTTGCAGTTTGTGACAAAGGTTAATCGCTTTACTATAAAAAGAGCTTTTGAAAATCAATGAAAGGTAAATACTACAATAGAATATCAGCAACAAAAACAAGCAAAGAGACCCAACAAAAAAATGTGGAGAACATTCACAAGGGAAGAAATACAACGTGATAGAAAAGCAAAGAAAAACGGTTCACATTTATAAGAAATCAAAGGAATGCAAAATAAAGTAACGAGATAGCTTTACACTTAGCAACTTAGAAAAAGTTTTGTTTTGTTTTACTAGTGATAAAAGTCAGTATTGGCAGGGTTCAGGAAAATGTATCTTTTTGAGACTGTTGGTAGGAGTGTAAATTGGCAGGCCTTCTGGAGGGAAACTTGGGATATTTATCAAGACCCAGCATTCCTCAGGAAATTGGTTAAATAGAATATGGTACATCCACATTTCACCATTAAAAATTTTTTTTAAAACGCTTATTTATTATTGAGAGATAGAGCGTGAGCATGGGAGGGGCAGAGAGATGAGGAGACACAGACTCTGAAGCACGCTCCAGGCTCCGAGCCATCAGCACAGAGCCCGACGCGGGGCTTGAACCCACAAACCACGAGACCATGACCTGAGCCAAAGTCGGACGCTTAACTGACTGAGCCACCCAGGTGCCCCACACACGTCACCATTTAAAATGATGTTAAAGAGGCACCTGGGTGGCTCGGTTGGTTAAGCATCCAACTATTGATTTCACCTCAGGTCATGATCTCACAGTTGGTGAGTTCAAGCCCCGCATCAGGCTCCATGCTGACAGGGCAGGCTCTGCTTGGGATCGTCTCTCCTGCCGTCTCTCTCTGAACCTCTCCTACTCCCGTGCATGCACTCTCTCTCTCTCTCTGTCTCCCTCAAAAATAAATAAATGAGCAATTTAATTTAAAAAATATCGGTGTGAAGAACCAGATTATTTGTGATATAATTATTAAATATAAAATTATATAGAATGTACTTACCAAATTTATATAAAATTATCACTATAATATAATGTAAATCTAAGTAATGTACATTATAATTACTTCATAATTCTACAACATTTTTAAGTTTGAAATGTAGCTTGTTTCCATGAATGTGAAGGATGTAGAGAAAAGGGACCCCTCATGCACTGCTGGTGGGAGTGCCACTGTGGAAAACAGTATGGAAGGTTCCTCAAAAAATTAAACATAGAACTACCATATGGCCCAGTAATGGCACTACTGGCTATTTACCTAAAGAAAATAAAAACACGAATTTCAAAAGACATATGTACCCCTTTATCTATCGAGGTCAAAAACACGAATTTCAAAAGACATATGTACCCCTTTATCTATCGAGGTCAAAAACACGAATTTCAAAAGACATATGTACCCCTTTATCTATCGAGGTCTTACTTGCAAGAGCCAAGATACGGAAACAACCCCCGTGTCCACCCAGAGATGAATGGATCAAGATGTGCTATGTGTATACGATGGAATGTTACTCGGCCGTATAAAAGCCCGAGATCTTGTCACTGGCAACGACATGGATGAACCTGGAGGGTAGAACGCTGAGTGAAGTAAGTCAGAGAAAGACACATGCCAAATGATTTCCCTTGTCTGTGGAATCTAAAAAACAAAACAAGTGAATAAAGAAACCAAAAACAGAAACAGACCCGTAATACAGAGAACAAACTGATGGTCCCTAGATTCTTTTTTTTTTTTAACGTTTATTTGTTTTTGAGAGACAGACAGATAGCGTGCAAGTGGGGGAGGGGCGGGGAGAGAGGGAGACACAGAATCGGAAGCAGGCTCCAGGCTCCAAGCCGTCAGCCCAGAGCCCGACGCGGGGCTCGAACTCACAAACCGCGAGATCGTGACCTGAGCCGAAGCCGGATGCTCAACCGACTGAGCCACCCAGGTGCCCCAAGATTCTTTACGATATAAAATTATTGTTTCAAATTTCTTTTGCTTCCATGAGTGTAGCTCCTCGAAAATCTAACGTTAAGAATTTCTCTAGCAGTGGTTTCTTCTACAAATATTTATTAAACTCCCCCTATGAGCCAGACACTATTCTAAGGTGAGAGATACAGTATATAAGACAAAATTCTATTTTTGATGTCCCTTTTGGCAGGGAACATAGACAATATTTAAAGCATACATAAATAAGAAAGTGATAATTTCATAAAGAAAATAAAACGGAGGGCGCCTGGGTGGCACGGTCGATTAAATGTCCGACTTCGGCTCAGGTCATAATCTTGTGGTTCGTGGGTTCAGGCCCCATGCTGGGCTCCACACAGCATGGAGCCCGCTTGGGATTCTCTCTCTCTCCCTCTCTCTCTCTCTCTGCCCCTTCCCCACTTGCACTCACTCATTCTCTCTCTCCCTCTCAAAATAAATAAATAAACTAAAAAAAAAAAAAATAGCTTACTGTAATAGAGACTGTAAACAGGTCAGAGAACAACGTTAGCTATGATGACCAATCTGAATTATATTTGAGTTGAGACCAGGGTGGGGAGAAGGACTGAGCCATGTGAGAAGCATTACAGGCATGAGGGAGAATAAGTGCAAAGGTCCTGAGGTGGGTATGATACCGGAATGCTTAAGGAGCAGAGTTCAGTGTGGTAAGAATCCGTATGAAAGACAGCAAGTGGGTGGTGAGAAACGAGGTCAGAGAATTAGGCAGGGACGAAATCACAGTGACTCTTCGGCCAGGTATGGAAGTTTAATTTTAGTCCATGGCAATGGGAAGCCATTGGAGGACTTCAATTTGTTGACAGTCTGATAAGATGTATCTTTTAAAGATAACAAATAAAGAGCAAATGTTTGGTAATATACACACTTTTATTTCATAAAACAATTCTGTGGGGTAGGTGTTATTTCGTCTCATTATAGACCCGCTACAGAGACTCAGAGAAGTTGCGCGACCGTATAGCTCGTAGGCAGCATGGTTGGGAGGGGAACCAGGGGCTCCTGCATCCCGGGTAATTTACTTGCAAGGAAAGCAAACAGTAGTCTACAATTCATACGTTACCCTCACCATATGACTGAATCCAACGGACACACGAACTCTCCTGGGGCCACCTCCCCCTGGTACAGGCTTTTAAGGAAGTAACTAAGGAACTCAGTCTGTGTCACCCTATGTGATTGCACCACGACTGGAAAATCTGAGACTTGGGTTGCAACATCTGACACCTCTCCCAGTCCTTCCTCGGCTGGCCCGGCTCATCCCTCAGGCAGCTGCAGGCTGAGGAAGCATCCCACCCACTCGGTGGTCTCTGTTTTATCTCTGGGTCCCCAGAGTGCTGCTCTTGGTTAACTGGACGGTCCCTCAGCTGGGACGTGCCAGCCCGTGCTTGCATTTTCTCTGTGCAGTCCGGATAGCCTTCTGTAGGGCCCTTCACCCACGTAGCTGTCTGGGATCTGAATTCGGCCTTCTTAAACAAGCAGGCAGCTGATGAGATATCTAGAACAGTTAAACTCCTGCAAACAGAAAGTAGACTGATGTTGCCAGGGGCTGGGGGGAGGGGGGGAATGAGGAGTTGTTGTTTACTAGGGACAGAGTTTTAGTTTCGCAAGACGAAATAATTCTGAAAATCTGTTGCCCAACAACGTGGATACACTTAATACTACTGAATCGTATGCTTAAAAATGACCAAGAGGGTCATTTTGACCACAGTTTGGGGGGGAAAAAGCAGATAAGCAATGAGCCTGGTATGCTCACGGACTGCTGCTCCCTTCTCCTCTGAGCGGTCCGCTCAAAGACAGAGCTCTGCTTCCGAGCGGAGGCCTGGCCTTTGGTAATGAGACTCCTCGGCCTCTCGTCCGGTGGCATGGCTGAGAGCCCACTACTCCACAGTCTGAGGACAAGGACCATTTCCTTACCCTACCCCATCGATGCCTTCATCCACACCAATCCCCAGCAGCCCTTCTTGTCAAAGTCACGATGCTTTTCACTTTTCCAAATCCACGGGTCACTTTCTTGCCCTCCTCTATCTTCGACACAGCCGACCTCCTTGAAACGCACTCTTCTCTTGGTTTCCGGACTACCCGGTTTCCTCCTGATTCACTAAAGATTTTAGATCCGTTTGCTGTCTCTACCTCTTCTCAACGGTTAAGCACCAGCATACCCCAGGCTCCGTCATTGACTTTCTCTCTTCTCTCAGCATTTTCTTTCTAGATCATCTCATCCAGCCTTAGATTTACATACAAGTCTCTGTGGACAACTCCCAAATTTGTGCATTCATTCGGCTTGGGCTTTCTCCCTAAGCTCTAAAATTATGCCTCCAGCTGCCTCCTCGACCACTCCACTTGGATGTCTATTACGTTCATGGAGAATTTTCAATTCATTGGGGGAGGGGTATACACATGAAGTCATTCTGTGTTTTCCTATGGCTACCCAATTATGCTGCTCTGGATGGTCAAGAATCTTGGGATAGTTCAGTCCAATTGTATAGTGCTGAGATTATTAAAGCTGTCTCATTACAGATTTATTTATTTATTTATTTTTTTAGAGAGAGAGCATGAGTCGGGGAGAGAGGCAGAGGGAGAGAGAGAATCTCAAGCAGGCTTCATGCTGTTCAGCACAGAGCCCAATGTGGGACTCAGTGCCACGACCCTGGGATCATAACCTGAACTGAAATCAAGAGTCGGACACTCAACCGACCGAGCCACCCAGGTGCCCCTCATTCCAGATTTTAAAATCTCAGTACTGAGCGTATTTAAATATTATTTTGATGTCCAATTCTCTGTCTAGGACAGGAAATGTGTACAAACACCAGAAACATCTTAGAACACCAGAAAACAAGGACTCAATCAAAGAATTTTGGAGCCATTCCCAAATAATTCAGGAGCCAACTTGAAGAGTCTCCCTCTATCTAAAAGTGGAAATACTTGAGCAACAGTATAAAAATAATAACTGTGGTGAATTAAACATATTAAAAGTGATTAACTATATATATAGTTCATAATGAAACTTAAAAAAAAAATCACAGGGTGCCTGGGTGGCTCCGTTGGTTATTTGACTTCGGCTCAGTCATGATCTCGTGGTTTGTGAGTCTGAGTCCCGCATCGGTGAGCTCGGGCCTCGATTAGGTGAGCCTACTTCTCTCTCTCTCTCTCTGCTCTTCACGGGATTGCCTCTCTGCCCCTCACTCGCTTGTTCTCTCTCTCTCAAAAAAAATCTCAACTCATTTTTCCTATTTGGAAAATGCTAGGGAACCAAGACATCATTTTGACAACTTGTAAGCAGGGAGAAATAGTAAATTTTCATGTTTAAAATGAGGCTCAGGGTAACAAAGTAGTTGATGAGGAGAAAGAAAGAAAAGAAAAGAAGAGAAAGGAAAAGAAAAGAAAAGAAAAGAAAAGAAAAAAGAAAGGAAAAGAAAAGAAAAGAAAAAAGAAAGGAAAAGAAAAGAAAAGAAAAGAAAAGAAAAGAAAAGAAAAGAAAAGAAAGGAAAACCGGAAAATGGCAAGTGTGGGCAAGGGTATGGAGAAATCAGAATTCTTATGTACCGTTGGTGGGAATGTAAAATCGTGCAGTCACTATGGAAAACAGTATGAAGACATTATGCTAAGAGAAATAAGATAGCCACAAACACACAAAGAGTATCTGGTTCCACTTCTAGGAGGTATCCAGGGTATTCAGATCTGTAGAGACGATTACTATTAGCTCAGGGGAGGGAGAAGCGGGGAGTTGTTGTTTCACGGACATGGGGTTTCAGATCTGGACGATGAAAAAGTCTTGAAGGTTGGCCACATAACAATGTGAATGCCCTTAACACCACTAAACTTTACGCTTGAACATGGTAAGATGGTAAACGTCATACGTATGCTTTTACTGCAAGAAAAAAAGATAGAGACCAGACAATGGGATATTACGTTCCTCCTGGGGAGGAACGTAGCATCACCTATGAAATAGTGTTCCCCCAAAATCAAAACCATTGACATTTGATCAGGCCGCTGGATCTCACTACCAGTTTACAGAAAATGCAGGGACAGAGGAACATGTTAAACAACGTCACATGGAAGCAATCAGCAGAATCCAGACTGTGGGAAACTGCAGGAAAACAACCGAGTTTCTTCAATAAATAAGTTGCAAGAGAAAACAGTAGGAGGAGGAAACCATAGATTAAGAGTCTTAGAAGGCATAAAAACCAGTTGTAATATATGGAATTATTTGGGTCCTGATTCAAATAAACCACACACACACACACAAAAGTATGACATACTCAGGGAATATGTGATCATATTCAGGGATCTTCTGGTTGTTTTTAGGTCCTTATCTTCTGGAGACTCACACTAGAATATTTATGGGTGGAATAGTATAAGATCTAAGATTTGCTTCATAAGAATTGGGGTTGGGAAAGTTCGAGGAAATTGATGCAATGTGCTTGGCTGTGAGTCATCATTACTGAGGCCAATTGGTAGAAGCCACTACGCTCTTTTTGTTCTACCTTTTTGCCTCTTATCCTGCACAGTTCAACGTTCTCTTCATAGAATGTTCAGCAAAGGGGATGGGAGCACGGTCTGCAAAAACGGTCACTCTCCCTCGCCCAGTGACTTGGCCTACCCAGCCGACAAGAGGTGGGGTAGAGCGGGTGGCGGCACCTTCTCGTTGAGCTGTCCAGATGAGAGCCGGTCCCCTCTCTCTGGACTGCCAGAGCCTCTCACCCACTCTGACTTGCGTGTGGCAGGGTCCGCATGCCGGGTGTCTCCCGCAGCATGTCCGGGGGTTCTGGATGAGTCTTCGGATGGCCATCTTTGCTCTGCAGTCCCCTGGCGTGGAGGTCTGACCCCGCCTCAAGCTTCAGCTCGTCCCACCTTCAGGTCCCAGCACAGCTCCTCGGGTTGCCCCTGCCTGGAGGACGCAACTCTGGGCGGGGTACTTGAATATAGCTCAAGCCCAGCCATTTTCCGAGCCGTGTACAAAACGCGTAGGAAATCCATGTGTCTGTCTCTTCCACTACTCTTCCCACATCCGGGCGGCATCGGACAATGTCTGGCAACTTGTAGGTAACAGACAGAACTGGGGCTGGGATGGGGGTCGAGTTGGGCCCATTCACCCTTTACAACTGATTCCTTGGGGGCCTTTCTCCTTGACGAGAAGCTCCCATGGCCAGGCTGAGCCTGCAAGGTAAGTTCTACTAGCTCAAGTATTCCAAATAGGGAAAGGTCTGAATTTCGTGTGAAATATAGAATTGGCAACTGGAATAAGCTTGTTGATTTTTTTAAAATGTTTCTTTGATGTTTGTTCATATTTGAGAGAGATAGAGACACAGTGCAAGCTGGGGAGGGGCGGAGAGAGGGGGAGACACAGAATCCGAAGCAGGCTCCAGGATCCACAGAGCCGGACGCGGGGCTCGAACCCACGAACTGTGAGATCATGACCTGAGCCAAAGTCGAGCGCTTAACGACTAAGCCACCCAGGTGCCCCTAAGCTTGTTGATTTTTTAAAATGACTCTGTGTTTTTTGTTTTTCTTTTTTAATTTGAGAGAGAAAGAGAGAGAGAGAGAGAGAGAGAGAGCACAAGTCAGGGAGAGGGGCAGAGAGGGAGAGAGAGAGAAAATCTTAAGAAGGCTCCATGCTGAGTGTGGAGTCTAATGCGGGACTCAATCTCACAACTCTGGGATCATGACCCAAGCCAAAATCAAGAGTCCGATGCTCAACCGACTGAGCCACCCAGGCACCCCTAGGAGCTGAGTTCTTAATCTCCATGTACTACCTATAATAAAACACTAAAAACATTTACCTGATTAGGAGATGATAGATAGATATAGATATAGATATAGATATAGATATAGATATCATATATGTAGATATAGATTATATATATTTAATTTTCAAGTTAAAAGTCATTGACCTTCTGAGATACAGGGCTTGTGAAAAGTTTAATCTGTATAGTCGTTAAATCCTTACATATTTAACACTGCTTCTAAATTATCATAGAAACTAGTTGCCAAAAAATGTTAATCTCAGCTGAACTGGAAGAGCATTTGGGAAATGTGCCAATGTTGTTTGTAGAGGTGTTCCATGTGGTAAGTCTACCGGAGACCCAGTGGGATCTGCCTTTGTGGAATTTGAAACAAAAGAACAAGAAGCGAAACCTATTGAGGTAAGCCCGGATTCTAAAAAGAGGAAAAAAATTAGCGAATGTTCTAAATAGTAAGAAACTTTTTGGTAACCATTTCAGTTACTTCATCCACCGTCAGAGGCACCAAGAAAACTTGATGTATCCCCGAAGACAGTAAAAATAAACCCTTTCATGCCCTGAAAGGAACTAGTGAGTTATTTGCTTGACATTTAAGTAGATGTAGCTGGAATGAAATGAAACTCGTGATGGCACTCTTGCAGGAGAAAAGAAAAAGAAGAAGAAAGCCTGAATGAAGGGGGATATGAATGAACGATGAATATGTTGGGGCCAGAGTTGAAAAAGGACACAAGCAGCCAGAGCTCCTGTAAAGACATCCTCAAAGCAAAAAGCAAAAACAAAAATGGGAAAGAGTTCAAGTAGCCAGCTTACCTGAAGTCAGAATGGAAAGGGAAGAAGAGAAATACCTTTGCAGATGCAGAATGCCCCCTCCCAGTCAAAAATAAAGAAAATGGTCCAGAAAAACAACATTAAAATTTTTTTCTTTATATTTATTTATTTTTGAAACAGAAAGAAACAGAGCATGGGCGGGGGAGGGGCCAAAAGAGAGAGGGAGGCACAGAATCTAAAGCGGGCTCCAGGCTCTGAGTCATCAGCACAGAGCCCAACCCAGGGCTCGAATCCATGACCCGTGAGATCATGACCTGTGCCGAAGTCGGACGCTTAACCAACCGAGCCACCCAGGTGCCCCCCAGAAAAACAACATTTTAAAAAGAAGCGTCAGAAATGCCCCAGAGAAAATGAAGGTAGGACTACTTTCAGGTTAGGAATGGATAAAGTTACATTCCATTCATTACATAGCCACAAACGTTTTCACCCGATTTTTAATTTCTCAAGATTTAGAAGTCTTTACTAAAGAGGAAACAGGATACGGGACATATAAAACATGGATCCCTCTTACAAGCAAAAAGGAAGCATGAAGAAAAAAAAGGGACACGAAGTGAAAAGAATAGGTTATACAATTAATAGTACCTTCAAAGGAAGCCTATGGTATAAATTCTATTGGTGGCAATTGATATAAACTCCAAGGTTAAACTATGGTTCTTTTTTAAGTTTTTACTTAAATTCCAGTTAGTTAACATACAGTGTAATATTAGTTTCAGGTGTAAAATATAGTGATTCAACACTTTCACACATCACCCTGTGTTCATCACAAGTGCAACCCTTAACCCTCACCACCTATTTTAAACCATCCCCCATCTGGTAACCATCAGATTGTTTTCTATAGTTAAAGTTTTTTTTAAACTTTTACTTATTTTTGAGAGACAGAGACAGAGCATGAATAAGGGAGGGGCAGAGAGAGGGGGAGACACAGAATCTGAAACAGGCTCCAGGCTCCAAGCTGCTGGCACAGAGCCCGACTCGGGGCTGGAACCCGCAAACCATGAGATCGTGACCTGAGCCGAAGTCGGACGTCCAACCGACTGAGCCACCCAGGCGCCCCAAGATTGTTCTCTACCGTTAAGAGTCAGCTTCCTGTTTTGCCTCTGTCTCTCTCTTTACCTTTGCTCATTTTTTTAAAATTTCACATATGAGTGAAGTCATATGGAATTGGTCTTTCTCAGACTGACTTATTTCACTTAACAGTCTTATGTTGTTACAAATGGCAAGATTTCATTCTTTTTTATGGCTAATAATCATATATATATATATATATATATATATCACATCTTTTTTTTTTCTTTCTCATATCTAGGGCTCGGGTGAGGGTTAGGGTTAGGGGTTAGGGTTAGGGTGAGGGTATGTGCCTGCCGTTCAGAAATATCTCCAGAGAATAAGACCCCAGAGTTCTGCTGGGGTGAGAATTAACATGGCTGCCATCTACCATGTAGACATAAAGAGGAGATTTGCGGCTCTAAATACTGTTTAAATAGATACTCAGTTGTTCCTTTTTTTTATCTCTACCTTCACACCCCCTTGTTGAGATATCACCACTTCTTAAATATTTGGTGTCTTCTCCAGAATCACTAGGCTGTTCCTCAACGTTCTTATTGTGTTTTTAGGAACCCAACCCTCCTAGGTCAAGGGTTAAAGTCAGGGTGAGGGTATGTGAAGTTAGGCTATGTTTCAATAGCTATGATAATTAGCTTTGAAAGCCTAAATTTTTAATATGTGCACAGATATTATCATTGTGAAGACCATTGCATTTGTATGCGTTTCTTGACCTTATGAAAGAAGGCAGACAGAGGTGGAAGGAAAAACAACACAACACTGTTTGCTTAAATCTCGAATGACTCAATGCTATTTAATCAGAGCACATCATGTACCAAGCAGTAAAGTAGGATTTAGGGGAATTCCCAAGGGAATCTCCAAGAGTCATTTTTATATCTAGGATTTGTTTGAAGAAAATTTAGAAGTCCCCTTGGACATGCTGTTCAGCTAAATCCCTTAGCTCACTATACTTTACAATATTTAGAACTATATCTCTCTTGCATAAAAATCAAAGTAAAGATTTGCTGGTTTCATCCGCTATAGGGACACTTCATAATGCCGGCCTATATTTGGCTCAAGATATAAAAGTTGGTTATTTATTTCTTATTTAAAAATTGTTTATGTTAAAGGCAAATTAAATTTCATCTTTAGGGAAAAATTAGGTTTGGTATCTAAGACAAATGTATTTAATTTTTCTATGTAACCAAAATATGACAGAGATTAATTCAGGCCTTTTTTCTCTTTCCTAAGTAAAGTTGGTAGGTAATTGTATCAGTCACTTACTGTTACATTACATATTATCTCAAAGCTCAGTGGCTTAAACCAACAATAAATATTAGCTCAGACTTGATGAGGGTCAGAAATTTGGGAAAGGCTTAGGTGGTAGTTCTGGTTCAGGGTCTCTCTACAGGTTGAAGTGAAGAGGGTGGCAGGGGCTGCAGTTACACCTGAAGACTTGAGTGGGGCTGGAGGGTCTGCTTCTAGGATGATTCACTCATGTGACTGGTAAGTCAATATTGGCTGTTGGTAGGACACCTCAATCCCTCATCATGTCCCCCTTTATACAGCTGATGGAGTGTCCTCACACAGTGGCCGACTTTCCCAAAGCAAGTGGTCCAAGTAAGCAAGACAAAAGCCCTAATGTCCTGTATGACCTTGCCTCCAAAGTTACACACTGTCATTTTCACAATAACCTATCGGTTACATGGGTCACCCTATTCGGCAGGAGGAGAGTACATAGGGACATAAAAACCAGGTAGCAAGAATCCCTGGAGACCATTTTCCAGGCTGGCTAAGACAGTAATCAAGGCACATTGGGAACCCATAGCTCCAAAATAAAACGTCGCTCATATGGGGAGCATGAAACACGATGTAGCACATATTCTATAAAGTATGGTATGGTACATTGTTACAGAAATAGCCCCCAAAGAATCACATCTCCCTACATCCATGTTCTTGCATAGTTCTCTCTCATACGACTCTGGGACTGGCCATACAACTTGCTTTGGCCAGTGGGATATTGGCAATGTAATGCAAGCAATGGTATGAAAAGCAAATGTACATTTGGACTTGCCCTTTTATGCCACTGGAGATTCTTCCTTCACCACGTTAACAAGCCCAAGCTAGCCCTCTGGGGGCGAAAGAACACATGGAGAGAGACCAGCCAGATCAGCCATCTTGGCCAAGGCCCATTGACATGAATAAACACTACCAATGGCCCTCAGAGCATAGACGAGGTCTCCCGGCTGAGCGCAGCCCAAATTACCAACCTATAAATAGTGAATAGATAGTTGTTTTTAAGCGACTAAATTCTGAGTAGTTTATTATGCAGCAATATATATCTGACACATTTGGAATGCAATGATCCTTCCAATTTTGGCTTGGGAGAAAGCACACAAGTCATAAAGCCACAGAAGAAATAACTCTTCAGAACTGTGGTAATAAGGTAACCACTAGTCACGGGTAGCTCTCGAGCTCTCGGAGTGTGGCTAATCTGAATTAAGATGTGCTATTACTGTAAAACACACACTGGGTTTTGAAGACTTCACATGGAAAAAGGAAACGTAAAATATCTCATTAATGTAAAAAATTGAGTACATGTCGAAATGATATTATTTGGGGTTATAGGAGATTAAGTCAAGTATATTATTAAAATTAGTTTCACCTGTTTCTTTTTAACAATGTTAAATATGTTTCAAAAATATGGCTCCTAGGGGTGCCTGGGTGGCTCAGTTGGTTGAGGATCTAACTCTTGATTTCAGCTCAGGTCATGATCCCTGGGGATCGAGCCCCACATGGGGCTCACGCTGAGCTAGAGCCCCTGACCCTCTCCCCGACTCACGTGTGCACTCTCGCTCTCTCTCTCTAAAATAAAACAAATAATAACGATAATAAAAATGGGAATAAAATATAAACACACAATTTAAAAATATGGCTCCTAGAAAACTTGAAATTACATATATGGCTCATGTTTATGGCTCATATTATATGCCCATCGGACTGTGTCCTTCCTGGCTACCAGGAGAACTTTCAACCACGACCATTGTTCTGTGCCAAGCTCTGTTCCCACAAATCAAGGGAAACAGAAGCTCCAGACCTCAAGGCCGCTTTCTAAATCCCAACTCCACCCCCCCACCCCCCCCACCCACATACACGTACTATATAATCCTGTCCTTGGCCCCCATTCTGCTGTTTTCCTATCAAAACAGCCTCTGGAGAAAAGGTCTAAATTCGTTCACGCTACTTGTAAAATTCAATGGTAGCTTAAAGGTTTCCTATGATTTTCATTTTACAATAGAAAGTAGATGCGCAAAGATTTGAAGACCCAAGGGTGAAATCATCAGGAATAAGTCAAAAGAGTTGTTTTCTTTTCCTCGCCATGTCCTCTCTCCTACCTCTCTATGCCCCAAGTAGTGGTTGAGAGGGAAATAGGCCTGGGAGGAAAAGACGAGACAGATGATAGACATAGTCTTATCTGGAATAGACTACACTCCACCTACATGTCCTGATGGTGCTTTCGTAATCAGGAGGCAAAAAGCCTTTCGCTGTGTCCTTGATGGAATCCTTCCTAAAACCCTTTCTACTCAGCTGAATACTACCCGGATCCATTGCTATAGGCTGCAATAAACTTGACAAGCCCAGAAATGTGCAGAGAAAGGGACCCTGTAAAGGATTTTTGTTCATACATAGTAGCCTGTTATCCTTCCCCAGAGCAATCCATTCTTACATTCATGCAGGAAAGAATTGGGTTGCAAACTTATGATCCATATGGCTTTTCTCTATGAAAATACTACTTAGAACTGTGATGCGGGTGCAGCATCGGGGTGGGGGGGGATGGAATATGTATGCACACTTCATTGTATTTTCTTTCTTACACCTAAATGAAACTATTCACCCATCAGCAGTACAGTACATATATTGAATACATTTTAGAGAATAGATGGGCTTTCACTGCCGTCCTCCCTCCCTTGTGATCAACATATGCACCAAGAAATCTCTGAGACTCTGTGTTCTAAACAAGTATGATGAATAATGATACTTGCCATGTATGCTTAGGGAGGCCACAGCAGCAGAGAATTTTGTACAGAAAGGAATTTGCATGTTGGTTCCGGAATTTATGACTTGATTTTGGGTGCACCATTTAACCTCTTTGAGCCTTGTCTAGAAAATGACAACAAGGATATTTTTCTCATCGGGTTCAGGTGAGAATCTCTAGGGTGCCATGTTTAAAGCATCAAACACAGGGCAGGGCACACGATAAAGGGTCTCGATGAATGTTGGTCTCATTCAGCTTTCCTTTCCCTTCCTCTACTTAAGACGTGTGCTCTGGGAGCTAACGGCATCACTTCAGTTCTGATGTTTCGAGTGACCACAGGCAAGAACCTGAATTAAATCTCTCTAGTCTGAAAGCAGAATGTTATTATTCTCACCACAACCAAGGATGAAAAGGGCCTTTCTTCTAGAAGTTTGCAACGTAAGGCGCAACTCACTGATTCAGACTTACAGCTATGACCGGGCAAACCAGCTTGAGACAAATAACCAATGTGTTAATTAGTGAAATGAAGTGAATAAAGCAGTGGTGCAAGAGGTTTCGGTGTGGTTGTGTGAATGGCAAGTCCAGACAGGATGGGTTTTGGTGGGGGGGGTGGAAAAGGGCAGGAAGTCACCATCTTGGTCCAGCTTATTGGGAAAGGCTTTGTTGGAGAAATCTGATTTTAGGATTATTTGAATATTGGAAGGAGGGCGGCTTTTGAGCTGGGCATGAAGGGGTGTTTCCGGGACGGGGCGTGGCTTGGGAGACAGTTCAAAGGACAGACAGAGAGGATCTTGCTGTAAAGGAGAGGAGATACCCAATTGCAATCAACATTATTCAAAATCAGTAGGGAAGGAGTAAGTCGCTGACCTATAACAAGAGGCAGGTGGGATCAGTGGGTGAGGCTTCTGAAAAGCTGGAAGCAAAAGTGAGTCTTTCAGAAATGCACAAGAATGTTTCCATGGGTATTGGCCCAACTAGAGTCAGGTGCGGGGACTTGGAGTCATTCTAAAGGGAGCTGTCTGTGTTGAAGCTCTCACGAGGAAAAACCAAAGGGATCGGGGACCGGTTCACTCGGACAGCAGATGGCTTAGGAGAGACTTAAATTCTCTTCACTTTTTAAAAGACTCCTGAATAGAAACTTCTCTGAAGAAGGTACCCAAGCGGCCAATAAGCAAGGAAGAGATGTTCAAATCATTAGTCATAAGGGAAATACAAATCAAGACCACAATGAGATACCATTTCACATCCACTAGGGTGACTAAAATAAAAAAAGACAGACAATAGCATGTTAGCAAGATATGGAGAGAGTAGAACCCTCCCACACGGCTGGTGTGAATGTAAAATTGTGCAGCCTCTTTGCCAAACAGTTCAGCAGTTCCTCGAATGGTTAAACACGGAGTCTCCATAGGACTCAGCAATTCTACTCCTAGGTATGTGTATACCCAAGAGAAATGAAAGCTTTTGTCCACAGAAAAGCTTGTACATGAATGTACATGGCAGGATTGTTTACCATAGTCAAAAAATGGAAATGACCCAAATATCCATCGATTAATGAAAGGACAAATGAATGTAGAATATCCACACAATGGAATATTACTTAGGGATGAAGTGGTGATACGCGGCACAGCATGGATAAACCTTGAGACCGTTATGTTATGTGGAAGAAGCCAGTCAAAACAGACTACCTGTTGCATGGCGCCATTTATATGAAATGTCCAGATAAATAAGTCTATTGAGACAGAAAGGAAATTGGTGGTTGCCTAGAGTTTGGAGGGGAAAGAGAAGACTGGGGGAAGTAAAGACTGACTTCAAGTGGGCACATGGTTTTTTTGAGAGTGATGAATGTGTTCTTTTTTTTAAATATTTATTTATTTTTGAGAGAGAGAGAGAGAGAGCGAGAGAGCGAGAGAGAGCGGGGGAGGGGCAGAGAGAGAGGGAGACATAGAATCCAAAGCAGGCTCCAGGATCTGAGCCGTCGGCCCAGAGCCTGATGCGGAGATAAAACCCACAGACCACAAGATCATGACCTGGGCTAAAGTCGGACGCTTAACTGACGGAGCCACCCAGGCACCCCATGATGAGTGTGTTCTAAAATTGATTGTGGTGTCAGTTGCACAACTCTGTGAACTACTAAAACTCACTGAACCGCACACTTAAGTGGGTGAGTCATACGGCATATGAATTATATTCTATCACATAATTATATATTTCCAACTACAGAATGATGTTGTCCCCCAGGACAGAACAATTGGGCTGCCAGGAATAGACCCAATATTATGGTCCAGCAAACCTTGCTCAGGCTATCTGTCTTATCCTCAGAGATCACTAAGCTGGGTCGCACACAGCACCCCCAAGGCCTGTGGAAACTTAAGCGAGTCTACTCCTAAGAAATTTCGGACGGTTCCTGATGCTGGTGTGCTAGTACATGTTCAATAACTCACTGACTCTCTGGTGGGAAGAAACTTCTAGCACAGCCAGTTTCCCTGCTGGGAACATTGCCACGATGGACAATCTCAAGCTCCCAACGCGGTAGCACTGAGGATAAAGTGGAGAAGAGAAAGGTGGTCATATATCGTCATAGAGTATTTCCACAATTCCAATACGATAGATGTAAATAACCTTGAAAGCATGCCAAATAGCAGCATGTAAAAGAATTAGGGAGTGATGAGTTTTGATCATTTAATACCTTTTTTTTACACGGTTTATTTCATTGTAAGCTTGCATAATTAGCGGGAGTTTTCTTTTTCTTCCTGTTTAAATAAAACGTCCAGTGTTTACCAGATTTACCTCCCCCTCCCCCCCCAACATGCTGCCCGTGCTCGCGAAGAAGTAACAAGGGGACAAGAGGGCAGGTGGGGACAGCAGGCGGTTTAATGCCTTCTCTACACTCTCGGGAAAAGGTAAGGCTCTAGGGACATTCTTCCGTTCACCATTAGTGAATCTCTAAGTCATCAGAGATTTGGCTCGAACCTACCACGGCCACCCTGGAGTCCACGCAAGCACGTCAGAATGGAATTCACGTGGAAAATGCTACAGACATTTTCGGGCCATTGGCCCTGACAGCTTGAGGTAATATGTTTAGAACAGAATCCAGGCTTGTTTGTTTGTCAAAACGAAAGGAACCTTTAAAGATAGAGAGTGTGCTCTCCAGGGCCTCCTAGGAGGGTCCCCTCTTCTCCCAGCGAGCTGGGACTCATCCTGGACCTTCCCCCCACCCCACGCAGCTTCCACAGCCTTTTGTTTTTATTTCTAGTACTGCACCCAGTCAGCAAGTCTTTTTTTTTTTAATCAAAAAATTTTTTTTGATTTTTATTTTTGAGAGAGAGAGAGAGAGAGAGAGAGAGAGAGACACAGAATTGGAAGCAGGCTCCAGGCTCCGAGCCGTCAGCACAGAGCCTGACATGGGGCTCGAACTCACGGACCGTGAGATCATGACCTGAACCGAAGTCGGACGCTTAACTAACTGAGCCACCAGGTGCCCCAGCAAGTCTCTATCGAGCACCCAGTATGTGCTAGGCAACTGGAGCCAGAGTCACGAAACAACCAACGCAGCCTCTGTCCACAGGGTCCTTAGAAATCTGTCGGAAGAATTCATCACCTTGTATTATGGCCCCTCGTGCATGTGTCTGGGTCCGGTACACAAGAAGCCCACACAGGACACTAACACTGGTTCTCAGACACGGTAGATACTCAATAAAACTTGTCAAATAAATGAAACAGGTCGGTAGAGCCCAGACGATTCCACGCGCCCAGGCCTCTGAACCCTTCTAATGAAAATCGACCCTCAAGAAAGTGGAAGCTCTTCGGTCTTTCAGAACTGGGACACAGATTCCCAACTGCCATTTTCCCTCTGACTGACTAATGTGTCCCTCAGCCACGAATTGCCTTCGTAGTCACAACTGAATGAATGAATACATAAATCAGTAATTTACGAGCGGCTTCAGTTTCTGGGGCAGAGATACCCTGAAGAGAAAGCAGAATGATTGTTCAAAGGATGTTTTAAGATTCCTGGAGGTTGCACATTATGACTGCTGGGAGGGAGTCTATTTTTAACCAGCCACTGCATAAAAATGTAAGACATGTTTGGGTTTTTTGGTTTGTTTTGTTTTGTTTTACAGAACTGAACGAAGACAAAAGAGGAACCAAGGAACAGATGGGAATTTTCTTAAAGCTTTCAGCCATGCCTATATATCATCTGCATTGCTGTAAATACACAGCATACAAAAACAAACACCCGGAAGAGATGCACAGAAACTCCGTGCCCAAGCACGTGTTCACAGACGAGCACAGCCCCCGACTGCCGGGCGGACGACGGGGGTGTCTTTTGATTTTAACAAACGAGCTTTTAAAAAGAGAAGAGCATGTCGTAGGTTACGCCGCATAGTGATTCTACAGGCATAATTAGTATAAACCGATCGGGCTTTTGTTAATTAGGTACATTCTCCTGTGGTACTTAAAATGATCTCCTTGATGACTGATTTTACACAAACCAAAGGGGGCCTCCCTAGTTTGGAACATAGCTTATGCGATGCAGTGAACGCCTCCTTTCATCTGTAGGGAAATAATCTAGGAAAGTCAACTGTTTACATCCTTTCCCAAATAGCTCTAAATCCAGTAGGAAAAACAATTAGAAAACAGAGATACGAATCAATCCACATAACTCTGTGCCCAATTCCATGAACTACTGACCACCCCTAGACAGTCAATCGTAGTAAGAATTGCCTTACCTGTCAGAAGTGTCCCCTTGGCGGTCACTCAAAGATATGGCACCCCGGGGTCCATGGGATCACAGAATGAGCTAGAAGGGACCTCACAGATCTCTCTTGCTTCATAATTGAAAATCTGGGGCCTGCAAACGCTGTGACGTTAATATGAGTTCGGCAACACCTTTCATTAAATTAAACAGGCTGTTTGCCTTTCCAGATCGACTCCCCATCTGTCTTCTTCTCTTTGTTGTGAGAGGCTGACCTAATATGAGCTGCATCACAAAATGCGGTCCTCGGACCAGCAACATCAGCATCACCTGGGACCTTGTTAAACATGCAAATTCGCTGCCCCCACCTCAGACCTACTGAATCAGAAACGTTGATGCAGGGTCCAGAGCTCTGTGTTTTACCAAGTCTTCCAGGTGAGGCTGATGTTCCTTAGAGACACTGGATAACATCCGGCTGGTTCCTTAAACCTCTGGTTTCCATTTGGGCCTTGGCCAGCGGGGAATCCCGGCAGGAGATCCCAGACAGAAGAGGAGGGAGTGACGGCATTTTACCCCCAACCAGGTCCTCTCCCTGTTGGGATTGTCTAGGACCATCTCCATCTGTGCATCCAAGGTCACTGCAGCTCTCGGTGGGGGGGGTGGAGAGCCCATGAGTCACGTGACTCATTCCTTCTGGGGCCAGTAACTGATCCCTGCCCTCCCCCTGGAGGTCTAGGGATGATAACAGTCCGGACAACTACTCGCTCCGGATTCTGCTCTAGTTTTGGAGATTCCCCACCCACATCTTTGTAAAGGGTCGCTTTGTTGGGCCCTCCTCCAATTACCCTAAATTAGACCTGCCTCCTGAGATACTCACCTGCCACAGACAGAAAGGTGGTTGTCTGACGAGGAGTAAGGAGTGCTGCACGGCTCTATGGGACTTTGCAAACGTGGGATAAGAATCTATCTCCCCCCCCCCGCCCCCTTCCACTTCAGTAGCATGAATGATGCTGGGGTAGTTCCAAATATTATATTTACAGCAAAAGAGCAGGCAATTTCTTTACACCCAACACGACCATGATGTCGTGATTTTCAAGACAAAGTTTATTTCTCCCCATCGACCACCTACCTTTCTATCCTCTCCCTGCTCATCTCATACAACACGAAGCACGAGATTTGGCTGGGCTGGACTCAAGACCTGATCTGCCTCTGTCTGCTGATCCATCTTCTAAGCCCTTTGCTCACAGACTCTTTATTTCTTTTAAATACACTCTGCCTTTTTTTTTTTTTTTTTGGCGGGGGCGACAGCTTTTTCTGTGATAAAATACATGCAACATAAAACTCAACACCTTATAAGCATTTTTAAGCATACCATTCAGCGGTGTCAAATCCATTCACATTGTTGTGGGACCATCACCGCCATCCATCTCCAGAGCTCTTTTTTTTTTAATCTCATAAAGCTGGAACTCTGTCCCCACTACATAATAACCCCCCACCCCTGTCCTCTAGCCCCTGACAGCCACCATTCTGCTTAATGTGTCTCTGAATCTGACCGCTCTATGTATCTCACATAAGTTGAATCATGCAGAATTTGTCTTTTTGTGATCGGCTTGTTTCCCTTAGCATAACGTCCTCAAGATTTATCCGTCTTGCAGCTTGTGTCAGGATTTCCTTCTTCTTTAGGCTACATAAATTGTCATCGTATGGATATACCACATTTTATTTATCCATTCATCCGTCAGTGGATGGTTGGTTCGCTTCCGCCTTCTGACTATCATGAGTGATGCTGCTGTGAACAAAGATGTACAAATATCTGTTCAGGTTGTTGCTTTAAATGCTTTCAGGTATAGGGGCGCCTGGGTGGCTCAGTCGGTTAAGCGGCCGACTTCGGCTCAGGTCCCGATCTCGCGGTCCGTGAGTTCGAGCCCCGCGTCGGCCTCTGGGCTGACGGCTCAGAGCCTGGAGCCTGTTTCGGATTCTGTGTCTCCCTCTCTCTGACCCTCCCCCATTCATGCTTTGTCTCTCTCTGTCTCAAAAATAAAAACGTTAAAAAAAAAAATGCTTTCAGGTATATATCCCGGAAGTGGAATTGCTGGGTCACGTGGTAATTCTATGTTAATTTTTCGAGCGGCTGCCGTACTGTTTTCCAAAGCAGCTGCACTACTTTCTATTTCCAGCAAGAGTGTACTGAGGGTGCCTTCCAATTTTCCACAGACTCACCATCGCTTGTTATCTTCTGGAGTTTTTTTTTTTCTTATAGTAGCCATTGTATTCGGTGTGAGGTGCTATCTCATGGTGGGGTTTTTCTTACGCTCTTTCCTCTACCTAGAATGGCCTCCCTCTGTGTCCATCGTCTTGCCTGGTTGAAACCGATCTCCTCCTTTGTACATCTCAACGTGTTGTACTCTTATCGTGGCAACCATCAGGCCTCCCCTTACGCTCTCGGGTTTCTTTATCTCCTCGATTTGGAGGCAAGTTCCTGCAGAACCAATGCTCTGGGTTGTTCAGCTTTCTATCTTTCGTTGTGGTTAGCCCACAGCGTAGGCTCTAGAAGCCCGAATGATTTGAAATGCCAGCCGCCATCCAGTTCGTGGCAAGACCACAACCAGCCCCAGGTTCCCTAACTCTCTGCCAGACACTCTTTCTCCTGCCGAGGGGCAGAGGAACCACATTAAAAACAAAGCAAAACAAAACACTGTGCTGTGTTTGGAAACGAGATCTGGCTTCGCGACGTTAACTGCTGTCTCTCAATTTCTCACAACACGTTTGCAACTCGAAAAACCGACCCCGTGCTCTCAAGCATACAGAATGCGTGCTGTGGTTCGTGGAGACCAGGGACTGGATTCCTGGCAATCAGCTCCAAATTACAGAGCCACGCGCTGCACTAACCTCACTGCCTTTAGACCAGATAGAGGCCGATGTTGTCATTTTCCCCATCGTAGCCTGTCCCGGTGTGTTCTGTTTTAATCTTGCTGGGTTTTAATCGGCTGTCTCTTTTCTGAGGAATGAGTGCTCATGCACCCCTCTTTCTTGATAAAGACATCCACGTTCTCACAGAAGACCCAGAAAGCAAGTTAACAGGCAGGAAGGATATTTAATCTGGTGTTCCGAATCCATATTCCCTTTGAGTTGGGTCGTGGTGGTGTTCGAGGCTCCTCGGAGAAACCTAATGAAATTCCACTCAACAATTTCCTTCCTAATTCACGTTGGGGGACCTGCGTGTGAGGCTCAGCTTCAACAGCCACAACATCTCCATTGTGTCCTTTACATTGTAAGTGAATGAATCATTAGCTGTTGTTTTTGGAGGCATGTCTTGATCCCTACGGTGGGTGCTGCTGTCCTCCCTAGCACCGGGATTCCTGTCAGTTCTTGTCCCAGAAGGAGCACCTCACATCTCATCTACGTCCTGGAGAGATAGATCGTGACAGGGTTTTTCCAGAACTGCGCGGCCATCTTTCATGACAATTTCCAGACGTCCCCTTGTTAGGAGAAACCTCCTTTTGCCAACCAGGCTCCCTCCTAGTGAGGTGTACTGTCCTGAAGTCAATTTGAAGCCTCATGGAGTACAGATTCCTTGTCAAAGACTTCTCTTTCACTGAGGTTGGCTCTTGCACTCGTCACTATAGGCTTGACTCCAACCCAGAATGAACCAAAACTAAACCAAACAAAACCGTGGGGCAATTTCTGCCATTTGAGTTGAAAATACGCTGACTCTGAAATACACTGAAAATACACTAACTCAACTCTGAGATCTGCTCTCTGTACCTCCATTTAGCTGCATGTGTATATAGCACAGGAAGATCATCTCACCATGAGGGGGCAGGAAGAGGAGGGAGGCATTTACAGTCCAGTGTTCAAGAGCGAAGCCTTTGAAATCCCATCGCTCAAGTTCGCTGCTTGTCTCTGCCATCAGTTGTGGGATCGTGGGCAGGTCACTTGACTCTCCAAATGCCAGTTTGTTCATCTGGAAAATGGAGATGTCCTCTCAAATAATCTCCACGACAATCATGCTAAACTAATCCACAGAAAACATTCAGCGCAGTATTAAACGTGTAGTAAGGAGAGAATACTGGATGTATCTGGTATAAAGTTACGGGTGGCTTAAAGAGTGCCGCTTTCACGGCGTGATGTGGTACAAGAGGCCATTTCCAAAGCACCGGTCCACAGTCAGCTTTCGTCACTGGAACACGAAGCAGGACCCTCAGATTGATTCTCAGTCCCTCAAGTCTTTTCTGTTCTTGTTTTATTTACCTAGCTCCTTTACTGCCCAACCTGCCCTTGTCCAAACTCAATGACTTCCTCCCTGTCTATCCACTCAGGACCTGGTGGGTAAAGCTAGACAAGTGGGGAAGCTCTTCCGAGACGTGAGTTCACTCAGTACCTTGAGAGGATGTGCCAGCTTCCATGCTAGACATTGGGGAGTACGGCACTGAGTCAGGTGGATGTGGTCTCTCCCCTTATGGAGCTTGCAGCTTGGCTTAAACGGTGATATGGTCACTCTGCTCTAGCCACATCACCTCCCGCTTCTTCAGTGTCCTCAATGTGTCAAGCACAATCTTGCCTCAGCGCCTTTGCACTATCTGTTTCTGGAACATGTGTCCCCAGGAAATTGTCATGGCTTGTTCCCCTGATTCCTTTGAGCAGATGATAAAACGTTCCCTCATCAGGATGCCCTTCAAGATCACCTCATCTAAAATAACCTTTCTACCCCTATGTCTGTCTTCCCTGCTTCATCTATCTTTATAGCACTTAGCGCATGACGTATTCTATAGATGCGTCTCTACTTGTTAATTGGCTATCTCTTTCACCAAAATGTATGCACCAGAGGACAGGGATTTTGCCTATTTTGTTCACTACTGGGTTCCCTTGTACCTAAAGCAGTGCCTGAGATATCGCGGATGTGCAAGAAATATTTATTGGTGAATGAGTAAATGAAGACAAATACTTAAAATGCAATTGCAGGCTAACGAACTAAGTGTGGAATTGGAGATATCCCAGGTGAAGGGTGCTGAACTCAGATGTGGGGGTCAATGGCAGGGACAGGAAGGAAGCCAGAAGGAACAGATGTGCAAGACCTGGAGGCAAAAGAGAGTGAACAGAGCGCACTCAAGGGTATGAAAGGTCTTCAGGTTGGTTGGAACATGTCACGAAGGGATGTGAAATAAAGCGGAAGGGACCAGATCACTCGGGGCTGGAGGGGCAAGCTTTCTGGTCCTGGGCCCTTACCTGCCAAATCACTCCCTCTTGAGGCAGTTGAAGCAGGTAAATAACAACCAAGTAGTGACACGAAGTGCTGGGACGAGCATAGAAACCATGGGTCTATGCTAGAATGGAATGAAAGGGGAGAAATCAGGAGAAAGATTAGTAGTTTAATGTTGTGTTAGACTAAGCTAATAAACTCCACTTATTTATTTCTTCTTTAACGTCCATTTGTTCTTTGAATTCATCAAATATTTATTAAATGCCTACTATGTGACAGGCACTGTATAGTTCAAGGGGTAATGAACCTGGACATACGACCCACACCCCACCCTCACAGAGCTTATTGTCCAGGGTGTAAAAGAAGGAAAGAAGAAAAAAAAACAAAACAAAGAAAACAGACAAAGTGACAAAATCACCACAAGTTGTAATAAAATCTGAAGACTGAGGGCACCTCCCTACAGCAAAATGACATGAGTCCAGTGCAAAGTTGACTTAATTAAAGATGACAAGGTGTAGGGGCGCTTGGGTGGCTCAGTCACTTTAGCATCTGGCTCTTGATTTCCGCTCAGGTCATGATCCCAGGGTTGTGGGATCAAGTCCCATGTTCGGCATGCTTAAGATTCCCTTTCTCTCTCTCTCTCTCTCTCTCTCTCTCTCTCTCTCTCTCTCCCTTTGTCCCTCTACCTCACTCATGCTCTCTCTTTCTCTCCCTCTAAAATAAGAATAAATTTAAAGTAAATTTGAAAAAAAGATGACCGATGTGTAGTGAAGGTTGGTCAAGGGTGCCATGAAAATGGTCAAGGTTGTGCCTCTCATCTTCGTCCCTGGTGCTGATAATAATTACCTAGAAATACTTCAGTGAGGATTTGAATTCTCTGACCGGAGAATTGTCATTGGTAGGTTCTTTGGCGGGGGAGGGGGGGGACATCCACTTTATTCTAAAACTTCTCCTCCCCTCCATCTAATCACTGACCATTCTCCTTCTGAGAGGTTCCGAGAGCCTCCCCTTCTGTCTCCAGGGCCTTCACCTCGCAGCCCTGGGCTGCCTAAACCATCCCAGCCTACTTTTCAATGTCACTTCTCTGTTCCTTTGCCTTTAGTTCACTTACGACAGTAGGCATAAGTGTGCTATCTTCGCAGATTGTGCATTGCAGGGTAGAGGGCCCTCCAAAATGAGGGGGCGTCCCTCTCCTGGGGTCAGATAAATGCAGTCAGCTATTTATCCACCTTGAAAGGTGGAATATCCATCCATTAAAGGTCTACCGTCTCTGACAACGTTCTGCCAGTCACGGGACCCCAATACAAATGGCCCCTGTCATCAGTTGTGGTATTGCTCTGGTGAGGTTACCTCTCAGGCTGCCCCTGTGTCTGGAACATGCTTCCTCCCCCACGCTGCACAAACGTCTCTTCTATCATTGAAACAATCTTGGAAATCTTCCTTCCTTCCCGGAATCTCTTCTGTGGGAAAGGTTCTTTCCCTTTCACCCCGCCCTGTCCAAGTATGTTCCTCCCACGACCTGTTCCCTCAAATACACCTGCCTTGTGGCTGACATCGAGTGAATTGTCTGCTGTTTGTCCTTGGGTTCCTCCGAATCGCTGTGGGTGGATTTATCAGTAAGCTTCCAGAGGTCAGGAACTATCTGTTTATTTGTACAATTATTATTACAAGGTAAATGCAGGAATAAAGCAAATGGGAAAACATAAACACGCCCGACACAGCACCTGTCCCAGAGAAGGGACAATAGAAAGTAGTTATCAGTGCTAAAGAATAGATTGCTTTAAACCCTGTATTTACCTTTTTGGAGAAAAAAGATATGAACATGATATGACAGGGCGTAGGACGAGTTCTCCTCCCTAGCTTCACGTTTCCCCTCTGCAGGCAGCCACTCTTCCTGTGCTTGTGCATTTTTCCAGAGGTTTTGTGAAGAGTTTTGTAATAGGTGAGACTTCTCGATGGAGAACTAGTTACTATAAGCCGGCTTTAGTTATGCGTGGAAATGACTGTCTTTCTTTCCTGCCTGCTTCCAGCCAATCCCTGGCTTCACCCTGACATCGTCATTGAGTTATTCCACCCAGCTCCCCCTGACCTGACCTCCCTAAACCTTTGTCCCCTCCTCTGCCCAGTGGGGAGTTATAATAGTACTGAATTCAGAGGTAGGGGGAGGGCTGAGGGTTCTCACAAAAGGAATATCATGTATCCTGTATCTCAAATGTATTATCTGTAATTGTCATAATAAGGATTACCTCGGTCATTCTTTACCCTCCTTGCACAAATGCTGTTAGATTTCTCCCTTATTGAAACCTAGTAGCCGACGTACGGTAACTCTCCTTTCTGCAGATGGGGAACTGAGGTCCCGAATCCCACAATCCTTTAATGGCCATTCGAGCCAGCTCCGAAGGCCCGGAATTCCAAACCCCCTTCCCTTGCACCAGGCCTGCTTTGACTCTGCGCTCCCCGGAGGTTTGTGATTTCCCATGAAGTAACGTTGGACGAAGATGAGGTCACTTGAAAGATTTGTTTTTTCTTCAAACCATGAGGGCATGGAAAAAAATCAGCATGAGTCAAAACAAAAACAGCAACCATATGGGTCCAGAGAAGTCTGTGGAACACGTGAAGAGAAACAGCACCATTCTGCACATCCTAACAGCAGCTTGCCTCCTGGGCTCTTGAAAAGTTGAGGGTGGGGGAGGGGGGAGGCACCCAGGGGGCTCAGTTGGGCGTCTGACTTCGGTTGGCTCAGGCCATGATCTCACAGTTTGTGGGTTCGAGCCCCGCGTCCGGCCCTGAGCTGACAGCTCAGAGCCTGGAGCCTGCTTGGGATTCTGTGTCTCCTTCTCCCTGTGTCGCTCCGCAGCTCGTGCTGTTTCTGTCTCTTAAAAATAAATGAACATGAAAAAAAAAAAAAAAAAGCCGCAGGGGGCCAAGGCCCAGGTTTTATCAAATCTCCTTTCTCAACCTTCCTCATCTACCCCCTTGGTTCTATCAGAGCTCACTGCAGGGGACCAATAGCCCCCCTTACAGTCTCTGAAGGGCAGGGCAGGCCTCGGTCCACAACATGTTTTTGTTTTTCCCCAGAGAGAAAACAAATAAGGTCTGCAGACCACTCTGTCCTCCGGGATACTGCAGGGGGCGGGGTGGAGAATTGCAAACCCCCCCAGCAGACCCCTTTTAAACTAACGGGATCTCCCTGAGCCAGACTAACTCCAGGGGCCGGACTGGAAGAAAGGTACCTCCGGTGGAAGACCTGTTAAAATGTTGCAGCTTCTCAAATGAAAAAGCCAACATTTCACGGGCACTTCTGCCCTTCCGGGAGGAAGTGGGCTGTCAGCGAAGGGGGAAGGAGGGACTGCGCTTCCCTCCACGGGAAGCAGGGAGAGCCTCAGTGTCTCAATTCCCCTTTCTTTGAACACGTAGCGGTGGGGACGGGGCTTGAGTCCGAGGTCACTCACGGTGCAGGATACCGAGGTGGAAGGAGTGGCCTGCCGGAGCACGTAGGGCTGCACTGTCCCGCTGGGTCACTGACGACAGATGGGAGGCAGGGGCCGAGATTCAAAAGTGGTTCCGGCATTTAAGAGGGAAAAACAGGCCCGTTCGAGACAACACACGTGCTTTCCCTCTCACACACACAGAGGACGGGGACACAAAACAAAGGGTCCTTCCCCGCAGACCAGATACTTCAATGGTAGGAAACGTGAGGGCAAGAGATCTCTGACCCCACAGGAGCCAGATCGGAAAATGCTGACAACATGGGCAATCCAGTCCCATACGCTTCGGGCATTTGGGACAGCCGTGAACTGCAGGGGCCGGGTGGTTTTCTTTCAAAGAGAGGAAAAGACCTGGGTAAGGGGCCCGTGCGTGCAAGCAAGGGAGGTGAAATTTTCGTGAACACGGGAGGCCATCGATCCGAGAGCCTGTGAGTGTGCGTGAGAACAGGAGCGCCCGTGAACAGAAATGCTCATCGCAGAACGGGGTCAAGGCCCAAGAGCAGGTTCTTGGGATTAGAAAGAACGAAGCAAGACTCAGAGTCAGGGGAAGTGAGAGGGTGACGTGGGGTGACACTTAGGGAGCAGCTCCTGTGGCTCAGGCAGTGTCCCAGACCCTGCCGCTGCATCATCTCCCTTCTCCCCGTGAACTTGAGGGGCCGCTACGCTTCTCCTCCACGGACAGGAGTCCCGAGGAAGTAACACCACGATCAGCTCTCAGCTCGCATGGCCGCTGAAGGAAGAGAGGTGGGATTTCAACGCACTTCTGCCTGATGCCCCCAGCCCCTTGCCCCATCCCCTCCCCCGTGTTGTCCTTCAAGGTGGGACAGACCACAGAATACCTTTAAAAACTACCGAAGAAAGGCGAGAGCGCTAGGAAGGTACCAGATCAGTCTGCCTGACCCTCCCAAGGACGCGGACATCTTAAGAGGGACCGGCTCGTGCCAGGCCATGCGTGTTCTACGTGACATAGGGCCTGAGTAGGCTGTTTCAATATTTTGGCATATTGTCTTTCTGGGTGTGGTGTACTATTGTTACAGGCCGCACACCCAGACAACATTGTGTGAGAGCTGCTGCTTACCTGGAAACTCCGGGCACCAGGGTTTTAACTGCGAGAGTCAGAATGGGTCCACCCTGTACAGGTATCTTGCAATGACGATAGCTGGCAGCTGTCCGTAACCCAGGACTTGATGCAGGTGACAAAAGGCAGTGTCGAGAGAGCTCGGCCCCCTACTATGAAATGAGACCCATCTAGTTACTTCCGGTTAACTTATAATTTTACGCAGCAAACTGTAAGTGATAGAGAAAGACGCTTTGAGGGGCCGCCTCGGTGGCCCATCCGGGTCTGGTTCTTGATTTTGGATCAGGTCATGACCTCACGGTTCGTGGGTTTGAGCCCTGTGTCAGGCTCCGTGCTGTCAGCTTGGGATTCTCCCTCTTCCTCGTTCCCTGCCCCTCCCCCGCACGCACACGTGTTCTTTCCCTCTCTCAAAATAAATAAAATTTTTAAAAAATCCAGAAAAGCACTTTGGCATGAACCTCCAAATTCTTCTAAGGAGTAAGAAAAAAAATCTTAGCCAGGGGTGGCTAAGAGAATGTTCCAGTCTGGTCTGAATCCCTCTACCTTTTGGGTTTCCAAGTCCCAGGGATTCTCCTAAGCATATTCCACGGTGATCTTGTCATCTACCTCCAATAAAGTCGATGTCTCGACACTGGGACTTGTTCAAGTTCCACTTTATGCCCTAAATAGGTAGCTAATCGAATAGATTCCTAAGAAGGTTTGTTGTCTCCCATAGGCCGGCCCAAATGCCTGTTGCTCGTAACTTCTGCTCTGCAGAGGACTTCTCTATATTTTTGAGGCCCTGCAAAGCCTGAAATCCCAGTGTTCTGGCCAGTTGCATTTTAATTCTGCCCGTTCTTGTGGTCAGAAGAGACTACATTCAGTTTCTCTTGACAGTAATAGTGACATCTTTATTTGGAGCCCTTCTCTGATCAAAAACAGAGATGCTGAGATTTTCTTGTTCAATTTTATTGCAAATCCTTTGGGTAAAGCAGCTCAGGGGTGTTCCTATTAACTGTTTCATCCTCAGGATTGTGTGGGCTGCACTATGATTTGCTGCTAAAGGCTGAAATAGGTCTAGATCTTTGAAAGAATACCACTCAGGTATTAAAACAGGGAGCTAAATGTAGTGTATTTAATTTAATCAAAATGGTATGTTTTATGTTAGGAGCTTCACATACTTTCTTTTTTTTTTTTCCCCAAGTTTGTTTATTTATTTCAAGAGAGAGATAGAAATCCCAAGCAGGTTCCTCACTGTCGGCGCAGACAGAGAGAGAGAGAGAGAGAGAGAGAGAGAGAGAGGGAGAGGGAGAGAGCGGGAAGGGCAGAGAAAAAGGGAATGAGAGAATCCCAGGCAGGCTCTGCATTGTCAGCGTGGAGCCTGGAACTCACGAACCATGAGATGGTGACCTGAGCCAAGATCAAGTGTCGGATGCTTCACCGACTGAGCCACCCAGGCGCCCCCCGCCCCCGCCCCCACGCACCTGTTTTCATTTAATCCTTAGACTATCTCTACGAGGTGCATGATCTATGTCCATCTTACGGGATTTTTTTTTTTTTTGATGGTGGTAAAAAAGATAAAATTTACCACCTTAACCATTTTTAGGATTAGCATATAAGAGGGTTAACTGGATTCCAACTATTTATAGCATATTGTGCAAGAGATCTCTAGAAGTCTTTCATCTTGAAAAACTGCAGTTCTACACCCGTTGAGCAAGAACTTCCCACCCCGCCTTCCTCCAGCCCCTGGAAACTACCATTCAACTTTCTGTTTCTACGAGTTGACTACTCTGGGCACCTCATATAAGCGGAATCGTATGGCCTTTATCTTTCCTGGGCTGGTTTATTTCACTGAGCATGATGTTCTCCCACGCTGTAGCACATGTCAGAATTCCTGTCTTTTTTAGGGGCTCAATAATAGTCCCTTGCATGTGTATGCTATACCCTCTTTCGTGTCTGGGATTTTAATCCAGGCTGCAGATCCCACGCTCTTTCCTTGTGAGTAAACCGTGTTAACGTGTCAGCCCCAAAGGTTAAGGAGATTGGCAAACCTCACGTTCTACATAACACGAAAGCCAAATGAGATGGTCGCGTCCCGGCTCTCTTCTTAGCCTTCCAAGCTCAGAGATGGAGTGAAACAGGGCACACGGCTAAGTGGAGCCCCCGTCTTTCTCACCAGAGAGAGCCCGGCTCCCCACTCCTCTGCTCGCTGTGCACCACCCATTCCTGCCTCCCACCACCCTCCCACCCCAGCACACACCCTGGGCCTTTCCTCTCCTCTAAGTCACGTACCAAGGGCTCCAGGACGTCTCCAGCTGAATGTAAATAGCCCTGAGACCTCAAACTCCCCACCCTTCCTCACCCAGCCTTCCCTGTTGCCCAAGCTCGTCCTGTGGGCTGTGCCAGTGTCCTGCTGCTCGTGCGAGTCTAACGCCTCAGTCGTCTTCGCCCGCCTCTCCAGCCTCATCGGCCCCCCTGCAGCCGCCCAGGACAGCGGCTTCCGTCTTTCCGGCCCACCTCACATCCCCTCGGAGCTTCCCCTTTTCCAGGATCCTCTCCAAATCCTTGGACCAAGCCCTGAGCTTCCCCTTTTCCAGGATCCCCTCCAAATCCTTGGACCAAGCCCTGCTGGCTCAGCAAGCTGCCTCGCTGCTTTCTGTATCCACTTCCAGCACATTCCCACCCTCCACGAGCCACCCCTCCACGGCTCCCCACCGGGAGTGGTCTTGAACCGCTTATATCCATTCCTCCCAGCTCGGCCACATAGTAGAACCTCCTTCGTGTCATCGAATCAAATCAGACTCAACCCCGCCCTGCTCAAGCCCTTCCCCTCCTGCCTGCTCACTTCTCTCTCCTCATCTCGGCCCTCCTCGTTGGCTCTGCTCTGGTCAAGAGTATTTTCGGCCCCCAGCCCCACCCCCAGTCCGCGCCCTTCACACTCACCTCCAACCTGTGGGCATTATTCACGTGCATCAACCCCAGACCCGGGGCTCCTTTCTCTTCCCCGTGAACCCCCACTCTCTTCTCCCTCAGGCTCTTCGGATTGCCCTTTGCAGTTCAGATGAATCCCACCCCGTTGGGTCATTTGTCTTTTCTGACCCGTCTCAGATTTCGATGTAATTAATGTTTCCTTATAAATATTTTTAAGAACTCTACACGGACTTGTATATATCTAACACGATACATGGATACGTATCTTTTCACGTAAGTTCCTCTGAGAATCCGCCCGGCCTGCTTGTCCTATGCCCAAATGGCTCCTTCACCCTCCCAGCATATGTTATATGCCATAAATAAATTATACCATAAACATCAGAGAGAGGGGGTTCAGGATAACACCGCAGTTGTCTTTCCAGCCAAGGTGAGTTTAATGGGTTCAGCGATGGAGAACTGGAGGAAATGGGGCTTGGGTCAAGATGCAGGTGAGCTCTGGAGAAAGGTGCAGCATTTTTTAGCAAAGCAAGCCCTGAGAGAGATTCCTGTAAGGCGGGGGTGTGGGGTCTGATGTTGGCATTCAGGCCTGCCTTCTGAGCCAAGAGCAACCTGCACAACCCCTGGGCACTCTGGCACAGCCCCTCACTTCTGCATGACACCAAGGGGGCATTTTAGAGTTCCACAGCACCACCTGCCCCCCCGGCTTGGGTTACACAGAAGGGCCAAAGGCAAGAAGATGCCACGTGCGGACATCACAACCAGGGGAAGCCTCACCGTAAGCCGGGACCGAGGGCCACATTCTGGACCCGAGAGGCCAGTCCCAGCTCATTGGAAGCCAAAGCTAACCTCAGAACAGACAGAACTTTTTCTCGTCCCCTACCCCGTCACAGACTTGACAAAATGTTAAATAAGACTTCCTAATCCAGATCCTATCCCGAGAGAAGGAAATGAAAAGACCAAAGGGAGGATCCTGAACTGAGGGGCTACCCCCAAGCGACAGAATTTCAGCTGGAAGTGACTGAGTTTACTCAGATTGGCCAGATCCGGGCTTCCCCCACGGAGAGGAAGCGGGACTGATCAGCTGAGCCGGCTCCATTACAAAATCTGTGGGATTCGTCTCTTCTACACAGAATGTGCACCCAGAAAACAGCCGCCGGAACGGATGGCTGGTGAATTCATCAGCTCCTAATCTAATTAGCTCCTCTGGGCTTGGCAGGGGCTTTGGAGGGGACTTAGGCGGAACCTATCACTTTAGTGACAAGCACCCAGGACCCATGTGTCCGTGCCCCTGCCTCGGGGGGCTAGCCCTTCCCACCACCCTCGCTGCCTGCTCGACTCTGTGTCCGTAATGCAGGAGATGTCACTCTGAGGGTAACAAGGAAGGTAATTAAGCTCAGTGGGACAGTACAGACAGGGTTTGTACAGACAGGGACAGTACAGACAGCCTGCAGGGTTTGAAGAGTGGGAAGGCTAAGGCAGCTTGCTGTCCATGCCAGGCCCCAGGCCTGGGTGACCTGGGGTTGAAGATGGGGTATGTGGAGCCATCATCCTGAGAGGCTCGAAGTGGCACGTCCCTTGCTGGGCATTTCTGCAGCGAGAGAGTTAACCTCCAACCATTCCTTGCTCAATACAATTTGCTTGACCTTTTATAGGGAAGGTGCGTTCCAAAAATGTATACCCGCTTTTACACTTATCTAACACTTTTCCACGGTCACAAAGAAGAAGCAAAGCCAACTTCTTTTTAACTTGCTTGAGAGTACAGACCTGTCCCAACTCCCTCTCAGCGTCTAAGCCAAGAGTGGAATATGCTCGTGTTGAATTAAGGAGTCACGGATCATCATTCTCCGATGATTAAGGACTCATCTTCCATATGTTAACGCTTCATTTCCCCCATGGAATCAGCTCTGTGTATTTCTCTGCACAGAAGCAGAGAAATGTATTTAAAAGCTTATTATGAGTAATCTCTTAAGCTTATTATGAGTACACTTATTCTAAGCGAGTGAAAGCAAATATGTCTTTATATAGTGTCTAGATAAGCACCGTGATGTTTAAGAAGTGTTCTTGAATGAGAAGTGTCCCAGTGATCACAGGCAAATGCCACTATCAATTTCACTGGCTGGAATATAGTCGAGGCTTATGTCAAGCGCATCTGACATTTCTATCCAGTGTAATACTGTGCTTACATTGTAAGGCGAGTTCTCAGGTTTGTGAACCTCATTCACCCAAATTGTTTCTCGCTGACTTTTTAGGGGTGACCGTGGGGGTGGGGAGAGAGGAAAGAGGGTGATGGAGACCCTTGGGGCCTTTGGCGGCGGGGTGACCCTAAGCCTTGGCTTATGTCCACAATGAACAGTCAAAAATGAATCCTGAATCATCAGGCCCCGGGAGCACAAAGGGGTCCACGTTTGGTGGTTTTATACACTCGCGCGTGAAGCTGAGGACAAAAGAGCCAAGGTGGAAGTTGGCTGTCCTTTCTGCTTACAAACCCCCAGGTGACGTGGCATTTAAGCAGATGTGGTCCCCAGCACCATATCCTTGCACCGCATGTTAAATAAAGAATAGCTAATCATTCTCCAAGATTATCTCGTCCGCGAGTCAAAGGTAATTGTGGCTCAAAGACCTTGGGAGTGTCACGGCTGTGCTTAGCCCTTCACACACACACCAGCTCGATGCTCCAAAGTGCCACGGGAAGGAGGTACGATTCACCACTGCTACAGAATGAACGTTTGTGTCTCTCCAAAATTCACATGTTGAAACCTAATCCACAAGGTGATGGTATTAGGAGGTGGGGTCTTTGAGGGGTGATGCGATCATTGGGATGGTGCCCCCATAAACGGGACTGTCGCCCTGATAAAAGAGACCCCGGAGAGCCCTCCCCCCCCACTTCCGCCATGTGAGGGCAGGTGAGAGGGTGCTGTCTACGGAGCAGGAAACAGACTCTCACCAGAGACTGATCTGTTGCTCACTTGATCTTGGATTTCGTGGCCTCTAGAACCGTGAGAAGTAAGTTTCTGCAGTTTGTAAGCCACCCAGTCCTATGGCAATTTGCTACAGCAGCCTGAATGGATAAGACAACCCCTTTTTACAGATGGAGGCCTTGTGTGTGTTGTATAAAAAGGGAAGTGGGGAGCTGAACTTCTAAGGAAATACACCGGCTTTATTTATGATACCAACACAATACTCAGTGTGTGCCAGGCACTCTTCTAAATGCTTGGCTCAGGCTAACTGGATTGCTCCTCGAAACAACCTTGAGGCGGGTTATTTGGCCAGGGAGATAGAGCTGGGACCGTAGACCCTCGGTGGTTGGTGCCAGCCCGTGCCCCGCACGCTGCCATGCTGTTTCTCTGTGGTTCGATAGTACGAGGTCACATCTGACCCTGTGCTCCTCTCCTTCCTGGGCCCCGTCACCTTGACAACCACGTGGTGATTGGCCTTCTCCATCACCATCCTGTGCACTCCACAGTGGTGAAGACTAGATCTTCTACACTCAACGGCAGTCTTCAGGACCCAAAGCAGTACCTAGCACATGGTAGGCCCTGGAGAAGGAATGGCTGAGTGCAAGGGTCCGTTCTATTCCTCTGTGATAATGGTGCAGAACTGAGCTGACAACACCAACAGTTATGTAATCAATCTTGTTTGTTTGAAACGGATACACCCTAAATATATGAGACACTTCCAAAGTCTGAAATAGTCTAAAAACTAGGGTTTTGCAAAAGAGCGATTTGATGCAACATCTATCAAAGATGTGCTAGTTTCTAGGCGATACTTCAAGCATTTGACAGGCATTTTCTCATTTCCTTCTTGTAACAGCTCTATGACGTAGGTACGATCGTATCTGTGCTGGTTTTTGTCAATTTCAGATGCACGAGCACAACCTTGGGTTCATCGTAATCTTTCTTTCAGAGCGCGCCGTCATTGTTCCAGCCATGGCCCTCTGTCATTCATCTTTTAGTCATGCATTCATATATTTTCTGAGTAAAGTTGACACAATGTTACATCCGTTTCAAGTGTACAACATAGTGATTCAACAAGTTCACACATTCTGCTGTGCTCACCAAAAGTGTAGCTACCATCTGTCACCACACAATTACCATTGACTATATTCCCTGTGCTGTGCCTTTTCTCCCAGTAACTTATTCATCCCACAACTGGAAGCCTGTTTCTCCCCCTGTCCTTCACTCACTTTGCCCATCCCCTCCCATTACCCTCTCCTCTGCCAGCCATCAGTTGGTTCTCTATTGTTGGATCTGATTCTGCTCTTTGTTTGTTTATTCCTTTGCTTTGTTTTGCTTTGTTTTTTAGATTCCACTGATAAGTGAAATCCTATGGTATTTGTCTTTCTCTGTCTGACTTATTTGGTTTAGCATAATACCCTCAAGGTCTATCCATGTTGCGTCAAAACCTTTACTCGTATTATAAGTAATAAAACGAACTTGCCAATGAACTTCCCGCCCAACCCAAGAAGGAGAATATTAACATTGACTTAGGTCCATCTCTGTGTTCCTCCCATTTCATTCTCTTGCTCTCCCCGCATGTAACTTTGTATCCGGAATTTTGTATTTCTTATTCTATTGTTTGCCTGATACTTTACTGCTGACTTTTCTTCATTTTTGGACTTTATAAAGCGTGGCACACTCTTTTGTTCCCTCGGCATCCTATCCCTCACATTCACTGATGTTTTCACAAGAAGCTGCCCTTTTTCTCTGCCATGTAATTTTCCCATTCATTCTTCCGCTGATTGGCATAGAGTTGCTCAGTTTCTTTTGGGTGTAATGCCAATTTTAAAGAGAAAGAAACTGAGGCACCGAGGAGTTGAGAAACTCACCCAAGGTCTCCCAGACAAAAAGTGGCTGAATCAGGATTTGAAACTCGATGGTCTCTCACTACTATACTATGCAGCCTTTATCAGTCTTCCCATGAGAAAAAGATAATAGGAGGTAAAGAGCACATTTTCCTTCCTTATTTTAGTGGTAGAAAGTTACGCCACCCTCTTTGTCTAGAGAAGAAGAAAAACTTGTAAGTTGGGTTAATTAGCCTTTCAAATAAAATCACTTACCCTCTTGGATGCAGTAGCTATCCACTCCTTTCCATTTCAAAAGTGACACTGTTGGGTACAATATTTTCTCAGAGACCACATGTCCCAAATACTTTGGCTTTGCATCTATAATTTGTTTAGCTCTCAGTTTGGGACCTAAATTCCCTTTGCAATAGAATCGTGTGTGTGTGTGTGTGTGTGTGTGTGTGTGTGTGTGTGTGTGTGTGTGAATTTCAATCAAATGTTCTAAAGAAGAAAACAATGAAAAAATAAATGTTAGTTTCTACAGCCTATTAAAATTTTTTCTAGAAGCAAGATAATCAAATTCACCTGTTCAGATTAAAAATAGGTTTTACATGGAAGATAGCTTAGTAAAAGAAAAGCAGCTCTGATCATATAAACTGTAGATCACAACTTTAAAACAGAAATGATTTCACTTATCTGTGAAAGAATTTTCCACAGAAAGTGCTTATTTGGAATTTAGAGGAAGAAAAACAGGAATGAATGCATTATGTGTTTGCCATTCTACAGTTTGCTTTTTGAAAAAACAGACATTTTTGTACTTAGGGTGCTAAACAATATAAACTTTGGGTTTATGTAGATGTTAGATGTGGACCAGATTGAGGTCTGGTTTCTAGAAGGCTATGTCCTTCCACCTTTGACCTGCTCCTGAAACCTCAGTGCCTCCTGCTTTCCCCAACAGCAGACTGTTCTGGGGGCAGCCCATTTTTCCACAGCTATTTCTCCCTTCTTGTTTCCAGGCTTCCGGGCATGCGGATTGGGGGCATAGAGTTGTTTTAAAATATGAAACAAAAAACATTTAAAAACTCATATAACAGCTTTACAGAAAGTTTAGAAAATAGAGGGAAAACAATCGAATGTGCTCTCACCATCCCCATCCAATGCCTGCCACCGTGTATTTCCTTTTCAAACTGGCCTGTGTGTATACACATCATCTCTAATGGCAAAGAGGGATGGTCTTCACTTCCTTTTTCTGCACATCTTAGCTTGGGATTTTCCCAGAAGCAGACCCTGAGAAACAGGAATTCTTTGGGAAATACAGGCAATACAGGGTAGTGGGGAAGCACTAAAGGGAAGGGTAACAGCCAATAAAAAGTGAACTTGTGAGGTGATAGAAGCTTGTTCTCCAGAACATTTGGGGCCGTGATACAAAACACACGCCTCAAAATCATTCTACTCTCTAGGGTGAAGGAGCAGGGCCATTTTTACATCAACTCCCCAGAGTCGTTGTTTGAGGATTGGTGCGGGGTGGTGGGGAAGGAGAGCTAATTCCTCGGCTGGGTGTGTGTTCCCAGATGGGGGTGGTTGGGAAAGAGCCCCCAGGTTCAGAGATGCTCAATCTGGCAGCGGGAACTTGGCTGGAACAGCTGAGAGTCCTGAGTGACATGGGCGGACCCAGAGCGTCTGCTATACTGCTCTGTTTACTTAACATTAATTGCAACACCAACACTTCCTTGTTGCTACACAGTTTTTAAACTGATGAGATGAATTTCTGCATCATATTTCATAATGGAATCAGGATTTAACTATCCCTCTGATACTGGATATTTACATTGCTTCAAAATGGAGGGAGTGGGTTGTTCGATAAATAGCTGGTTCGTTTCTGTCTAAACTCTAAAAGCAGGGAGTGTATGCCCGGGAATGGAAGTGTTCTCTGTTCTTAAAAATATTGGAAGATCTCTCAGCAAATGAGCCAAGCAGAATATCTCATATGAAGAATCATGACCGAGTAACCTATGGAGGGTGCTCCGAATCGGACGTACCGTTAAGTCGCTGGTGTATGTTCAGGCAATGGCTGTATTTTGTTGTCCAGAATTTCTAGGACCTGTACATTGTGTATCAAAACTTGGTATCAGGGCCATGAGAGTTAGGAAGCATGTAGCTATCCAATCATCTTGTACCAAAAAAGTAACTGCGAATCAGGAGACCTGGATTTTTCTGTGCTTAACTGCCAAGGACCTGTGCCATCTTGGGGAGGCTTCGTGCGTCCCTGTGCTTCACCTGTAAATCAGGTGTGTGGCAGACGGGCTCGGTAGCTACTCCAAGAGCCATTACCACCTTCCTTCTTTTTCCTTGCTGACACAACTCAGATTTTATACAGCTGCCAGGGAAGGAGTCCTCACCCCTGTGATAATACCAGGGGATAGTCATGACTGGTTGAAGCCACGTGCAGTAATTCCTTTTCCCTTGGCCACAGAGCCCCCTTCCCAGCTTCCTTTGCGGGGAAGGCCAAAGTAAACTAATAATTCTTACACAATGTAACACTTTCCGTGGGCTCCTCTTTAAGTACTTCGCATATACATGAACTCATTTAATTCTCTCAACAGCCCTGTAGCTAAGTATCACCATTGACATCCTATTTTACCAGAGATCAAATGTGCAACAGAGAAGTGAAGTAAATTTGTTAAGGTCATGAGGCTAGTAAATGGTGGAGCGAAGACTCTTATCCAGTCTTGCTTGTCTCACGGTCTATGCCCCTTTGTTACCTGCAGAATACCTAGGCTTGTCTTTATGCAACCAGGAGTATATCCAAGAATTACACCTACACTAGCAAAGGTTGGCTTGGGAAACATTGGCTTTCCTATACAGCCTTCCTCATCACCACCGATTCCAACAGGAGTTGCCTCTGGCTTTGAATAATCAGAATTTGTAGTTTCCTCTTAATGGTCTTATCAGTAAATGTAAACATTAGTCCAAATCACATGACTGAAAGGTAGCAGGTTAGAATGCTCAATTCCCTCTTTTTCCTATCCTTTTAGGGGTAGGCTGTGTAGGTTAGACTGCTTGCAAAATTGCCTCACCTCCACTTCTGCTCTGTGTCACACATACGTGCGCGTGCACACACACACACACACACACACACACTCACACCTTCATATGGGCATCCATATATATGGTGCTTCAGGATAGGCTCTCCTATGTGCTCATTCCTTAACTTCCTATTTGAAGAAACCTTTCCTCAAATCTCATGCCAACTTGCTCTCAGTTCTTGAGGTCACTGACTTCAACCTTTTCTTTGGTTTTTCTGTTGACTCTCCTTTTGACCTGAGACGCACTGTCATCTTCCATGCTAGAAGAAGAACGGATTCTTGTCAGTCCTTATTTTGTTTTAGCAACCAGCTAACACCTCTCCCAATTTCACAGAGCCTTTACGTCCTGCTTACCTTGACCCCAACCCCAAAGTCGTACCTTCATCTAGAGCTTCAAGGACCCCAGGCAGTAACTTCCTAACGCTTTTAGGTGTCAGTGACTCAGTATTTTCCAGCAAGCCCTGCTCACCCTTCATTCCAGGTGGGAAAAATAACATGAGGTTTTGCTTGAAGAGTTACTCTCTCGGCTCTCCCTGAGAAATCATAGACAATGATGGAGTTTCCAGAAGAACACCAGTTATAGGAAAACATTGTCCTGGTCTTCATATAGGAGAAGGCTCTATTACAGAAACTATCAGCCTTCAAGCTTAATCCACCCTGAACATGACCATGAGCATTCAGAAAAGGAAGCACCCTTAAGAGTTGATATGAACTCACTAAGAACAAATCAGCTCAGGCTAAGCTTGTTTTCACTTTCGAGAGAGCTGGTAAATGAGAGAAGCGCATCTTAGCCTCAGCTCTCAATACCCTGATCTGGGACAATCGGTGGAAGGGGGAGGAGTAGGGTTATAACTCGCGCTCCAGGAATTCTGCATATATTCAATCTGTGTTAACCTGTTGCAGCCCCTTAAACTATAAAAAAGAAAGCTACAAACTGAGCAATTGTTCTACTTAAATACTTAGAGGGCTGTTGTGTAGAAGCATTAGATTTCAGAGGGCAGAAGCAGGATAGGTGGGTGCAAATCACAAGGAGGTAGTTCTGTGCTCCCTATAGGGAAAAACTAACGCTTAGAAAAGAGTTTCTTAAACCTGAATCATGTATGGACCTTCTGATAGAGAAAAAATACTCTTGCAAATTCCCAGGATTTACAAATATTTTTCCTTTTTTTAAAAGTTTTTTTTTTTTTTAATGTTTATTGATTTTTGAGAGAGAGACAGAGTGTGAGCAGGGGAGGGGCAGAGAGAGGGAGACACAGAATCTGAAGCAGGCTCCAGGCTCTGAGCTGTCAGCACAGAGCCCAACACGGGGCTCAAACTCAGAACCCTGAGATCATGACCTGAGCTGAAGTCGGATGCTTAACCGACTGAGCCACTTAGGAGCTCCTACAAATATTTTTTCTATCATGTTAATTGTTGGCATAAAGCTAGGCATAAAGCTAGGCATAAAGTCATTATGCTTCCAGTTATGCAAATTTACAAATTCAAGTTATAAACTACATTTGCAAATGTATAAATTAAATGCAAAGCAAGGCAACAATATTTAAATGAACTGATTTTAATGTGACAGATTATTTTATTTTGCTGAAACAAAATCACCATTCAGAACATGAATATGGAACCAATGGCTTTTGTCGTGGGCGGGTGTCGACCACTGCATAAACTGTGATAACCCAAACCAAACATATTTCTTTTTCTAAACCAGAGTCATTTAGGAGGCATGATGTTATGTCACTCTCTTTCACGAAAATTGACACCATTTGTTGCCTGTCGAGTCTGACACTGTTCTTTCCTTATTAATCCCAAACAATTAAAGTAGAACTACTCTCATAACCCACAAGCAAAAGTCAGCACTGAAAAATATATTCTGGTGGTCCTCAGATAAAAAGATGTCACTACATTTATCAAAGTTCATAGAATGTACAACACAAAGCATGAACTCTAATATAAAGTATATAAAGTATGAACTTCAATGAATAGTGAGCCGGTAGAGCATATGACTCTTGATCTCAGGGTCGTGAGTTCGAGCCCCACATTGGGCATAGAGTTTAAAAATTACGGTAACAAGGGGTGCCTCTGACTCAGTCAAAAGAGCATGCAACTCTTGATCTTGGGGGATTGTGAGTTTGAGCCCCACAGCGCGTGTAGAGATTACTTAAATAAATAACCTTAAAAAAATAATGCATTGATATTGGTTCCTCAATTTCAGCAAAAGCACCACACTAATACAAGACATTAATAATGGGGAAATTGGAGGTACAGAGGTCAGGGGGCATGTGGGAACTCTATAATATTTTTTGCTCAATTTCGCTGTAAACCTGAAACTGGTCAAGAATCAAAAAGTCTAATTTGTAAAAAGTGGTTACCATAACATGCTTACATATTAGTTCTTTCTAGCTCATTGTCCAAATGAAAAGACAAAATTTATCGGTCTCGTATACAACTGCTAGACCTCTAAGAGTATGTCTGTGTATTCCAGGTTCCCCACCACAGTTTAAGAAATGCTGAAATCAAGGGTTCAAGAATGGAATGGGGCATTCTGAAAAGCTGTTAGCACCCTTTCCTCAAAGTGTTCCAGAAATGTCTGGAAGGTCATCCTTCAGAGATGTTCTTCTGGGGAATGTTGCTTTTATTTATTTATTAAAAAAATTTTTTTTTAATGTTTGTTTATTTTTGACAGAGAGAGAGAGAGAGACAGGGCATGAGTGGGGGAGGGGCAGAGAGAGAGGAAGACACAGAATCTGAAACAGGCTCCAGGCTCTGAGCTGTGAGCACAGAGCCCGACGCGGGACTCGAACTCACAGACTGTGAGATCATGACCCGAGCTGAAGTCGGACACTCAACCGACTGAGCCACCCAGGTGTCCCGGAATTTTGCTTTTAAAGAGAAGGCAGAACACATGATCTGTAATTCCAAGATTATATAATTCCAGTTTTTATGAGGATTTCACCCTGAATTAATTTGTTTTTGGTCCTACTTTTCACAGACTGCAGTGGCCTGATGCCAGAACCACTATGTACTTAAACTTGCAACTTTCTAGGTCTTTTTGCAAATTCCCACAACCCTGTCCAAATAGCAACAATTTCATCTAGGCCAACCAGTTGTCAATTTCTGGTCCTGGGAAAGAATAACTAATAAACCCCACTTCATTCCAGGGAGAACAAATTGCATTCCTTCCCGATAGCCTATCACACTCCATTCTGAGCAAAGTACCATAATAGTTTCAGCTGCGTTTTACATCTTTGGGTGATCCATTTTCTAGCCTTTCACTTAGAGAAACCCTAGAAAACCTTTGTATTTCATTATTCCTTATGGAAAATATTTCCTTCCAAGAACCCGAGGCTAGGATAGAATCTGTAAAAGGACTCTTATAATTCTAAACTTTTTAGACTTTATTGAATTCGCATGTGTACATCTTTGCATAGTTTTAGCAAATGGCGCCAGCATATTAGATGTAATATCATTGGCCTTGAATATGTATAATCCTTGTGCAAAGTGTCAGTTGGGTCTGAAATACTGACTTTCTTCAACTGGGGTAGAATTCCTAAATTGGGGTGGAATCGTTTTCATTCGAAAGCGAGGAGGCTGGGTCCTATTCATAAGCATGGGTATCTCAGGGAGGGGTAGACACCCATGTGTTCTGATTCCGGTCTGCTCCCCACCTCTCTCCCAGGCAGCCTCCTCTCCCCTATCCCATTATATCAGAGTTTGCCGCACTTCGACTTGGGACTTCCAGAAATGATGGCTGGCTCAGAGGCATGGCTTTTCAACTCCACCTACCGTCTGTTCCAAGAACTGCATTAGTATTTCAGACACCCCAGTCCCAAATCCAAGAGGGGAGAGGGCTCTCCCAAAGGTGGAAGGAGGAAATGTATTGGAATAGGAAGAAAGGGTAAAATGGAAGAGCAAGTAAACATGCAAAGATTCGGTGGAATAAGCTTGAAAAATCAGGCACAAAGGGAAGCCTGTATCTATCTCTGTTTTGTATTTCCAAGAGGGAACACTTATTTATATAAGAGATTAACTATAATCTCTTATTTATAAGAGATTACAACCAGGCTGTAATAGCTTAAAGAGAAATTATGTTTTCTTTTTCTTCTTTTTTCTTTTTTCAAGAGAGACAGGGAGAGAGAAAGAGAGAGAGAGAGAATCTTAAGCAGGCTCCATGCTCAGCATGGGGCCCAACACTGGGCTCGATCCCACGACTCTGGGATCATGACCTGAGCCGAAGTCAAGAGTAGGATGCTCAACAGACTGAGTCACCCAGGCGCCCAGAGAAATGATGTTTTCCATTTAGTAATAAGATCTACTTAATTATTCTCAAGTTGACTTAATGGCAGTCATTTGATAACATTTCTATTGAGAGATGTAAATACATTTCTTTTTATAATATTATCCCAGTGTGTTCTCTGTTTGAAGGCTATCACAGAGTTAGCATCCATGCATTTTTGAACATGGTTAACAGTCTAAAAAGAGACAAAACATGCCTGCCTGATGCGGTGAAATTCTTTTTTTTTTTTTTTTTTTGTTTTTCACTTCAGTGGTAATTTTTTTTTTTTTTAATACTTTCACCAGTTTCAGGAAAGGGTGGGTTGGAGTCAGGGGCTTCCTGAAACTTTTCAGAACAAGAATTCTAACGATGCAGTGTGTTTAGAGGGGCCCCCTGAGAATCGTGTTTTGGAACATACTGACCCCACGTGGTATTATCTTTGTCACATTTTGCAGTTTTGTGTGAAATTTATTTTTAATCTTTAACAAAGCCTGCCCATGTTTATCTTCAGTTATGAAAAAGTGTAATGGTTTGAAACAAAACTTTTTAAAATACTTAAATATACAATGAACGCTGAAACATAAAAGTCAGACAGAATGTTACCTTAACAAGAAAGGGCTTCCTAAGAATCAAAGGATCCTTGTTTGTTTTATTTGCTAAGGACAAATAACAAGTACTTTCACTTTAAGGGATTCTGATGGCTATGGAAGGAGGAGAAGCTTGTATTCCCCTCCCCCATCAAGACAAAGGCTTCCTACCCCTCATATTCACAGAGCTGGAAAATTTAGTTATTGATGCTAAAAAGATACACTTTGTGTTTCGAAAAGGATGCTGGGATTTGATTGAAGACAGCATGGGACTCAAGCCAATGGCTTTTCTGAGGATGTCTTTCGATTATATTTAAAATTGTGGGAGGAAGAGATGACACCTTGGGCCTAGCCTTATTTTGTGAATGGGCAGTAACTAATCAGCGCAACACTGAGTGGGGGCTGGCTGTGCCGGCTGCCATATCATTAAATGTAAATAACTGTTTCTGAGCTCCATCCACTCTTCACGTTGAGCTGATTCCAATGCTACTTTTCATAAAGAAGGGAAGAAACGGGCTTTTCAAGACTGAAAGTCTTTTTTCCCCTAAGTACCCACCGATTTGGGTTTTCTTGAAGCCAGTGGTTAGTTAAGTCAGTTATGGGCTAACACATCAGAATAGGACAAGATGGAAATACATCCCCAGTTTAGTTAATGGTGGCCTGTAAGACATGAGTTTGAGGAGTGGTGGTTCCCCTCTTTATGCGACCATTGTAATCACCCAAAACAGCTTTGGCTGGTGTAATTTCTGGTCCTCTGCATTCTACAGCTATCTCAGGAGCCCTATCAAGTCCTACCAAAACACTATTGAAAGGGAAACAACGGCTCTTTTTATTCATCTTGTACGTGGTTTTTGTTTTTTGTTTTTTTCTAACATTTATTTGTTTTTGAGACAGAGAGACACAGCATGAACGGGGGAGGGGCAGAGAGAGAGGGAGACAGAATCGGAAGCAGACTCCAGGCTCTGAGCCATCAGCACAGAGCCCGATGCAGGGCTCGAACTCAAAGAGCGCAAGATCGTGACCTGAGCCGAAGTCGGACCCTTAACCGACTGAGCCACCCAGGCGCCCCTGAGAGCTTTCAACAGATATTTGTTTTACGTATGGCCAGATAGTGATTTTTGTGTATTTATGGCATCGTTGCTGAGTTTTCTGCCCAGTTCGTATAGTAAATGGCTAAGAGCTTGAGCGCTAGAGTTTGACTGGCTGATCGTGTCACTTACTTGTGAGATCTGTGCAAGTCCATGGGGACCAGATTTGCTCATTTGTAAAATGGCAAGTAGTAATGGTATTTACCTTGAAAGGTGGTTGTGAGAATTGAACACATGTGAGCAGCTCAGCACAGGACTTGGCATGAAGCAACAACTGTTCTTATACGTAAGGGTATGCATCCAACACCTTAAATCAATTAACCTAAGGATGTTAGGCAGTTGTTGAGGGAAGTCTAACACTACCTCTCTTTTGAACTTGGTTCCTTTCTGTGATAGTCTCATGGAATGATGTGGAAGTTCTTAGCAGAATGCTCATCTGTAAGCGGTCTACAGGCTCATGCTGTGAGGAGGAAGGTCATGAAGCAAAGAGAGTGACCCTGATAAATATAGACATGACAGAATTCATGCTGGCAGGGTTTTGTTGAATCAATCATTCTTGAAAACTCTACGTGGGACTGGATTTAATTGCAGTGTGTGATAAATGATATACCATGACTTCAGGAAATCTCACAGAAAACAAACAAACAATAAAACCTCTTATGGTTGGGAGAACAGTAGTGCAAATATTCCAAACACCAGATCCTCCCCAACTCATGGCTTTGGAATGCATTGAATCAGCAAATTACTTTGTTTTGCTTGATTTACTTTAATGGGCAGTGGTAGGGACCTGAGGCAGAGTGGCGAAATGTGGCAGCTTGAGTGTTATTCCTGTTTTAAAAATTATTTCATAGTGTTATCAATAATTGCTTGTCATGGTTGATTGACATTTTATAATTACATACCCAATAGAAGAGCTGAGAAGGTACTTTGTATGTATTAGAGATAATAATGGTGAGTTTAAAAGTATCAGAGACATGGTGGGGGGGGGGCTTGTTTTAGAAGGAAGGATTCGGGAAATAGGACTAATTATTTTAGGTAGACTCATTCCATTATTTCAGGTTTCTAAGAGTGTTGTTTCAATTTGCAGGAAGACTTGAGTTCCGATCATATCTGCTCAGTATGTTTTACATACACATTTTCATTCGCTCTCCAGCTGACTGAATAAGTGATTTTTTAAAACCCTTCACTCCATCCACAGGTGATTAACATTAATATCTGGACTGAGTCTACAGTGCTTTTCCCAATGTTAGCTGCATACTTGTGTTCAGTTCTGGATGTGAAGCAGCTTTGACCTGAGGATGGCTGATTCTGAATGAAGGTAGACTGTGCTGAGCTGGTCCTACGGTATCTCTACTGGAAAACTCTTTAGAGTAACATATCCTCATCCGCAAAGTCATTGGCGAGTAGACAGTTGTAGCTCCCGTCCTATCACTCTACCACAAAAATAGAATCTCAGGTTCCTTTAATATGAACGTTATCTAGATAAAACTATGTCTCTGTCCTAACTGACAAGTTACATGATTCAGTGCTTTGTTTCTATAAACTAAAGTTAGAAACTCAGAGTGACTCACTTTTCTTTTTTGTGTGCATCTAAGTGTACAAGGAAATCGGGCTGCGTCTGGTGTTGCTTTCTTTAAGAGAGAGAGAGAGAAAAAAAAAGATCTGCTCCTTCTCAAGTATCCTTTTTAGGTCAGCAATTTTGAAGGGCAAGACTTATTGGTATCCGAGCGGAAAGGGCTGATACTCTGCTTTATCACGACTCTCTGTGAGTAGAGTTCTTCCATAGCTGGAGAAAGGAAAACATTTGTTGTGCTAATACTGAATGTGCTTCCTGTGTAAAATAACCTTTAACTCTGCGGAGATCCCCCATTTTAATGATCAGGGCCATAGTGGAAATAGAAGGAAATCCAAACCCCGCACTGTGGCCGCTCTCCTCACCGGCAGGTCAAGCTGCAATCTTCTGCACGACAGAAATGGCTGCGAGGGGGAATGTTCAACTGGGCTCCTGTTTCTCCTGTCTTAAGATAGGACTGCTTTCATTGTTTCAAAGTGGGTGTGACATTTTGACCCATTAAGAAGGCTGGGCTGCATCAATCAAGGATCGTGAGGTAGACGGACCGGTGGAATCCTCTTACTCATGCGTCTGTCATGGGGATTGCAGGGAAATCTGGTCAACTGTAGAATCAGCTTGCAAACCCCAAGCAAACTGCGGGTTTCTCTATCTCCATATCTCTGTTATAGGAACACTATGGAGTCCACAGTGACTGTCCTGGCCGTTGGAACTCTTCTTTTTATGCAGAACTTGAAGTGGGATTTCCTACACTGAACGAGGGGAAAATCCAGCAGTGTTCAACTAGAGAAACAAACTTCTGCAGTAATCCAGCTCCTTAAGTTCTCTGAGAGCGTGTCTCTGTGCTATGGAAAGGAGGTTAACCTATGCTTTCCAAGCTTCCCTGGCACAGTGGCAGTATGGGTCCCACTGCAGGACACAATCGCATTCTGTCTCAGCAAACTCACCTTAATAACTGCATTTGGTATTCCCAGAATGCAGTTAGCAGATGATCATCAGAGCTTTCCACAGATCGCCCAATGGCACGTCTGTCTCCAAGCTCACTTGTGGATTGTACCTTCTTGAAAAGATGGGCCTACTTTCAAAAAGACACCTGAGCTGATTGGGAGGGAGAATTTGGAAGTCTTTGCCAGATTGCCTTCCTTTTCTTCTCTCTCTTTTTAGTTTGAGAGAGCAAGAGAGAGCATGTGCATGCATGCGCACATGGGGGCAGAGGGAGGGCTGGGAGAGAAAGAGAATCCCAAGCAGGCTCCTGATGCTGGGCTGAATCTCACAAACCGTGAGGTCATTACCGGAGCTGAAATCAAGAGCCGGCCCGCTTAATTGACTGGTGAGCCACTCAGGCACCCCCGTGGGGACTATTTACGTTTCCTTCCCATTCTACAGTTTCTCCTTTTTTGTGTGTCTCTCTACCCTACTCTCTCCTCCTCCTTCCCACTTACACCTGCAACTCTCTCGAGCTAGATCCGATTAATCTTGATTCATCTTCTTCTCCTTAAGAATCCATGATTTGTCTCAGTGAGTACAGACCAAACCTAGTGACACAATACTTGTGTATTTCACATGCCTTAAACTGCATTGCTGGGTCCCAAAAACTCTAGCTAAGTCTGACATGGGTATGGTGTAGTGGAAGGCAACACCACCTGGTACCTTGATAGGTATTTGGTAACTATGAACTCTTGTTTGATATTTGATGTTTGCTGATGGGCTGCGCACTGGTTAGGAACCATGAGAGCCACGTGCTGTCAGCATTGTGCTCCTATTCTGATAGGACACTCTGACAGCCCCTCATCCTCTCTGGGTTTACAACTTGCTGGCTTCCTAAGAAGGAACTGTCCTTTCATGATTCTTGAAATGGGGCAACCATGTTCCCGGACAGAAGAGTTTAGGGTTACATCACAGGATGTACATGGCCAGAAGAGAAATACCTTTAGAAAGGTAGCAATTACACTTAAGGGTAAATACCTGAAAGTTTTGTTTTCTGTTATTCTAAGAAATGAAACAAGGGTATGTTAGGTATTCCCGAAATGTAAAGTGTGCCCAAATTTCATGCCTGTAGCCAGAAGCTTTGGGTCTTGACCAGATTGCCTCTTATTCATACACACTTTCCTCTGCTTTTAGAAGTTCTTCAGTGGAGAACTCTGAGAAGTACTATCAGGGGACAGGTATTCTCCCTTTTAGGTCCTGTTTCTTCTTCTGTCTCTTGGAAGGATCTCCCCTGTGCCCTGCACTTAGACTGCCACTTATATCTCTCATTTAGAGATCTCCTCTGGCCACCAAAAGCCTGTATATCCAGTTGTCTACTTGGGATTTCTTTCTGGATATCTCACACCCAACATGTCTAATGCAGGATGCACGATTCTGCACGCCCTGCCCCCACCGCCAAATCTGGTGCCCTTAAATGTTCCATACCTAAGTAAATGCCACTACATTCATTAAATTGCACAAGTTAGAAACTTGTGGCATTCTTGACACCTTCTGCTGCCTTATTCCCTACAGCCAATCAAACCGGTAATCACCGACTTCTAAATAGCTCTCAGACCCACCTTCCCTCCATTTTCAAACTACTCTCATCCCTTGTTTTAGCCTCCTTACTGTTCTATGCCACATCCTATTGTGGCCCCTCCATGTGTAAGACCCTGCATGTTCCCGCCTGTACCCATTTGTAATATCCTCATTTCCTGCTCCAGCCACTCTGGCCTTCTTTTATTCCCTCATATATACCAGGCTACCTCTGATCATAGTACCTTGCCTATGTTTATCCTTACTTCCTCCCTTCTTTACTCAGTTAACTCATCCTTTAGTCTTCAGTTAATTTCTACTTATCACAACCGAAAAGCCTTTTCTGACCTTGCTGACGAGTTCAAATCTCCTTTATTAGGACCACTTATTTGTCTTTTTGTGGCACTCGCTGAAGCTACAAGTTTTTGTTTCTTTGGTTATTTGACAGATAGGTGCTTCCCCCCAGGACTGGAACTCCTTAAGGACAGGAACCATATCTGACAGGCATTGTGACCTGACAAGCCCACATAGTAGACACTGTAATAGGTAAATATTTGGTGAATGAAGGAATAAAATAGCTATTTGTTAACAAAGGAATGGGAAGTATTGATAAATGTCATCAATAACAATGAGTTAATACACACAGAAGAATTTTGTGAATCTAAACTGTTCAATTATTAAATTCTGTTTGGAGGGAGTAGTTGGGATGTTATTTTTCAAACATTAAGTGTGGATCACTTGAAATATAGTGTGCAGATTTATAAAGACAAAATGTAAGTAAGCATTTGGAGTCAGGTACTTAGATCTTGTAACAGTATTTCCAATCTTTCAATGGTTGCTACACTAGGGCATTCAAACAAAGGAGCAGTTTTTGTACATATCCATAAACCAGGCTCTCCATATCTCTTAACTATATAAAATTACTTTCCTGCATTTGCATGACTTTTGTCCTAATGAGACAAACTCATTTTCACAGTGTTCCCCACTAAAACAAATCTCCTTAAGAATTAATGGCATGACATGGGAATGCCAGCAACAGAAATAACTTTATAATGATACTCCTTTTACTTGTAAGACTTAAGACTTCTGTTTAAATGACAATATAAGTCACAACACTAAGTTTAACAAGTAATCTCAATATATACTGATTTCCAAATAAATTTTCAGTGGAAGGAGAAATCCTATAAGTTGTCTTTAATAAGTGATTAATCTTTTCTTACTAGTCATTAATTTAGGCATATGTGCAAAAACAAAACACAGATTTCTTCCTGTACATGATACAAAATGATCAGTAGTCATTTGAAAACCATTGCGCACTTTGTTACAATGTTCTGTTGCATTTCACAGGAAAAGATAAAGTATTATGTTTTAAGATTATTTTGGGGCCCCAGGATATCTGACTAAAGAGGATACATTAAGCTAAAAGGGCAATTATTTTTCTCCTATAGCATGAAGTCTAGAGGTAGGCAATCTAGTGCTCAGTGAGGTTATCAAGGACATGGGTTCCATTTCCTGATTCTTGTTTATGTCACTTCATAATCCCATGACTGCATTCAAAGGAGGTGGTGGTGGCAAAGGGTAAGGACAGGCAAAAGTAAAAGGTGACCTTTTTAAGTGGTCCTCTAAAAAGTGTTCTATCATGAAAGAATCCATATACCCCAAAAATTCAAGGTAGGAGAAATAAAAAGGCATTCACATCAAGACACACTGTAGTCAAATGCAGACAAAGAAAAAGTCTTAAAGCAGTCAGGGAGAAAAATACAGATTACCCACAAGAGAAAAAACAGACTTATGGTATACTTATCAACAGCAACAGTGGATGCTAGAAGGCAATGGAATAATATCTTCAAAATGCAGAGAGAAAATAATTGACAGCCTAGATTCTCTGCCCAGAAAAACTATCTTTATGAGGGCAAAATGAAAACATTTTCCAACAAACACAATATGAAAGTTTACTATTACTCACTAGAGGAATTTCTATAGGACGTACTCCAGGACGAAGAAAACTCATCCCAGAAAGAAGGTCTCAGATCCAAAGCAGATAGCAAAGAAAATAATAAACACATGAGTAAATCTAAACAATCGTTGTGGTAAACAACAATACTAATGTTTTAATTACAAAGTCATAAAATTATATAGAACTAAAATGCTGGTAAAAATGGCATGTAAATTGAGAGGAGATAATCAGGAATAAGGCATTCAGGGGGCACCTGGGTGGCTCAGTCAATTAAGCATCTGATTCGTGCTTTTGGCTCAAGTCATGATATCATGGTTCAAGACATCAGGTCCCACATCAGGCTCTGCCTCACAGCACAGAGCATGCTTGGGATTCTCTCTCTCCCGTTCTCTCTGCCCCTTCCCCAGTCTCTCTCTCAAAATAAATAAATAAACTCAGAAAAAAGGAATAAGGCATTCAAAGGTCTGTACTTTGTTCAGGGAGTAAAACACTAACCTCAAGGCTTATTAAATGACACACATTATTAGTTCCATACTTTATTAAATTATGCATACACATATGTATGTTAAAATTATAGGATAACACAGGGGTGCCTGGGTGGCTCAGTCAGTTAAGCATCTGACTCTTGATTTTGACTCAGGTCATGATCTCACAGTTAGTGGGTATGAACCCCACATCAGGCTCTGTGCTGACAGTGTGGAGTCTGCTTGGGATTCTCTCTCCCTCTCTCTCTCTCTGCCCCTCCCTCTTTCTCTCTCTCAAAATAAATAAACTTTAAAAAAATTATTAAAATTATAGGACACCACATACAATATTAAAAAAACAAAGTATAAGCTCCAAACTACTAAAGGTAAAAACAGATTAAGAAAAACACAAAACAATAAAAAAATTAAAGAAAAGAATATAGAGAAGGCAGAACAATAAAATGCATAATATAAAGTGGTAAAAATGAAATTCAAATAATTAAAATAAGGGTAAGGAAGCCAAACTTATCGGATTAGATAAAAAGCAAAATCTTGCTACATGTTCTTTACATGAGACATATGTAAAACAAGTTCATGAAGAGTTACAAGTAAAAGCAAACAGCATTACTAGAGACAGGGGTTTATTACCTACTAAGGAAGGTCCAAATCAGTAAAAAACATAAGCGATTCTAACAAGATAGCTTCAAAAATGTCAAGCAAAAAAATGACAAAACAAGAAAAAGAAATTGACAAATACACTATAATTGAGGTAGACTTTAACGAATCTTGGCCAGAAATTGACAAGAAAAAAAAAATCAGTAATAATATGAATGATTGGACCATCACAATAAACAAACCAGGTCTAATAAACATATACAGATGCCCATACACAAGAACACAATAATGTCCATGCACAATAACACAATAGAACAGTTCTAAAAATTGACAATTTACTAGCCTATAAAGTAAGTGTCAACAAATGTCAAAGAATCACTATCATGTAGAACACATTCTCTGACCACAGTGCAATAAATAACAAAAAATAACCAAAAAAACCTTGGACATTTAAGCATAATTCTAACTTGTTCATGCGTCAAAAAAGCAAAAAGAAATAAGAAAATTAGAACCAACAGTAACAATTCTGAGGACAGCTTGTGAGATACAGCTAAAGTGGTAGATGGAGGAAGTGAGTCGCCTTATAATATTTACATTAATAAAAAAAGAACAGTTCAGATTACAAAAAGAATAAAAAATCTAAATAGAATGCAGAAAATAATAAAAAGCAAAAATTAATGAAACAAACATTCAGTAGAAAGGATGAACAAAGAAAATGTTGATTCAATGAGAAGAAAATAAGAAAATTGACAAAACTTTAGCAACTGATGGAGAGAGAGAACAGATACAACTTTAAGAATGGAAAAGGAAATAATAAATACAACAGCAGTTACACAGTTAAACTATTACAAGCAATTTCTCAATAAATTTAACACAAGTACAATAGGCAAAGTTCTGAAAACATAAATTTACAAAACTGGCTTAAGAAATTTAAAATCTTACATTTAAAATATCAGGCTTGATATTTAGTTTTACTGCAATTGCACAGCCATTCTGTTTGCCCAGGGCCAGGGTCAGTTCCGATTGATTGATATGACCATTCTAATCGGTTGTTAAACAATTTGATTACCACCCAGCCTATAACCATTAATAAAAATTTTCCCACAAAGAAAACACCAGGTCCAGGAAGTTTTATAGGCAAGTTTACCAAGATTCAAGGAAGAGATAATTCCAATCATTAACTCTTTTAGGGAGTATAAAAGGAAGAACGTCCTCTAACTGATTTTATGGGGCTACTATAACTTTATACAAAAACTGGACAAGAAAAAACTATACTCCAACTTCACTCTTCATCATGGATGCAAAAATCTATAAAATTTTAGCAACTGTATCAAGTGATATATATACAAAGATAATGACCAACTGAGTCTCCTCCAGGAGTAGAAGGTTGTTACACCATTAGAGATTTACTAATGCAATTTACCCCATTAACAGATTAAAAGAGAAAAATCGTATGGTCATTTCAAAAGAGGTAGAAGAACATTCCAAAAAATGTCACAAGCCATTTACAATAAAAACGAATAAAAAACTTGTAGTCAAGAAGGAAAAGAACATCCTTAGCCTACCTAATAAAGGGTATCTGCAAAAACACCTCCAACAAACATAATACTCCACTAAAAAAAAAGTTAAAAGCATTTCCTTTAAAAATAAAGACTAAGGGGCACCTGGGTGGTGAGCAACCAACTCTTGATTTCTGCTCAGGTCATGATCCCAGAGTCCTGGGATCAAGCCCTGCAGGGCTCCGCACTTAAGATTCCCTCTCTCTCTCCTGCCCCTCTCTCCTGCTCATGCACACACACACTCTCTCTCTCTTAAAAAAAATAAAAACAACAAAAAAACCCCACAAACTAATACAAAGAGACAAACTATTATCATTCCTAGTTACTTTATGCTGGAGTTTTAGCCATCACAGAGCATCAAGAAAAATAGCAAAGGAGTACAAGGATGGGAGAGAAAGAGACTAAACTGTCACTATTTACAAATTAAATAATTGTTTATGTAAAACACTCATAGAATCTACCACAAATTATAATAAAACATTTTATCAAGATTTCTAGAAATAGAATCAATAAATGAAAGCTAATTGCATTTCTTTATACCAGCAAAAAGTGGCTAGAAATTTTAATTTGAAAATATACCATTTATAATAGCTCAAAAATAAAATATCTAGTAATAAATCTAACAAAAATACTTAAGAAACTTCATGTAGAATACTATAAAATTTACTGAATCAAGAAAAAGACAGGAATACCCACTATCATTATTTATTCAACATTATTTTGGAGGTTGTAGCAAGTGCAGTAAGATAAGGAAAGGAAATAATATAAATTTGGAAAAGGAGAAATTATTGTTTTCATGATAATAGGATTACATATTTATAGCCCCCAAGATATGGTTTTAAAAAGGGCCTACTAGAATTAACAAGATAATTGGCAATGTGGCTGGACACAAGACAAATATAACACAGAGACCTACACATATGTAGATAGAAATACAAATGTATGTGTGTGTGCGCACGTTGTTCTCTATATGGTAGAAGGTCTCCTGATTCACTTCTATATAAATGTGGGATCTACACAAGTTCTCAACTGCACAGTAGTCAATATGACTATAGTCATTGACAATTGTCAATATGTACAGACTATTATGTATGGAAGGATCAATACCCTCACCTCGTGAGATAACCACGTATTCCACATTCACCAGTTGAGTTGCATGCTTACTATTATCCAGTTGTGCTTCCTCCTAAACTTTTTTGACAGTTGTACTGTTATTAAAACTAAGTGATTTAAATAAATATTACTGAATCTCATAATCATGTGAAAAGAATTAACTGTTTTATGAAAACTAAGTTGTCTGCTTTAGAAAGACTCAACAAAGGCAACTTCGAACAATGCTGTTGGTTTTGGTGTGACAGTTATAAAACATGAGAGGGAAGTTTTAAGATTCTATATTTACATTTTTCTACAAGTGTAGCTCTTGACCCACGGTAGAGAAATCAAAAATGCAAACTGTAGAGGATGAGTAATGAACGAGGTGGATGCAAGAAAAATATCATGATGCTGCAAATCAGTGGACCCATAAAGAAAAAGACTTTGTCCTATGTAACAATATGCATAAATGAACATATGTATGTACATACATACACACATGCATATGGCGTTTTTTTTGGTTAAAATATGTATTGCATTAGTCAGAATAGGCTAGGTTATGCTGTAGTGAAACCAAAAAGAAAACCCCCAAACCCCTTAAATCTCAGTGATTTAAAACCACAAAGACCCTTCACTTGGATAGCATCCAGGGCAACCGTCTTCTACATTACTGCCCAGCAGTCTAGCTACTTTGAAGTCTTTTGGTACTTCCATATCAACAGACACTTCCATAATCAAGACAGGGAAGATATTATGGAGAATCACGCTATGACTCCTCAATGCTTCCATGCAGAAGTGAAAAATATCATTACCACTCTCATTGCCATGGCCAGGATTTGTCACACAGCCATATCTAAGAGATAAGAAAGTATTATCTTCTTGCATACTTAGAAGTAGAGAAGAACAGGATGTTGTTGAACAGTGATGTCTATCACGCACGTAGTATTTTCTAAGACTACTCAATCTTGCTCACTTAAACACATAACACTGTGACAGACTGTTATGACTGATCAAAATATTCGCTGTCCTTCATGTTGGAATATTAATTTCCATCCCAGTGGCACTGTGACTCAGAGGGCCCTTTCTTACAAAAGGATTATGGATGGATCTCTGATACTTTAATGCCAGGGATGAGTATATGTCCTGCTCTGGCTTATAAAATGTGAGGCTGGGGATGTGGGACACTTCTTTGTAGAAGCTTTATGAGCCGGGAGATGCTTTACCTTGGTTTCCCTCCCGCCACTACAAGGCTGCAGTGTGCTTAGCAGCTACTCCGTTAGCCTGGGTCCCAGAGTAGAGACGAGATGAACCTGAGCCACTGCCATCTTGTGCCCACCATGTAGTAAGAGCAGGAAGTTGTTACAAGCCACTGAGAACTCCGGGTCATCCCTGCGGCATGATTTACCCTAACCTGACTAATACGCACACCATCCTTATGTTACTGGTAAGAATGCTGATGGGAACAGCCAGATAGAAATAAAAATGGAAAAACATATTCCATTTGTGATAGTGATAAAAGTACAGAAGACTAAGGCTAAATTCAACACAACAGGCTTAAGGCATATGAGGAAAATCGTAAAATATTATTGAAGGATATACGGCATGTAAAGTTTTCCCATAATCACGTACAAATTTAATGTAATTCCAACCATAATCCTAATGGTTTCTTTTTAATTAGATAAAAGCATTTTAAAGTTCATGGGGAATACTAGAACTGACCTATAATGTTGCGGCCAGGATTAAATGGGCTAAAATACAGGCATAAAAAAATGTTAGCTAGTTTTTCTGTTTGGAAAACTAATGAGATCATTAGAATGGAGAGTCTCAAAATGTATCTTAGTGTAAATGGGATTTTAATATAGCCTCTAGAGGAAAATAAACTTAAACCCCTCGCTTACTCCATATTTAAAAATAAATTCCACATGATTTAGAAACAAAGTATGAAAAATAGCATTTTAGAATAAAATTTGAGAATAAATTCATAAACTAGGGGCTAGGGAAATATTGTCAACTGAAACAGCCAGGAAGTTGCAAAGGAAAAGAAACGTTTATTAAAAATGTATAGGTCAAAGATACCAGAACAGAAGAAAAATATTACAGATTATGAGAAATATTTGTGATGAGACAAAGGTCAACGTCTATAATATATGAGCACCCACAAACTTATAGGAAGATGAAAAATTCCATAGAAAAATGAGCAAAGGATGAGTGAATAGGCATTTCCAGGAAAGCATATTTAAACAATAAATAAATGTGAAAAAAAATGCTTTATCTTACTAGCAATCAGGAAGAATCAAACTGAAGTAACAATAAGCCATGACTTCTCATTCATCAGATCAACAGAAATTTGTTGACAGCAATGTGCACTTATCAACAGAAATTTGTTGACAGCAATGTGCACTTACACATTCTGAATCACTTTGTGCATCTATTTAAAAAAAGGATGTCTCAGAACAATCCTTTAATAAATATAATGGTAAAGGAAGAAATTATTTTGTATTGCAATTAGTCATACAGAAACTACACTATTTTGAAACTTCAGGTTCTCTTGGAATATATTTTGACAAGACGTTGACTTACGTCGCTCTTTGTTATTTTCCCCACCCTGTAAGATCCCTCTCAGCTCCAAAGAATTTTGCAATTACTTATGGTCACTGGACAGTGTTGTTTTGTTGTCTTGCTTTGTTTTTTAATTTTTACATTTTAATTCCAGTTGCTTAACATAGTGTTATATTAATTTCAGATGTACAATATCATAATTTAACACTTCTATACCAAACCCTGTGCTCGTCATGACAAGTGCACTCCTTAATCCCCATCACCTATTTAACCCATTCCCCTCCTCCGCACAGTTTTTTGTTTGTTTGTTCGTTTTTTACTTCATTACCATTCTGACCCAAGACCTAGTCCTGGTACTCCCGAGAGCCCCACTTGTGCAAGTTCTGAACTCTGGCTACCTATACCTTTTTAGATCTGTGCTTTGTATGGCTGTCCACACCTGATTCTTCACCTAGTTTCTCACAGCCCTTACTTTTTCTACTGAACTCCTCACTCCTCTCCCACAGTTTGCTGGAATCTCTCAGCAGGGTGCTAGGGTCACGGCGGTCTTAATATTTACTGAAGGAAATAAATCAGACTCAGTGCTAACTGTGCCCGGGGGCTAATTTCACCAGACCTTTGAAACCTGCAGCCATTGTTTCTTAAGTCTACTTACTGTGGTCATGGTGTGGAGAATGGACTGGGGAACAGGTGAGGAGAGAGGCAGGCAGGCCAGCTGAAAGGCTATCAGGATGTGCCCTAATGGAAGGGCTACAAAAGGATACCGTCAGCTCCGAAAGGATGGGAATGGAACTTACAGTGTAACAAGGAGAGGCACATTTGAAAACAAGAAATGGAACTATGTGTTACCGATGCTGTGATACCATTCCTGGAAGTACATGCAACGGGGCACAAATCTATTCCCTTTGGAAGGGGGAAAGCAGGACAGCACAAGCCAGGAAAGGCTTCAGAGAGGAAGTGATGCTTGACCTTGAGACCATGCAACAGAGTCTTCCACAAAAAGGGGAGGACAGGAGTAAAAGTACAGGGGCATGAAACGTGTGACATTTTCCGAGAATTCCAAGTAATTTAATATGACCAGAGTAAAGGATTTAAGAATGAGGTTGGCAGTCAGATCACAGAAGGCCTGTTTGCCATTCTGAAGAGTCTGGAATTAATCCTGGAGGGCAGACAACAGGGAGCTATTGAAGGGCTTTAAGGAGGGAAGTAACAGGTTTGAATTTGAGGGGACAAAACATCTTTAGCAGCACCATGGAAGATGGTTTGGAACAAGGCAGGAGCTCTTCTTATGACCCAGGCATCAGGCAATTAATTCTGTTAACCATAATACCCTATTTGTCAGGCAATTTCACTGAGGTATCTGAGAAATAATGCTTTCCTTCCTCACTGATGTAAACACCTCTAACTACAACGATAAAAAAAAAAAAAAAGGTCTTTTTTTTTTTTCTTCTAGACTCTATTGTGTAAACTTAGTTGCACACTCTGATTTAATAAATAGAGTGAGGCTGAATAGCCTTTGGCATCAATCCCAGATACTAAAACAGTGAGAAAACAACAAAACATGGAACGTAGTATCTATCCATAAATCCAATTGTATGGTTAGGGTTATGGAGCACTTTAAGAGTTATGATTTCCCTGGCAAAGTATCAAAAAAACATACCTTTGAAAATTATTCAGAACAGCCATTTGGCATCCAACCATGCTGACAGAATGAAAAATACTGAGTAAATAGCCTACGTGTAGTTCACCATTCTTTAAGTAAAGAAAGGATGTTTTCTAAAGCTTCAGAATGACATCTTTTGTAAAATAAAAACATGGTCATGACAAAAGCCAAGAGAAAACTTCCCAACTCACTTAGAAGACGGGGTCAATCTATTTTTGTAAAAAAGATAAATAGATATATTCTGTCATATAAAAGAATATCTGCAAGCCAGTATGTTCCCGGTGGTCATTTCTGCTCTCCATTCCCTTCTTTTTGTCCTTTGGCGTTTTCTAATTTTCTACAATGACTGTGCATTCCTTCCATAATTAAAAACGGAAAACCTCAGACAGACCAATCATACGATCAGAATGACTTAGGCTGCTGTCTCAGCTTTTAAATTCGAAATCAGCTTTCTGATTCTGAAAAAGATGCGTGTAAGCTGTTTTTGAGGTAGCCTTCTACTATGTTTTGAATGAATATAGGCAAATTTTCTCTCCTCCAGTTTTGAATGGGCTTCAAGGAGCAAAATTTTGATTTTCAAAAATACAAACACTTCCCCTCAAGTATTCATGCCAGTGGAGAAGAATACGGACCCTAGTATCCAAAACTATCATCCGAATTGAAAATACCATTGTACATGTATATTCTATGAGGGTCTATATGCAGCTGTATAATGCTTTTGGCAGATATGCCTTCCGAATTAAATTTTTCTTTAGCTGATATTAACATGACTCTGTGCTTCTACGTGTGGGCTGGCAAATGAAGGGTAACAGAAACAAGTCTAGAATTTAAACTTCGTTGCATATAACCTACAAACTGTACGCTCCACAGACAAATAAAGACTCTCTATGATAAAAATATCCACCACTTTTTCAAAAGCACAGACCCGAAATAGGGCGATGAGAGCATGAAAAATGAAATGCTAACCTCTGCCGTCTGATGCAACGCAGATGGAAAATAGCAAAACGAGACACCTGGATTCCAGAGTCCACTCTAGTCCTTCTTCTCAAAACCCAGCCTTTCATATTCAGAGGACACTCTTCCAAGAGCATCTCCATCTGAAATCATAGCCAGCAAGTATTTCAGAAGAAATATGAAACTTTCATCTCTTAGGGTTAAAGAAAATGGTCTGTCAAATACAGTTGGTGTAACGTATTTCTCCGTCCCGTAACACTTACGAAGGGACTTGCAAAGAGAGATGTGTCGGTGTCATTTGTCTGAAATTAAGCACAGTGAATCTTCCCCACCACTACAAGAATTTAGATCATTTAAAGGAAGAGTTGGGTGTACTATTTATGATTTATATAGATTCTTTTCAGGTCCTCTGAAGCATCGTAACTTTCTTATCATTGAGATTTGGACCACCCCTTCACAAAAACTCCCTCCCCAACCTCATAGGGGAGCACCATTTCTGAAACTGACGCAGCCAGAGTACATGTTTTACAAAATTTTTACACTATTTTTCCCTCCTGTGTCTCTCAAACAATGGAGCTCTTGTGCTTCTCCTACTCTAAATTCTAAGGGAAAAGTCACTGTCACCAACCCTCATCGCCAATCCCCCCATTCTGCTTTCAGAGCTCAAAAGAATCCATGTGGCTAAGAACTGTCAGAGACTGGGAGGACAAAAGACCAACCAGGACTGGCCAGAATTTGTAGCTGGAAGGGGGAGGGGGAAAGGTGGGCATATCACACACACACACACATCCGTGGCTCTTAAGGTCAGCGGATGTCAGAACTGTTGACTTTTTGGTGAGGTGCCAGATTTTGTTGAATCTAGCCCTGGGGGAAAGGGGATCATTGGAGCCAGGCAAGGATTACGGGCCTTGGCTTACAGTGCTGAGCTTTAAGGTTGGGTTTCAGGCCCAAGAAGATGCTTCTGGAAACTTCTCCAAATAAGTTATCTTGGACCACCCTTGTCTACCCCCACCTATTTCCCAACCATGTTAGTCTAGTCTTGCCTACTAGGCGCAACGATCCATTCATCTGTTCTTTCCTACACTTTTCATTCAATAAGCATTTACTGGTGCTGTGTGCCAGACACAGATACAATAATGTGTAAGGCATAGCCCCTGACTGCAGAAGCCTGTCAGAGAGAAGGAACAGAGAGATCTGAAAATAGATGAACACAATTAATAGATTAACAGCTAAAGGTTATGGCCAAGGGTGTATAGGTTGTATCAGGTCATAAGGGAAAGGACCTTGACTTCTCTACCCCATGTATTCCTCTGGTACCATCACCTGTTTGGCCCCTGAACCTGCTACTCACTGGTCTTTCCTTCATAAACCCCTGCCACCATGTCCCTTGGAACATACAATTAGACTTCCCCAGTTTATTGTGACTACATTTCCCAGTATTGTTTACTTGGCCACAAGTTCTCTTCCCACATCTTGGCCCCAACTAAAACCTAGCTTTCTCATAAATGATGCCACTTTCCTCAAGTCTATCCCGTGGAGTCTCATCTTTCTCCCACTTTCCCTAACTCACAGGGTAAGAAAAATGTCAGCACGGCCTCCTGCTCCCCACTGTACTGCTTGATCATTGACTTTATCACTCAACTGACTACCTCTTCTTTGAAATGCATGTGCTTGCTTTATACCATCCTTTCTTTTGAAGGGATGAGGACTCAGCCAAAGCCAAGGGCACATTTCAACTTCGCGTGCTTTTACACCAACCCGAGCCGTATCCGTTCACCTGTGCTCACCCATGTTCAGCAGGCTGCACTCTAGATGGGTTTCTTCTGCTATGTCCAACAGTGCGCACTAAACAAATATTTTTGCCAGAGAGCCTGAAGAGTAAAGTCAGGGAAGACAACAAAATGTGAAACAGAGTACTTGTTCTCTCACAATGTACGCAATGAGCCTGTTTCTTACGGAAAACGGGGATAATAGTAGTACCTACCTCACAGAGTAATTGAGGATTAACTGAAACAATGTATGTAAAGAACTAAGAACAGGGCCAGCTACTCAGCAGACGTTAACAATTACTAATAGTCTGTCCTCCAAATGATATTACATAAAGTCTAAGTAAACATTAAACCATTCTAATGTCCAGTCTAATTGAATTCTTCAAGCTACTTGAGCATGCTGAACACTGACTTGTATTAGTTAATGCTGTAACAAACCTTCTAAAAGGATATAAATATAGGTGTGTGTACGGCTCAAGGTAAGGCGATTTTTCTCCTTGCTGCCCTCCTGATATTATCCTATCAGTCACCGGAGACTTATTTTTGACACTTCATCATCTTTTTAAAGCGATTTTAAAGCTACTTTTAAACCTGAACTACTTTTCAATCTCTCATCCCTTCCTTCCCCTGTGGACTCTACTGCAACACTCCAAATGGTACCTTGGTTCCTAGTTTCTCCTAATTCCAGTACAGTCCTCAGGCTGCCACCAGAATAATTCTTTTTAATGTCAAGTGTCTTGTGAAAAGACCTCCATTATTGCCTATTCCCTGCAAGACAAAGCCTAAAACCCCAGGATACCATACAGGGCCCTTTATTTTATCCTCAACCAATCCCTCCAATTTCATTTCATGTTGTTCCACCTGCTCCCCCTGAACTCCCAACTGCATGGGAATATTCTTCAGTGTTCTTATTACAACATGCCCTTTTGCAAATCTCTGCCTTTCCACATTTCCTCTTCCTCAAAAGCCGGTTTTCCCTGTTCCCAGCCACTTTCTGATCCAGCTCCTTTCTCTACTACGCATTTACATTTATTCACCATACTTATACCCCCCAGTAAAATAAAAGTATCTCAAGTATAGGGAAATGGCTCTTCTCTTTGGCTCCAGAATCAAATGCTCAACAAAAATGTAATGACTGAACTGTGAGCAATCAACAACATTAAAACAATTTCTTTTTAAGAGCTGCAGTTTTAAAATTTCTCCTTAGGTGGAACTGAGTGAAAGGAAAAAATGCAAATGAAACATTCAAACTCAAATCTCAAGGAAAACATGGAAGAGACAGAAGAAGACACATAAAGGCAGCAGTGCAGAATATTCAAAACCTGGAACTTCAAGGTTGTAGGACCATGGCCAGTGGGTATACATAACATATGACTTTATCACCTCCCTTAGAGGTGACAGAAGTCCTCCAATGGCTTAAAAAAATTTTTTTTAATGTTTTTATTTATTTTTGAGACAGAGAGAGACAGAGCATGAGCAGGGGAGGGGCAGAGAGAGGGAGACACAGAATTGGAAGCAGGCTCCAGGCTCTGAGCTGTCAGCACAGAGCCCCACGCGGGGCTCGAACTCACGGACTGTGAGATCCCTCCGACGCTTAACCGTCTGAGCCACCCAGGCGCCCAGAAAGCCTCCAATGGTTTTTAAAGATAAAGCCTCACCCTTAATTGGCACAGAGGCCTCCAAAAATAAACTTGCCTCCATCTACTTACAGCCTCATCTCCCACAACTCTCTCTCCATACTCTCTGAACTTTAGCCACACAGACCTCCTTTCCCAGCTCAGTTTTTGCGCAAGCAAATTTGCCAGTAATGTTCTTTCCCATACTCTCCTACCTTTCAGTATCAGCCCAAGGATTCTTTAAGTTATCCCCATTATATGGTAACAGAGTAGGAGTCCATTTTATCGCGTTATATTTGGAAGGCAACACAGTATAATGCTTTGAAAACGGATGATTGGGTCCTTGGGCATATTTGAACTCTTTTGTCTTGCTTTCCTTGACTATAAAGTTGAGATAACCATAGAGCCTACTTCATAAGATTATTGAAGAGATGAAAGGGGATAATTCACGGAAAGGGCTTAGAATTCTATCGCGAGAAGAGCCCCAATATATGTTGGCAATTATCATCCCTCCTTCGCTCCAGGTCACCCGCCCCACCCCCAGCAGTTCCGCTGCTCCTCTTGCCTAGGAACCACATCAGCCCGATTCATTTCTATATTCTTAGCCTCCGCACAGGGTTCTGAACATAGCAGACCTTCGTTCTATGGTTTTAAAGAATAAACTGGCAAAGCCTCGTGTTCTACTTTTGCCTTTTTCTAGCTGAAACGCTGCAAATTATTCATTGCACCTGTGCCTCGTTTGCCCTCACGAAAAATGTAGTCTCCTCTTCGACGAGGTTTTGTATTCACTAAGGGGATGCATCTACCAAAGCGCACTGCACATCTTCAAATACCGTTACCAACGGTGGATGTTTATCATTAAGCGGAGGTCCGCGTCTTCCCTCCCCTCCGGCACATCTCGTCCCGACCCCACCCTCCCCCCAGCCCACACCCTTACTGCGCCCTTGGCCCCGGGTCCCTCGGGACTTCAGGCGTGGGAGCCTCGGCCCCGCGCGGCTCCCTCCCGGCGCCCCTCGCCCTCCTTCCTTCCTCGCCCGGACGGACGCACTTCCGGCGGATGTGGGGGGGGGGCAACCCCGGAAACGGAAGTGAGCGGTGGGGCCGGCTGACGGTAACGGGGCTGAGAGGCTGTTCACTGAGCAAGTTGAAGATGGTGAGTGAGCCCCCGGGCGACCTGAGTTCCCGGCGGGTTCGGGACCCTGGCCCGGCAGGAACAGGCCGCCTCCCCCTGGCTCGTCCCGGGGTGGCGGCGGCGGCGGGAGGATGAGGCCGGCCTCGGGCGCCATGATCTGTCGAGTCACGGGGTTGGGGGTTTCGTGGCTGTCGTCCGGGCTGGGCTCGGCGCGGGTCCCGCGAGTAGCGCTTGGGCTTCATCCCCTTCGCTTGGTTCTCTTCTCTCGGTGTGCGCCCCCTCGTCCCCAAGTCCCCAGTACCCCCCGGCTCCTTCCTCGTGGTTGGCGCCGAGTTGGCACATCCGAGAGTGCAGCCTGTGATGCGGCGCTGAGGGGCCCCAGAGGGGCGACCCTTGGGGGCCCAGAGCCCTCGAACTCCTCGCCCACCCCCGACCTCGGAACTGCTTTGCGAACAGACCCACAGCTGAAAGTCTCCTTTTCATCTCTTACCTTTACAGACATTTCTGGGGGCTTGTAGTGTGCCAGACGTTGGAGGGGGTAAAAATCAAGGCAGTTGTTACTCCCCGTGTGTCTGTGTCTTTAGTGCATCCCCTCCGCCCTCCACTCCCTTTCCCTCCTTGTAACGTAAAAGTAGTGATGCTTGGGAAAGACTCCTGAACCGCCCTGGCCCCTGATTCTGATACTAGGCCATCTAAATCTAGAAAGCTTGTGTTGGTAATATTGCTGATTATTGTGAAGATGTTGTATAAACTCTCTGCGGTGTAACTAGTGATACTTTTCATAGATTTGGTTTTGTCTGCTGCTTTAGCAGAAACATCGGGTGCCTATCCTGATGTTGTACAGAAGGAAATTGGGGGGAATGGTAATAGTAGAACCCAGAGATCAGAATTCTCCTTTTCTTTGTGCATAGAAGAAGCTTTCCTTCTGTTACTTTACAATAAAGCAATGTGGGAGGAGGAGAGTGTTCCTTTCCTGGTGGGAAAGTACCAGGAGATACATTTGGTAAGGTAGAATCATACCACTCTGGTCCTGGCAAGAGTTCAGGTGCCTGGGAGGATAAGTAAATGGGGCCAGAGACATTGTATGCCTTGATCATAGTCACGTAGTAGGTTAGAGACAGGCCACACTGCATAGATTCCAGATTCGTTTCCTGATCAACCTTGACTTCTGTGTTGGGGAACCTGTTGTGTAGGTTCTTGAGTTCCAGGATGAGGATATTGGGCTTTGTTTTTCAGACTGGACATTGGTGAATCGGTGAAAGGTTTTTTTGTGTTTTTTTTTTTTGTTTGTTTGTTTGTTTTTTTTTTTTTAACAGGTTGGTGGGGAAGATTATATGTGTTAGGAAAACCTTGAGATGCAGAATTGGAAAGTGGAAGAGTCTAGAGACAGCAGTACCCAGCAGAGTGCTGTTAAGGTTACCCAGGTGTGAGGTCTTGAAGTAGGGCGGTAGATTGAAGAAACCCTGGACAGGATAAAGTACCTGACCAAATAAAATACACGGGTGAACCCAACAGTCGACATAAAACGCTGGTTTCTCGGAGTAGCTTCTCCTAGAGTAGTGTAAGGCTGCTCACCAAGCTACCTGTAGCTGTTGTACATTTTTCTGCAGAATTACAGGGTTATTGTATGTGAGCAACACGTGATTAAAAGTTAGCTCTTGTGTGTTCCCTGTTGTAACATTTATTGCATTTTATTTGCTTGTCTAATTTATCTTCGTTAGACTCAACCCTGGGGAAGGTGTACATTCAGCATCTACCAGAACACCTGACACATAATGGGTGTTTAATAAATCACCTGCTGATTATTAAATGGTTTTTATATTTAAATATAGTTATTGAATTTTTTTGATTAAATGTTTTATAGCATAGATGTGATTAAATGTTTTATAGCATAGATGTGATAATACAGTAGTGCCCAATGTACTGGGAGTCTTCGGTTTTGTTTACATTATGCCGATTAGATTTATTTTTCGTAGGGTGTACCCTCTTTCAGAAACCAAATACTTTCTCAACGTCCCTTTTTTTCTTAGCTTCTGTGACTTCATTCTTGTAGCCGTTCTATTCATTCTTAACCCCGTTTCCTTGTGCTTTTTTATTTTTTCAGGAATAGTGGTTTCCAGGATTCTGCCCTCGACTTTTTTTCATTCTGTGCTAATCATTCCAACCTAGGGGAAGAATCTTTCCGATGAAAGTAATTCTGATCGTGCCAGAACCTTCAGAGGCTCTCTCAATTTCAGAATAAAACCTGAATCTCTTCGCATGTTCGAGCCTTTTTTTCATTTTGCCGGCCTGCCTTTACCTCTGCCTCACTGAGACATGGAGTTAGCTGCTCATCTCAAACTACTTGTAGCGTATTCATTTATGTCTCTTTTTTTTTTTTTTTTAACGTTTATTTATTTTTGAGACAGAGAGAGACAGAGCATGAACGGGGGAGGGGCAGAGAGAGAGGGAGACACAGAATCTGAGACAGGCTCCGGGCTCTGAGCTGTCAGCACAGAACCTGATGCGGGGCTCGAACTCACAGACTGCGAGATCATGACCTGAGCGGAAGTCGGACGCTTAACCGACTGAGCCACCCAGGCGCCCCTATGTCTCTTTCTTTTACCCGTGTTCTTTTGTCCGAGAATGCCTTTCAATATGACAGTATTCAGAGATCAACTCCGGGATCCTATCTACTCCCAAGTTTGATATTATTTAGTGTACCATGTATAATCACCCTACCGTAATGCTAAGTCTCATCATAATTGTCTAGACTATGGGCTCTTTGAGGGCAGAGACTTTATTTTTTTGTTTAGTGCTTAAACAGAGTTTTTTACATAAATGTTCAGTGTAAGTTTTAAAAAGCTTTTTGTATTTAATGGTGTTTTTGGTTGTGTTGTAGAATGCCAGAGGACTTGGATCTCAGCTAAAGGACAGTATTCCAGTTACTGAACTTTCAGCAAGTGGACCTTTTGAAAGTCATGATCTTCTTCGAAAAGGGTATATGGGTGGGGGGGAGGGGTGGAATTGTGACTTTGACTTTGTTGTAATAAAATGTTCCTGTGAATTCTTTTTCACAGTATTCTTTAAATATTTTGATAGGCCATAAATATATATTTAATTTGGGACATAGCAAGTAATATACCTTAGACTGGGTGAGTGTGGGCATGGATGTTTTTTGTTTTTCTTTAATTTTTATTTAATTTACTTCTTTAATTTATATCCAAGTTAGCTAGCATATAGTGCAACAGTGATTTCAGGAGTAGATTCCTTAATGCCCCTTCCCATTTAGCCCATCCCCCCTCCCACAACGTCTCCAGTAACCCTCTGTTTGTTCTCCATATTTAAGAGTCTCTTGGGGCGCCTGGGTGGCTCAGTCGGCTAAGCGTCCGACTTCAGCTCAGGGCACGATCTTGCAGTGCATGAGTTCGAGCCCCACGTCGGGCTCTGTGCTGACAGCTCAGAGCCTGGGGCCTGTTTCAGATTCTGTGTCTCCCTCTCTCTCTGACCCTCCCCCGTTCATGCTCTATCTCTCTCTGTCTCAAAAATAAATAAATGTTAAAAAAAAAAAAAATAAGAGTCTCTTATGTTTTGTCCCCCTCCCTGTTTTTATATTATTTTTGCTTCCCTTCCCTTGTGTTCATCTGTTTTGTATCTTAGAGTCCTCATATAAGTGAAGTCCTGTGATATTTATCTCTCTCTGACTGACTTTGCTTACTGTAATACCCCCTAGTTCCATCACTAGTGATCCATGGCCAGATTTCATTCTTTTTGATTGCCGAGTAATACTCCAGTGTGTGTGTGTGAGTGTGTGTGTTTGTGTACCACATCTTCTTTATCCATTCAGTGGATGTTTTCTGTAATGAAGAAATGTTTTAACGGTAGTGGGTTCCCAGGTTAGGGCCTCCTTCTAGGAGCTGTCACCCACGAGCATGATTTGCTAGGATTCTCCTTTTTGCTACTGCTAACTTGGAAAGCCGTTGTGTCCTTATCTTATTTCCTACTGGAGTAATTCTCTGGGAGACACTAGAACACAGCAGATACAGCATTAACTCTGGACTAGGCCGCCTGGGTTTTGATCCGCTCTTTACTAGATGTATGACTTTGAGCAGGTTACTTAATTGCTCTATTTCTCAGAGTCTTTATATGTGAAATAGGGCTGTTAATAGTATAAATCTTATTTTGAGGAATAAATGAGTTAGTACATGAAAAATAGAACAGTCCCTGACATTAGTAAGTTCCCAGTAAGTGTTAGCCGTTGTTATTTTTCTTCTCTACCCTCAGTGCACAGTTGTACCCTTGATTTCTTCCATGTTTCTATATGTTTAGGTCTCGATTTCTAGTACTTCTTGGCAGGTTGCCTTTCTGCTTAATCCAATAAGAGTAGCATCTGAATTTTGAATTCTATATGTAACTTTAAGATATTTAGGTCTTGCTATAACAGAATGTTGTTCTAATACTGGTGTCTGGGGACAGATAGGATGCCTTGTTATTATTGTCTTTCCATTTTATAGTGAAAGATGCAGTTTATAGTCTTTGGAATTAGAGAATATAATTTGATTTATGGCATAGTGTAATCAAATTCACGAGCTAGTCAGTAACCAAGTTCTGATGATTTGTTATTTATTTATTTTCACATAAAATGCTCCTTTTTCTTCCTGGTTAGACTATAAGATTGCTGTGGACAGAACCATTTTCAAATTCCACTTGTAGGATACTTCTGTACAAAGACAGTATTCAGTAAATGGTTGTTGCAGGATTTCTGTGGCTTCTTTCAGCTTTCAAATCCTGTTTTGGCAATAAGAATAGTTATCTTTATATATCTAGAGTGATAAAGACCAGTGGTCTGGTTCTAGCAGCGTGTGACCTTACATACTAGGTGTTCAGTAAATGTGAAACACATTGTTCAACATGTATTATTAAAGATACGTTAAATATTGAATATGTATTGGACCTAAACAGAAGGGGTTTAGATATTTTGTATAGTAAAGGAAGCACGTCATCAAATAATAGTAGTTTTAAACATACTTTATTAAATTTCTTCTAGATAATAGGGCATCGTTCAAAGACTGTTTTTTGAAGGGCTCTCCCTAGTTAATTGACTACTAGTATCTATAATTGGTACATTTTAAAATAGTTATATAGTAGATTTGACTTTTTTCCTCTTAATGTTATATAACTCGTTATAATTCATTATGTTACAATTCATAGTTATATGAATTTTAACACATGTATCAGTTTCTGTAACCACTGTCACAGTCAGGACGCAGAGTGTCATCGTCCCCCAAAAGTCCCTTGTGGCATTCTGTTATAGATAAACGTATTGATAGATGTGATTTTGAGCTTTAGGGATTGAGTGATTTATCATCTACCTTTTAAATGTTTATTTTCAGCCTGCCTTGTGTGAAAAATGAACTTTTGCCCAGTCATCCTCTTGAATTATCAGAAAAAAATGTAAGTATGTTACTTGTATTTTTACTTTTCTTCTCTAGTAGAAGAATGGTTTTAGTAATACTTATGTGGTTTCATTTATTAGGACATTTTTGATTTTGAGCATTTGACCATGAAGAATATGAGGACTTATTTTCAGTATCCTTGTAGAGTAGGCTTCAAATTATCATTATACTGCTTCACTAAAGCTCTACACATTCCTTCTTTTGTCTTTTTTATGGATGTTTCTTTTTTTTTCTTTTTTAAATTTTACCTAGGCTCCACGCCCAGCCTGGGGCTTGAACTCATGACCCTGAGATTAAGAGTCGCATGCTCTACCAGCTGAGCCAGGTGCCCCTTTATGGACATTTCTGACAGCCAATCCACCATTCCTCTCATAATATTTCCTCATTTGATGATCCTGTTTTCTTTCATATTTTTCCTCTGCCATTTTTGCTATCGATCTCCAAATCCTCATCTCTAGCCTTGACCTCTTTCTCAAGCCCTGCACCTCCAAGGTACTGAGGGACATATCCTCTTATGTGGTATAGTAGGTACATAGATGAATATGACATAATCCCCATCCTGGAGGGGCTGAGAATTTAACGGGAGGACAGGCAGTGGATAGGGGCTATATGAAATGCTATAGAGGACGAAGACGGAGCGACCACTTGTGCATATGGCTAGTGGAAGGCTTCAGAGAGCAGACATTTGAATAGTTTTAGATCAGTCACTCCCAAAGCGGGTATAGCCTGGATGGATGTTGTAAGGCAGCTTACAGGGTTTCTAAACACACGTTCAGAGCAAGAATAAAGAGGTGTCTTATTACTTCAGGAAGATGGTGCAATGTTATTATTAATAAGATGGGGCTCACTCAGATCAAGGGAGGAGACAGTCTCACTTTCCCAAGTATTATTTGGAATATTGGTTCACTTCTGGGCAATACATGTTAAGAGAAACTTGGACAAATCTGAATGAGACTGGCCCAGATGAAGAGTTAAAAAATCATACAGTTGTTTTGAGACTCAGCTTCTATCTGCCACCTCTGTGTAGTCTCCTTAATCACTTAGCCAGGTAGTGGGAGTCTCTTGAAATTCTCTGGCACTTTCTGTTATAAATCCTTCAGCACAGGTTGTGTAATTGAACTATCTAGGTTTGAATTCTTGGTACCATACTTAGCAGCTAAGTGAACTTGGGCAAGTTTCTTAATTTCTCTTTAAGTCTTAGTTTCTTCATCTGTATAATGGAGTTAGTAATAGCCCATGACTTGGCACGTGCTGACTTAAAGTAGCTCTCCGTGATTGGGAGCTATAGTAACGATAGGGAAGATGGCCATCGTTATTCATACCAGTGGTTCTCAACTAGGAATGATTTTGCCTCCTCCAGGGGACGTTTGAAAAGGTCTAATTGTCACAAGTGGTTGGGGAAGAAGGATCTTCGGTAGTGGCGTCAGTTGGACGGAGGCCAGGGATGCTGCTAAACCTCTTACAGTGTACAGGACTGTCCCCGTGCACCACGACAGATAATTGTGTAGCCCAAGATGTCAGTAGCTCCAGGGGTTGAGAAGTCCTGATCTGTATGTGATGTTTTCCCAGTTCGATCGTACAACCTTCTCCGTGGTAGACTGGTTGTCATACTTTGCCACGCAGCCTAATTCTAATTTTGCATGTGGTTGTTAGTGGTTAAGTATATGTTGACTGATAATTGCAGTTTGACAGCATATCATAAGGTGGATACATTCGTCAAAGTTTATAAAATTGAATCTTTTACATAAAACTGTATTTACTTAATTCAGTATTTAAAGGAAACCCTTCAGTGAGAACTTCAGATTATATACCCATAATGAAATGTTGCATATTTTCTCTAAGGACCGTCTGTTAAAATTTTGCACTCCAGCTACAGTAGTTAAAAACCATATTGCTTCATATCCTTTAGACTTCATGTATATGGCCCCAGGTTGTGTCTCAGTGGGCACTAATCTCTCAGTAAGTATTTGATTAAAATTCCTTAGCCTGCCCCTGCCATGACTTAAAATCTTATCAAGAGAATGTAGTATAATAAAAAATGATCACACAGGTCACTTTACCTTACTATAGTTAACTTACACAGACCTTTGTAGCAGTCTGTCTGCAAATCATATCCGCTACCCCTAAGAGCCATTTTAGGAAACTGTATGATTAGAATCCATGAATGGAGTTGATTCATTTTGCCTGAAGTACATTAAATTGTACAAGTTTTTTACAAGTAATATCAATGTTTAGTAAAAATATGATTCCAGAAAAAAAAAAATTCCTTATTAGCACCCAGTGCAAACTGGACAGACTTTAGAGTTTTGGATCCCTACCCCCCAGGAATCTACTACTCCAAAGAGTGGAGTTTAAACATTATAGCCTAATTAACAGGGTGGTATAATGGGTGTGATTATTTCTTTTGTGAAATCCTTTGAATTGTATATTTTCATACTGAGAAATTCACCATTTTTGTCACTTTTATGTAACTATTTCTGGATCTCAGGTTATTTATACCTTTCTGTGTCTTACCAGTTTTGCGGTAATTCTAATCAAAAGCACTGAAATGTTTTGTAAATGTATTTTTGCAATGTGAAAAACATTCTTTATCTAAAGTTTTGTAAATCCAAGTTTTAGGGGTAATTTTATGTTAGTGAAGTACCCTATACCTGCATGCTGGATAAAACAGACGTACGTACTCTAAACTTTATTTTATTGACAAAAGTGTTTTGTTTTTATTTCAGTTATGGATAGTAAAATGCTTTGTCTAAGTGTTGTGTTATACATGTATCAATGAAGTTTTGAAAGCAGAGTGTTGAGTGTAACCTTTCAACTTCCATTGTTGTCCTGTGTAGTTCCAGCTCAACCAAGATAAAATGAATTTTTCCACACTGAGAAACATCCAGGGTCTGTTTGCTCCACTCAAATTACAAATGGAATTCAAGGCAGTGCAGCAGGTGAGTTTGTGCATGTCAGCTGTGATACATTCCACCTGGGTGTTGCTATGGACCGGAAGGACTCTTCCCTAGTCATAGCCCTATAAACCTTACTTTCTCTTCTCTACAGCCTATTCTACTTTGTCCCCTTTTAGGATAGGACCCCGAGTCCTACTTTATACAGAAAAAAAAGAAGACATTAAGCGGAAGACTTCAAATTTAAGAGCTCAGTGCCAAAACTTACCTGCATCTGCTTTCATGTTTTTCTTTTTGGAGGGTTACATTGAATTTGAAATGCCTCTAGAAATATCCACGTGTGGTGCGTGGCAGGCAGTTTGCATATAGCTGGGTACCCCTGTTGCTAAAGAATAAGATCTTTAGAAATGTCCTTCCCGGTGTAAGAACTGTCCTCGACCTGTGTTCTAGGTTCTGCCCTCTCACACCACGTCAGAGAATTCCCTTTTCGTGGATCCTTTCTGTAGCTGATGTCTTCATCCTCTCCGTCTACTTGCTCAGACTCCTCGGCAGTGTTTATGTGCATCCCGACCTTTTCTGTCTTTAAAAACAACCCAAATGTTGTATCAGTCCCTTTATAGCAACTTCTCGCTCACTAAATGTGCTTTTGCCAGGTTAGTGTCTTAGACTTGCCTCTGTTTGCTGCGTATGTGCCTTTGCCTCTTGTCCACTCAACCCACCGTTTCCTGGCTTCCATCACCAGTGAAACTGCTCCTGAACAGTGTGGACGTCTGGATACCCTCCTTTTGCTTGGTCTCCCTGTGGTGTGTAATACCGATGACTCCTTCCTTCTTCCCCTGGCTTTTAGGACACCACACTTTTCCTGATACTCCTTCCTGTCTGAAATCGCCTTCTCAGGTATTTCTGTGTAGGTTCCTTTTGCTTTTTTCTTCTGCATCTTGCAATACCGGGTTTGTTAGTTCCCGTCTCCAGTCCTCTTCTCATCCTATTATTTCCTACCTATTCCTGTGACTTTAGGTATCATGTATATGTTGATGACTCCCAAGTTTTAATTCTCATGAGCTGTAAACCTGTAGGCTTCTCCAGTTGTAAGTCCCACGGGCACTTCACATTTCACATGTGTGAGTACAGAAGAATTCCTTATGCCGCACATACTCTGTGTCACGTGTGACTAGGTTGCCACCTAAGGCAGCAATTGCAGCATTAACCTTGGTTATCTCAAGCGGCACCTGTCCCCACCCGCCACCCTGCCTCCCACCGTCCAGTCAATTACATGTTGACACCATCGCTTCTGCATTGGTTTTGATCCCCTACTGTGCTTCGTCTGGATCAGTGCGACGACACCCACCCCTGCTGCCCTCCAGTCCATCGTACATGCTGTAGCCACGTAATTTTTGTAAAATACAGAGTTGATTGTGGCACTCCCCTCACTTTGCCCTCAGAATAATACCCTGACTCTGTAACGTGGCTGTGCTCCTGAACTGCCTCTCTTTGTTCTTCAGTGTACTTCGTAGCCTCCTGAAACTACTTTCAGCGTCCTAGTTTTTTTTCTGGCCTTTTGGCATTTGCACGTGTTCTTCCTACTACTGTGTCTTTTTCAATAAATTCTGTTAATGCCAGCAACTGTGTTGGCTGAGTCGTCCTGGAAGCTGTTTTAGAACTTTTTTCCAAGGATCAAGCTCCGAAAGAGCATGTGTGGCTCTAACAGTAACCTGGATGTGAATCTTGGCTCCACTGCCTACCAGTCTTAAGAACTTAAACAAGTTAGAGACCTTTCTGAGCCCCAGATCTTGTGTTTGTTTTTAATGTGAAATGGAGTTAACAGGAACAACACTGTCAGGTTATTAGGGTAACTCTGAAGATTAAATACAACATATGTTTGGCACAGAATTGTTCGTTTCCCTTTTATTTTCCTGCTACTCAGATTCCAGTTACATATTGCTCATATTTTGGGCCTAAACTTTTAATTCCATTTAATCCAAAAATCGTCGTCCAGAGTTCTGTCCCCCGCCCCGCCTTTTTCCCTTATCCTTGTGCTGTTGTGGTTCTTGCTTATTGGGATATGTAACAACTGCCTGCTCCTTCCTGCTTTTGGTGCTTTCTCAGGACTGTGTCTGATCAAACTGTACCTACCAGACCCCTTACTCTCTGATTTAACTTACCATTAAAGTCCATTTTTGTCTCTTCCTCTGTCTTCCCTACTTTCCTTTAAAAAACAAAAACAAACAAACAAAAAATACATACATACATACATTTGTCAACCTAGAGATTTTTTCATCCTAAATTCTATAAGCCATTAGTAATTAAAAATAGTTTTAGTCGGTTATATTTTCTTGGGGGAGATAATCTTAACGCCCTGAGATTTCAAAGTCATGATTACTTTAAAATACTGGTATCGTATGGTCACGGACCATCACTCTTGGTATTCTTGTGTTAATATCCAAACTAATCTTACGACTAACAGAGAACACAAAACTTGAAAATTTGGTTTGCTTATATAAAAGTTCATCGAATACCAAGTATGTGCCAACGACTATACTATATACATATTTTACACCACACCGTTCCGCCAGTTTGAGAGGAAGGTGATAGAATCCTGTTTCCCAGATGAGGAAACCGAGAGTGAGACAGAGCAGGTACTTCTACGAAGCCAAAGTAATGGTGAGTCCTAAAACAGTCTGCATCCAGATACCACTGGCTCTACAACCCGTGCTTTCTCTGCTACGCTTACAAACCAGGGTGCAGATCCTATGCTTGATACTTTACTTGAAGGGGCGCCTGGGTGGCTCAGTCGGTTAAGCATTCGACTCTTGATTTCAGCTCAGGTCACGATGGCACGGTTTGTGAGTTCAAGCCCTGTGTCAGGCTCTGTGCTGACAGCACGGAGCCTGCTTGGGATTCTCTGTCTCTCGCTCTCTCTCTGCCCTTCTCCTGCTCTCTCTCTGTCTCAAAATAAATAAACCTTAAAAAAAAAAAAGTTAAAAAAAATACGGTACTTGAAAAAAGTAGATACTGCTAGTTCAGAATGGTATTGTGGGTTTTTTTGTTTTGTTTTGTTTTAAAGTTCATTCATTTATTTTGAGAGCGAGAGTGGGAGAGGGAGGGAGGGAGAATCCAAGCAGGCTCTGCACTGCCAGCACGGAGCCCAATGTGGGGCTCGAACTCATGAACCATGAGATTATGATCTGAGCCAAAATCAAGAGCGGGGGGCTTAGCCTACTCAGCCACCCCAGTGCCTGATGTTACTGTGTTTTTCAAAGACCTCACCAGTGACTTTGACCTTCCTTTCTGGTTACCAGTACTGTTTTAAAGGGCCATAACTTACATTTTTACTATGAGCAATATGAAACAACATACAGAGTGAAGTCATCAGTTTGCTAAGTAGAGTAGTACTCTTACTAAGCTGGAATTTCTTCGGGAGTTTGATCATCCCACCTTTATTTGGAACTAGATTATGGCGTTAGGCTCTGGGATTTTTGCACGTCGTCATGTGTATGATAGAAGCAAAGCCCCAAAATATGTGCAAACCTGATGGGATTATTAAGTGTTAATAAAAACTCTAATTTTCAGGGTCTTTACATATTTTGAGTAAAGTTTTGAGGAATTTTAAAAAATTTGGTTTGGGTGTAAAATATGAACTGCTGTTTGGTTTTTTTCCCCCACTGGTTAAACTGTTTATTTAGTTTTGTGAATTTTACAAATAAAGAATGAAGAGCAAGAAGTTAGATTATTTATTGTCCCCCCCCCCCCCCCCTTTGGTTTTCTCTAATCTTGCCCTTTCATATTTTTCCTGAAGGTTCAGCGTCTTCCATTTCTTCCAAGCTCAAACCTTTCACTGGATATTTTGAGGGGTAATGATGAGACTATTGGATTTGAAGATATTCTTAATGGTAAGTGTCATTCAGCACCTTTTTATGGAGCCCTAATAATGTACAAGGCAATGGTAGCAAACAAAACCCACAGCGTCCTGTCCTCATCCATATGGCCCTTACAGCTCATTGGATTCACTTGTGTTCATTCATTGCAATGAGACAAAATTTAATGGTAATAACTGTTCTTTAACTGGTTTTTAAAGGTGAAAGTTCTTTGTGGAGTTTCAAGGTTATAGTTACTGCCAATCAACTAATGATAGTCTTTCATTTCATGTCCTGCAGACATAGACTAATGTGTGAGTCTAACATAGTATTGTTAGGGTAGCTTGAACAATGATTGTTGTTTCAGTATTTAAAATATTTGTGGGACACGACTAGTTTTTAAAAGAACTAGAAAAAATAAGAGAATTTTTCCTTAAAAATTGCCTCCCACCCGCAAAGAATTTTTGTGCTACTATAGGTGGTGAATAGGAAAGAAGAATCTGTCATTTTTAACAAAATTCCTTGGATAATTGTATCATGTATGAGATAAATGACTTTTAAGTAAGAACAATACATGCAGCATCCCCTGTTTTTTTGCTTCTGAGGAAGATAAACAAATATAATTCTGTCTAGTGTTGTTTTTCTCGTTTTGCCCCGGCGGTTCAGGAGAAACAGAAAAAACCCAACAGGATTAAATTATACTAGTTTTGCTTGGCTGCTAATGTCCGGTGAGGAAATGCTGTGGACACAACAGAAGTCTAGTGAGCCTGCCCTTCGAGAATCTTTCCTGAGGGAACTTTTTGAATGCAGGAAAACCTGGAATCCCTAAGCTTTTTACATTGAACTTACACCTCATTTTAAATTAGCAAGGTGATAGTTCATGTCTGTATGTTTCTATCTTGCATTTTAAATTAGTTATAAGAACACATTTCCTTAAAAATCACCTCCTGTAAGTTTGTGTGAAGAAAGTGAGAGATGCTTATTGAGCATTTACTCAGTTATATATTTACTATGTATCAGGCACTGAGCTAGGGTCTGAATCTACAATGGTAAAAAAACAAACTGTGCTTTCTAAGGCAGGAGGTAAACGTTCAACAGTTAAACACAGACATATAATTGCAAATTGTGATAAATTCTAGGAATAAAAAGGGATAGGGGTATAGTTTGTTGTTGAGTAGGAGAGAGAGGCACTTTTGGGAATATGACACATAACCTGATTCCTAGAAGATGTGTGAATTAGTTGATACAGTAGAGGTAGAAGCAGTGTGTTCAGGGTCTGTAACCTGAGAGAACAGCTGAAGAACTCTGATGTTGTCCTGTCTAGAAGCTAACAGGTTAGCCTGCCATGGTTTCATGAATCCGGGCAGAAGACAAGATTCCTAGAGACCACAGTTTATTACTACGAGCAGTAGTAGTAGCTGGAGTGTCAGCTTTCTGGTTGGTTCCCTGAGCCCCAGCTCCCACGGAGCAGCCAGAAGAAGGTCAGGTGATGCTGCATATGTTATGTATTTTATTACAGGTAGAGGAACCCCCAGGTGAGGGCATCTGAATCTTTTACAATAGGCAGTAAGGCTTCCTGTTCTGTGCTCCAGAGGAGACACGATCTTTGTCTTCTTCTTAGTCTGTTCACTTTAGTAACAACTTTGGACAGAGAGCCTAGAACAAAGGCAGGCAGTGTATCCAAGGCTTACAGAAGCGTGAGAGACGCATGGAGAATTGTCTCAACACACATAAGAGTGTGTTAAGAAGACCTATGTGACTGGAGGGTTTTGAGTTCAGTGTTGGAAGTGATGAAGTTTTGCTTGCTCATCAGGGAGTACTTGGCCAAGAAAATTCTGCACATTTTACGAGGAAGGGAAGGGAATATGAGGAGGGCAGTAGTAAAGTCAAAACAAGACTTTTAATGCTGAAAGGGATTTCTGTTTACTCTGGTTCCCTCACTGGACGGTGGTTAAACAGCCTGATGGAGAGGCTCAGTCCTCCCTCATGGTCTCACAGCAGGCGTTGGAGTCACAGGCCATCGCCCTGCTTATGTGGCGTGCTGTTTTCTGGTGGAAGTGACTTATTTAATAAGCATGTACTTTATTAAACTCAAAGCTTAAAACGGTTTAAAAGAAAGTCGTCATTATACAAATTAACGTATTCTTTAACAATTTAAAACATTACAGCTGAAACTCAAGTCCTCCATGATTACCCCCAAACCCATTTCTCTTTTATTCTTCATTTACTTGCTATTTATATTTAGTGTATTTCCTTCCAGACTTTTTCCTGTATGTCTTCATACAGATATATATATATAACCAGAAATATTTGGCATTGCTTAGTGTTTTGTTTTTTTTTTTTTTTTAATCTTTTTCAACGTTTTTTATTTATTTTTGGGACAGAGAGAGACAGAGCATGAACGGGGGAGGGGCAGAGAGAGAGGGAGACACAGAATCGGAAACAGGCTCCAGGCTCCGAGCCATCAGCCCAGAGCCTGACGCGGGGCTCGAACTCACGGACCGCGAGATCGTGACCTGGCTGAAGTCGGACGCTTAACCGACTGCGCCACCCAGGCGCCCCTTGTTTTGTTTTTTTAACACAACAGGTATACTGGGTCTATCTTAACGGTATGCGTGATACCTCAGTGCATTTATTGATGGTTGCTTATCTTTTTTCACTTACTCACGTGAAACAGTGCTGTAGGCAAACATCTTTGCCTATCCTTTGTACTCATGTGCAGGCATTTTTTTTTATAAGTTTAGATTTTGAATGCCTGTTACATACATGGCAGTTTACTCTGTTATTAATAATTACAGCAGCGTCAGTTGTTGTTAAGGCTGCTTTATGGTGCGATGAGTGCAGAGAGTATATAGATGACCGAACCGATGTGACACAGTAACCTCTAGTCTCTTAGGAGATCCAGCGAGGAAACATCCAGACCTGTAATCATTATTTTAATGTGGGTGGTTATTTATTTTTACAAACTGATTTTACAGTCTAGTTCATTGGGTTTTTTTATCCTGTTTGTGGAGTAGGGGACAGAAATGGAAAAAGGCTTTGTTATTTTGCAACTTACTGTTAGTATTAATTTTAAAAGCTCTTCTAGGTGTATTGTATGGTTAAAATAAGTCTTTTGTCTGACTCATCTCTAAAAATGAGTGAAGATTTTAAAAATTTTGTTGGTCTAGGATTCTGATTTATGTTTGTGTATGTAAGTACAAAGCAATAGAAATAAAGCGTTTTTGCAAACTAGATTAAGAGACTGCTCAATTTCTCGATTAAAGATTGTTTCTGGGAAGCCTCTGGAAAACTTCAGAGCTTTGAAAAAGAAGAACGTTTTCAGTCTGTTGTTGTTTTTGTTTGTTTGTTTGTTTGTTTGTTTTACAGTCAACTGTATTGAGGTATAATTGACATACAATAGAATGCTCTCATTTTAAGTGTATATTCTGTGAATTTTAGCAAATGTGTACTGCTGTGTAAGTGTCCCCCAGTCAAGATATAAAATGTTTATCACCCCAGAAAGTTTGCTTGCTCCTTTTGCAGTCAGTCCCTCACCTTTGGCCCCAGGCAACTGCTCGTCTGTCTTCTTTCATGTTAGTTTTGCCTGTTCTAGATTTTCATGTGAGTGGAATCATTGAATTTATCTTTTTCTGAGAATCTTTAATATGTTTGTTTTTGTTTGTTTTCAGACCCGTCACAAAGTGAACTAATGGGAGAGCCACACTTGATGGTGGAATATAAACTGGGTTTACTGTAATCTCTTGTGCTGTGCATGAAAATAGAGGGGCTGCATCTTGTTTATAGTCCTCTTTTTACTATAATTTGATGTACACGACATTAAAAGTACTGACATCTGAGAATTCTTGCCTAAATAGTATCTGTGATCATTTGAAATTATTTGGGTCTTTGGTTTATTGCCATGTGACAGTTGAAAGCACTAAAGGGAGATGATTTTAAAACTCCCAATTTATATGAAAACAGTAGCCTTCTATGTCTTTAAAAAAATGTTGCTAATGAGTATTTTAAAACTGTCTACAGGTCTACAGTGCAACCTGTTGTTTGGGTATTCCATAAATTTGGTTCTGAAACCATTATCAGCATTTGAGTCTGCAACCTTCATAGTAATGTCTTTCAGAATAAACATCTGTAATTGATTTTAGTGGCAACACTTCAAATTAAGTACAAAGCAAGGTATTTATATTTTACCTTGTTTCAGTATAGCTCATTAATATTCAGAAGAATAATATTGGCTGTATTGATGCTATTTTAGAATTATAGCTATTCTTTGAGGTTGAAAAGTACAAGTTCAAAGGTTTTGATTTCGGTCTTGTGTTTAACGTGAAAAATTAAATAAAGCAACCAGGATATGCTGATTAAACTGTTGTACCACATAGACTTATATATCACAAGATGCTTAAATTGAAAAATAATCAGAATATTCATGTACACACATACTATGTATCCATGAACAAATCCCATAATAATTTATTTAAAAATAAACCTTCGCTATGGTTGTTCTTTCTTATGAGGTATTCTTTATGAACTTGGTATACAAAAATTAAAGAATTTTAGATTTAATTAGTAAATGAGTCATCTTTCACTAATAAATATATTTTGATAATAAAAGTACCAAATGAAGATGATTTTAAAAACTCATAATTTATATTGAAACAGTAGCCTTCTATGTCACAAAAAAAGTTATTACTGAATATTGTAAAACTGCTTATATTCAGAGTTTGCTCCCTGCAATATCCCAAATCATTTGGTTCAATATGTCAGTAGTGTCAGCGATGACAAACCTTGAAATAAAGCAGATGACACATTTTTTAAAATTGCTCTTGGGGTGCCTGGGTGGCTTAGTCAGTTGAGTGTCTGACTTCAGCTTAGGTCATAATCTCACGGTTCATGAGTTTGAGCCCCACATTGGGCTGGCTGCTGTCAACGCGGAACCCACTTTAGATCCTCTCTCCCCCTCTCACTCTGCCCCTCCCCTGCTTGCATGCTCTTTCTCAAATAAAATAAACATTAAACAACAACAACAACAACAAACCTCTAAAATTACTCCTGACTGTTGAGGTTAGGTTTAGAAACACCTTTGCTACCACAATATTTGCCAAACCATTTTACACTTAAATTATGAGGAAATACAGAATTAATGAAGGTTCACGAATTGCTCCTAGATATATTCTTTCAACTAAGAAAATGGGAAATTTCTTCTTTACCGTAGTTCTAAGAATACTACATACCCTTCCCGACCAGGAGAGGGTACTATGAAATTAACGAGCATAGTTTAAATGGAAAGCTGATGCTTTAAACAAATGGGAATACTTTCTGAAGGTCTTTTCACTTCCCCTCTCTCTCCTTTTCCTCTTTCACCTTCTTTGTAAAGAATACCAGTGATCCTGATTGCTGGATACACAAAAAATCACCTGGGGATCTTGTGAAGGAATTTTGGTACTGGGTCTGAATCTCAGAAATTCCAATAAGACCAGAATGGATCCTAGGAAATGTACTTTTGAAAAGCTCTCCAGGCTTGAGAACCTTTGATTTGTATGCTTGCTTTCCTCTATGTTCACTTTTGCCTTTGTATTAGCAAGAGTCATTGGCATTAATTGGTTAATTCTTCTGGCCTACCTCACTGCTGAAAAGCTTGCCATTTCTTAATTCCTGCAATCTTTACTATGTGCTTGGAGTTGAATTATTTGGGTTCCTGCGTTAGAGTCCATTGCAGGGCTGTCTGAGTTACCTGTCTAGGTGTCCAACTCTAATTAGGCATTTTTTCTTTCAGAGGCTGTGACTTTATTGAAGAATTAGTTTAGTATTTTCCTGGTCTTTTTTTTTTTTTTTTTTTTTTTTTTTTTTTGCTTGTGAACTATCTTTGGGTTCAAGAGGAACTTCATAGGTTGGTGGCTAATTGAAATTCATTTTATTCACATTAAAATGATAAAATTCACATTAAAAGATGGAAGCATGCCTAACGAGGTGCAATCTAATTCTTTATTAAGCCTCTCAATATATATGAGGATAAAGGAATTTGTGGGTTTTATTGTCTGGAAGTGTTGGGGGCGGTTGGCAAAAAATTAAGCACTATTTGGCATACACGCCACGGGATGGCTCTTTCCTACCCTCTGTGCAAAATACAGCTGATAGGTGTACCATGTTTCCTTAATTGTTCCCTTTGCAGTGTTATCCCTCTTTCAGGAGTACACATAACCAGTGTACAACCCAGTGCTCGCCTGTGTTTCGTTACTCCTTCAAACGCAGACATGCAAGAATGTAAAAGGTGATCTGAACAAATAGATGATGAAGTTTTGAAAAACAGACTGTGTTGTGTATCATCTTCCGCTGAAATTTACCATCGATTAAATTTTTTTTTATCAAGCACCTAAAAATCTATATATTAACTAAATTTTGACTTGCTATTTGAATAAAGCAAAACTAAGAATGTTGTGACACTTTTTGGACCTGTTTAGCTCATGATTTCAAAACAAATTTAGATTCCTTCATGTACAATGAATGTTTAAGAATGTATATGTTTAGTTTGTTTTATTATAGATCCTTATGTTAAAGAATAAGAATATACTGTTAGTTTTTGAGTCGAATTTCAGCAGTTATTTTTTTCTGATTGAAAAAAGTAAAAGGGACTTTAATATATATATACACGTGTATGTACATATATATATATACATGTATATAATATGTATATATATGTGTGTGTGTGTGTGTGTATATATATATATATATATATATATATATATATATATATATATATATATAAAATGTTTAATATTAGAGAGCAAGAGAGCACGAGCAGGGGAGCGGCAGAGAGATAGAGACAGAATCTGACGCAGGCTCTTGGCTCCGAGCTGTCAGCACAGGGCCTGATGCGGGGCTTGAACTCAGGAACCATGAGATCATGACCTGAGCCGAAGTCTGATGCTTAACCAACCGGCGCCCCTCTTTTAAAGATAAATCAAGTTTAGAAAACTTAGAGTTTGCTTTCAGATCTCGAGTTTATTTCTGGAGCCAGTAGACCTGCTTTGCCAGTCGTACTTTGTCATTTTGCTTTTCTTTAGCGTCTTGAACTAGTGGAGACAGGAAGAGTCTATGTTGTTCATCTCTGTGACAGAATAGGGGTCGCAGAGGGTATGGCTTTGGGTCAGTGAAGGACCAGGTGAAATTCTGCTTCAACTTCACTTAGGCTGTTTTACTTTTGGTGAGATGGATTGATTTTAACCCAAGACTTAGACCACCCTTTTTATTTGTTTTCTGTATTATATTTTATATAATTATATGTATTATATTTTATAATCCCTCTCTATCATCACTCTCTGATGCCCTAAACCTAACCATTCTAGTGAATACATAGACCTTTAATTTGAAAAGAAAATTCCATGGGGGTTCAAGTACTGGATTTAATTTTTAGCATTCCTAATTTAATGTTATTTCACAGAGTTTTGAATGTACTTGAGATACTTCAGTTACCATAGTTATCATAATCATAGTTATTAGAGAAGTTATGACCAAAGAAATATTGTGTCAGTCATAGGGGAAACACTCCTGAACTTAATACTACTGATGTTTTGATGTTTTGCCTGATCACATGGGAAAGTCATGAGATCAATACAAGGAAGGGCAGCCATAGTCTTGGTCCATTATATGCTGTGGCTTCCAAGTAGGCAGTATATTAGGAAAATTTGAGAAGATAAAAGGAACTGATAAGGCACAAGAAATGCTGTATTGTTCTTCTTTTTAAACTTTTTCTTGGAAATTTCAGACATCCAAACGTAGGTAGAAAAAGACCATACAATCTCATGTTCCATAATATACTCATGACCAGCCTTATTTCATTGACATTTTTTTATCCACTTTCCCCCTCAATATTTTTGGAAAGAAATTTCGTTCATCATTTCCATGCTGAACTATTTCATTATATAAAGCTAACCATAACCACAGTATTATACCTAAGTGGACAATAATTCCTTATAATTCAGTGTCTAGTCAGTATTCAGATTTCTGATAGTCCAATAAGTGTTATAAACTTCTTTTTTTGCAACTGTTTTGTTTGAATCAGGATCCAAGTAACTCACATTGTGATTGGCTTTTGTGGCAGTTGTCTTTTGATTCATGGGTTCACCCTCCATCTATTTCTCTTTTCTTTCACTTGCTATTTGTTAAAAAGACCAAGTTGTTCTGTAGAACTTCTCACAGTCTAGCTTTTGTTGTTTGTGTCCTTGTGATACAATTTCACATGTTCTTCTCACCTCTGCATTTCCTATAAATTGCTAGTTGGATCTACAGATTTACTCGCATTCAGGCTCATTATTTTGGAAGAGATCGATTAATAGTGTTCCATAAAAAGACACCTAATGGCTAGTGGGCTCTCATTTTGTGTTATTGGTGGCCACTGACGCCCAATGCATGCGCTCATTTATTTATTAGGGGTTGCAAACTTCTAAATCTGTCATTCATTCCCTCTTCACTTTTTTATCCGGACTACTCCCTTGGAAGGAAACTTACTGTGATCTACCACTTGGTTACCTGAGGGTAGAGTTGATCTAGAAAAGGCAGGGAAAATACGCTTTCTTCTTTACTTTGTTTTTAGCCATTTTCAAAATAAGGTGATTTTTTGTTTTTTAAATATTCTGTAACAGGGTTTAGCTTTGGGCAAAGATAGGCAAGACTAGCTTTATCCCACCATACCCTTCATTTCACCTTCCGCTTTGTAGAATTCATTTGTCTTACTTTGGCTCTCTGGCATCCACTCTCACTTTCTGAACATTCAGAATTCTTTAGGGCAAATCACCTTTCCTCTATTGCGTGTTTCCTTGGGGGAAGATCACGCATACCTGCCTCTGTAGAATTCTGTAAAGGCATGCCTCTCTGCCTCTCTGCTCCTGGTGCCTCGTGGGGCAGGTCTGTGACCTGAGTCAACCAATCAACCTCTTGCCTGGACTTGGACTCCAGAGAACAAGGGCGTGAGGAAGACAGTGAGGTGGCTCATCACTGGCAGAAATAACGCCCTTTGGTGCCGCGTGATTATTGCTGTGTCGCTGCTGCTTTATCTCTGGAGCTCCGTTGGCTCCCTATTATTTTCTTACCTGTTCTTTGGCTTTTTATTGAAGCTACTACTGATGTAGAAAATGTTGGGGTTCGGAGCCAATGGCCAAGAAAGAATTCTTGAGATGTCTTCGGTGCAAAAAGGTGGTTTTATTAAAGCATGGGGACAGGACCGTGGGCAGAAAGCTGTGCTGGGGTTGTGAAGAGTGACTGATTATATACCTTCAGATTGGGAGGGGGTTAGGGATAGCACAAGTCTCCAAGGTATTTTGGAAACAAGGTTTCCAGGATCCGAGGAGACTAGCTTTGTCAGGAAAAGGCAATTTATTACTGTTTAGTAAAAACTCATTCATGACACCCTTCAGATGTGTATCAGTGGGCTATATGCTTGGAGGACGATTGTTTACATTTGCGGGGGGGGGGGGGGTGGGGTGGGTAGAGAGAAAGAAAGTTTCCAAAGGAATTTTTATGTGTTAAAGTAGACTTAACAGGATCCTGGAGGTTGGGATAACGTGAAGCTAAGATTGCCTTTTGTCCTTAGCAAAGTGTCATCAAGGAGGCAACTGAGCTCCCAGAGGAATGTCAGTCTGGGTCTCAAGGACTTGTCAACGGGCTGTAAGTTGTAAGGAAACTTAATTTTTATCTTTTACCTTTGTTTCCCACATCGCTATCATTCCAGTAAATTCACTGTGCTTAAGATAAACAGTACATTTTGTTGTTTCCGGTCAGGATCTCTGGATGCTGTGGAAATTGGCATCAGATAGTTGGTGTTATGGGGAGCACATCCCCAGAGACTTGTGGGAAGCAGGGGTTAGTTATCTGACTGGGATAGGTTAGGCAGTGAATCTGGTAGGAAGTCTAGCTGTCTTTCCAGTGGTTCTCTGGTCACATGAAATCATATGCCCAATTCATAGCAAAGCTCTGGGCAACCAGAATGTGGAAAAGTCAGGATGGTGGAGTGGCTGCTTCTGGCTGTACCGGAAAGTTTAAAGTAGGTAAATACCAAGTTCAAATCCACAAGCCAACCTATCGAAGCCTAAAGAATGTAGTCTTACAGGCATAGTACTGTAGCAAAAACCAGTGTGAGGCTCCAGAGTTGGCCCGGTTGTTGAAGTCACTGCCTTACCAGATCTAATGTATGAAAATCGGAGCACTGATTAGAGCCCTGAGAATTAAGTAGGAATGTGATTTAGCAAGGAAGCAATTTCTGCACTTAGACAGAGGGCGTTTCTTTCTTAAGGCATTTTCACCTGAGGGGGTCAGTTTACCAGAGAAAACCAATTACTTGTCACTGTGCTCTATTCCCAAACCCGGAGCTAGTGTTAAGAGCCTAGCATGCCCCCTGGAGGCCAAATCCAAAGAAATCTAGCGCGGAGGAGGAATTCGGGGACTGCTAATTTTTATATGCCAAGAATTTCAGGAACGTGCGAAAGAATAGAGGTTGAATGTGCTTTTCGAGTCTTAGTACGATCCCCTTATACAAGATACTTCTAGACACGTTTAACTCAAGAAGATGGATGCGGTTTTAATTGTTTGCAAAATTGCATTTAACACAGGCCCGCACTAAATGAAGCTGAGAGGCCAGAGGTTGTTAGTATTGTGTAAAGCAGTGTTTCTTAAGCTTTTTCGTGCATCGGGCTCATGGGAGGGCTTTTAGAAACACAGACTGCAACGCCTCCCCCAACCCCCCCAGAGTGTGTGATTCTGGAGGTTTGAGCTGAAGCCTGAGAATTTGCATTTCCCACAAATTCTGAGGTGATGATGAGAATCCAGGGATCACACTCTGAGCACAGCAGGTGTAGAAGGAGGAAGTCAAATACTTTTGAGAGACAGGAGCCTTGGGACTTTTGGTTTGCTTGTATAAATCTGTTTACTGTCCACCTAACTGGCTTTCCCAAGATAAGCTAGGTAACTATTATACCTTTATCAAGGGCTTCAAGCATATATTAGTGCTGGCTTCACAGCATCAATATAGGCTTTTTAACTGAAGGTTATTGAGGCAAAATCTACATAAAGTTGATGGATATCCTTGCCCTATTCCCAATCTTATGGGACAAGTGTCCAGTCTTTTTACTGTTATGTATTGTGTTAGCTGTACAGTTTTGCGTGTGTGTGTGTGTGTGTGTGTGTGTTTCTTTGGTAGGTAGATGCCCTTTATCAGCTTGATTCTAGTTTTTTGAGAATTTTTATCATGAATGCAATTTTGAATTTAGTTACTATTTTCTTTTGTATCTATTGAGATAGTCATGTGTTCCCCACCCCCAGCCCCCCCCCCCTTAATCTGTTAGTATAGTGCATTAAGTAATTTTCAGATGCTGAGCCAGACTTGGCGTTCTCTAGATAAATTCCACTTGGACAGACGTATTATCTTTTTCATATATTGCTTGATTTGTTCATATTTTATTGTGACTTTTTTACGTTCATGAGAGATATTAGTCTGTAGTGTTGCAATGTGTCTCTGTAAATGCCCCATTTGACCAGAAATGCAGCATATCCGGTCAACCCGTCCCCAAATGCCAAGCCATCTCTGAGCTTTCTACTTACTTCCGTGTTCCTTACTCTTTTTTCTGGTAAAAGCTTCCTGCCTTCTGGTCCAGTTTGGTATTCTCCAGATGGAGTCCTATTTTCATGAAGTGTTAAATAAAGAGTGTCCCCTACCTTGTCTTCTTTATTTAACAGTAGTTCACTTTTCATGCACAGACAGTCCCCACCTTAGGATATTAGACTTATGATTTTTTGACTTTATGATGGTGTGAAAGGGATACACGTTCCATAGAAACTGCACTTGGAATTTTGACCTTTCCCTAGGCTGTGATATGTAGTAGGATCCTCTCGCGATGCTGGGCATTGGCAGCTCCCAGGTAGCTGTGCGACCGTGAGAGTAAACGGCCGACACGCTGACAACCATTCTGTTTTCCACTTTCAGTACAGTATTCAGTACATTACATGAGATATTCAACACTTTATTATAAAACAGGCTTTGTGTTAGATGACTTCGTCCAACTGTAGGTTAATATAAGAGCCCTGAGAACAGTTAAGTGGGCTGGGCTAAGTAAGCTGTGATGTTTGGTAGGTTAGGATTTTCGACTTAGGATACTTTCAACTTACGATGGCTTTCTTGGGGTATAACTCAAGGAAGATCTGTAATTTCTTGGTCTGGTTTTGCATCAGGATAATGCTGACTTCATAAAATGAGTTGGGAAGTGTTCCTTGCTTCTGTCTTCTGGAAACACTTGTGTAGAGTTGATTTATTTGTTCCTTAAATATTTGGCAGTGAAACCATTTGGGCTAGGTCCCATCTTGATCATATTCTAGCTGTATATCATCCCCAAGAAAGCGGTCCCTAAGTAACCATCTGAAGCTACGTAGGTCCAGAAACTTATTCCTGTGAGCACAACCAGATCATTCTGGCTCCCGGGACTATCTTGAGCTAATCAAATGAGACTGCTTTTTCAAGCCCCCACTGAGTCAGGAACTGTACCAAGAGTTATATATTTACATTATTTTATGCATTCTGTGATTTAAAATGCCAATATTAACAGTGAAGGACGTAGCTCTCCAGTAACCACAATGTGTGTGTTCTCTGTCTAGAGCAGGGCTTCAGCAAAGTCCTGCCAAATTCAGCTGGCTGCTTGTTTTGTTTTTTGGAGGACTGCTGTGCACGTTCGTTAGTATATGGTCTATGGTTGCTTTGTGCTTCAATGGCAGGTAAGTAATTGTGACAGACTGTATAACCCACAAAGCCTAAAATACTTATTCTCTGGCCATTGATAAAAAGAGTTTGCTGACCCTTCATCGAAAGCAGTGATTCTCAACCTTGGCCACATACTGGACATACTAGAATCACCTGGATAACATCAGGCGATTTGAAAAAATACCAATGTCCGCCCTCCCCTCCTAGAAATTTTCCGATTTAGTTGGCCTGGAGATTGGCAATGTTGAAAGCCCCCTAGGTGATTCTCCATGGCAGCTAAGACTGAAAACCACTGGCCCACGAAAAGGCTTACTTGTATTTATTTTACTGCCCATCCCACACTGATTATTCTAATGTGCATTTAGAAGAGGGCTGAGAAGAATTCACTTGGCCAGTAGTTTCCAGATCTGGATGTGTATCAGTCACGTGAAAAGTTTTAAAAACAGATTCTGAGGGGCGCCTGGGTGGCTCAGCCGGTTAAGCGTCTGACTTCGGCTCAGGTCATGATCTCGCGGTTCGTGAGTTCGAGCCCCACATCGGGCTCTGTGCTGACAGCTCAGAGCCTGGAGCCTGCTTCAGATTCTGTGTCTCCCTCCCTCTCTCTCTGCCTCTCCCCCACTCACACTCTATTTCTCTCTCTCTCTCTCAAAAATAAACAAACATTAAAAAAAGAATTAAAAAAAAAAGAGTTGGTCACCTTCAGAGGATGATAGGGAACAGATAGGGAATCTGTTTTTTTATTAAAACAAAAAAAAAAAAAAACAAAAAAAAAACAAAAAACAGATTCTGAGACCTCACTCCAGACTGACTGGATCAGAATCTCCAGGGATTAAAAAAAAAAAATTCCTTGGGTGGTTCTGATATGCAGGCATTTCATTAAAAGAGAACTGAACCTAGGACACCTTATTCTCATCAGCAGGATTTTTGGACATTGAGGGATTATTTGGTGAGTGTAGGAGTGGAGAAAAGGGGTTTCTTGAGGCTGTGCGATGCAGGATGTAAATGATCTTATTGAATAGTCCAGCCTCATAGAAATACCCGCTGTGTAGCGATAAGAGTATCCATTTCTTCGAGATCTGGGTATATCTAGCCCCTCTTGTACCGTGCTGGATAAAAAGGAACATGTCTTTCCTCTTTGTTCCTTTTGTATGGACTCCACAGAGACAAATCATTCCACCAATATTCTTTCTTCAGATAATCAGATAATTAGGTCACATTATGGGAGATTAAGCGGTAACATTTTTTTCCTCACTTCTGTCTCGACCGTAACCCCATCAGCTTGTGCATTTATTTTTCTAGTCTCTTCCGTATCACATTTACTGATTGTATCTTAGGATAGATACTTTAAAGATGGCTAAACTCCTTCATGCTCTGTTTCTACCCTGAGCCATCTCAATCCAGTGCCCTGATGTACTTACTGGATCTCCCAATAGTTTTTGCTCAAAGATGAAACCCATCTTTTCGTGTCTTAACTGTATGAAACAATACCATTTGTGCTCTCTTCACTTGGGATGAAAATTGTAAAAGCATGGAAAGCTGAGCTGAAAGGGTCTTTAGAGGCCATTATGTCTACCATTAAAAAGGGCAGTACTGTAGGCAGTCTAGGCGGGTACAGTTGGGGGGTACTTCATACTCTGCCTTGTACAAGTGTTGATACTGGGTTTACAGCCTGTAACATGGGCACCTTAGCCATGAAGAATCTGAACCACGCCAAGTCCATCTGTGTGTGATGCTGATGCCTGGAGGGAGCCGAATAACCAGGGTCAGGTCTCTCCGAGACTTACCCTCCTTGAGTGTACTGAGGAAAATGAGTATCTACTTTGCAGGGTTATTAAGGGAGTATACAGTAAGTTGATATAGAAGATCCCTCTGTAAACCATGAAGTCCTTTTTGGTTTGGGAAAATTATTGAACAGGAAGAAAAACAAAACTAAGTAACTATGGAAATCACCCGGTTCTTATGTGGGCTTCTGGCCCAGAAGGCATTCGGTAGACTTAAAACGAATGGTCTTGGAAATAAAAATTTCTAATATTTTACACCGAGTGCTGTTCGCTAGTCCAGCGGTCGTTGATTACCCTACAGGGAGAAGCTGTAAGCAGTGCTGTCAAATGGAAAACTGTCTGTGTTCAAGAGATCACAGAGAAGTCAATCATCTAGTTGTACTTGAAGGCATTTGCGATATTACGTATCGTAACTTAGAAAATCAGAGATACTGGGGCATCTGGGTGTCTGAGTTGGTTAGGCATCCGACTTCGGCTTGGGTCATGATCTCACGGTTCGTGGGTTTGATCCTTGTGTCGGGCTCTGTGCTGACAGCTTGGAGCCTGGAGCCTGCTTCGGATTCTGCCCCTCCCCTGCTTGAGCTCTGTCTCTCTCTCTCTCTCAATAATAAATAAACATTTAAAACAATGAAAAAAAAAACAGAGATATTGAAGGACCAGTGAAAATACCATAAACCAATTTAAAAAGTGCTGGCGTATTTTTTCAGTTGATTTGCAAGGTTGGCTTAATGGCTGTGGCATGTGGCTACTTAAATATGTAACTTTAAATTATTTTTACAAGGAAAAGCAAAATTTTGTATTTAGTTCCACAAACATTTATTGAGGATATAATGAGGAATCCAAGACTGTCCCTGTCCTCAAGGTGCCCATTGTCAAGTAAGGAAAACAAACATTAGGAGACGGTGGAAAATGCGAGGAAGTATGCACCCAGTGGCTGTGGGTGCCCTGCAGGGGCGGGGGGAGCATAGGAGTAGGGAAGAAATGCCAAGAAGGCTACACAGAGGAAGCAGGATTTGGCTGACAGTTGAAAGGTCCAATGTCTCAAAGGAGGAAAGGCAAATGGAACAGTGTATAGAAAGATAGGAGGCATGAGAGAATGTGTTCTCAGGGACCAGGGTGGGTCTCAGGATAAGTTTAAGGCAGTAAGATATGGATATCCCTGGATAAAAATAAGGAATGAATATTGGCTCTGTAACATTACCTCATGATTGGCTGCTTGCTCAGTGTTTACGTTTCTTTATAAAAAATTTTATTTACAGTGTTTTTCCAGTCACCCCTGTGTCACTTATATAAACACTAACATACCTGTCACTGATGACACGTATTAGGAAAAGTGAAAATATGTCTCCTCTAAAGTGCTTCCGTTTTAAGGTTTTTGCATCTCTTAGAAACTTTCACGGTCCCTAGCACCTTGATGGGCTCTGTAAAACAAAGCATTATCCAAGCAGAGGTGTGACTGTACTAGAATTGTTTGAAGCTTCTACCGTTATTTTCCTATCAGAGAATGATTCATCATAATTTTGAACAGTGATGCCTTCAAAATCTTTGAGAGGTCAGAAACCCATTTTGCAGATGAAGAAACTGAGGTATAGAGTTCTCCTTGGTCCCAGGGTGAGAGGCTGGAGTATGTCAGGGAGATTATTGCTTTTGATTGTGTTAAGTTTCTTAATCCCTTTAGACTGTGACGTTTCCGTTTCTTTCCCAAATCCAGAAGTGGGAAGTGTTTTGAGATTTGTTCTATCTATGGGACTCCATCGCAGAATATTCATAAAGTGCTCAAAGTGCATGGTACTGTAAGAAGCTAGAGCCAGGGGCCGTTTCTCTCACTGTTCAGTTGAGAAGAAAGGGCATGTAGCATTGATTATTTATGAACTATTGATTACGGAACTAGTTTACAGTCCTCGGAAGTCCGAGTGTATAATGTGTGTGTCCAATTATTTTTTTTAAATCACGATCAGCTGTCTGAAGTGTCTTCACTGGGTTCCTCTTGTGTAAGAAGTACATAGCTTCCCTCGTTCCAGCTGGTGCACTTGATGATGCTGCAAAAGCAAACAAGACATTCTGCAATTGTGACCAAAGCAATACATAAATAAATAATCTATATTCCAACTTCCCCCTGGTTACATGGCTTGCAATAAATTGTGCAAATTATACACAGAAGGAACATACTGGCACTTCGAGTCCAGCTGACTTGCTAGGCAGAGCATTCTGAAAATAATAAACAATCTACAGTTCTTTTCTCTTCCGGATCCCTGAAATGTCCATCCATCCCACTGTTTAGTTTCTATAGTCCACAAAAAAGTAGTTATAACTGTAGGTGTGGCTGAAGTTCATGTCCAATACCTATAACTGAAGCTGGGACAAGAAGACACCTGGAACTTAAAAAACATGTTAATTTGGGGGTGCTTGGGGTAGCTCAGTCCGACTCTTGGTTTCGGCTCAGGTGCTGGCAGTGCAGAGCCTGCTTGGGATTCTCTCCCTCTCTCTCTGCCTCTCCCCCACTCGCACTGTCTCTGCCTCTCTCAAATAAATAAACTTTAATAAAAAATAAGCATTTAACTTTTTAAAAATATTGAACGGTATAGGGTTAAAAAATCTCAGGAGACCATCTACATTTACATTAGAAGCATTATTGAAAGCAAAACTATCTTTTATCTAGCTGTGTATATGTTCATTAACAGATATGTATGAATATATGAAGAATACAAATTACCCATTTTCTACTCCCTAATTCTTTTTATTTTTCGTGATATGGTATGGATGCACGATCATTTATTTAATCATTCTCTTTTGGTCATTTAAAAAATGTTTTTGTCTTTATAAACTTTGTATCAGTTGACCTTTGAACTCCCCATGTAGTTGGAAATGCGCATATAACTTTTGACTCCCTAAAAACTTAACTACTAATAGTCTACCATTGACCAGAAGCTTTACCAGTAACATAAAACAGTCTATCAACACATATTTGGCATGTCATAAGGATTATATGCTGTATTTTTATAATAAAGCCAGAGAAAAGAAAATGGCATTAAAGTCATAAGAGAAAGTATATTATAGTACTGCATATATAGAAAAAAAATCTGCATGTAAGTGAATCCATGCAGTTCAGACCTGTGCTGTTCAGAGTTAACTGTACATAAATTTTTGATATTACCGATCATTTCCTTAGGATGTGCTTCTAAAAGGAATCACTGGGTCAAATACTACGAACTTCTTAAAAAAGCTTTTGATACATGTTTATGAATTGCTTTCCAAAGATGATCCTGCCAAATGACACTCCTGCAAGCAATGCGGAAGACTGTCTCATCATTTACTATATAGCACAGCATGTATTTTTAATTTTGCTGGTTCAACAGGTGGAGTCTCTTTTTAAAAAGACATCTAGTAAAAATCACTTTTCATCAGAATCACAGAGGAACTGTAAATAGTACTGTAGTCTGTCTTACACAGATCTAGGTATGAAAATTACATAGAGAGACATTATGTAATGAGGTCCTACTATGATTAAGACGTAGGGCAGCCCTTCAAGGAGGTCACAGTCTTGGTAGAACGGGTAAGGCCTGTGCACGTAGGTACTTTCCTTACTCACCCCGAACCCCCCCTCCCCCCCGCCCAGTGCTCAGGAGAAAGCAGAGCTGTGTTGTGCTCCACGTCCTACTGACCCCTGTCACTGCACTGTCACTGCACTGTCACTGCACTGTGCTCTCAGCCGTGTAGACTGGGCAAAGCCCAGCAAGGAAAGGGCAAAGAGCTCTCGGCCCAGTGCGCTGGCCCCATAGAACGTGTTCACTCTCTTTGCTTGGCCATTTTGGCAACCGCTTGTCTAGTTAGATTACACTTTTTGTTAACTGAAAGGCAAAGGAAGAAAGAAACACTTGTTATGTGTATGACTCTGGTCTTTTTATTCTATGTACTATTCATAAATAGAATTTGGTACTTTGTATTTATTTGGATATTTACATTTAAAAAGGGAGTCATTGGGGGCACCTGGGTGGCTCAGCTGGTTGGGCAACTGACTTCGGCTCAGGTCATGATCTCACAGTCCGTGGGTTCGAGCCCCGCGTCGGGCTCTGTGCTGACAGCATGGAGTCTGCAGCCTGCTTCGGATTCTGTGTCTCCCCCTCTCCCAACCCCTCCCCTGCTCACGCTCTGTGTCTCTCTGTCTCTCAATAATAAATAAACGTTAAAAAAAACGCTTTTTTAAAAAAGGGAGTCACTAAATAAGCCAACATTCTTCAAAGAAAATTCTTGATGTTCAGTGCACACTATTTGCTCTTGTCATCAGCCCAAGACTCCATATTAAAGTCTGTCTTCTTATAGGAATCTTTGACCCCCCAGGGGATATTATACTCTAGGAAATCATAGTTGAATATGAATATATATACATACACACACATTCGCATACACATGCATATTCTTGGATGCTGATTTAATCGGTTCATATCTAAAGAGACAGGGGGTGGCTATTCAGAGTCTGACCCAATCTTTCTTTCTCTTAGTAATGGTGAGCCTCGTCATTGTCTCTTTCTTCTTAAGTCTTCAACATTATCAATAGATGTCCTCATGTCTAAAAGTTACTGAGAAAAGTACATTCTGGGACAAAACTTCGTTCAAAAGAAAACCACAGGCCCCACGTGGTTTCCATTAGGCCACCTCATCAAACCTGGACTTCACATGTAACTTACCTGCACTCCCAGCCTCCCCCAGAGGCTCGTCTTCACCAGTCAAGCCAGGAGTTCTCTGATCAGCACCGGTGAGCCTGCTACTTGGGCCCTTTCCATCCCCCAGAGAACGATGAGGTCATCCGCCCTAATAAGACCCCTGCCCTTCTCCCTAAGGGAAGGTGACTCTGCCTGAAATAATTATTTCTTCTCCTCTGCTAATAACTTCCCGACCCACCCTCTTTCCTATGAAAACCTTCCAGTTGGCACAGCTCCCCAGAGCCCCGCTCTACTTAGAGGGGAGGCCGCCTGGTTCGTGAATCAACCAGTGGAGCCAATTAGATCTTTAAAAGCTACCCAGTTGAATTTTTTTTTTTTAAACAACTTTAACAGATCTATGTAATTTTACTAGTGAGGTTAGGGAATTCATTTAATCCAGCTATCCTCTGACAAAACGGTTGAAAATAATTACCTACCATAGACTGATGGCTGGAATTAGTAAGAGAACGGCAGACAGCAGAAAGGTGAAGCCTGGGTACCAGGCGACAGTGGCTGAATAAATTCCATTAAAAGTAGAAACTGCAGTGACACCACCAAGCGTTTCTAAGAAGGCGATGCAAGCAAACAGGGTACCTGTTTGGGGTCAGGGTGTGGAAGGAGAAAAAGAAATGACTTCGTGACAAAACACCGAACAGAACAAAGGGAGAAAACTTACTCCCTGGAAAAAACAAACATGGGGCACTGCTTGGTGAGTGAAAGCTATTTCCTCCAAATCCCTGAGAAGTCAGTAACCCATTTTTGCAGGTGGAGAAACTGAGATCATGAGGTCCGCCTGGACTTGATGTGACGGAAGGTGAAAACACAATAGTTCCGATGTCGGTAGGGCAAAGGTAAAAGGCAACGACAGCTGACACATTTGAAACCCACAGTCTCCTGTCCCTGAACAGCCGCAGGCATAGCCACAACTACATAGCCCTGACGTTCAAGCTTATTTCCCACTCTCAGTCCCCAAGCTGGGGACATCTGTGACACACCTCCTATGTGCAGGTGGCTCCTACCAGCAAAGGTCCCACCCGAGGAGCCTTTTGAGTTAAAGCAATCCTCTTCATCTGCTTCTCACATCTGGCAAAAGTGACAGCTGCAGACAAAGACAGAGGATGGCATACACTTTCTGCAGCGTGGACTGGATCCCTCCCTCCAAAGTGTCAGCAAATTGAGCAGCCACAAGGTTCCTTTGTGTGACTCCTCAAGTAACTGTCTGTGCTCTAGTTATGCCATGGTTTGATGCGAAGTGAGTCTTTTCTGCCTTCCCTGCCTGAAACGGCTTCCACGCTGAGGTGGCTCACAAGACTGAGTGAGCGGGGATCCCGTCACTGCCCGGCACCCCTGCCCGCCTACCACGGTTGGTCGAGGGCAGGCCCTGGAGCATCGTTTGAGGAGCGTAGGGTGGCTGCGTGGTCAGTCCAAGTTCATAATCCGAGAAAAGGGGGCACAAATTCTGCCAATGTTTCGTTCTGTCTGCAATCCAAGACCACGCTGACTGAGCAGTTAAACCTCTAAAGGACAGGCGGGTCATCTTGATGTACTTGTCTTCCTCTTTGCCCTATTTGGCATCACCAGATGAAAAACTTTGTCCTGGTTTTCCCGCTCTTCTTGATGTCCCCGGTAGAAGTCCCTACGTGGCTTTGGCGGACTCTATCATTAAGCCGTTGTGCTTGTTCCCTGCTTTGCCAAGTTTACTTTTCCATGAGAAGTTGTGATGTATTTTTTCTACAAACAATGCAAATCATGTAAATAACTGTATTTGATGGACTGGTGAGAAGGAAAAGGCAAGCACGAGGGTCACCTTTCGTAACCAGATTATGGCTTACGCTGTCCGTGTTTTAATTTTCCCCGTGGTCTTAGTCTTGTAGACCGTGTGGCGTATGGGTTTTTATCTACTGAGACTTTTTACCCCGGTATACATCTTCTCGTACGTGGCTTCTAATTCTTCACTGAATGACAGGTCACGTGTTCATAAAACATAAACATATCTCTGAAGAATACTGTGTTTTCACGTACATGTCTTCTTTTGACTAAAACGAAAGCTCTGTTCATGCCAAGTGCACATCTACTCTGTTTACTGCTGTGTCCCAGGGCCTGTCTGTCCTGGCACATGGAAGATGTTTAACCCGTATTTGTCGAATGAATGAAAAAAAGCTTCATTCAACAGCCCAGTTACCAATCAGCAAGTAGTACACAGACCTGCTGCCTCCATGATTTATGATAAAACATGAAGTCAGTTCACTTGGGAGGAAGTTCTCCTACCTGTCTATGCGATTATCTTCTTATATTTCTGATCCCTTGCTACAGCCAGGCGCAGTGCCATGGAGGACAGACTGGACAGAGGTAGTCCTGTTTTGCAATGACCTAACTCGATTCTTGACAGAAAGCTGGCCAGGTGGTACGTGTGTCTGGCGTAAACAGCCATCCTGCGACACAGTAGGGTTCACTTGTCGCTCAACTTTCTCGAGCAGTTCAACTTGTGTCACAGTCACCAGAGATAAACTGGATTAAGTCATCAGCCCATTGTTTCGTATCTATACTTTTCTTAATCCGGTAGGTTTCAAAAGTCGAGTGTGTTTTTCCAGTGTTCCAAGTAATCACAAAGAGTGCGCAGGGAGCAGCGAGGCAAGAGGTAGTCCAGGGTGGCTTTAGCTGGGAGTTTCACGGCCGTATGGAGCACAGAGATTCCGAAACAATCCAGTTTCCTCTCCTTTCTCATTCAAGATGATGGGGATACTGAGAGACTCATGAAAACCTCTGTGGCACTTCCTTTCTCCTCCGATCACCTTAAAGCACATAACATTTTCACGAAGATATCCCGTTTTTAAAAAAGTAATGCAGGACCAGAATATACTCACTAGGGAAACTCTGACATCAGCAAAAGGCATCCTCAGTGAAAATCCAAAAAACAAAACATTTTAAAGTGTCACTTTAAATAGCCTTTGTAAAGGAGACTACACCAAATAAAAACCAAAACAAACCAGACACTCTGAGAAGTCTCTTTTAGCTCCAAGTTGTGAAGCAGGTAGATGTTTCTTTTTCTCCTGAACAGCTCTACCGAGGTATAATTCACACGCCCTAGAACTCACCCCTTTAAACTGCACAGTTAACGGAGCTGCGCAGCCTCGCCCCAGAAGAAACCGTACCCATTAGCAAGTGCTCCCTCTCTCTCCAGCCCTGGACAGCACTTACCTGATTTCTGTCTCCACGGGTTTGCCTTTTCTGAACGTTTCATATAAATGGAGTATTTATACGACAATGTGTGGCCTTTTGTGTCGGGCTTCTTCATTTTCCACAATGATTTCAAGGTTCATCCATGGGGTAGTTGGGTATCATCAGTACTTTATTTTTATTGCCAAATAATATTTCATTGGGCCGATATACCACATGGCATCGATCCATTCATCAGTTCATGGACGTTTACATTTGTCTTTACTTTTTGGCTACTATAAATAATGCTGCTGTGAACATTTGTGTGCAGGGTTTTTTGTGGGCATATGTTTTCATTTCTTTTGGGATTTCAATTCCATTCTATTTCTAGGAATGGAATTGCCGAGTCCTAAGGGAATTTTATTTAACTTTCTGAGGAGCTACCAAACTGTTTTGGCAAAACGGGTGCATCATTTTATGTTCCCACCAGCGGTGTAGAAGGGTTCCAGGTTCTCCACATCCTGACCATCTCTTGTTGTGGTCTTTCCATTTCAGCCATCCCGGTGGGTCTCACTGTGGGTTTGGTTTGCATTTCCCTGAAGGCTAATGATGTTGAGCATTTATTCATATAATTCTTGGCCATTTGTACAGCTTTTTGGAGAGATGTCTGTTCAAATCTGTTGCCTATATAGTTGGGTTGTCTTTTGGTTTTTTTTTTTTTTTTTTTTAATTCCAGTGTAGTTAACACACAGTGTTATAATAGTCCCAGGTGTACAATACAGTGATCCAGTAGGTTCCATATACTACTCAGTGCCCATCCAGATAAGTGTATTCTTAATCCTCCTTACCTATTTCATCCATTCCCCTCCCCCACCTCCCAAGTTCCTTATTAGACATGTGATTTACTCATATGTTCTCACACTCTGTAGCTTGTCTTTTCACTCTCTGGATGGTGTCCTTTAAAGTGCAAAAGCTCTTAATTTGGATAAAGTCTAATTTATCTATTTTTCTTTTGTTGTTGTGCTTTTGGTGTCATACCTAAGAAACCATTGTAACCCAAAGAAGCAGGTATATTTTTACATATTACAGTTACAAATTTTTATATTCCTAAGTGGTTTTCCAGTCAATCATCATTACATAATCTATAAGCAGCTGTGTGCATATACAGTGACATGGGTGGAAGAGAATCAAGAAATATATTTTTAAAGGCACTGAATTAGCAGTTTAGTGTTGACTAAACTGCCATAAATACAGCAGCCTAGATATGAATGGTCCATCAACAATTAATATGAATGTCTGCACCAGGCTGAGGCATGAAACAAAAGAAAGCTCCAAAATCTAACAATATTCACATGGTACAGATATGCCTAATATCTAACTAGTAACTAGTTCTAACTAGGAATTTAATTTTGTTGTCCTTTTGTATTGGTGATTCTCTGCCCTCCCACTTCAGCTGTTTGATCTCCTGTGTCCTGCTCTGTGCTTGGGAGGCTGATAGATTTGCTCCTATCGAATGACGTGGATTTCCTTGCTAATCTGACTTTCTGTTGCACTTGGTCAACGAGATGAAGGTGGAGAGAAAGCTTGTAGTGTGTTGTCTCTGCTCCCTCTTTGGGCCACCTTCTCTGGGTGCCTTCTCCACTGCCCACTCCGCCATACTGCTTGGACTTCATGAAAGTCGCTATGGAACCAGCTGAGTGGGATCCTGTTTTTGCTAGGATTCTAATTCAGGCCCAGCCCTAACATTTGTGGGGTCCAGTGTAAGAATACACTTAGAAGCCTATATATTATATTGTAAGTATTTGTGAGTTACAGTTCTAATGAACAAACTGTTCAGTAAGCTATGTTTCAACTCCCCGCTCTGAGAAATATGCCTTCTGTACCTTCACGATGATTTGGAAGGTCAGACACAGACTCCGAATTCTCAGACTCTTTGGAGTTCTGTGGAGGAACATGGCAGCACTGGCCGAGCTAGCTGGCCCTTGGCCCTCAGTCCCCAGCTGCAGGGTGCAGTCCGCCCACGCTGTGTTCTATCTCTCGCTCCATCCTGCTCAGAAAGGATCATTTACACATGGCTGTACACACCCCACTCTGCAATGCCAAGGTTGGGCTAGTTCTATGAAGAGTGATGGCTTGGCTACCCCTTTGGTCTAGAGGGGAACACACGGTCTACCCTCAGGAGAAAGGGTCTGAGGAAGAAGACCACCCAGGCACTCAAAGACACGAACCCAAAACTGTTTGGCTGGGAATTATGGGTCCCGGATACCCAGAATATAGTCTAGAAGGGGGAGGTGTTGTGAGCTCCCGGGCGGGCATCTGCCTGGGCCCTGAACACTCCTCTCCTCTTGAGGCAAGGCCTGGCTAGATGCAAGCCTTCTAAAGCGGGAGACCCTGGGCAGGGCACCCCTGCCTGAACATAAGCCTCTACCGAACACAGAATTTGCTTACCACTTAATTCAAAAGGCGTTCTGAACAAAAAAAAGTGTTGTAGAATATTCAGAAGAATCAAACATTGGTTGTCCATAGATTTCAGTTGAAACAGATTGTAAGCTCATTATATTCATTAAGCAAATTAAACTCACCTTGTTCAGTAGAACGAACCACTTTTGATATCATGGACCGTAGAACAGAGAGCGGCACGATCGTGAAAAGGAATGGCAACCTGACTGTAAGAGAAATGGTGGGAAATCACTGGCCAAGTCAGAAAACGAATGGCCAATTTTAAATGTGAAATTCTTTCTTTCTGACTATGTCCTTTTCTATAAGCATCCTACCCCATTGCATCCAAGGACTGAATTAATTAATTGTAGACTTCTGTCTCATGACTTAAGATACACTATAGATGGGTCAGCTAAAGGTTACTTTACTTTGTTATTACGGGAGTAAGAATAAGAGTTCATGGAGGTTTTAGGTCCTTGGGATTAGAACTGCGATTGGGACTGATGTGCTATTTCCCTGATTATTACAGTGACCTCTCGTTCAGCAAGTTGTGACTTAGCTTTCTTCATGTATTTTCTGGTTTTGCTTCCTTAGACTTGACATTCTTAGTGTTAGCATGCTTTTAGTATATTGACTCACTTATCGAGAAAGTGGTTATCTTTCTGCTTGTTCATCTTTGTGCTGAATCATTTTATGAGCCCAGATCACCTCTCCTCTTAAATTATGACCCCTAATAGTAGCATTTCTAGTTCTTTGACAAAACAGTAATAGATTATTTTTGCAGATGATGTTAAAGTTTTCACACATATATCAACTTACTTGACCTTGGCAATTCTAAGGGAGACAGGGAGAACCGACATTTACTGAACACAAGGCCTTGTGCTAAGTGCTTTACAGTGATCTCTTCTAATATTCTTGTAACCCTCTGAATTAGGTACTACTGTGCCCATTTTACATTTGAATAAATGAAGGCCCTGAGTACTTAAGTAATTTGCTTAAGATCACCTGGTGCCATATAGATGGACATTAAACCTGATTCTCTTTGGTCACCCTGCTTCCCTGCAAGGTAGCAAGAGGTTGGCAGTGGCTTTGTAGAAAAAGATGAAATCAGACCTTTCCTAAGGTCCCACTTGACAGATCCCTTAGCTCTTTCAAAGGCAGCATCTCACTCAAGCCCTACAGAAACCACCTGTGGGGTAGGTAGTTGAGGAGGTAGTCCAGTTTGCCAAAAAATGATTTATCAAAAGCCAATTGACGGAATGACCAATTTGCAAAACCCTGTCTTAAAGAATTTTCTTCTTGAATATATTCAACAAATGTGAATTTTATAAATCTTTTGAGTTTATTTTATGTAATGATCTTTAATTCTTATGGGACGCCTGGTGGCTCAGCCAGTGGAGCGTATGACTCTTGATCTTGGGGTTGTGAGTGAGCCCCACGTTGGATGTGGAGATTACTTAAAAATAAAATCTTAAAAAATAATTTTTAAAAAGTTTTATGGAAAGTAGTCTTCTTAGCAGCACTTTAAGAAATATTCAAGTTGGCAAAAAGCTCTATTGAGGAATTGACTCACAAGAAGAATGCTTCTCAAAACAATTTTTTGGCAAGTATGCAAATTTAGAAAATTGTGGTTAATCATTAGTGTTTTTTAAACCAATTGGCTTTCACTTCCTGGCAAAGTGCCTTAATTGAACTAGAATGCGTTAAATAGAGAATGTTAAACTAAAAGTTTCTCACCCAGCAGACTAAATTCATTTTATATAAACATCAAATACACGGTTAGTTCTAAGGCTACATTTTGTATCTTACCTAAAAACATCATTAATGTCGTTCTGGCAAAAGCAGTCATAACCATTCCTGCCATGGTGGTAAAGATTCCAATGAAGGCCATGTGAATGTCTTCCATACAGTAAGAAAAAAGCCATATTCCTAGGAAACTACTGAAAAAGGTAATGCTACCCAGAGCCGATCCATAACCTATAAAGACTTCATTCCAGCAGAGTGGGGAATCCAATTCATAAAGGATAAAAATGGGGGAAATGCCAATTGTCACGAAAAAATAAGTGATCATTGTAAAAAGTAACAAACAGAGAAAATACCGTCGCTTACCGGAAGCATTTTTAAAAAGCATGTAAGTTCGGTAAAATAGGTTTTTAAAGCCTTCACTACATGATATGGCAACATTCGGAGACGAAGATTCTTTCAATGAATCGCCAAGAAAAAATAAAATATAAATCAAGTTAACAGCAAGAGCCATACTAATAATGAAAAAGGACCACACAAAACCTAGTTCTCTGATAAAATAGCCAGAAGACAGTCCCGTTAATCCAGTGACAAGTCCAAGTATGAAGTCAATTATGGCTATTCGAATTGTTCTTTGTTTCTGTTCTACACATTGATCAACTACGTAGGCAAAACAGGCCCCTAAAAATGTGGTATAATTGCCACACAGTGCACCGATAAAGGTAGATGCAATCAGAAGCTGGACTGGAAAAGCAAAGTAGGAGAGCACACAGAGCCAAACACTGGTTGCAAGAGCACCAACGGAAGACAAAATCAAAGGGAATTTCCGTCCTCGATGATCACTATGAGACAGAAGTATGAACGTAGACACTAGACCAGGAATTAGCCCACTTATGTCCATCTGCAGATTAAAAAGAGACACCTTCTTCTGAACTTCCTGCAAAGAAACAAAAAGAAGACGATGTGTTCACAGAGATATAGACAACATGCATGAAAATATCACAGTGCGTGCTTTTCTTTTTTCCAGTACGTCGCCAACAAGGAATCTCTGCAGCATGGGTTTGATACAGCCTGAATCTTCATCCAGTTCACAAAGCAAATAACAAGAGGTGACACAGGAATCAAAGCTCAGTCATAATATTCAAGTACCGTGGTGGGGACTTTCACTCATAAAAAGAAAATTGGGAATCACGGTGTGTCTGTCTTATATACAGGATCCACAGACCCCAAGACATCTGGGACTGGCCATATAAGGATATTTCTTTCTTCTGTGAACAGCTAGCACGGAGATCATGACCACTGTTGTCAAGCAAGAGCAACACCCTTTCCCATGACAGATCCTTCTGTCTACTTAAAAGGCAATGAATATCACGTGTAAATGTCATACTCGATAGACCTTTATTTAGGAGGCACTCAGTTGCTTTTTTCACATGTGTCTCCACAAATACGTTTCTTCCAGTTTCTTTCTTTCCTTACTAAAAAAGAAGATAAAACCCCAAGAGAAGCTTTGCACTGACGAAGACGGATGGTGGCACGCCATGAACTGAGGAGGAAGGTAAATCCAGCTTCTCCAAGCCAACACACCCGGGGGCACACACAGGCTGGAAGATGTTACAGTCGCTGCACTGGTTGTTTGGGGGAGAGCATTTGGGGTGATTTCTGTTTGCCACCTCTCTCTGTATTTTCCAAGTTTTATACAGAGTATGTGCCATTTTTGTAACAGGGATTACTAAACTCATTTTTAAAAACAGACGGATTCATGTAATATTTAGAAAGCACCCTAGAACAACTGATGAACCACACAGAAAAATCAAGTACTGAAATTAATGATGTTTTAAAAGAGTGAGCCCGTGTTGATTTTTATATATCCATATAACGCAAGTAACTTCCCGTTACCAGGAAGTGTTGTCGTCACTAAGGCTCAAAGCTCCAGTCATCTCTGTTTCTGGCCTTTCCCTTCACCCATGCCTGCCAGCACCCGGTGCTTCTCGTGACCTCTGCCTCTTTCCGGTCCCATCACTGCCACCGGAAGCACAGGGCTCCTAGCGCTCACCAGGACTCCCCGGGCACCTTGCTTTCCCTCTCTTCAACTCGGTCTATGACCCAGCCTCGTCACTTTGTGGATCACACACCCTAATGGTGGGAGCGGCTTGCCAAAACACACTAGTGGCACGTCTCGCACCTGCTTATTAGCCCTCTGCCTGCCAGAGAAAGCTCACGCTTTCCGTGTCCGTTATGTTAGGCCACCCAGAGGCGGTCCGACCCCACTCTTCAGCATGATCTCCACTCCCTCCCCAAATACGCCGTGTTACAGGCACAGGCCTTAGTCAAGTCCAACTTGGATTTGCCTGAAATGCCCAAACAGATGTAATCTCTCCCGTTGAACCTTCTCATCTGGCCATTATCATTCTTCAGTTGCACTTTTTTGTGTAGCGACTAAGAGCTCTGGAGTCAGATGGATCTAGATTCAGAAGGAGCCCGTTCTTTACGTAGCAATTAGAGTGATTTTTAAAAACACACACCAACCAGCTCATGTTACTCCTCCACCCAAAATCCCTCGGTGGCTTTCCTGACAGTGGAATAAATCCGAATTCCTTGCCACAGTGTGGGCGGCGATATCATGACTTCTCTGATTTCAGGTCTGCCTCTCGGCTCCCCTCAGCCACATGCATTCCTCAGACACTCCACGCTCATTCGCTTGTTTTGTACGTGCTGTTCCTTTTGCGATGACCACACGGCTCACTTCCTCAATTCGAAAGTCACTTCCTCAGAAGCCTTCTGTGAGCCATCCAGAGCAACCCCATCAACCCCCACCCAGGGCTCCATGCCCTTATCTGGCTATAGTTTTCTTTAGAGACTTGCCCCACCCCCACAGGGTGGGTTACTTTAATGGAGCTGCTCACCGTGTGCCCTGTCCACTACCACTAAGCTCTGGGAGGGCGGGCACGCGGTCTTCTTTGCCACATCGTCACGGATTCCAGCCAAGTGCTTCACAGGGTCCCCCACAGATACTGGTTGTACCAGTGAATAAGCAAATAAAATAGGCGACGCGCTAGCTGCGTGTGATGCCGACCGAATTATTTATCCCTATAGCTTCATCTGACAAGAGGGGGGTATGAAGAGTCCCTGTCTTGCAGGCTGTTGTGAGTGTGAGATTTAAAGTCAGCATGGCAACATAAGGCACACCGCAGAGACCCTACTATAAGTTCATGCTTAATCAACTCTGGTAGTTTCATTTTTACTAGGGCAGGCTTCTTTTTAAAAAAAATTTTTTTTAAATGTTTATTTTATTATTTTTGAGACAGAGAGAGACACAGCATGAATGGGGGAGGGGCAGAGAGAGAGGGAGACACAGAATCGGAAGCAGGCTCCAGGCTCTGAGCCATCAGCCCAGAGCCCGACGCGGGGCTCGAACTCATGGACCGCGAGATCGTGACCTGAGTCGAACTCGGACGCTTAACCGACTGAGCCACCCAGGCGCCCCTAGGGCAGGCTTCTTGTGCACACCGTTGTAGCTCCACGGTTATAAAAGCCATCAAGTAAATATTTACCGAATAAAGAAGTAAATCAAACAATCATTTTCTAATCCGCTTCTCAACAAGCTATTCCAGTTTGGGATTCCTCTTCCCATTCCCACCCCTCCCCCATATCTGGTCTTCTTTCTAACCCAACCTCTTACGCAGACTTCTCTCCTCATCTGCAATCTGTTCCTTTTAAACTCTGGAGAATCATAATTAGATAAGGGCAAATGGAAGAAATCAGAATAAAAAGGGCTATGTCTTCTACAAGACTGAACAGGGTGGCTCAAGCATCCGACTCTTCAGCTCAGGTTATGATCTCACGGTTCAGTTCATGAGTTCGAGCCCTGCGCCTGACTCTGCACCGACAGCGGGGAGCCTGCTTGGGGTCCTCTCTCTCTCCCACCCGTTCACTCGTGCACACACACTCGCACACTCTCTCTCAGAATAAACTTTGAAATAAAACTAAAAAAAAAAAAAAAAAAAAAAAGACCGAACAGAAGGACAATGTACTGAGACAAGTGTAAATTACATTAAGGAAAGGAATATCAATTTTCAAAAAGTCACAATTCCATAGGCTGTAGTATATATAGTAATTACAATTGAGTAGAAGACATTCTCTATCTGCTGGTAATAAGGGACTGTGTTAGTTATTAAAAGGGTTATAAGTAAATTACTGAATAAGAACAATTTCACCATCTGGTTGCCACCAACTTGCCCCCTCAACTAGCAGGGTCCCTGTCTTGATAGCACTTGAAGAGAAGAGACCAAAGTGGCCAGTTTAGCACCTCAAAACCAGTCGTTTCACCTGGGAAGGAGAGGATGGCAAGGGGCTTCAAAATTCCTTCCTCCACACAAGTCAACAAACATGCTTAGAATTCCCTACCTCTTCTGCTTTAGCCAAGAGTGTCCTTCCCACAGCCTTGCCATTTTGTTAAGAGGCCCTTTAGAGATTAATCTTGCTCAAGAGAAGTATGTAGGTGCATCTTATAGTCACAAGACTCAGAAAACTCAAAGATTTGGAAAGTAGGTTAGATGAATATTTATATGTATTTATATGTCTATATATATTTGACCCTACTAGGTTGAAAAATAAGACTTTTCATTCATATAGAGTTTCAAAATGTTAAGTATAAGTGAAATAGCTTAGTTTATTCTTCTATCTATACCCTGAAATTCGTATTATTATCTTGCATTCCAATACATGTGTCTGTGTCTGTGTATTTGTTATATAGAAGGATAAATAAATATGGTATCACAGTAAGAAGTTCAATACACTATTGTATTATGCACTCTTCTTACAAATAATTGGTCTTTTGGGGGGGTGGCAAAGAAAAATTTGAACTGAAAAAAATCCTTTGTTTTATTCAGGACTGACTCTGTGTGTCCTATGACATTTTATTTTTAGGGTTACAAGAACAATTCTCAAACCCCTCAATTTCTTTAAGTCAGCAAGTGCCCAGCACCCACCCCCAGCAGAGCTGGGAATTGAGAAGGAAGGTCCTGAAACAGGGAACATTTGTCCTTGGATTTCAAGGTAAGAGAGGGGCGCCTGGGTGGCTCAGTCAGTGAAGTGTCCGCCTTCAGCTCAGATCACCATCTCACCGTTTGTGAATTCGAGCCCCACGTCAGGCTCTGGGCCAACAGCTCGGAGCCTGGAGCCTGCTTCGGATTCTCTGTTTCCCTCTCTCTGCCCCCCCCTCACTTGCACTTTGCGTGTGTCTCTCTCTCAAAAATAAAGAAACATTAAAAAAATAAAAATAAAGGTAAGAGAATATTCTTATATTGAGCAGGAACAGTATCCAGAAAAGGGGCCAGAGGGAAATGCTGAAGGAGATGGGGGTGCCTCCTGGGAAGCAAAAATGCTCCTGTGACCTAAGGAGCAAAAAGCGAGTGGCCTGCCCGCCCTGTCCCAATTGTGGGTGGGGACAGTCATGCTTTCTAGTTCCCCAATCTGAGAAAAAGGATCTGTAGCTCTAGAGTACCAACTTTAAGAGAAGGGATCTAGGGCACTATGTTTTCTTGAATATTAATCTCATTAAAAAACAATTAATGAAACAACAATTAAACACTGGGCAGAAATTTTCAAAATGAGACCACTGCTCTGGGCAGTGGGGGCCTCTCAGCAGCTGGGTAAGGCCAGAGGCGGCCAGTACTCATCACCTGCACAGTCACAGAGGCCACCAAGGTGACTGAACCACGGCCTGTCTCCCCTCACTCTGGGAGGGCAAGGGCAGCAGACTTTTCCACACATTCAAGTCCTCTCCCCCTCTGTCCCTCCCACTGCTCCCAGGTGTCTGCTGTAGGAAAGCATGGAATCCAATATAGAAACTGATGAGCCTACTGAACCTTTTCACTCCCTGGGAGTTTATATATATAATATATAAATATATAGAATTATATATTCATATATTTATTAATATAGATATATAATATTTATAAAATATTTATATATATTTATTTATATATTTATTATATATAAGATATATAATATATATATAGGAACATTCTTTTTTTTTATTTAAAAAAAATTTTTTTTTAACGTTTATTTATTTTTGAGACAGAGAGAGACAGAGCATGAACAGGGGAGGGGCAGAGAGAGAGGGAGACACAGAATCCGAAGCACGCTCCAGGCTCCCAGCTGTCGGCACAGAGCCCGACGCGGGGCTCGAACTCACGGACCGTGAGATCATGACCTGAGCCGAAGTCGGACGCTCAACCGACCGAGCCACCCAGGCGCCCCAAGGAACATTCTTAAAGTCAGGAGACAAAACCACCAGGTGAGACCCTTGGCCCTTCTATTTTTACGACCCCACTCTAGGCCAGAACCCTGATGTCTGCATGGCTTCCCAGCAATTATCAGTTCCAAGAAAATTTCTCCCATGGAAATGAGGAACGGCAGAAGCTGTGTCCAAAGGCCAGGCCTCAGCCCAGCAAGGTTCTACCTGACACCTGGGGAGCCACCTCCAGAAGCGCCACAGCCTTCCTTCTGGGCCCTTGGCCATTTCTTCTAGGCCTCAGACTCCTCGCCCAGTCACATCTGAATCCCCTTCTCCTGAGGAGAAAATCTGAGAGCCGGCTAGGCAAGTGACTTGCATTCCTCCAAACTCTTCTGGTCCTTTGAGAGGTGAGGCGGTGCCACTCTTTGCCATCACAAAGTATCCCCTAGGGGAAGAGTTCAAGGTGTAGAACCGCCGTCTGGGGAAACAATTCCACATCTAAATGCTATCTCCTTCGCATCTGGACGTTGGTAGACTTTGCTAAAAACTGTCTGAGGGAGCCTGCGGATGGTGATGTACCTCCTGTTTGAAACAAATCAAAAATTGGGGGAGGAGGCCAGAGAGGGAGAAGGTAAGGCTCTGTAATATCTGGCTCAACACTTTCAGTGTCCTCAGAACCAAAGTGAGTGCTCCCCTCCGCAGACAGCCTCCCACGGCTGCCCCTGGGCACTTGGGAGTCAAAGCTGATCTGCTAACACCGAATGATGAATGACAAATGCTGCCCCCTGCCCCCTACAAGTCCATGAAGGACACGGGCCCCAAGGTCCACAGTCTTCAGTGATGGGCTACTTATGGGGTCACTGAAAACTGGGTCATGTACAGGCAGAAGGAGGGGTGGTGGAAGGAAGCAAGCCGGGGAAAGGCAGAAACACTGTTTCCCCCGGCCGCTGGGACCATCGAGTACTCATTCCAGTTGGCTGTGGTCCAACTTTCAGGCTTTGGGATGGGGGTGGGGGAGGAGGAGGAAAGAGCCCCTGGGGAGGTGAGACTAGGCGGAAATTTTCTAAGAAAGGAGAAGCACCAATGTCACAGAAGAAGGGGCTTTTACTTAGAAGAGGCAGATTAGGGACACCTGGGTGGCTCAGTCGGTTGGGGTAACTGACTTCAGCTCAGGTCATGATCTCACAGATCATGGGTTCCAGCCCGGGGTCAAGCTCTGTGCTGACAGTTCAGAGCCTGGGGCCTGCTTGGGATTCTGTGTCTCCCTGTATTTCTGCCCTTCCCTGCTCATACTCTGTGTCTCTCTCTCAAAAATAAACATTAAAAAATAAAAAAAATAAAAAAAAGAAGAGGCAGATTAAAGGTGTTAGGAAACTTCAAACAGGAGAACTGAATAAAGGCTCTTGACCTGGGATTTCGGAGCATTTAAGGTGACCCTTGAGAGATCAACGTATGATGAGTGCAATGCCCTCTTTCATCAAAAACGCCTTTACACATTCCCCTTTTATGACATTTTAGGGATATTTTAATGTCTTACCTCCTGGAATGCAAAAATTGGGCTGCTTGTATTTTTTCCACACTCAGAAATATTGCTATCCGACACAAAACTGTAGTTGCTGGTTTCTTCCCATATTCTCCTATACACATACTGTGTTGTCAGTGGGGCAGTCAAAGTCAGAGCAAATGCACTCAGGCAAATGGCAGGTTCTACAAAGAAAATCTTCATGTTGCCTGGGTAGGTAGTTGAATTCTGTTAAAAAGAACGGGGAAGTTAGAGGAGTTTTGTGGAGTAACTGGGGAACAGAAAGCAGTAAGCAGTTCGTAAGAGATTAATTTTCACTTTGGAATAGGGTACGCAGTAAACCGGTGACTATCTTACTTAACTATTTTTAAGAGTAAGTATGACCTTTCAGGGCTCAAACCGCCTTAAAATAATCTTAGTAAGTTGTCACCCATTTTCGTTTAGAATCATCTCACCACAGTCCCCACATTGTATATACTGCCAACCGGTTTTCAAAAGGCAAACAATGAGGTTCCTCCGGGAACGCGATAATTGCGCAACTGTTTGTTATTGTTATTTTGCTGCTCGTTAACAAGGACAGGAAGGGGGCCTTTAAAAAGCAGCTGCCGATCATAAAGGGATTTTTTTCTCGTTTAAACTCACCCCACGGTTACAGTCTTCCTGCCAGGCTAGGCGCAGGTCTGATCATTTTCGGGGCCGGAATCCCCGGGGGCTGTCTTCTTTGGGGGGGAGGGGGTGCCCTGCGCTCTCCGGGCGCCTGCCGAGCAGCAAGTGCTCCCGAGGCTGGGGCGGCCCGGGACGCGCCGGGGACACTGACCGCCGCCTGGGTCGGGGGCCGGGTCTGCGCCGGCCGCCGCGCTCGGACGGGGAGGGGAATTTCCGTTGAATTCGACCAAATGCACCTGTCGGGGAAACTCAAGCTCTCATTTTAAAGCAAACCAACCGAGCGCACTCCGGCGTCCAGAGTGACGACGGCGACAGGTCACTGCGCAGCCCCCGCTCGGCTCCTCGGTGGCCCTGCGGACTCGGCCCCAGGGAGCACGGGCGGCTGCTCCCTGCGCGGTGGGCAGCCTGTCCGCGGGTCGGTGGGTGGGCCTGTGGGCCCGCTGCCGGTCGGCTCCAGACAGAGGCTTAGCCCCCGCCCGCGGAGCACCGCAGCCGGCCGAGAGGGCGGGGCCGCGGGCTGCCGGGGTCGCCGCCGGCGTGGCTGTCCCTGTCCTGCCTGGCTCTTCTGCGATTGGGCCCGGTGTCTGGCTCCCTCGCGGGGATTGGTCCGCTCGACGTCGCTCCCGTGAACCCGCCCCCAGAGGCCCCAGGCTAAACCTGGCGCCGCGCAGCCGTCCGCCAGCCCGAGCTGTTTGTAGGGCAGCGCGGAGGTCTCGCTTTAGGGCTCTGCAGTGGAAGAACATTTCTGGGTCTGAGCATCGTTTTTCGCAGAAGCACACGGAGATCTGTTGCAAAAGTAACGTGTGTGGGATGCAGTTCCCTGTAGCGTCCGGGTCGGCAGGGCAAGTGCCCTAAGAAACGCAGAAAAGGGGGACGGGGTAGGGGGCGCCCGTGCAGGGAAAGAGAGTGCTCCTGGCAAAGGGTCTGAAATGTGGTCTCTGGCTCTTCCTGGCGGTGTGACCTTGGGCAAATTATTTAATCTCTATGAACCTTTCTTTGTCAAGTGGGCATAACAGCCCTACAGGATTGTTCTAATGAACCCTCAGCATGTATATACAGCGTAGCCTTGGGACAAAGGAGGGACTGTACCAGTGCCTTCCAACAAGCCCGCCAGGACCACACCTGAAGTTAGGTTTATGACTTCTTGTAAGGAGGAGGAACACATAAATGGGGAGCAATGGGGTATTTCAGTAGAAGTGTTAGAATTTGTCATGGGATTTGGGCATAAGTGATGTGTGGGAAGGGTTCAAGAAAGCAAGCCCCCCCTTCCCCCCCCCCCCCCCCCCCCCCGTATTGGATGCTGTCAGGAAGTAGGGGTAATTCTATGATTGGGTGTCTTAATTCTTAGTAAGAAGGAGTGAACATAAGTGGAGGTTAAAGCCATAACTGATAAAGAAGTAGCTTACGGTAGACATTTTTTTGTCATTTTTGTGGTTTAGACCATGTTCACGTTCTGTGTTCCAACAAGACTGTGGAGCGGTCTGGTTTTTGTCTCGACCATGGTCAAAGAATGGCCTTGTCTGATGTTATCCTGTGAAATTGTTTTTATTCCACAGAACATGGTCCAGACGAGCTCATAGCAACATCAAGGTCAGTACCTCGATGTCTGAGCTGCTTTCTCTTCCTCAGTGCTCAATAAATGATAGTGAAATCATGGAAGGTTGAGTCAGAAGTCTTAGAATCCAACTTGTAACTTTGCTACTGAAGTGCTGCTTATAACTTTGGACTTGCCACTTACCTTACTTCTCAACTTCTTCAAATGAGCGTTTTTAAAGCACTTGTTATGCGTCTGAAACAGTAGAGCTTGGCTGTCGGTTGGAAAGAAGGTATACAAAAATGAACAGGACACAGTTTCCTAGGAAGACGGATCTTATTTTAAAACGGCAGGACACTGTACCAAGTGCTGAATTAGGGGCACATTAGAAGTGGGATGGGCAGTGAGAGCAGTCGACTGACCAACGAGTGTTGGTCTGGAAGGGAGAGGTAGAGAGATCTGACCACTTCCCAAGACCACAAGGGAAAAGAAATGAAATAATTAATGAAGAATGCTTTTGAGAATTGTAAAGCATGGCATAATCTTATTCTCACTAAAATAACATCTATTTTTTTAAGTTTATTTATTTTGAGACAGAGAATGTGTGCATGTGCATGGGGGAAGGGCAGATAGAGAGAGGAAGACAGAGAATCCCAAGCAGCCTCCTCACTGTCAGCACCGAACCCGATGCAGGGCTCATTCCCACAAGTGGCGAGATCATGACCTGAGTCAAAATCAAGAGTTGGACGCTCAACTGACTGAGCCACCCAGGGGCCGCAATAACATTTATTTTTGTGCTAGGTACATCCACTTTCTAAATGTTTTAGCCGGCTTAGACCCTCTTGTTGAGATAGGAGTCAAATGATCACTTCAGGTGCTTGGCCCCTGTAAAATCAAGAAGGCCAAGGTCATGCCCCAAATCTCAGTATCTTAAAACAGCAAAGGTTTATTTACCTCTTGATCTACCTGTCCATTGCGTCACTGGAGAGCTTTACTCTCTTATCATTTTCACTCACAGACACAGACGAATGGAGCCATCATCTGAATACTATCACTGGCATCAAAGCAGAGAAAACAGAATGTGGTGAATCTGACACCAGCTTTTAAAGGTTCCCCCATAGAAATGATACATACCACTTCTGCTCACATTTGACGGGCCAAAACAAGCCACAGGGCCACATGAAAAATTGGAAAAATTGAAAATGAAAAATTTCATGTGCTCAGAAAGAGGAAGAAATATCAGCAAATAGCTCTAATGACCTCCGTGTCGCCAAGGCCATGGTTTCTCACAAAGATCAAGAGAAAGGAAAAGGCATTTAAGAGATGCTCTTTCTTATGGGCAGGAACAGTTAGTATCCAATATACTTGCATGCTTTGGTGTTCCTACTCTTCCACTTGGAGAAAGCCAGGCTTTTTAATTTACTCTCTGCTGTGTATCTCTATGTGATGATAATCATTATGCAACCTTCCCCTTGCCAAATAATATTAAATGCTTGAGTATGTATTAAAGAGGCCTTAACCAACTATCAATTGGAATCTGTCACTGTACTAGGGGCTGTCGATGCAACAAAGAAAGTTAACACACCACAGTTAATTATCAAAGAAACATCCATTTATTTTTTTTAGGAAAAGATAAAAATATATGAAAGGAGTAAAAATGATTCTAAACCGAAGTCTCTGGATGTCATCACAGACCAGAGATTGTCATTCACCCACTGCTATTGTTACTCCTCACAGGTTCTAATTCAAACCCTCTTCCCTTAAAGACAGAAATCAAAAGTAAAGGGTAGGCATGAGAGAGGAGTGCCCATCCACTGGGCATAGTCTCCCTGGCAGTGTTTCTGAAACATGAGTCAACAGGTCCCCAGGAGGACTTTGAATTTTCATGGTTTCAGTTCAGGATCCAGAAATTCTCATGTAAGCATATCCTGAAATTGTATTGCCACTTGATTTCCCCTGTATTTGTATTTCTGTTTATGGTACATTGGTGCTGAGTAGAAATACTTTAATATTTCAGACTAAAAAGAAAAGAAGTGGACTAGATATATAAATGAGATGCCCAAGCTAAGTGAAGACAGTGTCCTATCATGGTGTTCAAAATGTTTCCAGAGCATTCCAGGAAAAAGTGTAGGGGAATTGAATCATTACCTCACATGTGAATAGACATACCGAACTCAAAAGAACCCATGCTATACAGGGGCAGTGCCATAGTCAAGTGGCAAAGACAAAACACCATATAGTAGTTACTAGATTTCATTGATGTCAAGAGGAAAGAAGCTTTTTTGCTTCTGATAAAATCAGCAGAGTAAGATGTGATGAAAAGACCTTAGTTATACCAATTACTACTTAGCAAGTGATGGTCAATAGTGTGCTGATAAGAGTCTAATTATACAACTCCAAGCACAAATTGTTGAAAGGGAATGTTAATCTGATCATATGACCTTAATCAATAATATGCCAAAACAGACCTTTATCTGTGTGAGAAATTCATAACCTGACTTCAGTCCCTGGCTTTCTTGATCTCTGTTACCTTGAACGCTGTTGAACAAATTCTTTCTCCTTGAAATGTTTTCTCTCTTTGGGGTCCATGACACGTCTCTATTTTTCTCCTACTTGAAGAGCTCCTTTGCTTCCTCGCTGGGCTTGCTTCCCAAATGGTACTATTCCTCAGGTTCCTTCTCAGCTGTCTTCCTCTCTGGAGTCAATCACAACCTCACTGTGATTCAACTACCAATGCAGCCATCACTTCCAAATCTCAAGCTCACCTGCTACTCTTGAACTTGACACCCAGAACTTCCACCTGAGTATTTAAAAAAACCACTGCATAGTTTTAAATGTCCCAAACAGATATTCTCTTCTTGTAAATCTTGCAAAGGGACCAAGGATTTCCCTAGCAAATCAGAAATCCTGGCTCTTTCCCTTTAGGGTTTCAAACCAAAGGGAAGGTTATAACCCTTCCGATGGGTTATAACCCTTCTGATGTGCTGGGATGGTCCTACCTAAGTTAAGTGGCCGGAAATATACAATAATGGCCCTCAAGAAGAAATCCACCCTCATGACGGCAGTGGTGGTGATAATGGTGGTGGAGTGAAAGGGCTGGGCTGGTAAGCCAGGTCAACACCAGGGCCTGTCTGGTCTTAAGGGGAAGGTCAGTTGCTCACAAAGTGATGATGTTATATCCTGTCCTGACCCACCATCTTGGACCTTGGGGTTCCTTAAGAGAAATAGTTGATTATCTGTACATGAAAATATTTGTCACTAGAGTTGTAATTGGGAACCCAGTCTCCTATAGTGTGGAGTAACCATCAGTAACCTCTCTCCCTCCAGTCTGTGCAGCACTATCTGCAGTGGGTTAAGCCTCCAACCTTTAGACATGGGAGCTGGACTTCCTGTTTTCTGAACCAGTCTCACAAAAGCAGAAGTGAGAACCTTAGGCAGTCAGATCAGACTTCTCAATTTCTTTTCTGAATAACAGAAATAAACAAGATTGACTCATTGGATAAGGTGAGCACTGAAGGGGTCTTACTTTCCGAGGAAGGGAGGGCTCAGGGAATGGTGAATGGACCTCTCATAATCAGGATAGAAGCATAAATTTGCTCTATTTGTGTGGTAACTTAAGTATGGCTTTATTTTCGACCACAGCAAGTGAGATAGGATGTATGTGAAAGCTCCCAGAACAGGGTCTGACACTTGGTGGGTATTCAGTGATGTTTGGATTTGAGTCGAAATCTTGTTTAATAAGACATACATACTACTGTGTTTGAGAAATTACAGAGAAGAACCTGGTCATGGCTTCAAGTTGGCATTTCCTTTTGTGACTCTGCAGAACAATAGTCATCTTCCTTTCTTAAGAGGATTCCGTCCCATTTACAGTGAGGTTGGTTAGCGGAAGGATTTGGAGTCAGCTGAGTCAGTTAAATGCATGCACATGTGATTCCACAATATAGACCATGTTTATAGGATTGGTCCCCCTCCTTCCGTGTGCAGTTCCTTACCCCAGGCCACCATAGTCTCTTGTCTGCAGTCCTGCCACAGTTTCTTACTTGGGTGCTCTGCTTCTACTCTTTATTCTCCAACAACAGCAAAGCATGATCATCTTCATATAGATGTAGGATCACATCATTCTCTTGCCTGAAACCCTTCCGTGGCTTCCCCATTGTATTCTGAATAAAGGTCAACCTCCTTGCTGTGGCCTGAAAGACCCTAAACAACCCGGCTACTATCCACCACTCACTCCTGAACTCCCTCCCACCATCAGGGTTGCCACACTTCTCCTTTAGGTGTCAACTTGAACGTCACCTTAGAGAAGTCTTTTCTGAGCATCTTGCCAACCTAGCAAATGTGTTCTCTTCTGCTGTTCTCTAGCTCAACGGCTTCTTGTTTAAGACTTCACATTCTATATTATTTTATTTATTTGTATGTTTCCTCCCCTCTTTTTTTTGGTCTTTTCCCTGCACTAGAATTGTAAGCACAAAACCATGGCTGACTCGAGCAAGACTGTCCATATCTACAGTAGTGGTTGGAACTCAATAAATCTTTGTTAAATGGATGAAAGGAGATGATTTTGTCCAGTGCTCCCAAGTTATAGAATTGTATACAAAATCTGCCCTTGTGAACCACAGAGAATAACTATATATATATATATATATATATATATATATATATATATATAGTCCCTATAAGGGACTAAGTTTATGACTACGTGCATTCTCGCTGAATCCCTTAAAAGATGTACGTACCAGAGTGTTTAGCAAACAGTGGTTACCAACAGTATTCTAACATACTATGTGATAATGGCAGAAATGAAAAGGTTGTATTCATAACACCAGTCTAAAATGTGTAACTTCAAAACTAATTATAATTTTATCTGAAATGTTACTCTTTACCAGAAAAAGAGGGGAAAATGTTCAGTCTCACTAGTAATCAAATAAACGTGCATTCAGATAATGATTTAGGTGTCATCTTCCACATTCAAAATAGGCAAAGGTTTTGTTTTTAAGATAAAATTTATTTGGAATGAACACGCTGTAGTATACTGCCGGTGAAAAGTCAGCCGGCAAAAGTTTTTTCAGAAAAGTAATTTAACAATATGCACTAAAGTCATTAATGTTTTCGATCCACATTGTCTTCCCAACAAGTCCTATTAGTAAAGTAATAATAGAAAACTTTAGCTACTTGGATTTTTTACAAGGTTGTTTATAATTTGAAAAGTCCTCAATATACAACACTATGTAACTATAACTGTTGTATGAGTAAAATAATAGAGGAATAGTGCATATATAATTGCATATTGAGAAAGGCTATTGTACTGTGTTTTCACAGAATATTTAATTACATAAAAGGCTATTATACTGTGTTTTCACAGAATAGTTACATGGAAAATTTTTCATACTGTGGCATTAAGTGAGACAAAGAGCGAATGAAAAGTATATTGCAATTTTCTTAAAAAAGTATGAGTATACGTATGAATGCAGAGAAAAAAGCCCCCCCCCCAAAATAACAAATGTTGATAGCAATTATCTTTGAGTGATGGGATTACTAACAATTTTTATTGAGTATTGAATACCATAGACAGTATAATTTTCTGTATTCTCCATATTTGTAGCAATGAACATATGTTAATTTATAATCAGAAAAAGTGCTTATCTAAAAAGAAATGAGAGAGGGAAATGATAAAAAAAAATACATGCAAAATCATCTATATTTGTTACAAAGCTTGAGTAAAAAAAAAAAAAAGAAAGAAAGAAACCCTTGGAACTTCTCAAAGGTTGATTCTTTTCCAAGTGGCACTACAAGCTTCAAAGTTTAGTCAGCAACCACATGACAAACTGACATCCGTGGCCTGTCCCAGGTGGCCCAAGATAAGACAGGACGGAAGCCAACTCCTGACAAGCAAGAGTTCTTTCTCTAGACAGGTGCCTTGACAACGGAGAAATGACTGTTCTGAAATGAACAGAGGAGCCAGTGTGAACTTTTGGATTGTGTGGCCCAGCCTCTTTAAAACCAGGGTCACACAACAGTGGAGGCTCAAAGAACATACAAACCCTCTAGTTTCGAAAGAAGCAGGAAGGAATCATTGTGTTATTCTTCACTTTCTGTGTTTGTTTGCTCTTTGATAGCACTGTGCTCACAAAGATAGGGAAAGGATCCTCCTTGGAATGCCGGCTGCCAATTCTTCCATTATTATTATTATTATTATTATTATTATTACTATTTGTAACAAAAAATGAATGGAGTTTTTAAGGAGAAGTGTAAGAAGGCAGTTAAGAGGTTTAAGAAGGGGTTTTAAGCAGGAGTCTCTTACCCATCCCGGTGCCCCAGGAAGGTAAAGCGTACTCTCTTATCTTGCCACTCCTACGTGGCTCCCATGTCACTCAGTCGCTGCTACTGTGACCTCCAGGCCCTTGCACTCTCTGAGGTTATGAAAACAGGGCACTCACACCACCGTGGCTGACACTGATGGGAGCCACACCCCTGCGTATCTTTAAATGAAAGGAGACATAACTTGTGTCGCCACGTTCACACCAATCCTGAACCATTGGATTATGGTTTATTTTATTTCTATCCCCCTCCCCCTGCCCCCCGCCCCTCCATAAAGAAAACCTTCAGGTCATCAGAGCAAGATTTGCAAGTATGCAAAACATAACTAAGCAGAACTCTCCATTAATGTTTTTTTTTTTTTTCTTTTTAATTGTCCTTCCCCAAATATCTGCTATCCCACTGTGTTCCCTATCTTACTTCTCACCCCAGCCAGACCCTGGTGTCCTCCCTGACTCCTCTCTGATACCTTCTCTCCAGAAGTGTTCATTCAGACCTGCTTACTGTGCTTTATTCATTCAACAGCATGTACTGAGGCAGTTCTGATCTCGGTTCCACTGTGTAAAGAACTTGCAGGTCATTAATCCCGTTCTCAGAGCAAAAAAAGCTGAACAAGCTGAAAATCAATACATTCCCTTGAACCCATCAGAGACTGAGGTCCCAGGGCAGAGCTGCATCCCATGGTCTGGAGAGAGAGGCCAAACCAGAGTCACGGCCAAGATCTCCTTACCTGTCCAGAAGGTGCTGCAGCCCCACGCTGGTGGGAACACTTAGATGACAGTTTTGATAAACCGCTGGAGGCTGAGTGTGGACCAGCCTGGGGGTAAGAAACTCCTGGAGTCTGCCTTCTTTTTTGGGGTCTTACCTCCAGGAACCTCACCAGGGTTTTCACGATGAAGAGCCCAGAGTGATCCCCATGTGGCTCTGGCACAGGAAGGGGAATATTTACATTCAAAAATATGCCTGGAGCATTCTTGTAACAAAGGCCTACTTGCTAAGGGAAAGGACTGTCCTACCTGGGGAAGGGCATTTCCCTGCCTCCAGCCCCCTCCAGCCTTCCTGTCTCACCTGAGGGAAGGGGGGGAAAAGAGCTAATAAATACTTGTGAAAGTCATAGCCCAGGAAGACAAGCCCACTTAAAGACATATTTAATTATAAGATCACATGCCCACACTTTAGCAGTACCTGCAAACCTCGGTGAAATAGCAGCGGGTTGTAACTGAAAGGCACAGGCCCTAGTTACTTGAGGCCTCTGGCACCTGCAGCTTCAGAGATTAAAGACGGCTCAGCACCCTGGTTACATTAGAACAGAAGCTGAGACTAAGGGGCCACATACCTCAGGTCCTATTACCTGACATGTCATGTCTGGCTTCCAGCAAAAAATTGCAACGCAAGGTAACAGGCAAGCAAAACCACAATCCGAGTAGCATCAGCACCAGGTGGCGGTATGGCAGAGATTTGGGAATTATGGGGCAAGCAGCTAAAATAGCTATGATAAATATTTTAAGAGCTATTTTGGGAAAAGTGGACAACTTGCAAGAACAGTTGAGTCAGGTAAGCAGCAAGATGGAAACTTTAAGAAAGCAGTAAAAGGAAATGCCAGAGGTAAAAAACAGAAACAAAGAGTGCCTCTGATGGGCCCCACAGTAGACTGGACATGACCAAGAAAAGAACCATTACGCTCGAAGACAGATAAAAATGTCCTCAGTGCCTCTGTGTGCCAGACACTGTGTTGGGCCATAGTGAACAAGGTGGATGGCCTGTGTCCTTCTAGAAGTGCCTTCCTGCAAGCAGAGAATTCAGAATACATCCATTCATCTCCAGTCTGTCCTGTCCTTCCCATCTTTGCTATCTACTACCATCCCCGTCCTGACCTTTGCCTCTTTGAAACCTCCCAGATGACTCTTAACACTTTCACATCTGGTCTTCTTACCTTCCAGTACCTGCCCCATTCCAATTAATTCTTGGCACTGTTGCTGGAAAAATCAATCTCAGATATAAAACGGGCTGCTTTCTCCCTGCTTTGGTGGTCATAGGTTGCTGTCCGGATAAAGTCTGAATCCCTAAGCGAGACATGCAGCATTGACTTCAACCTACTTCTTTTATAGCTTCAACTTTTGCCAACCCCTACCTAGAATTTTATGCACAGACACACCGAACTCTGGTTCAGTAACTTAATATTCTGACCTGCTAAATTTCTTCCACTAGTGGAATGTCTGTCCCCTTCCCTGTTCTACCTTGCCTAGGCATGTAATGTATCCTTCAGGACACAGTTTTGGAATCAGTTGGCCACAGGAAGCCTTCCTTCCCTTCTCCCATAGCATATCAGTTAGGTACATTTTCTGTTTATCATAGCAGTCACCACTCTGTGTCATAACCATCTGTTTTCTTGACTGTTCTGCCCTGGACTAGGCTGTGGTTCTTTAAGGGTATGTGTCATTCTTAATAGGCAATGTTTTCCAGACACCTAGTACTTTGACAATTAAAGGCAACCAGTACATGTTTGATGGATAAATGCATGTATAGATGAATGCAGAAGGTTTACAGTAGGCGAGAAATAGGTAAATATAAGAAACGAAACTACAACAGGCATCTGGCTTAAAAGCCAACTTCTAGGGTGTAATAGTTAGGGTTTGTGGTTACAAAGTTGACTCTGGGTTCACTTAAGCAGAGTTGGAATTTTCTAGAGGGGTATTAGGTAGCTCATGGAATCAATAGAAAGGCTGGAGAGTCATGGAAAAGACATAACCAAGAACTTGGCATAGGAATGGCCTGCTGAGAACTGAGGCTGGTGTAGCTGTCTTGGCACATTTGCTGCAGGACTTCTCTACCTGCCAGAGCCACTGCCGAGAGTCACAATTTGGTTGCTTAGTCCCTCTTTCAAGATTCAAAATCTCCACAGGGAGACTCTGACTTGCCGTGCTTGGGTGAGGTGTCTGTGATGTAATTGCTGGGGGTGGGAAAAGGGAATAGCTTCTCTTCAGTTTCAAAGGAATGGTGTTCACATGCTAAGTAGCCAAAGGGACAAAATGGCGACCGTGCAGATTTTCCCGAAGAGCTATGTGTCAATTTCCTAGGGCTGTCATAACAAAGGACTACAAACTGGATGACTTACAACAACAAAAATTTATTTCCTCACAATTCTAGAAGCTAGAAATCTGAAATCAAGGTGTCAGCAGGGTTGATTCCTTCCAGAGAGTGCCTTTGTCTTAGCTTCTGGTGCTTACTGGAAATCCTTGGCATTGTGGCTTCCAGACGTATCACTACAAGAACATCAAGTGGTGTTTCCCCTGTGTGTCTGTGTTTCTGTGCCTCTTCTTCTTATAAGGACACCAGCCGTATTGGATTAGGGGGGCACCTACTCCACCATGACCTCCGCAGTGACCCTATTTCCAAATAAGGTTACATTCTGAGGTACTGGGAGTTAGGACTTCAACATGCCTTTTTGGAGGACGCGGTTCAACCATAACGTCCTACACCTTCTACATCAATGTTTTCCTCTATCCCATGGTTTCCCAAGAGCAGTGAAGGGGGAGTCTTCTGCCCCAAGTGTAGACGGGGGGTACAATGTGAAGGATGTAAAGATATAATAAAAATGACTAAAAGATGGTTACTTTTTGTTCTCGACTTGGGTCAGGGGTTCTAAACAACATCAGTGATAAAATACTTTTCTCTCCCACATCTGTGTGTTGGTTCTAAATAATTTCAGTATGTGGTAAAACTATGTCCACAAATTCTTCAATATGCCTCCCTTTGACCTGTGGAGCCCACTTCTTCTCTCCTGAATGTGGGCTGGACTTAATATTTTTGTTTGGTTCATCCATGGTGTATTTACAGAGTTTGAAATCTATCTTTAAATGGAAATTTATTCTTTTTTTTTTGCTAGTTTTATATTTTATTTTTTAAATTTTTTTATATATAATTTATTGTCAAGTTAGCTAACATACAGTGTATACAGTGTGCTCTTGGTTTTGGGGGTAGATTCCCATGATTGATCACTCACACACAACACCCAGTGTCATCCCAACAAATGCCCTCCTCAATGCCCAACACCCATCTCCTCTCTCCCTTGACCCTCTTCCCCATCAACCCTCAGTTTGTTCTCAATATTTAAGAGTCTCTTATGGTTTGCCTCCCTCTATGTTTGAAACTATTTTTCCCCCTTCCCTTTCCCCATGGTCTTCTGTTAAGTTTCTCAAGTTCCATATATGAGTGAAAACATATGATGTCTGTCTTTCTCTGACTGACTTATTTCACTTAGCATAATACCCTCCAGTTCCATCCATGTTGTTGCAAATGGCAGGATTTCATTCTTTCTCATTGTCAAGTAGTATTCCATTGTATATATAAACCACATCTTGCTTATCCATTCATCAGTTGATGGACATTTAGGCTCTTTCCATAATTTGGCTATTGTTGAAAGCACTGCTATAAACATTGGGGTACATGTGCCCCTATGAATCAGCACTCCTGTATCCTTTGGATAAATCCCCAGCAGTGCAATTTCTGGGTCATAGGGTAGTTCTATTTTTAATTTTTTGAGGAACCTCAACACTGTTTTCCAGAGCGGCTGCACCAGTTTGCATTCCCCCCAACAGTGCAAGAGGGTTCCTGTTTCTCCACATCCATGCCAGCATCTGTTCTTTCCTGAGTTGTTGATTTTAGCCTCTCTTACCAGTGTGAGGTGGTATCTCAATGTGGTTTTGATTTGTATTTCCCTGATGATGAGGGACGTTGAGCATCTTTTCATGTGTCTGTTGGCCATCTGGATGTTTTCTTTGGAAAAGTGTCTATTCATGTTTTCTGCCCATTTCTTCACTGGATTATTTGTTTTTTGGGAGTTGGGTTTGGTAAGTTCTTTATAGATTTTGGATGCTAATCCTTTATCCGATATGTCATTTGCAAATATCTTCTCCCATTCCATCCGTTGCCTTTTAGTTTTGTTGATTTTTTTCCTTTGCAGTGCAGAAGCTTTTTATCTTGATGAGGTTCCCAATAGTTCATTTTTGCTTTTATTTCTCTTGCCTTCAGAGATGTGTTGAGCAAGAAATTGCTGCGGCTGAGGTCAAAGAGGTTGTTGCCTGTTTTCTCCTCTAGGGTTTTGATGGTTTCCTGTCTCACATTTCAGTCTTTTATCTTCAGTCTTTTATTTTGAGTTTATTTTTGTGAATGGTGTAAGAAAGTGGTCCAGTTTCATTCTTCTGCATGTTGCCATCCAGTTCTCCCAGCACCATTTACTAAAGAGACTGTCTTTTTATCCATTGGATGCTCTTTCCTGCTTTGTCAAAGATTAGTTGGCTGTACATTTGTGGGTCCAGTTCCGGTTCTCTATTCTATTCCATTGGTCTATATGTCTGTTCTTGTGCAGGTACCATACTGTCTTAATGATTATAGCTTTGTAGTAGAGGCTGAAGTCCAGGATTGTGATGCTGCCTGCTTTGGTTTTCTTTTTCAACATAAATTTGGCTATTCGGGGTCTTTTGTGGTTCTATACAAATTTTAGGATTGTTTATTCTAGATTTGAGAAGAATGATGGTGAAATTTTGATTGGGATTGCTTTGGGTAATATTGACATTTTAACAATGTTTCTTCTTCCAATCCATGAGCATGGAATGTTTTTCCATTTCTTTGTGTCTTCTTCAATTTCCTTCATAAGTTTTCCATAGTTTTCAGCATACAGATCTCTTACATCTTTGGCTAAGCTTATTCCTAGGTATTTTATGGTTCTTGGTGCAACTATAAATGGGATTGATTTCTTGGTTTCTCTTTCTGCTGCTTCATTATTGGTATATGGAAATGCAACTGATTTCTGTACGTTGATTTTGTATCCTGCAACTTTGCTGAATTCATGTATCAGTTCTAGCAGTTTTTTGGAGGAATCTTTTGGGTTTTCCATGTAGAGTATCACGTCATCTGCGAAAAGTGAAAGTTTGATTTCTTCTTTGTCAATTTGGATGCCTTTCATTTCATTTTGTTGTCTGATTGCTGAGGCTAGGACTTCCAACACTATGTTAAACAACAGTGGTGAGAGTGGAAATCCCTGTCGTGTTCCTGATCTCAGGGGAAGGTTCTCAGTTTTTCCCCATTGAGAATGATATTAGCTGTGGGCTTTTCATAAATGGCTTTTATGATGTTTAAGTATGATCCTTCTATCCCGACTTTCTTGAGGGTTTTTATTAAGAAAGGATTCCGTATTTTGTTAAATGCTTTTTCTGCATCTATTGACAGGATGGTCAATAGATAAATATGGTATTTATCCTTTCTTCTATTAATGTGATGTATCACATCGACTGGTTTGTGAATATTGAATCAGCTGTGCAGCCCAGGAATGAATCCCACTTGATCGTGGTGAATAATTCTTTTGATATACTGTTGAATTCGATTTGCTAGTATCTCATTGAGAATTTTTGCATCCATGTTCATCAGGGAAATTGGTCTATAGTTCTCCTTTTTAGTGGGGTCTTTGTCCCACTAAGGAAATTTGCCTTCTTCCCACAGCACTCAAGGGAGAGAATTGCTCTCTCCGACTGCACCTGGAAGCTAACTGCCAAGCCAGGTGCTGGCTCCCCTCCTCCCCAGGTGCGTGAACAGTGTAGTGGCCCCAGTCCGGAGAAAGCCTCGCAGTTAGAGAGAGATTGGATCTTCTTCCATTTTTTTTCGATCCCTGGTCTGTGGTTTTTCTCTTGTCCAAATACAATCCTCACTTCCACAACCTCTCTTTCTCTTCCTTTTGTCTCTTCAAAGAAGGGGATCCCTCGTCTCCATTCTTACACTGTTTTATCTCTCACAGTTTGCAATCATGCACCTATGGCTTTGCCACATTGTCCCTGTGGGCCCCTGGAGACATTTCTGTCACTCTGTAGCCCGGATTTCTGGAATTCCAAGTCTTCTGGCCTCAGTACTGCTGTGTTTGAGGGGTAAGGGAACTTTGGGCCCCCCTACTTCTCTGCCATGTTGACTCCTTTAAAAACCTTTAGCTAGTTGTTGTAAAACTAAAGGAATCAAGCAAAAAATATATAATTAAGTATAAAAATAAAATTAGTTTTGGTAATTACTGAAAATAATTTTGTTTACAGTTAAGAAAATATGAAAAAATGACTTGTCATAGTTGTCAAATATGCTAGGTATTATGGTGCTGCTTTTATGGCATTTGACCCTGAGACTCAGAATTGTTTGAGGCAGCATAAGTTCTCCATTGTGTAAAGAAGACTGCATTTTCTTCATTAAGGCTTTTTTTGATGTCAGGGAGTTGGATCCTATGAAGAGTGAAGTCATATCCCTACTTAAGCTGATGAAAAGTTTATCAAACAAATTTGACAAAGGTTTCCTGTGTACCCACTATGTGCTTGGAATACATCTGTGAACAAAATAGACCCTTGCCTTGTGACTGGAGGGAACAGCAAACATGAAATGTATATAGTAGGTTAGAAGTGGGGGGAAACAATAGGGCAGGAAGGAGAGCTGGGCCTACTGGGGTGGAGTGGAGTGGGGCAGATTGTAGGATTGTGCAGGTGGATGGGGGCAGGCCTCACTGAGAAGAGACATAGGACCAGAGACTTGGAGGAAGGGAGGAAGTTTGGCATGTGGGTAGCTGGAGAACATTCCCACAAAGGGACCATCTAAGGCAAGGGCCTGCGTGGATGTGTACCTAGCCTATTGGAAGGCCATGGGAGTAGAAGGGGAAGGGAGCTGAGGCTGCCCCTGAGGTGGGATGTACCTTGAGTGAGGAAGCTCCCTTCTGAAGGAGAAAGCCTGAACTGCCAACATGCCAGCAGCTGGGGAACAAGGGCTTCACACTTGAAGGAGGTCTGGGCAGGACTCCTAGCAGCCCCCACAGAGCAGGATCTACAGGGATTGAGTCATTTCATGTGGACAGGGTTTTAAGGGGGAATCGTATATTCTATGTGGAAAACCCAAGAGACTCCACTGAAACACTGCTTGAACTGATACATGAATTCAGCAAAGTTGCAGGATATAAGATCAATGTACAGAAATCAGTTGCATTTCTATACACCAATAATGAGGCAGCAGAAAGAGAACTTAAGGAATTGATCCCATTTGCAATCGTACCCAAAACCATAAGAAACCTCAGAATAAACCTAACCAAAGAAGCAAAAGGTCTGTACACTGAAAACTATAGGAAGCTTGTGAAAGAAATTGAAGAAGACACAAAGATATGGGAACACATTTCATGTTCATGGATTGGAAGGACAAATATTGTTAAAATAAATATACTACCCCAAACAACCTACACATTTGATGCAGTTCCTATCAAAATAACACCAGTATTCTTCACAAGCTAGAACAAATAATTCTAAAATTTGTATGGAACCAGAAAAGACCCCAAAGAGCCAAAGCATTCTTGAAAAAGAAAACCAAAGCTGGAGGCATCACAATCCCAGACTTTAAGCTGTATTACAAAGCTGTAGTCATCAAGACAGTATGGTACCAACACAAAAAAAGACACATAGATCAATGGAACAGAACCAAGAAATGGACCTACAAATATATGGCCAACCAATCTTCAACAAAGCAGGAAAGAGTATGCAATGGAAAAAAGACCATCTCTTCAGCAAATGGTGCTGGGGGAACTGGACAGCAACATACACAAAATAGATTCAAAATGGAGGAAAGACTTAAATGTAAGACAGGAAGCCATCAAAATCTGAGAGGTGAAAACAGGCAGCAACTTCTTTGACCTTGGCTGCAGCAACTTCTTACTAGACATGTCTCCAGAGGCAATGGAAACAAAAGCAAAAATGAACTATTGGGACCTCATTAAGATAAAAACTTCTGCATGACGAAGGAAACAATCAACAAAACTAAAAGGCCACCAACGGAATGGGAAAAGATATTTGCAAATGACATATCAGATAAAAGGCTAGTATCCAAAATCTATACAAAACTTACCAAACCCAACACCCAAAAAACAAATAATACAGTGAAGAAATGGGAAGAAGACATGAATGGACCCACTTTTCCAAAGAAGACATCCATATGGCTAACAGACACATGAAAAGATGCTCAACATCACTCATCATCAGGGAAATAGAAATCAAAACCACAATGAGATACCACCTCACACCAGTCAGAATGGCTAAAATTAACAACTCAGGCAACAACAGATGTTGGCAAGAATGCAGAGAAAGGGGAACACTTTTGCACTCTTGGTGGTAATGCAAACTGGTATAGCCACTCTGGGAAACAGTATGCAGGGTCCTCAAAAAATAAAAAAAATAGAACTACCCTATGGCCCAGCAATTGCATTACTAGGCGTTTTTCCAAAGGATAAAAAAAATGCTGATTTGAAGGGGCACATGTACCCCAATGTTTATAGCAGCAATATCAACAATAGCCAAAGTATGGAAAGAGCCCAAATGCCCATCAACTGATGAATGGAGAAAGAAGATGTGATCTAAATATGATGCTAAGCAAAATAAGTTAGAGAAAGACAAATATCATAGGATTTCACTTATTATGTGGAATTTAAGAAACAAAACAGATGAAAATAGGGAAGGGAAGGAAAAATAAGATTAAAAAAAACAGAGGAAGACAAGCCATAAGAGACTCTTAAATACAGAGAACAAATTGAGAGTTTCTAGAGGGGAGGTGATAGTGGGGATGGGCTAAATGTATGATGGGCATTAAGGAGGGCATTTGTTGTGATGAGCACTGGGTGTTATTTTTTTAATTTTAATTTTATTTTTTTAATTTACATCCAAATTAGCATATAGTGCAACAATGATTTCAGGAATAGATTCCTTAGTGCCCCTTACCCATTGAGCCCATCCCCCCTCCCACAACCCCTCCAGTGACCCTCTGTTTGTTCTCCATGTTTAAGAGTCTCTTAGGTTTTGTGCCCCTTCCTGTTTTTACATGATTTTTGCTTCCCTTCCCTTGTGTTCCTCTGTTCTGTGTCTTAAAGTCCTCATATGAGTGAAGTCATATATTTGTCTTTCTCTGACTGACCAATTTTGCTTAGCATAATACCTTCTCATTCCATCCACGTAGTTGCAAATGGCAAGATTTCATTCTTTTTGATTGCCGAGCACTGGGTGTTATATGTAAGTGATGAATCACTAAATTCTACTCCTGAAACTAATATTACACTATATTTTAACTAACTTGGGTTAAAAACAACCAAAGTCAGGGGGAATCCGAGGTTAGCATATTGGGAGCTATCCATGCAATCCCAAGGCACTTAGTTGACTGACAGTGACAGCATTCAAAGACACAAAATTGACATACAGCAGTTTTGCATAGATCAGACCAAGATAGGGGCTAAAGAATACTTTAAAGAAGATGAAAGTCATCCACCAGGGAAATTACAAAACACTTGAAGTGTTTGCTGTACTTTGTTTCTTTCTATGTCTGAGCACCGTGACTGGATAGTAAGCTGTAAGTAAGAAAGAAGTAGATCTCACCCTTCTTTTGTGTGTATATCAGTCTGCTCAGGCTGCTGTAACAAAATCCCACAGACTGGAAGGCTTGCACGGCAGACATCTGTTTTCTCACAGTTCTGAAGGCTGCAAGGTCAAGGTCAAAGTATCAGCAGGTTTGGTTTCTGCTGAGACCCCTGTGCGTGGCTTGTAGACACCCTGTTCTCACCCTGTCCTCACATGGTCTTTCCCCTGAGTGGCAACATTGCTCGTGTTTCTTCCTCTTTTTACAAGGACACCGGTCATATTGGATTAGGGTCTCATCCCTATGACTTTAACTGTAATTACTCCCTTAAAGACCCTATCCTCAACTTGTGACATTGGGGGTTAGGGCTTCACGTACGAATCTGAGGGGAACACACTTCAGTCCGTAGCTGTATATGGTACCTTGTGGGGTAGTGCCCTGTGTTCTTTTAGGCATTTAGGGCCAGAACATTTTGGAGTTGAAAGGGTTACTAGAAGTGTTCAAATTTAACTTTCCCGCAAAGTCAGAATCCCTGGAAAATAGTTATTATTTCACCGGGGAGCTGAACTTTTCTGGTTGGCAAGTCTGATATATAGGGTTAATAATGTATAGCAGATAAACGTAAAGGGAGAGGAGTGTGGGGGAGGTGTGCAGGCAGGCATTTTGAATTCCAAGGCAAATCTATCCGTAGTAATAAAAGGGGTCTGTCGGAGGAAGCAATGATAACGCAAGTAGAAATGATAACACTTTAAAAGCAGGGCCCAGAAAAGTAAGTGTAGCCCTGAGTTTGGGGCAAGGATCCCGGGGGCTGTCTAATCTCCATACCCTGGCTTCCCCACGGAGGTGCCCACCGCCCGCAGGAAGTTGTGTGGGGTAGGTCAGTAGTGGAGATGGGGATCAGGAATAATGTGCAAACAGAGTTATAGGATGTAGAAAATGTCACGATTCTGGGGAAGATGACCATATATTTTCTCTTCCAAACACGGGCATTGCTTAGAGTGACAGGGATGCCAGACGACAGGTGCACAGCAAGAACCGGGATGTGTGGTCACTCTAATATTTACAGGACTGTCGCCAGGGGAGGCTCAGTGGATCAGTGTGGATGTGGGCCCTGGGGACGTGTGATCCTCCCGGACCTCTGAGAAGTGGCATTCTGCATGAAACTCCGTAACTGTTCCCTTTGGCCAAGCTGGGGCCCAAGAAGGTTAACGAGCTACACCTCTGAAACGTCAATCTCTGTACTACACTGGCAACTCCAGAAAGGCCACGAAGTACCCCTTCCCTTTCTTTAACTTCCGCACGTTGATTTTTAACTCTTTCTCAGCTTTCAGATGTATATTTTAACCTTTCAATCGTCAAAACTCAATACCCGACAATACCTTCTTACTGTGGATTCATACAGAATTGAAACCTGTCAGCAAATTCCGTGCCTTGGCAGTAGATTATGCAAAGTGTCATTTCCTCACAAAACATAACATAGAATCTGGAAAACAGAACTAGTAGAGTATCATATTAAATGTTTCGCAGCTTTTTTTAAAGTAATCTGTGCATCCGGTGTGAGTCTCGAACTCACGACCCTGAGATCAAGAGTCATGTGCTTCACTTACTGAGCCAGCCAATCGCCCCTCATATTAAATGTTAACGATCAGCCCAAGGGTGGCAAAAGCCATGCACTCATCCTACATGTGCTAAAGTAGCTTCTTTGGTGGGGGTGGGGGGGTGGGGAGCAGAGGTAATAATCTCCAGCTGAGCAACTGTCAGATGATTAGAGGCCAAAAGTCCTAGAGTTGGAAAATGTTATCAGCAGACTGCACATTTGAAAACCTGGGAAGGGGAGGCTGCTGAAGATAGGTTCCTACCTCTGTCCACACCCCTCCCCACCACATTTTTTTAACCTTGCTGTTAAAGCTTGCGTTTTGTGTATGGATTTATCCTCCTCCACAGCAGCTCTAGGGTGGGCCCACCATCCCTCGTCCCAGCAACTGACTCATTATTGATCTAATGCAGTTATTCTCCTTCCCTGTAATTCCCTTAGTCATGCGTGTGTGATGAAATCCCGGCCCATGAAGTGTTTGAAGCCAGCTGCAAAGATTCAGTCTTAAAAAGAGGTACGTGGAAACATATCCTCTCTTTTTTGCCTTGGGAGGTTGTGTGGTTGTGAAACCGGGAGCAGCTGCAGCCATCTTGTGATCATGAGGAGAGCTGGTGGAGGACAAACAGGTTGCTCAGGCTGGAGGCCAAGGTAGAAAGACAGGAAGTATTAAGATGCCTGACATAATTGTTGAGGTGCTGAACTGTGGAGTTCAGCTGCAACAGTGGAACAGCCTTTCCTGTGGACTTGGCTTATGTCTTGAAACTCAGTAGTATAGTTGGTTTACAATTTGTATCTGATAGATTTCTAAAAGTTTGTGCAGGTCTGTGTCTGCTCTTCCTTGCTTCTGCTGGCCTTTTCTCCCAGAACCTTGTTTCCCGATTTGCCATTTATCTCTGCAGGGACCGTGGGCCTTAGAAAAATGGTATCCAGGGCTTCTGGGTGGTCGGGATAGAGGTACTTCCTCCATAGAGGATTTATATTTGCTTCTGCCAGATACCTGGGGGCTCTACTGGTCAGTGACACCTTAAACCCAATTCCTGGCTTGAGATTCCAGAAGGGAACTAGGCCTGCAAATCTGCCCCAGGCAACAAGGATGGGGCTGCAGTCAAGACCCCTCCAGGACAGTTTCTTTCTCTTTCTTCTTTTTCTTTCCTTTTCTGTAGTCAGAGCCCAGCAACCTTCTCCAAGGTCCCCTAGGATCGTAGGGGATGGGAAGGTTTGTTTCTGGTTCACACTTTCCTTGACAGGGGACTTTTGGGGGTATCAGCCATAGGAAGCACCCCAGTAAGACCCCTGCCTGGGCGTTAATTTCTCCCTCTCCCTAGGGGAGGCCTCAGAACCCGAGTTCTTATGCCCTGGAGCAAAGTGGCTGAGCATTCCTTCTCTGGATTCAGGCTTTGCCTCAACTTTGGCCCAAGCATTTGCCCCCAACTTATCAGTTCTTTCATTTTTTTCCAGCATTGCTCTTCGTATCTCATCTAGCAACATACCCTTTTCATTGAGAGAGTTACTCCCCCTCTGTCATTAGTTTTGTGTGAGAAGATTCATTCATTACTGTTTCAGTCACTTGGGTCAGGAGTTTCTGTTGCTTTCAGGCAACTGAGTCCACTCTGGACACCCTAACGGCATTCTAGAGAAAATTCTGTCAGGATGTCTAAAAGAAGCCCAAAGCCTTTGATAGTAGGATTTGGGATGCACTGCCTCAATAAGGATTTCTTAGTTGTTCTGGGAAAACCTGTATAGGAGAAAAAAAATTGACTTGTAAAGGAGATGTGGCACAAATACGACAGCAAAAAAGAAAAGTAACATTTATTATGGAGGGCTGATAGCTATTCAACTCTTGAGCTTTATCATCTCTGGACTAAAACTCTGGTCCCTTAGATTAAACAATGGGATTCTATTACTCAAGATGTGCAGATAACGTGACAGAATTGAGAGGGAGAACAAAGGGAAGGAGGAGCGGAGGAGGGGGAATAATAGGAGGAGGGAGGGAAGGAAATAAGGGGAGAGAGATGTGTTCTATCCTGTTCCCACCTGGAAGCAAAAAAATGGTTCACCCCCATGTTTTCTGCTGTTTTGGGTCGGTCAGATCATACTGTGCCATGAGTCCTGAGGTCTTGGGAGGCTTCCTCACTGGGACACAGTCATAGCCGTGACCCTGCCAAGTTTACACACAGTATGGTTTATGTTTGGCTTTGTTTTCAAGCTGGAAGCTTTAAATTATATTTAGAGCCACGTAGGTGCAGTGACTATAAAACCAATTTTAGCTAGACAGGATATCTTAGAAAACATCAGGAAGCCGGAATCTTGGGTCCACCTTGGTTTTCACGTTGCCTCTAGATCTTGAGAGAATCTCGACTTCTCTAAGCCTCTTGGCCCCTATCGTTTAGATAAGGGGTTCGACACGATGATCTTTAAGATTCAGTTTCTGACACGCTGCTCTATCAATCCAGATTTATTTAAGATTTTAAAGCCTGTATTTGATGGCAAGTCACCAAGTTGATTTAATACTGTCCTCCTCCTTGCTCTATTTCCCTTATAGCCATCCCGGTCCTCGTGGGTCACTGCACTGTCACGGGGCTTTGCTGTGGAGGATGCCGTGGGGTACAGCTCAGACCCTGCAGGACCCAGCCCCGGCCGCTGGGCTGCCTGCTCACACCCTGCCTGGGAAATAAGTGCCTCAAGTGAAGGGAGCTGCCTCACCCAACAGGATGTTCCTTCCTAGGGGACAACTCAAGTCCCAACACTGGCCTAGTGGGTCTAGGTGGCCCTAACAGAATACCACAAACTGGGGGGCTTAAGCAACGGACATTTCTTTTCTTATCTGGGGCTGGGAGTCCAAGATCAGGGTGCCAGTGGGGTCACTGGTTTCTTCTGAGACCCATTTCTATGGCTTATGGATGGATGCCTTCTTGCTGTGTCGTCACATGGCCTTCTTTCTAATTGCCCATCCCTGGCGTCTCTTTCTCTATCTACCTTTTTATTTTCTTTTTTTTCTCCCCAGCATTTATTGAGCTCCTACTATATAGTGGGCACAAACACTGTGCCAGGACTTAGGGACGCAGCAGTGTGGAGGATGGACAGACAAGGGCCCGGCTCTCCTAGAGCTTCTGTTGTAGTTGTTGTTGTCTTACAAACAGGGTGCAGGGGTGAAGAGCACCTGGCTCTGGGGGGGTCCCAAACAGACCAGGTCCAGCCACTCACCGCTGACAAAATCCAAAAGCAGAGAGATGAGCGGTGGTGAAACAAGAAAGGAATTTATTTCAGTGAGGCCAACACCAGGAAGACAGTGCGTTGACGTCTCGAAGACTGTCTCCAAAGTGCTGAAAGTCCTTCCAGGTTTATGTAAGGAAAATGTGGGACAGTGTGTACATGTAGGTGGGCAGTGAAGGTCAGGTTAGTCCTTGTCCTGGGGTCAGTCACATGGGGGCAGTCATATTGCTCGAGGGGGCATTTTCAGTTCCCATCGTGGATGCTTTGCTCCCAGGGTCTATTGCCTGAGTTAAGAGAGAAGCTGGAAAGAACTTAATCAATTACAAAGTACAGGGTTGCCTGGGTGGCTCAGTCAGTTAAACATCCAACTCTTGGTTTTAGCTCAGGTCATGATCTCACGATTTTGTGTATTCGAGCCGCATGTTGGGCTCTGGGCTGGCAGCATGGATCCTGCTTGGGAGTCTCTCTCTGCCCCTACCCCGCTCACTCTGTCTCTGTCTCTCTCAAAATAAATAAATAAACTTAAAAAAAATAAAGAAGGTACAGATGGAGGTCAAATGGAGAGAGTTGAAGTCCTCTTCCAGTTTTGTCAAGATTTTTTTTTAATTTTTTTTTAAATGTTTATTTTTGAGACAGAGAAGAGACAGAGCATGAACGGGGGAGGGTCAGAGAGAGAGGGAGACACAGAATCTGAAGCAGGCTCCAGGCTCTGAGCTGTCAGCACAGAGCCTGACGCGGGGCTCGAACTCACGACCTGAGCCGAAGTCGGACGCTCAACCGACTGAGCCACCCAGGCGCCCCAAGATTTTTTTTTTTAATTGGAGTATAATTGATGTATAATATCCTATTAATTTCAGCTGTGTATCGTAGTGACTTGATAATTTTATACATTATAAAATGATACCCACAATAAGTGTAGTTACCATCTATCACCATCAAAGTTATTACAATATTATTGACCATGTTCTTTGTGCTGTATATTACATCCCAGCGACTTATTTATTTTATAACTGCAAGTTTGTATCTCTTAATCTGCTTCACTTGTTTTGCCTGCCCCCCAACCATTACCCACTCTGTACTCAACAGTTTGTTTCCTGTATTTATGACTCTATGTCTGTTTTATGTATTTGTTTTTTTGTTTGTTTGTTTTTTAGATTCCACATATAAGGGAAATCATATGGTATTTGTCTTTTGTCTTTCTCTGTCTGGCTTATTTCACTTAGCCTAATACCCTCTAGGTCCATCCATGTTATTGCAAATGGCAAGATTTCATTTATATTAATGGATGAATAATATTCCTATCACATCTTCTATATCCATTCATCTATTTAAAAATTTTTTTAATGTTTATTTGTTTTTGAGAGAGAGAGAGAGAGAGAGAGAGAGAGACAGAGCATGAGTGGGGGAGGAGAAGAGAGAGAGGGAGACACAGAATCTGAAGCAGGCTCCAGACCCTGAGCTGTCAGCACAGAGCCCTATGTGGGACTCGAACTCACCAGCCATGAGATCATGACCTGAGCCGAAGTTGGACACTCAACCAACTGAGCCCCCAGGCACCCCTCATTCATCTATTTTTTAAAGTTTATTTATTTTGAGAAAGAAAGAGACAAAGAGAGAAAGAAAGAGAGAGAGAGAAAGAAAGGAAGCAAGAAAGAAAAAAAGAAAGGAAGAAAGAAAGAAAGTGGGGGTGGGGCAGAGAGAGAAGGAGAAAGAATCCTAAGCAGTCTCCATGCTGTCAACACAGGGCCTGACGTGGGTCTCTATCCCATAAACTGTGAGATCATGACCTGAGCAGAAATCAAGAGTCAGATGCATAACTGACTGAGCCACCCAGGTGCCCCTATCCATTCATCTGTTGACAGACACTTAGGTTGCTTCCAAATCTTGGCCATAAATCTTAAGTGAACTCAGGTGTGTATAGATCTCTTCAAATTGGTGTTTATGTTTTCTTTGGATAAATACCCAGGAGTGGAATTGCTGATAGTCTATTTTTAATTTTTTGAGGAACCTCCATACTGTTTTCCACAGCAGCTGCACCAATTTATTTTCCCACCAACTGTGCATAAGAGTTCCCTTTTCTCCTCATGCTCACCAATATTTGTTATTTTTTGTCTTTTGATTCTAGCTAATCTGACAGGTGTGACACCTCATTGTGGTTTCCATGTGCATTTCCTTGACCGTTAGTAATGTTGAGCATCTTTCCATGTGCCTGTTGGCCATCTGTATCTTCTTTGCAAAACATGTCTATTCATATCTGCTGCCCATCTAATAATCAGGTTGTTTGCTTTTTTGATATTAAGTTGTATCCTTTTTTTTTTTTTTTTGAGGTGAGAATTATTTATGTTTATTTTATGGCAATTTTGAAAATCCCAAATATGTTTGCCTTACTTTTGTTATTTTAATATGGCAGAGTGGCTTGTTAATTATGAGACATCTTTCCCCGTAGGTGTTCATCATTCTGTTATTACTCACTTGGTTACTTGGCTGAGGAGAAATGTCACAATACTCGGCCATGGATTTCTCAGCTTAGTTTTTTTTTTTTTTATTAAGTTTTAAATTTTAATTCCAGTGTAGTTAACATACAGTGTTATATTAGCTTCGGGTGTAGAATCTAGTGATTCAGCAATAATCTGTAGATTATTTAGTGCTCATTGTGATAAGAGTTGTGTAAGTTTTAAAATATATTCTAAACATGAGCCCCTTGTTGGATGTATAATTTGCAAATATCTTCTTCCATTTAGTAGTGTGCCTTTTCACTTTGTTGATGGTTTCCTCCGCTGTGCAAAACTTTGTAGTTTGATGTAATATTATTTGTTTATTTTAGCTTTTGTTGCCCTTGCCTGAGGAGAGTGACCCCTCAAAATATTGCTAAGACTGATGTCAAAGAGCTTACTGCCTATGTTTTCTTTTAGGAGTTTTATGGTTTCAGGTTTTACATCGAGTCTTTAATCCACATTGAATTTATTTTTGTATATTGTGTAAGATATTGGTCCAGGTTCATTCTTTTGCATGTAGCTGTCCTATTTTCCCAACATCATTTATTGAAGGGACCGTCTTTTCCCCATTGTATATTCTTGCAGCTTGTTATAGATTAACTGATATATATATGTGGGTTTATGTCCGGGCTCTCTATTCTGTTCCATTGATCTATATGTATATTTTCATGCCAGTACCATACTGTTTTGATGACTATAGCTCTGAAGTATAGTTTGAAATCAGGGAGCATGATACCTCCAGCTTTGTTCTTCTTTCTCAAGATTACTTTGGTTTTGGGGCGCCCAGGTGGCTCAGTCGGTTGAGCGTCCGACTTCGGCTCAGGTCATGATCTCACGGTCCGTGAGTTCGAGCCCCGCGTCGGGCTCTGGGCTGACAGCTCAGAGCCTGGAGCCTGCTTCAGATTCTGTGTCTCCCTCTCTCTCTGCCCCTCCCCGACTCATGCTCTGTCTCTCTCTGTCTCAGAAATAAATAAACATTAAAAAAAAAAAAAAAAAAAGATTACTTTGGTTTTTTGGGATCTTTTGTGTTTCTACATAAACTTTAGGACTCTTTGTTCTAGTTCTATGAAAAATGCCAGTGGAATTTTGATTGGGATTGCATTGAATCTGTATATTTCTTTGGATAGTATGGACATTCTAATAATATTAATTCTTCCAGTCTATGAGCATGGAATGTCTTTCCATTTATTTGTGTCATCTTCTATTTCTTTAATCAATGTCTTATGGTTTTTAGAATACAGGTCTTTCATCTTGATTAACTTTATTCCTAGGTGTTTTATTCTTTTTGATGCAATTGTAAATGGGATTATAGCCTTGATTTTTCTTTCTGATAGTGCATTATAAGCATATAGAAAAATTACTCTTTCTGGGTATTAATTTTGTATCTTGTGATTTTATTGAATTTATTTATTAGTTCTAACAGTTTTGAAGTGAAGTCCTTATGGTTTTCTATATATAATATTATGCCATCTGCGAATAGTGACAATTTTACTTTTTCTTTTCCAATTTCCAATTTTTCTTTTCCAATGACTTGTATTTCCTTTTCTTGCCTAATTGCTGTGGCTAGGACTTTCAATACTATGTTAAATGAAAGTGGTGAGAGTGGACATCCTTGTGTTGTTACTGATTTGAGAGGGAAAGACTTCAACTTTTCACTGTTGAGTATAATGTTAGCTGTGGGCTTGTCACATCTGGCCTTTCTTATGTTGAGGTATGTTGCTTCTATATTTACCTTGATGAGAGTTTTTATCATAAATGGATGTTAAATTTTGTCAAATGCTTTTTCTGCATCTATTGAAGTGATCATATTATTTTTATTTATTTTGTTAATGTGGTATATCATGTTGATTGATTTGCAGATGTTGAACCAAGATTCTTGCCTCCCTGGAATAGATCCCACTAGATCATAGTGTATGATACTTTTAATATATTGTTGAATTTGTTTCACTAATATTTTGTTGAGGATTTTTGCATCTGTGTTCATTAAGGATATTGGCCTATAATTTTCTTCTGTGCGGTGTCTGTCTGGGTTCAGTATCACGGTAATGCTGGCCTTGTAAAATGAGTTTCAAAGTGTTCCTCCCTCTTCAATTTTTTGCAATAACAAAAAATTGTGAGAAAGATAGGTGTTAGCTCTTCTTAAAAACTTGGTAGAACTTGCCTGTGATGCTCTCTGGTCCTGGACTTTTCTTGTTGGAGAGTTTAAAAATTAAAATAGGTTCAATTTTGTTACATATAATCAATCTATTCAGATTTTCTGTTTCTTTGTGATTCAGTATTAGAAGGTATTTTTTAGGAATTTATCCCTTTCTTCTATGTTTTCTAATTTTTTAGCATACATTATTCATAATATTCATAGTCTCTTAAGATTCTTTGTATTTCTGTGGGTAACTTCTTCCTTTCATTTCTGATCTTATTTATTTGGGTTCTCTCTTTCTCTCTCTCTCTCTCTTTATGAGTCTGGCAAGAGGTTTATCAATTTTGGTTATCTTTTTAAAAAGCCAGCTTTTAGATTCATTGATCTTTTCTATTGTTGTTTTTTTTTGTTTTGTTTTGTTTTTGGTTTCTATTTCATTTACTTCCGCTCTTATCTTTATTATTTCCTTCCTTCTACTAACTTTAGGTTTTATTTGTTCTTTTTGTAGTTCCTTTAGGTGCAAGGTTAAATTGTTTATTTGGATTTTTCTTGTTTTTTTGAGGTAGGCCTGTGCCACTTTGAACTTTCTTCTTAGAACTGCCTTTGTCATGTCCCATAGATTTTGGAAAGTTGTGTTTCCATTTTCATTTGTCTTGAATTATATTTTGATTTCCTCTTTGATTTCTTCATTTACTCGTTGATTGTTTAGTAGCATGTTGTTTGTCCCTGCATGTTTGTGTTTTTTTCAGTTTTCTTCTTATAATTAATTTCTAGTTTTAGCCATTGTGGTCAGAAAAGATGCTTGGTATGATTTTAATCTTGAATTGATCGAGACCTATTTTGTGGCCTAACATGTAGTCTTTAAGTAAAGCTTCCTCAAAATGCATAGATTTCTACGATTAACAGTGACTACCACTGGAGGATATTCAGTGGAGGTAAATGGCATGACTAGGTGGTCTCTAAGGTTCCTTTTATAGGACTTGCCTGTACTAATTCATCGTCACCTGACAGCTCTTCCTTAAATAGTCAAAGTGTGCAGGGGCTCAAATAAAAGTGAAAGTTACACATCATGTGCCTGATTTTGCTGTTCTTAGGCCCAACTTAGCTCTTTGCCCCAGCTCCCAGAGACCTGAAACGGTTTCACTTTCTCTCTGCCTACCCTTCTTGTACAAACCAAGAAAGGATTTCAGGTCATCAAAATCACAGAAATGAAAAATTACAGTGGGGTGAATTTAAGAATTTACTCTTTATTGAGCATCTGTTCTCAGCAGAGCACTCTACCATGGGGAATAGGAAAGAAGTAAAAGGGAAGAAAATCTGGGTCTAAAGCCATGACAAGGCAGATGGAGAGATGAGTTATATTCAGACTAAAACTTGTCATTATCGTGGGAGATATATCCAGAAAGGAGACCATCAGTCACATTAGGGAGGACCGGATGATGGAAGCCTTGCTTCTGGAAATCAAAGCAAAATGTAGGCCCAGCTACCAAGGGCGACCCCAGCTGTGGGAATCTCTTTCTCTCTCTTTGTCTTGTCATTAAAGGCAATGTGGCCTCTGACAGGCACCAGTTAAAGATTTCCGCTTATTGGTCCTGGTTTTGCAAGACGGCGACTTTGGAGGAAGATGTGGAAAGGAGGCTAAATCTCCAGCTGCCTTGGACCAAGTTCCCCCAAAACAATCTTGGTACAGCCAGCGGGTTGAGAACCTCTTACAAATCATCTGAAAAGTCTTTTGAACACCTTGGAAGCAGATACGGAGTAAACATAATGATTATGTTTGTAATATTAATACAAAAAGGGTAACTTGTCTCAGTTGTGCTGTTCATACTGGCAGCTGTTATTGTTCACAGAACCTATAGCCTCAACAAGAAGTTAGTATATTTATGTCTGTACCGTTTCCTCTAGGAGTCCTGTATATGTGCCTAAGAAAAAAGTCACATTGAGCCAAATACGTAACCTACCTAACAGGCACAGGAAACTCTCAAAGATTTGGAAGAAAACCTTTCCAGAGTTAGGGAGAAAGCAGCAGAATTCCACTGTCAGATCCATCTCCTGGCTTCTGTCGCCTCACAGTGGAGAGCTGGCAGAGCAGGGTGCATTTTCCCTACCCCCTCTGGGACTATTATCTGCAATAAGATGCCATGAAGGAATTAAGCATCCTGCCGAGGTTGGTACTAGGTCCAGTGAAAGACCACAGGGAGGCTTGACATGAATTGTGAGATAGCTCTGAAGCCAACACTCTGGAATTTTCACTAGGCAAGACCAGGCTGCCTGAACCGACTACCGTTTTCTCTGGCTTTGATCAAGGTTCAAGGCTTTGGGGCATCGGGGAGGTTCTAGAAGCCCACTGGGGGGCATCTTATGGGAACCAGCACAGATTTGGGCTGAATTAGGATTTATGGTATGAAATCAGTTTAAAAACCTGAAGAGATTCTACAGAGACTAAATTGCCCTCTCTCTAGGATTCCCTAAAGCAACTCCAATCCTGTTTTGGGATTCAAAGTCTGAACTAGATTTGTCCTGCAAACCCAGGACTGGCTGACTGGTCAGGGATTACCAGGTTCAGGACCGTCCTTGGGGATGCGGAACTTATCTAGAAACTTTTGATCCACGTGCACTACTAGAACATTCCCTCGGTGGTCACTAGGCAGTGTTTGCACCTTTACTTGGTCTATACTTACCCCATACCTTTGACAGTTTACTACTCAGTTGATGATAATATCAAAATACATTCTTTTTCATGACTTATATTCATCTGTATGTCCTCTGTTACTAGGAATTATTTTCTTCTAATTTTTTTTGAAAATGAACCTTTTAAAAAAACATTTTTTTTTAATTTTTTTTTTTAACATTTATTTATTTTTGAGACAGAGAGAGACAGAGCATGAACGGGGGAGGGGCAGAGAGAGAGGGAGACACAGAATCAGAGGCAGGCTCCAGGCTCTGAGCCATCAGCCCAGAGCCCCACGTGGGGCTCGAACTCACGGACTCACGGACCGCGAGATCTTGACCTGAGCTGAAGTCGGACGCTTAACCGACTGAGCCACCCAGGTGCCCCAACATTTTTAACTTCTAGGAGAAAGTGGATCCTTTTCTGCATTTCTGCAAATTTGCCCAATGATGTATAATAAAAATACATTGCGTTTACATATCGGATTTTCTTCCAAAGACTATTCCCAACCATCATCTGCTTGATTTTATAGATATAAATAGACATGTATGTAGATATACATGAGACCAGATTAATATGCACATATAAATATATAGTTATTAAACATGTGTTTATATACATCTGAACAATGTAGTATTAATATTGTGTATGTGGATATATGTATGTACATCAGTGGGTATATATAAGGGTATTTGTGTATGTGCGTTGTGTGTGTGTGTGTGTGTGTGTGTGTGTGTGTGTTATAGGTAATTATAGAACTTAAGCAAAGTATAGTATGGGAACATAAGTGTCAATTTTGTCTAAGACCAAAAAAGGTGTTTGTGACAGCATATGAAAAAAATTTTTTTAATATTTATTCATTTTTTAAGAGAGAGAGAGAGAGAGAGAGAGAGAGAGCATGAGTGGGGGAGGGGCAGAGAGAGGAGGAGACACAGAATCCGAAGCAGGCTTCAGGCTCTGAGCTGTGGGCACGAGCCCGATGCAGGGCTTGAACTCATGGACTGCGAGATCATGACCTGAGCTGAAGTCGGATGCTTAACTGGCTGAGCCACCCAGGCGGCCCGCATATGGAAAATTTTCAGTGATGAATTTAAAACTGCTGGCTTGCTCCATTACTATTTTAAGCTACATCTGAGGAAATGGACTGCTGTCTGTGTGTGCTCCCTGGGACAAATGCTTCTCTGAGATCCACGTCTCCCCCTGGACCTTGGGGTTATTTTTAACCATCCCAGAGTATGGATCTCTGGGCTGTTTGAGAGAAGCAGCTATTTTTCACTTCCCAAAGCCTTCTGCACTGTGTCCTTCTGGTAAAAGGCGGCTGGTGACATATCAGGGGCAGATGCCTGGGAGCCCTGGCAGCTAGAGGGCCTCCTTGCTGGGGGTCTCTGCAGACTGACTAGAGGAGCAGAGGGGAAAAGAGCGGAGCCTGACCGCGGCCCCCACCTTTTAGTGCAGCCAGGCATCCCTACCACCCCCCACCTCGGGGCCTGGGCATGGAGGCATGGGGAGGGTGGGAGGGTGGTGCTGTGGTCTAGCTTGGGCAGTGCGGTGGTTTGGAGCATTTGCCACCAACAATAGTGTTCTCTACCGGACAAAATTACTTCCTCTACTGGTCAGTAATAAGTAGCAATCGTTATTCTCTCTATTAAAAATAATATATTTTAATTTCAAAGATACCCAACTGTAGTAAACTCTTTGGGTTCTGAACTAAAATGTGCATGTATCAGACAAAAAATATTGCACTGCACTTTTTCACTCTTCCACGTTTTAAGCACAAAGAAAAATTCCGCGTGGTCATATAAAATAATGAAACTGAAGGGACTCAAGTTCTGGCTTTTCGTCTTCACAGTCATTGTCCTGTCGTTGTTTATTTTGAGTCTGCTGTTGAATCACAGCCGCATGCCATGGTACAGGGCTGGAGACAAAAACTGGCCCAAAGCGAACTTGAGTGAGGCCATGCTGTTACCAGTTTATCGTCAGAATGGCTGCATGTTGATGAGTCCACGTAAGTTGGAATAACTGGGGATCCTCCCAATTAACTTCCATAGAGAATACAGTGATTATGGAGAGATAAGTAATTCAAGTGTGCTCATGTGCAGCTCACCTGAATTAGTAAAAGTCACCAACACCGGTGGCAGCTGTTTATAGCCTGTCGTACAAAAAGATTTTTTGCAGAGGTGCATAATGCGAATTGTTGGTGTGTGTTGATGTGAAAAGCAGATTGACTTACAGTTTTTCTTCTTAAAAAAATTTTTTTAACGTTTATTTATTTTTGAGAGACAGAGAGAGACAGAGCATGAATGGGGGAGGGTCAGAGACAGAGGGAGACACAGAATCCGAGGCAGGCTCCAGGCTCTGAGCTGTCAGCACAGAGCCCGACGCGGGGCTCGAACTCACGGACCGCGAGATCATGACCTGAGCCAAAGTCGGATGTTTAAGCGACTGAGCCACCAAGGAGCCCCCAGTTTGTTTTCCTTATCAACATTTTTGTTCCTGCCAGTGACACATCCCATTATTACCAGCACCTGGCTGTTGTGCCCCGGCCTCTTCATAATGCAAAGAAAAGGGCTTCTGAACTTCGAAGATTTTGCCATGGGTGTTGGCCTATGACCTTGAGAAACTGGCCAATATTGTTGTGGTTCCCTTTGCTTGTCTATACAATGAAAAGAACAGGTGCGCCTGGGCGGCTTGGTCGATTGAGCGACCGACTTCGGCTCAGGTCACGATCTCGCGGTCCGTGAGTTCGAGCCCCACGTCAGGCTCTGTGCCGACAGCTCAGAACCTGGAGCCTGCTTTGGATTCTGGGTCTCCCTCTCTCTCTGCCCCTCCCCCGCTCACACTCAGTCTCTCTCACTATCTTTCAAAAATAAACATTTAATAAATAAATAAATAAATAAATAACATTAAAATAACAGCACTTCTCTATGTGACCTTGCATAGCCGTTGTGAAGATTCCATACATGTGGAGCCTGTGATATCTGTACACAAATACCAGTTTGCACAACTAGCCCCTGGAGTTGTGGTTTGCCGTGGAAGAATCTGGCCGTGAGGTTCCCCTACCTCTTTTCTCTCCCCATCACTGGACCCTGCTTCCTGGTCTGCTTCCTAAACACAGTGCTGTCATTTCTGCAGGTTCTGGCTCTGACTCTTGGCTTCTCTCTCCCCAGTGCTGCTTTTTTCCCCCCTCATCTCTGCTGAGCTCATTTACTTTCTGTTTCTACTTTTAATTAGCCCAACAACAGTTCCCAAACCCACCCTCTCCAGTGCCAGGCCAACATTTCCAACAAATCCTCTTCTCCGTAATATTCTCCTCCCAGTTTCCCACTTTTGCAACCTCTGCCCTGTGTTTCAGTGATCCGAACATAGGCCTCAGACATGGGCCCCAAAGATGACTCTCATCCTCCCCTACGTCTAAACAGAAATGAGCCAGAGGGGGCGGAGGGGATGGGCGTGGGGGTTTCGGGGCCAGGGGACTCTGGATTCAGATCCTGGCTGTGCCGTGTACTAATTTCTTGATGCTCTCTAAATCCTGGAGTCCTTAAGTGCGTTTTGACCCACCCGAAATACAAACTCACAGAGCCAGTAATTTATTATTTGCATAATGTTCTTTCTCTCTCAGAGGCTTGGAATATTTTTAATTATAATACTTAATTGTGGTAAAATACACACACCATGAAGCTTATCATCTTTAGCATTTGTAAGTGTGCCGTTGTGGTAATAAGTACACCCACATTGTGGTGCGATCATCACCACCATCCATTCTGCAGAACTGAAAACAGTGATTCCCGATTTCCCCCTCCCCTCTAGCCCCTGGCAACCACCGTTCTACTTCCTGTCTCTGATTGTGACTCCTCTAGGTACCTATGTAAAAGTAGCATCTTATAATATTTATCCTTTTGTGTCTGGCTTATTTCATTTAGCACAATGCCCTACGTTGTCACATGAATCAGAATTTCCAAACTTTTTAAAGCTGAATAAAATTCCGGTGTGTGTGTGTGTGTGTGTGTGTGTGTGTGTGTGTGTGATCTTTTGTTTATCCGTTCATCCCGTCAGTGGACAGTTGGGTTGATTCCACCTCTTGGCTATTGCAAATAACACTATGAACGTGAGCATACAAATATCTCTTTGAGACCCTGCTTTCGATTCTTTGGGTCTATACCCAGAAGTGGGATTGCTGGATCATACGGTAATTTGGCATTCAACTTTTCGAGGAACCACCCTCCCACTTTCCATAGCCATTGTCCTATTTTACGTTTTCACCCACAGTGAACAAGGGTTCCAGTTTCTCCCCATTCTCATCACCACTTATATTCTGGGGTTTGATACACATTTTTTTTTAAGATGAAGAATTATCTAGGTTTTATCCAGTGTTTCTCTAAACTTATAGGAGGATCACCTCCCCAGAACCATCTGGAACACTTGTAAAAATGCACATTCCTCATCCCCTCCACCGAGTAGGGCCTCTGAACGTGACTTCTGAAGCCAAGTGCTGTGTGCACCTGTCGCCTTTATTCACAGGAACGCCTCCGGCAGGTGAGGTCTTGGCCAGCTGACAAGCCCTTGAGGAGAGATTTAGAGGGAGAGCACCCTCCAGCCCCCTGAAAACCACAGTATGCAGGAGAACTCCATCGGGATCGTCTCATCGCCAGGATTCCAGTGACAGCACAAGTGGAAGAATGATGATCATTCATACTGGGTTTTTTTTTTTTCCAGTTTTCAGGCTCTTCAATGGTAATCCACTAAAAAAAAAAATCACATTAAGGTCTGGAAACAGGACATTTTTAGCTGAGGAAATGCTCTTGATCAAAAAGCAGATTTTGACTGGTGATGCTCGACGAAGTACCTATTATCAGCTTCCTACAGATCTCCTCAGAGCCATTCTCAGGCATTAGGGAAGCAATCTTCACAAGGGCCACTTCCCTGGCTGTAATGCCTACTGTGATATGAGTCATGCCTTTTGTCTTGTGCCTGGAATTTGGGGATGTTTACGAAAAGTTGTTGTAAATACGAGTCATAATTCCTCTTTTCACAAGATTCTTTATTTCACAAAAATGAGTGGCTCATCACGTACAAACGTCATATCACTTCCAGCCCTATTGTCACCTGCAAGTAGTCTCTCAGTTTTACTAGGGATTATTTAAAGGCTTTCGAGAACAGTATGTCATGGAAATCCACCAGGCAACACAGTTTCTGGGTCGCCACCGGTAATGTTGAAATACACATGTGCATCGACCGGACCAACTTCATCTCTTGAGGGCAGAAAGTGGAGTCTTGCATTTGGAAGCAAATGGCAAAGACAGGCAAAACACCTTTTTAAATGCAGGCTTCTTGAGTTTGAGCACAGCATCTATTTTCTTGCTTCATTTAAAGTCCCAAAGCAGGTGGAGATGTAACGGACACGCGCAGCATGCCAACACTTTCCTTAGCACGCTAAAACCTTATTTTCAATTTAAACTGCGCTGGCACCGAGCATTAATATTTTAAAGTGAAGCGTGACAGTTCCTAACTTTTTAAAAATGGAGAATGGGCCACTTGAGCTTTCTTTCCCGGTGGTGTCTCTCAGCCTTCAGACATGGATACGAGACCAGACCAGATGGGTATAACAGTGAAGCAGGACATAGTCCAGACTGCCCAGCTAGTCTCAAGCAAAACAAACAATGCAATTAAAAAAAAAAAAAAGACAACATTCCATTGAATCCCTGTAGATAGAAATACGTGTTATGTAAACTGTCACTTATGCTTGTTTGTACTTGGCAAATGTTGGTGGAGGGAGAGAATAAAGTTCCAAATAAGATGGCCAGATGTGTGCGCCTAATGGGAGAAGTAAGCACGCTGTTTATGGAGGCAACATATTTAAAGGGAAAAATCCTACTATTCGTTTCTACGGGGGCATACTGAGGTGAAGTTGTCTACAGTTAAGTGCAGTTCTGTTCATGCTGTTCTACTCACGCAAAGACAACTATACTTTTAATTTGAGTACAGTTGATGCACAACGTTACATTGGTTTCAGTGGTACAACATAGCGATTGAACAACTGTATACATTATGCCGTGCTTGCAAACGTAGCTACCATCCGTCACCATGTAACGTTATTACAATATCAGTAACTATATTCCCTATGCTGTGCCTTTATCCTTGTGACTCATTCACTCCCTAAGTGGAAGCCTGTACCCACCCCCCCCCCCCCCCACTTCAGCGGTTTTGCCCATCCCGGTCTCCCTCTGGCAACCATCCGTCTGTTCTCTGTATTCATGGGTCTGATTCTGCTTTTTGTTTGCTTATTTATACACTTGTTTTGTTTTTAAGACTCCGCATAGAAGTGAATTCACATGGTTATTTGCCTTTCACGGGTTTTTAAAGGCTCTGAGGCAGGAGAATCCTTAACTGAGTGTTTGGGGTTAATTTGACCATTTGACAACAAGATGGGAAAGAAGGCAGGCTGGTGAAAGTCGGCCCCTCCTCTTTCTTCTGTTCTACAGAGAACAGTAAGTAGCAAAGGCTTCTTTCAGGAACGGTTTAAAACTCTGGAGAACAAAGCTTCTCAAACTTCAAAGCGCCTACGTATCATCTGGGGACTGTTAAAATGCAGATTGTGGTTTAGGGTGTCTGGGCGGAGCCTGAGGCTCTATTTCGAAGAAGGTCAGAGGTGATGCTGATAGTGGAGGTCTGAGGAGCACGGGAGTGGTGAGAGAGATTAGAGCGAGGAGAGAAGCAAACATTGGCTCCTGGCCGCAGAGCAGAGAGCCCTGAGCCACAGGAAGTCGGCCTGAGCTGATCACCTTACCCTTTCAGCCGTCAACCTGTTTAGCATTGTCATCAGTCAGACTGAATCCTCGTTTTGAGGTCTAAAAGTGTGCTTTATCCTTTCTCGTGGGGTTATAGAAGGCAAAAGAGATCGGCATAGATAGTGCATAACTCAAGAGTTTCATCGGAGACAACCGTGTTCCCAGTGGTCAGAAATCCAGGCCCGACGGACGACTTCCTCCTTTCGGGGATGGACGGTGTCACGAGTCTGTCCCAGTCGTGACGAGCTCTCATTTTTCTCCCCATCTTCCTGGGCCTGCCGGGTGTTGAATTTCACAAAAAGTGCTAGTTAAACTTTATCAGGAGTGAAAGTTCGTTTTGCCCCAGCGTTCTGGCACAGAGAACACCAGGGCTGTGGGAAATTCAGCGAGTCAAAGATGGAGGCCGAAGTCATTCAGTCCTCGTCAGCCAAATGCTAACTTCTGCCAGGGCTGAGTTTTTGCCTTTCACCTGGTTATTTTCATTAAGGACCACGTTTTATTATTATTATTATTATTATTATTATTATTATTGCTATTATCATTAAGAATCATGTTTTATTAAGTGTCACAGCGTTGTTTGCAAAATAGATTCAAGTTTCTCCTCAGCCTCAAGTCCCCTCCCTCTGAGACCTCAGGGCCCACAAACTTCCGGCACCCCCGGGGTTCAGTTGCAAGTTCTTCAACCTAGAGCTGCACAGTATGTTTCCGTTGTCCTTGTCTCTCTCTCTCTCTCTCTCTCTTCATTGGCGACTACCAGTCTGTTCTGTGTAGACACCAACCCACTGAACCTATCACAGGCCTTTAGTCTGAGGTCTCAAAGTTCAAGGGGACCCTTTTTGGTAGTCACGAGGTGCTGATTCTGACCTGGACCTGGTGGGCAGGTGGGCTGTACCTAAATAAACAGTCCAGTCCTCTCCCTTTCTGGGCCCGTGGTAAGTTTGTTATCTCTTTTAAAGTTAGGCACATCGCGGGACCTGTGCTGGCCAACGAAATGTGGGTGGAGGTTGTATGCCACTCCCAGGAGGCAACGTTAAGAGTTTGTGCACAATTCTGTTCCCATTCTGCTAGCATCACGGAAGCATTTCCCTGGAGGGATCCTCCAGCAACCCAGCAGGCTGGGCCCCTGGATGGTTACACTAAGAAGAACACCCCCATCACCACATCCTGTAATCCATACTGCACATGTAGTATGAGCTACAAATAGACCTTTGCTGTGCTAAGCCACTGAGGGGGGTGTGTGTGTGTGTGTGTGTGTGTGTGTGTGTGTCTGTCTGTGTGTATTTGGGAGGGGGGAACGTGATTGCTCCAGTAGGCCTAACCCATTCTATCCTGATTGATCCACTGGCATTCAGCTGATAGTGTAATACATCACCCACAAGTGCACAACTGTAGCAAAGCAACTTCCGGGGATGGTCTTCATTTTCTGTTGTAAGATAGGAGGTGGGAAGGAGGGGCCAGTTCCTTCAAGCTGAAGGAAACCGTTCTCACAACCGCCACCCGGAACCACTGGCTCCGATCGCTGGCACCGACAGCTGGCTCCCAGTTCAGCCAAGAGCCGAGATGACTTGTAAGGACTTCATGAATATGCGTTTATCAAAAAAATTAGCTTTCACTGTCTACAATGCACTCCTGTTCATTCTTCCAACACCTCTCTCAAGGTCACATCTGTAATGGATGCAGCTGTTGAAGGACAGACACATGTAGTAAATCATAGGGTCAGATACACTCCTCTCGAAGGAAGATGAAGTCAAGTGCCCTGGAGTAAATTTCTTTTTTTTTTCTTTTGTGGTGGGAGGAATTAGGTATTACCACCTGATTATTTTACTGTTTCTATTCCACTCAGTAATTAATTTGGGGGCCCTGGTCGGCACAGAAGCTCAGGTCCCGGTTTGCTTCTCTCTTACCAACGGCCTGGCACTTCTTTGACTTCATGACCGCCCCCCCCCCCGCCGCCCCGAATCTTTCATCACGTCATTTGGGCTGGCATTACCAGTAGCTGATAATGCAAAACCTCATCTTATGGGCATTCCCTGCCACGTTTTTCTTCAGTCCTTCCTGAGTTTGAAATGAATGTGAACGAAGAAAGCATTCTTCCTGTGCTTTCAGTCGTTGACTTATTTCTACGGGGTGCAATTCCGAAACGCAATTCTTTGAACACAATTTCTTTTTCTACACGAGAGGTAGTGTTAGGAAGTGATTACGATTTGGGCTTCTGAGCTCAGATTGCCTGGGTCTCAATTCCACTGTGGCCCTCAACTAGCTGGGTGGCCTTGGGCAGCTTACTGGGCCTCTCTGTGCCCTAGTGTCCCATCTGTAATATGGGATTACAACCTTGCCGCATTGGCTAGTGTTGTGAGCATTAAATGAGTTAACACCTTAAGAGTGCTTCTTAGCAAGTGCTTACAAGCGCCAGCACCCTCGACGGCCCAGAAAGGAGGTAACGTGGCCCAGCTGATTGCAGGCCGTGATGGAGACCACCTCTGTGGTCTTAGACAAGTAGTGACCTCTCCGTGCTTCAGTTTTCTCAACTGTCAAGTGGGGCTATCGTAGGACCGACCGGAGGGGCACCTGGGTGGCTCAGTTGGTTACGTGTCTGACTCTTGACTTCAGCTCAGGCCATGCTCTCATGGTTCATGAGTTCGAGCCCTGCATCAGGACTCTGTGAGCACACAGAGCCTGCTTGGGGTTCTTTCTCCCTCTCTCTCTGCCCCTCTCCCGCTTGCTCTCTCTCTCTCTCTCTCAGAAGAAATAAAAATTACACATAAAAAAAAAGTAGTACCTACCATAGAGCACTTTTGTGAGACTAAAATGAAACAGTACAGGTAAAGGTCCTTGCCAATTGTTCTGGGACATCCAAAATGCTCAATAAATACTAGTTAGTTCACTACTATTATTGTTATTTTTAAAAATTCTTTTTAATTCTTAGCATTAAAAACAAATTTGCCACCTCCTTCCCAAACATTCTATGCTTCCCTCTTCTTTTGGTGGCATTTATTTAATAGCCTGAGAAGATTGAATTCCTGGTATTGCCTAGTTTTTCTTTGATGGGGTAGTTTCTTTGATCCAGGGGGTGCAGTGTTTATGCTGGCTGTCCACAGGGCAACGCCCAGGAATTATTTTTTAGAATGATCTAATGTAGTTTCCAGAAATTCTCCAAAAAACAAACATTTTTCGGGGCAAAATACATTTGAGGCGGCCATTGGTTCTTTCACAGACCTTATAACCCATCTCGCAGATGCTAACATTTTCCTGCACGCCCTGACCCTCTGCCAGAAGTCGCATGGCTCTGACATCTAAGACGAGAATTGTTTGGGTTAATTCAGTACATTTTTTGTTGTTGTTGTTCCGAGGTATATTTTACACTGGAAGTTTAAAAAAATTATCTTGTATCTTGTATTTAGACTACAGTGACTTGTTTTTCTATCCTATGTATTTATAAAGGTCTGTTTCCTACTTTATTTTACAGTTATCAAAAGCACATTGCAAGGTTTCTTTTGTGAAACCTCCAAATGTTTCCGAATTTGGCAGGCATTATTAACCATTCCTTCACACCTCGGAGAAACTCCACCTTTGTCTCACTTCTTCTATGGAAAAGGTCTCTAAAAATATCTACAGGTATGGAAATAAAATTATTAGGAGGAAAACAGCATCTTTTTTTTTTTTATCTCTTAACTATCACAAACATAAAATCAAATTTCTTGGTTTAAGGTGAGTACTAATTTTAATTCTCTCAAAATACTAGCGCTAAGTCTATTCAGGAAGAATGCTGAATCTCAGGTATATTCAGAAACCAACACTCTTACATGGGAAGGCGTTTACTCGTTCTTCTCACTTTCAGGGAAGAGCTGAGCCATTGCCTGGCTGCACCCATTTGCCTAGAGTTTAGAAGAAAGCCCCGTGCTGGCAAAAGATCAGCATGGACCCTCTGGCCACGGGCGACCTCGCTAGTGACTGGACAGGGCCCCTTTGCAATACCAGCAACGTATTCAAAGCTTCGGACAAATATATAAAAATCACGAAGAAAGCTTGATGGTTTCCCGGCGAGACATCGCCTCTGTCGCAGGCCTGGCAGGATTCGTCAGAAGGGGGCCGGGGAAGAGAAGGTACCAGACAAGCCGGGTTTATTGGGATCGGAATAGGCGGGGCATGCTGGGGACTCAAGGGGAACGGATATCTATGTAAGGAGCATACGGGTAAAACATGGAGAAAGAGAGACGTCCGAGTGATCTACATCCAGGGGAAGGGTGGAACCCCTTAAATGCCATGGGAAGTCCGCTTTAGCTGAACACGAGGGGAAGGAGGAGGTAATCTTAAAAAGGAAGCATAGTGTATATATAGTTGCAGCTAGCGTATTTTAACTGAGTAATTTGGTGTTTGGGAAGATGGAAACATTGTGCCTGGAAAGGAAGCCACATCTCTTTGCAACCGCGTTGGAGCTGTACCCCACCCCCAACCCCCCTTGCCCAGCCTGCTGCCCACAGGGGCCTGCCCAGAGGGTTGCTGTTCAAGCACACTTCCACCAGGGGGCACTGTGGTCCACGCAAAACCACTCTACTCTGGCCCCGGTCCTTCCGGTGCGGCTCTGAACTGGATGGAATCGTGTGAGAGTGGCTTGACTTCAAGGGCTGGGGCCACAGGGCTCAGTGGCTTCACTGGAAGTCCTCTCCCGTGCCCCGAGGAGGCGTCTCCTGCAGTGTCTGCAGGGCCCAGCTGTGCTTTTCCGCGGGAGAGCGGAGCCCAGTGGTGAAGCACGCATAGGCATGAGTGAATACCCTTGGCCACCTGCCTCATCCCTGCCATCTGCTTCTTGGTCTCCAAATGGCTGGCCTGCACTCCCTCCTCTCCCCATGCCCTTTCTTCAAAGTCGCCCCTCCCCTTCCTTTGCGCTGATAACATCTAGTGGGTCAAATTCTATTTTAGCTTTTTACTGACTGGCTGACCCTCCTTGCTGCGACAGGGAGAAGTTATTTATTTTTTCTCAGGAAACCTCAACATCTAGGTGGGAAAGGACTGGTTTCCTGGAAGAGTGCTTCTAGAAAGACCACCCCCCTAGGAAATGTCACAAACTTTTTTATCTAGGTACTTCCTGCTTCCTCAGTTTAAAGTACTCCTTCCCCTGGCCATAGCCTTGTAAAAGAACTTCAAAGGCTCTGGCCTTCCAGGTTTAGGCTCATAGGCTTTTTTTCTTTGAACTCTTCGTGGTTTACTAGGAATCGGGCATTTAGTTATCCTACAGATTGGTCTGTGGTTATTAAGGGAACGTGATCGTTAAATTCTGTGCAACCAGCTCCTGTTAATGCGGTTGCGTGTATCCGACCACACATACACCTTATATTGTTCTTGGGGCTTGGGGCCTCCTAGGAGGACGCACACCTCGTTCAGATGTCATCATGAGGTGAAAGCTATGCAGTGGATGATGCTGTCACTTTTAAGTGTAAATATTTAGGTTTATTTATTTAAATTTGCAAAAACGCTTCACCTTCGCGTGCAAACTTATCATTAGTTCTCTTTCTCCACGGCTCAGCTTAAGTGCTCTGTGTAGTTACTCTCCCGGAGAGGTGCAGACGATAGGACGTGTAAGAGTGTTAAGATCAGGGTGTTATTTCTTAGACACAGATGTTGTTTTCTTTCTTTTTAAAAACAAAACAAAACTCTCTTTTATAAAGCTAATACATGTTCTTGGAAGGAACATGTAAAGGAGTTATCCATCATTTAAACCTCCTTATGAATCAGTCTATTAGAGATAGGAAAGATCTTAAGGAAAGGAGACGCAAGGCAGCTGAGCCACGTGAACTTGGGCAAATGCACGTGACCTCGGGCCTCAGGGTATCGTTTTCCTTGTGGGAAGTAGGAAGGAGAAACTGTTTCAGCCGGTAGTATGAAGATCAAAATCCAAAGGAGATGAGAAACAAATTAACTCTACTGGAATTAAAAAACTTAACATTTTTTAAAAAAATTCAAAGGAGATGGTTAATGAGACCGTGCTTTATAAAACTCACATGCATGGAACTGTTACGGTTTTGACGGAGGCAGAGGAAAAGAGGCTGCAGGAGAGGAGGATGCAGGTGGGCTGAGGGGTGGGGCAAGTGTCTGGATGGGTGAGCACCCCCACTGTCAGGAAAGGTGGGAAAAGAACTGAGGAGACCCCGAGGCAGACTAGCTTACTTCACAACTCTGCACGGTATATGGGTCTGAGGGGTCAAGTCAGGGGCGGTGAGAGGTGATGTTTCCCAGCGAAAACAAGCGTGGGATTTTATGTCAGAAGAACGGACACTGCCAGATGATAACCTTGAAGGCTTTGGGGGAAGTTTCTCAAGGTCTGTATCCCTTAGTTTCTGATCTGTCAATGATGGGTGATGATGAGTGTTACTTATGGTCAGCATGACATGGGAATCATGGAAAAACTGACTTTATAAATTCTAAAGGACTATGGTTATGATCTCGTAGAACACTGACCAATGGTTAAGCAGCTCACTCTCTGAAATGAGGCAGTAGCATCCAACCTTACTAGTAGCCATTGTCTTCTTCACTACCATATACTTCCGACACAAAAAATGCCCGTTTCACTTGAGGATGTCCTCAGCGGAGCAGCAAAAGTTAAATTTATTAAACATCAGCCCTTGACTACCTGTCTTTTTAATATTCCCTGTGATGAAACAGAAGTACACGTAAAGCCTTTCTACTGTGCGCTGAAGTGTGATGGTGAAGTGCTTCAGTTGTTTGAGATATGAGCTCAACCAGCTACTTTTTTTCCCTGGGGGATACCAGTGTTATTTGAAGAAAGCTTAACAGTCTAATTGAATACCAGAATAGTTCGTATTCTTTTTTTTTCTTTGAGAGAGACAGAGACAGAGACAGAGACAGAGAGAAGGGGAGGGACAGAGGAAGAGAGAAAGAGAATCTTAAGGAGGCTCCATGCTGAGCATGGGCTTGATTCCACAGCCCTGGGATCATGACGTGATCCGAAATTAAGAGTCAGATGCTCAACCGACTGAGCCACCCAGGTGCCCCAGAATATTTCATATGCTTGAAAAGGGATAGTGAGCCTTTCATCTCAAAGCAAACAACGGGCAGTATTTGTAGTGTGAATAGTGCTGCAATGAATATATTTTTTCAAAATCTTATTTTCAATTTTTTTGGAGGTATACCCAGAAATGGAATGCTGGATGACATGGTAATTCTGTTTTTAATTTCTTGAGGAGCCACTATACTATTTTACATCGTGGTTGCACCATTTTGCATTCCTGCCAGCATGAACAAGGGTTCCAGTGTCTTCACATTCTTGGCCAACACTTATTTTCCATTTATGTTTTTGATAGTAACCATCCTAATGGATGCGAGGTGGTATCTCATTGTGGTTTTGATTTGCATTTTCCTGATGATGAGTGATGTTGAGTGCTTTTTCATAGGCTTGTTGGCCATTTGTATATTATCTTTGGAGAAATGTCTACTCAAGTCCTTTGCACATTTTAAAATTTGGTCTCTTGTTTTTATGTTGTTGAATTGTAGGAGTTCTTTTATGTGTTCTGGTTGTTAACCCCTTGTCAGATACATGGTTTGCAAATATTTTCTCCCATTCAACAAGTTGTCTTTTCACTCTGTTGATTGTTGATTGCTGCTTTTGACACACAGAAGCTTTAAAGTTTGATGTAGTTCCATTTACCTTTGGTTTTTTTTTGTTTCTGGTTTTTTTTTTTTTTTTTTGCTTTTATTGCTCATGCTTTTGGTTTCATATCCAAGTCCAATGTCATGAGTCTTTTTAAATTTGTTTTCTTTACCCTATGTTTTCTTCTGGGAGTTTTTTAGTTTCAGATTTTATATTTAGTTCCTTAATCAATCTTGAGTTAATTTTTGTGGATGATATAAGCTAAGGATCCAGCTTTATTTATTTTAATTTTTTGGCATGTGAGTGTCCCAATTTCCTCAACATCATTTGTTGAAGAAACTATCCTTTCTGCATTGTTGAAGATCAGATATATGTGGGCTGATTTCTGGGCTCTCTATTCTATTCTATTAGTCTATATGTCTGTCTTTATGTCAACTCCATACTATTTTGATTACTGTATCTTTGTAATATTTTGAAATCAGGAAGTATGAGTCCTCCTGCTTTTATTTTTTACCCTCAAGATTGTTTTTGTTATTTGGGATCCTTTGAGATTCCATATGAATTTTAGGAATTTTTTTCCTATTTCTGCAAAAAAAAAAACCATTTAGATTTTGATAAGGATTGGATTGAACTGTAGATTGCTTTGGGTAGTACAGACATTTTAATAATATTAAGTTATCTAATCCAGGAACATAGAATGTATTTCCATTTATTCATGTCTTTTTAAATTTCTTCCAGTATTGTTTTCACTTTTTAGTATATGAGTCTTTTATGTCCTTGTTTAAATTTACTCATAAATGTTTTATTCTTTTTGATGCTATTGTAAATGGGATTGTTTTCTTAATTTCTGTTTGAGTTGTTCATTAGTGTGTACAAATGTATAGAAATGTTAGTGTATAGAAATCCAAGGAATTTTTGCGTGTTGATTTTGTATCCTGCAACTTTGCTGAATCTGTTTATTAGTTTTTTAAAAATGTTTATTTTTGAGAGACACAGAGAGAGTCAGAGCATGAGAGGGGGAGGGTCAGAGAGAGAGGGAGACACAGAATCTGAAGCAGGCTCCAGGCTTTGAGCTGTCAGCACAGAGACTGATGAAGGACTCGAACTCATGAGCCATGAGATCATGACCTGAGCCAAAGTCAGATGCTTAACTGACTGAGCCACACAGGTGCCCCTGTTTATTACTTTTAACAGGTGTATTGTGGGTTTCCTATGTTAAGGTCATATTATTTGCAAACACAGATGATTTTACTTTTTCCTTTCTACCTTGGATGATTTTTACTTCTTTTTCTTGTCTAATTGCTTTGGCAAGGACATCTAGTATTGTGTTGAATAGAAGCAGCAAGAATGAGCATCTTTGCCTCGTTCATGATCTTAGAGAGAAAGCTTTTAGTTTTTTGCCAATGAGTATGACATTACCTGTGGGATTTCCATATATGGAACGGAATTATGTGGAGGTTATTTATTATGTGGAGGTAACTTCCTCTCTTCAGAGTTTGTTGAGTGTTTTTATCATGAAAGGCTGTTGGATTTTGTCATATGCTTTTTCTGTATCAATTGAGATGTTTGTGTGGTTTTTGTTCTTCATTCTGATAATGTGGTGTGTTACAGTGATTGATTTTACCATCTTTGCATTCCAGGAATAAATCCCACTTGGTCATGGTATATTATCTTTTAAATGTGTGTTGAATTTGTTTTGCTAGTATTTTGTTGAGGATTTTTGCATCAATATTCGTCATAGATACTGATCTGTAGTTTCCTTATTGTAGTATCTTTGTTGGATCTTGTTATGGTAATGCTGGCCTCACAAAATTAGTTTGGAAATATTCTCTCCTTTTTATTTATTTATTTTTTTTGAGAAGGACTGGTGTTAATTTTTCTTTAAGTGTTTGATGGAATCCTCTAGTGAAGCCATCTGGCCCTGGGCCAATGTGATTTTAGAGATTTTTTTAAAAGTTTATTTTATTTTGAGACAGAGAGAGAGAGAGAGAGCAGGGGAGGGGCAGAGAGAGGGGGAGATAGAGATCCCCAAGCATGCTCCACACTGTCAGCACAGAGATGTCTCAATCCCAAGACCCTGGGATCATGACCTGAGCCGGAATCAAGAGTCAATCACTCAACTATCTAAGCCACCAGGCGCCCCTCAGTGTGATTTTTTAAATTATTTAATAAATATGTCTACATTTGAAGGATCTCTATTACTAGTGAACCCAAAATTTCCACTGACCAATGCATGATGTTATAAAATCATGCCTGAGTAAAAGTGCCATTCAAAGTGTAAGACAGACTAATGGATTTTAATGTAACAGTATGAAAATTTCACTGAGTAGTTTCAAACTCTACAGTGTAACTAATCCTTTGTCATGTTTTGCTGTAGTGTCAAAGAAAATGTCAATTACTATCTGAAAAGATGATCAAAATACTCATCATTTTATTACTACATATTTGTATGAGTCTGGATTTTCTTCATATACCTCAACCAAAACTAAATATCACAACAGATTGTGACAACAAAAAATTGTGATGAAGAAGGCATCTTTGTGCTCTTTGAGGAGTTGGTCTAAATGACCTCTAAAAAGTCTTCCATTTCAGTCCCTAAATTCTAAGACCTCAACTTTTTTAAAGCAAGATATTTTAAAGTCTTGCCTAAAAAAAGTTGCCAAATAGAAACCAACAACTTGTTCTCATCCTTCTGTAAAACAACATGGCTGTATGTGTGTGTGTGCGTACCCATTCGTTCTTTGTCCTGTTAATCTTATTACTAGGAATATAGTCTGCAGAAAAAGATTCTAAGGAATAATAAAATACAAAAAGGCAATTTATGCAAATATGTCTATCATAGCACAATTCATGGTGGTAAAAACTTGAAGCAGCCTAATTAACCAATGCATAGCAAGGAGGGCACCTGTTGGGATGAGCACTGGGTGTTTTATGGAAACCAATTTGACAATAAATTTCATATTAAAAAAATAACCAATGCATAGCAAATGTTAACCAAACAATGGTACATCGACATAATAAAACTCTCTGTGATGACTTATGTGGCAAGTATGTAGATTACAGTCAGTAAAAAATGAGTCCCTGCCTAGTTTATAGTATAAACCATTGATTATAGCTCTATAAAAATTCAGGTTTCAATATCGACCAGAAATAGAAATATTTTAGTTGAGTATGTTGTTTTCCTATAAAGTGGTTGTATGCACGTTGATATTTATAAATGATAGACAATCACTGCAAGAATATTCAGGTCTGGATACCAGAAGGCCAGTTCTGGACACAGACAGGCCAGGATGAGCCACTTTAATGGTGGTGGAAACCTCTTTGGGTACTCCCATCCCCTCTCTGGCCTCCCATCTTCTCGTAGTCTAGTCAGGAGAAGAGGGAAGTGGGTAGGGCAGGGCAGTTGTGGGGGGTACCCTAGGCAAAAGAATTTACTGGGGGTCTGTGAGGAGCACCAGCCGAAGTTGGAGTACCAGCTGGGGATGCCTGGTTGACTTGGCAATATGTCATACCTCATCTGGTCTCCTTGGTTATTCCTGGATTGGCAGGGCCTAGGACTTTGCAACCCAGCCCAGTTAGATTTGCCACACATTTATTGAGTGTCTACTGTGTGCCAGGTACTTCACTAGGCCCTGTGGGGCCAAAGGCTGTTCTTCTCAATCTGGAAGAACTTAACCACACTCCAGGTAAGCTCCACCAGGCATGAAGTGAATGGGCAGTGATATTTTAGATACTTGACAATAAAACATACTGTTAACCTTTCTAGTGAATAGGTTTCATGACTTCGGGGCAGTTGTTGACTAGAACTGCTCATTAGTGGCCTGACATTTACGTGTCAATGGTTCATTCTGTTCCAGAGTACCGTGGACTGTAGGGGTTGAGGAGGCTCGGGAGGAAGGAAAAGAGACCAAAGCAAAACAAAGCAACAACAACACAAACAGGGTAACTTAGTCGTAAATTACATGACTTTTTTTGGAAAAAGACGTGAAAGAAAAGAATTCTCCTTCTGAAGATAAATGTGTTGCTTTGTCTCGAAATTGTTATTTCTTCCTGGCAACAAAATAAAGTTAGGGCCAGATGAAACTATCCTCAGGGTCATTTCCAGGAGCCCAAGAATAGATATAAAAGAGTGGAAGCATGTGGGACAAGGAGAGAGGTCTAAATTGGAGGCGTTTTTTTTCACTTGTTTGGTTCCTTATTTGTCAAATACTATTTGCCTCACTGGATTACCATGAGGATACATAAAATGGTTCCGTGAACTGTAAAGTAGAACAAAAACGTAAGACACCGTTGCTTTTATTGTTAGTACAGAATATTCCATAGACTTGGATCTTGCGATAAATGAGAATTATACCTGTCACATATAATTTTTGATTGGAGTGACGATTTTCTATAGAAGACTCTCTGGGTCTAGTAATAAGACGCAAAGGTTTAAATTATTGGGGTTTTTTTTCTTTTTAAAAATATATATCTTTTAAAAAATTTATCTTTTAAAAAATTTTTAATGTTTACTTATTTTTGAGAGGGAGAGAGTTCAAGCAGGGGAGGGCCAGAGAATCCAAAGCAGGCTCTGCACTGTCAGCACAAAGCCCCACGTGGGGCTCTAACCCATGAACCATGAGATCATGACCTGAGCCAAAGTTGGACGCTCAATAGACTCAGCCACCCAGGTGCCCCTATTATTTTTTTCTTAAATCAGTAACAGAACCACAAAGTTTTCCATATGGTTTGGTCGTATCATCAGCAAAATTAACACTTGTCCAAAATGTAAATTAATTTTCAGAAGCAAAAAATTTCGTCTCCTCTTTAGCACCCAGTTAATTTCATCTTTGGGGCCAGGGGGAGATCAAGCTAAGTCTATACCCCCATCTCACAACCACTGTTTTCAAATGGTATTTTCCTAAGGACTCTATGCCTATTATTACACAAAATAACTCAAAGCAAGAAAAAAAAATATCTTTCAGTTAGAATTTTGGACTCTCCCCAAAGTGCTGATTAATCCCAAGTCATGATATTTGGAGGAAGCAGTTTCAAGTTTTCTGGATGAAAAATAGAACAGACTCGTGAGCAGGTGCCAAATATAATCCTCAGCCCAGTCTGGTTTGCTTTGCCAGACAGCATCGATGGTATTTCCGTTGTGTTTAGTTTGAAATACTAAAAACAGTTGTCAGTTGGAACGCCTCTGTCTCCAGAAAACACTGGACAGACCCCTGAAATACAGGTACAACAGGGAAGGTGAGGACGAAGGAGGTGAGTCTGGGTGGGATAAGTCACTAACACTCCTCTGATGTCCTCGGCATCCTGGGTTGTCCCCTCAGGGCAGCACCAGCTGCATGGGACCTCCCGGGGGGTGTGTTATTGTAAGTCACTAGGAGGGGCTGTGATAAAAGCAGGTCAGTGGGGGGCCAGGCCTATCGAGGCAAACTGACCAGTCAGAGAGTTTTTCCCAGTTCCTGGCATTCACGGACTCTCCTTACTGGCTCAGACACCCAGGCCTTCTCTGGGGCAATGTCTCTGGTTCTAGAACCCCGAGAACTGCAGCCTGTCGCTCAAAGCTTCTGCTCCTGGAGCTGGAGGGACTGATCTGTGTGTGTCAGGCGGGGCGCTCCCAGGCATAAGGAGTCCAGTGCGGAGACCAAGACCATGGCTGAGAATAGTTCCGGGTGGACGCAGCATGTCCACTGTGCCCGGGCTGGGCAGCAGCCTGAAAACCTGGGAACAAGTCCCGATAGGGGACGTAGAACCAAATGCAGCTCCTGGACGGGCCCTGAGACAGAGGAGGGAGGGTGGCTTTCTCCTCAAGACTGTTCAGGCAAATTACGTGTCCAGGAGACTGACCGCATCATTCCAGGATGTGTCTCCTCAAGGTGTGTAAAGCAGTGTCCTCAAAGGATAGTTCCCAGAGGTCCTGTCGGATGATGTTCTTGGTAAAAATGTAGACTTAGAGATTTAGAGGTGGGCTGGGGCTCAGCCTTGTGCATTTTAAACCAGGATTCCAAAAGCTTCTTATTACATAAAGATCCCCTCCCCTTGCAGATGGACATCTTAGATGTCAGGACAGGTCGGTGGGGGGCAAATATTTTTGGACGAATCGCTTGTTCGTGTTCCTCAAATTACACGATACTAGTTGTTATTTACCCCATCGCACCTTGAGAGGAAAACATACTTCGGGGGTGGTAGCGAGTTGCATTATATTTCTCTTTCCCCTTTCTCCTCTCAGGCTCAGCGTGATTCCTGAATTTCCAATGAACATTCCTAGCATGGAGTCATATGGGTATCACCTGCTCCCCGTCTCCTCTACCAGAAAATGGAAATCTCGTCCCATCAGGCACATATTAGTTTTCTATGCTGTGTAACAAATTACCACAGACTCAGCAGCTTAAAGTAACACTCGTTTATGACTCTGCCTTCTCCATGGGTCAGGAGTCCAAGCATGGCTTAACAGAACCTTCTGCTCCCTAAGGTTGTAATCAAGGAACCAGCCAGGCTGTGTTCTGATCCAGAGCTCAGAGTTCTATTCCAGGCTTTCATGGTTATTGGTAGAATTCACTTCCTAGCGGTTACAGACCAGAGGGTCCTGGCTTCTTCTTTGCTTTTGGTCGGAGGCCATCTTCAGTTCCTAGAGGTGCTTGCAGTTTCCCACCACATGGATTTCTCCAGAGGCAGTCCAGAAGGTTCTACTAAGCCATGCTTGGACTCCTGACCCATGGACAGGGCGGGATAATAACATGGCTGTTTGCATCTTAGAGACCAGGAGGCTGCCTTGATGTCTGGCCATCACTGCCTTGATGTCTCACTGCTGCCATATTGGCTAGTCTATTAGTTTACTAGGGCTGCCCTAACAAAGTATCATGGACTGGGTGGTTTAAACAACAAAGATTAATTTCCTCCCCGTTCTGGATTGTCAAGTCCAAGATCAAGGTGTCAGCAGGCTTGATTTCTTCTGAAGCCTCTTTTCTTGGCTCGTAGATGGCCATTTTCTTGGGGTGTGTTCACAACCTCTTTTCTCTTTCTGTGTCTGGGTCCAAATTTCTCCTTCTTCTAAGGACACCAGTCATATTGGATCAGGGCCCACCCACATGACTTCCTTTAACCCTAATTAACTCTTTAAAGGGCCTATCTGCAAATAGAGTCACATTCGGAGGTTCTAGGGCTTAGGATTTCAACATATAAATTTAGGTGGGTGGGAAGACACAATTCAGCCCAGAACATAGTGGGATGTGGGATACACCAAAAAAGAAAAAAAAATGTGATAAATGCTAGAGCAAGGGAAACACAGGATGCTGTGGGGAAATTCCTGGGACAGTGATCAGGCCTGGGCTCGACAGGGAAGTCTTCCTGGAAATGCCGAAATCTAGGCTTAGACAGGAAGCGTCCAAAGGACCAAGAGGGAAGGGGTAGAGTGTCCAAGCAGAAGGAGTCACATTGTGTTGGTTAGGAACGATTTTGGTTTCAAGGAAGAGGTACTGATTAAGGCTGGCTCGAAGCAGTAGGCGTTTATTTTCTGTCACATCACAAGGAGTGGGAGTAGGCAGCTGCTGACATTGGTTCTGCAGCTTGATGATCTGTAGGTGTCTCCGCTATTCTCTTGGCCTTTTCTTACGGTCACAAGATCGCTGTTGCCCCATTAGCATCATTTCTGTGTCAAAGACACAACAGGTGAGGGAATGTTGTTAGCAACGTCTATCCTTTCAATCAGGAAAGCAACAGCTTTCCTAGAAGCTCCCAGCAGACTACGGCCCATCTTCCATGAGTCAGACAAGGTCACAAATGACCGCCCCTGGCTGCAAAGAAGGCTGGGAATGGGAGTGTTTTCTACCCTGGCCTCTGTGTGGAAGTGGAAGAGAGGTGGAGGCTGAGAGGGGATGCGTCAGCCAGTCAGTGTGGCCATAAGCACACAAAGCCTGGGGGTGGGGGAACGTGGCTTGTTCAGAGAACTCACAGTGGTTGGTAGAGTTGGAGGATGAAGTGCTGCGGGGAAATGGCAAGACATGAAGCGGGAGAAGGTGGGGAGTCATGAAGGACAGATTAATAAGTTTGGATTTTACCTTGGAGACAGTGGGAGATGTCTCAGTTATCTATTGCTGTGTAACAAACCACCCTCAATTTAGTGGCTTGAAATAATGACCATTTTGTTATGGACACAGATTCTCTGAGTCAGGAGTTCTGGCAGGCACAGCGGCTGACAGCTCCTTCTGCTCGTAACTGGTGCCATTAACTGACACAGGCACACAGGAGCAGGGTAAATTTGGGGGAAGACAATGGGCTCACTCTCGGATGTTTGCACTTGGGGTTTCTGCGAAACATCCAAGATCCAAGCAGAGTTTTCTAGTAGTTGGTTGTATGGGTTCAGTTTTCAGGAAAAATTTCTGGGCTAAAGATGCTGATTTAAAAATCATCAAGGTGCAGTTGGTAATTGAGATCTTGGGGGAAATGTGAAATACCAGGGAGAATGTGTGGAATGGAAAAGAAAAAAAAAACACCGCTCAACTGAATTCTGGGGAGAATCAAAGTTTCAGGTTCAGGCAAAGGAGCCTTCAAACAAGGCTAAGGAATGGCCACAGAGGTAGAAGGGCGCTGAGATTATTCTCGACTATCTACTTGAACCCCAAATGCCATTGCAAGGGTCCTTAGAAAGGAGGCAGAAGGAGATTGGAGAATGCAGAGAAAATGGTGTGAGGGTGGTGGCACAGAGGGAAGTGATGTGGCCACAAGCCATGGAATTCCCGGAGCCACCGGAAGCTGTAAGAGGCCAGGAATAGATTCTCCTCTAGAGCCCAGAGGGAGCGTGGCCCTGTTGACAACTTGATGTCAGATTTCTGGCTTCCAGACTAAGAGAGAATAAATTTCTGTTGTTTTAAGTCACCTAGTTTGTGGTGATTTGGTACATCGGTTCTAGGAGACTACCTCAGAGAGAAATCAGGAAAGCAAGATATCATGGAAGCCAAGGGAGAAAGGATTTCAAGAGGATGAGTGGTCAACATTTAACAAATAGTTATTAAGTGCATCTTATGTAGGAAGTCCTATCCAAGATGCTGGAGATGCTGTCCTCAGGGAGCTTCCATTCTAGCGTTTCCTGTTGGGATGAACACTGGGTGTTGTATGGAAACCAACTTGACGATAAATTATATTTAATATAAAAAAATAAAAATAAAATGTATTTATCAGCAAAAAAAAAAAAAAAAAGTTTCCTAACAATGAACCAGCAGTTGTTCATTGTGGCAAGGGTGTCAGTTAGAAAAGCTGAAAAGAGTTGTGGTAGGCATTTGCTTTCTATTTTTGCCACCCGTTATTCTTTCACCTTTCTTTTGATTATAACACCTGCATTTCCTTTTAGGAAACTTCCTTCCCCATCGTGTGCACTCTCAGTAGTCTCCTGGGACTTCAGATTTTAAGCCTAGGTACAAGAATGGGAGACAGAGCCAAAGTTCATTTGCTCCGAAAGCGGGGCCCTGACCAGGCTGTTGAATAGTTGTTACTACCCACCCCCTAGGGCTGCCCCGGTTTCTGCATTTCTTCTGACCCTGGTTATCTAGGTACCTGCTGATTCCCTGCTCTATTTCTTCCTTAATGAATCCTTGTCTACCTAAGGCAATTAGCTTTCTCTTACTTGAAAAGAAAGACCTGTGGGGAGCCTGGGTGGCTCAGTGGGTTATGCGTCCAACTCTTGATTTCGGCTCAGGCCGTGATCTCATGGTTCATGAGTTCAATCCCCTCATCGGGCTCTGTGCTGACAGTGTGGAGTCTGTTTGGGATTCTCTCTCTCTCTCTCTCTCTCTCTCTCTCTCTGCCCCCTCCCCTGCTCATGCTCTCTCTGTCTCAAAATAAATAAATAAACTTAAGAAAGACTTGTAATTAACATAGGCATCTGTTGGCCTTCAGCCAGATTATGACTTATTGAAGAGTATAATATATAGGAAGAAAAGGAGTGCAGACAAAGAGAAAGATGGTATAATGGCGGGAGGAGGGTGTAGCTTAGGAGAGGTTTCCTTTCTCTTTATTTTCAGATATTGAGGGGATCTATGTGTTGGTGGAGGCAGAGGCTGAAGATATAGGACAGAGAGTGGGTAACTGATGGAAACATGTCTGTGAAGAAAGAGATGGGATCTTAAACATCAGAAGATCTCTACTGTAACTGAGGGAAGGAGGTGGATATGATTGGAGCTAAGTCTGTGAGAGTAGTGCAGAAAGTTTACGAGATTCCTTTCTACTATCTTTTATTTTTTCTGAAAAGTGAGAGGCCAGGTTATCACCCAAGAGTGAAGAGGACAGCGATGGGGTTAGTGGTTTGAGGAAAGAGGAGGGGGCTTGAAGTAACCAGTGTGGAGAGTGGAAGGAGAATCAGTTAGAGCAACCTGGCAGAGTTGGCTGGAAAGATTGTGAGTCCCATTTGGGTCAGACACCATGAGTTTATCTAATACAGTCTGTGAGGTGGTGTGGATTTTTTCCTCAGCACTTAAGAGCATCAAGAAGGCCAATAGTTGGAGTAATCCAGGGTTTAGGTTTCATCAGGTGGGTATGATGGAAAGACGATGAGGTGAGCTTGTTGAGAATGCCAAGAGAAGTTGGACAGGGTGAAACATTGGGTAGAAGCTAGGGAGGGAAGGGAGTGTTGACAGGATGGGTAGTTAGGGGTGAGGGAGAAGGGTGAAGAGACTAGAGGGCTGGACAAAGGGGAAGAACTGATGCAGAGGAAGTAAGTGGATGATCCAGCTGGGAGAAGGAGGGTGGTGTGGAGCTAGGATTCCAGGGGACAAGTAGATCCAGGTCATGGCTGAGGGAGGGAATGGAAGGGCCACTGTGGAGAAGGTTGCTGCTGAGAGGAGGCCAGCGATAGAAAACTTAGGTTTTTGAGGTCATTCTCAAAAATGTTTCATTTCCTTAGCCCAGAAATAGAAAGGAAGACTGAGCCAGATTGTGGAGCCTTCAGTAAATGATGAAGCAAGACAGGAAGTTTGGAAGATAACAGCAATGTGGAAAGGAAGTGTGCAGCAGATAGAAATTTGTTTCATGATGTTCAGGAACACGAAACATGGCTTTTATGTTGGATGACAAATCAAATCCGGCTCTAAGACCCCACTTCCTGGTTGGTGGCACAGTTGATGTTGGTGATTACTGGGACTCCTAGTGCCCTCCTGTACTGAGTCCTTTAACAGAATCCCAGGGTTTACCTGGTCATAGGGTGGTGGCTGCCATTGTATCACACATTGTGCTTCCATTGTGCAATGTGGTTGTCCAGCCCAGCCGTGCTCCCCAGGTGGGCTGCAGTGGTGCCCGTGGTGCCCAATGGGCGTCTCCATTGACGGCTGCTCAACCACAGTGGACCCTCACTGGTGCGGCTGAGCCTTGTGGATTTAGACTCCAGCCTCTAGAGATATCCATTCACCCTGACGCGGGTCCAGCCATATCTAGGACGTGTGGAAACAGGCCTCAGGCTTCCAGCACGCCTGGAATTCATCCCAGGTCATTCACAAGTTATTGAGCACTCCAAAGAGCTTTTGTTTGGGGGAGGGTGGGGGTATGGCTGTCAATATTTACCAGAAATTAAAACTGAGAAATGTTCAAAATCTTTATTAAGTCATCAAAAAGTATTATTAAGCCCAGTATACACTGAACCAAGTAACGTTCTTTAGGTAGAATTAATTTTTCCAAACCACAAAATGAATGAGAATTTTTTTTTTACAGTTTTTGTAAGTCACTTTCATATCTGGATTCTCACATCTGCTTCTGCATTCGATCTGCTGTGATATCGCACACGGGGTGGCCTCTGGACAATTCCATGTACACTGGGGAGAGCAGGAAAGTAAAAAAGGCAAAGAATCTTGTGTTATCGTGAAAGTAGTTTTGATCTCCCGGAACCACTGAAGGGGTCTTGGGGAACTTCAGGGGACAGCATTTTGGGACCCTCTCTTTAGAGGATCCAGCTCTTCCTGGGGCTGGAGGGGTCATACTCCCTCTTCCTCAAAACTTAGGGTTCTTACAAAGACCTGTTCCTGCTTTTAAGAATAAAGTCAAGTTTTCGAGACTCAAAGGCATGATTACTTTCTGAGAACAGGGTGAAAAAAAACACTGCTCGTTCTTTTTTAGTGAGACATCCGCAGAAACCATGGCAGTGAGTTTCTCAGCCAGATCAATCTGCTACAGAGGGACGGCAGGTGTTATTGGTGAGGGTGGAGGGGGAATGATTCGGAAGCAACTGGGAGAGAGGGAACCAGGTGGTGAATGGGGAGCAGCCCCTTGGGAGGGCTCAGGACACATCTGGGTCCCCAGTAAAGCTGGGCACTTTGAATCCTGTTAGACCCCACTCTGGTTTTCTCCTTGCCTGATCTTTTCCAGAAATTTCTCCGTCACGCCCATAATGTGGGCTGGTACGTGGACTCACTAGCCTCTCTCCTTAATCTCTTTCTCCGAACTAGTATCTCTTGCTCTCCAGTTGAAATCTTGCTAGCTGTGTGGCCTTGGGCACCACTCCAAACCTCCTTTCCCCACTCGTAAAATGGGAGATGGTGGGGGCAGGAGATGGTGGAATCACGCAAGAAAATGCAAGCCAATTACCCAGCACAGTCCGAGTCTGGTACACAACAGACTCACTTCACATTAGCCATTCTCAGTGAGCCTCTCTGGTAAAGGCCTCCGCGAGGGAGAAGAGCCAAATGACACTCGTTCTCTAACAGAGGGCTTGTACCCTGTGTCATCTCTGTAGTTTTTTAAAGGCATCCACCGCACTACCCATTCACATTTTGTTTGGTATCATATCCGGGGGTGGGAAGTCCGCGAGCAGCTTCTTACTGTGCCTGTGTCTTCAGTATCCATCTGATTCTCGTCGTCTGCAAACACCGGCCACACCAATCCTATGAGCCCATCTCTTTCCTTTCTTACCGTTTCTCCTCATTCGTCTTAAACCAAGACCGGCTTAGGGCCCACCGTGAATTCAGCGTGGGTTACAAAGCAAGTTCGGACACGCGAAGCCATTTCTATATGGATCATTTCTGCTGAGCCACTTTCTCCCTGGCTGGTCCGGCTGGGAGCCCGGGGTGCTTCTGGCCACAACAGCTGCAGCCTGCCTCAGGGCTCAGCTCCCCCACAGCAGAGTGAGCTGAACCATCCACTCACCGGGTCACAAGGTCCGCTCCACACTTTGCCCTGCTGCTCGATTCTGAGGCTAATTTGGCAGAAAACGGGACTTGCATTTAGTTAGTGAGGACCGGGCCTTAAATACTCTTTTTTCCATCCTTTCTTTTTTTAAATGTTTGTTTGTTTGTTTGTTTATTGAGAGAGAGAGCATGCACGCAAGCCAGGGAGGGGCAGAGAGGGAGAAAGAGAGAGAGAGAGAGAGAGAGAGAGAGAGAGAGACAGAATCCCAAGCAGGCTCCACCCTGTCTGCTCAGAGCCTGATGCGGAGCTCCCCTTTTTTTAAATAAAGAAATAGACTAAAAAAAGAGATACTGTTTTTTCAGTTTATCATCCCAAGATACTTGGGTTCGACAAACGGATTAGTTAGGGAATTGTGTACCAGTCATGCATCCAGGATCTATTTGTTGAGAGCTTCTCATGTTACAGACAGAATTCTCGGTTCTGGAGATCCGGCAATGAACGGGACAGACAAAAATCCCTTCTCTGATAGAAGAGAACGAGGGCAGAAAACATATAAGGAAACAAAACAGCCAATAGCCCGGAGGCCAGGTAGAGATTTGGGTTAATCACAACAGAAACTTTGTTTTAACCAAAAGAAGGATTTTACTGGGAAGACATAGGGGTCCTTGTAGAATAGGAAAGGCAGAAGAACCAAGGTTCGGGACCTCCCAAACCAGAGGCACCTGGAGAATGTAGGAAACGAGAAGTGTCTTTTCAGCATCCCATTCTGTCACAATCAGCTCCTGCTGGTGTCTCCTTCTGGGTCAAAATGCCAGAGAGGTGGCCAGCCGGTCCAGCTTGAGTCACATGCCCGGCCTCTTGGCCAGTGGAGGGCCGGCTGTCTGGATTGACAGTCCGCAGCGTTCTCTCCAACGGAGAGAGTGGTTAACTCCCCAAGGGAAAACCGGGGTGCTGTTGTAGAAGAAGGAGAGTTGAGCACTGAGCAGACAAAAAGAGCAGAGGTCTCTGATTGTAAAGCTGTTTACACAGGCGAGGCCTAGGGCCTTCAGTTACACAGGCGTTCAAAAAATGGATGAGCACTGGGTGTTGTATGGAAACCAATTTGACAGTAAATTTCATATATTAAAAAATAAAAAAAAAATAAAATAAAATTAAATTAAAAAAAAAAAAAATGGATGTATTTTAGATCCACCTAGGTCTCAAGGGGGCGCCAAACCCACAGTCTTGGATGTATGTTTGGTTTGCATTAACTGGATCCACCAAGATCTCAAGGGGGCGCCAAGCCCACAGTCCCTACGGTGGTGAAAACGGGACAGAGGATTTAGGATTTTGAGGATACTGACAGTTACAAATTTATCAAGGACAGTCGGGATGGCAGAGGATCTGGAAAGCCTGATCTATCATGGATAATTAAAGAAGCTGCTGTAAATAGTCTGGAGCCCCTAAGAGATGCTGGTTGTCTCACTCTTGTGTTCCAAATGAGGTAAATAGCTAGTTTCACTTCCTTTTAAATGATACTTTATTATAAAATCTTCGTCTTTTGGGAATGCAAACTGGTGCAGCCACTCTGGAAAACAGTATGGAGGCTTCTTAGCAACTTAAAAATAGAACTACTCTATGACCCAACAATTGCACTGCTAGGTATTTACCCAAAGGATACAAAAAGAACAGATTCGAAGGGATACATGGCACCCCAATGTTTATAGCATTATCAACAATAGTCAAACTATGGAAAGAGCCCAAATGTCCATCGACTGACGAATGGATAAAGAAGATGTGATATATATATATATATATTTTATACCATTTATTTTATACACACACACATACAAAACACACACAAGGCAATATTACTCAGCCATAAAAAAGAATGAAATCTTGCCATTTGCAACGATGTGGATGGAGCTAGAAATATAATGTTAAGTAGGTCGGTCAGAGAAAGACAAATGCCATATGATCTCATGCACATGGGGAGTTTAAGAAACAAAACAGATTAATACAGAGGAAGGAAGAAAAAAGAGGAAAGGCAGGCAAGCTGTAAGAGAGACTCTTAACTCTAAAGAACAAACTGAGGGGATGGGTTAAGTGGGTGATGGATATAAAAGAGGGCACCTGTTCTGATGAACACTGGCTATTATATGTAAATGATGAATCACTGAATGCTACACCTGAAACTAACATTACACTGTGCTAACTCATTAGCATATAAATAAAAACTTGAAACCTAAAAAAGAAAAAAAAAAAGAGCAAAAAATCTTAGTCTATCAAAGGAAAACTTTTAAATAGGTACAACCTTCTGTTTCTGCATTTTTGCTTATCCTTCTTTAAAACGAATTTGAGGGGCGCCTGCGTGGCTCAGTCGGTTTAGCATCCTACTTCAGCTCAGGTCATGATCTCACGGTTCGTGAGTTTGAGCCCCACATCGGGCTCTACCCTGGAGCCTGCTTCAAGTTCTGTGTCTCCCTCTCTCTCTGCCCCTCCTCTGCTTGCCCTGTCTCTCTCTCTCCCTCAAAAATGAATAAACATTAAAAAAATTAAAATACCTTTAAAAAAAATAAAATGAATTTGAACCAGATCACCTTTGAGGTTTCCTCCACTTTTAAAATTCTACATTCTACAAATCTCATCATCTTTACCAATATGTTATGAGACAGCTACGTTGTAAATAATATTAATATGGTACTGTAACTTGTCAAAGTTTATTCTATACTATTTTTGTTTATTCCAAGAGTGTTAAATTAATCTTCATCATCTTCCTTTAAGTATAGAAGACTAGTTGAAATTTCCTCTATTTTAAAAAGATTAGGAAATGGGGTGCCTGGGTGGCTCAGTCGGTTAGGCATCCAACTCTTGATTTTGGCTCAGGTCATGATCTCATGGTTTGTGACATTGAGCCCCACGTCGGGTTCTGAAATGACAGTGTGGAGGCTGCTTAGGATTCTCTCTCTCTCTCTGCCCTTCCTATGCTCTCTTTCTCTCTCTCTCTCAAAATAAATGAATAGACCTTTAAAACAATAAAAAATAAATAAATATTAGGAAACAAGAAACATAGTGGTTCATAGATAAGGGTACGGTACATTTCATTTTATCTAGTTAGACTAAAGGGTACTATTCTCACCCTTTTTACAATAACCAGACATCAAACACTATTAGATGTTTGTTTGTTTATTGAGAGAGAGAGCAAGCACGCAAGCCAGGGAGGGGCAGAGAGGGAGAGAGAGAGAGAGAGAGAGAATAAACAAACACAGCCATGTTGTGAGGGTTGCCATCAAAGAAGCAATTTTATATTTATGGAAAATATGTCTGTGGCGTAAGGTCTATTTGGTTACTCAGTTGTGCCAAGGTTTTAAAAATAGTTTAGATAAAATGTGAACATAGGCGCTCAATAATGAAATCTAAGATCTTCCTTTCAAGAGTAAGAGGCAATTACCGTTTGTGATTTAATTAGGAAAACACAATTAAAGGAATAAAGAGTGTCTATTCTCCTGCTGAATATTAAAGTGCGCCACTGAGGAAACCCCCATGTGAGATGTAGCTGAGGCTAATTAGCTAAAGTAGATGGGTCTAGAACCAGTGCTTTGCTCAGGGCTAAACAACGAACTCCTCAGGGGCCGGAAATCAGTGCTCCTTTAGGAAGCAAACACTCCGAATCACAAAACCTAGACTATGCCTGTCTGCTGCAATATTTCACAACACATCATGCACTCCCCTATGTTTCCTCTGGACATTCGATTTGCAGTTGCTTACAAACATCATATACTTGGGCTTATTAATAAAGAATTGTTGACATATTGATCCTGAACTGAATCCAAGGCAAAGCTGACTTGTCTCTGCGAACAAGCCGAGTGTGGCTTGCAAACAAGTCACGAGGTGCTGTGGGCCACTAAGAAGGGTTCTTAGGGGCAGAGAGGCTAGCCTCCTGACCCTGGGATAGAATGAAAAACTCAGGTCAGGGACCACATGCTCAGAACAGCATGGTCTTGGAAAAGAACCCGGGGATGAAAGTCAAGAATCTCGGGTTCTGGTCTTGTAGATCTGGCTCTGCCACTATGAGGTGTGTAACTTTAAGGAAGACTGTTTACGTCTCTGGGCCTTATTTATTTTACCTGTAAGCGGAATGAAGCAGTCGCTCTCCAAGGGTATTGGAAATACGTCACAGGTTTGGCAATGGGAAAATGTAAAGGTACGACGCAAAGTCTGCATCCTTCTTTCAGAGCAAATCTGTATACAGGTGAAGAGATCTCCTTTCCCATCCCCTCTGCTCATCTGACAGGTGCACCCTGTGGGCCCTGCCCACGTTGCTATTTGGTCTTGACTTTTGTCTCGTCAGTGGGCACTGCGGCCATCAGACAGTGGGTTGTCAAGAGATTTATTTTCCTTTCAATGTTGGAGTGTTTATACGCATGAGGCACTGTTCTGAGAGCTGGGGATACAGTCATGGACCGAGAATCCCACAAAAATCCCGCTCCTGTGGATATGCTAGTCAGATAATATATAATACATCAGGTGCAGGTGATAGTGCTGAGGAAAAATAAAGCTGGTTAAAGGGTCAGGCCCACCTCAGGTGGGGGTGGGGTGGGGGGGATTACTCTTTTAGCTGGGGAAGGCTTTCCTGATAAGGTGACATCTGAACTGAGTTCTGAATGAAGGGGGAGAGCGTCCCCAGTCTGGGACAAGAGCAGTCCAGGGAAGCGGAAGTTAAGGGGAAAGGTCCTGAGGGGAGAGTAAGCGTGGGGGTGTTCGAGGAACATCAAAGAGACCAATGCGGCTGGAATGAGAGGCAGAGAGATTGGACAGTGGTGGGGTTTCTGTCCTGTTGGGGGATGGATAATGGGGGAGCTGTTGCCTCCGTGCTTCCAGAAGCTGGAAAGCATCCAGGTAACGGCACAGTCTGGATTTAGGGGCCCCTGGGTTGTTAGCATTGGCTGGACTCAGAGCACAGAGAGTGCACTGGATGGGTGTGCGGCCAGTGCAGTCCCAAAGGGCTGACAATCTGAAGGGGCTCCCACCTGGCTTTAAGTCTCCGTGGTAGTCATCTTGAAATGCTTAACAGTGTTCTCTTTGTGCTTGTGGTGTTCGTGTGAAGCCTGACAGGCCAGTGGGGTCTGCGTCAGGGTGACAGGAAGGCCAAACCCTGTGCACACTGTCACAGGTCGGGGCACCGAGGCCTGCACCACCCTGCCGGTGTCCCTCGGCCAGAAGGAGCTGATATTAAATAACAAAACGCAGCATGACAGGTAGAGAGATTGAAGAATACGGGAAAAGCTTTCTTCTTGGCCTTTGGACAAGGGACCCCTATTTTCATTTTGCAACGGCCGCTGGCGCACTTCTTGGTGGGAATAGGGTGTCCTCCCCCTGGGCCGGGGCCTTGTTTTAAAACACAGTAGACAGCTGGGTGCTTTCCTGCGGGTCCTGTTGCCCTCTGCTGGACAGCTTAGGCATTAGCTCTGCCTCAAAATCCGAAGAAAAAGCTCCCAAACCAAGAAATTCAAAACCCCTTTGAGAAAACAGTTTAAATGATCATCGATGTTCTTCTGGGCTTTTGAAGGCTGTTGCAGGTTCGAATAGCCAATTCCCAAGTGAATTGCTTTGTCGGCAGGTGAGTTTTGTTTTAAAACGGGCTATCATAAAACCTTAGGGTCTAGGAACGAGATGTAAACCACGTTTTGAAGATTTTGTGATTCTGTTTTATTGTGCCTTCATGTAATCTTACGTACTGTGTATGAAACATTCCTTACCATTCAAACAATTATTGGAATGAGCCTACACATCAATAGCACCTGTGTTCAGAATTTAAAGAACCTCATCGCTCCAGTTTCCCAGCTCTGCATATCTGGCAATTTTTCATTTCATTGGACATAGGGAGGACCTAGGGAATATTTCTTTAACGTTTGTAATACATCAAGAAATTGATATTTAACCATTAAATCAGTGCTTCTAAGATAGACTCTCTTTTCGGCAATGGTGGTCCCAAAACCATAGGAAAGAACATCATTAAAATCAGTGGACCTCTGTTGTCTTTGGGGTGTGGGGGGCGGAGAGAGATGTGGAGCATAAGTGGAAGGTAAAAGATGAGCATCCTCTGTGTCTTGTGTGTAAGGACGGGTGTCATTAACACAACTGAAGGCCCATCTAGACTCTACCATGTGTGAACTGGCCCAAACTTCATCTAATTTATCCCATTTAAATTTCACAGCAACTTTGCACGAGGGATGTCATACTTCCTACAGAAAACTGAGCATCACTGAGGTTAAATAACTTACCCAAGATTTGTTAATCTGGTAACCGACAGTCTGGAATCAATGCCAGAGCCGTCTGACTCCAAAGCCCCGAGTACTTCACTATGCAATGTGGCCGCCTAACGAACGACTCTAATCCTGATTAGTTTTTCAGAGAACTACTAGGAAGATTGTGTAATACAATGGCACATTGTAAGTTGCAGATGGCAAAATTGTAGCCCTGAGGAATCAAGTGATCCTTCCGGAGCTGGGCACAAGGAGAACACCTGGCCTTGGGTCCTCAAGTCACCTTAGCCCTGGTTCAGTGCTCTTTCCAATATATCACATTGCTGGAATAACTTAGTTAAGGAATTGGGGATAATCTAATTTATTTCCACTTTTCTGTCTCTTATGCGGTGGTATTTGGGCCCTCCGGTAACCACCGGGAGCGAGAGAGATAAAAGAATGAGCTGGTACAAGATTGTAAATGGATTAAATACTAGTCATGGTCTAACTGAGAAAGGAATGAGAAAAGAAGCTAATCAAATAGGCATCTCATTGTCACGCAAGTGTCACGCAGTGCAAACTTCCAGTCAGTTGATCAATCAACCAACATTTGGGGCACCTGGGTGGCTCAGTCAGTTAAGCGTCCGACTTCGGCTCAGGTCGTGATCTTGTGGTTGATGAGTTCGAGCCTTGCGTCGGGCTCTGTGCCGACAGCTCGGAGCCTGGAGCCTGCTTCGGATTCTGTGTCTCCCTCTCTCTCTGACCCTCTCCCGTTCATGCTCTGTCTCTCTCTGTCTCAAAAATAAATAAACATTAAAAAAAATAAAAAAAAAATCAACATTTACCGAGCATCTTCTGTGAGCCAAGTACCAAGGGAGGGGCTAGAAAACTAGAAATGAGTAACGACCAATGGGGGGTCTCACAGTCAAATGGGATGAACAAACATTTAAACAAAAGTACATTGCAATGCCGATCCCACAAACACGCTGCTATTGGACTGCAGGGAGAGCGGTGATTCCCATCGGGGAGAATCACGGTCACCAAGGGACAGACATCCACTCACCAGGATACCTTCACTATGGTACTGCTATTCACACAGCATTTTTCCGGTCCTTCTAACAATGAAATGGGCACCCTTCCCTTCCAGCTTGGACAGACAAGAGGATCCTACAATAATCCAGGAACTGGAAGTAGTAAAAATTTTTTGGAAGCAGTTAAATTATTTTGGTTAATAAGGAACAGAGATGTGGACTAACTAGAACACTGTGGTGCATTTAAATTGTCTAGAGGGATTGAACAGCAAATGAAAGCCTAATTTCAGCTTGGTTAAACACAGAATAATTGGGAGTTGTTAAATTGGTATGCTAATTTAATTAAAAATTTAAAGCAAAAACAAACATGTTAGCTAAAAGGGTGACTATTATATAATCTTAATGAGTTTTCAATTTAAATATTTTTCCAATTAAAAATAGGATTAATTTTTGGGGCTCCCAGACACATTACATTGAACTCAGGGAAAAAAATAAAAGGACCCACGAATTATTAATATACCTCTCTCATTCCAGATAGATTTCAGAATTATATATCTCTTAAATTTTAGAAAAACAGAAAATGGAATTGATTATTTATTAAATCTCAGAACTGGGAAAGACTGTTTAGGTTCAAAAGTAGCATAAGCTAGCAAAGGAAAATGTACAAAATTGTACACGGTGTACGAAATTAACTAAACATGAGATTTTCCTGATGTAAAATAAACACCAGGGGCGCCTGGGTGGCTCAGTCTGTTAAGTGTTTGACTCTTGATTTCAGCTCAGGTCATGATCTCATGGTCTGTGTGATAGAGCCCTATGTTGGGTTCCCTGCTGACAGCAAGGAGCCTGCCTGGGATTCTCTCTCTCCCTCTCTCTCTCTGCTCCTCCCCTGCTTGCAAGCACTCTCTCTCTCTCTCTCTCTCAAATTAAATAAATAAACTAAATAAAAATGCCAGAAAAACTCTAGCACAGGAGGAATAGTTATAGCAATAAACTAATAATTATATAAAATTAATTATAATTATATATAAAGATTATATAGATTAATAAAATTGGTGAGAAAAATTGATAAGAAATTCACAAAATTTGATAATAAATTGTCTAACATCCTGATAGATAAATAGATGTGGCAGTCCGCTATTCCTCTAATAATGCTGCATAACAAATCCCCTTAAAACTCAGTGGCTAATGATAGCATTTATTATCACCTAAATCAACTCTGATTTGACTGGTTAAGTTGGACTGGGCTAGGTGACTCTGCTTCAGGGTGCAAGTTCATGGGGCTTGTCTCCAGGATGCAGTATGGGTACAGGTCTATTCCAAAGGTCTGTCATCACTCTCAGACAAATGATTTCCCTTGGCTCAAGTCATGATCTCAAGGTTTGTGAGTTCAAGCCCCACATTGGGTTCTGCTGCTGACAGTGTGGCACCTGCTTGGGATGCTTTGTCTCCTTCTCTCTCTGCCCTGCGCCCCTGCTCACGCTCTCCCTCTCTCCCTCTCTCAAAACTAAATAAATATACTTAAAAAAATCTTCTGTATTAACACCAAGCCCCTTTTTTAGTTTTACGTTTCTCCCCGTCTTTGTTTATTTTTATTTTTTCGGAAGTTTGTTTATTTTTAGTAATCTCTACACCCAACATAGGGCTCGAACTTATGATCCTGAGGTCAAGTGTTGCATGCTCTCCTGACTGAGCCACAGAGCTTTTTGCTTATGTCACGTCTGCCAACAATCCCTTGGGCAAAGCAACTCATATGGCCAAGCGCCAACATCATTGGGGTAGGGGATAGTATTGTATCCATAGTGGGAGGGGAAGTAAAATTAATCTAAATGATCATAGAGGGAAAAGGAAATAAACTGGAAGCCCGCAAAATAGGAACCCCATAATTAATAAACTATGGAAAGATGACAAATCGCTTTAGTAGCATAAAAAATGGAAGTTAAAACTGCATTGAAATAGTACTTATTACCCACCAATAAGAAAAATATTAAAGAAATCCAATTACTCATAGTAAAAATTCTTCCCAACAAGAACAACAGGAGATCCAGGTGAGTTCAACTAAATTTTCCAGAAACAGGTCATTCCATCTGATGTAAACTCCTCCAGAGAATGGGAAGAGTGGAAATATTTTTAATGCATTTTATGGCATCAAGACAAGAAAAGAACATTAGAATAAAGGGAAATTATTGTTCATTTTCATTCTAAGGATAGATGTAAAAATCCGAAATAAAGTATCCTAATTTTTTTTAACATTTATTTATTTTTGAGAGAGAGCGCGAGTGAGTAAGGGAGGGGTAGAGACAGGGAGATGCAGAATCCGTAGCAGGCTCCAGCTCTGAGCTATCAGCAGCCCCGACACAGGGCTCGAACCCATGAACTGCGAGATCATGACCTGAGCTAAAGTCGGGCGCTCAACTGACTGAGCCACCCCGGCGCCCCCGAAATAAAATGTTCCAAACAGAATCTAACAGTGTATAAAACAATAGCACACCATAATAAATACCCCCCAAAAGCATGGCTTAAATAAGAGAGAAGTTTCTAGCTTGGCTCGTCTAGGCTGGTCAGACCGCTCTGCTTCAACAGGTCACCAAGAGACCTAGGTTCCTTCCACTTTGTTGCCAGGTCATTCCCAAGAGCCCTGTACGCACCGGAATGGTCAAAGATGGGCCACTCCCGCATCAATGTTGCGGTCAAGAGTGAGGAAAAGCTGAATTCAGGGCAAAAGCAATGTTTCCTTAAGGAGGAGCTACCTAGGAGCTGCATCATTACTCCTGGGCGTGAATAGAATCGTTGAGTTGCTCTATGCCCAGGAAGAGGAGGATGAAATTTTCTGGAGGCAATTGGCAACCTGCAATATGAGGAATAACTCTAATAAGCGATGTGTAAGATCTACATTCAGAATATCATAAGATCTTACCAGAGGATATTAAAGAACACCCAAGAAAATGGAATGATGGTCATGGTTTTGGAAAGGAGTACTCACTATCATGAAGTCGCTTGTTCTCTCCACAGTCCAAATAAAAGCCAAATGGGATTTCCACTGAAATTGAGAGGTTGGTATTAAAATTTACGTGGAAGAGAAAAGGGTCAAAAATAGTTAGGAAGCATAAAGTAGATGGACTCGCTCTGGCTGATAGAAAAATTTATTGTAAATCTGTAGCATTGATGCATTGGCTGTTGGTATAGGGAAAGACAAATTGACCAGTAGAACAAAATAGGGACTTTAGAAAGAAGCCCACATACTCGTGGAACTTTGATATATAGCAGAAGTGGCATTGCAGATGATTGGGGGAAGAAGGAACTATTTAATAAATAGTTGTTGAACAGCTTAGTATCCACATGGCTAAAATTGAAACTGGATTCTCATCCCATACAAAAATCAGTTCCAGTACTTAAAATGTGAAAGGCAGAGAACTTGAATATTTTAGAACAAGATATCGAAGAAAATCTTTCTAACCTTGGAATTTTTAAAACAAGACACAGAAACTCATGAAAAGAGAGTTGATAAATTTGACTACTTTACAATTAAGACTTCTCCAACAAATACCATAAAGCAAATAAAAATCAAGTCATTAATTGGGAGAATATATTTGTAATACATATAATCGAGAGGGGGTTGGGACACCTGGGGGGCTCAGTCGGTTAAGCGGCTGACCTCGGCTCAGGTCATGATCTCACGGTTCATGAGTCTGAGCCCCGCATCACAGCTCAGAGCCTGGAGCCTGCTTTGAATTCTGTGTCTCCCCCTCTCTCTGCCCTTCCCTTGCTCATACTCTGACCCTATCTCCCTCAAAAATAAAAATTAACAAAAAATAATCTACAAAGGATTCATACCCAGAATATGCAATGAACTTCTACAAATATGTTAGATAATTAAATACAATTGAAAAATGGGCAAAAGATGTGAACTGATACTTCACAGAAGAGAAAATATGTAAGGTACATAACTGTAAGAAGAAATAATCTGCCTGACTAGTAATCAGGGAAATACCATGTAGAAACACAGTTAGATACTAGTTTACAAACACTATCTTGCCAACAATGAAATTTGACCATGTCAAGTGTTAGAATGAGGATAAATAGGGTATCTTATATAATGCTGGTGGAAAAGTATCCTGGGACAGCCAGTATCTCCACTGTTGCATTGGAAAAATATTTGGAATTATCTTGAATGGTTTTTGATATATGAAGTGATTTTTATGATATGCTCACATGAAATCATAATAACAAAGCTGAAAACGATCCAATCGAAAAGAATGGAATATTATTAACAGTGAAAATGAATGAACTCAATGATGTGCCATAACATAGATGAATCTTAAGAACATAATGTTGAGTGAAGATAGAAAGTTGCAGAACCCCATTAAGTATGATACTATTTTTATAAAACTAAAAACCCAAACTCACTGATACAATATTCAGGTATATACACTGATTTGATTACAATTATTTTAAAAGAAAGACAAGAGAATAATAGATCTAAAATTCAGGATACAGTTTACCTGGGGGGTGCAGTGAGGCTGAGGGAAGGGGACAGTGGAGTTGCTTGTATATGCATGCAAGTTATTGGCTGGGTTATGGGTTCATGTGTGCTATTTTGTTTTATAACATATGCACATATTCCATATATTCTTTTGTATTTTCCAAAGTTATATTTAAAAATATGATAAAGAAAATAAATAAATTAGATACTATTTATATTTATCAAAATTGTGAATATTCTAAAGGAGATTAAAGAAAGTGAAATAGCTTTTCTTGTACATTGAGAGTAGAAGTATAAATTGGCACAGACTCTTTTTAGTTGTATCTCTGTCTCTCTCTCTAATTATGTATATATCACAACATATATATGTATATGTACACACATGTATGTATACCCCATGTGTGTTGTGCACACATATGTATATGTGTATATATATGTTATATATACACACATATGTATATGTGTATATATATGTTATATATACATATAACAGATTATATATATAACATATATAATGTATGTTATATGTATATATAACATATATAATCTGTTATATAGATTATATATAACACACATAATGTATGTTATATATATGTATGTATATATAACATACATATGTTATGTATATGTTATGTATATGTTCTGTATTATTTATATGTTGCCATAAACTTGTTAATATTCTCCAAAAATTCAGTTCTGGGAAATAAAGGCTAACCCCCCTCCCCTAAAATTAAAGCTTAAAATGAACCCCTGAAATTAGAAAAAAATTATGAACACAAAGGTACAGTTACCTCTTTTACACCTGGGGACCTTTCGCTTTTCCTTTCTTCTGAGACCTGTAACTTGAGGCTCAGTGGGCAAGGGACCAGTGGAGGACACTCTCATATCCACAGTAGACACCCCACCCCCTCTGAGATTCTGTCATGCTGTACTATGTATTTCCTCCACAGTCCTGGCCCAATCTTTAATCTCCTACAGTGTAAATTCCATGAGAGAAGAGACCATGTCGTGTGGTCCTCCATTGTGCTGTGGCAAAAATACGTGCTCAGTAACCATCTGTGGAGAAATTAATGCTTCATAAAAGAAGAAAAGGACTTTCAAGGACCAAACTGGTCGAGCTGAAGGAGTATAAGTGATTTGTGTACCAGCATTGTGCAGATTTTATAATCACGATTGACTTTTTTGGTTAATATTTTCTGGTCTCCAGAGAAATGCCTTTCTGAGTTCCAACGTAAAATGCTGGATTCTTCTCCTAAAAATGCCTCTTGCAAGGTCTTCTATGATCAGGGTTTTTTTTTTTTTGTTTTTTTTAAATTTTTTTAATGTTTATTTATTTTTGAGACAGAGGGAGACAGAACATGAGTTGGGGAGGGGCATAGAGAGAGGGAGACACAGAATCTGAAACAGGCTCTGGGCTCTGAGCTGTCAGCACAGAGCCCGATGCGGGGCTCGAACCCACGAACCGTGAGATCATGACCTGAGCCTAAGTTGGACGCTTAACCGACTGAGCCACCCAGGCGCCCCTGATCAGGGTTTCTGACCCTCTGGCACAAAATAACAATCTCTGAGAAGGATTCTTTGTATGCTGTAGATTGTGTTAAAATTTATGCATACATTTTTCAGTAGGCTTTACCATGATAATTGAAGTTTATTCCACCATAAGTACATAAAACAAGCAAAGGGAAACAAAAAACACATCTTTCGATATATTTTAGTTATAACCCTAAATGAATGTCAAATTCTCAGGAGATTCATAATGCATTAGAAATTCCAATAGCATTAAGACAATCATGGCCATTTATATTTTATTGCTGTTTTAGCCATTTCAAATATAATTGCCCGGGGGAATTTATCTTGGGTCTAGGGACAGAAATTATGATTTTTGTACCATTTGTATCATTTGAACAGTCCGGATTCAAGGAAAAATGGACTTTCAGGGAGAACATAAGAAGAGAAGTTGCATAGTTGGGGCAAAACCCAATCACTGAGTTTTAGGATATCAACTGCAGTAAATTCTAATCAAATTTTAGAAGAAAACACGAAGTCTTTAAACTCCTGGACCTTGCAGCCAAGTGTACATCATAGCGGGTTTCAAGAACAGCAGCCAACTCTGTGATCTACCCTGAAGGGAGGTGTTGTTGGTAGTGTTTAAAAACCACAGCCGGTGCTCAATGAGCCATGCTAAGGAAGAGGAAGATGGGCGAGTTCAGGCCAGTACGGGGACACTCTGTCAGAAGACTGGGAAGTCTGCCTCTCGTCTTCCGGCTCTGCTGTCCCTGCTGTGGTGAAAGGTTTCCCCTTTCACCCCTTTCACCCCTGACTCCCCTTTCCCCAGAGTCAGGTTGGCATTGCACAGCAATGGCAGAGTGACGAGGGGCAGCTGGGAGGTCCAGAGCCTCGGGCATGGGGACCAGGAGTTATGGGAAACATGCCCTTAGGCTTTGTGTGGTCACCGGCCTAGGAGCTGGGCAGTGTGTTCAGAAAGGGAGGTAGGGTCCCTGTCACTGAGGTGACCGTGTCTGCACACACCACCCAAGCCTTTCGCAGGACCAGGCCAAAGAACCAAGACTTAGGTCCCTTGACCTGGGAAGGAGACACAGAGGATCTCACTGGTCCTTGATGCAGTGGGTGCTCTTGCCATGAAGACCGTCCCTTTGCTTCTGGTACTATTTGGGTCATTGGCTACATTAAAAAAAATTGTGGTAAAATATGCATGACATAAAACTTGGCATCTTCACCATTTTTAAGTGTATAGTTTTATGGCAGTAAGTACACTCACTTGTTATGCAACCGTCACCACCATCCATCTCAGAACTCTCTTCATCCCGCGAAACCAAAACTCTGTCCCCATTAAATAACAATGCCTCAAAAAGTTAGAGAGGGAGGGAGCCAAACCATAAGAGGCTCTTAAAAACTGAGAATAGACTGAGGGTTGATGGGGGGTGGGAGGGCGGGGAGGGTGGATGGTGGGCATGGAGGAGGGCACCTGTTGGGATGAGCACAGGGTGTTGTATGGAAGCCAATTGGACAATAAATTTCATATTGAAACAAACAAACAAACATAAAAATAATCATGGAAAAACAAACAAAACAAAACAAAAAAACCAAAAACCAAACCAAAAAAACAACACCTCATTTCCCCTCCCCCCAGCCTTTGGCAACCACCATTCCCACTTTCGGTCTTTATGAGTCTGCCTTCTCTGGGTGGAACCATATAGTATTTGGAACCATATACAGTGGAACCATTAAGTGGAACCATACAGTATTTGTCCTTTGGTGACTGGATGATTTCACGTATAATGTTTTCCAGGTTCTTCCATGTTATGGCATGTGTCAGAATTTCCTTCCTTTTTAAAAAAAAATTTTTAACATTTATTCATTTTTGAGAGACAGAGTATGAGGGGAGAGGCAGAGAGAGGGAGACACAGAATCCAAAGCAGGCTCCACATTCTGAGCTGTCAGCACAGAGCCCAAAGCGGGGCTTGAACACACAGACCACGAGATCACAACCCGAGCTGATGTCGGACGCTTAACTGACTGAGCCACCCAGGCGCCCCTAGAATTTCCTTCCTTCTAAAGGCTTGAATAATGATCTTTTATAGGTATGCACTACATTTGGTGTATCTATTCATCTGTCAGCTCATACTTGGATTGTTTCTGCCTTTTTATTATTTTGAATATTGTTGCTATGAACAGGGGTGTACAAAGACCTCGTCCAGTCCCTGCTTTCAATTCTTTGGGTATATACTTGGAAATAGAATCGCTAAATCATATGGTAATTCTATTTGTTGTTGTTGTTGTTGAGGAGTTGCCGTACTGTTTTCTATAGCAGCTGCCCTATTTTCCATTCCCACCAACAGTGCACAGGGTTCCAATTTTTCCACATCCTTGCCCCCGGTTACATTTTATGTGACAAAGCATACCACCACAACGTATCTGCTTCACTTTAAAGAATACCATCATAGCTGGTTCATTATTTTTTTATTTCTTGCTCTCAAGCGTTTATCCCACGTCATCTTATTTTCTTATCAAAAGCTCAGGGCTCAGCATAGTTATGGTTTGGGGGGATGGGTGGGTGCAGAGACCAGCCAGGCCACCAAGAATAAGCGTTAATGTTCACACTCATCACAAATTATATTGCTGTGGCACTTTACAGCTTATAAAACGCTTTTATATTCATAATCTCTTTGATTCCTGCTCCAGAAGAGGGGTAATGCATTTGCTATTATTCCCCTTCATAGTTGGAGAAACGGGGCTCACAGGAGCTGCTGTGTAGGTTGTAGACCCAACATTGGGCTGGAAACACCACCTGCTGATTTCTGACACATTCAGTGCTTTTCCCATCACATTTTGAGATTTCTCCAGTCCACTCTATGGGCACAGAGACCAGTGTGATTGTTCCCATTCCAGATATATGAAGGACTGATTATTCTAAGACAAAAACAGCTCCTGACTCAAACACTTAAAACTGCTTTGAAATACAGAGCTAATATCTGCTTGTGGACATCTGTGGATCCTCTTGGTGTCACCGTTTGCTCCAGCTGTTGTGGCAGCTACCAATTTCATGAGGCTTAGACCAGCTTTACTTCAGTATAACCAGACACGACCTCACCTTGATTCTGCCCTGGGTGTCTCTTGTTTTCCTTCCTGAAGGAACATCGGATAGCGTGGCATGGAGTACCTATAGGAACTCTGGAAGAGTGGGTGAATTAAAACTCATGAGACCACCTTTGGCCAAAAGGAAATGGAAGCCAGTGCATAAAGAGGTTCTCCCTTTCTTCTTCCAGGAGGACATATCTGAGATGCATTCCGTAAAAGCCTTTTCAAAAAGACTTAGTAGGATCTAATACCATTCACCCTTAGTAGTAGCCAACTCAGTAATGCTTCCATCATTAGTTTTCCATCCTTTCGTATTCTACAACTCCCTTCCAAATAACTGATTCTTGGGATCACTTGTCCAATAAGCTCCCTGAACACAAGGTTTTTTTGTTTGTTTCTTCCTTTCCAGACTCTGCTTTCAGAGGATTCCATGCAGTTCTAGAAGTAAGCAGATCCTCAGGATGGGATTTTGACTGGGTCCCTATTTCATTAGACAGCAATAAGGACTCCTTTGCTAGTCTAAATTGAGAATGACAATCTTGGCATGCATTAGCATCAAAATAACTAGGATTCTGATATGCAGAGGACAACCGTGAGAAATGGGGTAAATTTAGGGCTTACCAGTTAGGGGCAAAAATAATTACGAGGACTGTGGCAGAGTGACAGGGAGACTGAAGCATAGCCTCAGCGGGTCTCTCATATCAAAGTCGGGCCCTGATGTGAAACAAGTGGGGTCTGGAATCTGAGATAGAGATATTTGCATTGGCAAGATTGACTCTTTAGAACCTCCAGACTTCCTAGAACCATCGGGACTGGTAGAAGCAGCCCCGTCCCTCTTGCTAGAGGACAGAAGTTTCTGCTGGCTTGATTGCCTGTTAAAATTTCACTGACTATAAAATGCCTCACAAAATTATGCTGTTCTCCTCGAAGTCCACTCACACCATCCCTCCACTGCCCCCAGGCTGGTATCCAGAGTCAGCTCTCAGCTCAGCCTGAGCAGAAAAATAGCTTACACATACACACACACACACACACACACACACACACACACACACACATTGATTTTGTAGTTTTTCACAGTGGTATGTGTGCTATTGGTTTAGGTGGGTGGTACTGTGTAATCAATAGCCAAAGTATATTGGTCCAGGAACCATTTGGTAGAACTAGACCCTCTTACCAACACTCTCAGTGACCCACTCATGCTTCCTGTGAAACCTTGAACTTTGTGGGATTAGAGGCCCTGACTCACTGTAATAATTCCACTGAGCTTGAAGCTACAACTACTATCTGGTCACTCTGAGATTCCCATGGCCATAGGCCAACAGGCAAGGGGAGGAGTTACTGTTCTGGCAGGAGATATTGATCCTGGTTATCACAAGGAGCTAGAATTGTTGCTATACAGTGGAGACAAAAAAGATAGTATGCCTGGGACTCACTGGGCACCTTTTGGGGCTTCCATGCCCAGCAACGTAGCAACGAGTGGGCAATTGTAGCGGTCATGGCTTAACCCAGGCAAAACGACTAAGAGTCAGGACCCTAGGGAGGAAGGTCAGGTTACCCCAGCAACCTAGCCTGGTCAGAGTCCCAGCAGAGGTAAAGAAAATCTAGAATGAGAATTAGAGGAAGAAGATGCTGATTCTCAGTGACCTTCTAGGGAACAGATGCCACAGAAGAGACCGTAGCTTGTTCCACTAACTGACTGTGTATTAACTCTTCATAGAAATGACTGCCGGCCACCGCCATAAAGGGAATCCTGTGATCGACTGGACTTAATGGAAAGTCTAAGAGATGCGAGTGGTGCACTGGGACGTATCTCAGATGCATTTTATCAGAACCCAGAAAGTTTGAGCATAAGTCATCTGGAGCAGTGACTAACTCTATAATGAGTCTTTTAAAATTCAGTATTTGTATAGATTGTGAAATGATCACCACAATAAGTCTAGGTCACATCCATCACCACACATATCTACAAACCTTATTTTTCTTGTGATGAATACTTTTAAGATCTACTCTCTTAGCACCTTTCAAATATGCACCACAGTATTATTGACTGTAGTCACCATGCTGTATATTACATGCCCAGGACGTATTTAGTTTATAACTGGAAGCTGTACCTTTCAATCCCCTTTCCCCGTTTCCCCCACCCCTCCACCCCTTACCTCTGGCAACCACAATCTGTTCTGTCTATCAGCCCTCCTGTTGTTGTTTAACAACGGCTTTTAATGTTGAGACCTCTTAGTTAATTAAGGCTCTAAGGGCTACCTAATTACAAAAAGACCCACCCATCAATAAAAGAAGTCCAGAAGGAAACCAAATACAATTTCTAAATAAAAAATTATCAAATATAGGAGGAAAGCACCCACAACCAGTGAGAGTGAGCAGGAAAAACAAATAATATTACTAGACCCCCCCCCCCCCAAGGACTTCAGGTATTGGAATGATCAAATGTAAAAAAGTTCGAAGTATCCCTAACAGGTTTGCTAAAATTAAGCAGAGCATCAAAAATATGAGAAAAGAATAAAATATGAAAAAATATGAAAAAAACCACATACATTTGAAAGAACCAACTAGAATGTGAAGAAATGAAAACAGAAACATTAAGAAATGAAGAAGCATCAAAGAGAACATTAAGAAAGGTTTAAGGAATGAAACTAATGTGAACAGACACTGTTAACGAGAAATGTGTGAGGTGGAGTGGAGGTGTGAAAGAATTGTAAAGGATCAAGACAGAGAGGAGAGGGCAGAGAGAAAAAGAAATGGTTAATAAGAAAAACAGACCAAGAGATACTAGAATAAGAAAGTACAATGTGCATTCAGTTGGAATTCCAGAAGGACAGAATGGGGAAAACCAGCATGAGGAGATAGTATTGCAGAACTTCCCCAAATCGATAAAAGACAAGAATTCTTAGACACAGGAGGCACAGTAAATCACAAACAGGAGGAATAAAACAAAACCCGCACCTAGATGGGAAGAAGCGAATTGCAGAACAATGAAGACGATGGGAAGATCTTCAAAGCAGATGGAGAGGAGACAGGTCACGCCCAAAGGAATAGCACCTGGACTGGTAGCCAACTTCACCAAAGCAGCAATGGAAGCCGGGAGAGAAAGTAATTGTTAACCTAGAATCGTAGGCATGGATGACAACTGTGCAGACATGGAAATGAAATAAAGATGTCTTCAGGGAATCAGACTGGGAGGTGTTTGTTGCCGGTAAGCATTCACAAAGGAATTCTTGATGATGTACTCCAGAAAGAAGGAAATGGATCCCAGAAGGAAGATCTGAGCTTTGAGAAGGACTGGTAAGCAAACACTGACTATAAAATAATGATAACACTGTCTAATTTGCATTGTAAAAAATCCACTGACATATTGAATGAGATCATATGGGCAGGGAGTAAATGGAGTTTAATTGCTCAAAAGTCCTTTATTGTTCATTAGAAGCACAGAGACATAAAGAATTAGAATTTCCAGTTACCTATCCATGTTAATAGTTTAAGGCTAACTACTGGAAGAAAGAAAATAGAGTGTATAACTTCTATAACAGGAAATATAAAACAATGAAGATTTTCTCTCAATCTAATGGAGACAGAAAAGAAAAAAAGAAGATGCGAAATAAGCAAAGACCAATAGAAAAAACAAATTATATGGTTCAATTACATAAAAAATGATACAATTCCAAAGTAATTATATAAGTAATTACATAAGTAATTAAATGAGGTATATTCACAAATGAAAAGACAGATGTCGTTAGGCTGACTAGAAATAACCAGAGATTGCAAATTTATAGGGAACACACCCAATACAACACCGAGAGGGTAAAAGACAGAAAAAGATAGATATATGGCTATTATTAACCCAGAGGAAGCTTCTCTGGCAATATTTATATCAGAAGAAAATATAAGGTAAAAAGCATTAGCGAGAAAGAGAGCCACTGCATAGTGTAAAAATATATGAGTTACTAGGGCTGTCTAACATTTGGGTACTTGTTTGCCCCTAATAACATAGCTTCTGTGTACACAGAGCAGCAGCTGTAAAGAGAAATGGACAAATTCAGCATTATAGCTGGAGATTTCAACATTCCCCATCAGTAACTGAGAGCTGTTGGAGACAAAATATTAGAGAAGATACAGAATATTTGGACTGCAAATTTAAAAGCTCGACCTGGTGAACACACTTGGAAACCTGAACCTAAAAATTAGAAGATACACATTGTTCTGAAGAGCATGGCGTATTTATGAAAAGGGTACAAAGCAAGTCTCCATCAACTTCAAAGAGTCTGTATCAAACAGACCATGTTTTCTGGCCACGGTGTAAATAAACTAGAAGCGAATCTCTAAAAGATATCTAAAAAAGCTTCTTATGTTTACTATCAATGAGTTTCTTTCTGTTTGTGATTAATTGATTTATATATTTGGGTGCTTTCACATTTGGAGCATAAATGTTTATAATTGTTAGGGCTTCTTGGTGGATAGACCCCTTGATTATAATATAATGCCCTTCTTCATCTCTTGATACAGTCTTTATTTTAAGGTCTAGATTGTCTGATATAAGTATGGCTACTCTGGCTTTCTTTTGGTGACCATTAGCATGATAGATGGTTCTCCATCCCCTTACTTTCAATCTGAAGGTGTCTTTAGGTCTAAAGTGGGTCTCTTGTAAACAGCATATAGATAGATCTTGTTTTCTTATCCATTCTGTTACCCTATGTCTTTTGATTGGAGCATTGAGTCCATTGATGTTTAGAGTGAGTACTGAAAGATATGAATTTATTGCCATTATGTTGCTTGTAGAGTTGGAGTTTCTGGTGGTGTTCTCTGGTCCTTTCTAATCTTTGTTTCTTTTGGTCTTTATTTATTTATGTATTTATTTTTTTATCTTTTCTCTCCTCAGAGAGTCTCCCTTAAAACTTCTTGCAGGGCTGGTTTAGTGGTCACAAACTCCTTTAATTTTTGTTTCTCTGGGAAAACTTTTATCTCTCCTTCTGTTTCGAATGACAGCCTTGCTGGATTAAGAATTCTTGGCTGCATATTTTTCTGATTCAGCACATTGAATATATCCTGCCACTCCTTTCTGGCCTGCCAAGTTTCTGTGGATAGGTCTGCTGCAAACCTGATCTCTCTTCCCTTGTAGGTTAAGGACTTTTTTTCCCTTGCTGCTTTCATGATTCTCTCCTTGCCTGCGTATTTTGTGAATTTGACAATGATGTGCCTTGTTGATGGTCGGTTTTTGTTGAATCTAATGGGAGTCCTCTGTGCTTCCTGGATTTTGATGTCCATGTCTTTCCCCAGGTTAGGACAGTTTTCCGCTATGATTTTCTCACATAACCCTTCTACCCTTATTTCTCTCTTTTCCTCTTCTGGGACCCCTATGATTCTGATGTTGTTCCTTTTTAATGAGTCACTGATTTCTCTAATTCTTAAGTCGTGCTCTTTGCCTTAATCTCCCTCTTTTTTTCTGCTTCATTATTCTCCATAAGTTTGTCCTCTATATCGCTGATCCTCTGTTCTGCCTCATCCATCCTTGCCTCTGTGGCATCCATTCGAGATTGAAGCTCAGTTATAGCATTTTTTATTTCATCCTGACTAGCTTTTACTTCTTTTATCTCTGCAGAAAGGGATTCTAATCTATTTTCAACTCCAGCTAGTATTCTTATTATCGTGATTCTAAATTCTGGCTCAGACATCTTGATTGTATCTGTGTTGGTTAGGTCCCTGGCTGTCGTTTCTTCCCACTCTTATTTTGGGGGTGAATTCTTTCATTTTGTCATTTTGAAGGGAGAAAAGGGATTTATGAGGTAGAAAAAATTAAAATAAAAAAATAAAATTAAAAAAATATTAAAATTAAAAACACACACACACAAAATCGAATAAATGATGCTAGATCCTAGGTGTGTTTTGGTCTGGGTATATAGTGGTTTGATAGATTAGAGTAAAAAAGGGGAAGAATAGAAAAAAAAAAAGAAATCGTTTGAAAATGTGAAAAAATGAATACACTGAATGAGGTAGACGAAAATTAAATGATGGAAGTAAAATAGAATTTGAAAAAATTTACACAAAAGTAAAAAATATAGTAGAAAAAATTAAAAATTAAAGAAAAATATTTTTAATAAAAATTGAAAATAAAAATGAATTTTTTCTCTTTCTGTATTCAAGAAAAAGAAAAGAAACAACAAAGATTTAAAAAAAGAGAAAATTGAAGAGCTGGACCAGCTAACAGACTGAAATATGACTGAAATTACTTCATTTTCCCCTAGAAGTCAAACTATGAAGTGCTTTATAGTCCATAAACTAAGCAGGCAGTGAGACCTGGGCGGGGCTTAGCGTAATGGCTCCGTACTCCACTAGATGGCGCTGCTAGCCTACTGGGGTGGATTGTTGTGGCGCTCATAGGTGCATATGCACATGTGTGGGAGCGGTGAAAATGGCGTCACCCAGCTACCCAGTCTCTAGTATCAGAACTCCATTCTCCCCGATCAGCAATCACGCATCCGTCCTTTGTCTTTGGCTTCCGTCCACTCCCCATTTCCACACCGTCTGTGACCAAGCCCCAGGCAGCACCTCCCTCCCAAGTTTTGTCTCAGATGCGGCTGCCTTCCCTGGTCCCCCACTTCTGAGGGACTGCGACTTTGACCCACTCTGTCCCTCTGTGGAAGGTCTCACCGAGCAATGGCCGGGTGCCGGCTGCACCCAGGAACGCTTGTGGGACCGTGCTGCTGCCGATGCCCAGAGGCTGCGGCGGGATGCCAACCCGCCCCAGAAAACATTCGCGAGACAGTGTAGCAGAAGCGCCTCAGAGATTATGAAAAATCACAACACACACCTGGCACCAGGCTTTACCCTTAATGACCTTGTTCCAGCACCAGTGAGTGTGGCCACCTTCTGGGGTCTGCTGGGACCAGACGGCTTCAACAGTTTCTACCACTCCTTCCAGCAGTGGAACCCCTTTTCCCCGTGTGGCCTGAGAACCTCCTGGACCCCACTCTGCTCCTGGGGATTCGCCCTTCCCCCCAGAGCATCACCAGGCATCGAGCTGTGGAGTTGCAGACTCTGTGCTTCCCTTGTTTATAGTCTTAATGGAATTTAAACCCTCTCCTTTCTCCTGTCTCCTTTTTTAGTTTAGTCCCTGTGGCTGTTTGTAATTTTCCACTTTCTCTCCAGCTGCTTTTGGGAAGGGGTGCTTTTCCCATATTCTCCCCCGCCCCCTTCTCCGTCTTCTCTCTGCGCGCAAAAGCAGCTCCCTGCCCGCCACGGCTTCTCGCTCCCCAAGTTCACCTCTCCACACCGTGTACCTGCTGAATTCTGTGGTTCAGGTTGTGCAGATTGTTGTGTTAATCCTCTGATCGGTTTTCTAGGTGTGCAGGATGGTTTAGTGTTGGTCTGGTTGTATTTCATGGACACGAGACACAAAAAACTTCCATGCTGTTCTGCCATCTTGGCTCCTCCCCCTCATATGTTTAGAAAGTAAAAAGACACTTCTGAAAAACCCACGGGTCAAAAAGTGATTGAAATGGCAATTAAGAAATTATGATTTAATGACCTCAAAAGCACCACATATAAAAATGTGTGGGGAGTTTATTTGAAAAAAGAAAGACTGAAAAAAATTAATGGGCTAAGCTTTCAACTGAGAAGTTAGAAAAAGAACCACAGAATAAACCCAAAGAACACAGAGGAGAGGAAATAATGATAATCAGAGCAGAAATTAATAAAATTGTAAATAAAATACAGTAGAATCAATAAAGTCAAAAGATGTCTTTCAAAAGACAAAAGGGAGGGGCACCCGGGTGGCTCAGTGGGTTAAGCGTCTGATTCTTGGTTTCCACTCAGGTCATGATCTCGCAGTTTCGTGGGTTTGAGCCCCGCATTGGGCTCTGTGCTGGTGGCACAGATTCTCTCTCTCCCTCTCCCTCTCTGCTGCTCCCCTGCTCGTGCTGTCGCTGTCTCTCTCAAAATAAGTAAATGAACTTAAAGAATTAAAAAAAAAAAAAAAGACAAAGGGGAGACAGACCTTAGGCAGAATGAACCGAAAAAAAAAAAAAAAAAAAGGCACATCTACACAATATTGGAAACAAAATGGATGCAACTTCAGAAATAGCAAGTATTTAAAATTAATAAGAAACTACTCTGACCTTATATCAGTTATGGGGGATACAGAGAAGTGTGGCCCGGGCTCCCCTTCCCTGAAGGCCCTGTTGCCCCAGCTGCTAGGAACGCAGTGAGCAGCTACCTCCGGCTGGCCCCTTCAGCGCCTGGAGAGAGCCTCCTGGCCCAAGAGCCCACCTTCCTCAGAGAGTCCCACAGCCAGTGACTGACATGGGCGGGGACATGAAGATCTGGCCATTTAGCCTAGTCTGGGACAACTCTGCCCGTGTCATATACGCAGTAGTGTGCTCTTAAGTGTTGGGCTTCTCCGGGCTGGGTGGGAAACCCAACTTCTGTGGTGTAAATATCACCCTCCATGAGTTCAAGCTTCCAGAGGAATAGCACTAAATGTGGAGTTGGAAAGGGATGCCTAACAGCACGCTATCAGATAGTCGTGCCACCATACGGATAGGCTGGCTATAATTAAACTCAAGAACACTGCACAAGGAGCAAAGTAATGGAAGTGATGAGCGTTTATTGATTTCGTTTTTAATATTATATATTGTATATAATGTATATATGTAGCTACAGATAGATAAAACACTGTAAGTTTATATAACTTAATCTTAAAAAAATTTTTTTAATGTTCATTTTACTTTTTGAGCGAGAGAGAGACAGAGCATGAGCAGGGGAGGGGCAGAGAGAGAGGGAGGCACAGGATCCGAAGCAGGCTCCAGGCTCCGAGCCGTCAGCACAGAGCCCGACGCGGGACTCGAAGTCACCGACCGCGAGATCGTGACCTGAGCCGAAGTCGGACACTCAACCGATGGGGCCACCCAGGCGCTCCTATCATTTAATCTTTGGTAATGGCTGTGTTTAACAACTGGCTCACAGAATTCCTAGGAATGGAACAATTTGTGCTTCCGGGCCGGAACCAGGAGGCTCTAGCACACCACTCTGTATGTGCTCAGAGCTCCCCGAGGGTTTGGCTGAGGCTTTGTTGGGCACAACTCAATCCGATTAATCTCTTTGTCCAATAATCCTGGTTCCCTGCCCTCCTCGCAGGCACCGAACCCTAATAACGTCCTGCTGGACGGTAAACGGATTGCGGTGGTCTGAATGTTTACGTCCCCCCGAAGTCATGTGTTGGAACCTAACTTCCGATGTACTGGTATTTGGAGGTGGAGCCCCTGGGGGGTGATTAGGTCATGAGGGGGGGAGCTCTGGAGCAGCGACAGAGTGGGGGTGCTGGAGCCCGCCTGTACCAGCCTCAAGCGCAAACTGTTCCATTTCTAGGAATTCCGTGAGCCCTTCTGGGAGAGACTCCAGAGGGCTCCCTTACCCTTCCCATCCTGTGAGGTGACCGCAAAAGGGTGGCTCTCTAGGAAGCGGGCCCTTACCAGACACCGAAGAAATAAACGCGTGTTGTATATAAACCACCCGGCGTATGGTATTGTTGCAGCAGCCTGAACTAGGACACCGGTCTCCTGCCGAGTGTCGTTCTGACTTGCAAACACCGCTCTACCCTTCCTTCCTTCGTCTTTTTCCACTGGCGTTTCAGCAATGTGGAATTGCACCAGGCAGATGCCCCTGGCTGACCCACGTGCCCCTCAGCGTGGCGAGGCAACGGGGAAGATGCCCCTGACACCTGCAAGGGCAGGCACTTTTGATGCCCTTGCCCACGTCTCCTCGGCTCCCCTGACCCACAGCTCTGACGGACGTGCCTTGCGAGCCGGGAGTCCAGTTGACCGTGTCCCACTCACTCTGTACGTCTGCCGTGAGTCGCTCTGTGTTTGGGCCTCAAGATCGCTGCTAAAGCCCTGGGTGCCCGGAAGTGTGTGGGAGTTAAAGCAAGCCCCAAAGACAATTCCAGTTCACGGACAACAGGAGCCAGATGGTAAGTGTTCAGCCCACGTCTTTGAGGTGGCAAATCTGGGAGAACCGTGAAAGCTTCTCAGACATCGCATTGGTATTGCCCTCAAGCGGTGACCTTGATGACACAGTGAGATGGCACACCTTTCTGTTGTCTCTTCATACTTCCCTGGCTTGGTTTTTCAATGTCAACACTCCTGCTCCTTGGCTTAGCTACCGAAATAATCTCTCTGCATCCAAGTCCTTCTATCAGGTTCTGCTTTGGGAGAGGGGTGGAGGAAACCTATGCTAAGACACCTGCTGATCATTTTTTTTTTTTTTTCCTCAAGAGAACACTCTACTCTTCTGTTCATAGCTTCTAAATACAAGCATGACCGCATGTCAAAATGGGACTTGTCTTGGAATAAACTGCTGCGAACAATAGGTGGCTGTGCCAGTTTGGGACCTCTGAGAGGCAGATGCCAAGAAGGATTAGATGTGGGAAAGAAATGTTGAGAAAACACCTGCCCGGGGTGGTGCGGGCAGGAGGGGGAGGCTGGCATGTAAGTGAGGACAGCCTTCAGACTGTTCAAGGCTGGCACCTGCGAAGGGAGAGCGGGAAGGGGGGAAGATTGGGTGCGAGGAGCTTCAGAGTGTAGCCATATCTTGAGAGAGCATTCGCAGGGTGGTCGGGAGTTCTGGAACAAAGGCGGAGCGTCAGATCAGTCCTCCATCAGGCAGCAATGGCCCAGTGCTAGTGATGCCCTCATGCCCAGCCACGCAGGGGGACGTATGACCTTGGCGTGAGTGCTGTGGTAGACTGGAAGGGGTAAGAGCTGGACGCTGTGATTACTGAGTAAAGGTTCTGCCATTTTCAGCCCAAATTTAAGGAAAAGGGGACAGTGATCCAGGGAGAAGATTGGCAGTGAGAATTACGGGGTGCTTTGAGGGACGGGGGGAGACCGCAGCCACTTCATTCAAAGACAGACATGCTTCTGGGGAACGACTTGGGGAGAGCCTGGCATGTTTCACTTGGGGCTCGAGGACGTGCACAAACCCAGAGATGGCCGCTTGAATCCCACATTAGAAACTTCAAGGAGAGAGACTCACCAGAGCCTGTGACCAGAGAAAGAGGGCGGGGGTGCAGCGCAGTGCCGTGACCTGCCCTTCTAGCTGGATTGGCAAACACACCACCTGTCCTCTGTGGGTCAGCGCGGCCGTGGTGGAAGCTAGCCAGGTCAGCCTGCCGGAGCTTGGGGACTCCGCAGAAGGTCTGTGCGAGGAGGACCACCAGAGAAGCTGACCTGGAAGGGAGGACCAGGGCAGGGTTCAGGGGACGTCCCCCGCCTTGCCATCCTGGCAGAACCAGCCTTCACAGAGCCGGCTGGAGGACTGTAGGACAAAGAAGGAAAAGATGTTTCCATTCCCTAGACGCAGGCTTCTGAGCTGGGGTCATACCCAGCTGGCGGGTGCTGCGGGGGGAATGGGGAAGGCTTAGGTGGAATGAGACTACAGTTTTGATTTCCATTGGACTGGACTTTGGAATACTGGGGAATCAGCCTGTTTGTTAACACTTGAAAGCGACAGAAAAAGCTATGAAATCTGCCCCAGATTCTTCCAGAGGAGAAGGGAGATCTGATAGAATGATTTCAAAAGGCCGCGTGGAAAAAAGGTGCTGCTTCATGATTTCCCCTCACCAAGCAGTGCAGCTTGTTAAAAAGTTGACTTGCATAAAACACTGCTTAACAGGGAAGACGACACCATTTCATTTTTATGCTGGGAAACGTTTATTCCTCTGCGCTTGAACCACAGGGAGTAGCTCCCCGATCTCCATTGCCTTTTTAAACCTTCTAGGTGCACTGCTGAGGGAGGCCAAGAGCATTTCAGGCAGGACTGGGACAATCTTTGAGGAGCCCGTGTACTTGTTTATAAGTCAGGATGTTATCCGTCAAGTTCTCCAGAACCCCTCGAACAGTGTTGGGCACAGACACAAACCTGAGTCTAGAAGGAAACGCCTGCCTTTTTTCTACAGCCATTTCCCGAGATCAACTTTGGGTTCCTCGTGCATCAGGAATGCCACCGCCCTCCCAAGCTTTTCCCCTCCGCTGACCCCGAATTCCTCCTGCTGCCTAGAACGGGAAGCTGCCCCCTCGTCCGTCCTAAGAGAAATCCAGCAGATCCCGCTCCTCGAAGCCCCCCCCGCACCCCCGCCCCCCTCAGTCTTAGTCCTTCCTGCCCCGGGGGGCGGGGCCCGGGGGGTCGCAGGGTCGCCCGCGGAGCGCGGCGGCGCGGAAGGGCCGCCTCCCCCCGGGCCCGCGCGGAGCTGCAGCGGGACGGCGCGCGCACCGAGGCCCCGCGGCCGGCAGAGGGCGCTGCGGCTCCCCGGCGGCGCGGCTGCGGTCTGCGGGGCGCCGGGCCGGGAGGAGGCGCCCGGGCCCCGGCGTGCGCGTCTCGGGGCGGCCGGGAGGGGGTGCGCGCCTCTGCCGCCCCGCGCCGCCCTCCCGCGCGGGCCCGCTCGCCTCCCCGGGGGCTGTCACCGCCGACCGCACCTCGCGAGCGAGGCGCGCGGGTGGCGCGGCGCGCTCCGAGCCTCGGGCTTCGCCGCCGCCCGCCCCGCCGCCCGTCTTTGTCCGGGCGACGCGGCCGGAGGAGCGGCGGCCGAGGCGGGGCGCGCCCGGGCGCGCTGTCGACGGGCCCCGGTGGCCTCGGAGCGGCCGGAGCCGGGAGGGGGGCGGCGGCGGCGGCCTGGGCGGTGCCGGCGCGAGGTGAGTGCGGGGGCGCGGAGCCGGCGCTGCCGGCGGGCGTGGGCGGCCGCCGAGGCGACGGTGGCGGAGAGCGCGCCGCAGGTGCGGGGGCGTCCCTGGCCGCGCCGCCTCCGCTGGCCTCTCCCGGCAAGTTTGTCGGGGTCCCCGCTTCGGGGATCTCCGTGGCCGGTCAGCGGAGTACACGCCCGTCGGTAAATAGAGAACTCGAGCTGGAGGAGGAGGAGGAGGAGGAGGAGGAGGAGGAGGAAGACGCGGAGGAAGCGCGTCCGCACCCGGTCCGGGATGCGAGTCTCGTTGAGGGCAGTGGTGGCTTCTGGGACATCTTCCTTGGCCCTTTCGCACCCAGGTGAGCGAATCCTCTTCCGCGCAGCCCGACGGGGTCGCGCTGGGCTCCGGGAGCCTGGCTTCTGGAACCCGCTCGCAGGCAGGTGCGCGGAGTTGGGGAGTGATTGCAACCGGCCCCGGGCAGCGCAGCATTTTATTTGGCTTTTCTGGTCATCACAGCGCTGCTTCTTTCCTGCTCGCGTCACCTGCTTGGGCCGCGGTCTTGCAGCTCGTGTGGCACCCTTGCCCGCACCCCCTGTTTCAGGAGGGAGGGTGGGTTAGGGGAGCCGAGTCCTTCCCCCCCCCACCCCCCGCTTCAGAGAAATTTGTTCTATGTCTTCGTCTTAATTTAGTATGAATGTGTTATTTCCTTTGAGCTTTATAATGGCAAAGCAGTGAAGTGGTGCTTTTTTTTTGTTTTGTTTTTTGTTTTTTTCTCATTCTGAGCCTCTGCACAGAAGGAATTTCAGGCACACAAGTGATGTTACTACCAATCTATTTTAAATACAAACATGGAAAGAAGAACTCCTGGCAGGGTACCAAAGGCGCCTGTACTCTCCGTTCTAGAAGTGCTTTAAAAAATATTTGCTCATTGGTGAAGTTATAGAAGTGATTGCCAGAGCATCTGAGGAGAACGGTTGAAGATAAGTCAGAACTAGGTTTTCAGACCAAAACTTTACTTGAAGGGAAGCCTGGTCATAACTTGAGGTACCCTTTGAGGTAATATAGGGCTCCTTCTTTGAATTCATTAGGTAGAATTGCAAAACATTAAAAAATAAAATGGGTTTTGTAAAGACTGTTAAGACAGTTGGTGAAAATATTTTGACTCCTTATTGATAGAAATAAAAAGATCCCACAGATCTCCTTTATGGCTTTCAAACTACGGGATGATTTTATTTGTATAGCTGATGGAAACTTAGTAATTATGAGCTATCTGTTCTTAAACATTCCCTCTTAAGAAAACCTCTGCTCATATATATGGTTATTTTTTTCAGGTAAGAAGACAGAGGTAGAAAACATCAGAAATTCTGATGTCTGGGGACCCCCTCTTGTGCCTCACCCCAAGTATTCCTTTCTATTTTCAATTTATAGATCATGGTTTTGGGTGGTGCTGAGGCATTTGTAATGGTCAAAGCTCTCTCGGTGATTCTGACGTGCAGCTGGTGGCGGGGGGGGGGGGGGGGTGAGACCCATTGGGTAGCACTGTTTCTTTTAATTTGCCACTTCGTAGCTCAACGTGTGGCTACAGTGGCTTAAGGTAGGTAAAAAAAAATAAGTGGTTAAAAATTCGGAGAGAAAAAAAATGGCATTGGAAAGAAAAATTATAGCACGTGCACTTTTGTATCGTATCCAGAGATCTTCCTCGGTTATTTTTCTAAACCTGCAGAAATCGCTGTTGCTTTTCAGAGCCCCGTAATTCCGTGTGACAGGTGTAGAGGAGTCCAAAGTGGGACATTTCTTTGTGCAGAGGTAACAGTGAAGTTGAGTCGTAGTGTCAGGGTATTCCTTATGCGTACGTGAAAAGATAATCAAGTCTTATTAAAGGTCATCTTCCTCTCATTAAAAACTTACTATAGAGAAGCAAATTAGGTGCAAGACGCTTTTTATTGTTTCTAAGGTTGGCAATAGGCCTGGCTGCTGAGTCAGTGTTTTTTGTCTGCCTTATGTAATTCCAGATATTACAGATACTCGGATCTTATGGATGGTTTATGAAGGCTTATGTAAGAACCACGACTATGCTTTTTGTACTCTGTTAAACTCCCTGTTTGGGCTATTACGTAATTGACACATTACTGGATTCTTAGAGCCCAAATAGGGGAAGGACGCGCAACCCCAGCCCGGCACATGTACTTTTTATAATGAACTGCTGGGGCCAAATTAGAGGGAACGGAAGGGACGGAGGTTTGTGAGAGAGAGATAAGAACAGCATCTAGAGGACTGAGGTAATAGAACGCTGTTATGCTTAGCGGTTTTCTAGAGATTTTAATGCCGCGGTATAAACCGCTCTAGTCTTTTATTTCTCCCAGCAGAGGCGGATTTACCGGGAAGCTAATGAACCTTAAGCTTCGGGGCCCCTCATTCGGCTTCTTCCAAGCCCCTGGGAAGGCCACTGGCCGTGCGTTCGCCTGGTCCTGCCTAATTTTATATTTGCGTTTTGGATTCTTTTTAGACGAGGTGGACGCTCCCGCCTCCCCCTACCTCCCTCATGTAAATGTAACGCTCTACAAAGTCTCAGTCTGCTCTGGCTCTCAATGGTGTTTGAATGTTAAGCTAACTTATAAAAATGCTTTTTCTTATTTTAACATCCCCAGTCTTACGAAAAGACAAAACCCAAAATCGGGCCAGTGTTGCAGTTGACCTGCTCAAATAGTGCAGGGTGCTGTGACCTCGGGCCACGTGCAGCTACTGAGATCAGGCGGGTACCCGGAGAACCGACTCTTTGCCTGCTGATTTTGCACGAACCAGAACCGGGGCTTTTCTGGCCCCGGGGGTGTGAGTTAGAGGTGGAGAAAAGCTGAGCCGGGGGTGGGGAAGGGAAGAAAGTGGGTTAAAGCCCTTCCACATCTCAGAGGCGGGCTGCCAAGGGAGAAGGAAGGAAAAAAAAATTAACTACTAAGAGATGCTTCATTACTAGAAAGTTAATAGGAACAGATAGCATCAGCTCCATTAGGAGATCTTTTTGTAAACTCCTTAGGATCTGTCTCTAATATGAATTTTAAACAGGGAACAAACTCAGGCCTGGAAAATATTCTGAGGGAAACCAGTGCATGTCGGGAAGGACTCGCGTGGACTGTTGACTTATCCCCATTAGCAGCCTGATTGGGCCCATGGCAGGAATGTTTGAAAGGGAGCTGCTGAGAAGAGAGGAGGCTTTTCCCTTTTTTTCTGACACGATTGCTACTTCCTATCTGAGTTTGGGCGCCTTCAGAGCTTAACATCTCGACCCCTTTCCCTCCAACCCTTGTGCCCCATCCATCCAGCACCCCCCCCTCCCCCCCGGCACAGACCCTCTCTTTGACCAAACTGTAGCGAGGCTCCTCTGAGGACCCTTCTTGACCTCAGCCTTGGCCTATAAGAACTGCAGCCTGGGACACACTTCCCCCTGTGCACCCACCCCAGCCCCACCCCTCCCACGCACACACTAAGACTCTTCTTGAAAAACTCTGACTTGGCTTCTAGCAGCCTAAGGCCTCCTCTCTGGGATGACCCAGCCCCACCCACCTGGAGTTCCGGTTTGGAAAAGTCCAAGGCTGCCAGAAAGGATTTACCTTTTGTCCTGGCCGACACCTGATCGTGGGGGCCCTGACTTCCCTTTCGTTAAGTATTTATTAGAAAAACTTACAATCGTAATCCTTTCCCTGCCCCTTCGAGATGTAGACGTATATCCTACAACCCAGGAGTGTCTTTCTCAAAGACCTGAAAGCCATTCCTTTGACATGTAATCCCGAGGGAGGGTAGAGCCTCTGTCTCCCAGTCTGTGTGGGAGCCTAACTCTGACAGGTGCCACTTAGCAGACACAGATGGCCTAATCGCCTTGACGGGCAACAGCCACCCTGCCCGCTTCCTTGACTCTGCTTGTTCCCCCTCCTTATTCCCCCGTTCTTCTTTTCAAACACCCAGTCACCCGGATTGCAGGTGAGCTCAGTTCTCTCCTGAAGTCTCTTTCCACTTTTGCAGTATATACCGAATACAAGCCGCCTGTAGTGCCCTTAGTGTCCGGCTTTGTTTTGCTTTAACAGCATCCGCCCGAAGCTCGAGACACGCGCTGTTCTCAGCATTAGGTCTTCTTACAGAGCAGTGAGCAAAACAGACCAAAACTGTGCCCCTGAGGAACTTACAGTGAGCGTAATAGGTACATTTAAATAGATGTTCGGTAGATCAGGTAGGGGCAGTGGTACAGAGACAAGTAAATCATAGTAGGAATGTAGGGCAAGGAATTGTTGTGTCAAGTAGGGGGGTCGGGGAAGGCCTCTCTGAGGGGAACATTGAGTGGAGCCCTAAACGAGATGGAAGAAAGCGCCATCGGGGAGGAGCCATAAGGGGGAGGAGCATTTTGCTCCCTGGGGAACGGCTAGTACAGGGCCCTCAGACCAGAGCTCCACTGGCACATGGCAGGACCATCAGGGAGGCCAGATGGCGATGGCCAGCGACTCCCCACGACGGCTGTAGCGGTTTCTTGGGCCTCCCCTTGGACTCTCTTCTGCAGCAACCTGAGGCTGTGTCAGGCGAGCGGGTGGTGGTGTTTCTCTTGGGACCCTGGGTGGCATGGTGGCTTGGGACCAGTTGCGACCGAGGGCCTTTCGGGGACGTGGAATCCAGTCTACACCATTACGTGAACTGGGAGTTGGAGGGAGGTTGTGTGTCCTCATGACGGTTCCCATCGGCTCGTTGCAGGAGGAAGTTGGCACTTGTGCCTCGGTTCCCTGCGGTCCCCCAGGAACAAATAGAACTGCGCTAAATCAGGATGTTGGCAGCGGAAGCCACACTGCTCTTTCTTGGGGAACGTGGAGGTGGAGAGTGAGCTGGAGGGAACCCAGTGACCTGAAGGCACCTGGAGTTAGCTAGGGTTGGAGGAGGGGAATCTGCTCTTTGGCTGCCGATGTGTAGCCGTGTGTAGACACACAGTCATTAAAGGTAAGTCAGCGGTGTATGTGATGAGGGCGAAGCCACTATCAATGACAGGTTGATACTGACTTTGGGAACTTTGACTCACCCGCAGCAGTGAAAAGCCAACAGGGTGTGTTAGCTTCTATAAAGACTATAGTAAGGGAAATACATTTGTCCAGAAACAGGCTGATACTGATACCGTGATTTTAAATGCTTTCCAAAAGCACGGTGGAAAAAGCATCGAGTATAGAGCCGTGGATTACAAGAAATGATAATGAAACAGCAGAAGCAAATAATGAGCACTTAATAGGGAAGTTAAATTTCCACACTTCACCAGACTGTTGCTGCAAAGTACTGATCTAAAAAGCTAACGTGAACACTATCTCTGCTCGATGCAGTATAGGAGAAGTAATCTCAAATCATCCAGAATTATCTCTATACTAAGCTGTTTGAAATGACCCACTCAACATAGCTTCTCAAGACAGTCTTTCGCTCCCTACAAATAATTGTCTTCTCAGGTTGGAAATGTTGCCGCAGACTAAGCCAAACACATTTTTTTGCCCCTAATTCTTCGATTTCCATTAGTTCATTTTCCGGGAATGCCAACCCGAGAACTAAAATCATGTACAAGAATGATTTTGGGGGGCACCTGGGTGGCTCGGTCAGTGAGTTGTCCAGCTCTTGGTTTCCGCTCAGGTCACGATCTCACGGGTTTGTGGGATTGAGCCCCACACTGGGCCCCCGGCTGGGTTTGGAGCCTCTGTCCCTCTGCTCCTTCTCCATTTGCATACGCTCACTCGCTCTTTGTCTCTCTCTCTCTCTCTCTCTCTCAAAAAAATTTTGGTTGGAATTGATATTTGTAAGGCTGATGCATTTTCTGTTAGCGTTGCCTGATATCTTAGGAAATTTGTATGGCAGATATGCGACACGTCATATTTAAATTGTACAGACTCTAGCCAGTGTTTCTGTGCAACGGTCCGTATTGTTTTAGTTTAACTGGTGGCTCCTGATCAGCTTTGTACTGAGCGAGCTAATACACCTCTCCTAGAAGACTCGGAAGTTAGCGTATTAGAACTTCGTTATCCTCTGCTCCTCGGCTTCCCACTAAAAATTTTCTGCTAGATTTTTGGATTATCATTTTGACAACGACCCAAGATATTGTAACGGAATATAAAAGTGAATTAGAGCTAATATCTCAGTTTGGAGAACTTTTTTTTTTTTTTTTTTTTTTTTTTTTTTAAAGCAGAGATGTGGTCTGAAAATTGCATTTGTCTAAGGCTGGGACCAGAGAGAGGCTGGTCAGACACTCGTCTCAGGTGCGGAATTTAAAGAGGTATCAAAAACCAAACAACAAAAATAAATGATCTCTCAATGTAATTTAAAAATGAAAATCAGGGGCGCCGGGGTGGCTCGGTCGCTTGGGCGACTGACTTCGGCTCAGGTCATGATCTCACAGTTCATGAGTTCGGGCCCCACATCGGGCTCTGTGCTGACATTTCGGAGCCTGGAGCCTGCTTCGGATTCTGTGTCTCCCCCTCTCTCTGCCCCTCCCCTGCTCACGCTCTGTGTCTCTCTGTCTCTCAATAATAAATAAACGTTAAAAAAAATAAAAGAAGATTAGTGCAAAAAGTTCATGATGAGCAAAATACCAAATTAAAAAAAAAATCAGTATTGATTTTTTCCTCTGGTGTCAGCCTCCAGGATGAAGCGGCACAGCACTGTCACTGATTGTGTCTTAGCTTAAAATTTTGATATTTTATTCATCATGCATTTTTATTAAAAAAAAAAAAACCCTTATCTTGGAACCACATCTGGAATGTTAGAGTAAGGACTTTCAGTAAATATTCCCCTGCAAAACAGCCCAGAGAACAAAATTTCATGGAGGCAAATATTGGCATAATAAACTATTTTAGAATTCTGGGGTTAAATCAGAGAGTTGCAACAATTCAAGGAGCATTTATTCAAGAGAAAAGACTGAATTTCAGAACAGTGAACTCCTAGTACAGTAGCCTTGAAAACTAAATGCTATTGGAGGGGTAAGAACAAGTTCTGAGCTCTTCAAAAGTCCCCACTCTCGGCAAATTGTCACTATATGACCTGTCTGGCAAATGTTGAAAAGCTCTATCCTCAGAGCTTGTTTTTTTTTTTTTTTTAAAGTTTATTTTGAGAGAGAAAGGGAGGGAGCGAGCACGTTAGCAGGGGAGGGGCAGAGAGAGAGCGCAAGAAAATCCCAAGCATTCTCTGTGCTGTCAGCCCAGAGCCTGATGCAGGGCTCGATCCCACAAACTGTGAGATCATGACCTGAGCCAAAATCAAGAGTCAGATACTTCACCGACTGAGCCCCCCAGGCACTGCAGAGCTTGTTCATATTTCACCTGATTCAGAACTCATTTTGTGTGAACAGCTTTAGGGCATTTTTTAAAGACACTCAGCAGCACACTTAACATTGCAGGTGCCTGAGGTGGCTACACCTGTTGAGGTTGACAAGAAAGAGGTTGACCAAAAAAACCTTTAAAAGAATAATTGGGATAGGAGGTATCTGAGGGATTTGAAACGCTTTGACATATGTTTTAGAATCTACAAGGCCCCTGCGCATGTGAAAATTTATACATTTGCCGAGGACTTGTGAAGGCCCTAATCTGTTACCCTGGGTGACACTGAGGCTCTCTCTACAAGCAGGAAGAAAAGGCTAAGGGAGAGTGGTAAACTGCCTATCAGAGCATAGAAAGAATGTGACTACATACACACAATTCCTCAATGAAGGCTGAGAGACATATTAGTTCAACGCATTTAAAGAAATTTTTGGTTTAGAAACAATGCTTATTTATTTTGAGAGAGAGGGAGGGAGTGGGGGAGGGGCAGAGAGGGAGGAGGAGAGAGAGAATTCCAAGTGGGCCCCACGCTGTCTGCACAGAGCCTGATGTGGGGCTCTGACTCACGAATGATGTGTGATCATGATCTGAGCTGAAATTAAGAGTCAGAGGTTTAACTGACTGAGCCACCCAGGTGCCCCAGGGAATTTCTGTTTTGTCATTAGTTGGCCACTAAAGGCAACTAAACAAAGACTTAAGCAGCTACATATGATAAAACAGACTTTATAGAATTAGTCCTGGAAATGGATACACAGCATTAGTGTCAACAAAAACAACAGGCAACAACAACAATAAACCTTTGATGGAGAGTGAAATCTGAGTTTATTGAAAATCCAGTTTTCAACACACACAAAGAAAGAAGGGACAGGGAAAATCCCAAAGTGTCCCTGAGAGTCCAGATATTGGACTTAGTAGACAAACATTTAATTTTTTTTATTTTTTATTTTTTATTTTTTCAATATATGAAGTTTATTGTCAAATTGGTTCCCATACAATGCCCAGTGCTCATCCCAACAGGTGCCCTCCTCAATACCCATCACCCACCCTCCCCTCCCTCCCACCCCCCATCAACCTTCAGTTTGTTCTCAGTTTTTAGCAGTCTCCTATGCTTTGGCTCTCTCCCACTCTAACCTCTTTTTTATTTTTCTTTCCCCTCCCCCATGGGTTTCTGTTAAGTTTCTCAGGATCCACATAAGAGTGAAAACATATGGTATCTGTCTTTTTCTGTATGGCTTATTTCACTTAGCGTCACACTCTCCAGTTCCATCCACGTTGCTACAAAGGGCCATATTTCATTCTTTCTCATTGCCACGTAGTACTCCATTGTGTATAGAAACCACAATTTCTTTATCCATTCATCAGTTGATGGACATTTAGGCTCTTTCCACAATTTGGCTATTGTTGAGAGTGCTGCTATAAACATTGGGGTACAAGTGCCCCTATGCATCAGTACTCCTGTATCCCTTGGGTAAATTCCTAGCAGTGCTATTGCTGGGTCATAGGGTAGGTCTATTTTTAATTTTTTGTGGAACCTCCACACTGTTTTCCAGAGTGGCTGCACCAATTTGCATTCCCACCAACAGTGCAAGAGGGTTCCCGTTTCCTCTCCAGCATCTGTAGTCTCCTGATTTGTTTATTTTGGCCACTCTGACTGGCGTGAGGTGATATCTGAGTGTGGTTTTGATTTAGACAAACATTTTAAATCAGTGATTATAAATGGGTTCAAAGAGTGAAAGGAATTCACATTTAAAGCATTAAAGTATGAAAATTATGTCTTACCTAATAGAGAATATCAGTGAAGAGAGAGAGATAATAAAGGACAAAATAGAAATTCTGGAGTTGTAAAGCACAATGACTGAAATGAAAAAAATGACGAGATGGGGTCAACAACAGATTTAAATTTTCAGAACTAAGAATTAGTGGACTTGGAAGTCAATTGAAATTACACAGGCTTCCCCCCCCCCCCATAATGGAAGTCCCAGAAGCAGGAGAGAGAAAGAGACAGAAAGAATACTTGAAGAAACAATAGCCGGGGCGCCTGGGTGGCTCAGTCGGTTAAGCGGCCGACTTCGGCTCAGGTCACGATCTCACGGTCCGTGAGTTCGAGCCCTGCGTCGGGCTCTGTGCTGACAGCTCAGAGCCTGGAGCCTGTTTCAGATTCTGTGTCTTCCTCTCTCTGACCCTCCCCCGTTCATGCTCTGTCTCTGTCTCAAAAATAAATAAAAGTTAAAAAAAAAAAAAAAAGAAACAATAGCCTAAAACTTGACAAATTTCATTTAAAATATCAACCTGAATACTCAGGAATGTTAGTACATTCCAAGTAGGATAAACACAGAGATGTACACTTATACAGTCAAGCTATCAAAAGCCAAAAAAAAAAAAAAAAAAAAAAATAGCAAGAGAGAAGTGAATCATGGTGTTAAAGGGATCCTCAATAAGATTAACAGCTAGCTTTTCGTCTGAAATCGTGGATGCCAGAAGTAGTAAGATGACACATTTAAAGTGCTGAAAGAAAGAACAATCAAGAATTCTATATGCAGCAAAACTGTCTTTCAAAATAAAAAAAAATTAAGACATCTCAGAGAAACCAGTTTGTCACTAGCAGACGTATCCTACAAAAAAAGGGAATCTTTCTAGTTGTAACAAAAAGAAACTAGACAGTAATTCAAATCCATAGGAGAAAAAAAAGAGTATCAGTAAAGGCAACTCCATAGGTAAATGTAAAAGATGGTGTAACCAACTAAGAAAATAACTAAAAAATATATAATAAAAAAACAAGGTTATTAAAATGGGATACTAAAATAAAAAATAAGGCAGTAATGGAGGAATAGAGGAACAAAAAGGCCTAAGATATATAGAAAACAATAAAATGGCAGATTTAAATTTTACCAGTAATTATGTTAAATGTAAATGGACTAAACACTCCCATGAAAAAGCAGAGATGGGCAGAATGAATTAAATAAGCATGACCTAACTATATTCTCTCTACAACAGACCCACGTTATATTTAAACACAAATAGTTCAAAAGTAAAAGAATATAACAAGATGTACTGTGTGGGGTGCCTGGGTGGCTTGGTCAGTTAAGCGTCCAACTTCGGCTCAGGTCATGATCTTGAGATTCATGACTTTGAGCCGCGTGTCGGTCTCCATGCTGACAGTGTGGAGCCTGCTTGGGATTCCCTCTCTGCCCTTCTGTTACTTGCATGCACACACTCTCTCTCAAGAAACAAATAAACTGAAAAGACACACCATGCAAAAAGTAACCAAAAGAGAGCTGGAGTGGCTGTCCTAATACTGGAGAAATTGACTTTAAGAAAAATACTATTACAAGGGTAAAGAGAGTCATTATATATTGATAGGTCAATTTATCAGGAAGACATTATAATTACAAACATGTGCAAATAACATCAGATCCCAAAATACATGAAGCAAAAACGAACAGAATTGAAGGGAGAAATACAAAGTTCAGCAATAACCACTGGAGATTTTAATATCCCACTTTGAATAATGGATTGAAACTGGGCAGAAGTTCAATAAGGAAGTAGATTTGAACATTATAAATAAACTAGAACAGACATCCAAAGAACACTACATTTAACCATAGCAGAATACACATTGTTCTTAATCGCATACAGAAATTCTTCAGAATAGACTATATTAGGCCATAGAACATATATTAGGCCATACAACAAGTTTTGATGAATTTAAAATTATTGAAATCATACAAAGTGCTTTCTGATCACAGTGGAATGGTGTAAGAAACCAATAGTAGAAGGAAATTCAGAAATTCACATAAATGTGGAAATTAACACACTCCTAAATAGCTCCTGGGTCAAGGAAGAAATAATAAGGGAAATTAGAACATATTTTGAGGTGAATGAAAACAGAAACATAACATACTAAAACCTAAGGGATGCCACTGAATCAGTGCTTAGAGGGAAATTTATAGCTGTTAATGCCTATACTTCTAAAAGAAGAGAGTCAACAAAATGAAAAGACAACATTTGGAATGGGAAAAAAATCTTTACAAACCGTATATCTGAGAAGGGGTTAATATGTAAAATATGTAAAGAACTCATGCAACTCAACATAAAAAGCAAATAATCCGATTTTAAAAATAGGTGAAGGACCTGAATAAACATTTTTCCAAAGAAGATATATGCATGGCCAACAGACACATGAAAAGATGCCTCGCATCGCAGTTCATTGGCAAATCAAAACCATGGTGAAATATCACTGAATCCTTTTGGAATGGCTGACATTAAAAAAAATAAATAAAAGGATGAATGCAAGAATGTGGAGAAAAGGGAACACATGTGCAGTGTTGGTGGGAAGGTAAATTGGTGCAGCCACTATGGAAAACAGTATTGAGGTTTCCCCCCAAGTTAAAAATAGATAAACCATAGGATCTAGCGGTTCCAATTCTGGGAATATATACATAGGAAACAATTCCAAAGAAAATGAAAACACTATATTGGAGAGATACCTGCACTCCAATGTTGATAGCAGCATTGCATACAATATCTAAGACATGGAAACTATCTAAGTGCCTATTAGAATAAATAAAGAAATTGTGATACACAGGAATATTATAAAGGCATCAAATGACATTCTGCCAGTTGCAGCAACATGGATGGACCTTGAGGGCATTATGTTGTGTGAAATAAGTCAGATGGAGAAAGACGAATACTGTATGATTTCACTTATCTGTGGAACATAAAAACAATCCAAGTTCATAGAAAAAGAGATTCGATTTGTGGTTATTGGAGGTGGGGTGGTGGTGAGGGGTGGGGGAATTAGATGAAGGTGGTCAAAATATACAGAATGTACAGACTTCCGGTTATAAGTAAGTATTGTGGACATAATGTACAATATGATGAGTGTAGTTAACGATGCAGTATGGTATATATGAAAGTCGTTAAGAGAGTGAATCCTAAGAGGTTTTATCAGAAGGAAAGAAAATTTTTTTTTAATCTGTGTGAGATGATGGATGTTAACTCATTGTGATAATCAGTTCACAGTATAGGTAAGTCAAGTCCTTATGTTGTGCATTTTAAACACACAGTACTATGTCAGTTGTATCACAATAAAATGGGCGGAAATGAAAGAGGAGAGATCACAAATCAGTAACATAGCCTTTTGCCTTAAAGAGGTAGAAAAAGAGCAAATGAAACCCTAAACAAGTAGAAGGTAGGAAATAATAAAGACTAGAGCAGAAGTAAATAAAATAGAGAATAGAGAACAGTAGAGAAAATCAATGAAACCAAAAATTAGTCCGCTGAAAAAAAATCAACAAAATCGACAAACCATTAGCTGGCTGACCAACAGAAAAATAGAAAAAGCTCAGTTACTGCAATCAGGACTAAAAGAAGGAACATCACTACCTGCCTTGGAGAAATAAAAAGGATCATATTATGAATAATTTTATGTCAACGAGTTATGATAACCTAGGTGAAGTGGAAAATCCCTAGGAAGACACATGACTACCAAACTACCCAAAAAGAAACAGAGACTTTGACGTGACCTATTGTAAGTAGAGAGATTTAGTAATGAAAGAAATGCTCACAAGGCAAAGCCCAGGCGTGTGTGGCTCCCTTGCTAAAGTCTACTAAATATTTGAAGAAGACTTGATGGTATAGCACAATCTCCTCCAGAAAATGGGAAAGGAAGGACCATTTCCCAACTCATTGTTTAAGGCCAGTATTACTTTGATACCAAAACCAGACAAAGAGATCACAAGAAAAGTACAGCTGACTCTGGAACAGTGCACGAGTGAGGGGCATTAATCCCCCATGCAGTTGAAAATCCACATATTACTTGACTCCCCAAAAAGTTAACAAATAGCCTACCATTGACTAGAAGCCTTACTGATAAGAACTACCGCATATTTTGTATATTTATTATTTATATGTGTTATGTACAATAAAATAAGCTAGAGAACAGAAAATTTTATGAAGAAAATCATAAGGAAAATACATTTAAAGTACTGTACTCTATTGAAAAGAAAATTGTACATGAGTGGACCCACACAGGGCAAACCCATGTTGTTCAAGGGTCAACTGTATACGCTGATATTTCTTATGAATATAGATGCACAAATCTGTAACAAAATACTAGCAAACTGAAGCCAGCAACATATAGAAAGGTTTACATGCCGTGACCAAGTGGGATTTATCTGAGGAATCCAAGATTGGATTAACGTATGAAAACCACTGCAATGTACCTTATTAATAGAATAAGTACAAAAACTTCATAATCGTCTTGATAGGCGTAGCAGAAGCACCTAACAAATGCCAAAAGCACTTCATGATAAAAGCATTCACAAAACTAGGAAGAGAAGGAAACTTCCTTGAGTTGATGAAAGGCATTTACCAAAACCCCATAACTAACATAATACTTAATGGTGAGAGACTGAATGCATCCCCCAAAGATAAGGAACAAGATGAGGATGCCTTCTTTTTTCTTTTCTCTTTTCTTTTTAATTTTAGGGAGAGAAGAGAATGCTATCAGGGGAGGGGCCCATGGTGGGGGGGGGGGGGGGGGGGAGAGAGAGAGAGAGAGAGAGAGAGAGAGAGAGAGAGAGAGAGAGAGAATATCCTAAGGCTCCATGCTCAGTGCAGAGCCCAACACAGGACTTGATCCCATCACCCTGGCATCACTATCTGAGCTGAAATCAAGAGTTGGAGGTTCAACTGTTTGAGCCACCCAGGCACCTCCCATTTTTTTGCATTTATTCAATATTTTATCAGAGGTTCTAGCCAAGGCAATTAGGCAAGGAAAAGAAATAAAAGGCATTCAGATTAGAAAGGAAGAGGTAAAAGTATTTTGGTTTGCAGATGACATGATTTTTAAAAAATATTTTATGTTTATCTTTCATCTAAATTTAGTTATTTAACATGCAGTACAATAATGGTTTCAAGAGTAGAATTCAGTGATTCATCACATTCAGCACCAGGGCTCATCAGAATAAATGCCCTCCTTAATACCCATCACCCATCTAACCCATCTTCCACCCACCTCCCTCCATAAACCGTCAGTTGTTCTCTGTCATTGAGTAGATGACATGATCTTATACATAGAAAGTCCTAAGGACTACACACACACACACACACTTAGAGCTAATAAGTTCAGCAAGGTTGCAGCATATAAGATCAATAAACAAAAATCAGTTTTATATGTTTGCAGTGAGCAATTTGAAAATGAAATAAAATTCCCTTTATAGTAGCATCAAAAAATAAAATACTTAGGGATAAATTTAACAAAAGGCATTCAAAACTTGTACACCCAAAACTACAAAACATCACTGAAAGAAGTAAAAGATAAATAAGTGGAAAGACATCCTCTCTTCATGGATTGGAAGACAATATTGTCAAGATGGCGGTGCTCCCCAAACTGATCCATAGCTTCAGTGCAACTCATGTCAAAATCCCAGTTGCCTTTTGAGCAGAAATTGACAAGCTGATCCTGAAATTTATATGGAAATATAAGAGACTCAGAAGAACCAGAACAATCTTGAAAAAGCAAAACAAAGTTCAAGGACTTGCATTTCCTGTTTTTAAAAGTTACTACAAAGTTACGGTGATAAAGATAACGTGGTATTGACATTAATACCATCTTATAGATCAGTGGTATAAAATTGAGAGTCCCAGAATAAGCCTTTACAGTGATCATTGATTTTCAACAAGGGTGTCAGGACGATTTAGTGGAAAAAGAATAGTCGTTTTAACAAATGGTGCTGGAATGACTATATATCCACATTCAAAAGAATGGAGTTGGACTCTATCTTACGCTACATACAAGAATTAACCTGAAATAGATCATTGACCTAAATGCCAGAGCTAAAACAGACCAACAAAAACTCATGGAAGAAAAGAGGAGTAAATCTTCATGATCTTGGATTAGGCAATGAATGGTTTCTTGGATACAACATCAAAAGCACAAGTGACAAAAGAAGAAATATATAAGTTGGGCTTCATAAAAATTAAAAACTTTTGTGCTTTAGAGAATATCATTAAGGAAGAAAAAATACAGCCCATAGAATGGGACAAAAATTTTGCAAAACATATACCCAATAAGGAACTTGTATATGAAATATATAAAGAATGTTTACAACTTGATAACATAAAGACAAGTAACTAAAAAGTTGAGCAAAGGACTTGAGTTGACATTTCTCCAAAGAAGTCATACTAATGGCTAATAAGCATATGAAAAGGTGGTCAGCATTATGGGTTTAGGAAGATAGAAAAAGAAAGCACAATGAGATATCACTACGCACTCACTAACATGGCTAACAAAAAATACAAGTAACAAGTGCTGGTAAAGATATGAAAACTTTGGAATCCTGATACGCTGCTCGTAGGACAGTGAAATGGTGCAGCCGCTTTGGAAAACAGTTGCTAGTTACTCAAATTATAGACATAGAGCTACAATATGACCCAGCAATTCCATCCTAAGCATATACTCAAGAGAATTAAAAATTTATAGCCACATAGAAATGTGCATATCAATGTGTACCTAATATCCCCAACTGGATACAATTCCAGTACCCGTTAACTGATGAATTGATAAATAGGGCATATTCATATAATAGAATATTATTCATCCATAAAAAGGAATGAAATACTGATAGTACAACATGGGTGAATTTTGAAAACGTTTAACTGGCAGAAGACAGACACAAAAGGCCACATATTTTGTGATTCCATTTGTATCAAATATCCATAATGGGCAAATTTACACAGAAAATAGATGGTTGTGAGGGGTGGGCATAAGGAAGGTGGTATATCTGCTGATGGGGTCGGGGTTTCTTGGGGGGTAATGAAAATGTCCTAGAATTTGATAGTGGCAATAGTTAAACAACTTATGAATGTATTAACACTACTGAATTGTGGCCTTTAAAATGGTGAATTTTGTGGTACGTGAATTACATGACCACAAAGCCGTTACTTAAACGATGATTCATCTTGATTACTGAGTTTTTCAGTTTCCCTTAAATTATGTGCCCGAGGCAAATGTTTTGCCTCTGCCTAGTCCTGGCCCCACTTTTCTCTACTGGCCTTTGCCTCGGAATACATAAGATAGCCATATTGGAAGATTAAAGACCTTAGGAGTTGCACGTGGAGAACCAACAGTTGATGGTGGAGGCGAACTCCAATGAGTTGACAGAATTCTGAAAGCAACATTCTGTGAGTCTTTTAATGTAGGAGAAACCTCTTTATGTCCAGCAGGGCCAGGCTATGTGACACTGCAGTGTGGTCTTGGATGTCTGTGCTCTGTAATCACTGGGAAAAGTTAGCATCCTCTTAACAGATTTATTAGTAAGGAAGAGAGAGGATGTACTTCCTAGAGTAGCACTGTTCAATGGAAATGTAATGTGAGCTACATATGTATTTTACATTTTCCAGTAGCCACATTAAAAAGATAAAAAGAAACACATGAAATTAATTTTAACACATTTAGCCAGATACATTCAAAATATTATTTTAACATGTTGAATATCTTACGTTCTTTTTGTCATACCGAATCTTTAAGGTCAAGTGTGTGTTTTAAACTTATAGCACGTTCCAGTTCAGACTAGCCATATTTCAAGTGTCCAGTAGAAACACGTGGCTAAGTGGCTACTGTGTTAATAGTTATGGAGTTGTTTTTATAAAATCAGATTCAAGAGACACAGTGTGGTGTACTGGCTTTGAGTTGCATCCAGGTTCAAATTCTGGTTTTGGCTCTAACACTGTATTTATTCCTAAAACATTTATTGATATCTGTTCTCATAAAGTTATATAGCCCATATCCATGAGCTACATGTAATAGTGGGGAGAAGTAAAGTCTTACTTTATTGTTATGACTGCTACATTGAAGGAAGTAGTCAGTTCTACTTGGGTAGGGGCCGGTGGTGGTCAGGAAGGGCTTCATAAAGAGGTGAAGGTTGAGCTTCATCTTGGAACATGAGGTAGATGAAGGGCAAAGGCAGAGTCGGGGAGGCTTAAGATAGCACTGCCCAGGAAATTGCTTACTTCTAAGCAATTGGTTCAGCTAGAGTGTGGCTGTAAATGGGTGGCTGAAGGAGTGGTGTGGTTGGGGTAGAGTTAGGGACCATGTTTTTGGAGGGTACCTGAAAAGGAGTTTAGAATACATTCCATATTAGGCAGTGGGCACCACCAAAGAGCTTGAAAAAGGAAGTCACAGGTGACATTTGTTCTTTATCACTTGACCTTTCAGACCTGCCCCTCAGTCACCTCTTTGCAAAACTGGGATACTGAAATTTAGAGAGTTGCCATGAAGATTAAATGTAACATGTCTGATGGTCCAGCCCAGACTCTTGAATTGAGAGACTGCCTCTCTGGTAGTTTCCATCTGTTGCCCCAGCACATGAAGTGGCTGTGCTCCAGTGTACCCAGGGAAAGCTTTCCAAAAAAACAAATTCTTGAAATTCAAGAGTAAGTCTCCGGGTGCTGTCCAGGAATTTCTGTGTGTAACAAATTCCCTCAGTGATTATTGTGTAACCACCTGTTCCTGTTTTGCACACTAGTGTGCAGAGTTTACTTTCCCAGCCAGTTTGTTGTGATTGTTTTTGTGCTTTGAATAGGGTGTATCTTAGTTAATGGTTATTTCATGTGTTCCTCCATAGTTTTGGATGTGGTTTTGGTCAAACGTTCTCATTGCCATGTAGTATTCCATTGTGTGCCAAACTGCAATAAATACTTGGTTGTATCAGTTATGAGTTGAACACAGTTGGTTTTTCCAAGAATACTGTTCTGACTGAAACCAAATTTAGAAGCATCTGTCTGATAATAGATATGTACACCCGCTCCTCAACTTTATGTCCTATTGTTTAAAAATACCGTCTGTACCTCAAAAGTCAAGATCAAATCGATGTACTTTCTTAATTTGAAAACTGTGCTCCAGGGTTTCGTGTTCTTTGCTCACTCCAGAAACGAATCATTTTGTGTGGGGAGGGTATGGTTGTTTGCAACTTTTGTGTTCATTTTGTCCTTTTATATGAATTCAAAAAATATTTCTCTGTTATTTTTACCTACCATTCTAACTAAGTTTAGCATTCACTCTCTTTTTAAAAGTTTTTATTCAGGTATAATTAGCATACAGTGTTATATCAGTTTCAGGTGTACAATATAATGATTCAACAATTCTATACATTTCTCAGTGCTCATCAAGATGAATGTACTCTTTTTTAAAATTATTTTGGAGAGAGAGAGAGAGAGCATACAAGAGAGCATGAGCAGGGAGAGGGGGAGAGAGAATTTTAAGTAGGCTCCACACCAGGTGTGGAACACAATATGGGGCTCGATCTCATGACCATGATGAGATCATGGCCTGAGCTGAAATCAAGAGTTGGGCGCTTAACTGACTGAGCCACCCAGGTGCCCCAAAATGAATGTCCTCTTAATCCCTTTCAGATGTTTCACCCATCCCACTGTCCCCTCAATAACCTCCCCTCTGGCAACCACCAATAAGTTTTCTGTATTTAAGAGTCTTTTTCTGTCTCTTTTTGCTTTCATTCTTTTTTTTTTTTTGTTTCTTAAATTCCACATATGAGTGAAATCACATGGTATTTCTTTCTCTGATTGACTCGTTTCACTTAGCATTATACCCTGGAGTTCCTTCCATGTTGTTGCAAATGGCAAGATTTTATTCCTTTTTTATGGCTGAGTAATATTCCCGTGTGTGTGTGTGTGTGTGTATACACATATATATATACTTATCACATTTTCTTTACTCATTTATCTATCGATGGACCCTGGGTTGTTTCAATATCTTGGCTATTGTAAATACTGCTGCAGTAAACATAGAAATGCATATATCTTTTCAAATTAGTGTTCCCGTTTTCTTCGGGTAAATACCCAGTAGTAGAGTTACTAGATCATATGGTAATTCTTTTTTTAATTTTTTGGGGAACCTCGATGCTGTTTTCCACAGTGGCTGTACCAGTTTGCATTCCCACCAACAGTGCACGAGTTCCCTTTTCTCTGCTTCCTTGCCAACACTTGTTGTCTCTTGTGTTTTTTGTTTTAGCCATTCTGAGAGGTGTGGGGTGATATCTCATCCTGGCTTTGATTTGCATTTCCCTGATGATTAGTGTGGTTAAGCATCTTTTTATGTGTCTGTTGGCCATCTGCGTGTGTCTTTAGAAAAACATCTTCTATTCATGTCCTCTGCCCGTTTTTAAATTGGATACTTTGTTTATTTTTTGGTGTTGAGCTGTATACAGAGTCCTTTAACATAGGACTCTAAGGCCTTAGGTAACACCTGCTCCCCTTGCCTTTTGTGTCAGCTTCCCAGTTTTGCTGCCTGGTGATGTTCTGCAGACGTTGCTCTGATCTCAGCGATCGTTACCAGTGGCCTAGGCTCCTCTGTGTGAGGTTGACCAGTTGGTTCTTAGGCAGCCTCTGACTTCACAGAGTGGCTTTGCTTAGTTATTACTGGGCAGCTTCCACACATGTATGTATAGTTTCCACATACCTTTGCTAGCTCTCCTTACCTACGTTCCCACTCTTGCTCGATCGCTTTATTAACGTAATGTTGTTTTCTAACCGTCTTTCATAATGGGCAGTGCCGTTCCAACTGGTTTATTAATTCCAGGCTGTGATACTTGCGGTAGCTCTTTATCTGTAGCCATACCTATTATAATAACAATGATTCCCTTTCTCTGTTATTGTTGGTGCTGTCATTTAGCTATTGCCATCATTAACACGTTTGCCTTCAACATTATAGTGGTCCACAGTAGATTGCATATCTCTTGTTTCAAAGGGAAAGTCAGTGCTAGAACAGTGAACAGTGCCTCTGAATGTAGGATAGACTCTCCATGCATTTTCTCTCCTGGTCTTATGTGTTTTGAAATTCTGATTGGATATGAACAAAACAATGGGCTCCACCTGGCATGTCATCTGGGACTCTGTAGTAAGAATGCTGAGTTTTAAAAAATGTTTGGTTGTTTATTTATTTATTTTGAGAGAGAGAGATTGGCAGAAAGAGAAGGAGAGAGAGAATCCCAAGCAGGCTCCGTGCTATCAGTGCAGAGTCCAACATGGAGCTTGAGCTCATGACCCTGAGATCATGATGTGAGCCGAAATCAAGTCAGACACTTAATCAACTCAGCCCGAAATCAAGGGTCAGACGCTTAATCAACTCAGCCACCCAGGTGCCCCAAGAATGCTGGTCTTGACCTTATATCTTTTCTTCAGATAATTAATTTTCAAAAGCAAGGGAATGTGAAATAGATAAACGGTACTAAGAAGAGGTTAAAAAGTTTATTTTGCAACCGGCTGCTTGTTCATGCAACAAAACAAAACAAAGCAGTTTATGGTAGGCTGCTCATTAACAGGTCTCCCCGTAGGAGGGAAAATCAGTTAAACCATTTCTGCTCCATCTCAGAAGAAAATACATCGTATGAACGGGAAACTTTTTGTATGGGGGGTATCCACGTGGCCTCTCTTCTGTTGGGTTTTAGTTCCAATGGTGTCGTGCGGGCCCTACATTACGTCCCTAGTGTCGGGGGTCGCTTGTGGTGATTGGGTGCTGGTGTTCGTAGCAGTGGTGGGAGTGGTGGTTGTGGCAGCTCCTGAGATAGATGGGTTGCTGAATATATTAGACGAGTGAACGTCTCCTTCATTCCATCCTGACGTGGACCTGTTTAATTTTCTCAGTCTCGTGTGATGCTTGCTGCCATGTCAGGGCTGGATCAGTGAGTGGGCAGCCCTCTGCTTTCCTCCCCACCTTGTTCCTCACTTACTCTGACTTGCCCTTTGGCCTGCCCTTCTTACAGATCTGCGTTCTTACTGTCTCCCTTGGCCTTCTAGCCCTCAGCTGTCCTCTCTGCCACACACTCTTGGAAAAGACTCTTGATGTTGCAAGGAGGAAGCTGAGAGGGAGTCGGCAGTAAGTAAATAGACTGGGTGGGAAGAAAGAATCGAGGAGGTTCGCTCAGGCCCTTCCAAATGCTGGAGGCAATTCACTTGTTACCTCTCTGGTGCCACGAAGGTGTTAAGTTGGAGTGGAAACAGTTAATACCCAAACCATGGACGCTGCTTAGGAAAATGATGTGTGCCGAGCAAAAGGTAGTTTTGAAGATTTAGTTGTTTTCCGGTCCTTTTTTTTTTTGACTTAGAAAAATGATGACGTCATTTTTGAGGTAAACGGTGGTTGGACATCACCAACTTTCTATGGCTGAAGCTTATAATAGCGGGCACTCTGTGGCATCTACTGAAGTAGCATCTGGGAGGAAAATTTGTATTTTTTCTACCACCTAAAACTAATCTTGCTGGATAATCTAGAGAGGAAAGTAATTTTTGCTGTTTTTTTTTAAAAATACAGTTTTATTAGATTTAATTAATACTGTTAATATTGTGGGATTCATAGTTCCTCTAGTTCTGTATTTTTTTTTCTGAATAAGAACAAAGTAAGAATCACAAAGTATAAATTTGGTGCCATTTAAGAAAATTAGGAACTACCAAACAGACATAATTATTCATGTATCAGAGGTATTCTTCCCCTGACAAAAGCCAAGTCTTAAGTCTGTAAGATACGTCATTTATATGGTGTATTTAAGAATCAGTTTTTAGATCATTAACTACTTGAGGGGTTAAGATAGAAGGAAAATTGAAGTAATGTAATTCACTGAGGATTAATCTGAAAATAAGGTTAAGTATCTCTAAAATCCCAGACCCAGCCAATGGAAAAATGGTTAAGTTCATGAAACAGCTCCACTTATGAAGAGTTTTGTTAGTGGTACAATTACTGCATGGATCAAGCCCTCCTGACCTAACTTTATTTTTCAGGGAGAAGAAGTATTATAACGAAGTAACTGGTTATGCTTTTCTATTTCTGTGTCCTTTCTTCTAAGTGTTCACCTTTCTTTTGCTTTTTTAAGGTTTCCACACCTGGACCGTCAACTAAGGGAGCTTGTCACCAATGGCAGTAAAACTCGTTTTCTGGAGGTCAAGGTGAGTTTCTGTGGCTCTCTACTTGATTTAGTATTTCATTCAGCTTGGGTTCCTGGCACTCAAAGTAACAGTGATAAGTTTTTGGTGGATATTATTAATGACAAAAGTCAATTAAAATGAATTCTGATATGAAAGCTTAATTTTGCTTTTTTTTAAAAATGTGAGGAATCTATTCAGACATTGATGAAACTCAAGTTCAAGCAACATGTTTTGTTAACGTTATTAAATTTGTGGCACGTGCTTACAACGGGTATCTTTTTCCTAGCGGTAATTAATCTAGCACAAAAGGTTATCGTGTTATTGTTAACATGTGTTTAGTAATATCAGTTGACAGAAGTAGGACAAGGGGATGCAGTTGGTACTTAGGGGCTTGCTTTGAGGGGAGGATGTGCTTGATCGCTGAGGTTATCGAGAGAGAAAGCCCAGATTGGGGGCGGGGGAGAAAGTTAATGCAGTGCAAACAGAGTTTATGAAACCAAGAGCAGATGCTTTAGTGAACAGCCAAGACCACAGAAAGTTTAAAACGTTTGAGAGGAGCTATTCCGAGGGCTGCTGCTGGCCCATATGGCATTTTGTGCAAATTAGACAATGGCACCTCTTCCGCAGACATTTTACTTCCATGTGACGGAAAATTGTCGAACTACACTGATTTTTACAACAAGACACTTTCTTGCCATATGCTGGAAAATTGCAATATAAATAATCAAATTACCCATCTTTAAACCATCGGTGTTGCAACAAAGATGCACAGTTTTTGAAATCGTAGAGATGCTAATGATGTGATCGGTGGCCTCTTAAACGTGGTGAACTTGCACAGTACACAACTTGAACAGATGCCAGGCTGGCTTTGCTTTGTTGGGATTTAATTCAGGGTGCACTCTAAGGAAGGGAAACTTTTTATTAAGTCTGGTCATTGGGGCAGAGGATAGAAACAACAGTGTGGGGTATGGCTTTCACTGGACACTTGGGTAGCATGAAAGAAACTTGTTAGAAGGACAGTAGCTTTTATAGGTTTGGAGGCCAGAAGGGGTAGCCTGAGCTTTCTAGGGGTAAAACTAGGAAAGGAAAACCTCAACTTTTATGTTTTAAATCAAATTTATGCCTGAGTTCCTGAGACTTAGTGATATAGAGTGTGTATTTTCAGAGTGCCAACCTTACTCAAGCGGGCTTTATTCTGTAGATCACCACCTCTGTGATGGGCTTATTCTGAAAGACTATTTAAACTTGAGTGTTTTGTCCCAGTAAAAGGGAGCTACTTTCAAAATGTTGAGGGTGTTCATGGAGCACCTGGGTGGCTCAGTCAGTTGGGCAGCCAATTCTCGATTTTGACTCAGGTCATGATCTCATGGTTTCTTGAGTTTGAGCCCCACATCAGGCTCTGTACTGACAGTGTGGAGCCTGCTTGGGATTCTCTCTTGCCTTCTCTCTGCCCTCCTCCCCCACCCTCCAAATAAGTAAATAAACTTTAAAAAGATGTTGAGGGTGTTCAAAATGGATGGATGGCTCTTCCCTGCTTAACAATTTTTTTATTATTATTTTTTCTGCTTAACCGATTTTTAAATTAATCTGCCGATGAGACAAAAAGCTGTGACGTTGATGTTAATGGGTAGATAGCGATTGATAAATACAGGGTAAGGAGGATGCAGCAGTATTTTAGGACAGCAGGTGGAGAATGTGGCTGATGACTGATGTGTTAAAGACCAGATCCGGGAAAAAAACTTAATGCAGTGCTGATAGGTAGGTGGCAGTGGTTGCAGGAGTGGTCAGGGTGGTGGTGACAGCCGCCATAATGTTGATGACTCCTGTGAGGGAGGACATGGAAGGAAAGGATGCCAGGCCATGGAAACAAAACATGTGGCCTAAGAAGAAGCTTCGGCATCCTTAATGCTGATGACAGAATTGATTAGAGGGAAATTCAAGGAGCTCCTCTTTGTGGAATGCCAAGTTAGTTTTCTTATTGTATCACTTATCCGTCCCCTCCTCTCCCAAAGGACACCACCTTACATTAAGAATGACAATAAAGAGACCATAGAGAGTAGTTCTAATTCCAGTGAATGTTGATGTTTATCTCCCATACCCCAGCTCATGGCCCTCATTGCTTTCGTGTGTGTGTGTGTGTGTGTGTGTGTGTGTGTGTGTGTGTGTGTGTGTATGTGGTGGGGTTGATACTCTGGGTGCCGAAGCAGAGGAACACATGGTCAATTCAGAGAACCATTTAGGTGATTTAGGGGAGAGGCCCTGGTGTTGTTTACATGTGAAACCTCTCTCCCCCGCCCCTGCCACATATACATGATCTATGTTTTAAAATATTTTTTAAATGTTTATTTATGTTTGAGAGAGACAGAGACAGAATGCGAGTGGGTTAGGGGCAGAGAGAGAGGGAGACACAGAATCAGAAGCAGGCTCCAGGCTCCGAGCTGTCAGCACAGAGGCCAACACGGGGCTCGAACTCATGAGGCATGAGATCATGACCTGAGCCAAAGTTGGACGCTCAACCGACTGAGCCACCCAGGCGCCCCTACATGATCTATGTTTTAAAGAAAGGTATTTTGTGGATGTATTTGTTTTTAATGAGTGGAGGGTGCAGAAGGAAATGGGAAAGCGGATAAGGGAGTCTTATATAAATCAATTCCCTCCCACCCTCGGATAATTGCTTAGATGTTGTTTTGCTTTGTGGATATTAAGTCTGATTTTTTTTCTCTGCTGTCGGAATACCAAGGAAAGAACAACAATAGGAAGATGTTCTGGGGTCTGATATTTGGCACCTGTGATACTGAGCTGATAAGTTCGTGTTCCATTTTCCTTACCTTTCAGTAGGGAGAAGGATATTTGCAGTTAGAAAATGCTGAGGAGGTCTTTGTGAAAACACTAGCTTAACAAATGTTAAAATGGCACAGAATAAGGTACATAACAACAGTCTGGCATTCTCATTGTCATTAATCTTCATACTTTTGGATTAAAACATTTTATCGCTACGTGCTCCAAATAATCGTCTTGCTTATTTTTGATAAGAGACCCTTTATGTTGATTATATAAAGATGTACATACACACTCTGACGTAAGAGAGATGTAGAAAGAGTAGCTTTTAAAAAGGAGTCTTAGCGGGGTGTCATACGCTAGAGGTTGTTTGATTAGGCATATAGCGCCCTGTATTAATGCATGCTCAATGGAATGGAATCACTTTACAGTGTTTAAATGCCAATAATATCTGACTCAGAGCAAGTGCTCACTTACTCCAGTGCTGTGCTGAGCTGACCACACTCCTTTGTCTCCTCTGTTCCTTAAACACCCTGCGAGGCAGATGGTGCCATGGCCCTCGGTTTGCAGCTGGGGCTCGTAGCCAGCCTTGCCCTTACCCACTAGGTCTGCTGCCCCTTTGGACACTGGATGAAATCTTGTAGACTCCTGAAAGTGTTTTTCATTTCTCAAACTCTATGCATTTCAGACCAGCCTGGCTCAGTCCTCATAATATGAAGCCTGATAGCTTCACACATGGAATTGCTTTAAAATTGAGCAAATAATTCTATCATTAGAGGGCACCTGCTGAATAAGGCCAGAGGAATCCTAAAAATAAATTTGCACCACATAATGAGATGTGAGGGAATTGTCGGTTACAATTTGTTTCCCAGAGACCTTAGAGATTTTTGAAGAATATGTTGGGTTTTTTTTTTCACCACTAAAGAAGGTCCTGTGATTTGAAAATATCTAAATGTCAAACAGGACCGAAATATTCTCAGATTTTTGAGGATTGGAAGAAACTCAGCAGTGTGTGTGTGTCTTGTTTTCTGCTTTAGCATTATCTTGAGGGATAGATTAGAAACTCTAGGGTCTCACAGTCCCATTATTTCAGGGAAGGTGAGGTTAATATTCTTCCACATCTGCCTTTTCCTTAGAAAACCCAGGAGAAGAGCCCAAACACATTTTAATATTTAAATCCATAGATGCAGAGCCCAGGATTTTAAGAAATTGGTTGTTGGGGGAGGGCAGGCAGAGCGAATAAGTGTCACATGGCTGATCCCGTTAAGATGATGGACACCACGTAGGTTTCTTTGTTGTCTGTTTCTCCGTGTGTCCAAGACTGTACAATTTTCCATGCGCTGCTCTCTCGTACTGTTAGACACGTATTATTATCTGGCCTCCGTAGCTAGGAAAGAAACTCGTGTTCTGTCTGAGGCGAGGCCAGATTTTATTCAACCAGGTCATCGGGGCACACGCACGGGGGCCTGGATCGCACTGGCACTGTGTCGTCGTTGGTAATTAAATGGGTAAGCATGCCAGCAGCACACGCGATGGCTTCACTCTCGCTCTTCGAGGCAGGTAGCAGGCAGCCGTGTGATCCTTGTACACGCGTCCAGTTGATGATGAATTACGACGGGAATCCTGGAAGGGCTCCTGCGAGTTTCGTGTTAAGTCAGATGAGTTCACTGTAGTTCAAGTTAGCACAGAAATCACAGAAGAATTAAAAATGGATGGGTTATTCAGATGTTTTATGAGTCACTTTGAGGACATCTTAGAATAATGTAGACTCCGCCCGCCCCTTTCCTCTTGGAAGCACTGAGAACCCGAGCTGACATAGCCATTTGGCGGGACTTCCCGGGGCAGCAGCCTGGGACCTTTGTGCGGAGAGATCAGTTGGAGATCCATTTCATGTTCTTCTTTTGAAGGTTGAGTTTGGTTCCAACTATAGGAGAATGAGTTAAATGGCTTTTAAAATACGACTTTTTAAGATTTGCTTTTGCCTGAAAAGGATTTTGTGTTTAGCTTTTCATCGTATTTTTATAGTCATTATTCATTGTACTTGCTGTCCTGACCTTTTAAAATGCTGTGTGCACGCGTGTGTGCGTGCGTGTGTGCGTTTGATGTGCTCTTAGGGTGAGGATACTCCGCTTCGATGCCAGGATGGGCAGGATGACCTTCCCAGAAGTGGTTGTTGACCTTGTGCAGGTTGCAGAGCAGCCTCGGCCTGCGGGTCGGGGGGTCACGGGGGTCCACAGCATCTTCTCATCTTGTTCCTGTAGGGCCAGCTCATCATTGGAAAGTAAGCTCCATGGGGGCTGGCATTTGTTCATTCACTGCTGTTTCCTGCCACCGTGGCCACCGAACGCCTGACACTTGCTGGGTGCCCCGTGGACATTTGTAGGATGGGGGAGGCCCACTGGAAGCTGGTGGCTCTGGGGAGTGGGATGCCTTTTTTTTCCATCTCAACTGGAGGAAACCAAGAAGATGTGTGTAGGCCTTCTGTTATTCTTTCTGCATCAGAGACATAGCGAGAGATCATGGCAAGATTTACGCTTCATTTAAGAAACTGGGGAGAAGCAATCTTTTATTCATGGCATAGAACGTACTCAGTTCAAGTCCTGGCTTTGCAGGCGAGTCCCTGATATGTTGGCTTTCTCTTTATGCTTTTTTATATATAGACAGCTTGTTACGTTTGTCAGTCTGAACCAGAAAGGTCATGAGAAAGGCATGACGAAGGATGGTGTGGCATTTGGTGGTGACACTCTGGGTCATATCTTGGCATTTTGGAGTATGTGACCTGAATTGCATTACAGTTCCCTTCCCTTGAAATGGGATAGCACTTGTCCTGTAGTTCCAGAAGGATCCAATGACATGATAAGGTAGGGCACCCAATAATGTTACAGTGCTGGGCACAAAGGAAATATTGCTTTCCCTTCCAAGTAAGGCCATGTTTAAAATTGAGGGGCACCTGGAGGGCTCAGTGGGTTAAGCGTCTGACTTTGGCTCAGGTCGCGATCTCATGGTTCGTGGGTTCAAGCCCCAAGTCGGGCTCTGTGCTGACAGCTCGGAGCCTGGAGCCTGCTTCGGATTCTGTGTCTCCTTCTTTCTCTGCACCTCCCCCACTTATGCTCTCTCTCTAAAAAAATAAATAAAAAAATTTAAAAAGTCTCCTTTGAGAAGCTGACATTTCTAGACTTGCTAAACTTCTTAAAAAAGCGTATATAGTCCCCCCGCCCCTTCTTTCTCAAAATAGGGTATATTAAAGGGTCCTATACAGGAAGTAGGGCTGCTGAAAAGTTGTGGTTTGGCCGAGGAGTCTGTTTAGGCATTCACATAACTGCGCCAATCTGAGCTCGTTTGCTAATGAACCAACATTCTTCCATGTGGAAGCCACATGAGAGCAGACCATGGGGAAGTCTAAGCTAAGTTTTGAGGTCTGTCAATCCAGGGTATCCTTCTCCTCAGAGTTTAATTTAGAGGGATAGTGATTCTCTGTAATGACTGCAATGCATGAAAGAATTAGATCGGAAACGCTTGGCCAATTGTAAGTTCTAAGATGTATTTCGGGTCACTGGAGAGGTTTAACATCAACCAAAATGCACGGATACACTTCTGACTCCATCGAGTCAAAAGCTGTATGTGTCTTTTCAATATTTTAGTTCTGTTCTCTTTTTTTTCCCTCTCTCTTTAAAAGAAATTAAATTATCTGGGCAGATTCATCTCCACAGACTGTTATAAATGTGCAAATAATATGCCACTTACGGTGGATTTTTAATAGACTCCTTGTCAGAAGAACCCATGTCTTCTTCCGCTTCACATAGAAGCGGTTCTTGTTATGCATTCAGAAAACAAAGCAGTCTTTCATTTATTAAGAAAATGCATACTTAACAAAACCAATGAATTTTAATAGGAAAAGGGTATTAGGACTCATCATCTTCCTAAAAGGCAGACGTAATCGAAATGATAGTCTGTGAAGCTCCTAGCTCCATAGCACCCCATCAATGCCTTGCAGGGGATTCGTCCTTCTACCTTGCGGTGGGGTTATTTACAAACACACGTTATTTCCATATTGGACATTGTGCCTCTTCCATATTGGACATTATGCTTCTTCGGTGGGGTGATCCGTGTCTCATTTACTTCAGAATTATTTGACAAAATGCCTTGCACGTAATGGGGCTTAGTAAGTATTTGGTGAATGAAAATGTTGTCTGCCCAAACACGGAGGGCCGGATTCATTATGGTTCTCATTGTTTAAGATGGGAATGGTGTGGAAGGGTTGATGTCTGTCTTAGATCCTGTTCAAGCCATCGCACTGGGCTGTCTTTAGGATGGCAAGAGGAACCTGCCAGAAACTCACCTAGGGTAACTTTCTTTGTAAAGTGGGAATATATTGAAATAGGCATGAACGGTTTGGTGTTTCTGTAAATAGAGTGAGTGTCATTTGAGGTTTTTTTGGTGGCATTTTCATTCTCCTTGTTGGAGAAATGGGGATGGGGGTGGAATCTACAGGTTTTTTTTTTTTTTTTCTGCCAGAAGGAAGAGACAGGGGGCACAGGAGCCCTGAGAGGGAAGAGTGATAGTGACTGGTCCCAAAGAAAAGGCAAAAGGACCCACTTCCGAGAAGGAGTCAGGAGAAGGACTCAGTGGGATATCAGGCCTCGGTTAGATTCTAGAAGACATTAAAGATAACTTGAGACTTTTAACACTTCTTTTGATTGTGTCACTGTCTTCCTTGTTTATTATTTGCACCGTGTCCTCGGTCTCATTACTGCTCTGGCCAATGCCAGGGAATTGATAAGCAGTTGGTAGGGTGGTCTCACAGGGCAGGCCTCGTTGCCCTCCCTACGTGGCCTGATTCCTCCACCTGCACTGTCCGAGGAAACCAGGCAGCTGCCCTGAAGATCGATGCCACTTTGGAGTTATGCTTCCTAAGGCCAGCCGGGCCCCGTATAGCTCCTGCACCTGGGCGTCCGCTGTCAGCTCCGCTCAGCCTTGGGAGAGCGGGAGGGGAAGGTTCATCTAGGCCTTCTCGTCGGACACACACTGGCATTTACTTATCTGGGCCTTCTGCCTTGGCTGGGCTCAGCCCTCGTATATTTGACAGCCCCCTATATAACCCCGCAGGATAATGCTCAGATACCTCAGCAGAGTGTTCCTTTGCACACTCTGTCTTCGATCTGCATTTCCTGCTGCCTGCTCCTTTTTTAGTTCAGCTGTGGAAGTATGTATTAAATGTGAGCTTTGTGATATTTACCAAATACAATTTGGTTTCATGTTTTCCAAGAAATTACCACCTGATGGGATAGACTAGTACGTAAACAGTGGTTTAAAGCGATGTTACATGGGAAGCATGGAGGTGAGGCTCCATCCTTCCTAAGCCACTCATGGTTAGTATGTCTGGGGATCAGTCAGTATTGATTTGATATTGGTGTTTTATATCTATAGTACTGAATGACAACAGTTGCTGTACCGGAAACTAATTTTAGCTACCGTAAGAGCTGTCAGAGTCAAAAGAAATAAATTATACTCAGTGGTGTCTAGTCTGGCAAGAGACTAATACATACCGTTGACCCTTGAACTTGTGGGGATTGGGGGCCTGTCATCCCCCAGTGCAGCTGAAAAGTCATCTGTGACTTTTGATTTCCCCAAACTTAACTACTAATAGCCTGCAGTAGACCAGAAGCTTTACCGACAACATAAATGGTTAGGTTATATTTTGTGTGTTATGTGTGCCGTGCACTGTATTCTTACGATAAAACAAGCCAGAGAAAAGAAAACGTTATTGAGGAAATCATGAGGAAAACACATTAATAGTACTATGCTGGGAAAAACCCACGTATAGTGGGCCTAGTCGAACCCAGGCAAAGGCCAGTCTCCCACAAAGGATTTTCTGACCTAAAATATCAGTTGTGTCAGAGTTGGCAAAGCTCTGGTCTGGATGCCTGACCTATGTTGCTCATATTCACTAGAGAATTTTATAAGGTCTCAAATCAAGTGTGCCCATAAAGATATTTAAAAAGATGATTTTGAACCAAAGAGGGTTGGAGGGCTAGATTACAGGCGGAGTGATTCGTAGCAATTTTTCATTGGTGATGGTGACCCTCTTTTATTTTGGCCTTTGCTACATGTCTTTTTTATTTTTTTAACAAGCTCTCTTAAAAATCGAGGCATCATCGACATACAATATTTTGTGAGTTTCAGGTGCATGACATTGTGGTTTGATATTTTTATCCATCGCAAAATGATCACCCTGATACATCTAGCTGTCACCCTACTTGTCACCCTACAAAGTTAACACAATTATTGACTGTATTCTCCATGCTGTACATGAATCTCTGTGACTTAATTATTTTATAACTGGAATTTTGTATTTCTTGATCCCCTTTACCCATTTTGTGTCCACCCCTCACTCCCCTCCCCTCTGACAACCCCCGGTCTGTTCACTGTATCTATGAGTCTGATTTTGCTTTGTTTTGTTGCTTAGATTCCACATATGAGTGAAATCATATGGTTTTTGTCTTCCTCTGAATTATTTTGCTTAGTATAATACCTTCAGGATCCAACCATGTTGCTGCAAATGGCAAGATTCCATTCTTTTTATGGCTTCTTTATTCATTCCTCTTCTTTATCCATTCATCTATCAATGGATTCTTGGGTTGTCTGTAAATCTTGGCTTTAGTAAATAATGCTGCAGTGAACATAGGGGAGCATATATCTTTTTGAATTAGTATTCTCATTTTCCTTGGATAGACACCCAGTAGTGGAGTTGCTGGATCATGTGGTAGTTCTATTTTTAAGTTTTTGAGGAACCTCCATACTGTTATTCATAGTAGCTGTATCAATTTACATTTTTTTGGTAAATATTTAACATGTAAGCATTAAACAACACACTACTGCACAAGCAACAGGCCGAATAAGAAATCAAACAGCAAATCAAAGTATGTCTCAAAACAAAAGAAAAAGAAAATACAATATTACGAAACCTATGCGATGCAGCAAAAGCAGATGTTAGAGTGAAATTAATGCTGTAAATGCTTCTATTAAGAGAAACACGTTCAAATAAACAACATTGCACCACAGCAGTTGGAAAAAGAACAAACATAGCTGAAACTTAGTAGAGGAAGGCATAAAAAAGAAGAATCAGAAGTAAATAGGAGAGAGACCAGAATAAACAATAACATGATATGGAAAGAAATGACCAGCTTTTCAAAAAAAATTTTTGGCAGTGCTTTAACTACATTAAGAAAAAGAGAGAGAAGACTCAAAAACCAAAATGAGAAATGGAAGAGAGAATACAACAGGTAACCACAGAAATACATAGTGTGATAATAGATTACTTTAAACAATCATATACTAACAAACAAATCAGATAACTTGGGGAAAAAATCAGCTAATTCTTAAAAGCTCACAAGTTACCATGATTAAATTATGAATCTGGACTCCAAGAAATAGGAAATATTCTTAGACCAGCGGAAGTTAAATTAGAAATAAAAAAATCTTCCAGCCCAGAAAAGCCTAAGACCACATGGTTTCATTGGCAAGTTCTACCAAACATTAAAAAAAAATAATTAATGACGGTCTTTATCAAAATCTTACAAATAACAGAATAGGTGGAACTCATTCAAAATCTTCCCATGAGGCCAGTGCTACCCTGACACCAAAGTAAGATAAAAGCAATATGAGAAGAATAAAGTCTGGTTTGTCTGATACAAGTATCACTGTTCCAGCTTTCTTTTGACATCCGTTTGTGTGATGAATGTTTCTCCGTCCTTTCACTTTCAATATGCAGGTGTCTTTAGGTCTAAAATGAGCCTCTTGTCAGCAGCACATAGATAGGTCTGGTTTTTTGTTAATCTACTCTGACACTGTATGTCTTTTGATTGGAATGTTTAGTCCACTTACTTTCAAAGTCATTATTGATAGATAGGTATTTATTGCCATTTTATTACTTGTTTTGTCATTGTTTCTGGAGATTTTCTCTGATCCTTTCTTGTCTTTGTCACTTTTGGTCTCTCCTTTGCACTCAAAGAGTCCCCTTTAATATTTCTGGCTTAGTGGTCATGACCTCCTTTAGTCTTTGTTTGGGAAACTCTTTATCTCTTCTCTTCTGAATAGAGTACTCTTGGCTACAGATTTTTTCCCATTCAGCACTTTGAACATAGCATGCCAGGCCTTTCTGGCTTGCCAAGTTTCTGTTGAGAAATCTCCAGCTAGCCTTATGGGTTTTCCCTTGTAAGTTAAGGACTTCTTCTGTCTCACAGCTTTTAAGATTTTTTTCTTTGTGCCTCCTGGATCTGGATGTCTGTTTTCTCCCCCAAATTAGGGAAATTTTCTGCTATTATTTCTGGAAATAAATTTTTTTTGCCCCATTTTCTCTCTCTTCTTCTTCTGGGACTCCTATAATATGAATGTTATTATGTTTGATCGAGACACTGAGTTCTCCAAGTCTATTCTCGTGTTGCATAATTCTTTTGTTCGGCTTCTTTATTTTCCATTATTTTGTCTTCTGTATCACTTATTCGTTCCTCTGATTCTTCCAGCCTGCTGTTCATTGAATCAAGCCTGTTTCTAGTCTTGTTTATTGTACTCTTTCTTCATCTCTGATTCTTTTTTAACTCTTCTATCTTTATTGTAAGAGTCTCCCTGATGTCTCCTATTCTTTTCTCAAGCCCAGTGAGCATCCTTAGGGTTGTTTCTTTAAATTCTCCATCAGGTATGTTACTTATATCCATTTTGCTTAGATCTCTGGCTTTGGCCTTACTTTGTTCTTTCATTTGGGATAAATTCCTCCATCTTGGCATTTTTTATTAGTCTCTGCTTCCTTCTCTGTGTTACAAAAGCCAGTTATGTCTTCTGCTCCTGAAAGCAATGGCTTAATGAAGAAGAGGGCATGTAGTGCCCAGGGCCTGGCACTTCAGGGAGTGTCTCTGGTGTGTGCTCTGCTGTTGTGTTTTGGTTGCTCTATCCTTCAGGCTAGTGGTCTGCAGAGGCTCTCCTTGCCTTCTATGGGAACTGTTTGGTCCCTGGCCTGAATGTGGTGAGTTTTAACTAGGTGTGCTCTGGTCTGCATGTGAAATGAGACCTGACACCACGTCCACCAGAACTGAGGCCCTGCAGAACTCTCTGGCTGGGAGATGTGGGCAGGGACCTTTGTTGGTCTTCTGGGGAGGGGGCATACCACACTGGGACTGAGGCACACTTGATTGAGAAGGGCAGTCCCACCATGGGACTGGTTTTGATTTGCATTTCCCTAATGATTAGTGGTGTTGATCATCTTTTCATATGCCTGTTGACTGTATGCCTTTTTTGGGAAAAATGTCCATTCAGATATTCTGTACATTTTTAAATTGGATTGTTTACTTTTTGTTACTGAGTTGTAGGAGTTATTTGTATATTTTGAATGTTAAAACCCTTATTTGATATATGACTTGCAAATGTCTTCTAGTAAGTAGGCTGTCTCCTAATTTGTTGGTGGTTTCCTTCACCATGTGGATGCTTTTAATTAGATGCAATCCTATTTGTTTATTTCTGCATTTGTTTCCCTTGCCTTTGGAATCAAATAAAAAAAATTACTAAGATCCGTTACTTAGTAATCAAAAAACATTTAGTAATCAAAAAATGACTAAGGTCAAGGAGTTAAGTGCCTATGTTTTCTTCAGAGTTTTATGGTTTCACATCTTACATTCAAATCTTTGAGTTAATTTGTACATATGGCATAAGATAACGGTCCAGTCTTTCTTTTGCATGTAGCTGTCTAGTTTTCCTCATACCATTCATTGAAGAGATTCTTTTCTCCGTTTTGTATTCTTTTTTCCTTTGTTGAAAATTAAATGATCATATATACATGGGTTTATTTCTAGGCTGTCTCATCTGTTCCATTGATCTATGTGTCTGTTTTCATGCTAGTACCACACTATTTTGATTAGTATAGCTTTATAGTATAATTTGAAATCGGGGAGCATGATACCTTTGGCTTTGTTTTTCTTTCTCAAGATTGTTTTGCCTATTTGTGGTCTTTTTGTGGTTCCATAGAAATTTTAGAATTATATGTTCATTTTTTATGAAAAATGACATTGGAATTTATCAAAATTCCCTATCAAAGGGATTGCATTAAATGTATAGATTGCTTTGGGTAGTATGGACATTTGAACAATACTAATTGCTCTAGTCCATGAGCACAGAATATCTTCCCATTTATTTGTGTCTTCTTCAGTTCCTTTCATTAATGTCTTATAGTTTTTTATTGTACAGGTCTTTCATATCCTTGGTTAAGTTTATTCCTATTTTTTTCTGATGCAATTGTAAATGGGATTATTTCCTTTTCTGATAGTTCATTATTAGTATATAAAAATGCAGCAGATTTTTGCAAATTAACTATGTATCTTGCAGTTTCACTGAGTTCATTTATTAGTTTTAACGGTTTTTTTGGTGGAGTGTTCAGGATATCCTATATATATAGTATTATATCTACAAATAGTGATAATCTTATTTCTTCCTTTCCAATTTGGATGCCTTTCCTTTCTTCTTCTTCCTACTTGCAGTGGCCAGGCCTTCTGGTAATATGTTGAATAAAAGTGAGGAGAGTGGGCATCCTTGTCTTGTTTCTGATTTTAGAGGAAAAGCTTTCAGCTTTTCACTATTGAGTATATTAGCTGTGGACTTTTTCATACATGGCCTTTATAATGTTAAGGTACATTCTGTCTATACCCAGTTTGTTGAGGGTTTTTATCATAGATGAATGGATTTTGTCAAATGCTTTTTCTGCATCTATTAAGATGATCATATTATTTTTATCTTTATTTTGTTAATGTGGTATATCACACTGATTGGTTTGCAGATGTTGAACCATCCTTCTATCCCTGGAATAAATCCCACGTGATCATGGTGTATGATTCTCTAAATGTATTATTGAATTTGGTTTGTGAATATTTTGTGGAAGGTTTTGCATCTGTGTTCATTGGGGATGTTGGTCTGTAATTTTCTTTTTTTGTGGTGTCCTTGTCTGTTTTTGATATCAGGGAAATGCTGGCTTTGTAAAATGAGTTTGGATGCTTTCTCTCTTCTTTTTTCTTCAAGAGTTTCCATCTTCTCAGAATGTTTGAGAAAATTCACCAGTGAAGTCATCTGGCCCTGGACTTTTGTTTGTTGGCAGGTTTTTGATTACTTACTCAGTCTCCTTACTAGTAACCAGTCTATTCAGATTGTCTATTTCTTCATGATTCAGTCTTGGAAGATGGTATGTTTCTAGGAATTTATCCATTTCTTTTAGGTTGTCCAGTTTGTTGATGTATAATTTTTCATAGCAGTCTCCTATGATTTTTTGTATTTCTGTGGTATCAACTATAACTTCTCTTTCATTCTCACTTTATTTATTTTAGCCCTCTCTGTTTTCTGCTTGTTGAATCTAGCTAAAGGTTTACTTATTTTGTGTGTTTTTTCAATGAACCAGTTCTTAGTTTCATTGATCTTTTCTATTGTCTTTTTAGTCTCTATTTCATTTATTTCTGCTCTCATCTTTATTATTTTCTTCCTTCTACTAACTTGGGCTTTGTTTTTCTTTTTCTTTTTCTTTTTTTATAGTTCCTTTAGGTATACAGTTAAATTGTTTGAGATTTTTCTTGTTCCTTGAGGTAGGCCTCTATTGCTATGAACTTCCTTCTTAGAACCACTCTTGCTGCTTCCCACAGAGTTTGGTATGTGTTATTTCTGTTTTCATTTGTCTCTAGGTGTTTTTTGATTTCTTCTTTGGCTTATTCTATGTCCCAGTAGTTTGTTCTGTAACATGTTGTTTAATCTCCATGCATTTGTGGTTTTTCTGGGTTTCTTCTTATAATTGATTTCTAGTTTCATACCATCGTAGTTGGAAAAGATGCTTTATATGATGTAAATATTTTTCAATTTGTTAAGATTTGTTTTGTGACCTAACATGATCTATCCTGGAGAATGTCCCATGTGCACTTGAGAAGAGTGTGTATTTTGCTGCTTTAGGATGAAATGTTACGTTACCTATTATGGGACATTTAAGGCCTTAACAAGTTTGTTTTTATTAATTAATAAGATAAATTGATTATTGATTAGTGTATTTTGGAGAATGTTACACGTGTATCCCTAGTCTCTAGCACAGACCCTGTAACATAGTGCACAATTAATATGCATTTTGGGTGACTGCATAAATGCATATATTCCTGGAGATAATAGCATTTTATTTGTTTTCCAAATACTTCTTTTGACCTTTGATGGTTAACTAAATGGAAAATATGCTGCCAAAGTTGACGAAAGTCATTTGAAAGATTCAAAGAGAGTGTTAAGTCAGTAAAATAAGACACCTGGCTCTCCCAAAGGGAGAAGCTAGGAATTCATTGTCTCTAATATCAGCTTGTTTGGAAAGCTGAACAGGCAGAAAGTACGGCAGAAGTTCACAGAAGCCCGCTTGGTCCAGAGCCACAGAGGAATATGGTACAAGCAAACAGCTGTACCAAAAAGCCAGCTCAACACAGAGCCTCTAGTAGGAAAACAAGTGGGCATAATACAGAGTCCATAGAGGAAACAGAAACTCAGCTTAACGGTCATGCTGCCATCAGCCAGGGACACAGACTGTTGGAATGAGAGCAAGCTCAGAAAACCCTGCGCTGCCTCAGGGATGCTTCTGTGCCGGTTCCACCGGGATCAGTTCTTCCCAGTTTCTCCCTCACTCGTTTCCATGTATGAACCCTTTGCTCCAGCCAGATTTCCCTGCTTATTTTCTAACCGTGCCTCATGCTGCCTCGACCCGGTTTTGCTCCCCATGCTCTTCTCTCCGGAATGCCATTTTCATTCTCCTCTCTATCCTTGATTTGTTTCCAAGACCCAGTTCAAGTTCTGCGCCCTCTGCGAAACCTTTTCTAAATGTTTCCGCATCAGAAAATTTTAAGTGAGGCCTGCATCCTTCCCATTCCACCGAATTCAGGAAACGACGTGCAGTCATGGTTTATGAGCAGGACTTAAAGAGGACAGCAGTCAGCACATTGCATGTGGAATGCGAATCCCAGAGCGAGGAGGTGGGTAGAGGTAAGGAGAGCACCAGGAGGACTCCATTCTATGGAAACCTCAGGTGTTTACAGAAAATTAACTGGAGAGAAATTCATCTTTTTATGGTCATCGAAGCGGGCATTAAGAACAGGAGAGCATCCCCCTTCTGTCCAGCAGGGACCCATTGGATGAATGCCCACAGGCAGCGACGTTTGGCCAGAGTCTGTGCACAGCACCCTGCCTTCTGGCTTAAAATCTGCGTGAAGGTTTTGGCAGTCCCTACCTGGACAAAGAAGGGATGGGAAGTGCTTTTAACTGGTCTTCAAACTCCAGACAAAAATGTACATGCTAACCTAACGTTAGGCAGAGGTTCCCCCGTGCACAGGACGCCATTCCGGTTTTTGGATACAGGTGGAAATTAGCCGGCCCTTGTTTCCTTGGGGTCCAGGTACAACATGGGAGGAATGTGTGGCTCTTGCTGTGCCCTGGTCTTGGCTCTAAGCTCAGGGAGTGAGGCTCGTTCTGCTAATTGGCCAGAGCCAACCCCACGGGGCTAAGTACTCCTGTCAGGATCACCAGGGACCCTCTTCCCAGAAAGCGTATCTGGGAGTTTAGCAATATTGGATAGAATTCCCCAAAGCAGTGGGTTTGATCACCTCTGTTGAGAAGAGCAATATTAAAAACATAAATTGCCCAGAGGGTATGCTTAACATTAAAATGCGAAGCAGTGGTAGGGAGAAGAGACTTGTAAAAATGAAGTTTAATTTTGCTACAGAGAACTTTCATTCTTTGTGCGGCATTTCTTGAGGATATCTGAACCACCCCTGAGGTCGGTCTTTAGCCAGTTGATTCATTTTACAGCAAAATCTCAGACAGATACATTAAAATTAAACCTCCTGCTGGGTGTTAAAATTTCATTATCAAACCTGTCCTTATTACAAGTACTTGTTTTCTATTCATACGAGACCACTGGGTAGAGAAAACTTACCTTGATTTTTGTAATCAGAATATTCAGTTGCCTGTTTAATGTGGTTTCATTTAGTTTTGGATGTAAATTTCCCCTTTTTGTGTGCAGCCGGGTTTATCAGTTGCCAAAGAGGAGAGGAATATCGCTGTTAAATGCAATGATCATTTATTTGCAAGTTAAAACACATTCTGAAAAGGATGAGAGCTTATTCTTGCCTGAAGCTTGTTTGTTCTGTGAGAGCTGCGAGGTGCCTCTGAGGGTTGTTTCTGTGCTGTGTTTGTTCCTGTGTCTTAGCAGTACGGTCTATTCCTATTCCAGCAAACTCCTTTACTCATGTTGGTACTGGGAGTAGAGGAAAGTGAGGAAATGAATCTGGAGTGGACCTGTGAGAAATAAGAAACCTGCAACACTTGTGTGTAATTTACATGCAGGGCTGGTGATTCTGAAATCTTCCGAATTGTATTTTTAAATACCATCGTGCGAGCGCATGCATTTGGATACTGACATTGATGGAAGTCATCTTAGATGACCCAAATGTACCTGAAGCCCTGGGGTTGGTTCTGGTCTACAAGTAAGGAAATGAGACTACTTGTTTCAAAAACATTATCACCCTTCACCCACCCACCCACCCACCCCCAACACACACACGTGTGTGCGCGCGCGCGTGTGTGTGTGTACGTGTGTGCATTAAATAATTTGGAAAATATATTTTGAGTGACCATTATGCATCAGGTACTCTGCGTCTGTCATGGTTGCAGAGATAAACGTGATGTATATAGTACAGTGCTTGCCTTGCAGGCGCTTTGAGTCTGCGAGGAGATACAGTGAGTAGCAGCTGTGGTACAGGTGAAAAGGGCTCTGAGCAGGGGCATGACGTGCCTTTAGTTCTGGGGGCCCTTCTTAGAACTGCGCATTCTAGAAAGGGAATCTGGTAGAGAAGTGAATGTTTATTTGCAAGAGGCTTGTGCAGGCGAGGAGCCCATGGGAAGTGTGCAGGGCGAGGGAGCTCCTGGGAAGAGCCTGCGATCCACCGTTGGGCCTTGGGCCCATTTCCCCAACGGGCCAGACTGCCGGTGACATCGTACTCTGCCCCTCCAAGCGTCTTCTCCACACAGCAGCCGGGGGGAGCCTTTGGAAGCTCATTCGGACAGCATTGCTGCTCTGCTCACAATTCTCCACCGGCTCCCATCACCCCAGTGCTTCGCCCCCTAGCTCCTCACGTGCCGACCGCTGGCCTCCTTGCTGTTCCTCAGGCGTATCTGCCGTCTTCCCGTCCCCGTTTGCCTGTGTCCCCTCTGCTTGCAGGACGCCCCCTGTGTGTGGTGTGCAGCTTGCTCCAGGGGGCCCTCGGAAGGGCGCTGTCTGCCCACGCATCCGTAGCACCCCTGCACGCTCTGCCCTCTTTATTCTGACTTCTGTCCTTCTGAACATCATCACTCCGTTACATGGTCATTTGTTCGTCCGTCTCGACTGCCGTGTAAACTCGGGGAGGAAGCCTTGTTCTCTGCTGTGTTCCCGCACCTAGAGTGGCGTCTGGCACATGGGAGACGCTCGGTGAGTACCCGCTAGATGAAAAAGTGAATGAAGGCAGTGGAGAAACATAGTTCGGGGATGGTAACTGGGAGCGTTGTCCTCGCTGGCTCGCGAAAAGAGAAATCAAAATGGTCTTCTGTAAAATATATTAGTTTTGAGCAACATACATTCAGAGGATTTCTAAACTGTTGGAAAACATTTCCCTGCCAGATATCTATGGACAGGCAGTGGCAGATTATCTGAAATAGGTCTGATTTTGTGTTGTAATTAACACCTATACTAAATGTTCTGTCGTTTCAAATATAGTACTTCATTTGGATTCAGTTGGAAGTTTGCACAGTGGGAGAGAGAGGGAGAAGTTCAGTGTGTGTTTGTGTGCAGTGTAGTTTTAAAGGGTTAAACAAATCCCATATAAATTATTTTCTTCTACTGATTTTGCATTTGAACATGCATTTGGTCATGAAGGCAGCAGCACGTTGACTGTGAAAACGATCTCTTGTTTTTTATGTTCCTGGGGCGCCTGGCTGGCTCAGCTGGTTCAGCATCTGACTCTTAATTTCGGCTCAGGTCATAATCTCACGGTTCTTGAGTCTGAGCCCTGGTTCCAGCCCCACGTTGAGCCTCGCCTTGGGCTCCACGCTGGCAGCGTGGAGCCTGCTCGGATTCTCTCTCCCTCTCTCTCTCTGCCCCACCCCTACTCAGACATGTGCTCTCTCTCTTTCTCTAAACAAATAAACGTTAAAAAAAAGTTAAAAAATCCCATATAAAATATTTTCTTTTACTAATTATGCATTTGTTAAACTGTTTGAACATGCATTTGATCATGAAGGCAGCAGCACTTTGACTGTGAAAACGATCTCTTGTTTTTTATGTTCCTGCAGGATATGTGGAGCCTCTTTTCTCGTGGGCTGTGTCCAGAGTGGGTGCCCTGGGGAGGCCCATAAAATTCCTTTGAGGGTAGAGGATGGGACAGAAACGAAGCTTTTGTAATTTTGCTTAAAGGGTAGCCACACACAACTTCACTTGGTCTACTGTAGTGTTCTGGACTGAGATACTCAGGGGCAGCAGTGGGAGGTCACGTCTGGGCGTGGGGGAAGAGAGACCCCCCCCACACCCTTGTCCCTTTTGCGGTCTGTGTGCAGCGTTAAGTAGATTTGCAGATTACATTATCTAGTTTTATTTATTTCTTTTTTATTTCGTTTTACTTTTTTTTTTAGTTTAAGTTTTATTTAGCTTTATGGTTTTAAGAACTGCTTTCAGTTTACAGTAAAATTGAGAGACAGGTACAGATGTTTCCTAAATGTTCTCTTTCCTCACACACACATAGCGTCTCCTATTATCAGCATCCCCTACCAGAAGGGTACATTGTTACCAAGGATGAACCTACCCTGATACGTCATAATCACCCAAAGTCCATTGTTAACCTTAAGGTTCACTCTTGGTGTAGATTCTATGGGTTTGGACAAATGTGTAATGATGTATATCCATCACTGTAATCTTAGAGTATTTTCACTGCCTGAAAAGTCCTCTGTGCTTTGCCTATTTATCTCTCTTCCCACTTCTATGTGTGGCCACCACTGATCCTTTTACTGTACCAATAGTTTTGCTTTTTCCAGAACGGCATATGGTTGGAATTATGCGGTATGTAGCCTTTTCAGATTGGCTTCTTTCACTTGGTGCATATGAGGGCCCTCCACCTCTTTTTCGTGGCTTGGTAGTCCATTCGTTTTAAAGCTGAATAGTAATGTATTGTGTGGATGTCCCACAGTTTATTTATCCATTCGCCTACTGAAGGGCATCTTGGTTGCTTCCAGCTTTTGGCAGTTATGAATAAAGCTGCTATAAATATCTGTGAGCAAGTTTTTGGGTGAATATAAGTTTTCAGTTCCTTTTGGTAAATACTGAGGACCATGACTGATGGATCATATGGTTAAAGTATGTTTAGTTGTATAAAAACCATTGAACTGTCTTCCAAAGTGGCTGTATTATTTTGCATTCTTACCAGCAATGAATGAGACAATTTCTATTTCCGTTGCTCCACATCCCTGATAGTATTTAGTATCGACAGTGTTCTGGATTTGGGCCATTCCAGTAGTGTTGAGTGGTATCTCATTGTTATTTTAATTTGCATTTCCCTGATTACATATTTTCTTTCTTTTTTTTTTTTTTTAATTTTTTTAACGTTTATTTATTTTTGAGACAGAGAGAGACAGAGCATGAACGGGGGAGGGGCAGAGGGAGGGAGACACAGAATCTGAAACAGGCTCCAGGCTCTGAGCCATCAGCACAGAGCCCGATGCGGGGCTGGAACTCATGGACCGTGAGATCATGACCTGAGCCGAAGTCGGACGCTCAACCAACTGAGCCACCCAGGTGCCCCATGATTACATATTTTCATGAGAGCGTCTTTATGTGTGTGTGTGTGTGTGTGTGTGTGTGTATGTATATCCATATATATATTTTTTCTGTCATTCTTTTTTTAAATATATGAAATGTATTGTCAAATTGGTTTCCATACAACACCCAGTGCTCATCCCTAAAGATGCTCTCTTCAATACCCAACCCCCCCCCCCCACCCCAATCAACCCTCAGTTTGTTCTCAGTTTTTAAGAGTCTCATGCTTTGGCTCTCTCCCACTCTAACCTCTTTTTTTTTCCCTTCCCCTCCCCCATGGGTTTCTGTTAAGTTTCTCAGGATCCACATAAGAGTGAAAACATATGGTATCTATCTTTCTCTGTATGGCTTATTTCACTTAGCATCACACTCTCCAGTTCCATCCACGTTGCTACAAAGGGCCATATTTCATTCTTTCTCATTGCCACGTAGTACTCCATTGTGTATATAAACCACAATTTCTTTACCCATTCATCAGTTGATGGACATTTAGGCTCTTTCTACAATTTGGCTATTGTTGACAGTGCTGCTATAAACATTGGGGTACAAGTGCCCCTGTGCATCAGTACTCCTGTATCCCTTGGGTAAATTCCTAGCAGTGCTATTGCTGGGTCATAGGGTAGGTCTATTTTTAATTTTTTGTGGAACCTCCACACTGTTTTCCAGAGCGGCTGCACCAGTTTGCATTCCCACCAACAGTGCGAGAGGGTTCCCGTTTCTCCACATCCTCTCCAGCATCTATAGTCTCCTGATTTGTTCATTTTGGCCACTCTGACTGGCGTGAGGTGATATCTGAGTGTGGTTTTGATTTGTATTTCCCTGATGAGGAGTGACGTTGAGCATCTTTTCATGTGCCTTTGGCCATCTGGATGTCTTCTTTAGAGAAGTGTCTATTCATGTTTTCTGCCCATTTCTTCATTGGATTATTTGTTTTTCAGGTGTGGAGCTTGGTGAGTTCTTTATAGATTTTGAATACTAGCCCTTTGTCCGATATGTCATTTGCAAATATCTTTTCCCACTCCATCAGTTGCCTTTTAGTTTTGTTGATTGTTTCCTTTGCTGTGCAGAAGGTTTTTACCTTCATGAGGCCCCAATAGTTCATTTTTGCTTTTAATTCCCTTGCCTTTGGGGATGTGTCAAGTAAGAAATTGCTACGGCTGAGGTCAGAGAGGTCTTTTCCTGCTTTCTCCTCTAGGGTTTTGATGGTTACCTGTCTCACATTCAGGTCCTTTATCCATTTTGAGTTTATTTTTGTGAATGGTGTGAGAAAGTGGTCTAGTTTCATTCTTCTGCATGTTGCTGTCCAGTTCTCCCAGCACCACTTGTTAAAGAGACTGTCTTTTTTCCATTGGATGTTCTTTCCTGCTTTGTCAAAGATGAGTTGGCCATACGTTTGTGGGTCTAGTTCTGGGGTTTCTATTATGTTCCATTGGCCTATGTGTCTGTTTTTGTGCCAATACCATGCTGTCTTGATGATTACAGCTTTGTAGTAGAGGCTAAAGTCTGGGATTGTGATGCCTCCTGCTTTGGTCTTCTTCTTCAAAATTACTTTGGCTATTTGGGGCCTTTTGTGGTTCCATATGAATTTTAGGATTGCTTGTTCTAGCTTCGAGAAGAATGCTGGTACAATTTTGATTGGGATTGCATTGAATGTGTAGATAGCTTTGGGTAGTATTGACATTTTAATGATATTTATTCTTCCAACCCATGAGCACGGAATGTTTTTCCATTTCTTTGTGTCTTCTTCAGTTTCCTTCATAAGCTTTCTATAGTTTTCAGCATACAGATCTTGTACATCTTTGGTTAGATTTATTGCTAGGTATTTTATGCTTCTTGGTGCAATTGTGAATGGGATCAGTTTCTTTATTTGTCTTTCTGTTGCTTCATTATTAGTGTATAAGAATGCAACTGATTTCTGTACATTGATTTTGTATCCTGCGACTTTGCTGAATTCATGTATCAGTTCTAGCAGACTTTTGGTGGAGTCTATCGGATTTTCCATGTATAATATCATGTCATCTGCAAAAAGTGAAAGCTTGACTTCATCTTTGCCAGTTTTGATGCCTTTGATTTCCTTTTGTTGTCTGATTGCTGATGCTAGAACTTCCAACACTATGTTAAACAACAGCGGTGAGAGTGGACATCCCTGTCGTGTTCCTGATCTCAGGGAAAAAGCTCTCAGTTTTTCCCCACTGAGGATGATATTAGCTGTGGGCTTTTCATAAATGGCTTTTATGATGTTTAAGTATGTTCCTTGTATCCCGACTTTCTCAAGGGTTTTTCTTAAGAAAGGATGCTGAATTTTGTCAAATGCTTTTTCTGCATCGATTGACAGGATCATATGGTTCTTATCTTTTCTTTTATTAATGTGATGTATCACGTTGGTTGATTTGTGAATGTTGAACCAGCCCTGCAGCCCAGGAATGAATCCCACTTGATCATGGTGAATAATTCTTTTTATAAGCTGTTGAATTTGATTTGCTTGTATCTTATTGAGAATTTTTGCATCCATATTCATCAGGGATATTGGCTGGTAGTTCTCTTTTTTTACTGGGTCTCTGTCTGGTTTAGGAATCAAAGTAATACTGGCTTCATAGAATGAGTCTGGAAGTTTTCCTTCCCTTTCTATTTTTTGGAATAGCTTGAGAAGGATAGGTATTATCTCTGCTTTAAATGTCTGGTAGAATTCCCCAGGGAAGCCATCTGGTCCTGAACTCTTATTTGTTGGGAGATTTTTGATAACTGATTCAATTTTTTCACTGGTTATGGATCTGTTCAAGCTTTCTATTTCCTCCTGTTTGAGTTTTGGAAGTGTGTGGGTGTTTAGGAATTTGTCCATTTCTTCCAGGTTGTCCAGTTTGTTGGCATATAATTTTTCATAGTATTCCCTGATAATTGCTTGTATTTCGGAGCGATTGGTTGTAATAATTCGATTTTCATTCATGATTTTATCCATTTGGGTCATCTCCCTTTTCTTTTTGAGAAGCCTGGCTAAAGGTTTATCAATTTCGTTTATTTTTTCAGAAAACCAACTCTTGGTTTCATTGATCTGCTCTATAGTTTTTTTAGATTCTATATTGTTTATTTCTGCTCCAATCTTTATTATTTCTCTTCTTCTGCTGGGTTTGGGGTGTCTTTGCTGCTCGGCTTGTATTTCCTTTAGGTGTGCTGTTAGATTTTGTATTTGGGATTTTTCTTGTTTCTTGAGATAGGCCTGGATTGCAATGTATTTTCCTCTCAGGACTGCCTTCGCTGCATCCCAAAGCATTTGGATTGTTGTATTTTCATCTTCGTTTGTTTCCATATGTTTTTTAATTTCTTCTCTAATTGCCTGGTTGGCCCATTCATTCTTTAGTAGGGTGTTCTTTAACCTCCGTGGTTTTGGAGGTTTTCCAGACTTTTCCTGTGGTTGATTTCAAGCTTCATAGCATTGTGGTTGGAAAGTATGCATGGTATGATCTCAATTCCTGTATACTTATGAAGGGCTGTTTTGTGACCCAGTATGTGATCTATCTTGGAGAATGTTCCATGTGCACTCGAGAAGAAAGTATATTCTGTTGCTTTGGGATGCAGAGTTCTAAATATATCTGTCAAGTCCATCTGATCCAATGTATCATTCAGGGGTCTCGTTTGTTTATTGACCATGTGTCTAGGTGATCTATCCATTGTTGTAAGTGGGGTATTAAAGTCCCCTGAAATTACCACATTCTTATAAATACGGTTGCTTATGTTTGTGAGTAATTGTTTTATATATTTGGGGGGGGTCCCGTATTCGGCACATAGACATTTATAATTGTTACTTCTTCTTGATGGATAGACCCTGTAATTATTATATAATGCCCTTCTTCATCTCTTGTTACAGCCTTTAATTTAAAGCCTAGTTTGTCTGATATAAGTATGGCTACTCCAGCTTTCTTTTGACTTCCAGTGGCATGATAAATAGTTCTCCAACCCCTCACTTTCAATCTGAAAGTGTCTTCAGGTCTAAAATGAGTCTCTTGTAGACAGCAAATAGATGGGTCTTGTTTTTTTATCCATTCTGATACCCTGTGTCTTTTGGTTGGCACATTTAGTCCATTTACATTCAGTATTATTATAGAAAGATGGGTTTAGAGTCATTGTGAGGTCTGTAGGTTTCATGCTTGTAGCGATGTCTCTGGTACTTTGTCTCATAGGAACCCCTTAGGATCTCTTGTAGGGCTGGTTTAGTGGTGATGAATTCCTTCAGTTTTTGTTTGTTTGGGAAGACCTTTATCTCTCCTTCTATTCTAAATGACAGATTTGCTGGATAAAGGATTCTCGGCTGCATATTTTTTCTGTTCATCACATTGAAGATTTCCTGCCATTCCTTTCTGGCCTGCCAAGTTTCAGAAGAGAGATCGGTCACTAGTCTTATTGGTCTCCCTTTATATGTTAGAGCACGTTTATCCTTAGCTGCTTTCAGAATTTTCTCTTTATCCTTGTATTTTTCCAGTTTCACCATGATATGTCGTGCAGAAGATCGATTCAAGTTACGTCTGAAGGGAGTTCTCTGTGCCTCTTGGATTTCAATGCCTTTTTCCTTCCCCAGATCAGGGAAGTTCTCAGTTATGATTTCTTCAAGTACCTTCAGCACCTTTCCCTCTCTCTTCCTCCTCTGGAATACCAATTATGCGTATATTATTTCTCTTTAGTGCATCACTTAGTTCTCTAATTTTCCCCTCATACTCCTGGATTTTTTTCTCTTTTTCTCAGCTTCCTCTTTTTCCATAATTTTATCTTCTAGTTCACCTATTCTCTCTTCTGCCTCTTCAATCCGAGCTGTGGTCGTCTCCATTTTATTTTGCAGCTCATTAATAGCATTTTTTAGCCCCTCCTGGCTGTTCCTGAGTCCCTTGATCTCTGTAGCAAGAGATTCTCCGCTGTCCTCTATACTGTTTTCAATCCCAGCGATTAATTTTATGACTATTATTCTAAATTCACTTTCTGTTATATTATTTAAATCCTTTTTGATCAGTTCATTAGCTGTTGTTATTTCCTGGAGATTCTTCTGAGGGGAATTCTTCCGTTTGGTCATTTTGGATAGTCCCTGGCGTGGTGAGGACCTGCAGGGCACTTCCCCCGTGCTGTGGTGTATAACTGGAGTTGGTGGGCGGGGCCGCAGTCCGACCTGATGTCTGCCCCCAGCCCACCGCTGGGGCCACAGTCAGACTGGTGTGTGCCTTCTCTTCCCCTCTCCTAGGGGCGGGATTCACTGTGGGGTGGCGTGTCCCGTCTGGGCTACTTGCACACTGCCAGGCTCGTGTTGCTGGGGATCTGGCGTATTAGCTGGGGTGGGTAGGCAAGGTGCACGGGGGCAGGAGGGGCAGGCTTAGCTCGCTTCTCCTTAGGTGATCCACTTCAGGAGGGGCCCTGTGGCAGCGGGAGGGAGTCAGACCCGCTGCCGGAGGGGTGGCTCCGGAGAAGCACAGCGTTGGGTGTTTGTGCAGAGCAAGCAAGTTCCCTGGCGGGAACTGGTTCCCTTTGGGATTTTGGCTGGGGGATGGGCGAGGGAGATGGCGCTGGCGAGCGCCTTTGTTCCCCGCCAAGCTGAGCTCTGTCGTCCGGGGCTCAACAACTCTCCCTCCCGTTGTCCTCCAGCCCTCCCGTTCTCCGAGCAGAGCTGTTAGCTTATAACCTTCCAGATGTCAAGTCCCGCTTGCTGTCGGAACACACTCCGTCCGGCCCCTCCGCTTTTGCAAGCCAGACTCGGGGGGCTCTGCCTTGCCGGGTGGGCTGGCTGCCCCTCCACCGCCCCGGCTCCCTCCCGCCAGTCCGTGGAGCGCGCAACGCCTCTCCGCCCTTCCTACCCTCTTCCGTGGGCCTCTGGTCTACGCTTGGCTCCAGAGAGTCCGTTCTGCTAGTCTTCCGGCGGTTTTCTGGGTTATTTAGGCAGATGTGGGTGGAATCTAAGCGATCAGGACGAGGTGAGCCCAGCGTCCTCCTACGCCACCATCTTCAAGTTTTTTACGTTATCTAGTTTTAACTAAATTAACCTTCACAAAATAGATAAGTGGGTTAAAAAACCGAAATCAACCATTATACTAAGAAATAAAAGTGTGAATGAACATTAAGAAAACAGTAGAATTGATACTGTTTCTACTACTCCGTGTATGCGAATTTTCTTAGCTGAGTAAAAAAGTAGTGATGACCTAATCCTGTTGGACAAGAGATTGGCCCAGAAATTCGAGATCACCAAGAAAATTATTCAAATGAGGATTTATAGCTGTTATTGCGACAGTGTAGTTTGGCCTAACTGGATAGTGTGTCTAGTCACATTAGTTGCTGGTCGGAATACGTGTATACAGTTTATATACAGTGTATACAGTTATATACAGTGTAACTGTATATAATAGCATATGTATGTGTATATACAGTTTGTAAGTAAACAAGTATATACCTGTTGGGGGATGCCTGATCAAAGTGTCTTTCTCTTAGGGGGTGTCCACCCAAGAACGTTTCCTGCCCACAGTTTAAGGGGCTTGCCATTCAAAGTGTGGTCCCTAAACATGGGAACGTTTTTGAAACGCAGCATCTCAGACCTCCACATCAGACTTTCGGAATCAGAATGTGCTTTTTAACAAGAGTCTCAGGTGATTTGTATGTATGTTATCGTTTGGGAAATGCTGGTCAAGGGCATATTTTATAACATACTGCTTCTGTGCTTTTGAAATCAGGGAGTGATTGCCCTACACAAGAAATTGTAGAGTTAGGAAATTCTGAGTTTTTTTTGAAAAAGATGTAATTGACATAGAGCATTATATTGGTTTCAGGTGCACAACATAATGATTCCATATTTGTGTATTGTGTGAAACGATCACCACAGCAAGTCTATTTAACATCCATCGTCACACAGAGTTATTTTTTTCCTTTGTGATCGGAACTTTTAAGATCTGCTCTCCTAGAAATTTTCAAATATGCAATACAGCATTGTTAACTGCAGTCACCACCCTGTACGTTCCATTCCCAAGACTGACTTACCTGGAAGTTTGTACCTTTTGACCATATTTACCCATTTTGCCTACCCCCTTGCCCCTGCTTCTGGCAACCACCAATATATTCTCTGTATTTGTGAGATTAAAAAAAATATGCCCCATGGAAGTGGGATCATATGATAATTTGTCTTTCCCTGCCTTACATCACTTCGCATAATGCCCTCAAGATTCACCCATGTTGTCGCAGATCGCAAGATTTCCTTCTTTTTAATGCTGAATGATATTTCAGGATACGTATAGACCACATCTTCTTTATCCACTCCTCTATCGGTGGACACTTAGGATGCTTCCATGCTTTGGCTGTTGTAAATAATGCTGCAGTGAGCATGGAGGTACATTAATCTTGTTGGGGTTAGTATTTTTGTTTCCTTCGTTTAAACACCCGGAAGTGGAATTACCGGGTCATATGGTAGGTCTAGTTTTAATTTCTCTCTTTTTAAAATGAAGTACAGTTGACTCCATTTTTAATTTTTTGAGGAACTTCCGTCCTGTTTTCCATAGTGGCTGCACCAATTCACATCCCCGCCAGGGGTGCCCGAGGGTCCCCTTTCCTCCACGTCCTCAAAAACACTTGTTATGTTTTGTCTTTTTAGTGACAGCCATTCTAACGGAAGTGAGGGGCTGCCTCTTTGTGGTTTTGATGTCCATTTCCGTGACGATGAGTGATGCTAAACACCACACGTCTGGTTGTAAACTTTGTTCTATCACTTCAGACTTGACTTTAGGCAGCTTACTGAGCCCCTGAGCCCCTGTTCTAAGTCTGGAAAGTAGATGTGGCCTCGTAGGTGTTTGTAAGGATCGCGTGTCTATGAGGCATAGTGAGGATGAACCTAGTTATCCTTGGTTCAGTCCCTCCTCCTCTGCTCCTTGGTCTGGGAACCCTTTGAAGGAGGGAAAGCCTATCTTCATATTTCCCAGCACAGAGGTCTTTAGGAACTTTTTACTCACGTACCTCCTAAAGGAATTTGGGAAAACCACATACACCCTCACATTTTTAAAAGTGAACATACAAAAGTTTTATCGTAAGTTTAAAAAGTTGCAAAGTAATTCCTAGGTTCTTGTAAATATTGATATTTTACAGGTGGTTCCATCACTCTTTTCAGTCTAGCTACTAGAATAAAATTACCAAGTGATTTGGTAGATTCCCAATGGGGGCTGGTGAATGGGAAGAGCCTGGGTTTATTTCATCTCTCTCTCTCTCTCTCTCTCTCTCTCTCTCTCTCTCTCTCTTTCCCTCCATCTCTCTTCCTCTCTCCTCCTGCCTCTCTCCCTCACAGACTTGGGTGGCATCCCTTGGTGGTTCCAGTCCCCACTGAACGGGCTCACAGCTCCGGCTCCCTCCTGGGGTTGCTGGCCCAGGGCTGTGGTCTGGCCAAGGCTTCTTCTGTTTCTTCAGTGCAGGCTGGTGGGCACCTTCCAACAGTGGCTTCTCTGTCCTCCTCCACAGTTTCTCTTAGTAGCTCAGCTCGTCTTGTATTTGTGCGGCCAGTCCCCTGAATTGATTCCCTCTGCAGCAAATACTTCCAGTGGATTCTGTTTTCCTGGTGAGATTCTGACCGATATTCTAGTCTTTACTGATATGCCGGTATTTAGAAGTGTCCCGCTGTCACTGGAAGATTTTAGAGCCCCAGTCAGTGCACTATAGAGAATTTCAGGATGTGTGAGGGATGTGCTTTTCTTTAAAAAATGGAACAAGGATGGGGCACTTGGGGGACTCAGTCGGTTAAGCATCTAGCTCTTGATTTTGGCTCAGGTCATGATCTCACAGTTTCACGAGTTCGAGCCCTGCATCGGGCTCTGTGCTGACAGTGTGGAGCCTGCTTGGGATTCTCTGTCTCTGCCCCTGCCTGCTCATGCTCCCTCTGTCTGTCTCAAAATAAATAAATAAAAAATAATGATAATAAAAAAGCAGAACAAAGGACACTTGTGAGGAGGAAAGTTGTTCCCAGGCAGAACAACCTGGGGGGGGGGGGAGTACAGATACAAGATAAGGATGTATAAACCGATTCCCCTCGATGAGAACCCCTGGAAAGTCGTCGCGTGCCCCTGTCTGGAGACTGCTGCCTTGCAAAGTCAGGCACGTCGCATGCAGCGGGCACACGAAACGCCGGTCGAGTAAATGGGTGACTGAGTATGTACCACCATCCCAGATGGCCAGAAACCCCCACTGAGCGGAATGTGTATGGAATCTGCTGCGCCCTGGGGCAGCAGCACAGAGCCGGACTGGACGTCTCCCAGGGCCGGCAGTTGGCAGGGCAGGTGAAGCCACAGGCAGGACTGGCGGCGTGGAGGAAGCGGGAGCAGTAACAGCCAGCAGCTGCAGGCGGCTGCACCCCCAGCTCCTCTGTGCCCCCCCACCCTGCTGTGCCCCCGTACTCCACTGTGTCCCCCACTCCTCTGTGCCCCCCACCCTGCTGTGCCCCCGTACTCCACTGTGTCTCCCACCCTGCTGTGCCCCCATACCCCACTGTGTCCCCCACTCCTCTGTGCCCCCCCACCCTGCTGTGCCCCCGTACCCACTGTGTCCCCCACTCCTCTGCGCTCCCCCACCCTGCTGCACCCCCGTACCCCACTGTGTCCCCCACCCTGCTGCGCCCCCGTACCCCACTGTGTCCCCCACTCCTCTGTGCCCCCCCACCCTGCTGTGCCCCCATATCCCACTGTGCCCCCCACTCCTCTGCGCCCCCCCACCCTGCTGCGCCCCTGTACCCCACTGTACCCCCCACTTCTCTGCACCCCCCCACCCTGCTGTGCCCCCATACCCCACTGTGTCCCCCACCCTGCTGCTGCGCCCCGTACCCCACTGTGTCCCCCACTCCTCTGCGCTCCCCCACCCTGCTGTGCCCCCATATCCCACTGTGCCCCCCACTCCTCTGCGCCCCCCCACCCTGCTGCGCCCCTGTACCCCACTGTGCCCCCCACTTCTCTGCACACCCCCACCCTGCTGTGCCCCCATACCCCACTGTGTCCCCCACCCTGCTGCGCCCCGTACCCCACTGTGTCCCCCACTCCTCTGCGCTCCCCACCCTGCTGCGCCACCGTACCCCACTGTGTCCCCAACCTTGCTGCGCCCCCATACCCCACTGTGTCCCCCACTCCTCTGCGCCCCCCACCCTGCTGCGCCCCTGTACCCCACTGTGCCCCCCACTTCTCTGTGCCCCCCACCCTGCTGTGCCCCCACTTCTCTGTGCCCCCCACCCTGCTGTGCCCCCACTTCTCTGTGCCCCCCACCCTGCTGCGCCCCCGTACCCCACTGTGTCCCCCACCCCTCTGCGCCCCCCCACCCTGCTGCGCTCCCCACTCTGCCGCTGCTGATGTCTGCAGTTGAGTACATCTGCCTCCCGCCCTTGGAACTCTGCCGCCCATCCGGGGAAATGTCTTTGACAAATTTGTTTACAGAATATCAAATTGTGCATTCATTGGCTAGCTGACTAATCTGAAAATAGCCTGAGGAGGATTTATAAAAGGGCTACTTTCATTGCTCCCAGAACAGAGTTTCTCCCTGTAAAGAGCACACGATTTGGCATCGAGGATTGCCTGCTGCCGTGGCACACACGTCCTGAACTTTAATCCGCACGGAAGTGGAATGAGGGAGTTCAGAAACCACACGGGTGAAGGCGATGGAAGCAAAAGCAGAGCCCAAACCCAAACCCGCGCTCTTGCAGAAGGAGACTCCTGTCGTTTCCAGACGGCTAACGGGGCTGGGCTGGGCGCCCACTGCCCACGTGTCCAGCGCACTTAGTCCTCACCGTGAACGCATCGGCTGGATGTTGTCGTCACGTCCACTTCACTGACGGGGAAGCCGAGACCCAAGGAAAGTTGCTGAGCCACACAGCTCTCGGAGGCACAGCTGACCCTGAACCAGCCATTCTGGCTCCAGACGCACGTCCTCAGCCACTGAATCAGAACCTCCAAGCGGCCGAGTACGTTAGCCACCGAATCTTGAAGGAGGTGTGGATGTCTCTGAGGGCGCTGGTGGCCTGTTTGCCTGGCTTATCTGGGAGGGCAGGGCCTTGTGTACTGAGACAAGGCTACCTTTAATGCATAGCGATGAATGCCGTCGCAGAGAGCCACCCTGGGTGTGGAATTGGGGGTTTCTCACATGGGGTGTAGAACCAAGGAGAACATTTGGGAAGGTAAAAGCTCTGAATGGCAAAGACAAGCCTTCTTAAACTCGGAAGGTTCACTTTGCAACTAATAACCCTTTCAAAAATCCAAAAGATTAAAGTCGTACGCGGTCTGTGAGCTTTTTGGAGGCAATAAAGATCATGGAGATAAGTTTTCTGGAAGGTGTCATGTGGGAACAAAGTCGGCTCTTGAAAGAGAAGGCAGGGGCGCCAGGGTGGCTCAGTAGGTTGAGCGTCCGACTCTTGATTTCGGCTCAGGTCGTGATCTCACAGTGGTTCGTGGGTTCGAGCCCTGGGTGGGGCCCTGTGCTGACAGCGATGAGCCTGCTTGGGATTCTCTCTCTCCCTCCCGTTCCTCCCCACCCCTGCTCATGCCGGCTCTCTCTCTGTTTCAAAATGAGTAAGTAAACTTAAAAAAAAAAAAAAAAAAAAAAGAAAGAGAAGGTAAAGATATCACAGTTTGTGGGTTCAAGCCCCACGTCGGGCTCTGTGCTGACAGCTCAGAGCCTGGAGTCTGCTTCGGATTCTGTGTCTTCCTCTCTCTTTTCCCCTCCCCTGCCCATGCTCTGTCTGTCTCTCTGAAAAATAAACATTAAAAAAAAATTTTTTTTTTTAAAGAATCCTTCCTATAAAAGAATTCCAACCTTAGGAATTGGAGTATCCCGCTTCCTGGAGTAGGGGTGGAGTAGAGGAAAGAGGAAGCTAGAGGGCTTTAACCTGATCCCAGGAGGCAGCAGGTACCAGGGCTGTCTTGTGGGGAACAGGGAGAGACTGATACTACTTTTGAAAGTCAAACTCCAGAGCAGCCCTTTTGGAAGCTTTGTTTTGTTTTGTAAATAAAGAATGAAAATACTTTTTTTTAAAAGTTTATTTTTGAGAGACGGAGAGACAGAGCACGGGTGGGGCAGGGGCAGAGAGAGAGGGAGACACAGGATCCGAAGCAGGCCCCAGGCTCCGAGCTGTCAGCCCAGAGCCCGACGCGGGGCTCGAACCCACAGACAGCGAGATCACAACCTGAGCCGAAGTCGGACGCTCAACCGACTGAGCGCCGGGAATGAAAATACACTTGATATAGTACCGTGGGAGCAACAAGTGAGGGACTTGTTAACGGACTTTGATGATCAGTAGGTAAGAAAGTAGAAAGGGAACGAGAGAACATAGACAAATGAAGGTCAGGGACGATTCCTACTCCAGTTCGTTTGCTTCTGCACAGAGTCTAACCTTAGAGTTTCACTTTGGCGCTTCCTCACCCATCAGTCCATTTTTTCCGTAAGTACCTTTGAGGCCCTGCTGTGTGCCAGGGTCTGGGCTGGACACTAAGGACACAGAGGAGCACAAAGCCGCACATGGTCCCCGCTGTGCTATCTTATTAAAAGCGCCAGTGAACAATTACAGCAGCACCAAGTCCCAAGCAGGAGAGCCCTGTGGCGTCCTGGATGGCCGATAGAGGGATCAACGTAATCAAAGAACGAGAAGAAAGAAGCCAGTGAGGGACGGTGTGCTGTTTCCCTGGGAGGCAGGGTCCTCACTTGCTTAGGAATGTAAGGATGTGTGCATCGACCCTAAGGTTGGAATTCTTTTATAGGAAGGATTCTTTAAAAAAAAAAAATTTTTTTAATGTTTGTTTATTTTTGAGAGAGAGAGACAGAGCATGAGCAGGGGAGGGGAAAAGAGAGAGGAAGACCCAGAATCCGAAGCAGGCTCCAGGCTCTGAGCTGCCAGCACAGAGCCCGACTCAGGGCTCGAACCCACAAACTGTGAGATCATGACCTGAGCCAAAGTCAGACACTCAACCAACTGAGCCACCCAGGCACCCTAATGTAGGAAGGATTCTTGAATGAAGGTGTGCAGGGACCCAGAGCCTTTTCTACTTTGCATCATCCCCCTGCCCCACGTTTACAATGGGTCAGTTATACCACAGTTGTAGCTAAAGGCAGGAACATTGAATTGCAAATTTGTCTTTTGCACTGACCTGCTTTATGAAATGATATTGACACTAGCACACAGCAATTAATAGTTGGCTGAGTACTTTGTAGTTATTTTGACTGTATCTCTGTCCCCAGCCCCCTTTCCTTCCTCTCATTCACCTACCTCCCATGCAGGTAGGATAGGCAGGACAGTATTATGCATCCATTATTGTAATGCATTATTATCATTACGCATCATTATTATTACCACTGTGCCATTATTATCAAAATGGTTTTGAAGATTTGCTGCATTGGACATTAGAAACAAAATTATAATGTGTGCCCACCACCTATAGAGAGGGAGACCGATAACTTTCAAATGTAGTGTGTTAATTTCTCTTGAGGCATGCGCAAAGGACATCAGAAGATGAGGCAGGGGACCCCTAACTCAGCATGTGTGGGGGAGCTTTCTGCAGAATTTTGAAGAATGGGTGAGATTTGGCCGGAAAAGGACAGAGTGGGTGGGAAGCAAGCTCAGACGAAGTTGAGCCCTGCTGGATGAGGAGGTGAGAGTTGAAACCAGATCTTCTGATCTGTCTCCAGTGCTCATTTCCTGAACGAAGCTGCCTTTGGGGGGTGGGGAGGGAAGCTGGTGGGAGAAGATAAAGACCCCGCAGGTGGAGTAGGAAACCAGGAAGCAAGAGAGCCTTCTTTAAACTGATATCAAAGGCTTTTGGGGAATGGGGGAATGTAGACAGTATGTGATTTTAAAAAATGTTTGTTTTTGAGAGACAGTGCAACGGGGGGGGGGGGGGGAGGTGAAGAAAGAGAGAGGGGAACAGAGGATCCAAAATGGGCTGTCTGCTGACAGCGGTAAGCCCCCTGTGGAGCTTGAACTCACGAACCACGAGATCATGACCTGAGCTGCAATCAGACGCTCAACCGCCTGAGCCACCCAGGCGCCCCAGTGTGTGGTGTTTTAAGTTGTCCTTTATGGAGCCTTTATCAAGCCCAGGTGCAGAGCTGAGCCCTGTGCCGTGGTCGCATTTGCCCTTCACACCGGTGCCCCTGTGAAATCTCATCCTGTGCACACTCAGCCTTTGCAGGCACTGTTGTTACACACGGGGAGAGGTGGGACGGGGACACAGCCTGTGCGTCTCACGTTTGGCGTTGTGCCCCTTGTAGCTCTGAATTCGGTGTTAGTGCCTCCGTGTCATAGAGGGAGGAGCTGAGCCAGGGGGTCGGTACGCGGGTTGAGCTTCACCCTGCATTGCCCTGATTCGGTGGTCAGTGCCTCAGGGCTGGGTCTGGTGTGGGGGGCTGTGCGCTGCCCTTGGCATTGTCCTGGGCTGGACGCCTGCAGGCCGTCCCTACAGTTGTCAAGCATGGCTGGATTCTTCACAGACACGCTGAACATACAGACTCTGGGGACCGCTCGGGGACGTCATCCCTCCAGCATAGTCATTTCTATGGTAAAACGCGTTTACAGACCCATTTGTAAGCCGGGCCCGTCGGGGTGGTGTTTTGCTTTCTAGGACTTGGTGTTCATTAGGCATATGCTGGCTTCCGCAGGCCCGATGTGTATGGATGTCTGCCAACTTTCTGAACTATAGCAATTAAGGCTTTTATGCGTTAGCAAGACTCAAACGTAATGCGGAGTACAAGTAGCTACTGTTAGACTTAAGTCCTGGAGTCAAACTTCGTTTTCAGAAAACACACTCAATTTGGAAAGGCAGGGGGTAAATCATCCTGTAACCGATGTAAGGGAGACTGCGTTTACCTAAGGAGTTTCACGAATCAGCAGCATACGTACAGAAAAGATCGAGTGTGGGCAACGTGCATGTTGCTTCAGGAGAAATGTTCCTGTGGGATGGTCAGGGCTCGTGGGAGCAGCCCCCTGATCAGGTGGGGAGAGAGGGCAGAATCCTTTCTTGTAACACGTTTCCCCTGAAGCTCCGTAAGAGGCAGACTTCAGGGTTTTGTTTCAGAATTAATCTTGCTCATCAACGAACTCCATTCTGCCTAGTCGTGTTGCAAAACCTTGAGCCTGGGGGGAGCGGGTGGGGGGAGGCAGAGGCAGGCGGCGGGATTTAACTGGCACTGAGCAGTGATCACTTAGACAAAGCGATGCAGATCTTTGACAGGATGGGTTTAGGGCTCCTGCCATCCGCAAGGAAAGCTTCCATCTGGAGACGCCATCAAAATAATACTTCTAGGTTTTATTGAGGGCCCTCCTCCCATAACCAAATACTGTTGTTTCTGCTCTCCAGATAACTATTTTCACTTGCCGTGAAAACAAGCGAACACCTCGTTTTTCTCTTGGAGGAGAAATGAGTCAGCATTCCTTGCAGCCGTCCCTTTGCCAGCTTTTCACAGGCATCGGGGAATTTGATTCGCTTCCTCCTAAAAGGATAGCATCTGAAAAGAGGAGAGCGGGGAACGCCTGAGGATTTATGTGCCAGCCCTTGAGCTGAGAGGCGAGAAGGAGAGGTTTGGAATAGGGATGTAGGTCTTGACACTTTGAGACGCCCCACGTGAAAGCAGCGGAGAAAGGAGGGTAATTGTGAGAGCCTGGGACCCTTGACTCTGCCTGGGCTGTGCTGCCTTCAGTCCCAAGGAGAAAGCAAGCAGGAGAGACCACCTTAGGGAAACATTGCCACGGGCTGCCCGTTTCGGCATAAAATGGGGCGTGTGCTTGGCTGGTCCCTGTGGCCCTAGGTTGCTGTTGGGGTCGACGGCCCCCTCCCCCCTGCTCCGTGTCTGTGTGTGTGTGTGTGTGTGTGTGTGTGTGTGTGTGTGTGGATGCAGGAGGAATTAGGACAGACCGTTCTTGTGCTGCCTTAGGAGAAACCTTCTCGGTGCACCTGTGAAATCTCATCCCGTACAAGCTCAGTCTTGCCAGACATTGTTGTTACACACAGTGGGGGGAGGTGTGTCAGTGACCCAGGCCGTGCGTGTCACGTTTGGTGTTGGCCGTGGCTCTGCTGGACAGCCGAAGCGTGGCCCGGGTCATAGCCGTCCTCCTGTCTGCGGCAGGCATACTGTCCCTTGCTAGTTCCATCAGTAACGGGTACTGTTCTTATCAGGTAAACTGTCTATTGAAGAGTCTTATCAGTCTCCGAGAGCCTCCGGCAGAGAGAGTTGAAGCTCTGCTGCTCAGGGCCAGGGCCTGTTGAGGGTGGTGCTCTTAGCTGGAGAGTGTCTCTGTCCGCCCTCACGGGGGATGGGGTGGGGGACGTTTTCTCGGTGCCACAGCATAAACAGAGCAAGTGGTCCCTGGGGTTAGGATGCTACATAGAATGGAAAGTAATATGGGGCGGGGGGGGAGTGGGGTGCATTTGTACTTTTAGAATGTGCATGTGAGATTCTGTAGATTAATTGCCTATTGAAGAAATGATTGCCAGACTTGTGTTAGAGAATTCATGCAGGTAGCCTGTCCACCCACAGAGAGCCCCACGCAATGACTGTTCTGCATGTGGGGGGGAGGCTGTGAGGCCAGCCAGGCCTGGTGTGGGTGTACTTCTGTCGCTTATTAGCTCTGTGTAAGCATTTGGCTCTTCTGAGCCTCGGTTTCTTTTACTCTAAAATGGTGACAACAGTCACCCCAAGGGTTGCTTTCAAGATTAAAGGAGATCTCTGCATATATTAATACATTTTAAAATGCCTGGCACTTAGTAGGCAGTCAGCAGGCAGCGTCTGCGATTGCATTAAGGCCAAAATGACATCTTTGGGAATACTCTTCACAAATCAGGAGTCTTGGATCTTTTCTTCATGCATTGTTTTTTTTTTTTTTTTTCTTTTTGCTGAACCTAGAGGAGCACCTGGCACATAGTAGACACTCAGCACTTACCAATGTATGGAAAGATCAGGGGACACTCAGAAGGCAAATATTCTCCCTGTTTAGTGACCCGAGGAGCGCGTGTGTGGAAGGGAACTGCTCTCGTGGTTTGAACGGAGGGGTGGCCACTTGGAAAGCCTATGCCTGGTTTTCCCTGACCCAGTTCCCAGAGATTCCCAGAGAACTCCCCATAGGTTCTCTGGCTTAGAGTTTTGCTGCAACCCTCTTCCCCCCCCAACACACCCAGCTTCCCAAGTATGTGGGAAAGAACACTCTTTTTATTTTTATCCTCGACATAGGAGAGAGAGGCTAATATTTACAAAACAACTTCATCAGAAGTAGACGCCAACACACACACACACACACACCCTCCTCAGCCCATACATGATTTTAATGTGTGTGTGTGAAAGGGCACATCCCAAATCAATCTGACAAATCAATCTGAACTGGATTATTCAACAGTGTTGTTGACATAGCTGGTTTGAAATTTGCAAAATGTTTATTTAGGGTGGCACCTGATAGAATGTACCCAAATTCCATATGATTAAATAATAAAGAACAGCAATACAATCCAACACAATACAATCCAACAGTAGAAAAGCTGGAAGAAAATAGAATGTAGTATTTATGAACCCCCTGGACGACAGATGACTTTCCAGGACTAGGAGTGATCATGGGACTTGAGTACCTAAAATAATCTCAGGTGAAAACAGAATGTAGCCAGAGTGGAGAACATATCTGCAGCCAGTGTGATCAAGTATTAATATGTCTTTTATGTAAAGAGCATATTCAAGTTGATACATAGTAGATAAATGGCAAAAAAAATATGAATAGACAATTTGGAAGAAGTCGAGCTGGTAAATGTGTGGAAATAGGTCGATCTCAAGAAGAACTAAATATGTGCAACCAGAGAGAAGCTTCTGTTTTTAGGTACTGAACTTGAAAAAAAAATCAATGAAAACAGTAGTTGGGCTGGCAAAGATAAACTCTTGCACATTTTCGGTTGCACGGTTAGTTCGTGTAAAACTCTTGGAGAGCAATTTGACAGGCGATCCCCAGATCAATCAGCGTGTGACCGTCTGGTGATTCGGCGTCCCACTTCTGGGACTTTGTCCTAAGGAGCCAGTGCAAAAAGGAAGCCCGTCTATGCACAGGATGTTTGTTGTGGGATTATTTGTAACAGTGAAAATTGGAAACTTCTTAAAAGCCAAGAGAGTGGGATCCATCTCCTGGATGAATTATAAAATCATTAAAAGTGATTCTGAAGATCATGGTAACATGGAAAAATTTAATGTGATATGAACTGAAAAATGGGAATAAAACTCTTCTATACAAAGTGACTTCAGCTAAACATGTATGAATTAAACAGATACATAGTAATATCTCATACTAGGGGATGGTGCTAGCGTTTTGTTGTTTGATTTATAATTTCAAACCATCTATTTAAGTGATTACCATTTCTAAGGGTGATCAAAGAGAAGAAGAAATGGCAGAAAAGACAGACCCATAAAAGGCCGTCTTTCACATGCGATCTCCTCTCTGTTCCTGAACAGGACAGCACTGTGTGGGAGGGTGTGCTGGTAACAAAGCTTCATCTTTATCGGGGGGGGGGGGGGGGGGGGTGTCCCAAGGCGGGGGTGTCCCAAGCTCATCGAATTCAACTTTTTGCCCCTTTTCCTCCTCCTTCCAGCCTTTGTCTCCTGAGCAGTTGGCTTCCGTGACTCTCCAAGAGCTGCTCTGCCGGCCATTTGCCCCACAGACCGGCAGATGATGCCTCACTAAAATTCACTCCCTTCCCGGATCAGGTGCTGGTCGTCTGCAGCCCTCCCACTCACTCGCAGTGTGTTGGTCTGAAGGACCACCCAGCCTGCTGGGCAACTGGCGAGGTGGCCCCCAGTCGTGATCCGGCCGAGGTTCCCTCCCTGAGCCGTCACCAGAGACCCACAGAGTCCTTCCTGCCAGCGTCCTGGTGCTGAGCCCTGCAAGCGTTCCCGCAGAGCCTGAGGCTGAGGGACTTTGACCTTGGACAGAAAAGGTTGATATTAACAGGCAGCCGTTTCTGCTCCTCTGCAGCGGGACCAGCATAACCCTTGTGCACGTGTCTGTTCGCCTGGAGCGGGCTTGCCAGTGAGGGAAAGACAGCTCATTTTAGCAGAAGAATGTCTCACAGGTGCCACAAGCGCCATGGGTCTGCTGAAAACAGATGTGTTTTAAGATAAAGTTGAAGTTCAGCTTCCAGGCCCCGTATAGTTCCTTATCTGGAGAAGTTGTGGGTTAGGAATTACGAATTATATCCCCGTGCCTCTGGTTTTTATCTTTTGCCACTTTGTCCACTTTTTAAAAAAATATATAAATGTTTATTTTCGAGAGAGAGAGAGGGAGAGAGAGAGAAGGGGGGACAGAGAGAGAGGGAGACACAGAATCAGAAGCAGGATCCAGGCTCTGAGCTGTCAGCACAGAGCCCAACGTGGGGCTCGAACGCATGAACTGTGAGATCATGACCTGAGCCAAAGTCAGACACTTACCCGACTGAGCCACCCAGGCGCCCTGCATCCACTTTTGATTTTGGTGAATGTCTAACCATCCACACCTTCCTGCACTGGGTATTCACAAATGCAAGAAGCTGTCTTATAAACGTATACCAATTACGAGTTCACTATATAACAACTGCTAGCTACCTAGTAACCATAGCAAGTATATTATAAGCGACCATGAAGGGGAAAGGGAAGTGGGATAGTTTTCTACACTATTTTATGGGGAAGGCAAGATTAACCTGATTTCAGGTTATCAGATTAACCCACTTAGGTCAACATTTGAGCTGTGATCACATCTGGACAGGAGAGTCCCGTGCTTCCAAGAATATATCATGGGGTGGGGTGCCTGGGTGGCTGAGTCGGTTAAGCCTCCAACTCTTGGTTTCAGCTCAGTTCATATTGTCACAGTTTGTGGGTTTGAGCCCCACCTTGGTCGCTGTACTGACAGTGAGGAGCCTGCTCAGGATTCTCTCTCTCCCTCCCTCCCTCCCTCTCTCTCTCTCTCTCTCTCTCTCTCTCTGCCCCTCCTGTGCACGCTCTCTTTCTCTCTCTAAATAAATAAATACTTAAAAAAAAGAATGTATCATGGCAAGTGGATGGCACCTGTAGCTTTGGGACTTCCCAGGCTTCCTGGCTCACGGGGCTGTTCAGGTTGGTGAGGCCGGGAACAGCTGCTGTGACTTACCAGGTTTCTATCATTGTCATTGCTGACTAGGTCCTACTCAGCACCTGAGTGGTTTGGTGGCCCTGAAAGGCTGAGAGAGTAAATGTGGGCACAGGAGGCACCTGAAGGAGAGTCAGGTCTCTGAGACACTGATTTCCTTCATTTATTCATTTATATATTTATTGCGTTCTCATTATTTGTCATCACCGACAAATTTCTTCATCAGTATCTTGAACCTAGCTATAGGCAGGCCAACCCGATTAGTTAGAGAAGGGGATTGGTTAACGTGGAGCTGTATTCAGGGCTCATATGGACCGTGTTAAAGCCACTGGGAGTCTCTTGCTCCCAGGCAGTATCTCTGACTCCCGATAGCTATCTTGTCAGTGAATACTGTTGGGCACTCAGTGACCCAAGTTAGACTGTGGGTGGCTTAGTGCAATTAACCCCCATCTCTGGAGAGTAGATGTGACGTTTCTGTTGTCTTTTTAAATTTTCTTTCTTTCTCTCTCTCTTTTTTTTTTTTTTTTTGCCAAGGAAGGGTGGCTACTTGATTTAGTATTCCATTTCAGAATAATACAATGGAATGAAGGCTTTATATTCTGTTGGGTTCATTTCTGTGAGAATTTATTATCTGAGTCGTCGAAAGTCAAATGGCCTTAGGGAGTGTTCCGTGAAGACGCTGAGAGGAGTAAGCAGTCCTTTGTCGCATCCTCAGAATTAAACAAGTCGACGGTGCCAGTCATCAACCCAGCAGAGGGCTTCAGTTCAAAAAGGACACAGGGAAAGGTGTTCGTCTCCTTTTAAAATTGCTTCTAAAAATAAAACCCTGTTTCCTGCAATGCTGGGTATAGGAGGCAGGAATTAGAAGCAACAGAATATTCTAGGGGTTTGGTAAAATATGTTGAGCCAAAATAAACGCGAGAGCTCTGGGCATTATTTGAGCTTATTGTCTATTTGAAGTGACAGTGTTTATTCTGATCTTAGACTGTCTCAGTCCCCTTTTTTGGAATGAGGTAAAAATGAACGAATACCCAAGATGTCAATTCCAAGATGTCAGCGTGTCAAACTGTGTTCTGTAGATTCCTAGGAGGAGTTTGGGGGAAGGAAAGGAGGTGAGAAAGTTTTTTTTTTGGGGGGGCGGGGCTCAACTGATGTTTTAGGATTTACAGCATGGAATCCAGAATCCAGAAGCCTAGACTGTTCTATAATTTATACTCCAGTTTTTTTTTTTTGTTGTTACCTGTAAGGAATTAGGAGATTTTTGTTCTTAGTCTCATGTGAAAAGCCTAATAATAATTGCTGTGGAGCAAAACCCACCAAACAAAAACTTTGAAAAGGCTTTTCTGGTGTATTATTTTTCACCGTTGAATATATTTCAAACAAGTCCTAATTGGCAAAACCCAAGTTAATACTCATTAAGTTAATAGCTAAAGACCATGCCTTTCAAAACCCAGTGATGGTAGTGGTGATGACTAAATTAAATGAAAAGTTGTGGGTCTGAAGTTGTGCTTGATTCAAGAAGTTGCACGGTTTTAAACTCACTGAACAAAAATACTGTGCTCAGATTCCTCACACCTGAGAGGCTTGAGTTCCTTTTTTTTTTTTTTTTAAGTTTATTTATTTATTTTGAGAGAGAGCAGGGAAGGGGAAGAGAGAGAGAGGGAGAGAGAGAATCCCAAGCAGACCTCACACTGTCAGCACAGAGCCCCACTCAGGGCTCAAACTCACGAACTGTGAAATCATGACCTGAGCCAAAACCAGGAGTCAGACACTTAAGTGACTGAGCCACCCAGGTGCCCCTGATACTTTAGTATCAGCTATTTTCATTGCAGTCCTCCCTTTGAGGAGGGGGGGGGCGGCGGGCAGAAATTGGCTGATTGCTCAGGGAGGGAGAAGTGTGAGTTAGTGATAGGCAAATAGGAACCATGGTTGTAAATCTGATCAACAGTGTCTTTTCATTGTATTGTCCTTTTATTATTATTAAAAAAATTTTTCCCCCCATGCACATACAGCTGCCAGTAATTGAAGTTTTTGGTCAGTATAGACTTAGCAACTCTTGAAGAATACGAAACCAGGGGCTGGGTGGCTCAGTCAGTTAAGCTCAGGTCATGATCGCACGGTTTGTGGGTTCGAGCCCCACGTCGGGCTCTGTGCTGACAGCTCGGAGCCTGGAGCCTGCTTCGGGTTCTGTGTCTCCCTTCTCTCTCTCTCTGCCCCTCCCCTGCTTGTGTGCTTTCTGTCTCTCTCTCAAAAATAATAAATGTCTTTAAAGAAAAAGAATGTGAAACATAGTCATGTGCTTCGCTTAAAATTCTTTCCAGTGAATATGGGTGCATTGTGTGTGTATTTTCACCAGTTCAGACTCTCTGTGAAACAGTTGGTTGTTCGTGCAGCAAATTTTAATGTGCATAAGAAATGTTAAGTACAGATTCCGGGGCCCGTCCCCCAAGGCTCTGGCTCGGGGTTCAGGAATCTGCATTTCTAATAACTACTGTTAAAGACTGGGCTGCAGGTGACACAAAGGCCCGTGATTTGAAGAAACGTTGCTTGCTCTGGCGTCTTGAAGACCAAGCTAACGGAGTCCCTTTCGTTTGCATTCTGGTTCTAGCTCTTTCCCCAGTCCTCTGGGTCAGAACCTCACTCGTGTGTCAGAATCCAATGAAAGCGATGAAAGTCTCAGAAAATATGAAATCTTCATCTTAAGTTGGCGGACTGCCATGGCGTTCCCAGCCATTTGTGCTTCCAGCCGCGACTTTACGATTCCTCTGTAAGTGCTCGATAACGAGGGGCCGAGCTTAGTCATGCAGATTGTTTGAGCCCCAAGTATCCACACTTTAAATGGGGAGAAAGTGGAACCTGTGCTGTGGAACCCTGAGGATTTGGGCCCGTGGTGGAGTCCCCTGTACCAGGAGATGGGTTATGGTATTTCTAAGGTGAGCCACTTAAAGTAAGCGTATTGATCGGTCTGGCGTGCGAAGAGTAGCGTCATCGGCAACAGACCTCGGGTTTTCCCCATGGTGACATTCTAGGGAGGACGGGGGCACTGGGGTGGTGGCCTCTTGGAGGCTCAGCTGCTGTAGCTCTTTGTCGTTCGTTTTCTCCTGCGATTTCCTTGATGCGTGAGCCAAAGTGTTTTTTCCTGAAAGCAGAACTGGAAACAAACCGTGTGAGGCCCTGGGAGAACTCTGCTTGGAGTCCGGATTCCTTACTCTTCTCCGTTTCAGATGCTAGCGAGATGCTGCTGCTGCTGCTGTGGTTTGTGGTTGTTTCTGACAAGTATCCACGCAGGAGGAGGGGCGTCCAGCGACGGCGCGTTTAATTTTTCACGAGGAGTGCATTTTCGCGCTTCCCCCGTGCGGTGCTTCTGAGGCTCGTCAGCACGAAGATGTTCCCTATCTGCACGGGAGCAGGTGTGCGCGCTGGGTTTTGTGCTCGTGTACGAGAGGGTGGCTGCTCCTGCCGGTGCCACTTCCCGCACACTTTCGTTGCTTTCGTCGTGGTTGAGCTACCGTGGTCATTTGGCCACAGCTCCTCGGAAGCCGGGTGGCCGTTTGGGTTTTTTCCTTCTGCGGAAATTCAGATGTGCGGATCGTCATTTTCCTGAACTTCCGACGGTCGGGAGGCACAAGTGACGAGAGCAGTTGCAGGTAAGGGCGTGATGGGAACAAAGAGCGGTGTGCTGCCTCCTGCCTCTTGGCACAGAGCTTTTGATGGTTTTTATTATTGATCCTCGTGGCATCTGTGCCTCTTGACTGCTGGACCCTATGGGGCGGAAACATTCTGTATTAAAATACTAAAATGACTGATAATGGTTTTCAGCTGAGGGTTTTTTTTTTGTTTATTTTTAATGTTTATTCTTGAGAGAGAGAGAAAAACAGAGTGCAAGCGGGGGACGGGCAGAGAGAGAGAGAGAGAGAGAGAGAGACAGAGGGAGACACAGAATCCGAAGCGGGCTCCAGCCTCCGAGCTGTCAGTGCAGAGCTCAACACGGGGCTCGAACCCACAAACCGTGAGATCATGACCTGAGCCGAAGTCGGACGCTTAACTGACCTGAGCCACCCGGGCACCCCTCAGCTGAGTTTTGAATTTATTTTTAAATGGTTTGAAGTAAATACTTAAATTTATTGTAAACTTCCCTCACCTGTTTCTCATTTTAAAGAGAGTTTTATGTACAGTTTGGAGAACGGCTGCAAAGAATGGTTTTTAGACAAACTGTAATTTTCATTTTAACGTGTAGCAGTTTTGATTTAGCCTTTATTTTTGGTTGAGTCCTAGCATGTTTTTTCTGCCTGGTATTATTTGATACAATGATTGATAGAAGGATTACTGGCTATCCTGTATATGACTCCCATGCCTGCATTTGAAAGTTTCTAAATCCTCCTTTTAAAACATATCTGTAATTGAGGATTGATTGAAACTGTAAAATGAATTTTAAAATGCAGGTAAAATTTTTTAAGGACAGTAACAGGATCATGAATGAATCAAAATGCAGCATTACACCTGCTTCCTGAACAAATGTTCAAGTTACATAAATTACCTCTACATCCCTCCAAGCCCTTGGAAACATAGGTGAAAGTCTTAAGTCTTGCCTACTGTACTTTAGTGGTAGATGGTATATGTGGAGGGCAGATGGATAGTGAGGGAATGTGTCGGTCTGATCTTACACAAGGCAGTTACCAAGAATGGCCAAATGTTTAGCTTCTAAAAGACCTTTGCTCTTCATGTTAAGCAACTATGCCCCCCTTTATTACTATTAAATAAAAGTTGCTTGTGTCTCTAACCCTTTGTGGTGTGTAAGCAAAGCTCTTTTCCTTTTCTTCCTATTCTCCCCCTTGTATTTCATTTAATATAGATTTAAAAGTTTAAGAGAAAATTAGAAGAAAAACGTGGGGAGGCACTATATTGACCAACAATGCAAAGAGAAAGTTCTGGACTTGCCTAGATGTGATCAGGTGCTTCTGGACAAAGAGAAATGTCATTCAGAATTCCAGTAAATCTCTTATGCAAAGTTTCACCTCTCATTTTCTTGTCTTTTCTGCCAAATACCATTTCGTATTGCTTAGAAAATACTTAGTGGGAGGAAGGGTTAGTGTTTTTCATACTAGAATACTTGGGTTATATTTAAAAAAACTTTTTAACGTTTTTATTTAGTTTTGAGGGACAGAGAGAGAGTGTGTGTGAGGAGGGGAGGGGCAGAGAGAGAGAGAGGGAGACCCAGAGTCTGAAGCAGGCTCCCGGCTCCCAGTTGTCAGCACAGAGCCCGACGCGGGGCCCGAACCTATGAACTGTGAGATCATGACCCGAGCCGAAGTCAGACGCTCAACCGACTGAGCCACCCAGGCGCCCCTCAGTTCTTTTGTAACTCTTAATGCGTGTGTGTGGGCTTCCTTCAGTAACGAGGTGAAGAATATTGGGAGCCACTGTATTGGGCAGGGCGTGAGGTTTCCTTGTAAGCCGGTCGCTGGCGTTCCGGGAGTGCGGTTCTGTGCAGCTGTCACCAACAGCACCTGTGTCCCGTGCTTACTGTTTCGCCACGGTGATTGACTGTGGCAGCTTCTTTTCCTTTCTCCTGAAATGCTAGCACAAGGGCCCCGGGGAGCAGCTGCAAGTGCCAAGCTTTTTCGGCACAGCGGTCATTGCCAAGACAGGTACCGTTCGCTCAGTCAGACTCCGGGGCCCTGGTGGTGCGGCATCCTGGGACAGTTAGGATCCTTCGGAGGGAATCCCAGGAAGACCCAACACGAAGAGTCGACCACGTAATTTTTGTACCTGCTTCTAAGGAATTCAAAGCACTTTTCCAACATCCAACTTCTGCTCAGGTCATGATTCTTGTGATTCATCTTTGTCTGTCTGTAACAGAGGTGGAGGAACCACAGGGCTACTTTAAAGGAAAACAGGAGGAGGAAATGGATGTCGAAAAACAGCATTTTCTCCCAAATTCAGAACCTCGTCCGTTTTAGATGCTCATTTTAGCTCACTCGGGTGGAAATCCACGCTGCACTGCAATAATGGGTAATATATTGGCTTATAGTCGTGTTATCCCGTATGACAGATTCATCCGTTTCTTGCCATGGAACCTGTATTTCTGTGGTGGTTGAACGTTCACCCAGAGTCATCAAGAGGTACTGTGATCAGTGACGGCAGTGACGGTTTCCTGTCAGCTCGTGCTGGAATTTTAGTAAGCTCTTTTCTCATCTTTCGGTGTTAGAGCTTCAGGGGGAAGAAGGAGGTGACTCACCCACGGTGTTGTGCTGTTGGCCCTGGGTTCCATCTGCCCAGGGCGTTCTGATCAGTTTGCTACTGTGTATATGGTGCCTGGTGTGAGACTTCCAGTCACTAGTAGGACTCAGACATTATAAAGGGAAGAATTGGGATAGATCTTAAACCTTTTGGATTTTAGGGACTAGATAGTCCAGGAGAAGATATTCCAATTTTTATTTTCGCCAACCAGGTAAGTTAAAAAGAAATACTCAGTCATCATCTCCCACCAATACGGTCATCGTCTCCTTGGTTTTGTTGCCTTCTAGAGAGTTCGTGAAAGAAAGGACATGTTAACGTCAGAAAAGTAGGAACTTTGTAATCTCAGACTGTCAGTCCTCTAGAGATGAATCGAATTCAGCTTTATAAAGAGTTCACTATGTGTCTTTTTTGAAAAAAAATTCACCAGGACACCTGGGTGGCTCAGTCGGTTGAGCATCCAACTTCTGCTCAGGTCATGATCTCATTGTTCGTGAGTTTAGGCCCCACATCAGGCTCACTGCTGTCAGCACAGAGCCCCACTTGGGATCCTCTGTCCCCTTTCTCTGTCTCTCCCCCCTCAAAAAGAAACATTAAAAAAATAAAAAATAGGGGCTCCTGGGTGGCTCAGCCGGTTGAGCGGCCGACTTCGGCTGAGGTCATGATCTCGTGGTCCGTGAGTTTGAGCCCCGCGTCGGGCTCTGTGCTGACAGCTCAGAGCCTGGAGCCTGTTTCAGATTCTGTGTCTCCCTCTCTCTGACCCTCCCCCGTTCATGCTCTGTCTCTGTCTCAAAAATAAAATAAAACGTTAAAAAAAATAAAAAATAAATAAATAAATAAATAAATAAATAAATAAATAAATAAATAAATAAAATTCACCATAGACTGATTGATAAAAACTTTATTTCAGGCCAGAGTTTGGGAAGCACTGGGCTGCCTGATCTTTAGGACTCCTCTCAGTGTCCCCATTCCATGGCTTACATGTGTGCAGGATGCTCTTGGGTACAGGCAGAAAAGAGAAGGTTGGTCAACATGAGTGCAGGACAGTTGCCAGAAATTTCTCTTTCAAAACCGCGTAGCTGTAGTGTTTACACAGGGTTGATTTGATTATCTACAGGTCCACTGCAAATCCTTCTCAAAGGGCAGACACGTTCAAAGCTGTTGAAGAGCTCTTTAGAATCTTGACCTTGGCTCCCAAGTCCAACCCTGGCTGGCTCTCGCTCACTTAACTTGCTCTGGGTTTCTCAGACCTCAAAGGTAACTGATTAAAGCTGACTCTCCTAGCATCCAATGAGCCTAGCTGGATAGCCCATTCTTCTGATGATTTCACATTGGTGTTGATCTTAGGGCCCTCTCAAAGCTTTTAAATTCCAGTTCATTTTAATTGTTCCTTAAAGTACTTTTACAATCGCTGGACTTTCATTGGTCCATTTGTAAATCAATTATTATCGTAAAGAAAGACTCTCTTCTCTTTCAGTGCCATTCATAGAGTTTCCTTAAAAAGTAGTAGTGAAACAAAAAAGCGATGGGGCAGTTTCCTGTATTTTATGGGACTGTTTCCTGTGCAGTAGAGGCACTGTTTTGGTTATTATCAGATATTTGAATTACTGTAAAATGTTCACTCTTGGGCTGACGTAGATTCTGATTTCCTTGTGCACACTAGTAAAAAGGTATGTGGAATATTACTAGATTGAAATTTTTACTTTCAAAAGAAACTTAGGTCTTAAAAGAAGAGGAATCCAAATCAAATACCTCTTATTGTTTGAATAATAATAATAATAATAATAATAAGACAGTCTTGATATTGTTTCCATTGTCCAAATGGTTGGACAAATGGCCTCACTGGGAGAAGCAGGCAGATGACAGACTGTAGGAGGAGGAAGGAAGGTCCGCTGGATCAGAACTGCACATCACAGCCCCTCGTCTTCTCTTCAGTCAAGTTCTCTGCTGGGCTGTTCACCATCTCATGTTGGTTGCCCTCAGTTATCGGTATCCATGCCGGTGGTAGTGATTAAGCTTGTAGATTAGTTGGGGTTTATCAAGTTTGGTTTGATTTGCAACTGATCAAGGATAGTGGCTAGAAAGACAACAGGAGTTTGTCGGAGCAGCACATGAGAGAGATTGTAGGGTGACAAGACATGGAGATTTTCAGGAAGGGAAAGATGTAGGTGGCTTGATTCATACTTTAAAAGATGACTGCGGTGATGTGTGGACAGTAGACTATAGAAAGTCCAGTGAGGAGGCTGTCGGACAAAGAGTCTGATGCAAGGTGGGTGATGGTGGGCAGCTGAGGAAGACTGGGTAAGTTTAGAATATGTTTTGAGAGATATGTTGATGGATTCCAGGAGGGGTGTAGAGGAAAGAGAGGAATTAAGGGGCATTCTTAGGTTTTTGTCCTGAACAATTATTGTGTAGATGTGATACTCCTTACTTAGTTGGGGAGGGCTTGGAGAATTGTAGGTTTTGAAGAGAAAACCAAAAGTTTTATTTTGGTTATGTTAAGTTTGAGATCCATATAGACCATCCAATGGGAGACCTGAGGGCATAAGCAATACTTGAAGAGTGAATGGCTGTGAATTTTCCAAGTCTGATGAAAGACATCACAGATTCAAGACACTCCACAAACTCCAAATAGTCCTGTCTTTGACGGAGTAACGACGGTAAAACCGACTTGGTGGCTTTATGAGAGAATCAATAGAACCAGAAGATGATGCACTTATGTGCTTAAAAAACTAAAGGAAAGTAACTGCCGACCTAAAATTCTAGATACAGTGAAAACATCCTTCAAAGACAAAATAAAGAATTTTTGGGCAAATGTATTGCCCTCCCCCCAACCCTCCCCCCCCCCCCCCCCCCCCCCGGCAAAAACACACAAAAAACGCATTGCCAGCAGACCAAAATGGAAGTAAGGAGATATAGGAAGAAACAATATATTTCAGTGACACGTCTTTGAGATTCTTGAACATGCCACGAGGGAACATTTACTCCCTTCAAATAGTCTTTCAACGTATCCTGTGTTCTCTGCCTGGTGTTTTTCTCATCTTTAAGTTAACCCACTCTGCTCATTTAGATAGAATCACAAAGGGCATTTCTCTGAAAGCCTTCTTTGATACCCCTTGAAAGCTAGATTAAGTTCCCCCTATAAAGGGTATCATGAGTACCCAAATGTTAATTTTTGGACTTCTCTACCATGTTCAGTAGGGAAGTTATCGTCATAGCATAAAAATATTTGTGAACTGATAACATTTAAATTAGTTCACACTTAAACCTGTTGCCTTAACACTGGCATTGATCCTCATTCATCCTGTCAGTGTCTTGTATTAACCTCTAGTTGATAGTTGGATGTTTACAACTATGCAGAGCCAGTCGGTTCTAAAGTAAAATCACTCATGTCACCATCTATGCAGAACTTTATGAACTTGATGACAGTGATGTTGAATTATAGAACCATATGTAATGGTATTGACCAGTAACTGTCCAGTAGAGTTATATGAGTTCATAATTGAGGAAGATACAATGGACAATGAATGACCTTTAATAGATGCTAATTTTGGACATCAAGGAGCTAAAAAAAAGACTCTAAGAAAATTCTTTTTATAAAATCACTTTCTTTATTGTCACCCTGTAAAAGTTCAGAATGAAAATAGGGTTTTGTACTATGTTGTTTATTATATGGTATTTGGGGGGAATTATCCATCTCTCTGATCAACACTTGACTCATATTTTTTGTTTTAAGAATTACTTTCTGGGGCGCCTGTGTGGCTCAGTCGGTTGAGCGTCCGACTTCAGCTCAGGTCACGATCTCACGGTTCGTGAGTTCGAGCCCCGCGTCAGGCTCTGGGCTGATGGCTCAGAGCCTGGAGCCTGCTTCCGGTTCTGTGTCTCCCTCTCTCTCTGCCCCTCCCCCATTCATGCTCTGTCTCTCTCTGTCTCAAAAATAAATAAACATTAAAAAAATTAAAAAAAGAATTACTTTCTTAAATATTCTTAAATATTAGATGAAATTAAACTTATTTTTATTTTTCTTATCATTTTTAAGATAAAGCATTTAATTTATGTTGTGTAATAAATCATATAAAACATAATGGCTTAAAACAGAGGAATCCTTTGTTATGTCCTATGGTGTCTGTTAGGAATTCAGGAAGGGCGTGGCTAGGTCTTTTTTGGTGTCTCTTAGATTGTGGTGATCATATCTTCTCTGAGGCTGCATGCTCTATAGCCATGACTAGGCTGGAGTGGCTCATTAGTGTGCCTGGCCATTTATCTGAGGCCTCAGTTGCCCCCCCATGGGGGTCTTTTTATGGGGGTGCTTGAATGTCTTCATGGCATGGTACCCAGCCCTCTCAAGAGCAAATGTTCCAAGAAGCCAAGGTAGAAGCTACAGTGCCTTTTTATGACATCAGAAGTCCCATACTGTGACCGCCACTGATGTTAGTCACACAAGACCAATGCTGCGTCACTGTGGGATGAAACTATAGAAGGACAGGAAAACCAGGAGTCATGGATCATTGTAGGCTTTTTGGGGGCTGGAAACCACATGAATTATCCTTTTTTTTTTTTTTTTTTTTTTTTTTACAATATACTATGAAAAGTTTGTTTTAAATGGATTCACTCTGAGGGGTCTTGGTTTAGTATCAGTTATCCTAAGAAAAGTAAGGTCTCCCAAACTCTTCTTTTGTAGAAGTTCTTACCATAATTGTAATTCACATGTATTTATGAGGTTATATTATTGTGTCCCCCCTCAAGACAATGTTTTATGAAGGAAGGATTCAGTGTACCCCACCAACCAGCATAATAGTACAGTACCTAGCACATATAATAGGTGCTCAGTAAAAATGTATTAAATAATTGAATAAATGAATCCAGTTGAACTTGTTTGTTCTCTGTTGGAGAAATTCCAAACTTAGATTAAATAGATTCGGTTCTTTTTTGTTTTTATTATCCAGGGTATGCCCTTAATTGCCGCTTTACTAATCCTATGTGTTGAGTATTCTGTATTCATGTTACTGTTTAATTTTTAAAGGATTAACTTAATCTGCACTACTGTGGAAGGAAAATATACACCATATGTAGATTTATGCTATTGGGTTTATATGGATTTAGCATGTTCCCCGGGAGAAAATTGTTCAGCTGATTATGTAATTGATCACTTGACGTCACTCAAGAATATTGATGATCATTTCAACAATTTGGGGTTAGTAAGAAAGATAAAGCTGTATGTTTAAATGAAAAAAAAACAGGTTTCTATTCATTGAGGTTAAGAATCTATCAGTAAAGGGGCGCCTGGGTGGCGCAGTCGGTTAAGCGTCCGACTTCAGCCAGGTCACGATCTCGCGGTCCGTGAGTTCGAGCCCCGCGTCAGGCTCTGGGCTGATGGCTCGGAGCCTGGAGCCTGTTTCCGATTCTGTGTCTCCCTCTCTCTCTGCCCCTCCCCCGTTCATGCTCTGTCTCTCTCTGTCCCAAAAATAAATAAAAAAACGTTGAAAAAAATTAAAAAAAAAAAAAAATCTATCAGTAAAGATTTACAGCAATTTTTTAAGGGATTATTTTGTAGGTTTGCTTATTGTAATGTTCTAGAATGTTTTATTCATCACTTGTTTTGCCTGCTAAAACCTGTTTAAAATGTTTTTTAATTTAAAAATTGATGAGACTTGGATGGGTGGCAGAATGCCAGGAAGGCCCCAATTCCTACAGTTGCCTGCATACTGTTATTCTGAGATGCTGTTATTGAACCGTTTTAGCTAACAGCTGAAACATGATTCTCTCCCAGGAGGATTTTAGCACTTCTAATCTTTTGCTCCATCTCTGCCTTCTTTCAGAATTAAGGAGCCTAATTCTGATCAGGGTCTATGTTTCCCCCTAGATTATACATTCTGAAGTAAAGAGGCTATGTCTGTCCTTTTGCCCTCATATGCTTTCATAAGACCATCTAGTTAAGAGTGGTTAAATAATGAAATTTGGATTTGCCCACATCAATATGGAAGCCTAAAGGGAGGGTAGGATTGAGGGTAACGTCATCTAGAGGTTCAAGCTACGTTTCCATGTGGACATCTTGGCTCTACTGTCCTCCGGATCCTCTGGCCATCCTACGGATGGCTGTAGTGGTTCCCAGCCTGTCATCTCAACACACTGTCCAGATAAGAGGAGAGCTGTTTCTTTGAGGTACCATAAGATTGAGGGAAGTCTTTTTCAGAAATCCCCTGGAAGGCGCTCTGTTGGTGTCTTTGGTCTAGGTTGAGTCGTAGGCTCATTCCTGAACTCATCTTTGGTGATAGGAATGAGATTACCTTTGGATCAGTCAGGCCCATGTGTGGAGCTAGGAGTGGGGCCAGGGATGCATTGGAGGAGAGGTGAAGACCTGAGCAAAATCAAAATTTTATTAGGAAGGAGGTAATACGTGCTGGGTGGATGACCAAAACAGTACCCATACGCTTCCTGTTATGTCCCCGGTACCTGGAACAATGCCTGGCACATAATAGGTCATCAGTAAACATTTATCAAATGAATTTTCTCTTTTATCTTCTCTTCATCAAACTATGTTTGCTTTTTAAAATTAATTACTCTCACATTAATTAATTAATTTTTTATTGAAATATAGTTGACACTTATATATTTGCTTTTGTTTCCTGGGTGCTAAACATTTATACGTTGCTTGTTATTGTCTTTTTAAAAAAATTGTCTCACTTTTAAATGCTATTTAGGGGTGCCTGGGTGGCTCAGTTGGTTAAGCGTCCGACTTTGGCTCAGGTCATGATCTCACGGTTCATGGGTCTGAGCCTCATGTCGGGCTCCGTGCTGACAGCTCAGAGCCTGGAGTTTGTTTTGGATTCTGTGCCTCTGCCCCTCTCTCTCTCTCTCTCTCTCTCTCTCTCTCTCTCCCTCCCTCCCTCCCTCCCTCCCCAACTTGTACTTTATCCTCTCTGTCTCTCTCAAAAATAAATAAACTTAAAAAATAAGTAAATGCTATTAAAAACTAATTTATATAGCCTGTTGCTATTTCCTAATTAATAGAATTATTAAAAATAACTTATAATTAAAACAATTTGATAGGTATGTGTTTACATAATTTTGTCAGCATATCCTAGTGTAGGGGCTCATTTTTAGTAAAGCTAAGAAAGCAGATCTGATCCATTCTTTATAACTTGTAAGCCAGAGGAAGTACAACAGAGACTGTCCTATTCTAATGATGGCATATGGTAGGAACCATAAAATCTCACAGTACTCGTTGACACTTGTTCAGTTAAAAGAAGTGAGTTTAGTGTGAGATTGCTATAAATCCTGTAACTGATGTCGTGATGCTGTTGCTTTGGTAAACGAATCCGTAAGAAGATACACAGGAGCTTCCCCACTGATTTGTGTGTGTAGCATATGTATATTTTATCTCCTGATGTCATAAACTGTAAGTAAAGTCTTATATTGCTGATGCCGTTGTTGGTTTACTTAAAATAAATTTCGTCTCCAGGTAATAGATTCATTGGCTGATTCTCTACCCTGGTGCTCGTTGTTTGGTAGGCAGTGTGGGCCTCAGAGATGCTGGCTCCTTTGTTTCACCACATCTCAAAATGTGTTTCCTTTGCATTTGGCAGTGAAGTTACTGACCTCCTGAGTATAGACATGGCCTCTGTGTTTTCTCTAGTTATGGCGCAAGATTTGCACTTGATCCTTTGAGGAATGACTGGCGGATTAGGGTATGTGCTGTGTGGCTCTGGAAGAGTTTAATTGATATATGCGAGGATCAAACTTACTATTTGGTGGGCTTTAGCACAGTGGCTCAGAATGCTTTCAAACACTGGAGTGGTGGCTTAAAAAATAATATATATTCTTCGCGTGACTGGTGGCAGATAGGAGAACTCGGGTGGAATGGCCTTTCCCCAGGTCACTTCTGGCAACGGCAGGGAATAAAGTTTAATTACTATTTAAAACCTGCTTTTCTTCCCCCTCACTTTCATGCTCCTCTGTGTTATTAATCCCATTTAGAATTAATTTAGAATTAATCCCATTTAGAAGTTCAAAGTTTAGAATCTGAATGTAGAGCCACACCTAATGTTAAAGGCAGGGAAGAGTCTGTGGAATACCATTTTATCTCTTAGAATGTATGTTTCATTGGTTTCCACCAGACTTCTCCTGGACCGTTATTTCATGTACGGGTGATAGGAAACATTGATGTTAAAAACTTGACCTGGGGGCTCCCCTTATTTGCATATATTCTTGAAACGTCATCGCTGCAAATTTGAGAGAGCGAGTGTCTCCTAGACAGGCTGTGTGGCCCTGTGTGCTTTAAGAGAGGGTTTTTAATGATCTTCGTTAAATAATAAAGTCCCTGGATGGTCTAGCAGAAGTTGAAACTTACAGTGAGAACTCTATAAATTGAAGTGAAAGAACTTCCTTTCAGTGTTGAGTGCCCCATGGACATTGACGGCAGGGTAATGTATCTAAACACCATTGACATTGCTTTGTGGTTTTCAGGGTCAGTGCTCAAAAACCCATGAGAGGACAGAGAAAGTAGAGGTGGATGAATCGATTCAGGTCAGGGAGGCAAGAGGGCAAGAAGGTGAAGGCATTTGTACTGATAAATAAAATAAAAACAAAAACAAAATAAAAATAAATACACGCTCTTCTATCTGAAGTGCCAGATCTTGGGGTTGAGGTAAAGAAATGAAACCCAGGAAGGCTACAACTTATTGGAAGAAGACAGAAACTTCTTCAGCTACTGAAAGACTCCACCGTTTTCATCAAACACTTAGGCATCTTCTGCTGAAATTTTATTACACCAACATTTGGTCTTAACATTTTTGTTCAACACATTTTGGTTAATAATGTGATTTAAGGAAGAAATCTGTATTCATTGTGTTTAATTCATACCGACTCTGAAAAATATGAAAAAAGCATTTACTGTTGGTGAAATGGAGTTCTCATTTCCCTCCTGTATGATTATTATTGTTTCCTACTTGCATATTACTCCAGGATAATGTGAAAATATAAAACACATTTTATCAAGATCAGGATAAATCTAGCAAGTTGATCCTTGAATATTTATGAAACAGAGCAGTAAATGAATAAAGTAAAGCATTAATAAAGTTTGTTGTTCTATCTTGGATTTTGTGAAATGGAAAAGCAAAGTCCAGGAATCACGGACTCTGACAATATCCATGCTAACAACTCAGATCGTAACACTGTATTTATCCACCAAAAAGCAAAGTTTAGAAGAAAAAGGAAAATCAAATATCGAAGGTCCATGTATTTTATAATAGGAAAAAATAAACTTTAATGTAACATGCATATTTTAGAAAATTTGGGTAAGTATATAAAAAGGGGAAGAAAAACTAGTTGCCATTGGTTATACTACTCAGCAATAATCACAGATTATGTTTTATTAGTATATAATTATTATAAATATTATTATTATGTTTTGAATATTTTATTCCAGATTTTGGTTTTCTGTACCTATTTTTCCTTTTATTATGGGGGAAAATTTTAGTAAGTTTCATCCATTTATATTACTTGAAAAGATTAGGTAGACAGTTGAAGGCGAGAAAGATGATAATTTCACATGGTTAATAGTACAGTATGGTCTGTTGTTGAGAGAAATCTTATGAAAAAGGTTGAGTTCTAGAATAGACTGTAGTTACATATTTGTTTTTAGAATTAAATGTTTTTGAAAGAACAAGTGCTTTTGGAAATGGAAAGGATCTAGCATAGCCAAGGTGATTTTGAAAAAGAATATAATTTGAGGACTTCTACCACTAAATTTGGTATTGGCTTAAGGATGGACATAAAGATCAATAGAACACAATAAAAAGTTCAGAGATAAACCTCTACATTTGTGATCAATTGATTTTTGACAAAGAGGCCAGAGTATTTCAATGAGGGAAGGGTAATCTTTTTAACAGACATTGCTGAAACGATTGGATATCCGTATGCAAAACGGTGAACTGAGACTGTTATTTCATACCAAACACAAAAATTATCTCAAAGTGAATCATGGACTTCAGAGTAAGAGTTAAAACTGTAGAACTCCTAGAAGGTTGCTTTTCATGTGTGACCTTGTACTAGAAAACATTTCTTAGATATGACGTTCAAAAGCATGACCCATCAAAGAAAATATTAATATATTAGACTTCACTAAAATTAAAAACTTCTGCTTTCTGTTTTTTTAAATTTATTTTTTAATGTTTGTTTTTGAGAGAGAGACAGAGTGCAAGTGGGGAAGAGGCAGCGAGAGAGGGAGACAGAATCTCAAGGAGGCTCCAGGCTCTGAGCTGTCAGCACAGAGCCTGATGCAGGGCTTGAACCCACAAACCGTGAGATCGTGACCCGAGCCAAAGTCTGACGCTTAACCGACTGAGCCACCCAGTGCCCCCAAAGCTTCTGCTTTTCAAAAGATAGCATTAGAAAATGAAAAGGCAAGCCACAATTAAACGCTTTTGCTTTGCAAAAGATTTTTTTTTAAGAGGCTGAAAAGACAAGCTCCAGTCTAGGAGAAAATATTTCTAGACCACATATCAAAAAGTGGACAACATCTGGAATACATAAAGAACCCTCAAAACCCAACAGTGATGAACACATAATCCAATTTGAAAATGGGCAAAGGACAGGGACGTGAACAGACTGTATAGACGATACAGAGACTATCCAGATGGCAAGTAAGCACGCGAAAAGATGGTCAGATCATTAGCCACACGGGAAGTGCACATTAAAGCCGCCGTGAGATACTTCTCCACGCCTATCAGAATGGCTAACGTCAAAACAGTAACCATACTGGATGCTTCTGAGACTGCACAAAAGCTGGGTCACCGATGTACCACCGGTGGGAATGTGAAATGGTATAGCCACTCCAGAACCCAGTGCAGTTTCCTGTAAAATAGCGTGCGTTCACCACACAGCTCCACAGTTGCGCGCTTGGGTATTGACCCCAGAGAAATGAAATCTTCTGTTCACCCATAAACCTGTACACAAATGTTCGTAGCCGTTTTATTGAGAAGAGCAAAAAAGTAAAAACCACCCACACGTCCTTCGTGGGTGAATGGTGTAGTAATAGGGCCACACCATGGAATGGTATACAGCAATGGAAAGGAACAAACTATCAGTACCTGCAACAACTTAGCTGGATCTCCAAAGGTTAAATAGTCTATTAATACAACATTCTTGAAATAAGTTTCCCCAAGGGGGAAACTGGGTGAAGAATACGGTTGTCTGTAAAGACAACCCACCGATTTTCCTGATGTGCAGGAAATACACAAAACCTGCTGTGAGTATTGGAAGGTATGCCATTTTGTTAGATTCTTTCCCCATATATATATATATATGAATTAAAATTCTAAGATCTAGTAGAATTTTCCATTTGCACCTTTTGCTTTTTTAGGTAAGGGTTTGCTTGGAATGACTACATTGATTTACCATCAGTGATTGAATTTTGACTTTAGTCATTATATATTCGGGAGAATTCTTTGCCTTTCCTGTGATAGATTCCCCCCTCCCCCTTTTTTAAGTGACCTCTATGCCCAACGTGGGCCTCAAACTCATGATCCTGAGATTTGAGAGTCACGTGCTCTACCTAGTGAGCCAACCAGATGTCTCTAGTCATTATATGTTTTTAAATGAATGAATGAATGGGTAAATTTCTGTATAGTAGGATTTATTTTAACAGTTTTGGTTTGGGTGTTTTAATAAAAGCATCATTCATATTTTACTTTTTATCTTGTTTTGCAGTGATTCTAGATAGATAGATAGATAGATAGATAGATAGATAGATAGATATAGATAGATATGTCATCTGGTAAACATTAGTCAGAAAATTTAGTGAGACATAGACTTTTGTGTTTAACTGGATTGAAAAATGTTCTTGGCAACCGAATGATGCCATGAGGCTGACAAGGAGAATGTTCATGGTATTTACCTCTGTGGATAAAGGCGAGAACAGTGAGCTAACACTGATTGTCGACATTTTTGAAGCCTGTGCTCCAATTACTGTGCCAGATAGTCTCATATCTGCCCTCTTTCTGGGGGTTAAGTGTCTTCCAGAAGAAGACATTGAGGCTCAGGAACATTTAGTGGTTTCCCAAGGTTCGACAGCTGATGAGTTCCTGAACTGGGATCCAGACTTGCTTCGGAGAGGCAACCAAGTGTGGACCATAAGCAGGCTTTGGGTCAAGTTTAGGACATGACAGTCTTAACCATCTTTACTCTTCTTTGGCTGTGGATGGCCCTGATTTATAAACAGGAAGTATGTACAGAACATACCTGCGTGGATCCCTTTTAAAGATGAATGGTAAATACTATATTTCAGAGTAGATAAATATCTGTTTATTTGACATACATTCAATAAATAGTTTTTGAGTCCTTAATTGGTCCCAGGCTGTATTTTGGGCAGTGGGGATATAGCAGTGGATAAACCAGACCAAAATCAAGGAAAATAAGTAAACTATCTGTATAAGTAAAACTATATGTAGATAGTGGTAGGGGTTATGAAAACACATCTAGAAGGGAAGGGTGATAGGATGTGTTGGGACAGGTTTATATTTCGAGTAAGGTCATTAGGGAGAGCCTCCCAGAGTCACCTGAACATGATGAAGAGCGAGGCTTGTAGATATGTTGAGGAAGGAAAAAGCATGTGAAGTTTATGAGAGACATAGACTGGTTTTTAGGACTTTAGATGAATAATCACCATGGGCCAGAACAGGTTAGGAGTAGGTGAGCTTGGGTGAGGAACTGGCATTTCCCTTGGCTTTGAAGTCTGCAGGGTGTGGCAGGTTAGAGACCCAGGAAGCTAGTCTGGTGGGTCCAAGGTATACAAGTTGGGACACGAGGGTTTGAGTTGGAGGTCAGTGAGTTGAGGAAGGCCTTGGGTTCCTGCTAGGGAGTTTGGCTTTCATTTCGTAGATGATAAACCATGACTGAAGGGATTTGATTTATGTAGTTGACCTGGTTGGATAGTTGCCTTGGGAAGTTTAATCATTCCCATTAGGTTTTCTAGAAGTAGGCCTTTTTGTTGTCTTAGCTGTGCTTATTCTCTGGGTCACCTCCTCATTATTGACTATATATACTTCCTGGTACACTTGCCCCTTTGGTACATTTGCCCCTTTTGGCCCCCTGGACACTACGAATTCCTGAGTTGCCTCCAGTCTCTCTGGCCACAGCTCTTTTCTCATTTACTCAGGAAATATTTACTGAGAGCCTGCTCTGTGGCAGACCTCACGCTGGATATGGAGGACAAAGCCAGGCTTTGGGGAGCAGGCATGAAATAAATAATCACGCACACCCCTGCATTATATTTCAATTTTGTTATGTCCTGTGAGGGAAACTCACAGAGCACTGAGGAAGAGGGTTTGGGGCAAGCATTCTGGACCAAGGGGGCATGTGCTGAGGCCAAATGATGGGAACGAGCTTCATGCACGAGGAGAGGAAGCAATGTCTGGTGTGGCCACAGAGATATGAGGGAGCATTCTCTGAGGTCTGTCCCTAACCTCTTCTCTCACACCACTCCCTCTCAGGGCTGTCATCTGGGCCCTTATTTCCACCTTCTTCCTTCCCTCATCACCTCCAGACTTCCTCACCAGGTAGCTCTACTCATGTGCGAAAGGCATGAGTAACTTACATGTGCCAAACTGTGTGAAGTGTCTGCTCAGGGACCGCATATGTACTTGGGGATCTGCTTATCTTCATGTTTTTCTCCTTGTCCCTACACACCTTTCCACCCTCTCTTTCCTATCAAAACACAGCTCAGGTGTTCCTCTTCTGCAAAACCTTCCCTGCCCGTATATCCTTACCTGTCATCTGTGGCAGAACGGATTAATCCTGTGACCCTACAGAACACTGTCCATTCTTCTGTTAACATTGTTGGTCTGTACTATTGACCGTTGTGTGTTTGTGCTCTGAGTGGATTGAGTCTTTCTAAAGCTTAAATCCCCGTGCCTTGCGTGATATTTGGACTTATAATTGTACTAAATAACTTTTATGAGCAATACAAAAATAGATATTGAAACACTGATGAAAATGCTCTAAATAGGACAATGAAAGTGGAAAGGCAAGAGTAGCGTCTGATACAGAATGAGGGCATGTCAGATGAAGAAAACCATCTATCTGATTTTCCCTTTGGCATCTTAATCAGAAATGCTGTCGATCGTTATTCTGGTTGGAGGCCCTGCATAGTTCTCATGAAATCTGAAAAGCAAGAGATATCGCAAGAGAGGATTGGTCCCTTGAGATACTACAATCAACCTTTGCGTCCCATCCTTTGCTTTTAAGATTGCATTGTCAATGTCTAGGGCAAAGGGTAAGGGATAAACCACATTATTTGAAAAGATTAATTAAAGAAAAAGAAATAAAATTGTATGCTAAATTGACCTCCTCCCCCCCCCCCCCACCCACCAAGAAAAAAAGTAATTGATTGTGAAGTCCGATACCCAAGAATCCACTTGGAAGTAATTAGTGTTTACCAAGGGTGCTTCATATAATCCATTTATTTTAATTTCTTTTTAATTCTTTGTGATGATGGAGGTGACAGGCTCATTGTTCACTTGTTCTCAGCTCTTCCCAGGAGGGTAGCTTCTCACATGCTCCCCATTCTGTGACAGGCTTCAGAAAAACCAGAAAGGATTTCGTGATGGTAGCGTTCCATTCAAGGGGAGAAACGTGGCATTTAGGGGTTCCCTTGACTTGCACAGATGATTGAATTAAGACATGCATTGCCTGCCCTGGAGAACTTAGACTCATTTGCACAGTGGCGTTTTCTCGTAGCGTTGTGCTAGCATTGGGCTTGCAGGTACATGCTCATTATTTCTGACTTTCTAATTATAACTAAATCATCACAGATTTGGGGGAGCTGCCTAGTTATTAGGTAATTACTCTCACTGTGTTGTAGGGCGTCTGAAGTTGTAATAAAGCTGAAGTGTGCAAGGTGTATGGGTGTGTGTTGTTAAGACTTCCACGTTTTTCCTTTTCCCCCAGTTTATGTGTGTATTGCAACCATGTGTTAAACACAGAACAGTGCTTTGTGCTGCGTGTTGGGATTTGTATTTCAAGACAAAGGGGTGTGGGTTTTTTTGTTTTGTTTTGTTTTTTTGTTTTTCTCTTGGAAAGAAGGGTAGCCATGCCTGGAGAGATGTGGGAAAAAACATCAGACTCAAAAACGCTCTAATTTAGGATTCTCAGCGTTTCCATAACCAGTAGCAAAATGGACCATAGCCTCAAGGAATAGCAAATGGAAAGTTGGCACGAACACATGAAAATACTCCCTTTAGTGTATGCGTGTGTTTTCTGCTCTTAAGTGGAGTTTGAGCAGGAGAAGGCATCTGTATTCTGCGTATTGTAGTGGGAGTGGATGAGGTTGGGGGCAGGGGATGCAGGATGGAAGGGATGATACTCGACCAGGGTCTCGGCTAAATTTGTCCACACCTGCGTTCCGGTGTTTGGTTCAGAGGACTTAGCAAAAACAGTTTCTGTGCAATGTAGCAACTTTTTATTTATTAGACTATAAAGCATCGTAGCGTCCCTGGAACAGCGTCCGTTTTGGCCATGCAGCTTCACTCCTAGTGATTTATACTCTGTAACCGCCCAATGGCCTAAATTATAGGAGCTCTTAGTGGTTATATTGTAATTCTAGAAGATGGATTGGGGGAGACCTTACTGATACATCTAGACAAGTATATTTCAGACATCAGCGATGAGACTGTATTCATGATTTTTGCTCTATCTGCTATATCTGAGAACGACTTGCACTATTAGTTACTTAATAGCTTTTCTCCAGATTAAATCCTATGTTTGGTTTAGCTTCATCCTAAGCATAAATATCTCGATTTGATGATGGTGCTGCTTGGACTCTGGAGCCAGATTGCCCGGGTTCTGATTGTGGTCATAGTGACCCGGAGCAGGATGGAAATCTCTCTGTTTCTCTGTTTCCCAAGGGCAAAATGGAGACAATAATATTATTGGTCTTAAACGGTTTTTAGGAAGAGTCAGTGGAAAAAAAAAAAAAAGAGTGAAAAGCAGTTACAATAGTACCTTGCACGTAAGCGCACGCAGTGTATCTGTCTTTATGATGTGTTTTTGTAACAACCATGAAAATACTTATTTAAAAAATCGCTTTTATGCCAATGAAGGTTAGATCACATTCTACTAACGGGGGTGGGGGGGGTGGGGGGTATGTGTTTTGCTTTGAGAAGCACCGATCTTGTCATCTGGTCTCCTACATTTTTTGTGCTTGATTCTCTCCCTCGTGACCCTGGACTGAGGCCACGGGGGAAATCCACCCCATCTTCGCGAGCCACGATTGTTGGAACATCCCGCCTCCGCGGGGCCCCGGAGCTTCCTCCCGTCTCTTCCAGTTTACCTGTTGACATCACAGAAGCCACCTCTGACCTCTCTTCTCCATTATAGTCTCTCGCATAATTGAAGGAAGCCGCCCCATCTCTCGGAGTCTTCTCATTTTCACCCTATAAAGTGTCAGCTTTTCCTTTGAACCAGCCCCGTGCTATCCCTTTGCCTGGAAAGACGCTGTGGGAGAAGAGATTTGTCCTAGGACACATGGCACACATTTTGCTGTTACTAATTAGTGTTCGTAAATTCTGCAAGCACCTGGAGCCTGGAAGCCTCCAGTGTCTCATCAGATGCCAAAGTTGCAGGTGAGAAGGGGATAGAGCCAATATTTCCATTAAGAGGCAGACACGGGAGTTTAAAGAGATCTTGGAGAACTGTACATGCGGTTGCCTCTGTGAAAGGGAACTGAGAGGCAGGTCAACTTTTTATTGTGCACTCTCTCGTCTCTCAAGTTTTATAGAGTACAGCGTGTTACCTATTAAAAAACTCTGCCTGCACATACAGAAGAGCAGACTCATAGGCTATTGGCACTGGAAGGTATCTTTAAATGTGTATATATGAACTCATATAACATAATATGAGTTTTTGTAAATGCTAAGCTCCTGACTAAGGGAATGGAAAGGTAATCAGGGCAGGAAATACAAGTAACAAGAAAAGCTCATCTCTGGCAGGTACCCTCCCTCAGCCGTCTGCGTACCCCATTTGGTCTGGTGGATTCTTACTTTTTCTCTAAGATCCAGGTCAGGTGTTATTTTCCCTGGAAAACCTTTCTTAGCTGCTAACTCTCTCCACCAGGTTGGAGCCAGGGTCTCCCTTCCTCTTCCCTGAACATCCTGTACAGACTTCCAGACTCATGAATCGTAGCCTATTATAATCATCTCGTTACCCCTCAAACTCCGTACCCGAAACTCCTTGAGGGAGGGGCTGTCTCACCAGTATTTAGAGCCCTCTAGGCCAAGGGAACAGCAAGTTCAAGGGCACTGAGGCCTGGCTGATGTCATCCTTCTAGAACAACTGCCAATCCTAAAGTAATAACATTTTACTCCAAAGCCTATCTTTTATAGCAGATCATACCTAAGTTCTACCCCGAGTTCATTCTTTAGTTCATCTCTTTGAAATTACATTTTGAATCATCTGATGTGGATGGATGAGAAATTCACGGGGTGGGGCATTTTTTCCTTCCCCACCCACCTCTTTCCCGCCTTCTCACCTTCCTCTTTTCCTTTTCTCCTTTGTTCTGTAAGAATCTATTATGTAAAAGACATTATCCAGACATTCGGGGGACCTAACCCAGGAGCTTAGGGTCTTGAGATGAACCTTATGTTCAGGACTGCAGTACAGAGAGTGCGAAAAGCCACAGGAGAACGCTCGCTGGGTTCTAGGAGGATTCACAGGGTGGAGGACTTCCATCTAGAGAAAAGCAGGAACAGCTTCATGGTGGGGAACCCCTTTATTCCACAGGTGGAATTTAGCTGGGTGCTTCCTTGTGCTCGTGGTTGTAAAGTAAGTGGGTGGGGGTGGTGGGCGTTCCCAGAACAGAAAACCGCACAAGCAAATGTCTGAAGGCAGGATAGCCTGGAATGTCCTGGGGGACCAACAGCATTCCATATGGCCGCAGAGGAGAATGAGTGGCACCCTTGGAGGGGGAATCAGTGGGTGGCTGTGGACGTTCTTGAACGCCAGGTGAGGAGTTGGACTTTCTTCTTCGGGCAGTGGGGAGCCACTGCAGATGTTTAGGCATCGATGTGTCGGAACTATCGTCAGGGTCAAGTATCCAAACTAGACAAAAAAAAATTAGTTTGGAAAGCTACTCAGTGAGTCAGCTGGGAAGAGGTGTTCTGTGTCGGGAAAAAGAACGGACAGAGGCAGGAAGGAGCTTCTTCCTGGCCCCGTGATGCTTTGATGACATCTTTCAGGTTTCCTTCTGTGCCCAGTTCAGCGTAGAAAGTGGCATAGGGCAGGTATAGATGGGGGAGCACCAAGACAACAGGAAGAATGGGAATCTGTTCCCAAGACCTGAAGGCAAAGCCTTCGGTTAACTAACCTGATCTATGGTTAGAAGAGTCGTGTTGTTCCCAGGTGGGGGCTGAGTCATTATGTACATTTCTATTCGTTTCGGTATACCTGGTGATTTTGCTATGGTTTTCATAACAAGCGATTCTGAAACTTTCTGAAATGCGGCACTACAAGTGCCCCACGAAGCACAGGGCCTCCCAAGACACTGGGTGTTGCCGGTTCCCGGGAGGAGCTCAGAGTTCAGAAGCATCAGAGAGAGACTGCACGAGTATTGAGATACCCTCCAAATGGCTTTGAACACTACAGCTGGCTAAATGAGAAGACAGGTTAAACAGGCTTCCCGTATGAATAGAACATGATTGTAATTATTTATAGCCTCAAGTTGAGGCTTAGTTTCTGCCATGTGCAGATTTGCAAATTTTTATGACTCAGAGAAATATATTACAGAGCGAGGATCCAGAGAGACGTGATTTTGCCTTTGCTAAAGACTTAGGATTTTGCATGTGCAGCAAGTAAGTCACAGTTTGTTTTCCAGTGATGGGCAAAAGGCACATAGAGTGAGGTGTTGTTGGGAGCTTTTAGGGCTTTTCAATTGCTTTTTTAGGGCCATTCTTCACTGTGTAACTTCTGTCTTCATTACCGTCTTTTCCATGGGCGGAATTGTGTCCCCCATTCATATGAAGCCCCAAGCCCCAGTGGGGTGGTATTTGGAGATGGGGGCTTTGGGAGGTACTTAGGTTTAGAGGAGGTGATGAAGATGGGGCCCTCAGGATGGGATTAGTGCCCTTATTCAAAGGGCACCAGAGACCTTGCTCTTTCTCTGTGTGCCACGTGAGGACATAGTGAGAGGGAGGCCATCTGCAAGTCAGGATGAGAGTTCTTGCTAGAAACCAAATCAGCTGGCACCTTGGGCTTGGACCTCCAGCCTCCGGAATTGTGAGAAAACGCATTTCTGGTGTTTAAGCCACCCTGTGTGTGGGTGTTTTGTCATGGCAGCCTGAGCTGACTAATACGGTCCCAACATAAGCAGGATTTGTGAAAAGTACAATGGAGGGTTCTGGATCGTGTGGTTAGTACATAGAAATGCTACACCATTTCTTTTTGAGGCTGTGTTAATGATGCAATTTTGGCATATAAATGTCAGCTAGAGACAGGCTGAGGGTGAAAACCGGGGTCTGTTTGTGTGACAAATTCTAGTAAAAGGGAGGGCATACTTTGCTTAAGAATTAAAACAAGTCCTTGGAACCTGGGGCACTGTATGCTTTAGGTATGGATTCTCCCAGCCATTTGGGTATTTAACCAGCTTAACTCACTTAACTAACGTAACTAGCTTAATGTTTAAATATACCGTAATATTGACACATTGGTCGCTTTGTGATTATTTACCAGGTTCAGAGGCCAGAGTCCCGTAGCAATAAAAGAAGTACCCAAGATAAAACCATTCAAAACAGAGAAAAGCTCAAGAGAAGTTTGGAAGTGTTTCAAAGAGGCACAAATCCAGCTGTCAGTTTTAGCTCTCCTAAAAATCCTCTATTCCCAATGTCTGAAGCCCAGCCTTGCGTGTACCAAGTTCTGTTTAGCAAATGGGTGGAGGGGCTGGTGGAGGGAGAAAGCAGCTCGTATCTGTATGCGGAGGTGGTCCCAGCTGCGTTCTCGTACCTCCCAGCTCTGAAATACAGCGGGAGTCCCCAGCAGGTGGTTTCAAGGGTCTCTGACGCCACAGGCCTCTCGGAAGAGAACACATCATCAGCCTTTCACTGTCCTAGGCTGATACAGTACCAGGCAGCATTTCATGGGTTTTATTGCACTTTTTTTTTTCCCCTAATTTGTACAATAATGAGCTGTGCTTCTGTGGCATTTTAGGATATAGAAAGACACATTGAGGGATTCTGTAATCAAAAGAAAATTATCCGTAGGTATCTTCAATTTGAAACCACACAACTCCCCCACAGCAATTCAAGCTGTTAGAGAGTTACATTCATTTTTTTTTTAAGATTAAATAATATTAACAGATAGCATCTACCTACCGGGAATATTTTAAGCAGTAGGGGGAATTTAGGACACAACTTACCCAAACCTCGTCTCCTTAAAAACTTTGCTGTGCTTTCCGTGAAGGCGAGCGTTAAGTTCTCGAGAAATCGTCAAAACAGCCGAGCTGCTCAGTCTGTAGGCATTTCCGCGGCGGGTCTTACCCAAGCGACGAGGAGCGTCAGACCTGTGCAGTCCGGGACGCTAGCCGCTAGCTCACATGCAAACTTAAATTTCATTCATTACAGTTTAACTACAACACACAATCCAGTTGCTTAAGTTGCAACAGCCACATTTCAAGTGCTCCTTAACTACAGTAGCCGGTGTCCATGAGACAGCACGGCCGTGGAACATTTCTCATCACCGCGGTTAAGTCCCGACAGTGCTGTGCAAGACCATTTTCTCTGCCCTCGCCGAATTTTAATCTATTTGAGATCCAGAACAAAAAAAAAAAAAAAAATGTGAAAAGGAGATGACAAAAGAAAATGTAATTAACATTTTATCAGCAGTGTCTCAGTGTGGTGTGTGATTGAGTACTGGAGTAATTTATAGGTGATAAATGACACACGATGTGAGACGGAGGTGATCGGGGAAGAGTGGAGATTTTTATTGGGTGTTAAAGTAACTGGTTAGATTCTGGTAGGCAGGGATGAAATGGGAGGCATTCTACGAGAATGGATTGAAAGTTTTGTCGGGGAGGGGTTCAAGGGGTGACACTCTAAGATGTGTTTGAGGCAGGAACAGTTGGATCATTTCTGGGAATTGGGGCAAAATGAAAACGTGGGGTCTCTTGTTACAAAATTATTAAGAATTTCCAGGCCATGACAGCAGAGCATTAAGCCAAACTTGGGGCCCCGGAATTGGTTGTGGCCTGTGAAGCTGACCCTGGCTTGAGGGGTGGTGCGTATGCTAAATTGACTAGGTTCTAATGACATCTGAAGATGAGTATTTTTTTATACATTTTTTAAATGTTTATTTATTTTTGAGAGCGAAAGAGAGCGGGGGAGGGACAGAGAGAGAGGGAGACACGGAATCCAAAGCACGGCTCCAGGCTCCGAGCTGTCAGCACAGAACCCGATGTGGGCCTTGAACTCACCAGCTGTGAGATCATGACCTGAGCCGAAGTCGGATGCTTTACCGACTGAGCCACCCAGGCGCCTCAGAGATGAGTATTAAGAGATGTTACCAGAAGCTCTAGCAAAAGTTAAAACTTTTATTTGTTCTTGGGGCGCCTGGGTGGCTCAGTCTTGATTTTGGCTCAGGTCATGATCTCACGGTTTCGTGGGTTCGAGCCTTGCATCAGGCTCTGCACTAGCAGCTTGGAACCTGCTTGGGATTCATTCTCTCTCTATCTCTCTCTCTCTCTCTCTATCTCTCTCTCTCTACCCCTCCCTCTCACACTGTTTCTGTTTCTCTCAAAATAAATAAACTTAAAAAAATTTTGTTCTCTGTACTAGCTTTGCCATCCTGTGGTGTGGAATATTCATCATGGGTCGATGTTGGGGGCCAGAGCCCTGCCCTTCACCCAGTGACTTGTCCTTCCGTCCTAAGCACGACACTGAGGATAGTGTTATTTTTCTAGAATTGATGAAAAACATGGCTGTGTGAAGCAACCCCTTCATCCCTCCTGATTGCAAGTATCCTCTCTTCAACGAAAACGAATGATGGATTTATGTTTTTCACTAAATTTGGGATGTTTTCAGCCATTATTTCTTTCTTTCTTTCTTAAAGTTTTTTAATGTTTATTTATTTTTGAGAGACAGAGAGAGACAGAGCACGAGTAGGGAAGGAGCGGAGAGAGAGATAGACACACACACAGAATCCGAAGCAGGCTCCAGATGCAGGGTTTGAACTCATGAACTGTGAGATCATTGACCTGAGCTGAAGTCGGTGCTTAACTGACTGAGCCACCCAGGTGCCCCCAGCCATTATTTCTTAAAATGCTCTTTTAGCCCACTCTCTTTCTCCTTTCCTTCTGGGACTCCAATGGATATGATTGTTGGACCCTTTCTTATTGTCCTCAGGCGCTGTTGATTTTCTTCAGTCTACTTTTTCTGTGTTGAGATCGTGTAGATTTTATTGTTCTGTCCTCAAGTTCACCGTTTCTTTCCTCTGTCATCCCACTTTATTATTGATCCCATCCACTGAGTTTTTTATTTCTGTTACTAAATTTTTCAGTGCTGTTTTTTCATTTTTCTAAAGAAAACGTGTAGTTTCTTGCTGAGGCATTTTCATCATGGCTGCTTTATAATTCTTGACAGATAATTGCAACATATTATTTACCTCCGTGTTAGTGCCAGTTGGTTGTATTTTCTCAAATCAAGTTGTGATTTTCTTGGCTCTTGGAATGATGAGTGATTTTCAATTGTATTTTGGATGTTTTGGCTCTTTTGTTACGAGTCTCTGAATTCTATTTAAATATTTTATTTTGGAAGGCAGTCGTGCTTTTCAGGCTTCGTATACAGAACCTGACCTACTTTTGTGGGCCACGTTCTAATGGTAATTTAATTCTTAAGCGTGCTTGGTGTATCCAGTGCCATGGGGACTCGCACTGGTCCCTGCTGTGATGCTTGAGGGGGGCGGAAGTTGCTTACAAAGACCAGGACACTTTGTGCCTCTCCATAGGGGAAGAGTGTCTCTGGTTCATGGGGACAATGATGCTTCCTAAGTACTTTCTGCAGTGGAATTAACCTTGTTGGACCCACCTCCCTCTCCCCCTCCCCCCTCCCCGCCCCACCATGTTTCTCAGTGGAAGCTAGTATTCTTGCCTAACGGGGAGGAGAATCCCTCCACTGGCCACTTACTGTCAGCAAGGGTCTCTCAGTCCCCCTTGCTTGGCTCACATGGCGTTGTCTACAGGACAGCCTTGTGATTCAGGGGAGGAATGGACCTCTGTTGCTCGGTTGAGATGCCCTCTGTAGCTCGGTTGAGAATCTGGAAATGCCAGGTCTGTGTTGCCTTCTGCTTCTGGGTGGGACATCCTAAGGCACCCTGCTGTTCTGTTGTTCCTTCAGTCCTAGGGTCCCTAACCATCCGTTGAACACCTTTCAGCATTCTGCTTTGGGTCACTCTTTCTTTATTTCCAGGGTTCATTACCACTAACATGTTGTAAAGCAAAACAGCTTGGAAAAGAACGTGGAAGGGAAGGAAGATAAAAGAAATTAAGTTGATCAAATGGATTTTTTTTCTTTTTTCCTTTATTTTTTTTTTTTTAACTCTTGGAAATTATGAAGTCCTTGCAAGCACTGCTCATATTTAGTGGGGAGGGGCAAGGAGAAATGAGTCTATGCCATCTTGTCCAGACTCGTATTTTTCGCGTAGCTTGCATTTCTTTTCTGTTTTGTTTTCTCCTCCTTTTTTTTTTTTTTTTTTTTTTTTGCTTGAAAAGCTTTGAGAGCAACCCTGCAATCAAGCAGTGTCCTCTCATTCTTGGGTACAAATGTATGGAGCCCGGCTGTATCTGACCACGGTGACAACTCCAGTAGACTGACTATTTTGCCGGTATAGAGTCGTTTCTTTCTAAAAACATAAAAACAAAAGTTTAAGTCCACAAGCTTGGGCAATAAAGGAGAGGGAGATGCTACTGCGTCTGTGCAGCGGGGCTGAGTTGGCACCACCTTTTCCTCTGTGGCACCATAATGTGGTCAGTGCTTGTCCTAGATGAAGGGGAGTGTTGTGGCCATCTGGTCTCCCAGTTCCAATCACTTGACTCAGTGAACTACCTGTAGCCCTCAGTCAGGCGACTATCTTTAGATTATCTGGAGGTAATTCTTATACTTGGGGGCACCGAAAAGGAATGGAAAAAGTGGGGAAATCACTTTAAGATTAGTGGGAATTAGTACTGGAGCAGATGAGAGCCCTACCTGATGGCTGTCTTTCCTGTAGAATAGGGCACGTGCGTTGCCTTCTGCTTGGAAAGATAAACCAGCATCAACTTTGTCTTGTTAGACAAGACGTGTTCCATGAGTAAGATTTATTTCATTGGATACTTTATTGCAAAGGAAAGGATTTCATTTCTGCTCCTTATCTTAGATCCTCTTTCTAATGCTGAGAGGAGGAGACAAGAGACGCGTTGGTTGCCTCTGGGTCATAGCACAATTTGGTCAAGCAAGGCAGTTTGGGATCAGTTTTGCTTTTTACCCAGAATCAGAACGTTGTGCTTAATTACTCTGACACAAGAAGCTATTGACCATCCCTAATGCAGAAGTCAGTGGGATTGAAGATTCCTTAAGAAAAGAATTGGAAATATATTGACCCTGGCTCTACTCATTGAATGATTAAACAGTTACTGAATTCCTGGTGAAGGTCCTGTATTTCCTGTTTTAGGTAAGACTAATATTTTCATTGAATAAATGAAAACGAGTTTGATACTAAGGTGTGTAAACACATACAATCATTTAAAATATTTTAAGAACTGACGTTTGATTGTCCTTCATGAAGAAATACTAATGGTAGGCTACTTTTAAGCTACTTAAACATTCATGAAATATTTAGCACTGTTTTGTAAATCCTAACTGCCATCTGGGCAACTTCCTGGGACTCGGTTTTTCTGTGGTGGGTCTTGCTCTTCCCACACTGAGGGCCTCTCACACCGGTGAGGGAGGCTGTAACGTGCCGTTAAGGACCCCGATCTGATTCCATGGCATGGCATTGAATCCTACGTCCACCCTTTACAAATTTCAGGCCTTGGGTAAGGTACCTCACTTCTGGTTCCTCAGTTTCCTCATATATAGTGTGTGGAAATACAGAGGTATTTTGAGCCTTAAATGAAACTATGTATGCAAAGTACTTAGAACAATATCATGCTAATAGCAAACACATACTAGGCGTTTTTCTTCTGGTGCATGGTTATGGGTATTATGAAACCAAAAGAAAGTAGCTATGGTTGTGGGAATTAAGATACCAAAGAGAAAGCCACCTTGGCATCGTTATTCGTCACCAGGATCTTGATGCTCTGGACGAGTACTAAAAATGCTGCGTACTAATATTTAGCTTGATGTCTTGTTGCCCTGCCTCCGTTGATAGCACCTCGCTTTGGTTGCTGTCTTCCCCACATCTGATACCCTACCTTCCCCCTTCCTTCCCCAGGGGTGGGAATTCTCCGATTCTCATTATTATGTTCTTCATAACAATCAAGTCAGAGACAAACTATGGAAGACACAAATCCCTATCTAATCTGTTTCTAAAAGGTATGGTTTAAAAATAGTGGGCATTTATGACAGCTAATTTTGTTGTACTTTGTTATTAAGGGAAGATGATGTTAATGCCAAAAGAGTAATAAAAAATCAATTAAATTCATTTAGGGAAATTAAAGTGCCGACAAGTTCGTAATGGCTTTTCTGGTTGTTAAATGAGATTGACATGGATTAACAGTTGGTAGTGGACAGAAATTTGCTGAATTTACTGAAGTATATTTCCATTAAAATGACAGCTGTGTATAAGAGCCATCACCAAGGCATTTCGTCACGGGGCCCGTGAGTGTGAAGGAGAGAGCTAATCAAATAAGACAAGTCGTACTTAATTTTAATTAGGTAAATTCCCCTTCACGTTTTAATCCCATAAACTCAGTCATGGATGGTGTAGAAGCTAGAGGCCAGGCATCTCATTGTCTCATGCTGGTTTCTTTTTCTAAGTTATATAAAAAAAATCCCATAGAATTAACTTTTGTATTTGATTATGCATTCTGAATTAACCTCTTTAATGAAAATAGTTTGTCATCTTTTCAGTGTTTGAAATTTTGTTTCAAACACAAATCATCTTTACAAACATGTACTGAAAATTTTATAGTATAATTTGCAATGCAAAATGAAATCTGTTGTAAGGGATTTATATCAGTGAAATTGTTTAGATGCTGACCTAACAATATAGTGTATTCTAGAATATGATTTCTGTAGCCCATTAAAGCTTTTTTAGTTTTACATGTGCTGTTTGTTGTTCGTTTTTTGGTTGCTGCAGTGTGGGGATAAATGGGATTCTGATCTTTGTTAGTTCATTAGATTCTTGTTTTACTAGGATATTGGGGGCTGGGAGGTACCTGATAATTAAGATTTTGTTGAAATTTTCTTCCACTTAAATATACAGCATGTGTAGCATGTGGCTATTCTTTGGTTGATGTCCATAAAAGCGTAACTTAGGAATTCTGCAGCAGCCTGTGAGTTTTAATGAACATTTTGTATAGATTACTGTCTTTGAATTGCTCTGCTAAACACAAGCAAGATAGAAAGATGCATTTTTATTTTTAAAGGCCTTGCTTTTAACTTGTCAATAATGGAAGAGGCAGACAGAGAAACAATAGTACAAAGCACGAGGAGATTAGTTCCGGACAGAGATAAAATGATTTCGGTGGAAAAAACTGAGAGCTGCTGAAACTTGACCTAGGAGCTTGACCTGAAAGAAGGATTTTGATGCACAGAAAGTAGGTTGGCAGGGCCCTTCCAGGCTGAGAGCGCAGTGTGAAGAAAGGTGTGAGTGAGGGCCCCAGTTCGGGAGCGGTGGCACTTTGGTATAGTACAGGGCATTCGAGCGGGAGCTTCGGTTATTAGGAGCTGAGTCTGGAGACCCAGGCTCGGTCACTCAGACACTTCTCAGCACCTGCTGGGTGCCAGGAGCCGGCTGCATGGGCCGCGGCGACAGTCACGGTGGACGCACCCCTGCCCTCTGGGGCGCTGAGCTGGGGGAAGTGCAGGGTCTGGCCAGGAGGGAGACGTGAGAATTAGGGGGCTATCATGTACTTTTGAGGATGAGAGTCGTACGATCTGACGAGGGCCTCGTGAGGAAAGGTCTGGTGAGCTGAGTCGGGGAAGGTAGGACAGAGGAAGAGGCAGCAGACGCAGCGAGGAGGGAAAGAGAAGCCTGAGGTGAGGAGATTTAGGGAGCAGGCCAGGGGGTGGAGCAGGGAGGGAGCAGAATCGCCCACGGTGCGGAGATCTGGAAGGTCTAGGTCAGTCACGAGCCATCTCTTTTTAGTACGAGAACCTTTTCGAGGGGGAAAAAAAATGTTTGTGAGCTGTGGTCTCCAATTTTCCCATCTTCAGAATAACTTCTTTTCCGTCTGATGTAATAAAAGTAGGTGCGTTTGCGACCAGTTATCTGTGAAATAGAAGGTGGTCTTTGAGCAAACCGGTATTGTGTTTTATCCTCTAAAACGTGGTCGTCTGGGCACAATAGGGCAACAGCAGCACTGAGACAGCTATCAGTTATCGTGTAGGTAGAGGGAAGGCCTTCCCTGTTACCTGGGTGGATCCATACGCTTATTGCCGGGCTGGCTTGGGAACATGGAGGGTATTGTGTGGTGGGGTGCAGCCCTGCGTGCCTTGCTCTCTCCCTTTGGGGCTGGGAATGGAAGCCCGTCATGATCCTTCCATAGCACTTCTGTTTCCTTACTGGGCGGGTTTGGAGTGTGTGGTCCTTCTGTTTGGTAACAACAAAAGGGAAGCAGAAGAATATGGAAGAAGTCACTGTACAGGGACATGGGTGGCGACTTGCCCGAGACGAACGTAATACGTATCTAAGGAGTTTTGTTTTTTTTTTATTTTTTATTTTTTTTTGTTATTTAAAAAAAAATTTTTTTAACGTTTTTATTTATTTTTGAGATAGAGACAGAGCATGAACGGGGGAGGGGCAGAGAGAGAGGGAGACACAGAACCGGAAGCAGGCTCCAGGCTCTGGGCCATCAGCCCAGAACCCGACGCGGGGCTCGAACTCACAGACCGTGAGATCGTGACCTGAGCTGAAGTCGGACACTTAACCGACTGAGCCACCCAGGCGCCCTGAGTTTTGTTTTTTTTTTTAAACCTCTTCATGCACTGATAGGTTTTACGAAGACCAGTGATTTTTAGTTTAGTTCAGTCACTGGCTTTTGACTACCTGCCTTGTCCCCTGATAGAATTCCCCCTGGAACACGGACGGTAGTAGGGTAGAATGGGAACATTTTTAATTGGTTGGGTATAGTTAATGGTGTTTAGCAGCAATGTTAGCACACCTGCGGGATGATGGCACGCCTAGTAGTGACCGTAAGGGACCCTGTGGGATCGTGGGATTGCCGGATGGAAGATGGCTGATGGGCCATGGCTGGTTGAAAAAAGTACACAGGTAGTCGCAACAGCTCCTGTCAGTGGGGTCGAAAATCACTGCCTTGATAGAGCTTTGTGTCTCAGAAGAAGTATAACCATCAGGTAGGCAGACCTGGAGTCCGGCGCATCTGGGTCCTGCTTTCACGTGGCTGCTGTATGACTTTGGACAAAGTGATTGCGGTAGATGGAGTAATTGAGCCCACCGTTGCACCTGCTGTTACCGCGTTAAACTTTGGTGCCGTGGCCACATGTCGAGTTGGAGCACAGTCCTCTGGGCCTTGATCTTGGGCACGGCCGCATGACTTGGCCTTGGCTAGTGAAATATTAGCAAATGGGATACAGGCGGAGACTTGTGCGTTTGGGCTTGCGGTCGGGTGACGTGCGCTGAGAACACGGAGTGGGGTGAGACACACGATGGACCCAACCCGTCCGAACCTGGAGCCCTGTGGACCAGGGGAGCCACTGCAGCTACAGACACACATGTGAGAAAATCAGTGGCGGTCCTAAGCCGCTGTGATTTGTGGGCTCGAGCTGTAGTATCACCGGGGCAGCTGAGAGCTAACAGCGCTGTGCCCACATCTACAAAACAGGAATAGTATTGCCTGCCTTTCGCGCCATTGTTCTGTGCCTAAAATAAAACAATCCTGTCCGTACAGTGCTCACCTCCTAGTAAGCAGGCGACAAATACATTGCAACTGTGTTTAATAATGAAAAGGTGAGATCTACATGCAAAGTAAGGGCACACGGTCTGCGCGGTGGGGCATCACCTAGTAAAGAGAAGAAAGGTAGGGCTGTGACATTGAATTGTCTCTGTACCGTAAGCTCGCTTTGGTCCCGGGTGCTTAATGTTTATTCATTCCATGTGTGTATTAGTCAAGGGTCCTCCAGAGAAAGAGAGCCGGCGAGAGATATAGGTATCTTCTCTCCTCTCCTGTCTCTTTTTCTCACGATTGATGGATGGATTGGTTTCCTTGTTTTAAAAAGCTGGCTCTGGACAATGGAGACTGGCAAGTCTGAAATCTGTAGGGCCGGGCTTCTATGGCATTCTGGAGGTGGAGTCCCTTCCTTGCTAGGAAACCTGTCTTTGCCCTTGAGGCTTTCAACTGGTTACATGAAGCCCACGCGGATGTGGGTAAGCTGCTTTCCTTAAAGTCACCCGATAATGAATGTGAATTACGTCTAAAAAACTCCTTCACGGCAACACCTAGACTGGTGTCGGACCAAGCAACGAGGTGCAGTAGCCTAGCGAGGTTGACACACAAAATGAACCGTCATGACAAGTGTTTGTAGGCTTTCTGTTGTGTTACTGGACTGGACACACAGAGATTAAGCCAAATAGACCTCTGGTGCCTGCTGGCAGGGAGTCATCGTCCTGGGACTGTAACCTAAAGTAACTCTAAAGACGTGCATTGTTTATTTCCCACCGTTTACCAAATGAGAAACCCAGATTCAGGGTAGGAAGTCACTTAGCTAAGGCCACGCGTTTGTCTGATCCAGGGACCTTTTTACTGTCTCCGTTCCCTGTGCCGCCCCTCTGGAGAGATGTTCCCCCGATGAGCATCACCACCGTTCTGTGAGATGCCACTTCTGTGGGATTCCCTGGCAGAAATGGACTCAGGATTCCTTGACTTCATGACTGGGTAGCTGTTAGTCAATTAGATTAATGAAATGGGAATTTATTGATATCAGTTTTAAATGCAGCAAATGCTGAAGGCTTTTCTGTGTGCCCATTTTATATTATCAGATGACATTTCCCAGGAGTGGAGTTAACAGAGTCAGACCTCGCTCTTCTACCATATACCATAATTAAGTTAAGGTTCTTGCCAGAAACCAAAATAAATCTATTGCACGTGCCTGTGAACAGTAGATTGATTGGGCGCTGCAGTAGAAAAGTCAGCCTCGTGTGCAAAATGGAGATATTGATTGTTAAAGTTCCGCCCCCCCCCCCCCCCCCCCCCGTTTGCATCCTGTTTTCACATGTTCCCTCCCTTTTGTGTCCTCATTAACTGGTTTCAGATGCCCATGTTCTTGTGTCTTTAGTTCATGTATCTAGAGGAAGGGCCCTTTCTGATTCATTTACCATTATACTGTAAGGACACAGGTATTGTTTAAATGTTGCTGGTAGCAGGCCATCTTTGTGGTGACTACGTTGTGTGATTTGCTTTTTTAAAAGTATACTTTGGTCTTGAGTCATAAAAAACACGGTAAAGCACAGAGCTTGAATGCATGGCACAGTGCATTTTTCCATATGCGTGATTCTGTAACTAGTATTCACATCAAGATCTAGAATATTCCCAGCACTTTCTTATGTGACTAGCTTCTTTTGTGGAACATTGTGTCAGCAGCATATGGCATTTGGTTTTGTTTGTTTGTTTGTTTGTTTGTTTTCCTTCATTACTGTGAAGCAGCGTAGTATGCACTTTACCTGTGCTGCTGTTGAGGGACATTTGGATGGTTTCCAGTTTTTTGTTAATTTTGGGTAAAGCTGTTAAAAATGTTTTTGCATGCATTTTTTTTTTTTTTTTGATGAACGTAAGTATCTATACCTCTTAGAATATGATCAGGAGTGAGATTGCTTGATCCTAGGGTGCACGTATGTTTAGTTTTAGGAGATACTGACAAACGGGTTTTGAAAGCGGCTATTCAAATTTGAACCCTTCCCAGCAGCATATAAGTTAGTTCTGCCAGTTCTTCATCCTCATCAACACTTGTTTTTCATCTGGTTTAAAAACTGTGTAGATAAGTTCTCTTGAAGACACGTATGGAGTTGTATCAGTTACTCTGCTGACAGTAGTAATTATCACGTGCTGTCCCCTTAAGATTAGGTTCTTGAATTTTGTCTGTTTCCTGGCAAGCCCTGTCCTTAAGCTCCCACGGATTATTTTCTGGTGATCTTCTCTTCAAATGCTCCCAGATGTTTGGATGTTGAGGTGGAGTCACTGTGGTTGTAATTGCATTTGCTGGCCGCCTGGGAAGTGCCCCAAGACCAGGCGTGAGTTTTTAGGCCAGATTTTGTGCTAGGGAAATAAAGAGAGCTCCTCTGACTTGACATTACGTCCCACCGTGTTCCTTTACAGCCCGAGGGAGACTTTGCAGGCTGCGGCGAAGGTGATGCTGGTGGGGTTCTGCGAAGATAGCAGGGGAGTAGGCGGAGCCCATGGCATCGCCACGCCTTTAGCAGCCCCAGCCCCTCTAACAAGCCTGAAAGTCAACTTGATTTGTAACCTTTTTTTTCCTTTTAGGATTGTAATACAGGTCTCCCTTGGCTACGTATGTTACTTGGAGATAGAAATGATTTCTCTGACTTTTGTCCTGACCTCGTTTTTGCCTCCAATTGCGACTATCACCAGGAGCCTTTAGGGGTGTCTGGGGCTCGTGGCTAAGAAGGTGGTGCTCAGACTTCTTTCCACAGGCACCTGTCTGTGCCTTTCAGTGAGTTTGTTTGCCGGAGGCCTAGAGTGCCGAGCGTGGCCTGCGGGAAGGGTGTGGAGCACCCATGCCCCCATCAGGGACCAGGGCATCTACTCCCTCCTGGGTTCCCCTCCAAGTCTGTCAGTGCAAGAGGATCTAGATCGTCTGGCACGCAGCATTGGTGGAAAGAGTGTGTGCATGTGGTAAGCTAGTCTCTTCCTCGTCAGGCATCGTCTTGTGCACCCAAGGCTTTGCAAACCCAAAGGCTGAGAATGGACTGGACCGTCTCTGTTTTCTTCAGAGATCTTGATCCTGGGGAGATGATACAGGATGCCTGGCTGCTTGAGTGAGACCCTGTGCTGGAGCAAGGGTGGGTGGGAGAGCCCATCTGTTAATACTTTCAAATGGTATTTGACTTCACTTTCTTGGTACTGTTCGTATGTACTGTAAGAATATATTGTGACCTTCCATATATGATGCAGTTTGTTTCCCCTTCAGGGAGCTGTTATGGTAGTGGAGGGAATAGCTTGAGTTGAAGGAGAATTGAAGGGAGCAATGTCTTGTGGTTTTAGACCACAAAAACTAAGTGGGTACCTAGGAGGAGAAAGCCACGCGACGGACTCCCCAGCTCTCCACCGTGGACACCACCCTGGCACCGGGCCCAATCTTCCAGCTGTTCTGGGCCAGCGAAGGTGAACCACCGTGTGCCCCGGGAGCGTGGCCGAGAGGGAGTGAGCTTGGGTGCAAGAACCAGTTGCTTTCCCCGTGGCATGCTTTCTGAGTGACGGGCCGCGGAGTTTGCTGTGACCAGACGTGCCAGTACGTGGGACTGCGAATCTCTAGGACCAAAGGCAGGGGCTTGTGATATGTTTTGGGGAGAAGACACCGAGTTGGGATAGACCAGGGGCCTCAGCCACCTGACTCCTTTCAAAACAAGGGCCACTCTTGTAGATGACCAACCACTGCCCCCCCATCTCCCTGTTTATCCAACGGTTCTATATGTGCAGGAAGAAAGATGTTTCCCTAGCCCAACCCCTTGGGCAGGCAGGCCACTAAAAATAGGAAAATTAAAGTTTAATTTGTTGTGAAACATGACTGAATTCATTAAAAATGCATTTGGGTTTTCCTAAAGGATTTAGCAAGAGAAGGATTTCTCTCTTCTTTTGATTATTATGATATGAGAACAATAACCGTGTTTTCTTGCTCTCTTTAAAATGAGTAGTTGGTCTATCACAAAGAGGGTTAGAGTTTTTAAGGGGCATGGTCTGGAGGAAACAAAAACATCAAAAATTTTATATTAAAGATAGTTTTTCCTCATTTCCCTTTCTTACTAGTAGATGTGCTTACAAAACCATGAGATTCTCCCCAAACTCCTACGAGATCTTCAGTTCTAGAAATAGGAAGGAATTCATTATTGGAGAAATTGAGGCACAGAGAGCCACAAAACGACCAGGTGTTTTTGCTTAACTGCATCAATCACCTGTATCACTGGAGACTAAATTAGCCAGTGGGTTAAATGCTTTGGGCCACTAAAACTTTCATTTCGGACATTGAAAGGCACACAAGATAGTTTTATTTACTTTAAAATGGGAATCCTAAAAGTGAACACATAGTTTACTGCTGTGCTTTTCAAGTTAACTCTTTACTTATTGCAATAATCTACATTATTATACAGTAATCGTGTGAAATCCGATTTCTACACTTGTGATTTTTTTTTCCTTCTATTTCATGTTTCTAGACTTCGTGAGGAGTTAACCAAAGTAATGTGGTACAGCCCTTGCCCATCTCTGTCTTCTTTGTTGAGCACATCTGTTTGTGTATTTGCATTTTTTCTCCCTCTCAAACTTTATAATGTCTCGCACTGTAGGTTTGGTTTTCACAGTCTTTAAGCCTGCGCTTCTCAACCTGGGCTGAGCCTCAGCTGGGCTGAGCGTCTGGGCGGCTTGTGTCCAACTGCTGTTCTGTGCATTATCGCATTGTTTCTTTTCTGTCAGATGTTAATTTTTACAAGTCAATATCTTGTAGCCAGTATAGTACTTTTTTAGTGTGGGAGCAACAGTTGAAAACTACACATTTTTAACTCGAGAAATAAAGGGAGAAGTCCTCAAGAATATCTTTTTGTGTAAAAGGGAATTTTCCTATTTTAATTCACGTAGCATATGTCTCTGGGGCTGAGTTGCTTATGCTGCTAATTGTTTCTGCATTTAGGCCTAAGGAAAGTTTAGATAGTCTTTAAAAGCATCAACAAAGCAGCTTCCAAATGTTTATCAAATTATTTAGAATTGAACATGTGTTTTATACTCCAAAGAATGTCTTTCTATTAATGACTAGTTGAAGATCGATTTCTTTTATATTGTAACTGTTCAAAATAAAATTTAATTTTATTCAAAATTTATTTAATAATAAATAAAATATATATAATGAAGATTTACATATAAGTATGTAAATATATTTATATATAATAAATACATAAAATATAATATAATTAAATATAATAATAAATATATATCATATAGTAATTAAATATATACTTAATTATTCATGATTAATATTAATATCATATTAAATAATCATATTAATTAATACATTTATTTATAATTAATTAATATAATATTTGTTGACATATATTATATAATTACTTAAGCATATATTTATATAATAAATAATCATATATAACTTATATATCATATGTAAATATATAAATTTATAATAAATAACATTTATTTGATAATTTAAATAAAATTTAAATTTGATTTATACTTCTGGCAGTGGCAGACTGATTTGCTGCAAACGAATTCACCTGATGAGCATTAGAAAAGCTAAAAAAAAAAAAAATAGGCCAAATCTAAACAAAAACTTGTGTTTGTACATGCATCTTCATAGTGCTGTTCAGAGTAGCCAGAAGGTGAAACAATGCAAATGTCCATGATTGCATGAATGGATAAACAAATTGTGGTATATATGCATACGCATGGAGATACACACACACATGCACACACACACGCACAATGGAATATTATTCAGCCAGAAAAGGAATAGAGCACTGATGCATGTTACAGTGTGGGTGAACCTCATAGACATTATGCTAAGTGAAAGAAGCCAGACACAAGATGTCACATGTTGTGTGAGTTCATTGGTATGAAATAGCCAGAGTGGGTGAATCCGTAGAGACAGCAGGTTGGTGGTTGTCAGGAGGAACTGCTTAACGGGGATGAGGTTTCCTTTTGCAGCGATAGGAGTATTTTAGAACGAGGTAAAAGTGGTGGTTTTACAACATTATAAATGCCACTAAGTTGTTTAAAATGGTTCATTTTATTGAATTCTACCTCTGAAATGACTTAAAGAAACAACGATTTTTGAAGTGCTTTGGAGCGCCGTGGACTCAAGATCCCAGAGGAGTGAGCCTGACTATTGGCCCTGCGTTTCCCCTTGAGGCATATTCCTTTAACACTGAGTAAAGCTTCTAGAAGACTCATGGGTGGCAGAACATAGAAATGCAGTTCAGATCCCACCAAAAACGAGCGGTTCTGATAAACACATGCTTTTATTGGGGTTACCTAAAAGATTATGATCTAGAAATACGAGTGAGCAGGAAATAGGCCAACAGTGGCAAGAACAGAAGCCTGGCACAATCCCTTATTCAGTCGGTCAGGCTTCCCTACCTGAGCTGCCTGCCAGAAGCAAAAGTAAACTTCTCTCTGGAGAAAGATAACAGTTCCTCAGAGTCTCCGATTATCTTTACAAGTTTTCATGCCCAGTTTCTAGACTTCAATAAAAAAATAGGGGTGCCTGGGTGGCTCAGTTGGTTGGGAATCTGACTCTTGATTTCGGCTCAGATCATGATCTCTCTGAGATCAAACCCCACATCAGGTTCTGTGCTGACAGCTTGGAGCCTGCTTGGGATTCTGTCTCTCCCTCTCTCTCTGCCCCTGCCTTGCTCACACTTTCTCTCTCTCTGTCTCTGAAAAATAAACATTTAAAAAAAGTTAAGTATGGAAAATGTAAGAATTGGCTGAAAACAGAGAGAAAACAGACAAGAGAAACAGACCCCATTTTGGGGTTACACTGTTATTGGTGTTATCAGAACCAGGCTTTAACTATGACTACCGTATTCAGGCAAGTAAATAATATGGAAAATTGGATTAGAATTAGGACTATCAGAGAATAGAACTGAAACTGAAAGTATAAAAAATCTGGCTGTAAAAAATTAAGTAAAATTAAGACCTCAGCAGTGGGCTTACAGACAGGTTCGATACAAGGAAAGAGAAATGGTACATTGGAAAAGAGAGTAAAATAATGTCCAGCTGAAGCATGGAGATGAAAACGAATTAGGATTAAAACAATGCCAAACTGGGGCGCCTGGGTGGCTCAGTCGGTTGGGTGTCCGACTTCGGCTCAGGTCGTGATCTCACGGTCTGTGAGTTCGAGCCCCACGTCGGGCTCTGTGCTGACAGCTCAGAGCCTGGAGCCTGCTTCGGATTCTGTGTCCCCCTCTCTCTCTCCCCCTCCCCTGCTCATGCTCCGCCTCTCTCTGTCTCAAAAATAAATAAAAACATTAAAAAAATAAAAAAAAAAACAACAGTGCCAAACAGAAAAGAGCAGAAGAGACATATGGAACATGGTAAAAATGTCTACTGTAAGTGTACCTATAGTCCCAGAAAATGGAGAGACAGAGAGAGGGAAGGCACTTGTGAATAATAATGGCTAAAATTGTTTACTATGAAAACATGAGCCAAAAGAAAAGCTAGTGTAAGTTACTGTCATCTAAGTAGACCTGAGACAAGGATCATTACTAGAGATAAAGAGAGAAGGATAGTTATTCTAAATATACAGTTAATTAATAAATAGCTATAAAAAATCAGAACTAAAAGAAGAAATTGATAAATTCATCATCATCATTGAAAAATTTTAATACCCCTCTCAATAATGGATAGAACAGCTATACCGGCAGTCCCCCAGTATTTTGGTCTTGGGTCCCTTTTACACTCTTAAAAATATTTATGAACGTATGTAAACGTATTTTAAACAGTAGGGGCTCCTGGGTGGCTCAGCTGGTTGAGTGTCCAACTCTTGATTTCGGCTCAGGTCATGATCCCAGGGTCATGGGGTCGAGCCCCTCATTGGGCTCTGTGCTGAGTGTGGAGCCTGCTTAAGATTCTCTCTTTGTTCCTGTGCCCCCTACCCCACTCGTGCACACATTCTCTCTCTCTCTCTCAAATAAAAAAATAGTAAACACAATGCATGTTCATATAAATAATACATTTTTATGGAAACTAACTATATTTTCCAAACAAAACTTTAATGTGAAGTGCCATTACTTTATATTTTTGAAAATTTTATTAATGTCCAGCTTCATAGAGGACATAGAAGAATAGAAGATATGGAAACAGAAGACAACATGTCTGTTCTAAGGCATTGTTTTGGTTGAAGTATATAAAGAAAATCCAGCTTTACAAAGATGTATAGTTGGAAAAGGGAGGGCTGTTTTAATGGCTTTTCCCATTATTGTGAGTATTCTTTTATACCCCAACTTGACAAGTGCTAATTTCTTTTTTTTTTTTTTAATTTTTTTTCTTTTTCAAATTTGAGAGAGAGCATAAGTGGGGTATAAGGGCAGAGCGGGGAAGAGAGAATCTCAGTCAGGCTCTATGCTCAGCGTGGAGCCTGACATGGGGCTTGATCCCACCACAACCCTGCCATCATGACCAGAGCTGAAATCAAGATTTGGACACTCAGGCAGCACCTGGGTGGTGGCTCGGTCGGTTAAATGTCCAACTTGGGCTCAGGTCATGATCTCACAGCTTGTGGGTTCGAGTCCCACATCAGACTCTGTGCTGACAAGCTCAGAGCCTGGAGCCTGCTTTAGGTTCTGTGTCTTCCTCTCTCTATCTTACACTCTATCTCTGTCTCTCAGAAATAAATTTTAAAAAGTTAAGAAATTGAAAACAAAAAACGTTGGACGCTCAGCCACCAGAGCCACCAAGGCTCCCCAGACAAGTTGTAATTTCTTAAAGCTTAGTTGCAAAGTGGAATCTGAAACCATTTCAATGAACTTTTCATAGTATACTATGAAATTCATTTGTCTGTCTTGTATTTTGAATGATCTTTTATTCACGCGTGATTTTTTTTAACACCGTGCATTGGGTTGTTTGTAAAATATTCGTCCAGTGAGACAGGCAGATTTTTCAAATATTGACACTTCTCATCACTGTCAGTCTTATCAGAGAATACTGGGCCACATTAAAATGACATTCTATTTATCAGGAAAAGATCATTGAGTTTGAAATGGCAAGCCACAAGAAGATATTTGTAATACATGCAACTGACATATAATATTCACGATATTAAAAAAAAACTCCTTGACAACAACAACCATAATACCAACATCTCACTAGAAATGTAGGCAAAAGACGTGACGTTGCACTTCACAAAATAGGATATCCAAATGGCCAAGAAAGAAAGAAAAGATGCTCAGCCTCATTAGTCGTCAGGAAAATGCAACAAAGCGCAATGAGATACTAACTCACACATACCCCAGAATTAAAGGGATAAAAATATCATTATTGACAGCAGGGGAGAATATTAGGACTTATACTCTGCTGGTGGGAGTGTAAATTGGTACACCAATATGTAAAACTGTTAGATGCTGAATATTTGCATGCAGTGATTCCATTCTTGAGCGTATAATGGCATATATATAACCATTATAATAACATAATGGTTAACATTATGTTATTGTTAACATAATAATAACAACATAAATATGGCAGGTGCAGCAGTCTCCTGGTATCCAGGGCAGATGCATTCCAGATCCTCAGTGGATGCTGAAACCACAGATACTACTGGACCCAATGTATGCTATGTTTTTCCTATACATACGTACCTCTGATGAAGTTTAATTCATAAATTAGGCACTGTAAGAGATGAGCAACAATAATAGAACAGTTACAATAATATAATGTAATAACAGTTATGTGAACGTGGTGTTTCAGAATATCTTATTGTGTTGTACTCACGCTTTTTGTGATGATGTGAGATGATGCGATGCCACTGGGATGCGATGAGTGGGGTGATGGCACAGGCACTGTGATGGGGCGTTGGGCTGCCCCTGGCCTTCTGACGAGATGTCAGAAGGAGGGTCATCTGCTTCCAGACTGACCAAGGGAAACTGAAATCGCGCAAAGTGAAACCGTGGATAAGGAGGAGGGGACTGCTGTCTATGTGTCAAAAGACGTATGTAAGAATGTCCATGGCACCCTTATTCCCAACAGCTCCAAGCTGGAAACAACTCCGATGTCCTTCGGTAAGAGAACAGATGAGCAATCCATGGGGTATTCTTACAGTGGAATCTCATGTAGCAATCAGAACTATTGTTAGACGCAGTGATACGGATACATCTCACAACCAGTGTTGATTGAATAAAGCCAGGCACAGAAGAGTACGTAATGTATGATTTCACGGTTTATCAAAGTCAAAAAGAGGGGCGCCTTGGGTGGTCAGTTGGCTAAGCATCCGACTTCAGCTCAGGTCATGATCTCATGTTTCATGCATTTGAGCCTGGCTGTCAGCCCAGAGCCCACCTCGGATCCTCTGTCCCCCGCTATCTCTGCTCCTCCCCTGCTCGTTCTCTCTCTCTCTCTGTCAAAATAAATAAATAAACTAAAAAAGGTCAAAAATATGAAAAACTAATCACCTATAGTGTAGCAAGTTATAATAGTGGTTATAACTATTATATAATATATATAAAATTATATTATATAATATATATATATATATTATATAATAGTGGTTATAGTGTAGGGAAGGTGGTATAAGGGTGGGGGAAGAGTGTGGGAGGGCACATAAGGAGACTTCACTTGGGGATGCACTGGGATATTCACTTGGGGTTGATTTAATTATTTGTACCCTTCTATATATGTTATACTTTAATTAAATAGTTTACCTAAAGAGACATTAACAGTTAAGAAAGAAGTACAAATTAGAAAGTTACCATATGCATATTGCAGGAAGCTCACAAAGATAGCTAAACATGATACCCACAGTCATTCTTTTGGCATATTGTTTAGAATCCCTTCCCAAACATTTACAAATAAGGCTGCTACAACATAATGGGTGGCCTAAACAATAAACATTTATTGTCTCACAGTCTGGAGGCTGAGAAGCCCAAGATCAAGGTGCGAGTAGTTTCAGTTCCCTGGTGAGGGCTCTCTTCTTGGGTTGGAGAGGGCCACCTTCTTACTGTGTCTTTATATGGTGGCTTCTGGTCTCTTCTTCTTATAAGGACATTAACCCCGTCATGGGAGCCCCACCCTCATGACTTCATCTAGACCTAGTTACCCCCCCCCCTCCAAAGACCCCACCTCCAAATACCATCACATTGGGATCAGGGCGTCAACATATGAATTTTGGGGGGACGTATTTAGTGCATACATTGCTTAGCTCTCTTAGTTCCTTCATTTTCTCATTGGTAAAACAAGAGTTATAATAGGGCCTATTTCATACTGTTGTCTTTAGGGTCAGGTAGATAATGTATTTAGTGTGCTCAGAGTGGTTCGTAATTAGCGGCTAAAGTTATTCATTTGACAAACACTTGCCAAGTTTCTAATAATGTGCCTGGCATTGGGCTGGTGATGGAGACACAGAAATAAATAAGACAAAGTGAACTCCTGGAGGCCTCCGTCTAGCTGTATGTGCTGTCCAACGTGGAAGCTATCCAGATATGGCGATTCGGATTAAAATTAAATTACATTAGAAGTTCGATTTCTCAGTTGTACTAGCTACACTTCAAGCGCTTTTGTAGCCATACGTGGCTACTGGCTACCATATTTGCACAGATAGGAACATTTCCACCATTGCAGAAGGTTCTGCTGAATGGTGTGGACAGAGCAGGTCATCGTATGGTGATAGAAGTGGCTACTGACAGGTGTTCTGGTAAAGGCGAGATGAGCCGTTTTGAAAAATGATTTTCAGGTGGAAGAACAGGGAGAAGGCCACTCTGTACAGTGAAAGCACAAAGTCACGGGGCTTCGAGAGACCTTTGACTCGCCTGGAGATCTGAAGTAGTCCAGGGTGCCAGGAACACAGAATGCAAAGGGTGGTGGCTTGGAGATGTGACAGGAAGAGAAGGTACAGACTCAGTTCTGAAGGGTGGGGAGGACGCCCAAGTCAGGAGTTTTTCTACAGGACACTTAGGAGCGCTGTATCTATTACTTTGCTTACGTCTTGAGAGTTAATGTTTCTTTTATCAATTTACCTAACAAAAATAAAACTGTCCTATTGAGAAAAAATACTCTTCCTAGTCTTTCTTTTTTCTTTCTTTCTTTTTTTAAAAACATGGTGGCAGTAAATTTTTATGTTGGCAAGTCTGTGCTGCTTTTTCTTTGTCGTTTCTAAGCAAACAAAGTGTCCCTTCTAGAGACTGAGATATTTTTAATTGTGTTTTATTTTTGTTTTCCTGTGGTTTTATTTTTTTTTAGTTTTAAATATAAAATGGTGTCAAATAATTTTTGTATATCTGGAATAGGGCGTCTAAGTTTTATATACATACATAGATACTATGTATCTACATAAGTTTATATATATATATGATAAGGATATATAAATACATATATAAATACATATGCATACATACATATTATGTATATACATTTGTGTTACTTATGCATATAAATGCTAGCCTAGTACTCCCTACACCATTTATTAAATAATGTTTCCCTTCTCGGTGATGGATTCTTTGTCATGTATCACATTTTTGTGTATAATGAGGTTTATTTCTGAGTTACTCTGTTCTATTACTCTTTCTTGTGTCAGTGTAAGTAACATTGTTTATTTATGCCACAAGATTTATTAAATATCTGTGTGTATAAATGAAAAATCATGATCATTTAGTTTCTCTTTCTATGTTTGTTTGAAAATTGAAACTCATCTAAAATATATTAAAGACTTGAATTTAAGAACTGAAACCATAAAACTCTTTTTTTGAGAGAGAGAGAGAGAGTACGCACGTGCATGTGCATGAGCGGGGAGGGACGGACTGAGAGAGGGGAGGACAGAGGATCCGAAGTGGGCTCTGTGCTGGCAGCAGACACCCCAGTGCGGGGCTCGAACCCACAAACTGCCAGATCATGACCTGAGCCAAAGTCAGACACTTAACCAGCTGAGCCACCCAGGTGCCCCTGAAACCGTAAGACTCTTAGAAGAAAACATATGCAGTTAGCTTCTTGACATCGGTCTTAGCAAAGGAAGCCATCCGTAAAGTGAAAAGGCAACCTACTGAATGGGAGAAAATATTTGCAAATCATTTATCTGATAAGGGGCGAAAATGCAAAATATATACAGGGCTCATCCAACTCAACAGCGAAACTACAAACAGTCCAGTTAAAAAATGGGCACAAGATCTGAATAGACATTTTTTGCAAAGGAGACCTATAGATGGCCAACAGGTACATGAAACGACAGTCAACATCACTAATCCTCAAAGTAATGCAAATCAAAACCACAATGAGATATATCACCTCACTCCTGTCAGGACGGTTATAATCAAAAAAGGCAAGAAATAACAAGTGTCGGTAAGGATGCGGAGAAGAAGGGACCTTTGTGCACTGTTGGTGGGAACACAAACTGATAGAGCCACTGTGGAAAACGTAATGGAGGTTCCTCAAAAAACTAAAAACAGAATTACCATATGATCCAGTCATTTCACTTTTCAGGATCTAGCTGAAGAAAACAATAACGCTAACTTGTGAAGATCTATGCATTCCCATATTTATTGCAACATGATTTACAATTATTTATAAGATACAGAGGTAACTTAAGTGTCCTTTGTAGGTGAATGGATTAAGAAGGTGTGTGGTTTATATACATGTATGCATATATATGTGTATATATATATGTATACATATATGTGTGTATATATATGTATGTATATGTGTATTATATACATTGTATACCACACACACAAACGCACACAATGGGATATTACTCAGCCGTAAAAAAGAATGAGATCTTGCCGTTTGCAACAGTGTAGACGGCTCTTGAGGCTATTTTGCTAAGTGAAATAAATCAAAGAAAGACAATACCGGATGATTTCACTTATGTGGAACCTAAAAAACAAAAGAAATAAAAACCAGACTCATAGACCCAGAGAACAGACTGCTGATTATCAGAAGAGAGAAAGGCCGAGGGGGTGGGCGAAATGGGTACAGAGGGTCAGAAGCACCAACTTCCACTTACATAACTAAGTCATGGTGGTATAACGCACAGCATGGAGAATCAGACGATATATTACCTTTGCATGGTGACAGATGGTAACTGGACCGAAGGTGGTCATTTTGTAATGGGTATAAATGTAATGGGTATAAATCCCTAGGTTGGATACCTGAAACTAATATTGTATGTCAATTACACGTCCATAAAAAAAAAAAAAAGAAAATTGAAACTCATGATTACACAGCCCTAGTGACTGGTCTGAGCTGGCTACATCCTACAGCGTGTTCCTGCAGTCCACGCTGGCATGGTATTTACTATAAACTGCATTCACTTATGGTATGTCGATCTTACAAAATGTGTCTGCTGGACTTTTGGTAAAAGCCAGCCGCACCTCATGGACGGTGATTCCTTGGGCGCATTTAGTGCACAGCTACAGAGAGTGGAGAGGATCTTCTGTAACTGTGTTATCCTTTGAGATTCACGTTTGTATAGTTCACTGTCACCATGTTAACCTGCAGTGTCAGCTATACAGAAAAAGTTTTATTATTGACGTTTTATCGATTGGAAGACTCAGTTAAAAATACCTGGCAGGTGGAGGGTGCTTTACACGAACTAGCCTAGCTAGAATTGCCCTCAGTGCTTTCCCTTCCCCTGGCATTTGTGTGCGTGCCCCTGTATGCGCACAGGCACACGCTGAGGAGTGGGGTTGAGGGGTGCAGAGGAATAGAGCTTGTGGAAGCTGTGGTAATCCACAAATGTAACTCTTCAGTGGGTCATAAGGGGACCACGGCATGGGTCTTGAGGCGGGTGGCTTGAGCAGCGTTCGAAGCACCCCTTAAACGTGGCCAATAGCAGCACCTGTTGAGTATCACGTGTCTACGGTGTGCCTTTGGGCAGGTCATTCACATAACGAGAAGGTGTGTCCATGTTTTGGAGGTTGCTCTTAAGATTATTTTCTCAGAAATTCAGATATTATCACTTAGTTTAAATGGAATAGCATTTACAAAAATTAGTCAACTGCTTTATTTTTTTAAGTTTATTTATTTTTTATTTTTTTTAACCTTTATTTATTTTTGAGACCGAGAGAGACAGAGCATGAACAGGGGAGGAGCAGAGAGAGAGGGAGACACAGAATCTGAAACAGGCTCCAGGCTCTGAGCTGTCAGCACAGAGCCCTACGCAGGGCTCGAACTCACAGACCGCGAGATCGTGACCTGAGCCGAAGTCGGACGCTTAACCGACCGAGCCACCCAGGTGCCCCTAAGTTTATTTATTTTGAGAGAGAAGTAGAGCAGCACCTGTGAGCAGGGGATGGAGAGAGAGAGAGAGAGAGAGAGAGAGAGAGAGAGAGAGAGAGAGAGAGAAGATCCCAAACAAGCTCCGTGCTGAGCGCCCAACGCGGGGCTCGATGCCAAGAATGTGAGATCATGACCCGAGCCGAAATCAAGAGTCAAGTGCTTAACCAACTGAGCCACCCGGGCGCCCCTCCAACTGTTCTAAATTGTTGCCCTTCATTCATTTGACGTGAACGATTCCCAGGGGGAAATCGCTCTCATTCGTAGAGAGCTTCAGCGTTCTTAGAGCACCTTTCTCACCTTATCCTAGTCGATGCTTACTGCACACCTGTGAGGTGGGTATTAAAATTAAGTACGTTTTACAAGGGAGGAAACCCAGGTTGACAGGGAGTAAGAGGCATCCCCAAGCAAGAGTAGTTTCCCTTTCTTGCCCACCATATGTCTCAGATTTGTCAGCGTTGCCCCAGAGCTATTCCTCAGGGTTTTCTCTAAAATGAAAGCAGACAGAATCACTGTAATTATAATGGTGACCCATCTGTTGCCATTATTCCTGTTTATAAAGATTGGTGATGTAACTGTATTTAAAATTGCCCCTTTGCGGACCGTATTTATTTTCATTAATGATTAGCGATTATAAATGCATTGCAAACACACAACTGTAGTGAACACTCCTTGGGACCCTTTATTCATATAGATGAGCTTTCCCTTAGATTCTGTCCTGGGGCCAGCCTCTTGAATTTGGTCGTACGTAGCCTTCCCATTGCTGTCTGCTTATTAGAGATGGCCGTGGAAAAGGGGCCCCGGGCCCATTTGGATCAGCTGCACGAAAGAGAACCCATGATTTTATAGATGAGGCTGCTCCATTTTCCCGCCTTTAGAAAATTTCAGGCATTCACCACTTAATGTCACCACCTCTTACAGTTGTCCTTTCCAGAAGGGCTGCACTCACCGTGTGGCTCTCACGAGGGCTCTTCTACATGACTGAATATTCGTTTTGATGCTCTCGTGTTGTGTAATGGTGGGATTTGCTTTTGGACTTTGCAAAGCGGGTCTCAAACGAAGATAGCTCAAAGTCCATGAATATGGACATGTTTCTTTCATATCTTTGGTAAATAGTGACTGAAAGGGTTTAGATCGTGCTTACAGTTAACTAAATTTAAAATACGCGTGCACACCATAACCGTGAAGGGAGATGCGTGGCTAGGGAAAAGAGAATAAAAACACATGGTAAAATCTCTCTCAGAGGGAGATCCTTGGGGCTCCTGGGTGGCTCAGTCAGTTAAGCTTCCAACTCTTGGTTTTGCCTCACAGTTATGATCTCACAGTTCGTGGGTTTGAGCCCCGTGTCTTGCTCCTCACTCACAGTGTGGAGCCTGGTTGAGATTCTCTCTCTCTCACTCCCTCTCTCTCTGGCCCACCCCTGCTCACGCACAGGCATGCACTCCCTCTCAAAATAAATGAGCTTTAAAAAATTTTTTTAAAAAGAGGGAAATCCTTACTATTTTTCTTACTAACATTTACTGTTGGTCAAATGGTAAACAAAGCGACTCATAAATACACAGTAAGCGTCCCCCCTCGATGTGCCAGAACCACTGTGCCCCAATTAAATAGCTCTTTGGTGAAAATCTTGTTGATATTCAAGCCTGGCATTTTACCCTTAGCCTAAGTAAACTTTTTTCCGCCCCCCAAGCAGGACCTAGGAAATACTTTTGCCCTCCCAGATAATGGCTTCTCAACTGGCACCAGTTGGAATCGATAATTCTGTGATCTGATCTCTTTGTCTTTACTTTTTGCTTTCTGTGCTTTATTGACATTTCATTCCATCACTGCATTCTGAGATAATGAAAAGTCTCCCTAACGTCTGTGCTCATTTAGACCATTTACCTGATGGAGGTCGCTGGATTGCTCACCTACAAGGTCTGCGCCCAGATGGTTGGGTCGCGTTGGGATGATAGGTGAGCACTGGGTGAACTCAGAATTTTAGAAGGATTCGTGGAACAAGACAGTCTCTAAAAGAAACTGTATGAAGCAATTATCTATCTGAATTTTCACTCACAGGCAGTGGCAGGATCTTGCCGAGTTCCGTATTGTTTCCGAAGTAAGAAGAAACACCCGAGTGGGGTGTGGGCCTTGTGGATTCACATTCCCGGCAGGTTTCCAGCCGCTGCTGGTGTTGTTCTGCTGGTGTCGAAACCTTGAGAACTTGTGAACTGAACAACCCACTGAAGCGCTCAGTCCCCCCGTGTCAACTCTGCCCGGTAGGCTCAAAGTTTCCCACCTTGAGGAAGTTTTGTTAGAAGGTGGAGGTAAAGTGGCAGGCGTGGGGACGCAGTGAGAGTAGCTGGTGCTACTGTTGCTGTGATAATTGCTAACGTTTTCCCTAAATACCAATCGTGTCAGGAAAGATGTAAGTAACTACTGTGTGCCTCTGCTAGGGGCCTAATATGCTTAATAAAGGAGAAGGTGAATCGGATATCCCTGCCCTCAAGGCCCTTATAATTTAGTGAATAAATAAAGTATGCAAGTGAAGTGCAGGATGTGGTCATCAGGATAATGGAGAGACGAGACTGTAGAGGGATTATTTTTAGCTGGGGGATTGGGAGAGCTTCGTGGAGGAACTGTATTGATGCTGGACGTTAAGGAATGGCTGGGATTTCGACATGGCGCTGGGGGAGCAGGGCACTTCCGATGGGGATGGGGGGTGAGGGGAGAGATCCAATGGCCTGCTCAGACTGTGGTTTGGGTACAGAGGTTTGCCCTCAATTGGAGCCTAGGACACAGAGATAAGATTAGATAGATGGGCTGGACTCAGATTCTGGAATCTGTTGGATTCTTTCATTTGCTTTTTCAGCCCTGTGAACATTTGTAATTAAGTTTTGAAAAGCTCACAAGTATCATTACCTTTCCTCAGCAGACTCTCTATTTCCTGAGCCTTATTAGTAAGTGGGGGGGGGGGGGTTGAGATAGCCCCCTCGGCCAGGTTTCTGCAAGATTGCAGAATGTGGTTTAAGTCTTAATGTTTTGTTGAGAGGCAAGGTTGCTTTACCTTTCTGATTTGCCTTGACCCTGTGGGATGACCTAAGGACTCTGGTCAGCAGAAACTAGGGACAGTCATCTCATGGTCTAAAGCAAGGGTCAGCGCATTAGGGCCCATAGGCCAGTCTGGCTCACTACTGGTCTTTGTGTGGCCTGTTAACTGAGAATGGTTTTACATTTTTAAATGGTTGGAAAAAAGATCAAAAGAATCATATGCTATGAGAAGTGAAAATTATATACAATTCAAATTCCAGTGTCCATAAATAAAGTTTTTTAAAATAATTTTTTTAATGTTTATTTTTGAGAGAGAGAGAGACGGAGCATGAGCGGGGGAGGGACAGAGAGAGAGGGAGACACAGAATCCTAAGCAGGCTCCAGGCTCTGAGCTGTCAGCAGAGAACCCAACACGGGGCTCGAGATCATGACCCTGAGATCATGACCTGAGCCAAAGTGAGACGCTCAACCAGCTGAGCCACCCAGGCTCCCCAAAGAAGTGAAGTTTTATTGGCGTACAGCCAAGGTCATTTGTTTATATATTGTCTATGCCTGCTTTTAATTTATTTTTTATTTTAGAGATAGAGAGCAAGAGGGGACAGAGGGGAAAAGAGAATCCAAGGCAGGCTCTGTGCTCAGGGTGGAGCCTGACTCAGGGCTTGATCTCAAGATCCAGGAGATCATGACCTGAACTGAAATCAAGACTCAGCCACCTAACTGACTGAGCCACCCAGGCACCCATCTTGTTAAAACACCAGTTGCTAGGCTCCACCCCCCAGAGATTTTAATTCCAGAGGGTAGGGCTCAAGAATTTGCATTTCTAGCAATTCCTAGGTGATGCTGCTGCTGCTGGTCCTGGGACCACCTCTGAGACCTGCTGGTCTAAAGCAGAAGCCACTTAAACTTTGACATGCTTGGGAATCACTTGGCGATATTGTTAAAATGCAGGTTTTGATTCATCAAGTCTAAGAGTCTGCATTTCTTTTTTTGTTTGTTTGTCTTATATTTTTATTTTATTTTTTTTATATGAAATTTGTTGTCAAATTGGTTTCCATACAACACCCAGTGCTCATCCCAACAGGTGCCCTCCTCATCTATACACAATGGAATACTACGTGGCAATGAGAAAGAATGAAATCTGGCCTTTTGTAGCAACGTGGATGGAACTGGAGAGGGTTATGCTAAGTGAAATAAGTCACACAGAGAAAGACAGATCCCATATGTTACCATATGTTTTCACTCTTATGTGGATCCTGAGAAACTTAGAAGACCATGGGGGAGGGGAAGGGAAAAAAAAAGTTAGAGAGGGAGGGAGCCAAACCATAAAAGACTCCTAAAAACTGAGAACAATCTGAGGGTTGATGGGGGGTGGGAGGGAGGAGAGGGTAGGTGATGGGTCTGCATTTCCAATAGGCTCCAGGACTAGTCTTGTATCACGCGTCCACCTCTCATGCCCTGGGCAGGTGTGGCTCACTTGGTCCTGTTTTGGCTGGGATGTTGGTGGAGCCAAAGGACCAGACTTCTTTCAAGAGGGAGCAGCATTTATGTGAGCAGGTTGTGAGCAACTATTTGGGGAAATAGAATTAACTGGAGGCTACAGGATGGTAAGTGGAGAGACATGCTGGGGCTGTTTTTTCTGTTCATGGAGAATTTTAATTGCCTTTGATGCCACGTATATACATCTCTGAATAAGCAATAATTAAAATACTTCACTAAATATGTTTCTTTATTGTGCTCGAGTTCACTCTCATTACCGTGGCTTACATACAGCTTAACATTACTTTATATGAGCATCCTGATGTGAGCCCTGAATTGGTTAATTAAAATTTCGCTGGAATTTAATGTTTCGGGTATTAAGCGGTGTGGCTACAGAGGGACTGCCTGCTTCTTGAAAGGAGGGGGTGCTTTGAAGGCCTGGCACTCTGCCCCTAGGTGCCAAATACGTGCAACCAGGGAGGGAGTTAAAGATCGGGGCTGGACTCTTGTTTCAGAACGCACAGGCCAGTGTTGATTTTATGGACAGGTAGTGTTGAGAAAAAAAAAAATTGTGGATGTAATTTTACAATTTCATTTTGATGAAGTACCAAAAAATTGCACATCCAACATGTTTGTGAGTGATGTATTCATTGAAAAGGGGAGTCTCCAAGGCATCCACCAAAGTTACGTGGGATCTTTTGGGTTTTGCCAAAAAAAAAAAAAAAAAAAAAAAAAAAGAAAGAAAAATGTTTGTAACTGTTAATGGAAACAAATGAGTGAGATGTTACTGTGGCCCCACAGCAGCCGTCTAGTAAAAAGCATGTTTTGAAGTACACTCTTAGTGTGTAAAGAATCTAGCCCATAGCACCCGTTATCATCACCTCTCCCGTCCTGCCTGTGCTAGTTAATGGACATTTCAAGCGTTATATTTAAGGAACACGTGAGAAGTCCATTTTTTGTTTGATTGTGCTTTGCATATCCTTCATCAGAAAGGAGAATAGTAAATAATTGTATGCCACTCTTCCTTCAAGAAAGGTTTGGAGGGGATGTTTAGAACTCTAACCCATTAAATCTTTTTTAAAAAAATGGGATGGAGTTGGCTACAAGGTTAAAGTTTTACACAGGCTTTAAAGACACCTTCCTAATACTAATTTGTTGAGGACAGCGGGAGAGAGAAACACGTTATTGTTCTCGGCAGTTGTATGTTTCAGTGAGTTGGTTGAAATTATTGTTTATGCCTTAAGGGAACTTTTCTTTAGAAATACGAACCGAATTTACAGGCCATCGTTTTCTTGTTTCAAGATAACGGTTCATTTTCACAGACTATGGATGCAAGGAAAATTATTGAGCATGATGTTAGTTAACTTGTTTTCATTAGCAAGAGAATTTTACTGTACTCTGACCTCTAAACTCCTTCAGAGTGGGAACTTTGTGCCCAGATACTCACTAAAAGACTGTCTACTGACTCTTGTGACTTTACACATACCTCCACACAAATAATGTTACCTCCTGGTGGATAGGAATGTTTTCAGATGGTTCTAAATAACTTAAATAATTTTAAATAATCTCTCTATTTTAAGAAGGCAAGGCTCAGGTCAAAAGGTAGAAGTTACAGGGAGGCAATTTTTGGTTCTAGAGAGGAGGGAACTTTATAACTCGTCGGGGCTGTTCAAAAATAAAAGGGGCTGTCTTGTTAGATAGTGACATTCCCTTCAATTAGAAGTGCTCAAGCAGATGGCAGGCACCTACCTGCCAGAGATTCTGTGGGTGGGATTCACTATTAGGTAGGAAATTAGTCTTGTTGGCTTCTCAGACTTTTTTCCTCATTTCAATATTGTTTATTCCTATAAATCTCATAAAATCGCTGCTTCCAATCTGTTTAAATGTCAGAGTAGGCTTTATAACTCCGTTGGCAACATATTTTGGAGCACTGTGGTGGACATGTAACACGTAACTTTCATCATGATAATGTCAGCCGTTGCTCGTTTCACAGGTGTTGGGGGAAGGAAAGGAACCAGCTTTTTCTGGGCCCGCGTACAGCTCTCTGTATTGTGACAGATGTCCACTCTCCACTGCCCTCGTTGGAGCTTTTGTATCATAAGCTCAGTGCCGAGTCCAAGTACAGATTGGGGCTCCTCTCCAACCACCCTGTTGTGCTATCAACTCTTAAATCTTAGGAGTTGCTCAACATGCCTGAGCTTCATTTTCTTTTTCACCTTGCAGTGTGTGTGTGTGTGTGTGTGTGTGTGTGTGTGTGTGTGTTTTATAGGATATAGAAGAACACAGATCTAAGTAGTAGGATATATATGTTCAAAACTGTTTTCAATTATGAGAGCAACTTGTATGTGTATATATCCATATGATCATATACACATTGGGTGTTCTTTGGGATTTTTTTTTCTGTTTGTCCTTACTCTCCCTCCACCACTGTAGGTAACCCATGTTAATTACCTGGTACGTATCATCCTGGGCTTTCCACTATGCCCAGATAACCATATATGAACATACAAACATGCGAATATATGAGGATTTGGGACTAGTAGTTTCCTTTATTAACTTAGTATAATATTTGACACACTAAATTTTCTTATTTAACAGAACCTCATAGAAGTACCTCCAATTCAACTAGGATGGCTCTATTTTTTCTTTTATAGCTGTATAATATTCCATGGTATAGACCCCAAATTACTTATTTAATAAACACTGATTTTGTTTCCTTCTCTTGTGACAAACATCATTTATATATCTATTCTTTTGCACTGTTTTTATTTTTAGGAAAATGTTATAGTAGTTGGACTCTCATCAAAGTATATTTTTAGCAATAGATGCTGCTAGATTGCTTCTAGGATTTCTGTAACAATTTACACTGCCACCAGCAACTTAAAAGAGTGTCCTTTTCTTGACATTTCTGTTAGCAATAGGTGTTAATCTTCCCTGTAATTTTTGCTAGTCTGGTTTGAAAGAGTCTGAGTAGTTTTCCATATATTTGGTCTTTTGGATCTTAGCTTCTCTGCAAATTGCCTATTCACATCTTTTTGCACATTTTTCTATTGGATTATTTTCCTTTTTGTATCAGTTTCTAAGAGGGTTTCAAATAAAATTGATGTTAGAATTTAAAATGTTTATCGCAAATATTTTTTTCCAAATTTATTGTGTGTATCTAGACCTTGCTTATGATAGCTTTTGCTGTGCATGAGTTTTCAATTTTCATGTAGTAAAATATATCTTTTGTTTTATGTTTCTTTATTTTCTTGAATAAGAAGATCTCTGTGCATCTTTAGGTTATACACACTGTATCCTAGATTTTATTTTAAGAGTTTATTGCTTTATTTTTGGCATCTAGCCTTTACTTTATCTGTAATTTATTTTTATATGTGGTGCGAGAAATTTATTTTGTTCCAAACAGATAGTTGAGGGGCGCCCGGGTGGCTCCGTGTGTTAAGCATCTGGCTCTTGATTTCAGTTCAGGTCATGATCTCAGGATTTGTGAGATCAAGCCCCGCGCTGGGCCCTGCGCTGACAGCACAGAGCCTGTTTGGGATTCTCTCTCTCCCCCTCTCTCTCTCTGCCCCTCCCCTGATCTCAGTCTCTTTCTCAAAATACATAAACATAATTTAGAAAACCCCAAGTAGTTGAAAGTACCAGTGCCGATTGTTAAAGTCCAAAAAGTATACTGAAGGGAAAGTTGAGACTTCTCTTACCAGACATTAAAACGTACTATAAAGGCTATGAATAGCTTTCCTAATAAAATCAGTGATAGGCAAATACACCACTAGGACAGAATGGAGACTCCAGAAATATTCCAGTATACGTAAAATTTTAATATATGACAAATTTAAATTCTGTTGGGAAGGTGTTTAAGTTGTATCATTTTCTTAAAATATCAGAGAAAAAAGGTAGAGTTTTCAGAGTGTGTTCATCTTTACTAATTATACAGATAAATTTTTATGTCATTTGCCAGTAAGTTCCATAGAAAAACATAGAGCCTTTTAGTCAAGAAATTCTCAGCGGCTTAAATGTACTCCAGTGAACACGTTAGTGAAAATCAGCTTGTTTTCAGGCTTCACACCGTGAGCGCTGACAAGTCTGAGTTAAGATCCCAGTGCGTCACTTTTCAATATCAAAGCATTGCGGATGATACAGACTGCTCAAGTTTTCCGTGCTAAAAACAAAACAAAATCGTTGGCTTCCATTAGTTTCTCCACCCGGGATTCTGTATTCCTGGAGCCTTTGGTAGCATATCCTAAGTGAACACAACTAGACTGACTTAGGAGAGAGGATTTATTCATTTTGTTATTGTTGTATTCATAGTGACCCCTATGGGGGGGGTGTGGTCGGTTCTGAGAGTTTTGGGGTTGTAGGGTATCATGGTGGCCATTTCCTTGAAGACTGAAGATCTCATTTGAGTGGTGCCATGAAGCATAGGTATCGGTCTGAACATGTAGATAGATATTTGGGGCTTGGGGGAAATCACCCTTCCAGGGACATGAATGATGGAAGCAGATGTGTATGTGGGATCCTTTGGTGGATCAGTTCCGTGAGGCTGGGGAGGGAGTGATCGGGTTGGAAGAAGTGATCAGAGTTGGGGACTCCCGCATGAGACTGAGTTGGTTTCTGAAAGTTCACCTCGAGGGTGTTTGAAGTGGCATAATCCAGGAGTCTCTTCACAACCCTGACTTCATTTGTCATGTGCTCTCTTGACTGGCCCTAAAACAGCCATCATTCACTGAACAATGACAGGTGCCAGAATTCATTAGGCACTTTCTATACAAAAGCCCTGGAAAGTCCGTCAGTAGGTCCCGGTTTTACATGTGAGAAAATGGAGGTTGGAAAGACTGAACTTCCCAATGTCGTGTGTATTCGCAGAGGTATGATCCAGACTCCGGTCTGCTTGGGTCCAAAGACTATGCTCTCTATGCCCTGTCACACTATCTGCTTCATGTGAGTCACATCCACATGCCAGCCACCTACCTGGCATCGAACCGTTTTTCTGAAGTTTCCCATAATGTAGCTTACTTCATGGATAATGCCTCCCAGGAACAATTAAATTGAATTAAAAGTATAAATACAAACTTAAGGCAGATTTATAAGTATCTAGAGCAGGCTTTTGTGTGGCATGGCATTTGAGGAAAGCCTTTATCTTGTTAGCATTACGCTGCACCGGCCAGAGCCAGCCAGATGGGAATGTGGTGGCCCACTTAGGCTATCTTTAATTGCTCGCTATAAATAGCTTAATGGCACTGCCATAAAAAGACTGATGTAACTGAGGAGCTCAGAGTGACCCATATATGTGATGTTTTCTAGGTGTCTGGGAAAACTGATGCGCCTGTAGGAGATGGTTTTCTCCGCTGAAATGAAGGCCTGATTTCAAGGCCGTTTCATTTCTTACCCGCACCTCTCCTCAGATTCCATTCTCTCCCTCATTCCTTTTTGCCCTCCTCTGTGGTGAGATCGTAGCTGGCACACTGTGTCTCTCACATCTCAGCCACAGACTCAGTACGCTTGACCTGGGACTGGAAGAGAAGTGCCTGCCAGAGCCCAGTCTGATGCCCATAAGAGGACTCCCGCAGGCTTTTATGGCATGTTCCCTGCGATGTCTGGCAGTCATGGGAACCTGGATGTCTTGCTTTGTTCTAGACATCGATGATTTCTTTTTTAATTCAAGTGTAATTAACATACGGTGTTATGTCCGTTTCAGGGGTACAATGTAATGATTCAACAATTCTATACATTTCCCAGTGCTCATCAAGAGAAGTGTGCTCTTACTCTTAAAAACTGAGAACAGACTGAGGGTTGATGGGAGGTGGGAGGGAGGGGAGGGTGGGTGATGGGTATTGAGGAGGGCACCTTTGGGGATGAGCACTGGGTGCTGTATGGAAACCAACTTGACAATAAATTTCATATTAAAAAAAAAAAGATAAGTGTGCTCTTAATCCCCTTTATTTCACCCATCCCTCCACCTGCCTCCTCTCTGATAATCACCAGTTGTCTGTATTTAGGAGTCTGGTTTTTTGTCTTTTTTTCCCTTGTTTTGTTTCTTAAATTCCACATATGAGTGAAATCATATGGTATTTGTCTTTCTCTGACTGACTTATTTCACTTAGCATCATACCCTCTAGCTCTCTCCATGTTGTTGCAAATCACAAGATCTCATTCATTTCTATGGCTGAGCAATAGTCAGCTGCATAGCACACCTTCTGTACTCATTCATCTACCAATGGACAGCTGGGTTGCTTCCATATCTTGGCTGTTGTAAATAAAGCTGCAATAAGCTTGGGGTGCCTTTATCTCTTCAAATTGGAGTTTTCATTTTCTTCGAGGAAATCCTTAATACAATTCTGGATCATATGATGGTTCTATTTTTACTTTTTTGAGGAACCTCCGTACTCTTTTCCACAGTGGCTGTACCAGTTTACATTCCTACCAGCAATGTACGAGAGTTCCTTTTTCTCCACATCCTTGCCACCACTTGTTATTTCTCGTGTTTTTGATTTTAACCATTCAGATAAACGTAAAGTGGTATCTCATTGTGGTTTTAGTTTGCACTTCCCTGATGATAGTGATGTTGACCATGTTTTCGTGTGTCTCTTGGCCATCTGCGTGTCTTCTTTGGAAAAATGCCTATTTAGGTCCTCTGCCCATTTTTTAATTGGATTATTTTTGTTGCGTGTGTTGAGTTGTAGAAGTTCTTTATATATTTTGGATACTAACCCTTTACCGGATATATGATTTGCAAATATCTCTTCCCATTCAGTAGGTGGCCTTAGGATTTTGTTGATGGTTTTCTTCAGTGTACAAAAGCTTTTTATTTTGGTTTTCTTCAGTGTACAAAAGCTTTCTATTTTGAGGTAGTCCTAATAGTTTAATTTTGCTTTTGTTTCCCTTTCCAGAGCACGCATATCTAGAAAGATGTTTCTGCAGTGATGTCAAAGAAATTACTGGTTTCAGGAATTTTCTGGTTTTATGTCTCCTATTTAGGTCTCTAATCTGTTTTGAGTTTATTTTTGTGTATGGTGTAAGAAAGTGGTCCAGTTTCACTCTTTGGCATATAGCTGTTCAGTTTTCCCAGCACTATTTGTTGAAGAGACTGCTTTTTTCTCCCACTGTATGCTCTTGCCTGCTTTGTCAGAGATTAATTGACCATAAAACCGTGGCTTTACTTCTGGACTCTCTATTCTGTTCTATTCATCTGTGTGTCTATTTTGTGCTAGAACCACACTGTCTTGTTTACTATAGCTTTGTAGTATATCTTGAAATCTGGGATTGTGATACCTCCAGCTTTGTTCTTCTTTTTCAATATTGCTGTGGCTATTTGGGGTCTTTTGTGGTTCCATACAATTTTTAGGATTTTTTTGTTCTAGTTTTGTGAAAAGTGTTATTGGTATTTTGATGGGGATTGCATTAAATCTGTAGATTGCTTTGGGTAGTATGGACATTTAAAAAATACTGGTTCTTTTAATCCACGAGCATGGAATATCTTTCCATTTGTTTGTGTCATCGTCAGTTTCTTCCATCAGTGTTTTATAGTTTTGGGGGCATTGGTCTTTCTCCTCCTTGGTTAAGTTTATTCCTAGGTATTTTATTCTTTTTGGTGCAATTGTATATGAGATTTCTTAATTTCTTTTTCTGCTACTTCATATATTATTATCATTCTATGCATTATTAGTGCATAGAAGTGCAGCAGATTTCTGTACGTTGATTTTGTATCTCTGACTTTACTGAGTTTATATATCAACTCTAGTAGTTTTTTTGGTGGAGTCTTTAGGGTATTCTGTATACAGTAAAGCCTTGGTTTGCAAGCATAATTCATTCCAGAAACATGCTTGTAATCCAAAGCACGTGTATATCAAAGCAAATTTCAAGAACCATTGGATCAGTTGTGATCATGTGATGTTTGGCATCACGTACTACTCACGTTGTAAGACCTCGCTCATTTATCAAGGTAAAACTTATTAGCAATATTTGCTTGTCTTGTGGAACGCTCGCAGAACAAGTTACTCACAATCCAAGGTTTTACCATGCATAGTATCGTGTCATCTGCAAATAGTGAAGTTTTACTTCTTACCACACTGGATGCCTTTTATTTCTTTTTCTTGTCTGGTTGCTGCAACTAGGACTTCGGTACTGTGTTGGATAAAAGTGGTGAGAATGGATGTCCTTGTTATGTTTCTGATCATTTTTTTCACGATGGAGTGTGGTATCAGCTGTGGGTTTTTCACATATGGCCTTTATTATGTTGAAGTATATTCCCTCCAAATTTACTTTGTTGAGAGTGTTTATCATGAATGGATGTTGTACCTTGTCAAATACTTTTTCTGCATCTCTTGAGGTGATTGTCTTGATTCAATCACTAGATCATCCCTGATATAGTTCTTACTAGCCTTCGCCAACCCATACCCCCAGCCCCCAAGCAGTAATTCCCCTTGACTTTCCTCTCCCTGCACAGGTTGTAAGTCCTAACACACGAGCTCAGAATGGTTGCAGCAACCCACTGCTCCTTCTGGTTTTCTCCGTGCCCCACCCCTGCTATATGTTGGTTTTCCACCTTTGTGTGGAGCATCCCACCAAGACTTGGTAGGTTTTCTCATCAGAGGCTCTCTTTTCAAAGAAAATGGAATCTAGTAGAATTGGAGATTGGAAAGGCCAGATGATTACACTGAAAGGAGAGGGACTGATGGGTAGAAAACATGTGGAATAAAGACCCAAACTCTAGGAAGAGTGTACATGATTAGAAAACAACACTACTAAGAAACTGGACCCCGTAAGTTAGAAGATTAAAGGGAGAGAGAGGGAATGAGGGAGGGAGTGTAGGAGGCAGTCATGGGAAACTGGGTAGATGAGCTGGTGGGAAGAAGGCCACCTTAGAGAAGATGTGATGATTTCCATGATCTGGGGCTTTGCATCTGCTTTTTTGTGCATGCCAAAAGGTAGCACCACATGGGCACAAAGAACTCTGGGTTTGGAGACACTGGGTTGATTCTAACTCGATCAAAAATCAGTTCAGCACTTGGGTCCACAGATGCTGGTAACTGGGGCATAGCATCTGGTATCTTTCCCTTTATAGAGATAGTCTTTTCCTTATGCATAAAAATCATTATCAGTAGTGGTATTTGCCATTCATTGACCATCCATGTTTCTTTTGCAAGTGGTTCATCAAAACTCAGTAAAACTAGGTTATTTTCTTTATTTCGGGTAACTTTCCAAGGCTACGCAGGTGAATGTAGACCTCTGACTTTAACCTTCACACTCTTTCTTCGGGACCAAGTGGTCTCTCTCAGGAGCATAGGTGGGCATGGGGCCTGAAGTCTGATGTCGAGAACTGATTCTATGTGTCATGGAATTCATGAACACAGGGGTCTGTCTATATTTTGTGATATGCACGTGGGAGAAGCCATGAGACTATTCACCTTGGTGAAAATGCACCTTCCTGAAAAAAACATGCTTCTGGGACATGTTTTTGAGCATAGCACATTTCCAGATACTAACAGGCCCTCTGACCCGTTGGGCTGGAATTGTCAGCTTTGGTTATGCTCTAACAGTAATAACGGAAGAGAAAAAATGTCAGCGTGCTTATTAGATATCCACATATAACTTGTTCCTCCTGCTTAGTGAAGATAGTTTAGAATCCTCAGTTTCCAGCTTGTCCATGCTTTCAGGCTGCCCGCCCAGAGTGGTGGGTTTTAGAGGCACCCGGAGAACCTTTCCTCAGCATGCTGTAGTTGGCAAGGGTCTCCTGTTTTCCCTAGGCTCACTGCTTGCTTGGTCTGATCTCGGTGAAGGTGACCTGGGTCTCTACATGGAGCAGCACCGTGTGATATTTGAAATATTGTCCAACTTCAGCTAACTGGGATATAATGTGGTGGCGGTGCGTAAGCCAAAAGGACATCAGAGTGGCCCGAATAGATGTTGGGAAGTTTGTGTATGAGGTGGAGAGCCTGTTATTCTTAGTCTGTTTACTACTGTTTAAAAATATCTCTCCAAGATTTGACGGTCTGGTTTCTCAGCCCGCGCACTGTTAGAAGTAGCAGATTAAAAGGTGTGGGGATTCTCTGGAGGCAGTTACACTGACAAAAGCAAGAAATAGAAAAAGGAACAGGCAGTCACAGGAACTTCCAAAATTGGGTCAACAGGTCCTATTTCATGTGACGGGAGAGTGCTTATTGAATAGTAAGCTCGAAGTGAGTCTCGGGGAATAAATACATAGCCATGGATGTTTGTGTTGTTGAGCTTTGTGAGGAAGGTTAAATTCATTTTAGTGCCTGTGTTGCAGAGGGATAAGGGAATGCATATTTCTAGGCTTAAGATATTATTTTTAAAAATTTGTTTTAAATTGGGGTTTGAAAAGACAGGCTGGGAAGTTTTGAAAAGACTTCTGCCCCTGGGAAGATGACACAGGCATACTTCTCCATATTCTTCCCAAGCACAACTTAAAACTCTGTGCTTTATGTAAAAAACAGACAGGAGAAGGGTCTCAAAGATGGAGGGAAGGCAGCACGTCAGCTACAGATATTGAGGAATGAGGCAGGGGGGAGTTTCCTGGGTTGTCTTCATTTGTTCCTTCCTATACCCCAGACTTGGAGCAGTAGAAGCCAACAACCCAGAACGATCAGTGGGCCCTGATTAAAAAGCCCCGGACAAAAGCTGGCTTTCTGTAGCCAAAGGGCCGGGAGGGGAGCAGATCAGCAAGACGGAAAACCATTAGGCAGTGGTCACTCTGCTGTAGCCAGGCATCACAGACGACCTTGTGGCCCCGCCCCCATCCCCGCCAGCAGAGACCCGGTGGGGAGCCTCGACCTTCCCTGGGGAGGCTGTACTGATGTGTCCCAACGCCTCTGCCGGGGTGGTGTCAGAGAAGATTCAGTAGGGAGCCTGGACTTCACCTGACAGTAACAAGGCCCCGCTTTGCTTCCCGACTGTGGTGGTGTCAGTGAAGGCCTGGGGGAGAGTCAGGGCTTTCACCACCTCCCAGCGGTAACGGGGCCACGCGCCCCTTCCACGGTTCACGGGAAACCTGACTCCTAGCCCAGCCTATCAGTGAAATAATGAGGAAGTGTCCCCCCCCCCTTCTGCCAGAGCAATGTTAGAAGGTTTAAATGAGAGGTTCTCATGACACAATACCCCAAATGTCCAGGTTTCAGTGACAAGGTGTTGTCACGTCAAGAACTAGGAAGATCTCAAACTGAGAGGAAAAAGAATCAGAGATGCCACTATTGAGATGACAGAGATGTTAGAATTATCGGAGAAGGACTTTAAAGCAGCTATCATAAAAATGCCTCATCAGCACATGGAAGGGTGTTCAATACTATTAGGGAAAGGTAAATCAGAACTGCAGTGAGATACCCCTTCGCACCCACTAAGATGCTGTAATCTAAGAGACAGACAGGAAAGACTGTTGGCAAGAATGCAAAGAAATTAGAACCCTCATGCCTTGCTGCTAGGAATGGAAAATGCAGTAAAAAAATCTTCTTTAATGTTTATTTATTTTTGAGAGACAGAGAGACACAACACAAGTGGGGGAGGGGCAGAGAGAGAGGGAGACACAGAATCCAAAGCAGGCTCCAGGCTCTGAGCCATCAGCACAGAGCCCGACTCGGGGCTCACACTCACGAACCGCGAGATCATGACCTGAGCCAAAGTCAGATACTTAGCTGACTGAGCCACCCAGGTGCCCTGTAAATTTTTAATGTTTGTTTGTTTTTTTTTTTTTTTTGAGAGAGAGAGCACAAGCAGGGGAGGAGCAGAGAGAAGGAGACACAGAATCTGAAGCAGGCTCCAGGCTCCGAGCTGTCAGCACAGAGCCTGATGCAGGGCTCAAACCACAAACCGTGAGATCATGACCCGAGCCGAAGTCGGACGCCTAACCGACTGAGCCACCCAGGCGCCCCAAAATGTAACCACTTTGGAAAGCAGTTTAGCAGTTCTTTAAAAAGTGAAAAAGAATTACCATACGACTCAGTAACTCCACCCAAAGCTATGCACCCGAGAGAATTGAGAACATAGAGTCCACACATAAAATTGTACGTGGATGTTCATAGCAGCTCTTATATTCATAGTAGTTAAAAATTGGAAACAGTATGAATGGATAAACAGTGTCTTATGTCCGTATAATGGAAGATTATTCAGCCATAAAAAGGAATAAAGGACTGACGCATGCTACAACATGGATGAACTTTGAAAACATTAAGCTCTAAGGGAAAGAAACCAGTCACAAAAAGCCCCATATTGTTTGACTCCATTTATATGGAATGCATAGAACAAGCAAATCTATAAGGGCAGAAAGATTAACAGTGTCTGGAGAGAAGAGAGAAAGGGGAATGAGGAATGGTTGCTAATCAGCAGGAGGTTTCATTTTGGAGTGCTACAAATGTTTTGGAGTCAGGTAACAGTTGATGGCTGCAGAACTTTGAACGTAGTAGAACTACCGATTTTCTAGTTTCAAAGGGTGAATTTTATGGTATGTGAATTATATCTCAACAAACACATGCAGTGTTTCAAAGAACAATTACACACAAAAATGGGGGAAAAAAAACCCCAAAGAAACAGAAGATATGGAGAAGAACCAAATGGAGAGTTTAGAACTGAAAATATAACTGAAGTAAAAAACTCAGTGGATGGGCTCAACAGAAGAATGGAGGTGACAGAGGAAAAAAAAAAAATAAGTGAATTTGGAAGCTGGAATAATAGGAACATAGGGGCACCAGGGTGGCTCAGTCGGTTAAGCGTCCGACTTCAGCTCAGGTCATGATCTCAAGGTCCGTGAGTTCGAGCCCCATGTCGGGCTCTGTGCTGACAGCTCAGAGCCTGGAGCCTGCTTTGGATTCGGTGTCTCCCTTTCTCTCTGTCTATCCCCTGTTCATGCTCTGTCTCTCTGCCTCTCAAAAATGAATAAATGTTAAAAAAAAAAATAGTAGGAATTCTCTAATCTAAACAACAGAGAGAAAATAGATAAATGAGCAGAACCTCAGAGACCTGTGGGATTCTTAACAAAAGATCTGACATTGAGGTCAGAGTCCCAAAAGGAAAAGAAAAAAGAGTGGGCTGAAGAAGCACTTAACGAAATCATGGCTGAAAACTTCCTAAATTTGTCACAAGACATAATGTACAGATTCAAGAAGCTGAGCGAACCCTAAATAAGAGCAACCCAAAGGAACCCAGCTTCCAACCCCACATTGTTTACTGTACGTGTCGTGTCCTACGGTGCATCTGTGGAATTTCTTCATCTTGCATTAGTGAAACTTTTTCTCTTTGCTTTTCAGTTGTTGAACTTCCTGATTTAAATGTTAAGCTCAGAGATTCTTTCCTCAGCCGTGTCCAGTCTACTAATGAGCCCATCAAAGGCACTCTTCATTTCTGTTACAGTGTTTTTGATCTCTAGCATTTCTTATTTTTTTCCCTTCGGGTTTCCATCCCTCTGCTTACATCGTCCATCTGTTCTTGCCGGCTGCAGCTTTATCCGTTAGAGCCCTTAGCATATTAATCATAGCCGTTTCGAATGCCTGGTGTGATCATTCCAGCATCCCAGCCATGTCTGGTTCTGATGCTTGGTCTGTCTCTTCAAGTTGTGTTTCCTGCCTTTCGGTGTGCCTTGTGATTGTCTTCTTGATAGCCAGACGTGATGTCCCCGGTGAAAAGAGCTGCGGGAAATCGGCCTCTGGTGTTGGGGTGGTGAGGTGTGGGGGAGGGGAAGCGTTCCGTCATCCTGGCATCAGGCCTCAGTCCTTTAGTGAGCCTGTGCCTCTCCACTGTGAGCCTCACAAGAATTTGTTACTTTATTTTTACCCTCTTAGGTGGGACAGATTGGCTAGAGAAGGCTGGACTTGGGTACTTCCCTTTCCCCAGGTTAATTCAACTCCCTTAATGCCCCAGTCCCTTGGGCTCTGGTTAGCTTAGCTTCCCGAGGACAAGCCTTGCCAAGAACAGAGTGCTCAGGCTTAATTCAGAATCCTTCTTTTTCGCCTCCCCCACCGGAAACCTGAGGGGATTTTTTTTTTCCCTCCGGTATTTTCTGTGGGAACCTGATCGATTGAGCTCCTAGAGGTAAAAATCTCACAGTATTGTGGGGCACCCCCCAAGCTGGAGCCTCCTGTCGTCTTTAACTCTGGGAGTCGCACACTGAGCCTCCAGCGGCCGTCAACTACAGTTCAGGGTTTCCTACCCAAGCACTGGCTCCTGAGGTGGTTTCTGCTCTTGAGACCCTGCTCAGGGAGGGGGTGTTTGCCTGGCTGCCTCTCCAGTCTCGGGGCTGACGTTTTCCCTGGGTCCAGGAAGAGCTGTGGCTGTTTCAGTCTGTTCAGCTTTTACTCGTTGTTAGGACAGAGTGGGGACTTCCAAGCTCCTTACAGGTGGAACCGGAAATTGAGGTCCCTAACTGAAACTGGATACCCGTTGACTAGGAACTCCCCTTTTCTCCTCACCCCCTACCCCTGGCTACCACAGTTCTCCTTTCTGCCTCTATGCGTTTGTCTGTTTTTGCTAGCTGAAATACATGGAATCACGCAGTATTCGTCTTTCTGTGACTCGCTCATCTCACTTAGTAATACGTCCTTAAGGGTCGTCTGTGTTGTCGCATGAAGCAGGGTTTCCTTTCTCTTAAGCCTGAATAACATCCCATTGTGTGTATAGATCATATTTTCTGTATCCACTCATCCATTGGTGGATTTTTAGGTCGCTTCTACATCTTCGCTATTGTGAATAGTGCTGTAATTAACACAGGAATGCAGATATCTCTGTGAATCCTGCTTCCAGTTCTCCTGGATGAATACCAAGATAGTGGGCTTGTTGGATCACACGGGAGTTCTATTTTTAATCTTTTGAGGAGACTCCATGCTGTTTTCCATCGAGGTCGCACTATTGAACAATCTTACCAATAGTGTACCAGGGTTCTAGTTTCGCCACATCCTTGACAATACTTCTCTTCTTTTTGTTTTTGATCATACCCATCTTAACAGGTGTGGGGCGACATCTCACTGTGGTTTTGATTTGCATTTCCCTGATGATTAGTGATGTTTGAGCATCTTTTCATGTATCCGTTGGCCTTTTGTTTGGCTTCTTTGGGGAAATGTCCTCGAACCTGCCAGTCTTGTCTTGGTCACCGTTGAGGCCACCATACCTAAGCAGTTTTTGGCATCTAGGAGGTACTCAAATAGTTTTATAAATGAATTATAAAGAACAGTGACTACAAGTATGTCTACAGAGTTACAATTGATGTTGAAGATGAACAATTCTGTTGCCACCTTCTGTGCATTGCTTTAGGGGACCTCAAGTGAGTGGGGTTTGTATCCTCGTCTGTCTGAGCTTTAGTAATGTACAGGAAGGGGGGCGCCTGGGTGGCTCAGTCGGTTAAGCGTCCGACTTCGGACGCTTCGGTCATGATCTCGCGGTCCGTGAGTTCGAGCCCCGCGCCGGGCTCTGTGCTGACAGCTCGGAGCCTGGAGCCTGCTTCAGATTCTGTGTCTCCTTCTCTCTCTGACCCTCCCCCGTTCATGCTCTGTCTCTCTCTGTCTCAAATAAATGTTAAAAAATAATTAAGGAATGTACAGGAAGGTTTTCTGTGTTTTTAACACCTGTTTTGGGGTTGGGAGAACCCAAATGCCCAAAGTCCCATACCTCATAGTAATGGCTGGCCTTTCGTGATTGTACACTTGTGAACAGAATCACTATACCCCTGAGCTCAAATCCACTTCGTGTTGGCAGGGTCTCATGCTCTGCATGTATATCCGAGAGTCCCATATGTTCTCTCAGTTTCGATGTGGCTCCCATTTTAGAAACATGTGGTCTGTGTGTGATTGCTCCCTTTAGCTGATGAGCGGCACAGTAATTGCAGTCACCCTGTGGCATATGTGTGTCACTTTCCATTTTGGTAACAAAGTAGGAAGAGTCTCTTGTTATAACCACATCATCGTAATGAAGTTCAGGTGGGTGATTGTGATTTATCGTCTGTACTCTTCTAGCCCTTCCTGTCAATGTTCCACTTCCTTCTAGTTTACAAAGTTCGTTTAGTAAACCTCATCCTATTTAGAGCCTCCAGAGGGAGGTAAGCAGAAGTGGCAGCAGGTGCCCCATTCAGTGCACGGGGAAACTACGATGTGGCTGTGAAATCATCTGTTCGGGTTCTGTCATTCGTGATCAGTCATCAGAGTCTCCATGTTCGGACTTTAAAGTGAGTTTTTGCTCCCTTTAGGTGTGCACTGATTCCCATCTCTGGTATGAAATGGCTCATAACATTGGTTATGAAAAAGGACACTTTGAAGCCTCTTTGCATCAAATGTCCACAGTTCAGAACTGCATGCCTCTATAATTCTGGAGTTTTATAGAAAAATAGAATCCATAGGATGTGTGTGTAAATGTATATATATGTATACGTGTGTATGTGTCTGGGTATATATATATATGGCGGGGGCGGAGCACAGAGGGAAGGAGAAAGGGAGAGAAATTTATTTAAGGAATTAACTCACGGAACTATGGAAGTGAACAAGTCTGAAATCCATAGGCAGGCCAGCGGGCTGGAGATGCAAGGAAGAGATAATGTTGGAGCTTGAATCTGATGGCAGACTGGGCAGAATTCTGTCTTAGGAAACCTCAGTTTTTTCCCTTAAGACCGTCATCCGATTGGGTGGGGCCCACGCATTATAGAGGATAATCTGTTTACTCAACTGTCTCCTGATTTCAGTATTAATCTCATCTAAAAATGTCTTTGTAGCAACGTTTAGACTAGTATTTGACCAAATCTGGGTGCCATGACCCAGCCTAGGTGACACATAAAATTAACCATTACATTGGCTTACCAGACAGTGCTCAAATATGGTATCTTGACAAAGAGAATTCTAGTATGTTTGGTAAAAACAAAATGTTTATACTTGTCCTGGCATTGTTAACCAGACAGTAATGGTGAAATAAAGTAATAGCTAAAAGCAAGAGCCTTTAATCCTATAGTTGTATTTATGACACCCTACAAATGGTACTTAGTCAATTAAAGTGATGACCTCACCCTTTTTGTATCAGCACCAAAATAGCAAAAAGCTACCAATTCGTAGAAAATTCTGTAGTTGCTTAGAAGAGTGGATTCTAATGGTCAAAACTGCTTATTTTAGAAGCTTGCTTGGAGGAGATGTTCAGTTTCCTTGCACATCTTTGATTTGAAAATTACTAGATTAAAAAAAACAACAACTTTAGTTTGCCCTTGGTGTTGTAATTAATTCTTGACTCAAGAATTGATTACCCTCTTTTGAACATTTCTCAAGTTCAGAAGTTGGTCAGTGCTTGGCATCACAAACGTGGACACATAACCCTAGGGGAATAATATCCATTCTGAAATATTTAGGAAGTTTACAAATTGCACAGCGTTGCTTGATGCGGGGGGATGACCTTCTTCAGAGGAAACCTATACAAGCTGAATTTTTTGAGAACAGTAGCAAAATTCCCTTTGATGAGGTGTGGTAAATGTGCGTAAGTCCTGAACACTCATTACTGTGGGCTGGCAGGGCAATAGCATTGCATGTGCTAGAAAACATTAACTGCATCATGAAATTCCATATGAGAGATACCAGACACTGTGTTTACCATGCGTGGCCTACGTAGTTCAAGTAAATTGCTACTGCATTAATCCTATCAAGGGCAGGAATCAGTAGTGTCCTTGGTCATTAAGTTGATTGTTATACAAATGAATTTAACTTCTTTTGCCTTGGACGGAGCCTGATTGCTCTATTAATATCATATCTTCAGCAGGTGCCGTTTATAACGGGGCAGGGGAGGCATTTGCTGAAACTGTCTATTCGTTGCCAGGAACTTTCCAGGAGGGTTAAAGGAACAAAGTGTAATTATGGTTTATCGAATAAACCATATTCTACCCCACTTTTACCCTCCTAGGACTCTTACGAAACTCTTGATTTTACCCAGTAGAAGAAAGGGTGGAGGGATTAAAGCACCACTGTTCGTGTCATCCATGTTACCATCACCCTCGTTGTCGTGAAAAAGTCTCTTTTGTGTTCTGGGTGACGCTCTAGCTCGTCCTCACCAGAAGCACTGCCATGGCTGGTTGGCTCCATTGGAAATCGGTGAAAATGGAGGTGGGATCTTGAAATAGAGCCCTGAAGCCATTTCATTTCCCTTTGCCCAAGCTACCCACATTTACCCCTGACACCTGAGGACCTGGTCTGTGCAAGACTTTCATCATCACTGGAAAAAGTAGCTCAGCACACGTTCCAGGACTCAGGAGTCTGTGTATACGGAGAGAGCAATTTGTTTCAAAGGAAGCACAGTTGATCCTTGAACCACATGGGTTGGAACTGCTCAGGTCTGCTTAGATGAGGAATTTTTCCAATAAATGCAGCACAGTACTGTGAGCGCATTTTCTCTTCTTATGATTTTCTTAGTAATATTTTCTTTTCTCCAGCTTACTTTATTGTAAGAATACAGTTTATAATACATGTAACATACAAAATATATGTTAATCGACTTTTTATTGGTAAGGCTTCCAGTCAACAGTAGGCAATTAGTAGTAGTTAAGTTTTTGGGAAATCAGAAACCATGCTTGGATTTTTGACTGTGCGGGTGGCAGGGTGGTCGGTACCCCTTACCCTGTGTTGTTCAAAGGTCAACTGTATATGGTCATGATTCCTGTATGTTATAAACATCATATAAAAACATGTATGAACATGATAATGTTGAAGACCTGGGAAGAACTAAACTTTACTGTGTTATTTATTTTAATAACACTTATTGCTTTATTTTTTTGGTTATCTAAATAATGGCTTATTGTGTACACAACCGGAATATTCAGTAAATAAAAATTAACCGTGATGCCTCCTTGCAAGACTATCCCTGCTAACGTTAAGGTGTGAGACCTTCAAGTCTCTTCAGGTGTCTTCTTCTCGCATAGTTATATATAAAGTAGTGATTCTTAATATTTTAAGCTACCATTTTGTATCTTGAATATCTTTCTCTATAAAAAATGGTATTCAAAAATCAGTTATTAATGTTTATATATTTTTCATTATCTGGATGAACCAAAGCATATTTTATACCATGAAACTGGGGCAAAGCATGAATGGAAAATTCGTACTATGTACTTAAGCATTTAAAAAATTCAGGTAACAACCTGTTAAATAAAATATATTTTATTCCCTTACTTTGAGAAATATGTTGTTGCAATGGCAACATAAAAATATGTAATGGTATAATTTTTTATATGAATGAATGTCAAAAAAATAGCAAATTTGACTGAATTTATTATTTTGTACTGTTACTATTTCATGCAGAATAACGGGCCAGTGATATAATTAAATCTTGATTCAGTAAAGAGCATAAAGTTCCTGGGATTTCATCTTACCAGTTCAAAATTCAGACTTTAAATATTCATTAAATAGGGCGCCTGGGTGGCTCCGTCGGTGAAGCGTCCGACTTCGGCTCAGGTCACGATCTCGCGGTCTGTGAGTTCAGCCCCGCGTCGGGCTCTGTGCTGACAGAGCAGAGCCTGCTTGGGACTCTCTCTCCCTCTGTGTCTGCCTTTCCCCACTTGTGCTATCTCTCTCTCAAAATAAATAAATAAACTTAAAAAAAGATCACAAGCAGCAAAGAGCAAAAAGAGACCGGTAGGACTATATCAAACTAGAAACTTCTGCACAGTAAAAGAAACAAAATGAAAAAGCAACCTACAGAATGGGAGACAGTATTTGCAAACCACGTATCTGAGAAGGGGTTAATATCCAAAATACGTAAGGGACTCCTGTTACTCAATAGCAAAATAATAGCAATGGCAGTCGTGGTATAGTAATTCAGTTAAAAATGGGCAATCTGGGGGCACCTGGGTGGCTCATTCAGTTGCGTCTGACTCTTGATTTCGGCTCAGGTCAAGATCTCCCAGTTTGTGGGACTGGGCCCCGTATCGGGCTCTGTGCTGACAGCCTGGAGCCTGCTTGGGATTCTCTGCCTCCCTCTCTCTCTGCCCCTCCCCTGCTGACACGTGCGTGCACGCACACTTTCTCTCCGTCAAAATAAATAAACTTAAAAAAAAAAAATCCAAACTTACAGAAACAGAGTTCAGTGGTGGTTGCCAGGGGCTGGGGTTGGGCTGGGGAAAATGGGGAGATGTTGGTCAAAGGGTACAAACTTTCATTTCTAGGATGAGCAAGTTTTGGGGATCTAATGTCTAGCAGGGTGATTGGAGTTAACAACACCGTATTGTATACTTTAAAGTTGCTGAGAGAGTAGATCTTAACTGTTCTTCACACACACACACACATACACACACACACACACAGTTCCACAGCACACAGATATATCAAATCATCATGTTGTACACCTTAAACCTACACAATGTTATATTCCAATTATATTTCAGTAAATTCGGGTGGGAGAAAAAAAGCATTGGAGAGCGCCAAACAGAGCGAAAAAAGGCAAAATACGGATTACGGTTCACGATACCAGATTTCTAAATAAAATTATTCTTCAGCAAAGCAGCAGAATAGTCATGACAGAGACTATGTGGCCGGCAAAGCCTACAGTATTGACTCTCAGTAAACATATTTACTGTATATACTAGAAAACATTACTATAATATACATACTTTGCAGGAGAAAATTGCCTGCCTCTGCTTCAGAACAATGAAGTAGAATGTGAAGAGAAGCAAGACAATGGAGGCTCGACCCTGCTGGGAAATCTGTTATTCATGGCATGATTATATTTGTGTTATCTGAGAGAAGGGATTTGAAAACTCCGTCTTTTCTCTATCTATCCCAGCGTCCCTGCCCGGGGAACGTCCCTGCCCTGTGACGCAGTACCCACCCCGCCCCCCCATGCTGGTAGTGTGTCCCCCACACCTGCACTGTATCCTGAGGCTTTAATTTGAGGCAAGAGCTGTGTGACAACCCGTTTCTCTGGGGCCCCACTGGCGTTACTGACCACAGGCGATGCTTACGGGTCCCAGTGTGCCCGTGCTGAGGGCAGGGCCCAGAGTGAGCGTGCCCATGTGGCTCTGTGATTTGCAAGGGTAGCTCATGCAAACGGGTGTAAGAGCAGTACCCCGCAGTTAAATCGCTGGTGTTTTAATCCAGACTTTGCTCGCAGATCCGTATCGTACGTTCCTTACCACTCCCCCCGCCCCCACTATCAGAGAGTAGAGATTAGCGTTGGATTTGGAATTTAAAAAATGCTTTGGGAGAGCTCGATTTCAGTCATTTGAACATTTTAAAGAAATTTGGATTTAGAGTGTTTTGTTGTTGTTGTTGTTTTAAATCATAAAAATATTATAGTGATTCAGTATGGGTGAATTGAGGTCAGGCACAGGGTCCAGGGCCACTGAAAACACCAAAATGAGCTGTTTCTTGAGGAAAACAAGCCTCTGATTTTGGCATGGCCCTCCGTGCGTAGTCTTTGATGAGCCAGGGACTTAGAAACATGGGCATTGGAGGGCGCTTGTTGGGATGGGCACTGGGCGTCCTATGTAAGATATGGATGAATCACTGGGTTCTACTCCTGAAGCCGTGACAGCACTGCATGTTAACTAACGTGAATTTAAATAATACAAAAAAGGAATGTGCAAAGGAATCCTTAGGGTTTTGTTCTAAAAAATAAACGGAGTGCACCATTCTCTCAAGCTGAAACAGAAATTTTAATGAATTCCAATTAACAGTTGAGAGAAATGTTAAACCCGTTAGGATGTTCTCACCATAGGAGCTATAGAAAAATGGAATGAGCCACAAGGTACAAATATAGTAATAACAATCTCAAATGTATATTTGCATTATATAATGGGGTACAGACATTACACTTACTGCTACTACCATTAATCACAACACCGCCTTATGCTTTTTTAAATGCTTTTTAAATTTATTTTTGAGAGAGACAGAGTACAAGCAGGGGAGGGGCAGAGAGAGAGGGAGACACAGAATCTGAAGCAGGCTCCAGGCTCTGAGCCGTCAGCACAGAGGCCGACGTGGGGCTCAAACTCATGAGCCATGAGATCATGACCTGAGCCAAGGTCGGACGCTTAGCCAACTGAGCCACCCCGGGCGCCCCACCACCTTATGTTTTTATGATGCTTTCTATTTCACACAGAACTTCCCACATACTTGGGCTCATTTAGTTCTCATTAAGCATTCAAGAAAGTGTAGACAAAGAAACTGAGGTCCCAAGCAGTGAAGGGACTGCCCAAGATTGGAGAGCCTCCATGTGACCGAAATGGGACATGTATTTAGGTGTCGTCTTCTTGCTGTGACACTAAAGCTTCCTTTGTAAATAAAGTAATGGATGAAATTTGTGTGCTTTACGCTTAGACAATTCATGGTAACACCAATACCAAGCGTTAGTAGCCAAGGTGAAGTCCAACATATGAATTGTGGCTTTAGTATTCATGAGAACTTCTGAATTTCACAAGATATAGACAGGATTGAATCTGGGCAGTGTCAGAACTCTACATACAGATGGCCTGTGGAGGAGAAAGGAATATTTGCTTAGATCCAACTGATTTTGAATACTTTTCAGCATCTTAGATCTGCACAAACAAAGCTGTCTGTGGATGGTGTCTACAGATGGGGATGTGGAGGGGGATGCCAGCCCTTGGGATCAGGGCCATCACAGGTATGATCCAGAATGGCTTCTCCGATGAAGTGACCCTCCCATTCTTCCAGGACCCTGCACCACAGAAAACAGTCAGCATTATTAATCTGCAGAGGAATTGGTCCCCACAAAGTCCTTCTACATTATTTTAGCAGGTGGCCTTGCGAGGAGTCAGCTAAAATCATGCGTATTCAGCACCAGGCAGCATTTCAACCACCAAAGCTTCAGAATAAGCAGCATGCATTTGAGAGTGGAACACTTCAATGTTCAAAAATCCCACATGGTCTTAGGTTTTTCAAGGGTCTAATTGTAAATATTTCTAGAGAAATTTTTTTTTAATGTTTACTTATTTTTGAGGGAGAGACAGAGCGCAAGGGGGGTGGGGGGCAGAGAGAGAGAGAGAGGGAGACACAGAATCTGAAGCAGGCTCCAGGCTCTGTGCTGACAGCTCAGAACCCGACCTGGGGCTTGAACTCACGGACTGTGAGATCACGACCTGAGCCGAAGTTGGACGCTTAACGGACTGAGCCCCCCAAGAGCCCCATAATTGTAAATAATTCTAAAAGCACAAGTACTTTGGTTAGTTTTACTTTCTAGTTCATGGTGCACGAAGACCTGATTATCCTCAAGTCAGACCTTTTGTTGATGCCCCAAATTTTGAGAGCTTCAGTGTGTCAGTCAGGGAATGACTTTCTCATCCTTTGAGGTTTGTTTCCTGTCTTATGGGAGAAATATGTGCCCTAAAAAGGTAATTCTGTAAAAATTATTTTTAAATTTATTTTACAAAAATTTTTAAACACGTAAAAAGACAGAAAATCATTTCTCTTGTATGCACACCCACATTTAAGAGCTGCTGTAATTTTTTTTTTATGATTTTTGCATCTGCTGAAGGCTTTAAAAGAAATGTTTCAGATATAGCTCTAGCCTCAAATTCTTATCTTTATCCCTTCCCTACACCCCTCTCCACACAAAAACTGCTATTCAGAACTAGATATGAATCCTCTCCATGCATGGTTTTATCCTCTGACTAATATGTGTGTATCCAAAGAAATATCAGTTCTATTTTTTGTGTTTAAAGTCAGCCTGCACTCTGTACATGTAATTTGCTTTTTGGTTTTTTTCAGAAGAAAACCTAATACTAGTTTTAAGTTCTATTAAAATAGATACCTGGATTTTACCGCATTCCTTTCCACTGCTCTGTGATACGAACATGATAGGAACATGGAATCTTATTTTGTCCATCTACTTGGATGAACATCGAGATTAACTCTTCACTTTTAGCAAAAGTAATGCAACAGGATTTCCAATGCACACAACTTTTATGGACACATACAGTAGGTACCCTCTAGGCTGGTCTGTGTTCAAACTATCACATATTAAGAGGTTATGAGATCAATGTAGTGGATTGTAACCAACATTAAGTAGTGAGAACAATCAAGGTGAGTTATAAATGATATATTATATAAAATAAAATTTCACCACACATTATAAGGGCACATTTTTTTGTTCAGCTTTTCGTTTGGTGTGCACGTATGCAGGTTGCACTGGGTTGTGATGTCAGCCGTTTTTCTCACCGAGGATAATCGTAAGAAAAAGTGAGGCACCGGGTGGCTCAGTCGGTTAAGCATCTGTCTCTTGATTTTGGCTCAAGTCATGGTCTCACGGTTCGTGCGGTCGAGCCCTGGAGTCTGGCTCTGTGCTGACAGCACGTAGCCTGCTCGGGATTCTCTCTCTCCCCCCCTCTCTGCCCCTACCCCGCTTGTGTGTGTGCACACACACTCTCTCTCTCTCCCTCCCTCTCTCTCTCAAAATAAAGAAATAAACAAAACAGTAAGAAAAGGTTGAAACTCACCCCTCTAGGGCATGCGTGACAAGTCCCACTGCTGGGTCACAGAGTACGTACATCTTCAACTTTACTGATTATTGCCACATTCCTCTTGAAAGTGACTTTCTCTTCAGTGTTCTTTCCCGTTCGACCACATTCTAGCCACGGGTTGTTGTGACAGGGGTTTCTAATTGTAATTTTAGCTTGCTTTTCCTGATCACTGGCGCGACTGAGAACAAGTTGTTTCTAAGTGTTAGAGCTGAACAGGGAACAGGTTTGTATATTTTATTTTAGCACAGTATTAGAGAGCCATGAGAAAAAGAACCAAGGCGAGTGAAGAGCGGAGGTTGGGGTTCCTGCTAGTTTGACAGGGAAGAAGGCGTTTTATCTGATGTTGAGGACCTCAGTCTTGGAACAGAAAGGGACTCGGATGCTGGTGTCCTCCGTTGTCTAGCACGTTATGGGAACGGTGTTATAAGCACTGGTTACCCTTGGTGAAAACAGATGCCCTCAGTAGCCTGCGGTTTTGTATAACAGAGTAAAGCGTGTCGGGTGTATTTGCACATGTAACACGTAGGCCGCTTCTTCACTGATGGAAAGTGAAGTGATCCGGTGTTCCTGAGTCAGGTTGCCCTCTCGGTCTGTCTTTAGTTTCCACGTGTGACACCTGTGTGACTGCAGGGAACGCACGAGGGGGGCGAGTGGTGGCTGACACTAGGTTTCCGGGCTGAGCGGTGATGGGCAGTGGAGGGTTCTGGAGAGGGCGGGACAGCTGTGCCCCCGCTGTAGGGGACTTTTGTGTGGGAACGTGAACCCAGGCTTGCTAGAGCCTCTCGTGTTTTCCTAGAGAAAGTGGAAATATTTTTAACAGTTCATCTTGTGAAGTCTCCTGATTATGTTTTTAAGATACTGACCCACGTTTAAAAAAAACACACACACACACACACACATAGATTAGGCCCAGCAGACCGCATCTGAATTCAGTCTGTGGGCTACCAAGGTGCAGTTTCTGTGCTACGCGAACAGAGTTGCGAAATGACCTAAATTTTACAAATCGTGAAAAGTAAGGTTGATGGCTTATGGCCCAGTTTGTCATTTTCCTTGTTCCTAGGTAGATAGATGGGTGTCGAAGGATCTGTGAAACACGAGTACCGTTTGTCTTTGTTCTGTAGCAGCTAACGCGGTCTTGTTAGGTAGTAGGTTCGTAATAAATGCTTGTTGAACAGATGAATAAATGAATAATGAAAACATACAGCTCCTGTGTTCTTTTAGAACTGACACTCTTAAAGTTAAAAGAAGATGTAGTTACTGTTTGTCGGGTCTGCGTTATTTTCTGAGGTCTAACGGCATAAAGAAATTTCTGCCGCACAAGACTCTCCACACGTCGCACCCTGACAGTTTTACTGTTCACCAAAATGCCACATAGCTAATTCATGATTTATAAAGAGAGCTCAGCACATTAATAGATTAGATAGTCGGTAGAATGAATAATAAATGACAGAGCTACGTATACAAAGAAAATATGCAAAGCTCTTGGAAAATCGTAGAACGGGGGCTGGCCCATCTGGAGCCTTTGCTTCCCTAGGGGAAACGAGGGGACTAAGTGATAATCCTTCAGTCATAAAAGGAGAAAATGAAGTTCCATATGGGGCATTTGATCAAGCCCAGGAAATTGCAGTGCTGAGGAAATTCTAGAACAATTAACACTCTTCCGCACTTAACTCAGTAGGCAGCCCCACGGGTTTGGTGGCAGCAGGATGTCACTTGGAACCCTTCCTGTTGAGTTGGGAATGTTAGCCACGGTCTTTCCAACCCTGGCAGCGAGCGCCACCCAATTATGACACGAAAGTGTCCTGATTCTAAAATGGCTTCAGAGCCGGTTTCCGTGCTTTCTTCTTCATTCCCCAGGCCTCCCATCCCACCCCCCTCCCCCGCCAAGACCTGACCCTCCTCCTGGGCAGCCTCCAGCCACTTCTGTTACCTTGATTCCTTGCTGGCCTGGGCCACAGACGCGTCCCCACGGTGTGGCAGCGGGACCCTTGGCGTCACAGTCCAGACGTCCTGGCGGTCTCCTTCTGGCTCCTTCCCCGACGCTCCTCCACCGTGGCTTCTTTGGGCCGTCCCTCAGCAGGAATGTCTTGTCCCATGTCCAGCACCACGGGCATCCCCTCCAGGCTTGCCTTTAGGCTGGGAAAATTCTTCAGAGGACCATGGTCACAGCTTGGCCAACCAACCCGAAGGTCTTTCTCCAATCGTTCTTCTCCTTCTTGACACCATAACCACATCTATCGAGCGCTCTCTGTGGGCCAGGGACTGTCCCACAGAGTTGATACATATCACCTCATTTAATCTTTATCACAGCCCTATGGGGAAAATGTCACTATCCCCAGTTGTTGCAGTGAGAAAACTGAGGCCCGGTGACATTCTGATCACCTTTGCCATTTTGAAACTCAGCTCCTTTTTTGTTTCCATACCGGTTCATTGCAGTGAACGTTTCAGCACCGGTGGCCGTTCGGTTATAAGGTGCAGGGTTCCTTCCTGCACCTGACAGTGGAAAGGCAGGTGGGCGGGGAGAGATTTCACCGTGACGTCACACAGCAGAAGACAGGAAGGTGCAGGCAGCTGTGGAAGCTCATCGCCCATTCTGAGGTTTAGAGACGTCTTCCTGGCAGGGGTGGGGGGTGGTACGGCTGTCTTGGAGGCTCAGGACGTAAGATGGGCGCGTGCTCCGGGATGAGGGCACAGCGTAGGCAAAGGCAGAGAGGTACAGAGCATCCTTATGCTGTATGTGTCAATACGGTTTGGTATTACTAAGTTGATAGGGCTACGATGGGTGGGACATGGAAGAGGCCTTGCAGAATGTGCTGTTCGCTGGGCCTTGTGGAGGACGTAGTGGTGGCTGTGGAAGAATCTTAAGCTGGGGACAGAAATGGACAGCACTGTAGTTTGGTAGATTGTAGTTCATTTTGGAGGATGAATGGTGGCTGGGGAAGGTAAGAATCGAGGGGCATCAGTTACATGGCTGTTGTGATTTTGGGGACAGGGGACTGGTGAGGCACGGGATAAAGTCAGTGGAAGTGTACATGGTAGGATGATACCGGAAAGAGTGGGCATGAGAAACATTTAGAAGTTAAAATCTGCAGGGCGTGTTAAGGGCAACAGATTGGAAATGAATGCCTGTTGAATTGAATCTGAATGACTCTTGGTGAAGGAGTGATTAGATTACATTATGTATCTACAAGGGCTTACATCTGGCTGTTACAAAGTAAACAGCAGCTTCGTGTGGACTAGCAGGGACCAGTTTCCAAGATATTGGAAGAGGGTATGAGAAGAAAGGTGTAGGAACTATTTGCATACAGTGCTATCCTGATCATGTAGAAAGAGTAAGCACAGACTAACTCTGGAAGGAAGTACCTGCCTCTTTGAGGACAAGTGTGTGGTTGGGGGAAGGGAAGGAGGGGGCGACTTGGACTTCATCAGTGCCCAATGGATCCTTCCATGTTTTGAATTTTGTGCCCTGGGTGTACGTTTCTTATTCTTACCAAATCTCTGCTTATGAAGAGTCAGAGGCATGAGGGAGAGGAAGAACTTGAATGTGATATATATATATATCATATATATATATATGATATATATATATACACCACATCTTCTTTATCCATTCATCAATCGATGGGCATTTGGGCTCTTTCCATAATTTGTTGTTGATAGTGCTGTTATAAACACTGGGGTGCATGTGCCCCTTCAAATCAGCATTTTTGTATCCTTTGGATAAATACCCAGATTTCAGCTCAGGTCATGATCTTGGGGTTTGTGAGTTCAAGCCCTGCATCAGGCTCTGCGCAGTCAGCACACAGCCTGCTTGGGATTCTCTCTCTCTCCCTCTGCCCCTCCCTTGCTTGTGCTCTCTCTTTCTCCCTCTCTCTCTCAAAATAAACAAATAAACTGTAAGAAAAAAATTAAAATTATCTAATGTATTATTTTCAGATATTTCAACCCAGCAAATTAACCTTGTTTCAGACCAGTTTGATGAGAGTAGGAGCTTCAGCTTAGAGAGATTTCCTTTTTTTGGCGGGACAGGAGACAGCCAGGAGGGCTGCTCTATTAGCTGCAGTAACAGAACCAACATCCGCCCCTCCCCTCTCCCACCCTGCCCTCTCCGTAAACTCCAGAATTAAACTCCCTGCTTGCCACCTTCCCTCTCCGCCCCCTTCTTCCAGAGGACCTGTGCTGCCATGTAGGCTCCTGTGAAACCCGGGAAAGTTCTTACGTGGTCTGTGAGTTCACGAGTGGGGAGAAGTAGAAGCTGTGAGAAACGGTGCTTCCTTGGAAGTCCTTCCCCTGAAGCTGGGGGCATCCTAAGGCCCTGGCGGCCTGCTATTGTGGGGGTCCTGGGTTCCAAATGTCATACTGTGGATGGCTGAGATGTTCTTAGAATTTGTTTATTGCTTCCACTTCCTGGAATTCTATAAATTACATCATCCTTTGGGTTAATAGTCAACTTTTAAAAAATGCCGTTGTCTTGAATTGGATGGATTCTGAATCGATTAGGCACGCTTACACCGGTATGGATTACTTCCAGGGGAGTGAGGTTGGAGGAAAGAGGGGATCAGAGGTTGTCCAGGTCCAAGGTGCTGTGGAACAGGTTCCTGAGGGTTGGGATCAAGAAATGGCACACACATCCGTTTGGCACATGGACCCGTTTGGGGAAGGTGGTCTGTGGTGGGTGGTCGGTGACAGCACCAGGAATGGAGAGCTGGGAGGCGTACTTAAAAGTGAGCCACAGAGGGAGGTGTCTGGGCGGCTCAGTCACTTGACCGTCTGACTTCGGCTCAGGTCATTATCTTACAGCTCGTGGGTTCGAGCCCTGCGTTGGGCTCTCTGCTGTCAGCACAGAGCCAGCTTCTTTGGATCCTCTGATCACCGCCCCCCCCCGCCCCCGCTCCTCTCCTGCTGGCGCTCTTTCTCTCTCAAAAATAAAAAACAAACATTAAAAAAAAAAAATGAGCTCAGATGAAAGCAAAGAAACTTGATGCATTTCTGAAAATTTTGTCCAAGGCTAACAGTCTTTTTAGGAGAAGGGGAGGAAAATCTTAATGACCAGAACTCAAGCAGTTATTATAATCAATAAAGTATTAATGAGTTAAATTGACTCTGGGGAATTAATCTGGAAACATAAACACTGTCTATTCTGTGTTTTGTTTTGAGAGAGTGCAAGTGGGGTATGGGCAGAGAGAGGGGGAGAACGAGAATCCCAAGCAGGCTCTGTGCTGTCGGCATGGAGCCCTACACGTGGCTTGAACCCACAAAATGGGAGATCATGACCTGAGCCGAAACCAAGAGTCAGACGCTTAATGGACTGAGCTACCCGGGTGCCCCTCCATTATGTTGTTTTTTTGTTTGTTCGTTTTTGTTTTTCTTTTTGTTTTTTAATGGGAGAATATTTTCTTAGTTCCTAACATCTTATATCCAAATTTTTATTGGCAAAATGGCGGCTATCTTTACTTGCTTCCTGTTAAGTGGTTACTCGACAGAACAGAATTTTGTGACTGATAGACATTTATGGACTGTACATGGCTTCACATGAACATTACTCATCATGGTGTTGTTTTGCTGTATTATCAGGTAGAGATGAAAACCTTTACTATAATCAAAGCTTACTCCCCTTCACTGGGAGGCAGGCAGGGACGACGATCATTAAAACAGTCCTTTCCTGGTTCAGTTTCTGAGCAGATGAAGGATTTATCTATTTTTTATTCATGGTACATGCAAACATTACACATCCAGGAAGTTATCATCTTTGCCCGCTTACTGTGTTTAGTTCAAAAATACTAATTTACAGGGGCGCCTGGGTGGCTCAGTCGGTTCAGCATCTAACTCTTGATCTCGGCTCAGGTCGTGATCTCATGGCTGGTGAATGTGAGCCCCGCATTGGACTCTGCACTGACAGAATGGAACCTGCTTGGATTCTCTCTCTCCCTCTCTTTCTGCCCTTCCCCTGCTCATGCTCTCACTCTCTCTCAAAATAAATAAGTAAACATTAAATTTAAAAAAAAAACAGCTTAACATTATTTGTAGGAAGAAATAGTGGGAAGGGGAGCATAATTTATACCTTTGTTTCCTCCTTAAATTATAGAAATAAGATACCTGGGCTTATGTGAATCCTTATGGCATTCTTGTCTGTTTTTAGCAGGCTTGGCTTTCTTACTTTGGAACTTGATGGAGAATTATCACTCTTGGGGCACCTGGGTGGCTCAGTCGGTTAAGCATCCGACTTTGGCTCGGGTCATGATCTCACGGCTCATGGGTTCGAGCCCCATGTCAGGTTCTGTGCTGACAGCTCAGAGCCTGGAGCCTACTTTGGACTCTGTGTCTCCCTCTCTCTCTGCTCCTCCCCCACTTATGCTCTGTCTCTTTCTCTCTCAAAAATAAATAAACATTAAAAAAATTTTTTTTAAAGAATTATCACTCTTATCTAATGGAAATTACTGTGATAGGAAGGTTGTGAATATAGTCTGTTTTAAAATGGAAATTCAGATGTATTGTATGAATGTGTGTCCCGCAAAGTATAATTACTCATGGTCGTATCCTTTTGTTGTAAGATAGCAGCACATCCTCTGGCCCCAGTGACCTAATGGGCTGTGTTCCTGGCTCTACAGCCTTGTTTACCACTACCCCCCACCCCCCCCCACCCCATGACTGGCCACATGGACTCTGTACCATCTGCCAAGGTCTTTGCCAGGGACATTAGCAAAGGCTGTTAGGCTCTGACAGCTGAGATCACTGGAGGCCGGCCAGCCAGGGTGGCCCTATTCCTGGGATCTACCACCTGATTTCAGTCAATATGACCTTTCCGATGTGACCGCTTTTCCTCTGGGCTGTGCAAGTCAACCTGCTCATCAGTCCATGAATCATTCAGAAAGGTGGCAAGTCCCTTCTCCCCTTGTCCCTCAGAGCTTCTGTAGATGCTGGATCAGACATCGCGAAGAGCACCAGTGGGTATGTGGGATGACTCCAGATCCCAGAAATTGAAGGTTTGAAGAAAACTTAATTGAGAGGGCCTTTTTTAGGGAGGTAGCATGACCAACCTAGTTGAGGACTTAAAACCTTTGTTAAGTACTCTAAATTGAGAGGTATGCCTTTCATGGCCAACTGGTTATTGGCTTATATTTATTTTTATAAATTCAACCAGAATATTGCCTAATCCTTTTCCAAAAATCACTATTATAAGCAAGAATTACAGTTGAAAATTAATAGTACTTTTTTGTCCTGAAAACATTACAGCTGGGTGGGGGACGAACACACTGAATTTCTTTAAGGTGTACTGGTTTTTCTAAGAAAACAATCTTTTTTAAAATTTTTTAAAGGAGATTTAGTTCTATTACCTTGAGGACAAGATTCAGAAATAAAACGTTGGAAGTTAAGAGTTTAATTTAGGTGAAACATGTAGTCACCATTAATTTATTTTTTTTTTGTGGTGATCTTGGGGTCAATCCTGTTGGGTCCAAAGTGATTCCTGGATTCAAAATGCAGGGGTGCCTCAGGGGCTCAGTCGGTTGGGTCAGGTCATGATCTTATGGTTCATGGGTTCCAGCCCCAGGTCGGACTCCATGCTGATAGCTCAGAGCCTGGAGACTGCTTCGGATTCTGTGTATCCCTCTCACTCTGCCCCTCCCCCCGTGCTCGCTCGCTCTCTCTCTCTCTCTCTCTCTCTCTGTCTCTCTCTCAAAAATAAATAAGCCTTAAAAAATTTTAAAAAAACAAAATGGAAAAGGAATCTGTACGAGTAGCAGGCATGCATAAGGCTTTGAGTTTAGTGCCTTAGAAAATGCCCAATTTCCCAAGATCTATGGCATAATGGCCTGGGGATGCATGTCTTCCAGTGGCCTCGTCAGCAGACGGCTTTTGAACTGGGGGCTTCGATTTTGGCTTCAGCTTCGCAATTCCTGCCTTGATTCTCTTGACCTTATTTTATTCTAGACAGCTGTGGTGACTTACCTCTTGGGATTCATTTTCATCCCATAACTATTTTCTTGACTAGTTGACTTGGTCTAGCTCTGGTTTGTGAGGTCTCCTCTCTTCCTTCTCTTCTTTGCACTCTCTCCGCTGGGCTGGGGTCACCTGTAGAGTTGTCAGTTGGTTTTGACATACTGGACACATGAAAAAGTACCACCCATATGGAAGCATACACATGTATGTCCACAACCCATTTATGTCTGGTTGACACGTATATATACCACACACATATTTAGAGTGTGTTAGTGGCACCCTATGTCCCACCTTGTATTATTCATTATACTTATAGGTTTTCATCACATCTGCATTTAAAAAAATTCATTGTGGGAAGTCGAATGGCCCCTCAAAGAGGTGTCTGTGAATTTGTTGTGAATTTGTTGCAGATGTGATTAACGTTCTGCACCTTAAGTTAGGGGGATTATCGAAGCGAGCCCAGGCCAATCACACAAGCCCTTACAAGCAGAGACCTCCCTCTGGATGGAGTCAGAGACGCAGAAGGAGGAGAAATCAGAGATTTAATGCAAGCGAGGGACTGAGTGCCACACGGAAAGGATGAGAAGGAATATGGGCACTCGGTAGGAGTAGAGACCAGCCGCCTACTGACAGCCAGCGAGGAAATAGGACTTGAGTCCTGTCACTGCCAGGAATTTAATTTGTCCAATAATCAAGCAAATGAGCTTGGAAGCTGATTCTTCTCCAGGGTTTCTAATAAGGAAATCAACCCTTGACTTAGGCCCTGTGAGACTGTAAGCAGAGGACCTCAATGGGCCGGGCTGTGGTATCCCTGGGCTTCTGTCACTACAGTCCTACAGAACTGTGAGGTAACGAACGTGTGAGTGTGTGTGTGTGTGTGTGTGTGTGTGTGTGTTAAGTTGCTAAGTTTGTGTGTGTGGGGGGATTGTTGTTGTTAAAATAGCCATAGAAAATTAATACATTTGTGTATTAATACATACTTAAAAATGAGCTCAGGTGTTATCAGACATCAAAAACGTATTGTACTCATCTCTTCATAGAACCTTCATGATATTAGGAATTGCTTTCATGGTAATATTTAATGAACAAACTGAAACAAATTAAGGAAGTGTTTTTTAGTTTGGAGCAAACTCGTTAGAGGGCTTTAAACTGATTCTACTTATCAAGAAGCATTGATACTTCAAAGGAATGGAACGTGGCATCCAGAAGTAAGTTACGGAGGCGCCCTTTTTCTTTTGTGGGGATGTGTTTAAACTTCAAGCATATCAGCAGAAGGAACCTTCTCGTGCTTAGTTCAACTACATGATGGATTTTGAAAAGGAAGTAATTTTTAGGTTATTTGAGGCCTTTGGGGGGTATATTCAGCGTTTGACCAGTGAATATACTGATTTTGTGAATATTGGAAATAAATTAATTATAATAAACAGTTCAGGCCATCACACTTAGTAGTTCTCCCAAGGGACATTTTACCTTCTGTCGTTTTTGGTTTTTTCTTCTTTTTCCCTTTTATTTAATGATTCGTAAGAGTTTAAAGAGATGTTAGAAGCCTTCCTGCCACCCCCGTCTTGTCATTCCCCTCCACGCTGTAGACAGATGGGTCAGTATCTGTGTATATTCCCAGTATCTTTGGGGGAGTTCCTTTATGCATATGCAAACAAATACACATGTATATTTCCCATTCTCCTCTATACCCTAAAGGTAGCACACCATACACTCTTTACTTCCTCGTTTTCCTCACGTGAGGGTGCATCCTAGAGCTCTTCCCGTATCAGAACACAGAGAGTTTCCACATTCTTTTTACAGCTGGGTGGGGGATAGACTCATCATAGTTCGCGTGACCAGCTTTCTACGGACTGCTCCTTGGATTCTTTCTGATGTTCCTTATTGACAATACCGCATGTGCATCTGTAGGGTCAAATCTCAGAAATGAGATTGTTGGGTTGAAGGTAAGCGTATTTGTAATTTTGACAGCCCTAATTTGATAGATCATGATGTTGTTATTTAATTTTTTTTTCTTTCAGTCTCTCACGAGCAATCTCCGAGGGGAATTATTTTCCTATGGCAAGGGTGGGCATTGTAGCTTATCGTCCAAACTTTTAAGAGTGAAAGTGGGTCTATTAATAATCACACTGGGGCAACAGGCATGAGCCAGACTTTGCTGGCAACCTGGGATGTGTCTTGATTTACTCACAGTGTCACCAACAGAATGTGCCGTGAAACTTTCACATTTTTCTCCAGGGACCTTGAATGCAATTAAAGTTCAAAAATAATCATTTAATGAGATTAGCCTTTAAAAGTGAAGTTGCCGATGACGGCTGGGCAACAAGGGGAATGTGCTTAATGCCACTGAACTGTGCACTTACATGTGGTTAAAATGGTAAATTTTATGTATGTTTTGCCACAACAAAATAATCCTAAGTAAAAAGAACAATCTACTGTTGCCTGAGATCACGTGGATCTACGTTGAGCACTTATGCATAACAAAAGGCAGTTTCAAAAGGCTACATGTTGTATGATTTGATTCATAAGACATTCTGGAAAAGGTGAAGCTATAGAAACAGAAAATGGATCAGTGGTTTCTGGGATCTGGGGGCGTAAGCAGGGTGGACAATAAAGGAGCAGGATGATGGAGCTATTCTCTATCTTAAAACAAATTTTTTTTAATGTTTATTTAGTTTTGAGAGACATGGAGTGAGTAGGGGAAGGGCAGAGAGAGAGAGAGAGAGAGAGAGACAGACAGATTGACAGACAGAATCCAAAGAAGGCTCCAGGCTCTGAGCTGTCAGCACACAGCCCGATGCAGGGCTCGAACTCGTGAACCACGAGATCATGATCTAGCTGAAGTTGGACGCTTACCCGAGCAAGCCACCCAGGCACCCCGCTATTCTCTATCTTGACCGTAGTAGTCATTACATGTATGCTGTATGTTTTTGTTAAAACTGCTGAACTTTATACTCAAAGGGGTACATTTTACTGTATGCAAAGTATACCTTAATAAAAAATGTAAAAAGAAATGGAATTTAAAAAGCAAAGCTGCTCTGTATTGTTTCCCCTGAGCTTTGGGAAAGATGTCAGGCCTGATTTGGCATTCCGTTCTTTCTGTTCTGGGCAAGCGTAGTGTGACCTGAGGGGCATCTGCCACTGGGCCTCCTGCCCAGGGACCACTTGTGTCACTCGGATTTTTCTAGTTGGTGGTGGTCCTGCTGCCTCAAGAAAGTCTGGCTTCGGGAGGATTTGTCCGGCCTGCTCAGGGATCTTGCAGATGGCAGTGTTGGGAGTCTGGGGCTGGTCTGGCTACTGGTATCTTTGCAAGGCTCAAGTGGGTACGAACAGATCTCATTCTCTGTTCCACCTGGAAGGAATGAGGAAATCAGAGGACTGCTTCCCAGTGCTCAGTCTCCCCCCGCCCCCCGCCCATCCCATGATCTGAGGATTCTATCTCGTTTCTTTTGGGGTAGGGAAAGGATTCTTACACAGCAAATCCATCTAGGCTGTGACAGAGGGTGCCTGTTGATGGTCAGGGAGACTACTGTGTCAGGGTGAATGGCCATTTAGATGGGGGAACAGGACGTCCCACAGTTGAGTAGAGTCCACGGTAATGAAGACAGTGAAGGCAGATGGAAAAAGGCAGGTTCTGGGGCCCAGGCTAGGGGGCAGACGCCAAAGTCAGAAGAAATCGAATAAAATTCAGAGGAGTGCCTGACATCACTAATCACTAGAGAAATGTGAATCAAACCACAGAGAGATGCGACTTCATGCTCATTACTTAAGAAAAGGAAACAGAAGGGGACAGAAACTAAGGGTTGGCGAGGTTGTGGAGAAATCGGAATCCTTGTGCACTGTTGGCAAGAATGGAAAATAGTACGGCTGCCAGGGAAGACAGTATGGGGGTTGCTCACAAATTGAACAAACCGCCATATGATCCAGCAGTTCCACTTCTGGGTTTATACCCAAAAGACTTGAAAGCAGGGACTCAAAGCCAGAACAGTCTTGAGAAAGAACAAAGCTGGAGGTGTCACAATCCCACATTCCTTAAGCAGTAGTAATCAAAACCCTATGGAACTGGCATGGAAATAGACACATAGATCAATGGAACAGAACAGAGAACCCAGAAATAAACCCACCCTTGTATGATCAATTAATCTATGACAAAGAAGACAAGAATATACAATGGGGAAGAGACACTCTATTCAGTAAACAGTGTTGGGAAAACTGGTCAGCTATATTCAAAAGAATGCAATTGGACCACTTTCTTTTACCATACACAAAAATAAACTCAAAATGGATTAAAGACCTAAATGGGAGACTTGAAACCAGAAAATTACTAGAAGAAAAGGTAGGCACTACTGTCTTTGACATCAGCCTTAGCAAAATTTTTCAAGATATATCCCCTCAGGCAAGGGAAACAAAGGCAAAAATAAACTATTGGGACTATATCAAAGTAGAAAGCTTTTGCACAGCAAAGGAAACCATCAACAAAACAAAAAGACAGGGGCTCCCGGGTGGTTCTGTCCGTTAAGCATCTGCTCTCGATTTTGGCCCAGGTCCTGATGTCATGGTTCGTGAGACTGAGCCATGAGTCAGGCTCTGCGCTGACAGTGTAGAGCCTGCTTGGGATTCTCTCTCTCCTCTCTCTCTGCCTGTTTTCTCTCTCTCTCTCTCGCTCACTCGCTCTCCCTCTCTCAAAAACAAATAAACATTAAAAAACCCAAAAAGACAACCTACTGAATGTGAGAAGCTATATGCAAATGATATATTTGATAAGGGGTTAATATCCCAAATATATAAAGAACTTATACCACTTCAGTGCCAAAAAACCCAATCCAATTAAAAATGGGCACATTATAGGGCACCTGGGTGGCTCAGTCAGTTGAGTGTCTGACTCTCGATTTCGGCTCAGGTCATGATCTCGTGCTTTGTGGTATTGGGCCCCGTGTCAGGCTGTGCACTGACGATGTGGAGCCTTCTGGGGAATTCTCTCTCTCCCTCTTTCCCTGCCCCTCCCCTGCTTGTACCCTCTCTCTTAAAACAAATAAACTTAAAAAAGGGGCAGAGGAGCTGAGTAGAGGAAGACTTACACATGGCCAGTAGACACATGATTTGTGATGTGGAGCATTTTTTTTTTTTTAATCAAGGAGATGAAAATGAAAACCATAAGATAATACCTTAAACCCAAGAGCACGGCTTGAATCAAAAGCACAAGAAACAACAAGTGTCGGTAAGGACATGGAGAAAAAGGAACTCTTGTGCAGGGTTGGTGGGAATGCAAACTGGTGCAGCCACTGTGGAGAACAGTATGGAGGTTCCTCAAAAAATTAAAAATAGAACTACCATAGGATCCCATAATTCCACTTCTGGGTATTTACCCAAAGAAAACAAAAGCACTCGTTCAAAAAGATACATGCACCTCTATGTTTATTGCAGCATTATTTACAATAGCCAGGATACGGAAGCAGCCTGGGTGTTCATCCACAGATGAATGGATAAAAATGATGTGACACACATCATTTCTATAAATACGTGTATAATGGAATACTACTTGGCCATAAAAAAGAATGAGATCTTGCCATTTGCAACAACATGGCTGGACCTAGAGGGTATAATGCTAAGTGAAACAAGTCAGAGAAAGACAAATAGCATATGATTTTGCTTCTCTGTGAAATCTGAACAATAAAACAAACAAAAGCGGAAACAGACTCTTAAATACAGAGCAACAGACTGATGGTTGCCAGAGGGGAGGGTGTTGGAAGGATGGGCAGGATTGGGTTAAGGTGAGTGGGAGACACAGGATTCCAATTATGTAATGACTAAGTCACAAGAAGGAAAGCATGGTATGCTGTGCGTCTGTGTGACCATAGGGCGCTGGTCAATGGTACCGTAATTGTGTTGTCTGGTGACATGTGTTGTCTGCGCTTGTGAAGAGCACAGCATAAAAATGTGTAGACTTGTTGAATCACTGTGTTGTACGCCTGAAACTAATGTAACATTGTCAACTATACATCAGTATAAAAAAGCCAGGATTCAAGCAGATACGTGCACACCCACGTTCAGAGCGGTGTTAGTCACAATAACCAGAAGGTGTTATTCACGCTAGCCAAAAGGTGGACGCTACCCAAGATCCAGATGAAGGGATACACAGAATGTGGCATATCCATACAGGGGAATAGTGTTCAGCTTTGGAAAGGAAGGAGATCCTTCCCTGGATAAACTTGAGGACGTTATGCTAAGCGAAATAAAAGCCAGTCGCAAAGATAAGCCAGTATGATTCCACTTACATGAGAGCCTGGAGTAGTCAAACTCACTGAGATCAAAAGGCTCGCGCTCATCCTGGGCTGTTCCTGCCGCTTGATGTACTTGAGGAGGTGATTGCTGAGGAGTCACGTGAATTTGCTAGATTCTGAGTGGTGTCTTCATCCTGCTTAGACAGAAAGGAGGGGAAGATGTTCGGAAGACTGTGTCGGGGAAAGGGCGGGAGTTTGCAGTGAGTTTTGAAATCTTATGTAGTCTCTTGGGGACAATCAGACTGCCCCTAAATGTCTCTCCCTCCCTTTATTTCTTTCTTTTTTAAGTTTGTATTTATTTTGAGAGAGAAAGAGTGAGAAACAGCATGAGTAGGGGAGGGGCAGAGAGAGAGAGAGGGAGAGAGAGAATCTGACAGTGCAGAGCCTGACACAAGGCTTGATCTCATGAACTGTGACATCATGACCTGAACTGAAATCAAAAGTCAGACGCTTAACCAACTGAGCCCCCCCAGCCTCTCCCCCTCCCTTTATTTCTAATGGGGAAAATCTGATTTCTTCCTAATGATGAAAAGGGTCTTTATGAGAGTTCTGCATCTGGTTTTGATGAGACCCCACGTATTTGAACAAATCTTTTGCCTCTTCAGTGCTGCTAACTCTCAGTCCACCAAACATACTCCGTGGTGTCCAGTGTTACCCGCGGCTTTGCAGCTCACTTCCTGTATTGTATGTAGAAATGCATCATACGTATGAGCTCACTTCCTGTATTGTGTGTAGAAATGCGTCATACGTATGAGCTCACTTCCTGTATTGTGTGTAGAAATGCGTCATACGTATGAGCTCACTTCCTGTATTGTGTGTAGAAATGCGTCATACGTATGAGCTCACTTCCTGTATTGTGTGTAGAAATGCGTCATACGTATGAGCTCACTTCCTGTATTGTGTGTAGAAATGCGTCATACGTATGAGCTCACTTCCTGTATTGTGTGTAGAAATGCGTCATACGTATGAGCTCACTTCCTGTATTGTGTGTAGAAATGCGTCATACGTATGAGCTCACTTCCTGTATTGTGTGTAGAAATGCGTCATACGTATGAGCTCACTTCCTGTATTGTGTGTAGAAATGCGTCATACGTATGAGCTCACTTCCTGTATTGTGTGTAGAAATGCGTCATACGTATGTAGGGTACAGTGATGAAAAGTTCCCATGCTGCCTTTGACATCTAATGAAGCTGTATTTGGGTTCTTTCCTGAACCTTGGTGACCTCATTTGTAAAATGGGGATAATATAGGTCCTTAATACTTTCTAGAAGACCCTTGAGGCCAAAAATGCGCAGGAATTTGCACTCTTTCAGGTTTCTGGATTGTGTTTCTACCATACAGAACATGACATTCCAGTAGGGCTTCGGGTAACATCCTGCAATCAAATGCATTAATATTTCCAAAATAAAGCATGTGGACATCCATGCTACATGGGATTTTAAAAACACCATGTATAGCTTCATATCAGCTTAGGTAATGTTTTGCTGTCAAACGATTTGTAAAAACAACCTTTCAGTTCTCAGATCTCTTGGCATTCAGGATTGCGGATAAGGGGTTGTGGACTTTGGTAGTGACTCTGTTGTCTGAAATAATGGAATACGTTCAGATTAGCAAATGCACAGCTTTGGTTTATTTTGGAATGGTTGAGCCATGCCCTGGATTGAGGGGGGATTCCAAAGAGCTGAGGCATATGGCAACCTTTAATAGCTGATACTGATGCCTGCAACCTTAGAATACTGTACTTGAGCGTGCAGAAGGAGAGGTGGACATTCCCAGATATGGGTGACTAATGTGGTTTCCATTTTTAGACAGGGAAAAAAGCAAGCACTTGAATGTATCCTTGAATCTGGCTATACATACAAGCTATGCAAAGTTTTACTTATTTAAAAAAGTAATCCAAAGTTATTGCAAAACCACACAACAATGTTATAGGTTTGCTGCGATGGTTGGATATAGAGCACGTAGCACAGTGTGTGGTCCTTAGTAACTCAGTAAACGTTAACTGTGTATTATTTTGTTATATAATAGTAGATGTCAATCAGTCACACGGCTTACTCCTTTGCCAAATAAAATTATTTTTTTTATCAAGATTTGCTTATGGTTTAAAATGCTTTTAGCAATGGAGGAAATGATATTTTTGTATTTCTTAAAGCTTATTTTAGACTTTGCCCTCGATTTTAACTCCGTGACCTTGGTAATGAGGTAATGAGGGTTAATTTTATGGCCCAACCAAGGCTGGGCCTTGGTACCCACATACTTGGTCAAACAGTATTATGGGTATTTCAAGGAGGATGTTTTTGGATGAGATTAACGTTTAAATTAGTTGACTTGGGGTGAAGCAGAGTGCCTTCCCTAATGTGGGTGGGCCTCGTCCAATCAGTTGAAGGTCTGGATAGACCAAAAGACTGCCCTCTCTCATTTCCCTCCCTCCCTCCCCACCCCTAAGCCCTGGCAAGAAGGAATTCCGTCAGCAGATGGTTTTTGGACTTATGTTGCAACACTGGCTCTTCCCTGGGTCTCTGGCCTGCTGGCCTGTCCTGTAGGTTTTGGACTTGCGAGCCTCCAGAATTGCGTGAGCCAATTCATTGAAATCAGTCAACCAGTCTCCCTTGTTCTCCCTCCTCACCCACCCCCCATGCATGAGCACGCACCCACACACCCTGTTGTCCTATTGGTTCTGTGTCTCTAGAGATCTCTGAAGAACATTTGGTTCTTAACCTCATTTGGTTTCTAAATTTGCCCAATGAGACGATGGAAAACTATCTCCAAGGTTTTGTTTGACAGCGCGAGAAGATATCTGGATCCACAGCAGCTGGATTTGGTGTTCGGAAGGTGTCCAAGATGGCTCAGGCCATCAGATGGGAGGCTGGGGCAGGAGAGGGGGCGGGCCTCGGCAGGGGGACGGAGACACTGAGCTCGGCTGACAGCTGGCGATGGCCCGAGGAGAAGCCACGGGGAGGTATCCAGAGGGCACTTGGATTATGGTTATCACAGGAGGACAGTGAGTCACAGAGGGCCGTTAACTGACGCAGGCGGGGTCCCTGGTGTGGGAGGAGCTGGGTCGCCAGCCTCGGGCCCCATAGGGGAGCCCGGCAGCTGGGGCCTCCACCCGGTGGGTCATAGTGAGGATGCCGTCCTAAGTGTCCTAGAGACCGCACGCCTGCCCCCTTACCAGATGGGAGTAACCGGGACACCACGTCTCCTGAATGTTCACTGTGTCCCCTGCTGAACGTTGGTCACTTTCCTGAGCATAGGCTCTTCGAACAGGACCAGCCTCAAGTGGCCTGAGGCCTGTTCTCGCACAGCCCGACACTCAGGTGGGAGGTCTGAGCTGGAGAGGCTTATTGTCACCTTGCCCTTTGCCAGCAGTGGCAATAATAGTCTGTGTTCACTGATGTTTGTTCAGTGTTTGTCCCTGCAGCGCCCCACTTGTCCCCAGAGGACCACTGGCCCAGGACGCTATTAAATTTAAAATGAACTCACGTTACGTAAAATTAAAAATGTAATTCTTTAGTCACAGTGTCCACGTGTCAGGTGTTCAGTAGACACACGCAGCAAGTGACTTCCAGACGACACAGATGGGGGACATTCCCATCGTCAGAGAAAGTTCTATCGGACAGTGATGTTTTCTGCTCTGGGGCTTTGCACACATTCTCTCATGCGTTTTGGAGTGAGAATTATTATCCCCATTTTTTTTTTTTAAAGATGGGGCTTGAGCTGAATAACTGGCCCAGAATGACAGCTCCAAAGTGACCGAGCTGGGAACTCAAACCTGGTCTCTCAGACTCCCCTGGAGCCCCTGAGTCCGCTGTGTCTGGACTTGTCAGCCTGTGGGTTGTGGTGAGCCCCACGTGTGCAAGGAGTCTTCCCTTGCCCTGGGCCAAGGATGGATGCCTGGATGGAAAGGTAGAGGAGAGGGGAGAGACTGAGGGGGGAGGACACAGTTCCAGAAGGACACAGGAGCTGAGACTGTCCAGTGCGGCACAGGGAATCACAGTGTCCCTGGGATTGGTGCCATGAGGTCGTTAATCTTCGCCAGGGTGGGCTCAGTGCAGGGGAGAGGAAACAAGCTGGATCCCAGGGCTCCGAGGAGCGAATGCGGGACAAGGGAGAGAGGAGAAAGAGACAGGGGAGCTAGGGAGAGACACGGGGTCAAAGGACACAGGACATTTTTAGGGCTGAGCAGGTTGGACGTGGTTGGTGGACTAAGCTAAGCCTGTCTGTAGGAATCAGGCTAGGAGTAACTTCGAGGGGAGCAGTGGGGATGCTGGTGACCCCGAGACACGTGCCCCGAAGGGGCAGCCATCACACTGTCCCCGGTGACTCTTGCTGGGAGGCCATGGTGACTTTCTGTTGCCACATTCCGGACATCTGGATTTTTATGTGAAGCGTCCCTAATTATAAGCCCGTAAAAAAATGTCGTAACAGGTTTTTTTCCATAAAAAACATACACCCCACTGCTGAGAATTGTGAATGTACTGTACACTTGAAAATGGTCAAGGTGGTAAATTTGATGTGCTGTGTATTTGACGCCCCTCTTCCCCACCACGTCCCTGGGCCATTTTGGCACATAGGCTGGAGTTTGTAACTCATGGGCCAGCGGGATAGGTCGGTGAAGAGCAGGAGCTCTGTCTCTTGGCCGAACAGTAAAATCCTAAAGCCCAGGCCAGGCCCTGAGACAGTGAAGTCAGAGCGTCTGGGGTGGGACTCAGACCATCCATCAGCCATGAGCAGGTGCTTTCTGTGTACAACCGGCGTTAAGAGCCTCTGGCGTAGAGGAGGAAATAATGGGAGGGTAAAGACCCGGAATAGACAGGAAGGGGTATCCTCAGAACCCGGGTATAGGGGACCCCCCAGCTTCTAGCACAGCGGGGACAAGAGCGAAGATACGTGCGGAGTACGCATCCGATTTGCAGCACGGGGCTCTTGCTGTAAGAGGACAGAGGCTTCTGTTGTGTCCGTTTGGGAGTCGAATCCATGCTTGGCTTCCCCAGTTGTGAGGTGAGATGACAGACGCCCCGTCCAGCCCACCACGTTCGTTTACACCTCGGATGCCGGTTTTGGACACACGCGTTGTAAAGCAGAAGTGTCACAGCTCTTAGTGACACCCTTTTAGGAGTCTCACTATGTCTTTCGCTGTCTATCCCCGCTCCTCTGCTAAAGCAGCTACGAATTCACTTTGGGGAAAACAGAGAATCAGAGAAAGGGATTTGTGAGCAGAGAGACGAGTCAGGAAAAAGATGAAAGTCTAAACATACAGGGCCACTGACAGAGCTTTTAGCGAATGGACCGAGTCCAAGGTACTTACCGAATTTGGACAGTTATTTCAAAAAATATATAATTCTCCCTTGAGGTGCAAACACGTGAAACGTCCGTTAATTATCGAACTTTCAGAGAGGTGCATTAGGTGTCGGCAAAGACCTGAGGTGTTCCTCAGAGAAAGCGCTTTTTATTAAAGGGGAGTGTGTTTATGTGTACTAAAAATTAGGGAAGGTTTTGGATAATTCGGTGGGGGAGGGGACGGAGTTGCGTTTACCCCCTGGATGGAATGTAGTTTGATAGAAGCTCATGCCTAAAATATTGGTTTAAGATGAGAAAGCCCCTTTGCAGCACGAAACTGTCGCTCGCCTGGTAATCAAAAGCAATTGTTTGCAGAACAGCTTTGCAGTAGTTGGATTCAATTGGGCTTGGACCAGATTCCAATCAAAGGATGCAAATGCTTTCTTGTCAACGGTTGCATCGGCTTAGACGCGTCTGCGAGGGAGATTTATATTGATTCCCTGTAGTTTAAGATGCTCTGTCGGGCACGCATTATAAAATTCTTAAGGCCGGAGAGCACGGGGAGCTGGGATTCTGCCGGCTGAGTCGGCTGCTGGTTGGAGAAGGAGTCAGGGAGCCTCAGCAGCGCAGGAAAATCCCTGCTTGATCATCGGGGCCTCCGGGGATGAATTCTCATCTTGCCCAAGACCTAACCGGGGCAAGAAGCTTAAGGAAATGAGGCCGTGACAGTGACACCTTTTCAGAGAAGGGATCAACGTAGGAGGCAGTTTTAGGGAAACGTACGCAGTTCAGGTGTACAGCTAAGAAATTAAAAAAAAAGGCACCTGGGTGGCTCAGTCGGTTGAGCGTCCGACTTCGGCTCAGGTCACGATCTCGCGGTCCGTGAGTTCGAGCCCCGCGTCGGGCTCTGGGCTGACGGCTCAGAGCCTGGAGCCTGCTTCCGATTCTGTGTCTCCCTCTCTCTCTGCCCCTCCCCCGTGCATGCTCTGTCTCTCTCTGTCTCAAAAATAAAATAAAAATGTTAAAAAAAAAAAATTGGCCTCATTAACAGAATCCATACTCAGGTTCCCGCGCCCAGGAAAATACCCTGCAGCAAACTCGAAGAGGTGAATGAGGCTTAGATTTGGCCGTTGGTGATGGGAATGAAGGGAGGAAGTCAGGGAATGAGGGTTGGCTCACCTGCTCCAGAGGCCCCTGTTTGGGTGCCCGCAGATGGGGGTCCGCCTGTGGGAGGCCTGCTGGGAGGACCAGGATGGGCGGTTGCCGCCTTGTACCTTCTGTTGGGGGCCAGTGTAACGGGGAGGTGGGGCGGGCTGAGGACTGACACTCCTCAAGAGGGCTGCCGTGCAGAGTCGCCGGGCCCCCTTTGCCAGGTTGCCTCATTTCCAATGGAAGTCAGAAACCCGGATGACTTCCGGAGAATTCCCTAATTTATTAGGCTGGCCGATAATGAGGTCACATCATTACACCGTGAGAACCAAATAAAAATGCCTCTGTAGGGCAGAATTGGCCCCTGGCCTGCATCTCGGCCCCCGCCACTGCCTCTTTACCAGGGGTTTGTGTGGAAGGAGCACACCAGAACCTTCTTCCCCGTGAGGCACTGTGAACTCACTGGGAGACGTCTGGTGGTTTGGGGCATCACTGAGTGATTCATTCGGGTGACATTGGTTGACTAACAAACGTGCTCTGTGCCAGGCGCAAGGTGGGTTGGGGGTCGGGGGCATGGGGCTTCCAGGCAAGGAGATCTTGGAGTTCATTCTGGGGCTTTGGAAGGAGTTGATATGTTCATGGCGTGATGTGTTTCTATGTGATTAGAGAAAGCCCACGTGGGAGAAGGGGGGTGGGGAGGAGGGGCATGATATTGGCAAGTTACATTTTAACTTGAGAGCCGAGGGCTTTATGGTTAGGGTTGTGCTGTGTGAACAAAAGGGAGCCCTTGATAGAGAGGTGACATCACATTCACATATTTAAAAAGAAGCCTCTGGCTGGTGCTGGGCAGAGGAGGGACGTGGGCTGGCGCATCCTCAGCTTAAGGGCTAGATTGAAAGTTTAAAAATCCAAAACTTAAAAATGAAACTAGAGGGGCACCTGGGTGGCTCAGTCGGTTAAGTGTCCGGCTTCAGCTCAGGTCATGATCTCACGGTTCGTGGGTTTGAGCCCCGTGTCGGGTTCTTGCCGACAGCTCAGAGCCTGGAGCCTGCTTCGGATTCTGTGTCTCCCTCTCTCTCTGTCCCTCCCTTGCTCACACTCTGTCTCTCTCTCTGTGTCTCTGAAAAATAAACATTAAAAAAAAAACTACACTAGATTTTGGTTCATTTAAGACCGCAGCTATGTTAACACGTGCAGTGGGGTTCCGTGGGGCTGTGGGTGATGTAGGAGAGGATATACATGAACGCTGCAGAACCACGTGTGCGAGGACACTTGACTGTGCTGTCCAGCACAAGCAGACAGGTGTTTTACCTGACCTCTGAGTGTGTTTTCCCTGGTTTATGTCCTTCCAGGTGGTATATCAGTTATGAAACTCAGCTCTGCCTCTTTTGAGCTCAGATTTTACATTTTGTCTTCCCTCCTTCCTCTTAGTGCAAATGTCCTGGGGTTGGAGGCGGCACCCAGGCAGGAGGGACACCCCTCTGGTCATGGGTCCCGGGTCCAAGCAGTTCCCTCCGACATGCCTCAGAGTCCCTCTGGCCTAGCCACTCTCCTCTCCGTCTTCTGTCCTGGGAACCAGGCATCCTAAGGGCCCAGCCCAGGCCCCATTGAAGCCCTTCCTTCCCAGGCTATGCTGGCTTTGAGGCAAGGCCAGCACAGAGCCCAGCCTCCTCCAGGAACCCAACTCTCTCTCCTTCTCAGGCCTTGGAATTGACTTTGGGGAATCCCCCCCCCCCCCGCCCCGCTTGTCTGTACTGTAGTTCTCACTGGGGATTGGGGCGGGGGGCTCCTCCTCCGCCTGAAACCTTTTCCCCTCTGTGGGTTTAGGATTTCGAAACAAAAGCTAGGCAGGGAAGCGTCTTACAGGCCGCTCCTGCTCTCCTCCTTCTGAGTCACAGACCTCTGCTGAGACGGGCAGTGTAGAGCCAGCGAGCTGCCCTGGGGAAGCAGGCAGAGAAAGGGGAAACAGGAAAGAAATGATTATTTCGACCCATGTGTTTTCAGTGGCACATGAATGTAACCGTTGGCTTCAGACCCAAAAGGGAGCAGATACGAGGACTGTGGGAGAGGAGGGAGAGGAGGAGGGGGATTCAGGACCTGCCTGGCTAAGCAGCCTGTGCCAGCAGGTGGGAGGGGAAGGGAGCAGCAGAGGGGGAAGGGGATGGTTTCCACCTGCTGCACCCACACAAGAATGGGGACATTTGGCCTTGGGCACGGGTGCTCCTTAGGAACATTGGTGTCCCGGGCTGCCGCCCCAGTTAGGAGATCTACCCCCTTCACCCACCCAGGGCTTGTGGGAGGGCTTGTGCCCAGCCCTGGAGGACGGTGTTTGTAGCTGTGAGCGCTGCCTCTTTGCTTCAGGGTGAGGAGCACGGGTCGTGAGCTCTCACGGGGGGCAGGAGAGGAGAGCAGGCCTTAGCTCAGCCTCCCCCATACACGGGGAGTGATGAAAACTGGACGTTAGCGGCATCGAAAGCTGTAAACAGATTTCACGCCTGTCACATTTCCAGGAAGGCGCTAATGGGTATTTCTTTCATACTTGTATTTTCAGTAGTTCATAGTCACCCGCATAGCTTGGCTCATCCTGGAAGGTTCTAGAACTCTGGCTGTCACCACCCTTCCCCCTGCCCCATGCCCCTCTGGGCCTCTGGAAGACTCCAGTCCTGGCTGCTTTTATCACACCCCCGTTGCCCCAGCAGAGCACTTACCACACTGTGTGTGAAATGTCAGCGTTACTTGGTCAGTGGCCTCTACTCCCCTTGATGGCTGGAAGCTCCTTGAGAGAGTGGAGTGGGGGGAGGTATCTTGTTTTCCATTTTATTCCCAGTGCCTTGCACAGAGGTGGGTGAGCTCTTTTACAGTGTCAGGGAGTGGTTTTCTGACAAGGTGGCACTTGAGGAGAGGCCTGAAGGTGACTTTGTCGGCCTGTGTTCTGCGTGCCAGATTCTCTCCCCTCCTCAGAGAACTCACACATTGACGATCTGTTTTCTCCTTGACAGCCTCCCCCGATCAGAATTTCACATGTGTAGCACTGACCCCTCAGAAGTAAGGAAGGAAGAAAGGAAGGAAAGAGAAAATGCAAGAAGCAAAAACCTCCTTGGACCCCTCCCCCCTCCCGGCCATGCCCAGTGAAGTTGTCCTCTCTTGCTTTCTTCCCTTCTCCTTCCATCCCTTGGAGTCTGGCTGGAACTCTGCAGAAACTGCTTTTGTTAGGGCCCCTAACAGTATACTTGATGCTAGAGCCAGTGGAACATTTGGGGGACTTTTTAATTTAGCTTGTGGGCAGAATCTGAGACTGGCGAACGCTCCTCTTACAAACTCTGATTTCCTTTACATACGGTCTACACCACCGGATTCTACTATTTCCCCCTCGCCCTCCAGCTGTTCTTCCTCAGTCTCTTTGGTAGACTTCTCTTCCCCTACAGGAGGTCAGCCCTGAGCCCTCTTCTCTTTTCCTTCTAAGGCTCATCCTCGGTGCTTTTATCTATTTCCATATATAAATAACCTTCTCCAAACCGAAGGCTTCCAAATACACATTTCCAGCCAGTATTTCTCGTCACCAGATTCCATATGGCCAATCCCCTTCCCGCGTTTTGGCTTGAACACCTTCCGCACATAGTCTCCCCATGTCACGCCCAGTCCGTCCTGCTGCTGAGTGTCCCATCAGGCTGATGAGTGCCGCCATATTGGATACCCGTCCAGTCACGTCAGGACCCAATTTTTGACATTTGGCCTCCTAAATGGCCATGAATCTTCCCTGTCCCCCTTTCCTCTATCCCCACTGTCCTCTGCTGTGCTCCTCCAAACACCTCCATCCTTCCTGCCCCGCTCTGTTCTGTCCCATCTCAGGCTGCAGGAGAACTGCCTTCCTGAAGTGTAGACGTGGCTGTGCCACAGCTCTGCTGAACACCCATCACCAGCTCCCATGGCCGTTAGGGTAGGGTCAGGCCACTTAATGGGGGGACCAGACCCTTGCCCATGTGCACATAGTCATCTCCTCATTTCCTTTTATAGTCCTTGCCCGGGACACTGAATGGGTTTCAATTCCTGGAAAACTCCACTTTCTCACTTTCGATCTCACTTTGCCCCAGCTTTTCTTTCTTCCTGGGATACTTGTCATAAGGCTTTTATTCTGAGTGGGATGGAGACCCATTGGACAGGTTTGAAGAGAGGGATGATGTGACCTAATTTGTATTTTAATTTATTTTACTATGATTTTTTAATGTTTATTTTGAGAGAGAGAGAGAGAGATGAATGGGAGAGGGGCAGAGGGGGAGAGAGAGAGAGAGAGAGAGAGAGAAAGAGAGAGAGAGAGAGTCAGTCTTAAGCAGTCTCCATGCTCAGCATGAAGCCTGACGCAGGGCTCAATGTGAGGCTCAATCTCAGGACCCTGGGATCATGACTTGAGCTGGAATCAAGAGTCAGACGCTTAACTGAGTCACCTAGGCGTCCCATCTAATTTGTGCTCTAAAAGTCTCCCTCTGTCTGCAGGGTTGAGATTAGAATGTAGGGTGGGATGTTGGAGACCTTGTAGGAAGCTGTTCCAGGAATCTCATTGAGAGAAGTTGGTGGTTTGGGCCGATGGTGGCCTTGGAGGTGGGAAGAGGTGGGCAGATGCTGGGACTGTGTTTGAAAGGATACCTGACAGAACTTGATGTCACAGATGTCTGCAAGTTCTCTGTCCCAAGCCAACTGGATGGATGGACATGCTGTCAGTCAAAATGCAGGCAGACTGTGGGTGAGGCAGATGTGGACAGAGGTGGTGGGATTGGATGGGAAAAGAAGCAGCTTAGCTTTGTGTGTGCTGAATTCGAGATGCATTCAATGTCTCTGTAAGTGTGGCAGGCAGAGTAATGGCCCCAACGATGCTTATGTCCAAAGGCGCTTTGTAGATGTGATAAAGTCAAGAATGTTGAGGTGGGAGCCTATCCTGGGTTATGCAGGTGGACCCAGTGCCATCACAAGGGTCCATATAGGAGGGGGCAGGCACGCCAAAGTCAGGGAAGGAGCCATGATGACCAGAGCAGGGGTCGAGTGAAGTGATTTGGCGATGAAGAAAGGTGCCATGAGCCAAGCCATGTGGGTGGCCTTTGTGCATTTTCCAGAATCCATTTTTCCAGCTTCTAGCTGGAGAAGGCAAGGAAGTAGATTCTCTCCTGGCGTCTCCAGAAGGAGTATACCTCTACCGACACTTTGAATTTTTTTTAAATTTTTATTTTTGAGAGAGAGCGAGCAAGTGAGCATGAGCGGGGGAGGGGCAGACAGCAAGGGAGACGCAGAACCTGAAGCAGACTCCAGGCTCTGAGCTGTCAGCAGAGAGCCCAACACGGGGCTCGAACCCATGAACCGCGAGATACGACCTGAGCTGAAGTCGGGTGCTCAACCGATTGAGTCACCCGGGTGCCCCAAGCTCTGCTGACACTTGGATTTTAGACCATAAGACTCTGACCTCTAGAACCACAAGATAATAAATTTGTTTCATTTTAAGCCATTAAGCTGTGGTGCTTTGCTTCAGAAGCAACACGAAACTAATACAGTGGAGGTATGGAGTACGTGGCCTTCTGTACGCATCTGGGGCTTGGGAATGCTAGCCTCCCCTGCATTCTGCTCTCACTCTTCACAAGTCAAACCAACATGCCCTTTTGGCATCCGCAGCTACCCTGAACAGTAAAAAACCCAGGAAGAGTTTTTAGCAAGTGTGCTGAATAGATTTCACAAAATAACGCAGTGTAAATTTCCTGCCTATTATTGGAGTCTCATGCCCACACCATAGTCCACAGACAGTGTACCCATATTTCTTCATACGTAACTTTAATGTCTATAGCAATGTGGTTTCAGATTATAGAAAAATAGGAAAAGTTATATTCTGAAACAGAAATAGAGCTGCAAAGACATAATATTTAAGTCATAGCAGGGAAAGATGCAGAAAAATTGAAGTAAAAGGGAGGCCATTGTATTTGAGCTCATAGTCTAGGGGCAAAAAGGATCTTTTTTAAAAAATTTTTTAGGGGCGCCTGGGTGGCGCAGTCGGTTAAGCGTCCGACTTCAACCAGGTCACGATCTCGCGGTCCGTGAGTTCGAGCCCCGCGTCAGGCTCTGGGCTGATGGCTCGGAGCCTGGAGCCTATTTCCGATTCTGTGTCTCCCTCTCTCTCTGCCCCTCCCCCGTTCATGCTCTGTCTCTCTCTGTCCCAAAAATAAATAAAAAACGTTGAAAAAAAAAATTTTTTTTAAAAATTTATTTATTTATTTTGAGAGAGGCAGCACGAGTGGAGGAGGAGCAGAGAGAGGGAGAGAAAGAGTCCCAAGCAGGCTCCATGCTGTCAGCACAGAGCCTGACATGGGGCTCGATCTCAGGAACCGTGAGATCATGACCTGGGCTGAAATCAGCAGTTGGATGCTTACCCAACTGAGACAGACACCCAGGTGCCCCGAGGGGTAAAAGGATCTTTAAACCATAGTGGTTAATCCTTAACACCATCACTGTAATACAGCATTAGCCCGATGACTGATGTTCATTTAAAATGATCAACCCAAGTCCACGTGGAAATACTAAATTATTTTTGATGTACTACTTTAAGAAAATAGGAAGCCATACAACATATCTTATAAACTGTTAATGTAATTCAGACTGGCTCTTAGATATGATTTCATTGCTAGAAAATTAACTTATGTGGAACCCCTAGTTCCCCAGTGATGCCAGGTAATAGGTATCATTGAACTTTGGCTCTGGATAAATTCACAAACCATTGGTTGACAATTAGGTTCTAATTGTGCATAGACCCTGTTGTGAAAGCCTTTCCCTACAGAATTTCAAATAACTAAAAGTAGGGTAAGGGTAGCCCAAAAAAGAGCAATCTACTAGAAGTTCACTTCCCAAATTAGACCCAAAGCAACAGCTTTGCTATAACAATGGATTGGAGAGAGGATTGTTTTTTAAATTTATTTATTTTGAGAATGAGACCGAGAAAATCCCAAGCAGAGGAGGGGCAGAGAGAGAGAATCCCAAGCAGGTTCCATGCTGTCAGCACAATGCCCGATGCGGGATTTGATCTTGCCAATCATGAGATCATGACTTGAGCCTAAATCAAGAGTCAGACACTTAAAAAAAAAAAGTTTTTTTTCTTGAAATTTCTTCAACAATCATTCTCTGTTTACTGGGTACCCAGCATTTTTTAAAAGCCCTTTGCAGATATTTTCTAATTGAATTCTCATAGCATAGAGGTAAGCACTATCATCGTTCCCGTTTTACAGATGACAGAACTGAGGCGCAGAAAGATCAAGTAACTCAGGTTCACCCAGCTGGTCAGTCTAGACCCAAATCTAGAGAGTCTGGCTCCAGAGTCCATGCTCTTAACTTTTCTATGTGCTGGCCTTACTAGATCTTGTCAACTGTGCTTTTGGATTGCCTGTCTCATACACTTCTGCTCCGCTGCTGTGAATTGCACGCAGAAGGTATTAATGGGATTTGTCTTCAGTGCCGTTTGTGGGTTCAGGTCCCCAACCTTTGCCTGATCTAGGCTAACTGTCTATTCTGCCCCCCGTGTTTCTAGGCTCTAGTCCAGTTTCTGTAGGACTGCCTCACTTGGTTTCGTTCTTCTGGTTTAAAATTATGCCAGAGTTTCCCATCTCCTACAGAATAAAGGGCTTAACTCCTTAGCACGATATTTGTATCATTCTAGACGCTTGGTTGCGAGCAAGGGACGCCCACTGTGGTAACTGAGCAGCACAGGAAGGGCGTGGGGGAAGCCTGGGCGGGGCGGGCAGGGGCCGGTGAGCAGGGGCAGAGGGTGCCTATGCTCCAAGTGCCATCTCTGATGCTCACAGGTCTGTCTCACATCTGATCTTGCTGTCCCCTCTTTGTGTATTGTGCTGAGATTCAAAGTCACCGGTGAGAGTGTCCATTTGCCTGAGGCTGCCTCACTTTCCTGGGGGGAGCGGGGATGAGCCTCCTGAATGAGATGGAGATTCCCTGCCTCCACCAAGACGGACGGCATTGAGAATTATGTAAAAATAGGAACCTGGTTTGACTCCCAGCAGCCAGAAACCATGACAGATATCCTGTCGATGGTGTTGCTCAAACATTTTTGTCTGTGATGTGCAAGGGATATATGCACGTGCACACACACATACACACGCTCTTAATTGAAAAAGTATCTAGGGTGGGGCGCCTGGGTGGCTCAGTCGGTTGGGCGTCTGACTTCGGCTCAGGTCACGATCTCACGGTCCGTGAGTTCGAGCCCCGCGTCGGGCTCTGGGCTGATGGCTCAGAGCCTGGAGCCTGCTTCTGATCCTGTGTCTCCCTCTCTCTCTGCCCCTCCCCCGTTCATGCTCTGTCTCTCTCTGTCTCAAAAATAAATAAAACGTTAAAAAAAATTAAAAAAAAAAAAGAAAAAGTATCTAGGAAACAGTACTTTACTCATGGCTATGATAAACTCATCGTTTCCACTCTCATTTTTTTTTAATGTGGGTCATGACTTACTAAATTAATTCCACTTTGAAAACCTTGCCCTACAGTGTTTTCTGTGCAGTATATTCAAAATACTCCCAATGAGTCGCTTTTATGCACGAAATGCTTTATTTATATACCAGACAAACCTTTCTGCAATTCTGGCCTTTAAATGACTGTTTGTAAAGTAGATCCTAGAAGAATAGCACGTAGTCCTTGGCATCAAAATAAGCAAAAAAGAAGAAAGTATGAATCTATTGTGTAATGAACACAATATATCCAATTGTATCATCTGAGCACAGAATATCCAATTGTATCATCAGACAGTACCCAATATAATAGTCCAGAATGTTTGTTTACATAGCTCTCTAGTAAAGTTTAAGTCCACAACAGTTGTTAGAAAGTAACAGGGTTTTAATTTCTCATGCCCATCAAGCAAGAATTTCAGCAAATATGCCTGGGGACTGGCCCTGGATGAGGTCGTTTTCTGGGTGTTTGAAGGGTACAGAGGTGAACTAGGCTGGGATCCTGGTCTCAAGGAGATGAAACTCTAGGAGAGAAGAAAAGATAAGGGTGTAGAAAATAGTTGTACCAGATAGAAACTGATATGGATCATGAGAAAGGAGTAAAGGAAATGCGTAGACTTTCAGAGGAACGGGAGTGCCTGGTTCCTGATAGAGGTCCTGAAGAACAAAGGAGGAGGGGTTCAGAGGGTGGGTGGGGGCGGGGGGGGCACTTTCCCTGTCACCTGGCCTGCACCCTGGTGCAGCCGATGAGGCCATGGGGATGGCACAGGCTTACAGACTGGAAGGGCCTTTCCGCAGTGAGGATTCCTGTCTTTGTACCTCTTTGTTCCCAGTGTTGTCACCTCTGACACAAAGTAGGTGCTCACTGCATATGTAATGAATATAGACAGGGGCACCAGCTCTGGAGCATGATGGCGGAGGGTCCCCTCACAGCCTTGTGTGGACCAAGAGGGGTGCAGGAGCTCTGGGGGAGGGAAGAGTGCCAAGCCCAGCAGTCAGAGGGGAGGGGCTACAGTTCACAAACATGGCTTGGGGGGCAGTGGCTGTCCGTCCCCCCCATCAGAAATCACAAGTTTTATCTGCGATTCAGCCAAGTTTGATCCAGGGCCTGAGTTACTCGACAGGTCTGGTGAAGGGATCCACAGATGCTGAAAGGCAAGGACCCTGCCCTACCCGGCATCCAGGTCTTGTGAACAAAGCAGGGCGGGGAGGGACAGGAGGTGGGGCACACACAGCAATCAGGATGCACAACAAGGACAGAAAGGGCTAAGTGCCCTGAGCAAGGCACAGCCACAGAATGTAGGCCCGTGGCCTCTGGCCACAACCAAGCAGGGAACTTGGCTTTGGCAATGAGGCATCTTATGGTCCTCATGTTACAGTTGCCACCCTGCTTCTTTCCTAACCAAAGTTAACCTAGTAACGTACTACGCAGTACTCATCAGGGTGCTTCCGTGTGCTGTTGAGACTCTGCTAGGCACAGAATCTGGTCTCTAGAAACGTGCACATGGAGACCATGTGGGAAAGGGGTGGTATTATGTCATCTGTTCTTTCAAAATGAAACTACTTCTGTGTCCTGGCAGATGGCCTGTAGTAGCAGTTCTTGGATTATCTGATAACAGCCAATTATTTAATTTTATTTTTTAGAAATGTTTCTATTTATTTTTGAGAGAGAGAGGGAGGGAGGGGCGGAGAGAGAGACGGAGATGGAGTCTGAAGCAGGCTTCAGGCTCTGAACCCGTTAGCACAGAGCCCGATGTGGGGCTCGAACCCGCGAGATCACGACCCGAGCCAAAGTCGGACGCTCAGCCGACCGAGCCACACACGCGCGTGCCCGACGTGATCACAGAGCCCGTTAGCACAGAGCCCGACGTGATCACGCGAGAACCCGCGAGATCACGACCCGAGCCAAAGTCGGACGCTCAGCCGACTGAGCCACCCACGCGCGTGCCCCCTGTGGCCAATTATTTTCAAGAGCAGCTCCTGCATAGGGGACACTTTCACCAGGGCCTTTCTATACAGGGAGTGAGTCTCTGGAACGGAGACTGTTCATTCTGTGTTACGGGCTGCGCAAGTTCTAGAGCGGGGAGCAGAGGGTAGGTAGGTGGGGGTGGGAGCGCAGCTCTAGATCTGGCTTCTGGAATGAGCAGAGAGAGTGGGGGGAGAGCAAGGGGAACGGGGAGGCCGTGCGGAGCTGCTGCAGAAGTTAGGTGGGAACCGGGCGCTCGGCCAGGTGCTGATAGGAACAAGGGGGAGCAAACAGCACCAAAACTTGTTCTCGTACCTTTTCTGTTGCCCCGTCAACCGTGTAGCCGTGAGGCTGGACGTGCTTCTTTAATGCAGGGCAGCATTTCCGTCATTTGTTTCATACCCACCACACATGCTACACGTCTTACTTCTGGCCGCCCAAGAACCTGCTACTACAAGCTGCTATTTTCGGCCGCCTTCAAATGCCGATGAGGAAACAGGCTGAGTGAGGTTGGTGAGTGATAACATAGCCAGGGGATGGCAGAAGCCACTCAGAGCGCAGGGTTCCTGTCTGCAGGGGACCTTATTCCTTATTCCGGAGGACCTGAGTTACTTGTGTGATGCTCGCATGGCATTCTGACGCTAGGCAAATATTTATTCTCTTGCTAAGGAATGACACAGGGGGACTGTGTCTTCTAGGTAGCATGATGCATTCTGATAGAACATGCTGGAAATTCAGAGACATTCTGCGTTGCCATTCCACAGGCAGCTGGAAAATCTTAAAATTTGATTCAGATATATCAAAATCTATGGCTCTCTTCCAAAACGGTGACTTCCTTATTCAAGCTGAGCGTTCCCTCCAAACCCTCCTGTTGAGCTCAGGGGCAGAAGGAATGCCATCTCCATTCACCTGCTCAGGTCACTGGGGACTCTGGGGTCTGCTCTTCTCTGAACAAACCAGAACTAGGAGTGTTTTTCGTCCTGCTGACTCAGCTTCAGTGTCAGCTGTCTTGTCGTTCCAGGAAGAACAGCCAATCTGTTGGTTTCTGGGCATCCAATAGAGCGATCGTCTTAGAGCCCTTAATTTTAAATTTAGATTAAAACTGAAAAGTCACTCTGTGGATTTTTTTGGTGAGTGTATAACTTTAGTCCTTTATTAAAATGATCTAAATCTTCACACTCTGATTCAGTTTTCTTTAAATATTCCATAAGGAAATTGTGGTTTTCATCTTTTTAACTTCTTTTATCATGATAAAAAGCTTATAACAAGAAACTGCGGTCCTCTGCCCACCTTCTCTATTTCAAAACTTACTCCACAGAGGCAACAGATTTCAGATAATTTGGGGATTTCTTCTGATCACCAGCCCCACAGCTGTCCTAATATGCTGTACTTCTGTGTCTTTTTTTGGGTATCATCCATTGGTTTCTCCTCAAAGCAGTGGGGAGTTCAGCTCTCCTACTACAGACTCCCATGTTTTCCCTTTCCCCAGCCTTCCAAAATTTGGGTAGGTCACACTGTTTCCATGATTACATGTAATTCACTGATGATCCCATTGGTGTACTACGATGATTCGTTTATTTTCTCATGTAACTTTTTCCTCTCTAAGGTTAATACCTGTGACGTGGGGGCATTGCCTGTTGCCATCCAACAATGACTTCCTCTTCCTCCTTGCTGGCTGCAGCCCGATTTTGTTCTGATGTCCACCCCTTTGCTCTTAACTCAGTCATTTCAATGCCAAGCCACTCACCATGGCCCAGTTCCCCTGCCCTGCAAGGGGTAGCCTGTACGGGTTGTTTCTGGGGAAGGTTTCTTTGTTCTTAGGCAAACAAAGAAGAAACGGCCTCTCCTATCAGTTGGAGAAAAGAGTTCCAAGAACCAGCAGAACGCTTACTAAACACAAATATCCAAATGCCACAGGGCCACCCGTTGCATTTTTCTCGATCGCTCTGCCTCCCACACCTGAGCTGGTTTATCTCTGGGCCTGGCACCCTTGTCTTCCTAGGGCTTTCTTTTGGTCCTCTTGTCCTGGATCCCCTCTATTCTTCACTTATATATTCATTTTTCAAAAACATATCCTTTAGAGGTTTGGGAAATTATCTATTTGAATTATTGTGTGTTTGAAAATGAATTTATTCTGTATTCACACTTCAGTTGATAGTTTAGCAGGATATAGAATTCTAAGTAAAATCATTATTGTTTGGACTGTTAACATTGCTCCCCTGACTTTAAGTATTTATTATTACTGCTTAGAAATCTGTTTCCAGAATGACTCCTTTTATCTGTGATCTAGTTTATCTCTCTGAAACTTCTCTTTACTCGTGGGGCACTAAAATTGCATGATGCTATGCCTTGCAATATGCAGTTTTTATTTTCTAGGCTGTTGGTGGGTCTTTCTAAACTTGTGTTCTTCAGTGCTGAGAATTTTCTTGTTGTGTTCCTTTGGTAATTTTCTCCTTGTGTTTTTTGTATTCTTCACTTTTTCCATCTTTCTGCAATTCTGTTAGAATTTAGGGCTTCCACACTGTGCACTAATTATTCTATCTTGGTTAGTTTTTCCTTTCTGGGTTCTAGTTTCAGAGAGATTGCCTAGATTTTATCTTTATTTTTTTGATTTTTTTTGATTTTTTTTTTAATATATGAAATTTATTGTCAAATTGGTTTCCGTACAACACCCAGTGCTCATCCCAAAAGATGCCCTCTTCAATACCCATCACCCACCCTCCCCTCCCTCCTACCCCCCATCAGCCCTCAGTTTGTTCTCAGTTTTAAAGAGTCTCTTATGCTTTGGCTCTCTCCCACTCTAGCCTCTCTCTCTCTCTTTTTTTTTCCTTCCCCTCCCCCATGGGTTCCTGTTAAGTTTCTCAGGATCCACATAAGTGTGAAAACATATGGTATCTGTCTTTCTCTGTATGGCTTATTTCACTTAGCATCACACTCTCCAGTTCCAACCATGTTGCTACAAAGGGCCATATTTCATTCTTTTTCATTGCCACGTAGTACTCCATTGTGTATATAAACCACAGTTTCTTTATCCATTCATCAGTTGATGGACATTTAGGCTCTTTCCAAATTTGGCTATTGTTGAGAGTGCTGCTATAAACATTGGGGTGCAGGTGCCCCTATGCATCAGTACTCCTGGATCCCTCGGGTCAATTCCTAGCAGTGCTATTGCTGGGTCATAGGGTAGGTCTATTTTTAATTTTTTGTGGAACCTCCACACTGTTTTCCAGAGCGGCTGCACCAGTTTGCATTCCCACCAACAGTGTAAAAGGGTTCCTGTTTCTCCACATCCTCGCCAGCATTTATTGTCTCCTGATTTGTTCATTTTGGCCACTCTGACTGGCGTGAGGTGATATCTGAGTGTGGTTTTGATTTGTATTTCCCTGATGAGCAGTGACGTTGAGCATCTTTTCATGTGCCTGTTGGCCATCCAGATGTCTTCTTTAGAGAAGTGTCCATGTTTTCTGCCCATTTCTTCACTGGATATTTGTTTTTCAGGTGTGGAGTTTGGTGAGCTCTTTTTAGATTTTGGATAATAGCCCTTTGTCCGATATGTCATTTGCAAATATCTTTTCCCATTCCGTTGGTTGCCTTTTAGTTTTGTTGATTGTTTCCTTTGCTGTGCAGAAGCTTTTTATCTTCATGAGGTCCCAATAGTTCATTTTTGCTTTTAATTCCCTTGCCTTTGGGGATGTGTCAAGTAAGAAATTGCTGCGGCTGAGGTCGGAGAGGTCTTTTCTTGTTTTCTCCTCTAGGGTTTTGATGGTTTCCTTAGATTTTATCTTTAAAGACTTCTATCGATTTTTACATTTTAATGATCATATTTTTAATTTCTCTGAGCTCTTATGTATTTTCTGACTGTCCCTTTCTTGTTTTATGGACCCTCCTATCTCTGAGGGAGTTAATTAGAATTTTGAGATGTTTTCTTCTGTTTTCCACCCACTGAATGGATAAACAAATCGTGGTACAGCCATACAGTGGACTACCACTTGCGAATAAAAAGGAGCAAACTACTGATATATGTAATAATACTGATAGATCTAGAATGCAACATGCATTCTGTATGAATATTAACAATATTAACATAATCACAACAAATCACATGAATAAAATAATGTAGTAATGATGCTGTTATCTACACTCATCTGTATGAAAAGTAAAAGAAGCAAGACTTCAAAGGCTGCATGCTTTATAACTACATTTGTGTAAGATTTTGGAAAAAACAAAACTGCAGGGATGGAGAATAGACCAGTGTTGGTGGGGGAGGGGCTGAATCCAAGGGAGTGACACGAGAGGCTTTTGAGGTGATGCGCGTGTTGTGTACTTTGCTTGTGTTGGTGGTTACTCTGTGCACCCGTCAAAACTCATAAGTGCGTGCCAACAAGTGTATTTTATTTATGTAAATCAAAACAAATTTCTAAAAGGTGTTCTTCCATTTTCGGCATTCTTTTATTAAAAATTTTTTTTAATGATTATTTATTTTTGAGGCAGAGAGAGACAGAGCATGAACAGGGGAGGGACAGAGAGAGAGGGAGACACAGAATCTGAAACAGGCTCCAGGCTCCGAGCCGTCAGCCCAGAGCCTGACGCGGGGCTCGAACTCATGGACCTGAGATCATGACCTGAGCCGAAGTCGGACGCTTAACCGACTGAGCCACCCAGGAGCCCCATTTTTGGGATTTTTTAATGCCTTGTCTTTTTTTATCATAAGCTTTCTTATCTATTTGGTAGTTCTTAACTGCTCATTCACATTTGGGAATGAGATCGGAATCTGGAGCCATGCGTTATGTGTTGTGTTCCTTTGCTGCAGCTGGCGTGTTGAGAGCAGAAAATAGAGAATTTGTATTAATTTTCCACTATTACTTTATTCTTTTCTCATTAATCAGAGGACCTGTCATTCGGGGGTACCTCTGTCCCTCCCTCCTTCCTGACACATTCTCAGGCTCTAGCCCTCGGCCTCCTTGGGCTAATGCTACTCTAACTTCCTTTCCTTGGGGTTGGGCACGCTCTCAGGAGTCCTGTGCCCAGCCTGTCTGTGTGGTCGGGAAGCTGCTGGGGAGAGGTTTTCTTGTGATTTGCTCGCTGCTGCACGACTCCTATTGAGGTCAGAGAGTGCTCCTGTGAAGAGCAACGTCAAACAGATTTCTGGTTTTCTCCTCTCCCTCAGAGCTGTCTTCACACTTTAATTGGGAAGGGCCCTTACGAGTAAAGCTGGAACAAATTTCCCTGGTTGGGAGGAGGGTAGTCCGTGGGTAAATGTGCGAGTCCCAGAAATTGGATGGAAGGCAGTCCGGCTTGCTCCTGCAGGAGAGCTGCCCAGGTCAGAGGAGAAGTACCCAGGGACACGGTGTCAGGACCCTTATTGGAAGCTGTCAGGACCATACGTCAGGGAGGGGAAATGAACGCATTGCTCTTTTTCTTTTTCCCTCATGCTACACAGATCATACATGTGAGAGGATGTGATTGTGGATCAATAACCAACTTCTTGGCAGTTTTATTTGAAAAATGAGCATGAGACTCACAGCCTTTCTTTGAGAGTCTTTGATTAAAATAGATTCGGGGGTATCTCGTGTTATTTAACCGTGAAGTTCTAAACTGTGAGTTTAGATCTTTAAAGCATGCCCATTAAAAGCCCTGCTCACTCAAGTCTGTGCTTTCTGGGAATGTTTGATTTCTGTTGCTTATGAAATGTGTCTGTTTTGATAAGCAAGATGCACGCAGCCTGTGCCCTATCCCGGAAATGCTGGCAAGCCAGTTTTCCACCCTGGGATTATAGGCTGGGTGCTATTCAAATACATACCGACATGTTACTCTTTAAGGAAGCCATCTTGAATTTTGGGGGGAATATAAGATTTTTTTTTTTTTTAACTATTCAAGCTCTGGTGAAGTGAGGCTTCCTACAAGTTAACTAAAGCGATATTATTCCTTTATCTCAATTGTATAGAAACACGACTCATTCTCCCCTGCATAGATCATCTGTTTCTCTTGCACGTTTCTAGGGCAAATTGGTTCCAAACCAAGTGCTGTGTTCTTTCCTTTTCTGTTTATCGTCATTTCTTTATCTGTTCCTTAAAGATAAAGACATTCCAAGCATGGTGTTCCAAAATGCCTAGCTCATTACGTGGTATAATTAATGACAATACAGAGACTTCCGGTCTCCGGGACATGAGCTTTGTACCTTTTTGTTGAGTCGCTGGTTTCTGCAGTCACCATGCAGTAGATTTTACTACTTTCTGGTTGTTTGCAAACTGCCTCTGCTTGGGCTGCATCGTGGTGTTAAATGTTTATCTTCATCGTGCGAGCTGTCTTGTTCGTTTGACAGAAGACAGGTTGTCTGCTTGTGATGAGAGAAAAAAAGAAACGCACCTTCCCGAAAGAGAATGAGCTGAAAGATCCCCGATTTGAGTGACCCGGTACAGGCGTGTGAGCTGGGGGTGATTCTCGCTTTATCCCTGATGACGTTACAAAGAGTTCCTGCTTCTCTTCAGGTAGCAGAGAATCCCGAGGTTTACAGCCTGCGGTCCTGCAGATAAATGAAGGTCATGTGCCATCCCTGTTGTGAGTGCTGATGTCCATTCTCGGGGCCTAACACACAGCAGAGAGTCAGGGATGTATAGATCAAGCGTGCCTACCGCGTTGAAATGAACCCACTGGGAGAAGCTGGGTCGAGTGGGACCTAGCAGAGGAGTTTGCGGACGTGTCTGCACGGCCCTCTCTGCTTCCATGAAGTCACCCCCGTACCCTCCCCAGGAATCGGCCTCCTGGCCCACCTGCTCGGGTAGATTTAAGGATTCCCCTAGAACTGTTTGACCCATTATCCACATTATAGAAATGGTTTGGGCCCTAAGACCAGTGGTAGGAAAGAAAGGAGGGAGTGGGTTTGTGGAGAATACTCACATAAGGCATTTGTGGTTAGAAACAAAGCAGGAAATACTTAATGAATATCAGTGTTATCTCAATACTTGGGCAGGTAGATAGGAAGAGTGCTCTGGGAGTGGGGCCTCAGTTGCGTTTAGGTGCCGGGCAGGTAGCGTACGGAGTGAAGCAACCAGGTGTGAGTTAAAAGGCCAGATAGCCACTGGGGAAGGAGAAAGTGCCTGCCTTGCAAACATACACTTGAACTCCACTTTTAAGACACCGCTGCCTTCTCCTCCAACAAGACCATAACAGAAACCTTGTCTGACTCAGCCCCTGGGAGGCCACGTGAAATGCCTACACATATTTTCTTTTTCATAGATCGAAAAGTGTTTGATTTCATCGAGATTTGAAGTCCTTGTCTCTCTCTCTCTTTAGCCTCTTATTAATAAATACAAGCACAGAGAAATGTTGTTGGAAGACTTTGGATCTTATCTGGTATTTTGTAGATGGAATATTAGTCTTTAACGTATCAGCCTTTCTCAGTGGTCTCAAAGAATGGCAGAGGATTTATCACCAGCTCTTGACAAATTCAGTTGTTCTTGCTGCCTTTTGAAAATGCCAGGCATTTTCTTCCTTCACCAGATCAGATAACTCCCAGTTTTTCTGGTAAGCAGATGTGCAATCCATAGATAGTCCCCATGCCTCATTTCAGCTATTATTTTGTCCCCTTTCATCACGAAATCCTTTTTTTGGAGCAAGCAGCGTTTGACAGATTTGAGTTTCACAGAGGCTTTTTTTCTTACCTCTTCGCCACTGGGGGAAATACAGGTAAAGAGACAGCGAGGAAGTGGGTCACTGGGGGAGGAAAGGGAGACGTGTGACCCCAGCATCACCTACAAATCCAATACCCAGGCCTTGAATGCCACAATAATTCTGGTGTATGTGTGTCTGGTACACAGTGGTGGTCTTTGTAAAACTATCTACCAACACGGACACACAGACAGACGCACCCCTACCCACAAACACAGACACACAGACAGACGCACCCCTACCCACAACGCAGGGGCACAAATTCATGTGTTGCAAGAAGGGGCAAAGATCTAATTTGCCCCGGCCCCTCCGATGTAATTTCTGCTTCCTTCTTGTCATTACGTGGTACTTAGAATTTCTCCTTAACTGCATGTTTTATCACACCCTGCCTTGCTATTGTTACCACAGTTACTAGCTGTCTGCACGTTATATCCCCTTCCCCTCAGGAGATTGCAGTTTCCCTAAGGATTCAGACTTTTCTTGTAAAAAAAAATTTTTTTTAATGATTATTTATTTTTGAGACAGGGACAGACAGAGCATGAACGGGGGAGGGGCAGAGAGAGAGGGAGACACAGAATCGGAAGCAGGCTCCGGGCTCTGAGCGGTCAGCACAGAGCCTGATGTGGGGCTCGAACCCATGAACCGTGAGATCACGACCTGAGCTGAAGTCGGATGCTCAACCGACTAGGCCACTCAGGCGCCCCTTAAATTTTTTAATGTTTTTATTTATTTTTGAGACAGAGACAGACCATGAGCAGCGGAGGGGCAGAGAGAGAGGGAGACACAGAATCTGAAGCGGGCTCCAGGCTCTGAGCTGTCAGCACAGAGCCCGATGCGGGGCTCGAACTCACGGACCGTGAGATCATGACCTGAGCCGAAGTCGGACACTCAACCGACTGAGCCAGCCAGGCGCCCCCAGACTTTTCTTTTACTCATCTTTTAATTGTTCCTGTACTGTGTTTTGTATCAGTTGATGCTCAGTTGGGTCTGTCTCAGAGCCCTTTGAGTCCTGTCTCCACGTAACCTTTTTTTCTCTCATCTTCCTAACATGGGAGGCTGTCTGGGGGAGTCCGCGGTCTGCAGAAGGGGCCAGGTGCTAGTCTTGGCATGGGCACCCGGCCCCTGTGTGGCTGTGACAGGTCTCAGCTGGCGGACTCGGCCCAAGTCTCCCTGGGCTTCATCCTCCTCGTGTAAAACGAGAGGCTTGACATAATTCACGTCTCGGTTCCTTTCCATCTCAAATACTCAGTGATATTCTGTGACGGATATATGCTCAGCAAGGCGTTACCCAGAGAGCCAAGTAAGTTAGGAGAGATTCCGTGTGCTACTGTATTAATTCAACAATATCTAGTGAGTGCCTGAAGTTGTTGGACACCGTTCCGCTCACCGGGGATCGATGGTGAGCAGGGCGGATGCGACCCTTGCTTATCCTCACGGAGCTCATGTCCTATTGGAAGAGGAAGACAATGAACAAATAAACATAGAGAATAACGGAAGAAGGCTGGGGAAGAAGCACAGACTGTGGCCGGGGAAAGACGATGCACTTCAAGGAAAGTCTGTCTGGGGAGGGCACGTTCAAGATGACCCCTGATAGGTAAGATGGGTCCATCCGTGTGAAGAGCCAGGCATGGAGTGTGCAAGCAGTGAAGAACAATGCAGAGTCAGTGGGCAGGCTGCTAGGGGAGGAGGGGGTGAGGGGAGATTTCGCAGGGCCACACAGGTCCCAGCAAGGAGGCCATGGGAGGGTCTGTGGCCGTGAAGTGACCGTTAACATGCCAAGATACCACTCTAGACGCCTTGTGAAGGGGAAATGGCTCATTAGAGAAGCAAGATTGGAAGCCAGGAGATCTGGGAGGAGACTTATACGTGGCTTATGTGGGAGATGATGTGGAGGCAGAGAGGGAGAAAAGCGGGCGGGCTGGTGATGCCCTTGGGAAGCCCGTCCGATAGCCCTCACCGGTGGGTGGGGTGTGAGTTAAAAGGGCCAAGGAAGCTCTTAGTTTCGGCTTTGGTGGTGAGGTAGATGACAGAACCAATAATCCAAAAAGGGGAGCCTTGGGAGAGCTGGGATGGGCATTGCGAGGGGCAATGCGAAGGGCATTGCGTGGCCAAGAGGTCTCCTGTCTGGCCCTCATTCTCTGGAACAGGTCCTTAAACACGATTATCTCATTCTGTCTCGATATCACCTGCATTCTGGAAATAGCTTGTCTCCCATGTCTACCGTTAAAAATATTTTCGCTTCAGAGACACACAGTGTGAGAGAAGAAATGCAGATGGCCAAACAGCGTATGAAATGTAACTTGACTAGAGGCAAAGTAACAAAATAATAAGGCTTTTTACACCCTATCAAGTTTAAAAGCTGACGATTCCACCGAAGCTTGGCCTGGTGGCTTAAGAGCCCGCATGGGGGTTCAGAGTCCAGCCCTTGCACTTAGGCTCAGAAGTTATTTCACTTCTCTCTGCCTCGCTGTGTAAAACACAGCGATAACATCTAGCCCTGGGATTGTTATGGATTAAGTGCAAGAAAACACTGAAAACAGCACCTGGTAAGAGAAAGTGTCATTTAGGTGTTGAAAACAAATTCCTAGGGTTGAGCGAACGGTGTTCAGTTAAAAAATGCTTTTGAGTTCCTACCACAGGCCAGCTACTGTTCTAGGCTCTAGAATAGAGTGGCGAACAGAGGAGGAGGTGCCTGCCCTCCCAGAGCTTATATGGGATGCGGAAAGGCAGATAATAAATGGGTACAAGGATCAGATAACCTTGGGTGGTGAGAAGTGTGTTCTAAGCAGAGTGACCGTATGTACAGTTCATGCTTGGTGTCATGGCATTCTGTCTGGTTTAGCGTTTTGGAACTCCCCAGAGTGGCCCAGTTTCATGCAAACACTGGTACGTGAATGTTCTAGTATCTTTCTTTATAGTTGCCCAAACCTGGAAGTAACTCAGTGTCCCTCAACTGGAAGACAGCTACATAAACTGTGGTTCGTAGCACAGAGCCTTATTTAGCCATAAAAGGGAACAACTACGGATAGACACAACACCGTGATGAATCTCGGATGCACGGTGCCGAAAGAAGCTGGATACAAAGGCTTCACACTGTGTAGTTACATTTAATTGACATTCTGGAAAAGGCAAAACCTAGGAACAGAGACCGGATTATTGGTTGGCAGGGGCTAGGGATCAGGGAATGGTTGATCTACAAAACGGCTTGGGGCAATTTTTGGAGTTCATGGAAGTGTTCGTTTTGTTTGACTGTGCTGGTGGTGGTCATAGGACAGCATACGTTTGCCAAATTTGCAGAACTGCACAGAGGAAAGAGTGAATTTTGCCGGATACTTAGACTCTGACTTAAAAAATTGGAAAAAATTCCTAAGCAAGAAAAAAATGTCCCTATTTGGTTTTTTCTGATTAAATATAATTTATTGTCCAGTTGGTTTCCATACAACACCCAGGGCTCATCCCAACAGGTGCCCTCCTCCATGCCCATCACCCACTTTCCCCTCTCCCCACCCCCCAACAACCCTCAGTTTGTTTTCAGTACTCAAGAGTCTCTGACGGTTTGCCTCCCTCCCTCTCTGTAACTTTTTTTCCCCCTTCCCCTCCCCCATGGTCTTCTGTTAAGTGTTATGCTGAATGAAGTAAGTCAGGCAGAGAAAGACAGATACCCTATGTTTGCGCTCATCTGTGGATCCTGAGAAACTTAGCAGGAACTTAAAAGTGTCCCTATTTGAATGGTAAATGATCTGGTCGTTCTAGTTACAAAGTTTCTAGAGAGAGGAGATAGCGCAGGAAATAGGGAGATAGAATGAAGCCGGAGACTTTTTTCTTGAGAGCAATACGTATTCGTGTAACGAACGGGCATCCTTTATGTGCCAGGCCCCGGCATATAGTCTAAGCACAGGACGTGCACCTGTAAACAAAACCAAGCCTCCCACAGAGCCCAGAGTTGCGTATGAACGTGCAAACACGTCCACCTGTTTACACAGTGGTTCTGCCTTTAGGAATAGATACTAAGGAAATAAGAGGTTCAGTAAAGATAAGCATTCAGCAGTTTTCTGTGAAAAATTATTTGAAAAGGCAAAATCAGAACAACTTAAAATCTAAACAGTAGGAGAATAGATGGGTAAATTATGGTAAAAAATGACCATTTAAAAAAATGATAGGCTATTTATCACATGTATTTATGTGAGGAGGTGCCCGTGACATGCAAAGTGAAAAATTGGAGTTATGGAACTCATTCTCTAAGTGTAAAAAAAAAAAAAATCTGGGATACTCAACTCTGTTCTTGGGGGGAGAGTAAGGGACTTTGGTATATTTACCTTTTTTTTATATTCAGGATCCATTTTTTAAATAATTGGCTATGTCAGTATTTCCATTTTGGAAAAAAAATCATTCGAGACAAAAACAAAAGAAAGTGGGGTGCCTGGTGGCTCAATCAGTTAAGCATCCAACTTTGGCTCAGGTCATGATCTCACAGTTTGTGAGTTCGAGCCCCACGCCAGGCTCTGTGCTGACAGCTCAGAGCCTGGAGTCTGCTTCGGATTCTGTGTCTCCTTCTCTCTCTTTGCCCTTCCCCTGCTCGTGCTCTTTCTCTCTCTCTTTCAAAAGTAAATAAACACTAAAAAAGTAATTATTCAGCATAATATGCATGAAATGAACACCCTATATTTTCTGGGTGAAATTCTGCCCTGGAAGGGAGGGATGCATTTTTTAAAGGGAAGTGCTTTTTGTTGACAGATGCAAATGAAGCTCATTGCAGAGAAACATGCAGCATTTTTACTGGAGACACTTTAGACATCAACTTAATGTTTTTCATAGGTGTAACCTGTGAAGAGTCAACTTGCCGCTTTTCTTGGCTCTGTGAAGGGGCACATAGCAGCATTCCATTTATGTATATATTGTTCTTCACTCTTTTTACCAGAGTAAAATAAAACCAAAATAGCCTCTGCTACCTAAAACATATATATGTGTATATTCCTTCTGAGCACTGTCCTGTTTCTATATTGGAATAAAATGTGATGTACAACTCATGTCATGTACATCGATAAGGAGAGTAAAGCAGGCTCCAGAGAGCTGTTATATTTCTACACGATTTTGCAGCTTTCACAGAATTCAGCACCACAGATAGCTACAGCATCCCCAATATTTACCGTTCCTCACCCAGCAATACCACTCGTAACCATACTGTAGTGAAACGACTTGAAACATTCATTGGGTCTGCAGTGCCTCAAGTTTTAGGATACCTGTGCTTGTACCTGTTGCAAATAAACATAGCGTTAGAAAAGAGGACCAAGAACGTGGCTATTCTGCTGCAGAAAATACGGAGGAATGATTACCGTGGAACTTCCTAAAGCGGATGGATACAGTGACTTTTACGTAAATATTTGCAAGTAACTTCATATAAAATTATCTTATTAAATGTGGTGGAACATGATAGACCCCAAATATATGGTCCGTAAAAATGTCAACTAAAATGTGAAATTTGGGATGTTGACTTTTTTGCATTACTCTTATATTTACAATATTTGCAATATTATTATAGATTATATTTCGGGCTCGTATCTTACACACTTGTCTGTATGCTAAAGTTGCAAAGGATAATTTATCGCATGGTAGGAGTTGCAGCTGGAACTTCTTCGGCAGACACATTTTATTAAGTTGGGTAGAATTGCATTTATATTCAAAGGCACGGTGCTTGAGCATTTATATGAAAAGTCACATACTGGCAAAGCATTCCACAGCAGACCTGGCAGCTAAGGAAGGCTGTGGAATATTGTTTTTCAATCTTTTAAAACCCAGTGCTCTTTTTAATAACATAAAAATCCCCCCAAACTTCATTTATTTTTGAATTAAATGTTATAGCAAGTGTAAATCAAATCATGACGATCAGAATGTACTTTTTTTTTCTTACATCATCTCTGTTGAATATTCTGGTACAACCCTCCTGGAGTGAGGCTGCCTAATCAGCTGGGAAGGGTGGCATTAGAATGTCCGTGTTAAAAGACTAAAAAGAAAAAAAGTAGAGCCTGTGCTGCACTGAAAGTGATGTAAACATTGGCCATTTTGAGCTCAAGGTGAAAGGAGATTGCTTCATCACAAGTGCCTACTGCATGTAAAGTCCTGTCCCAGACCCTGCATGGGAAACAGAAGTGTCTGAGCTGTTAGACTCCAACCTAGTGAGCTTATAGTTTAATAAAGAGGAGTTGTGGGAGCGGGGATGGGCTAAATGCGTAGGGGGCATTAAAGAGTCTACTCCTGAAATCATTGTTGCACTGTATGCTAACTAATTTGGATGTAACTTAAAAAAAAATTAAATAAGTAAATATAGCCAGAAAAAAAAAAGAAAGAAGACACACATGCCAGTATAATAAAAATAAGACATAGATGACTGTAATCAAAAGGTACACTTAGCTATAATAAGGTAGGATATACATAACTATAATTTAAAAAGCATGGGGCTCCTGGGTGGCTCAGTTGGTTAAGTGTCTGACTCTTGATTTCAGCTCAGGTCATGATCTCGTGGTTCGTGAGATCGAGCCCCATGTCGGGCTCTACTCTGACAGTGCAGGGCCTGCTTGGGTTCTCTCTCTCCCTGTCTCTCTCTGCCCCTCACCTGCTAATGCTCACTCCCTCTCTCTCAAAATAAATAAACTTAAAAAATAAAACACAAAAGGCATAGTTTAATAGTGCTAAAAGGAAACATCTGGGGATTCAAGGCATAGAGAGACAATATCCAGCCCCTTCTCCACCTTTTTGTGAGGGAAGAGGGGAGAAAATTTAGCAGTCTTCATGGAGGAGGTGGCCTTTGAGTTCAGAAGGTGAAGCTGTTGGGTAGCAGGGGCAATTTTAAACAGAAGAGTGAGGGGGATTGAGAAGTCTGGAAGCACATGTGGGCTCAGCATTCATCAGACCGTGAATGTCAGGCTGAGACATTTGGCTTTCACCTGTCATTCAGCCAGGTTAGTTCACGATTGTCATAGTAGTAGGTGGCACAGAGACGGTCGATCGGCTGGGGGTTTCTCTTTATCTGAGAATGCCTTTCATGCCGTACTGGACAGAACTAACACGGTACTGAGAAATTGATGTGCAAGATGAATGAAGAGATTGTATTTGAGCATGTAGATGTTATCAGTCCACTTACTGATTCAGAAATGTGTATGCATTCAACTGAAGGAGTTCTAGATGAGAAGGTCCCATCATCAGAGACGGTGAGTTGGGGAGAGCTGAAGCGGTGCCTCATTGATAAAGACGGGCAAAAACATTTTGTCTGTTGGCAAGGAGATGATGTGGTCCTCAAACTACATGCTAGTGAACCTGATGCTGAGCCCATGTTGAATTTTAAAAAGCGTTGGTGATGGATAAATTATGAATACTGAGAAAAATAAACAGTGGTCCTTAGGAGAATTTTGGGGAGTGTGTAGACCAGACCAAGGGAGACAGTTTCATTTTCTTTCTTTACTTTGATTTTCTCTCATCCTCTGTTGGAAGAGAGGCAGTATTATAATTATTTCAGCAACACATCCAACAGAAGTTTCTCCTCTTACAATGTTCTCATGGACCACGTGGGGACATGTGCAGTAGCTGCAGGGCCCAGAGGGTGGAGGGGTGCCTATGTGAATGTGCCCATGGAGTGTTGATCAGCAGATGAGAACCTGCTGCTTTGCCTCCTACCCTGTTTTGCTGACAAAACAGTGAAATGATAATAAGGAAGGCACACTTACCTCTGCGAAGACGGTACGGAAATAGAATGGATTGCAAAGATTTTGGATGAAAAATTAAGGATGGGCCCAAAAAGTTTTAAACAGCATAGAACAATGGACTTCAATGGACAAGGGACAATTGAACAATGGACAACAGTGGACCAACAAGATGAAGCTCCACAGGTACACTTTTATGGTCCTACCCGTGGATGCTACAAGCCAGTTACAGATTTCTAGGATTGAGTCCCTGTCGTTTAGGAGTGACTCATATAGGACTTTGGCATTTTATTTGATGATGTGGAATCAACAGGGTTATTCATGTATCCATGGAGAGGCCACTCTTTTAGATCGTGTGGTTAGAGGTATAACTAAGTGAATGCAAGTCTTGCTTTCACAGGACCCTGGATGATGCACCCAGAGCTAGAGTATTGTGTGCAGTTGTATGCTGTTCAGGAGGGACTATAGGCTGCCTGGGGTATGGGCTTAGATGGTGGGAGTTTCTTAAACCTGCGCCAACAATTGGGAGAATCTGAGTTCTTTCACAAAGAGAATAGGTTTGGATGAGAAAGGGGGCATAATAGCTCTTCGGAGAGACCTGAAGTGTTGTTCCTGGTGGAAGAAGGATTGCCTTGTATTGCTCTAAAGAGGCAGATCTCCACTCTGGGCTAGTTTGACAGTGGCCTTGCCTGGAGGGCTGATAGGCTGCCAAGAAAGCTGGTGGATCTCCTAACACGGGCGTTTTCACCTTAGCACCAGGGGTGATCCCTTGGAAGACCATTAAGCATCAGAGAGACTAGGAACCTATAAAATCATTAAATTCCTTTTGGACCCAGGAGTTAATTAATGGATTTTTTTCCTAGATAAAATCTCACTGACCTCTCAGGTCATCATTCATAACTTTCTATAGTAACATGTGAAGTACATGAAAATTGCATGCCTCGCTCTGGGAAAATGGACCTCACGTGGGGGCGGTTAGCACGGTTGGTCGACATATTTTTGTTTCTTGTGTAATCGTACAATCCTGTATTAGGAGTCTGAATTTGTATGATCACGTTTCATATTGGGGAAAACATGTTTATCTTAGTTGGATGCCTTGGATTGAAGTCCAGATCCAGAAAAAGACAAAAACAAAAACTTTTGCTCATATTGACCCTGTGATTGACTTGTGGCCATGTGATGCAGCTCTAGGGGGGAGATGTCGAGTCTTGGCAAGAAGGGAAAGAGGAAACATTACCTCCTGTACGACATTTTGCCTTCTAGAACTGAAGGGTTGTTTTTCTTCTTCTTTTGAAATTGTTTGTTTGTTTGTTTGTTTGTTTGTTTTGAGAGGGAGGGAGCACGAGGAAGGGGCAGAGAGAGAGAGAGGGAGAGAGAAAATCCCAAGCTGGCTCCATCTCAAGAACCATGACATCCTGACCTGAGCCAAAATCAAGAGGCAAACGCTTAACCGACTGAGCCACCCAGGCGCCCCTGAAGAAGGTTCTTAAATGCTTTCCTCTTGTTATGTGAGCTTTCTCTCCTTTTTTTGGATTCTGGTTTTGCTTCTCTATTCTTGGTCTTATGATAGTATCTTTTCCTTTTATTCTTTCTTTGGGATCTATACCACTTCACCGAAAGGCAGCTTTTCCTTGTAAAGCTTCCACTTTCTGCACAGATTATACTTTCCTATCTGTTTCTGCTCTGCCAGTTCTTGGCTGTGTGACCTTGGGAATGTTGCCCTCCCTGTGCTTTCACTTCCTTACTCGGAGAGCAGAGAAAAAGCAAGGGGATGTTAAGATCTGTCTCTGGAGGCCATCACAAATATTAAAGAGCTTAACTTGAACTAAAGTTAAAGATAAAACAAAATGAGTTATAATTTAGAAGTTAAGTTAAATTTTATGAATATGAATTCGTGCTAAGAACAATACTTGGCCCGTAGAAAGTCCTAGCTTTCCATTCCCTTACCAGTGAGTGACCTTTATTGCTTACTGAGAAAGAAAAAGATATTTATTATGTAATTCTTTAAAAATTAAAATACAGCTCTTTTCTAGCAAGACACTGATTTGACACCTACCTGTTTGTCAGTCTCTAACGATCACGTGTGGATTGCTGTGTATGACCCTCTGGATTTGTCCGTCGTTGGTGAAAATAATTCCTTTCTTTCTTTCTCCCGGCCTTGACAATTCAAACCAGAGGGCTCTTGGCTTCATGCTTATAATTCTGTCCACAGAGAATTAGAGGCACTCACTTTCTGTGGACGGCCCATATTTGTGGGATTTCTTGCTCTCCTTGGCTTTCTGGGACGCCTGCTTTCTGACCCAGAGAGCACGGCGTTCTTTTAAACTGCTGTCTTACTGATTTGTCTACATGCTTTTTGTATCTGTGCCCAGAGGATATGTGTGTCTTCAAGGAAAACGTGTTTTAACTTGAATAAAGAAATAAAGATGGATTCACTGAGAATCCCCTCTGTGTCAGGGATCAGAGTGTGAGCATCTTGATGAAGCCTGAGGGCTCTCTTGGGGTGAAGCTGGACCCGGAGCATCAGTGGCTTACTGAAGACAGGCCTGGAAGGAGGCAAAGAGGGAGAAGAGGAACGTGGGAGATAGGGATGGAGGCAGGGGAGGGTGAGGTGGGGAGAGGAAGACAGTGAGCACCGATGGGAAGAACAGAAGGGCGGAATGCCAGGGAACGAGAGTGCCCACACACGTACGGGTGTGTGTATTTGGGCAGGATAAGTTGGAAGGAGTGGCAAGACCTAGACCAGGGTGTTAATGTGTCTTGGGGCGAGGGAGAAGGGACAAATAAAACACACAAAAACCTCAGCTTCTAGGAAATGATCTCATTTATGTAAAAAATACGTGCGACTGTAATAGATGCGAAAGAAACAAAGAGAGTTTTATCACCTGAGGTTTTCGGGATGCCAGTGGCAGGTAGCCAAGTGAAAAGTTAGGAGGGGATGGGGCGCCTGGGTGGCTCAGTCGGTTAAGCGGCCAACTTCGGCTCAGGTCATGATCTCGCGGCCCGTGGGTTCAAGCCCCGCGTCGGGCTCTGTGCTGACAGCTCGGAGCCTGGAGCCTGCTGCGGATTCTGTGTCTCCGTCTCTCTCTGCCTCTCCCCTGCTCGTCCTCTCTCTCTCTCTCTCTCTCAAAAAATAAATAATTAAAAAAATTTTGTTTTAAAGTTGGGAGGGGAGGGGGCTGGGCTGGAGAGGAAGGTGGAAGTGGCCGCGTGTTATTGGTGGTTGTTCTCAGGTGTTCATCCTGTCATCCGGCTGTGTAGCATCCATCCAAATGTATGTATGTGTGTATATATACACGAATATATCTGTACGTATGCATGTGCACGTAATCTTTTGAATAGATGAAATTACAGAGTAAAGAGTAACGAAGGGAGACGGGGGGGGGTTGCCTTGTAACCTACTTCAGCAGAAACGTAACAACGGCTTCTCAGGAAAACGTGTACATGTGTACTTGTATGGACGAGGAGGAAGGTGTAGAAGGCTGTTAACTTTGAATCCCCATGGGGGGATTGGGGATGGAGCAGAACCTTGTTCCTTTGAAACGCTGCCACCCCCCGGCATGCCTAATAAAATGCACTCCCAGCAGTGGATAAACCAATGTTAACCTTGAAATGAGTGGTTTCCTGATGATCTGTGAATCTCCCTAATAGAAATTGAAACACTGTATTAGATTTTAAGCTCTTTGAGGGCAGAAATAGCATCATGGAGAAGGTCTTCATCATTCATTCATTTACTCATTCATGTTACAAATACATGTTAAGTGCCTAATGCATATGCTAGGTATTGAACAATATTTTCTTCAGTGTCTGGCACATTTGAAGAGTTTTTTTTTTTTTTTTTTTTTTTTAAGTAAAAGTACAGGATGTTGTGAAAGGTCATCATAGAAGGACCTAATCTATTTTAGTGGGTGAGGAAGGCTTCCCGGGGGAAGAGGTATTTATGCTGCAAACTGAAGATTACAAAGGAGTTAGGTAATGCTGGGAGAAGAACCCATGTTCTGTGTAGATGGTAGACTTTGTGCCAAGGCCCCGAAGCAGGAAGGAGGTGCACGGTAATGTGGAGGATGAGGACAGTGTGCCTGCAGCCTGGAGAGTAAGAGGATGAGTGGTGGGGGTGAGGCTGGAAAGGTGCGTAGGGACTGGATCACGCAGGCCCTGAAGGCTGGGGTAGAATTTCCTCCAACTTCTTATTTTGGAAATTTTCAAACCTATAGAACAGTTACAGGTGTTGTCGAGTGGATCGCCTAGATTTTCAAATTATTATCATTTGGCACAGTTCTGTTTTCTCTCTCTTTTTCAGACTCTCTCTCTCTCTCTCTCTCTCTCTCTCTCACACACACACACACACACACACACACACACACACACACACACACACTTTGCTGAACCATTGGAGAGTAAGTTACCACGTGTCATGTCAAAAAGCACATCATGTTTAAAAGCTTGGATCTTCCAAGAAAAAAGACTGTCTCAGATATAGTCACCATACTGTTATACATCTAGGAAAGTTAACATTGACAAAATACCTTGACCCAATATACAACCCATTTTAAATGTCTAATTGCCCAAATAACGTCACTCGCTAACTATTTTTTTAGAATCCGAGATCTGGCCAAGGTTCATGCATTGTATGTAGATATCCGTTGGCATTTGGGGGGCAGGTTTAGGCCGGTTATTTTGTCAACTGTCCGCCAATTTAAATGTGCCTGATTATTTCCTCGTGGTTAACTTCAGGTTGAACATGTATAGCAAGAATACGATCTAAGTGACAAGGCACTGAGAACTGCCTAACAGCAGGAACACGTGGTGTCAGTTTCCATTATTGGCTTTAAACGTGACCACTTGGTTAAGGTGTGTCCACCAGATATCTCCATTGTAAAGATAAAGGTTTCCTTTTGTAAGAAATAGAGTAATTTGGAGACTGGTACCTTTAGATTCTGTGAATGAATATCCTGGTCCCCAGTAATCTTTCACCTGATATTGTTGGCAACCGTTGGGGTCCCACACCCAAGATAATGAATTGCCTTGTGTAATTCCAAAATGGCGATTTTTCTAACTGTATGATTTTTCTTATATGTCTGGGTATTATTCGGTGAAGACAAGCTTTCCCTTCTCTTCCAGCCTTTAAATCGTCATCTGTATGAACCTGTGGATTTTTAAAATTTGAATTTAAGATTTAACGTATTTCACAATCCCTAACATTAATAATTTTCATGTTTTAATTTCCCTCGATTTGGCCAGCAGGCACCTATCAGAAAGGCTTTTGAGAAATTTATGGGCTGAGTGAATGAATTAATAATACGAACGTGATGAATAAAGCTGTATTCTCCATGCCTTTTTCTCCCGAGACTCTCTGTTTGTCGATGCCAATAACATGGTTTTATTTTTACTTCTCTCTAGGTCTCACGGACTAATTGGCCCTCATTCAGCAGGAACCTAACAGATAAGTCATCCTGCCGTATGTCAAGACGATGCTTGGTTTTAAAACCGCTCCGAAAATGGTTCAGGTAGTATTGCAACGTGACATTGTCGGGAGGCAGCAAGCAGCTTGAGAATTTCCCACGAAACAAATAGCAGCTCGGAGGAAGCACCTTTCCATTAAGTAGGACTGCATGGCCAGCCGCCCCCACTGAAGGGCTGAAAATGAGCGTCCCGGTGGCTCCGAAGAAGTCGTGTTACGCTCCGTTGCGGGACAACAGAAATGGAGTGAAAAATAATAACGAGAGTATCCTAAGTCTGGGAGATACAAATGCCAATCAGATCATGTTGGAGGTCCGTTCCTCTCATGATGGGTCTGGGACAGGTGACCCGACAGATGAAATTAGAAACACAAATTCAAGGGAGCCAGAGAACAGTACCCGCTTCTGTAAGGAATTCCACCAACTTCAGGGCTTTGGGAAGGGACTGCAGGCTGGCCCCACCGGCCTGAAAGATTTTAAATTTTCTTCCACCGTTCACGGAGGACCGGACGAAGAGCACACAACGGAGAGAGGCACAGATACCCTCCAGACCCCTTGGAGTATTCAGGGAGCAAGTCTGTCAAGTTGGAGGCATGTCATGGCTGAGGCCGGTCCAGAGGTTTCGGCCAAAAGGGACGCTGACCCGCCCCGGCAGGCTCCTAAGGATAAGTTGGCAAAGACCCTTGACAACGAGGAATTGAGAAGGCATTCTCTGGAAAGGGCTGGAGGCGCTGCTGTTGTCGTGGATGTGCCCCCGAGGGAGCACGGTGGGAGCCTCGGCGGGCAGAGTCCGCAGCCCACACCGCTGGACTCCCCCGAGGCCCCGCGTCCTGAGCCCGGTGGCGGGGACGTGCCGCAGACGATGTCCACGGCCCCCTCTCTAGGGGCGGCCTTTCTTCCGGCTGACTGTACCTCAGAGGGAAAGAGTGTGCGTCATCCTAAACCATCTACCTCAGCAGCCAAGGAGACCACCCCCTCGGAGACCCAGATGGGACGTGCACCGAGAGTTAGCGACGAGAGCACATCACGTTCTGCCCCCGCAGAGCCCGGTCCCCATTCGGCTTCAGCCCTGAAGGGAATCCCGAGTAAGCCAGAAGCACAATTAGGTCAGGGAAAGGGAGAGCCCCAGCCGGAGCCGAGGGTCGTCCACCCCAAGGCCGTGCAGGAATTGAAGTCAACCCCGGCGGAGTGTGTGGGATGCTCGAAGGAAGGGGCTGTGTTGTCCCTGGAACGGAAGGGGCCTGGTGGGAAAGCACAGCAGGAAACTGCCCCCGGTGGCACACCTAGCCTGTCACCTAACGGTCTCCAGCACGTCGGGGCGGGAAGAGGCAGGGGCGAGCAGGACAAGAGAGCGGGCAGCCTACCTGAGGAGGGTGCTCTTCAGCCCACGCTCACCCAGGGCCTTGCTTCCTTGGCAGCCGCTGATAAGCAGCCCGCAGGTAAAGTTTCGGCAGGTGCAGCCAGGAAGCCCGGCGAAATGGCATCCAGTGCCGTCTCGTCGGGAGATGGCCAGGTACCTCTTATCCTTTATGATCCACCTGACAGGAGGCCCTCAGAGGTCAGTGAGGCGAGAGCGCTGGACGGCGGGCACGTGGGCAGTGCTGCGGCTTGTACTTCGGATCCTTCTGTTGGAGAGAGCAACGCCGGGGTCCCCGAGCCCTTTGACCCTCAAAGCAACAGCTCCGAAGGAGGGGCCGGCAAAGAGGTCACGGCAGCTGTTGCAGGAAGTAGGAACCTTCTGGAAAGTGCAGCTGAGACTGAAAGCGCCCCGGGGGGAGCGGGCGCCCTTCGCAGCGTCCCGGCACCCCTCCATCCAGAGACGACCGCGAATGTGACCCACCGGCCTACACCAGCTAGTAGCAGCAGCTTTCAGGACTCAGGCGCGTCGGGTGCGGATGCGAGGCCCCCCTCGGCCGCCGTCCCCCCCACCGATAGCGCGCGGTTGTCGAACCCCCCCCAAAAGTGCCTGACAAGAGCACCTGCCCCAGTGGGGTCCCCGAGCCTGTCCTCCCACCTTCTGAAGACACCCCTCCCTCACAGGATGGAATGGAGAACCACCAGGTTGAAAAAGCGGAAGAAAGGACAGAACCCAAGCCCATCGTTCTGCCCAAGCCCAAGCACGTGAGGCCCAAGATCATCACCTACATCAGGAGGAGTCCTCAGGCCCTCGGCCAGGTGGACACTTCGCTGGTGCCAGTGGGGCTTCCTTACGCTCCGCCCACGTGTCCGATGCCTCTTCCCAAAGAGGAGAAGGCAGCAGGTGGTGACCTGTACGAGAAATTCAAGCCGGACTTGCAGAAGCCACGGGTCTTCAGTTCTGGGTTGATGGTGTCTGGGATCAAGCCCCCAGGACACCATTTCAGTCAGATGAGTGAGAAGTTTTTGCAGGAGGTAAGAGACTGTCACCGCGACCCGATCTGTAAGTTGAACATCACAAAGTTTATTATGGATTTCCAGTGTGAATTGTCAGAATAGAATATCCTCTCTTAGCAAATCGCAGATTTTGATGGGTATATTTGTACAGAAATGGAGGTCTTTATCTAGAGGAGCGTGTAGACAAATGGGCATTTTTGACTAGAAGAATTTGATGATATGATGAGACGTAGCTAACATCTAAGGAGGCTTATTTAAGTTCCCACTCTGCGTAATATATGTGAGGTTAGGTAAGTATGCATTTAAATTGGCTTCCCTGTTTAAATAAATGAGCATGTGTGTTTTATAAGCCAGATCAATGGGGCAAAAATCCAAAATAAATGTATCGTTCAAATTGGCCTGGCTTCATCCTCTCAGGAGGGATATTTTCCTTATGAGAGAATCTCATGTACACGCATATGAAAAACACAGCGACTAGCAAAGAACGCATTAGGCATGGGCTCTTTATTTTGAAGTAAAATAATAATTACAACTAACATTTAGTTGAGCACCTACTATGTCTTAAGCCCACACAACACAATATTTCATCTTCACCAATCTTCACGGATCCTTATAGTGATTTTCTGAAGGTTGGGATTACAGTTTTTATCACTGTGTAGATGAAGAAACAGATCCGGAAGGGTTTGAATAACTCAGTTTGAGGCACAGAACAAGGACAGTGCTAAGATGTTTGCCTACACCCTCCCGGGTTCTTCACTGTGCTGCCGTTTTCACTTCTGGGTACTATGGTGAGTTGTCCTCCCAGAGCTCAGAAAGTAGATTTGTCTCCCGAAATAATTTCAGGCCAGAGTGATCAGTTAAAAGGAGATCACTCCTCTCCCTAATGCCCTTCAAGTCTTCCCAGTCCACTCGGAACACAGGATAATGCATATTGGATGGCTCAGCTTTTAGGATGTACTCAGTCTGGATCCATAACCTACCTGATCTCCTCTCTCTCCTCTGCTCACCCCCTCTCCCTCTGCTGTCTCAGGGCCTTTGCACCTCTCTCTTCTTGGCATGTTCTTCTCCCCGATATCTGAATGGCTCTCTCCTTTACTTTCTGTCTCTGTCCAAATGTCATTTCGTTGGAGAGATGCCTCGCTTTCCCTGAGAACGCTTTCTCTGATTTATTTTTTCTTAGTGCTTATTCCATTTGGTATACATACTCTTTTGTTTTTGCCTCACCAACTAGAATGTAAAATCCACAAGAGCAGGGGCTTTTTCTATTTTTGTTCCCTACTGGGTTCCCAGAGTTTGGATCAGTGCTGATATAGATATTTGATCAGAAAATGTTGAAAGCTGGATTATGAACTCCTACGTATTGGATGCAGACAAAAGTCAACCAAAGCTTCTTAGAGACAGAAAGGCGAAGTCCAGGTTTGGACCTTAGGTTGATGGAACATTTTGACATATTTCCAGGATGTACTGATCACAGCAGACGTTGTCAGCTCTGGCACAGCAACGCGGGTGAATCGATTCTAAGCAGCAAGGCTTGACCAAGGTTAGCCCTGACCGGGCGCCCCAGAAAGCTGACCGTTTGTCCTGCCCCTGGGGCAGGCTGTTTGCTTCACATCACACAGCTCGCTCGCTGTCTCTAACTCTGGGCCCGCCGGAGTGGCTTCCCAATTCCCTTCTCTGCAGAGAGAATACTGACCTGAGAGGTCAGGGGTCCATTCTTTTTGGTAGGGGCTCATTTCACTGTGCAGGGCTTCATGCCATCCTGTTTTAAGTGGGCCTCTCAAATAGAGGCCTGCAGGGAGAGAACATTCTGGCCAGAGGACGCTAAGAGCCTGGCCCTGGGCAGTGGCATTTCAGTAACAGTTAACAGGTTGCCGCTTCGGTCTCCTACATCAGTCTCTGGGCTGGTTAATGAGTCTTGCTCAGAGTTCTAAAATCTTATCTACCTGGGCCTCCCAGGCTCAGGATGAGGCTCTGACCTTAGGCTCTTTGCTGACACATGGATGCTCCTCGTGAGGACCTTGAAAGGCAGCCCTCTGACCCTCCCTGGGGGCTGTGGGCACCAAAGCTGGTTAAATAACCAAAGACCCTTCTTCTCATCGAATCACTGCAGAAGAAACCAACCTGTGCAAGGTGGCGCCCTTAAAGCTGGCATGGCAGAGTAGCTCTTTGACAAGCGCACCCTAGGAAACTGTGACGAGAGAGAGCTAACCCTTAGGTGGCTTCTCTGTGACCCCTGGGATGACTTCCCTGGTCAGCCAGCATGTTGGGGTTACCTTTACCCATTCTATAAGTTGTATCAACCCATCCACTTAAGTTCTTCATTTGAACCATTTCTTCAATTAAGTAAATTTTTTGGAGGGGGGAGCTCCAAAAAAAAAAGATCCCCTAGATTTTTCTCTGAAAAACATGTTCATGAGAGAAATTTCATTTGTAGACGTAGGCAAACATCCTGTTACCTTCTGCAGTTCTTTCTCCGTGAGCCTTGTTAATTTTGGTCTCGTGTATTTCTTTTCTGTATCGCTTCTGCTCCTTCCGTAAAATATAAATAATTTCTAAGTTACATGCATGTTTTTCCCCCAAATATTTTTTCTATTCTTTTTTTTTAAATCTTTTTTTTTCAACGTTTTTAATTTATTTTTGGGACAGAGAGAGACAGAGCATGAACGGGGGAGGGGCAGAGAGAGAGGGAGACACAGAATCGGAAACAGGCTCCAGGCTCCGAGCCATCAGCCCAGAGCCTGACGCGGGGCTCGAACTCACGGACCGCGAGATCGTGACCTGGCTGAAGTCGGACGCTTAACCGACTGCGCCACTCAGGCGCCCCTATTTTTTCTATTCTTAATCCTATAGAAGCCACCCTGAGTCTCAAGGAAATGGGATAGTACGGGTGTTTGTGTGGTGTTAGTAATTTGAGGGGTTTGGAGAGACCTCACTGGTAGGGGGACAACAATGCCCCCGTGCACCACCAGCCACTCTGTCTGGGGACTGTCTCCTGCTATAATCAGAGTGTCTTAGGCCCTTTCTTCAGGCTGTAAGACAGAGCAGAGGAGCCTCGGGTGTTGCACTGGGCTAATTTCTGCCGTAATCTTCCTTGCATCAATAGGCTGGCCCTTGGCCTTTGCTCCTAGAGCTGGGACCTGCTGTCAAGTGTCGCCAGTGGGTGCAACCCAGCAGGCCCCCCTCGTGTGTTCAGGCTTGGTGCAGGGAGGCCCCCAAGCCACCTCCCCGGCCCTGTGTCCCACCTTGCCACAGGATGGCCTCAGCCAGTCTCCAGGGAAAGAACACATTTCTGACCAATTGCAATGGAACAATTTTTCAGTTGTAGAAGCCATATATCTTTTCTCCCCCCTCAAGATTTTATTTACATTTAAGTTAGTTAACATATAGTGTACTATTGATTTCAAGAGTAGAATTCAGTGATTCATCACTTACATACGATACCGAGTGCTCATCACAACAGGTGCCCTTCTTAATGCCCCTCATCCATTTAGCCCATCCCCGCACCCAACACCCCTCCAGCACCCTGTTTGTTCTCTGTATTTAAGAGTCTTTTATGGTTTGCCTCCCTCTCTGCCTTTGTCTTATTTTTCCTTCCCTTCCCATATGTTCATCTGCTTTGTGTCTTAAATTCCACATAAGAGTGAAATCATATGGTATTTGTCTCTGACTGACTTATTTCGCTTAGCATAATACATTCTAGTTCCATGCACGTTGTTGCAAATGGCAAAATTTCATTCTTTTTGGTGGCTGAGTTATATTCCATTATATATATACACCACATCTTCTTTATCCATTCATCAGTCGATGGACATTTGGGCTCTTTCCATACTTTGGCTCTTGTCGATAGCGCTGCTATAAACATTGGGGTGCATGTGCCCTTTCGAATCAGAATTTTAGTATCCTTGAATAAATACCCAGTAGCGCAATTGCTGGGTCGTAGGGTAGTTCTGTTTTTAATTTTGTGAGGAACCTCCACACCATTCTCCGGAGCGGCTGCACCAGTTTGCATTCCCACCAACAGTGCAAGAGGGTTCCCGTTTCTCTGCATCCTCACCAACATCTGTTGTTTCCTGACTTGTTAATTTTAGCCATTCTGACGGGTATAAGATGGCATCTCATTGTGGTGTTTGTTTGTGCTTCCCTGATGATGAGTGATGTTGAGCATCTCTTCATGCTTCTGTTGGCCATTTGTATGTCGTCTTTGGAAAATGTCTGTTCATGTTGTCTGCCCTTTCTTAGTGGGATTATTTACCTTTTGGGTGTTGAGTTTGAGAAGTTCTTTATAAATGTTGGATACTAACCCTTTATCAGATATGTCATTTGCAACTATCTTTCCCATTCCATAGACTGCCTGTTAGTTTTGTTGGTTGTGTCTTTTGTCGTGCAGAAGCTTTTTATCTTGATGAGGTTCCAATAGTTCATTTTTGCTTTTGCTTCCCTTGCCTCCGGAGACATGTCTAGTAAGAACTTGCTAGGGCCAAGGTCAAAGAGGTTGCTGCCTGTTTCCTCCTCTAGGGTATTGATGGCTTCCCATCTCACATTTAGATCTTTTATCCATCTTGACTTTATTTTTGTGTATGGTGTAAGAAAGTGGTCCAGTTTCATTTTTCTGCATGTCTCTGTCTAGTTTTCCCAACACTATCTGTTAAAAGGACTTTTTTTCCGTTGGTATACTCTCCTGCTTTGTTGAAGATGAGTTGACCATATAGTTGTGGGTCCATTTCTGCATTTTCTGTTCTGTTCCATTGATCTGTGTGTCTTTGTGTGTGTGTGTGTGTGTGTGTGTGTGTGTGTGTGTGTGTATGTGCGCGTGTGCCAGTACCATACTGTCCTGATGATTGCAGCTTTGTAATATGACTTGAAGTCCGGAATTACGATGCCTCCCACTTTGCTTTTCTTTTTCAACATTATTTTGGCTACTCAAGGTCTTTTCTGGTGCCATACAAATTTTAGAATCATGTATCTTTTTAATAAAATGAGAACGTGTTTACAGTACAAACCCCAATGACTTCAGACTCTTTCATCATTATTGACAGACTCCTGCTGGTTAGATAACATTAGTAGACATGGACAAGTCAAGAGTAAGGGCTCTCCTGAGAGAGGGCAGCTCTTCTTGGTTGTCTGGAACAATACAGACTTTTAGAGCTTTCAGAAGCAGCTCTGAAGATCATCTTGGATCTGGTCATGACACGATGATAAAATATGCTTACTTGTGTAGACGGTTTTCTGCTTTCACCCATCCTAAGGACTCTGGGGAATTTCTTGCTACTGATGCCTTGGGGGAACTCTTTTAATTTTTGGTGTAAGGAGGTGGGAAGAAAGGAGCAACGGTGAGAAGACGGGGCGAGGTAGTGTATTTGCAGTATACAGATATATGATCAGGGCTGGTTCCCCTTCCTACTCCCATAATACAGGTATGTATGTATGTATCATATAAGTATCTACCCAGACTTGAAGGGATTTGTCTGTGCAACTGTGGAGACTGGGAAGTCCAAAGTATGCAGCATGGGCCCACAGGCTGGACACCTAGGGAGGAGATAATGCTGCAGTGAAATTCCAAAGGCCATCTTCTGGTAAAATTCCCTGTCCTTTGAGGGAGGTCCATTAAGGCATTCAACTGATTAGGTGAGGCCCACCCACATGGTGAAGAATAATCTGCTTTATTCAGGGTTTACTGATTTTAATGTTGATCTCACCTTTAAAATACCTTCGGAGAAACATGTAGAATAATCTTTGACCAAGTATCTGGGTACCGTGGCCTAGCCAAGTTGTCAAGGTTAGCCATCACACGTCTCCCTGTATCTATCCCAGGGGTTCTTGAAGCATCCACATGTGCCCTATGTCGGCCCAGACCAGCCCAACCTGCTGAAAACAGGACGGGGAAAATATGAAAAGGGGCATATTTCTAGTAAGAACTTAACTTGTTTGTGTACCTTGATTGATTTGGGGAGTTTGAAATCACAAGGATTTTTTAGTTTGCTTCAATATTATTTCTCTAAAAAATACTCAGAGAAGAAAGAATAAAACCAAGCTCTATGTGTTCATGACTGTGCAGTGACACATATTCTGTTCTGTCAACAAAGATGAAAGAAACAAGTGGGAAGTGTTTTATAGATTCCTTTGTTTTTATCAAAAATGCACAAAGTAGGCATACTTTTCACCTTCTTAACAAATTTGTTAAATCTTACCAGAGACAAACTACCCAGCAAAGTGACAGGCATTGAAGTTACTGAAATCATAAGGTCGTTTTTGAGCGGCAGCTTGAGGGGTTTTGACCCCTGAAAACTCTCCAGTTTCAGAGAACTGAGTAATTACCGAGATCAGCATATTGCAATCCTGACAGATGTGGGTTAGAAATCATTTCTTCGTGACAGCACCTGCTAGAAGCAAAGAGTAGTGGCACCAAACTTCGAGAAATTACAATGAAAAATAGAGGAGATGTAAGTATAATAGAAAAGCCGTAGGGCGCCTGGGTGGCTCAGTCGGGTAAGCGGCCGACTTTGGCTCAGGTCATGATCTCACAGTTCGTGGGTTCGAGCCCCACGTCGGGCTCTATGCTGACAGCTCGGAGCCTGGAGCCTGCTTCAGATTCTGTGTCCCCTTCTCTCTCTGCCCCACCCCCACTCATGCACTGTCTCTGTCTGTCTTAAAAATAAGCAGTAAAAAAAAAAAAAAAGAAAGAAAAAAAAAGAAAAGCCAAAGGTTGATAGTAAGAGGGTAAGTAGGGAATGGTCAAAATTTTATTGGAGAGCAGGATGTCTTTTGCAAGAATATATGTCTTTTGCAAGAATAAAAGACATAGGTAGGATGTCTTTTGCAAGAATATAATTTGTTGGGGCCTGAATTCAGTCTGTCTGCTATAGCAATCGAGTATATGTTACAGTGTGATTATGATAAAACTTTAAAGGTCTAATCTTTTGTTTCAATAATGTCAGTTTAAGGAAAACTTTGTATCTGTTTTCACCATTAAAAGGGTATCACATTAAGAGTTTTTCTCTTCAACAGCTTGGATCAAAGCTTTAAGTCCCTATTAAAGAATTTTGTTAACTACTTATGATTCAGGAATAGATCAATGTTTGACACATGAAATATATTGTGATTTAAAGCAGAATTAATTAACAGATGTATCTTTTCACACATCGCCTCTGGCACTGTTTTTTTTTTTTTTAACTTAAAGGAAATAAGATTATTTGCTTTATTTTTTTTCATTTTTTAATATATAGATATTTTTAAGTTTATTTAATTTTGAGAGAGAGCAAGGGAGGGGCAGAGAGAGAGGGGGAGAGAGAGAGAATCCCAAGCAGGCCCCATGCTGACAGCCCAACGCAGGACTCAATCCCACAGACTGTGAGATCATGACCTGAGCTGAAATCCAGAGTCAGACGCTTAACTAACTGAGCCACCCAGGTGCCCCATTTTCTTAATTTTTAGTATGAAGAAACACTAATAACATGAATAGGCTTTGTGAGTACAGAATTGCATATAGTACAGAATATGCATATATGCATATAGCTATATAGTCTGTATTCTAGCCCAAACTGTTAACTATAGGAAAAGTAATGGGATTGTTATGTTATGAAATCTAGGCAAGGGGGCATCTGGGTGGCTCAGTCGGTCGAGAGGCCAACTTTGGCTCAGGTCATGATCTCACAGGCTATGAGTTCGAGCCCCACGTCGGGCTCGCTGCTGTCCGTGCAGAGCCTGCTTCGGATCCTCTGTCCCCCTCTCTCTGCGCCCCCCTCCCCGGCCGCTTGTGCTCTGCCCCCCTTCCCCCACCAAAAAATACTTAGGTAAGAATGGAAACATGATTCCTTTAATGAATAAATATTTATTGCCTTTAGCTACATAATAGACACCATTCTGGGTGCTTTGGGTCCAGCAGTCAGCAAGACTGTCCTAGAACTTCGCTCTAGTGAACCTTGTCGAACATTCCTGGACACTGCACCTTACTAGGGAAGACAGAGAAGGTGGTTCACAGTCTCTCGTTTTTAATGATGTGAACAGATTGTAGAGGCCTGAAAACACACTTTTCTGTCAGTTGCTCTATTCTTGCAAAAAGCCTTTTCTCCCACATTAACAATGCATGTTTTATTTCCTAAGTAGCCCTAATATATAAATTGGTAAAGTTCACCTGCTTATGTTAAGAGTAGGTTACCGTAAACATTGTTGTGCCTTTTCTCCTTAGGAATAATGAAACTTTCAGGGTGCCTGGGTGGCTCAGTCGGTTAAGCGTCCGACTTCGGCTCATGAGACTCCGGCTCATGATCTCACAGTCCGTGGGTTCAAGCCCCGCGTCGGACTCTGTGCTGACGGCTCAGAGCCTGGAGCTTGCTTCGGATTCTGTGTCTCTGCTTCTCTCTGTCCCTCCCCTGTTCATACTCTGTCTCTCTCTCTCTCTCTCTCTCTCAGTAATAAATAAACGTTAAAAATTTTTTTTTAAAAAGGAATAATGAAACTTTCATAATTCTATGCACATTTGCTAAACTCTTTCTCTGTTTCATTGAGATTGTGTATAGATTGGCTACTTGCACAGACTAAACTCTTTCCCTGTTTCATTGAGACTATGTATTTATAGATTGGCTACTTGCACAGATTCTAATGATTTTGAAGCAATCAAATTTAAAAAGTCTTATACAGTGAGTTCTTTCCCCCCCCCCCCGCCAGTGAAATTTGGATTCATAGAGTGTTAGAACTGGAAGAGACCTAAGAGGTCATCCAGTTGTGTTGTTAACTTAGAGATGAAGAGTCTGGGGTCCAGAGAAGCTAAGTGGTCAGTGGTGGGGCAACTCAGTGGTGCCAGAGTGGCCTTTGCTGGAGCCTTGGTCTCCTGACCATGTTCCGTCCTCATCCAATGATGTGCGCTCCTTTCACGAAGCTTCTGGTCATTCATTGTAGGTGACGGAACGCCCCGGAAAAGAAGAATTTTGCAGTCCGTCCTATACTCATTATGAAGTTCCTCCAACTTTCTACCGATCGGCCATGCTCCTTAAGCCCCAGTTGGGATTGGGTGCAATGTCCCGTTTACCATCTGCAAAGAGCAGGATCCTGATCGCGAGTCAGAGGTCCTCAGCGAGTGCCATCCACCCACCAGGACCCATCGCGGCAGCTGCTGGCCTCTACAGTCCCGATTCGGCAGGTAAGCGATCCAACGACCACTGCTTTTCCTGCAGCACGATTAAATAGTAATTATATAAAATGGCAGTAACTGCCTAAAATAGGAACGCCTCTCACCCTTTGAGAGGAGCCTTCTTCTGCCTATCTGACTGTCCATACAGATACTTGTCAAGACTCCTCTGTCTGCCACCATCACATTCCATGTTACCTTGAAAATGATGGGCTTTGGGGCGCCAGGGTGGTTGGTTGGGCGTCCGACTTCAGCTCAGGTCATGATCTCACGGTCCGTGAGTTCGAGCCCTGTGTTGGGCTCTGTGCTGACAGCTCGGAGCCTGGATTCTGTGTCTCCCTCTCTCTCTGCCCCTCCCCTGCTCATGCTCTGTCTCTCTCTCTGTCTCTCAAAAATAAACATTGAATTTTTTTTTTAAGAAAAAAAAAAAGAGAAAATGATGGCCTTTGCAGCCACCTCCTTACTTCTTGTAATTTCTCCTTTCTCCAGTAGATCCTCTAGACCAGGGGCCGAGGGAGATTTTCTGTAAGGGGCCATACAGTAAGTGTTTTAGGCTTTCCGGGCCGTAATGGTGTGGGTTGTAACTACTTGGCATGAGAGCAACCACAGACAGTACCCCAGTGAATGAACGTAGCTGTGTTCCACTACAGCTTAATTCACAAAAACAGATAGTAGGCTGTAGTTTGTCAGGGAGACCTTCCTACAGTCCAGCGCTGACCACGTCCCTCTTCGTCTGTCCACAAGTCAGGACCGGCCCATAATCCTGCCCCTGCTCAGCAGGTGCAGGCAGGTGCCACCCCCTGAAGCTCTCTGCACGCACTTGTTTGCCCTCACCGTGCTTCTGCTCGTGTGGTTTCCTCTAGGCTTTCTGTATTATCTTACTAGTTGTGTAACACGGTGAAACATTGTGAATATAGAAAAATATAGAAAAGGAATGCATCATACTTCTGTATTTTTAGCACCCAGCCAGACTTACTATTACGGGGTTTTTTTGTTTTCGTTTTCTTCCAGTGTGATTTTTTTCTGTCCATTTTCCGATAGTTGAAATGATGCTGAATGTGACTTTTGTTTCTTTCTACTAATATCGTATTGTAGGCATTTCCTAGGCCATTGGTGTTTCAGAAATATTTTGGTGGCAGCGTAATATTCTGCTTTGTTCATTTATCCATTTATTCAACAAGTCTTGGGTGCTTATTTCGTGCCAGAAGTTGTAAATTTAGAATTGCACTGGCGAACAAATCAGAGAGTTCCTGCCTTTATGCATCTTACAGTCTAATGGATGAAATAGACCAAAAAAAAGCACAAAATAAATACATACCTGTAAGTATGAAAGCAAGGAATACAGCGTTTTGAGAAATTACACCCAGAAGAATGATATGCATGGGACAGAGGTACTGCAGGGACAGCCTCTTTGAGGAAGTGGGAAGAATGGGGGAAGGTGGGGAATAATGTCAGAACGTCCAATTCCTGGCAGTTGAGTTCTGCTTACTTACAACTGTTTCCAATAATGTTGTGATTTGTGTCTTTGTACATACTTATGTGTCTTCTTCCCTATTGTTTTCTTAGGATAGGTGATTTGAAGTGTAATGATTGGATAAAAGCATATCCAAACATTTTTTTTAAGGCCAAGGAATTTTCTAGAAAACCTGTAACAACGATTTTCTCACTAGTGTTTCTTGGAAGTGCTTCTTCTTGCCATCCCCTTGCCGGTATTGAGAATTACCACCACTACGCCTCCTCCTTGCATTATTATTGCATTTCTTTTATTATCAGTGGAAGGGAACATTTTTAAAGCTATTTTCCATTATATTGCTTTATGAATCATCATTTACTCAGATAATTATTGTTGCATTATAATTTTTAAGTAGCTTTTCTTAATAGTTTTTTTTTTTTTACAAACACCTCTATAAAGGTCAAATTATGTTTGATTGTTCTCATGATAGATGTACATTGTGATGGGACTATCTGTTATTATCAGACCTGCTGCAAGTTAATTATGTGATTCAGTCCCTCACTCAAGAACTATTATTGAGGGACTGTTACATGCAGCACGGTCTTAGGTGTGGGGGATAGAACAGTGACAACAGACAAAAATCCTTGCCCGTGTGGAACTTGAGTTTTACAATGGGGGCAGCCATTTTTTTTTTTTTTAAATAATTGCAGATAATTTACATGGTCTGTTGGGAGAACTAGCTGGTACTGAAGGAAATGAAACTTTAGAGAAGGGGAATTACAATTTTCAACAGGGTAGTTGGAAAAGGCCTCTGAGAAGATCCTCAGACCCTTCAACCAGTCCCCAAAGGAGGTGAGGGAAGGAAGCATGTGGCTATCTGGGGTAGAGCATCCAGGCAGAGGGAGGAGCCTGTGTCCAGGCCTGAGGTGGCAAGAAGGCCAGGAGGCTAGAGCAGAGTGAGTAGGAGAGGAGGGAAGTGAGGGGGTTGGCACTGTGTGTGTGTGTGTGGGGGGGGGGTCTTGGGGGGTGGGAGGGATTTTGGGAGGGGGATGCTTAAGGCCTAAGAGCCATTAGAAGGATTGGACTCTTATTTACCCTGAGTAAGAAAACCATTGGAGGCTTTGGAGTCAGGGCAGCGTGGTCTGGCTTTTGTGGACCCAGGATCTCTCTGAATCCCGTGTTGAAGGCACGCTCTACAAGGACAGAGGGTGACGCAGGGGGAACAGACAGGAGGTGGCACAGTGGTCCAGGCAGTGACGGGGCACAGTGAGAAGGTAGAGCACAACGGGGTTCCTGACTGACTGCACACAGGAGGTGAGAGAAAAAGCACAGTGTAAGGTGACTCCTGGAGAGCGGAGTTGCCATTCGGAGAGTGGGATTGAAGCTGGTGAGGGAGGGGAGGGTGGGAGCTAATTCAGGGCGTGTCGTGGTTGACAAGCCTTTAGCCGTCCTAGAGCCTAAAGCATTGCATCTAGGAGGCCAGAGTTGAGAGGACAGGACCGGCTGGAGATGCCAAAGTGTTCGTTTGTCCGTGGATGGATGGTGTGCAAAGCTCTGACGCCCCCTCCGCTGGGCCGCCACTCTCCGGTGCCATCTCACCTTCACCTTCCCAGGTGACTTAAACACTTGATGTGGGTTTGAATTATGCGCTTTGAAATAGCAGGATCTAGGGCCGCCTGGGTGGCTCAGTCGGGTAAGCAGCCGACTTCGGCTCAGGTCATGATCTCACGGTCCGTGGGTTCGAGCCCCACATCGGGCTCTGTGCTGACGGCTCAGAGCCTGGAGCCTGTTTCAGATTCTGTGTCTCCCTCTCTCCCTGTCCCTCCCCTGCTCATGCTCTGTCTCTCTCTGTCTCGAAAATAAATAAAAACATTAAAGAAAAAACTAAAAAAAAAGAAATTGCATGATCTAACACATATTAATGGTTTTACTTCACACATAAAATTTGGAAAAACTGAAAAGTGCTAAAAAATAAACTTAGTTGAGATTTATCTAACAACAGTCAAGTTTTGAGGCATGAAAGGTCTTTAAGAATGTACCAGTGGCACAAAAATACAACTACCAGGAAGAGAGACAGGCATTCTGAGTTCCCTCTGAGGATGACTTATTTGTGTTCACACCTTTGTGGTGAGGGTGACACTTCCTCAGAGGTCAGCTCGGCCCCCAGAAGTGCACATACCTACAAGGGACTCTTCCGTCCCAGCTCCTTCAAGACTCCAGTCCTTTCTCATGGGCATCTGGTCTTAATTTAGAGAGATTGTGTCCACATGGGTCATCATTAGGGACCCAACAAAGCCTTGCGACAATGATGAGTGTCACTCCTATGGGACACTGAAAATGTGAAATCCTTTCTTAGTGCTGTTGGGAGGACCGCCCAGCATAGGCTCAGGGACAGACAATCAGGAGTCCTTGCTCCAGAGCTTTTGGGGGATGGCCGTGTTCCCATTGGCCCCGGGGCCCCGGAGCCAGGCCAGTGGCCCTTTGCTTGGCCTGGCTGGCTCATTCCAGGCAGCAGACCCTCTCCTGTCTTGGGCAACTTGGCTAGAGTCCCCCCCAGGCTACCAGGACCTGTTCTGGCAATATGCCTGATTGATTTATTTCTTTTTTCCCCCTAATGTTTATTTAGTTTTGAGAGAGAAATAGAGGAAGACACAAATAGCGAATGAGAGAGGGGCAGAGAGAGAGGGAGACACAGAATCCGAAGGGGGCTCCAGGGTCTGAGCTGTCAGTGCAGAGCCGGACACGGGGTTTGAACTCACAAACCACGAGATCATGACTTGAGCTGAAGTTGGTTGCTTAACCGACTGAGCCACCCATGTGCCCCCCCCCCCCAATTATTTCTTTTCTTTCTGCAAAAATCCTTCCATCTTTCTTCATGTTTTCCTAGGAGATACTCCCCTTTTCATCAAACACAATCTTTTTTTTTTCTTTAATTTCATGAGGGTCCATTACATGCAGAACCAAAGTCATGATCCAGTAAAAAACTGTTAATAGTGTCTCTTCATTTGAGAGCTAGGAGGGCTTACCCGTCAGACTCTCCCAGGAAATGAAGGCAAATATCTGCATACCATCCTTCTGGAGGAAAAAGGACAAAGAAAAGCCAGACAGCTAGGGTACCACATTAAAGCGGTCTGAATGCTCACTCCTGCCATGACTTCCTGCTGACCACCTCGGTAGGGAGTCTCTCCGTTTGTTCCTTCACTGCAAGAAGTCTTTCAGCTGCGGAGAGTGCGGTTCACCCAAGACTATAATTCACAGGGCTGTGGAGAAAAAGAAAACGTATTCATTTGTTCAGTAATCCCTGGATGCACATTTACTACGTGTCATCCCAAATCACAAAGGTAAACATGGACAGATCTGGCTACGTTAAAAGTGACTTCTGGGGCGCCTGGGTGGCTCAGTCGGTTGAGCGGCCGACTCTTGTTTTCGGCTCAGGTCATGATCTCACAGTCCGTGAGTTCGAGCCCCACATCGGCTTCTGTGCTGCCAGTGCAGAGCCTCTTTGGGATTCTCTCTCTCTCTCTGCCACCCCTCCCCCCGGTCTCTCTCTAAAAATAAATATATAAACTTAAAAATAATTGACTTCTCTTTGTTTTGAAGCAGTCAGCTAAATGAGGAAGGAAACCATCCAGATTCCAACAGATTGACCGTGAAAGGGCATACACAATTAGTTTACAAACAAGAAAATATAACTGATAAATAAAGAAGAGTCAAGAGAGAGTCCCCAACTATGTAATTCTAAAATCCAAAAACCTATGAAAACAAAAGGTTTTCATTCATTTGGTGGCACTGCCTGGCTGTAATCATCGTGAACATTTGTGTGTTCCTTCCTAATGCTTCATGTGAATATCCATCTTCCTGCTGCAGAGGTGTTAGTGGGGTTAAGGAATGTGGCCAGAGAGTTTGAGTAAGAGAGTTTGGGGCGTGCTGCGCCCACCTTGACTTAGGTGCGATCCTTGTTTTTGTATTAAAAGTGAAATGAGTGAAACTTAGGCGAAATAACTTATCTCCCTGCAGTTTATAAACCACAGTGCAGAGAGTTGACCTCAAGCCTGTCTCCGTGTTCATGTTCTTAACCCCTCTGCTAGACTATGTACTTGAACTGCCTGTGTTAAATCATACTACTCTGAAGTATCTTTATTTTCGAACACAAGCTTAGGACCAGTGTTTGTTGATTTTCTGGCAGACCATGGCCTACGGGCTGGACAGCTGTTTTTGTCAGTCAATGTTACTGGAATGCAGCCACACCCATTTGCTCAACCTTTTGCTTATGGCTGCTTTCAGAGCTGAGACAAGATATTGCCCATGAGCCTGAAATATTTACTCTCTGGCCCTTTAAGAAAAAAGTTTGTTGCCCTCTGCCTTAGTATAATGCCAGTGACGGATTACAGTGGTCACTGTAGGTTCAGGCTGAAGAAGTATATGAAAGAGTATAGAAGGTTTTGAAACTCTTTGGACACTGAAAGCCTAGATCTGGGAGGCATGGGGAATTTAAATTTTATTAATGGATTTTACCAAAATTTAACTAATTTCCAAGGACATCCATTGTTTTTTTCTGATTTTATTTTTGTTTTTTTGTTTTTTTTCCTCCCTGGAGAAGTTAGCTGACACTGCATGAGGCAACGGGGACGATCGTGGAGTACTGGTGTCAGGGATGCTCCAAGAAGGGACAGTGGGTGTTGCAGGGACTGTAAACTTTGGAGAATCTGAAGTTCATGCACGTCTGCAGAGCCACAGGATCAAAGCTGTGTAGATGTCAGGCTTTTTTTTTTTTTTTTTTTTAACATTTATTCATTTTGAGAGACAGAGTGCAAGCGGGGGAGGGGGAGGGACAGAATGAGAGGGAGACACAGAATCTGACGCAGGCTCCAGGCTCTGGGCTGTCAGCACGGAGCCCAACGCGGGGCTTGAACCCACGAACCGTGAGATCATGACCTGAGCCGAAGTCGGACGCTCAACCGACTGAGCCACCCAGGCCCCCCTGTGCTGTGCAGGTGTCAGTCTTACACAGTTTTTGGCTGAGATGCTTGGCAAAGAATCTACTCTTCTCTCTGTTTCAACAACCCTAGTTTTCTGGAGATGACTTTAAAATGGCGGACTTGAGAAGTCTGGGCTTAGCTCAATTAAAGTGTTTGATTTGCAGTCAACTGATGTGAAATAGATTCTTGCAGTCCATTTTCTTTTCTCGCAAGTTTCCCCTCAAACGACAGGAGGACAGTGTAGTTACTGTCTGAAGCACATGTAGAAACATCTGCGTATCCAAACCACAATAAGTGAGGAGGGGCTGTGAAGTGCAGAAAACCTCTAAAGAGGATGCCTTTAGTGGCAGGCGGGGACAGGTCAGCGGAGCCCACAGAGCAGGGGGCTCTCCTTGGGTCACCTGTGCTTGGAGCAGTGGTGTGGGGTACGTAGGCAGGAGTCAAGAATGTCCACGGCTCTGTTTTTTACCATAAAACAGCAGGGAGGCAAAGCTGAGGAAGGACACACGCATCTTTGCAATGATCAGTCTGTGAGGTTGGGTGTCAGGAGAGTCTACAAGTAACCCTACAGCTGCCAACCTTCTCTGTCGGGAGAGAAATAAGTTAAGACACAAGCCTGTGCTCACACACACAACCTCAGGTCCCGAAGCACCTTGCTGTGGACCAAAGAGAATTCTTGCCGGTTTTGAACCCAGCTTTCCAGTCTTTCCCTACATGAACCTCATGCAGAGAGCTAGGCAGATAGAAAGAACTCACCTTATGAGTTCACCTCTGCTTCTCACCAGCATACACTTCCCGGGCCCCGGCTGTCGAGCCTGGAACCCTAGGAAACAGAGAAAGTATCTTCTTTTGCCGTTTATCTCCCTCCTTCTTATTACCATTATTCCTCTTATTCCTCTCATGACCATAATTAGTTTCCCAGTTCCACCTGTTCTGGTTCAAGAGCACTGCAGAGTCTAGGTCTCTCCCTTAAGTAAGCTCTGGGCCCCAGACAGACCAATCTTGGTACAGCCATTTAAAGACTAGTCCCTAACCACTTGAACAATCTTGCTTCCCTTTTCTCTCCCAGTCTCTCTTACTCTACAACTTTTCTCGATTTCCTCTCTTTCTCCCCAGTTCTCAAATATCCCTCAGGAGTGCTCCCGGTCTCCCCGATGTCCACCCCAGTCACTGGGAACAGAATTATTTTCCACTCCCCCTGCCCCATATGCAGCCTCAACACCGCAGGACCCAGAGTAACTGCCAGGCCCTCCTTTCTGGTTCTACCCATGTCCTGAGTCCCCTCAGGGGAAAGATGGGGAAGCTCTGGACTTTCTTGAGGATGTTTTGTTTCTTTCTGGACTCTTCACTCATCCTCTCATGAGGTGATGTCTTCCTGTCTAGCTGCTTGCATGAGAAGTGTGTTCCAAGCAGAAGAAAAGCACAAATGAAGGCACTAGGGTAGGAATGAGCTTAGTTTGGTCAGAGAACAGGAGTAAACTCAGCATGAGCTGGAGTAAGTGGCAGGTGCCTAGGAGGAGAGAAGTCGGGAGGTAGGCGATGGCCAGATCACACCGGACCTTGGAGGCCCTGGCAGGGAGTTTGGGTTCGAATCCAAGTGTGATGAGTAGCCCCCCAAAGCTTTAAACATGATCTGACTTATGGCTTACAAAGATCATCTTGGGGGTCTCTGTAGAACAGAAGAGGGAAGACTGGAGTGGGAGACCAGCCAAAAGCTGGTACGCTTGTACAGATGTGAGATCCTGGTAGCTGGTGGCATAGAGGGAGAAAGGGATGGAATTGCTGAGATATATGTTGGAGATAGGACCGTAGGATTGGACATTGAGGGTGGGTGATGGGGAAAGAGCGGAGCCAATGAGGACTTGTAGAATTTTGGCAGGAGCAACAGGGTGGATGGTGATGCCATTTATTAAGAGACATTGACTAGCCAGGGGAGTGGGGGAAGGGCTGGGCCAGGGAGGCAGTACAAAGAGTTCTGTTCTGGAAATTCTGGTGGAGCAGTCACAGAGGCGATTAGATATATGAGTCCGAGCCCCAGGAGAAGTCAGGGCTAAAGGTTAAAATTTGGACTTCAGCGGATACTACTAAAGTCAAGGGAGTCAAGTGACAGATGTTAATGGGACTTACTGTAGTGAGCATTTTGCAACCCATACAGATATTGAGACATTACATTGTATACCTGAAACTCTTATAATGTTATGTCAATTATACCTCAATTAAAAAAAAAAAAAGTTGGGGCGCCTGGGTGGCTCAGTCGGTTAAGCGGCTGACTTCGGCTCAGGTCATGATCTTGCGGTCCGTGAGTTCGAGCCCCGCGTCGGGCTCTGTGCTGACAGCTCAGAGCCCGGAGCCTGTTTCAGATTCTGTGTCTCCCTCTCTCTGACCCTCCCCTATTCATGCTCTGTCTCTGTCTCAAAAATAAATAAACGTTAAAAAAAAAATTAAAAAAAAAAAAAAAAAAGTAATAGCCAAGGGAATATAGCTGGGGAACAGAAGATGTCCCAGCATGGGCCCTTACATCCCAACATTTAGCCTGGGAAGCAGCAGCCAGGGTACAAAGTGGAAGTCCAGGAGAATGTGGTATCCTGAAAGCCAAGAGAAGACAATACATCAAAGAAGCAAGGAATGGCCAATAAGTTTGATTGCCACTGAGGAACCATGTAGTATGAATAGGGACAGAGAAGGGATCAGTGAATTTGACAGCATGGAGGTCATTGATTATCCAGTATAAATGGAATCATGGGGACAAAAGACTGATTAGCCAGACAGACAAAAGGAAGTTGACCCTCAAGTGTAACCAACTCACGCTTACGGAATGTAAGAAGCAAATAGCAGAAATGCTAGATGAAACTTGGAGTTATTTCATAATTTGAGGAGATCAGAGTGATTTTGTTTTGTTCACCAAACAAAATCAGGGTTTCTGAAAAATACTTGTGATAATTTGGAATGACTGCACTGATGTGCAGAATTTCCCAGAAAACTGCCTCTCATATGACCCAAACCGAAACAACACTGTCACCTGACCTCAAATGTGTTATGAGTCACACACAAAAAAATCTATTAACTTTGCAGATCATCGATACTTCTGTCTTATTGCTGTTAACATGCAAAATGGTATCTGGGGTCATTTTGTTGAGGTCTATTTCCTCAGCTTTGAGAAACTCAAAACAGCTGGGAAAGGAAGGCCTAGATAAGAAAGTTAAATGAAAATGGCCCAGACAATTGAGTAAAGCATCTGAATGCCTTACTGCGACAGAACTTCAGAAGATAAATGAAAGTTCAGGAAGCCGTTGTCTGAACAGTGAAAGATGCCTATTGCAAAGCTGTGGGGAGAAAAGTTACTCTGTCATGCCTTAGTGAAAGTAATGGCTTGTTTTAAGGCTGAGCTCGTATACAGAGTTATTTTGACAACCTAAGGATAATGATGACAAAGGTGATGATTACAACTGAGGAGTGATTATAATATAAAACAGTATTTACTGTGCAAACAAACTTATGAGGTAGGTTTTTTTTTTTTTCCATTATCTTTTTGTGTTTTTCAGATAAGGCTCAGCATTCACAAGGTCAAAAGCTAGTAATGCAGAGTAATGCTACCTGTATCCAAATCGAGATATGTGTAGTAAACAGTTCCCATCACTGATCAGCAGGTGGACAGAGCCTTGCCAATGAGCTGCACCTGGTGGTCTCAAATCACTCTTTCCCCAGGGCAAATGCCAGGATCCAGTTTGGGGAGGTTTGCGTGTCAAAGTCAATATACCTTTACAAACCTGTTATAGACCTTTGTCTGACGACCCAGAATCTTTCCAGTGTCCCCCAGACTTCTCTTCTGCTCCTTACCAGGCAATCTCCCCTCCTACTGCCCCACCCCAGGCAAACAGCGATCTGCCTTCTGCCGTTGTAGATTATGTTTTCTAGACTTCCGTGTAAGCGGAATCACACAGTATGTACTCTTTTTGTATCTGGCGCCTGTCGCTCAGCGTGTTTTTGAGATCCACCCGGGATGGTGCCTTCATCCATAGTGCGTTACTTTTATTGCTGAGTATTGGATGGATGGCTGTACCACAGTTTGAATATCCATTCACCTGTTGCTGGACTTTGTCGGTTTTCGGCTGTAACAAATGAAAATACTAGGAATGTTTGTACGTAGGTCTTTTTGTGGACATCTATAGTTTCACTTCTCTTGAGCAAATACCTAGAAGCGGAATTGCAGGTTTTCATAGTATGTTTAATTTAGATGCAAATGTCAAACTATTTTCCAAAGTGGCTTACCCATCCCACATTGCCATGCGGACTCTGTGTGAGTTCCAGTTGTTTCATATCCTCACCAACATTTGCTATTATTAGTCTTCTTAATATTCGTCATTCTGATGGGCATGCAGCTATATAAAATTATAATCAGTTTTAATTTCCATTTCGCTAATACCTAATGATGCTGGCCATCTTTTCATGTGTTTATTTGCATTCATAGATCTTTTTTTGAAGTATTTGTTCCCATCTTTTGACCATTTAAAAAATTTGATTGTTACTTGATTGCTTTTTTATTTGATTATTTTTTTATTCAGTTGTAAAATGTTTTTATATATTCCGAATACAAGTTTTCTTTGGCATGTGCCTTTCAAAAATATTTTCTTCTGCTGTTTGCCTTGACGTTCAAACAAAATTATTTATTTAAATTCAAGTTAGTTAACCTACAGTGTAGCATTGGTTCCAGGAGTAGAACCCAGTAATTCATTGCTTACATATAATACCCAGCGCCCATCCTGACAAGTGCCCTCCTTAATGCCCATCACCCATTTAGCCCATCCCATCACCCAACACCCCTCCAGCAACACTCAGTTTGTTCTCTGTAGTTAAGAGTCTCTTATGGTTTGCCTACCTCTCTGTTTTTATCTTGTTTTTCCTTCCCTTCCCCCATGTTCATCTGTTGTGTTTCTTAAATTCCACATATGAGTGAAGTCATACGAAATTCATCTTTCTCTGACTGGCATATTTTGCTTAGCACAATACACTCTAGTTCCATCCGTGTTGTTGCAAATGGCAAGATTTCATTCTTTTTGATCACTGAGTAGTATTCCGTTTTGTGTGTATATCACATCTTCTTTTTTTTTTTTAATTTTTTTTTAATGTTTATTTATTTTTGAGACAGAGAGAGACACAGCATGAATGGGGGAAGGGCAGAGAGAGAGGGAGACACAGAAGCGGAAGCAGGCTCCAGGCTCTGAGCCGTCAGCCCAGAGCCCGACGCGGGGCTCGAACTCACGGACCGCGAGATCGTGACCTGAACTGAAGTCGGACGCTTAACCGACTGAGCCACCCAGGAGCCCCATCACATCTTCTTTATCCATTCATCAGTTGATGGACATTTGAGCTTTTTCCATAATCTGGCTATTGTTGATAGTGCTGCTATAAACATTGGGGGTGCATGTGCCCCTTCAAATCAGCATTTTTCTATCCTTTGGATAAATACCTAGTAGTGCAATTGCTAGGTCGTAGGGTAATTCTATTTTTAAGTTTTTGAGGACCCTCCACACTGTTCTCCAGAGTGGCTGTACCAGTTTGCATTCTCACCAAGCGTGCAAGAGGGTTCTACTTTCTCCACATCCTTTCCAACACCTGTTGTTTCCTGACTCGTTCATTTTAGCCATTCTCACAGGTGTGAGGTGGTATCTCACTGTGCTTTGGATTTGTATTTCTCTGTTATGAGTGAGGTTGGGCATCTTTTCATGTGTCTATTAGCCATCTGGATGTCTTATTCGGATATGTGTATATTCATGTCTCCTTTCCTTTTCTTCACTGGTTTATTTGTTTTTTTGGGTATTGAGTTTGGTAAGTTCTTTACAGATTTTGGATACTGACCCTTTATTCGATATGTCATTTGCAAGTATCTTCTCCCATTCCATCAGTTGCCTTTTAGTTTTGTTGATTGTTTCCTTTGCAGTGCAGAAGCTTTTTATCGGGATGAGATCCTAATAGCTCATTTTTGTTTTTATTTCCCTTGCCTCTGGAGACGTGTCTAGTAAGAAGTTGTCTTGACTTTTAATTCCCTTCACAATGTCTTTTAAAACATAGGCTTTTAATTTTGATAAATTCCAGTTTATAAGACTTTTTTTTATGATTTTTGATTTTTGCTTCCTATCTAAGAAACTTTGCCTAACCCAAGGTCTCAAAGATTTTGTTTTCTATATTTTATAGAAGTTCCATTGTTTGATTTCTTATTTTGAGGCCTATGATCCATTTTGAATTAACTTTATAGGTGGTGTGAAGTATGGACTAAGGCTCATTTTTTTGGGGGGGGGTGCATATAGTGTCCAATTTTTCCAACACTGTTTCTTGAAAGTATTATCCTTTTTCCATTGAAAATCAATTGACCATATACATTTCAGACTATTTCTGGATCCTGCATTCTGTTCCATTGGTCTACATGTCTCTCCTCATGCCAATACCACACTCTCCCAGAGACTGTAGATTTGTAGTAGGTCTTGAAATCAGGTTGTGTAAATTTCACAACTTGTTCTTCTTTCTCGTAATTGACTCTTCTAGATCATCTAAACTTCCATACATATTTTGGAGTCAGCTTGCCAACTTCTAACAAATATACTTGCCGTAGTTTTGATTGAGATTGTGTTGGATGTACAGATTGATTTGGGAAGAACTGAGATTTTTAACATTAAGATTTCCAACCCATAAGCACAGTATATCTCTTAATTATTTGGGCCTCCTTTAATTTCTCTCAGCATGACTTTTCAGTTTATTGTTTAAAAGAATCTCTATGTATTAACAGCAGCATTATTCACAATAGCCAAGAAGCAACCCAAGTGTCCATGTGTCCGTGTATGAATGGATAAACAAGATGTAGTGTATACATACAATAGAATATTTTTCAGCCTCGAAAAGGAAAAAAATTTGACACATGCTACAACACGCATGAGCCTTGAAGACATTATATTAAGTGAAGTAAAGCTATCATAAAAAGAAAATCACTATAGGATTCTACTTGGTGCACCTGGGTGGCTCAGTCAGTGAAGCATCCAACTTCTGATTTTGGCTCAGGTCATGATCCCACAGTTTGTGATTTGGGGCCCCACATCGGGCTCTGTGCTGGCAGTGCAGAGCCTGCTTGGGATTCTTCCTCTCTCCCCTGCTTGCTCTCTTTCTCTCAAAATAAAGAAATAAACATTAAAAATGGTTAAGATGATAAACTTTATGTCATGTGTATCTTACTACAAGTAAAAATCCTCAATGTATTTTATGTTCTTTTATATTACTGCCAAGGTGTTTTGTGTTTTGTTTTTTTTTAAGTTTCAGTTTCTAGCTATGTCCTATGGATTTAGAGTATTCATATTTGTTATTATGCAGTTAAAAAGATTGTTAAATTTCTTTTATGACTTTTTTGACCTATAGGTTATATTTGGTTGTATTGCTTATTCCCCCAAATTAAGAGATTTTTCAGATACCCTTCTGTTGGTTATCTGTTTAGTTCCATTGTGGTCAGGGGACATCCTTTGTTTGATTTGAGTCCTTATATACTCTTGAGGTTCATTTGATGACCAAAACTAGGCTTATACTTGGTATATTGTTCTATACATACTAAGAAGGTCTAGTTAGCAGATAATGTCATTTAAGACTTTTATATTTTTACTATATTTTATCCTAGCAATTACTTAGGAAAGGTGAAATTAATAAATGTAATTGTGCATTTTAAAAATTCTCCTTTCAGTGATACCAATTTTTGCTTCATATTTTAAAGCTTTGCCATTATTTGTATGAACTCATTTGGGATTTTCATGTCTTTTTATTAAACTTCCCCTTTTCATTATGAAATACACGTCTTTATCCCTGATAATATTCCTTGTTCTGAAGTCTATTTTCTCTGATAGCATAGCACTCTAGCTTTCTTTTGATTAGTATTTACTTGGTAAATCTTTTTCCATTATTTTATTTTTAATATATTTATATTTTATATTTAAAGTAGGCTTTTAAAAATTCAGTGTGCTAACCTCTGCCTTTTAATTGAAGTCTTCTAAATCATTTACATTTAAGGAAATTATCAATATGTTTGGGTTTAAATATATCATCTTGCTATTGGTTTTTTTATTTGACCCTTTTCTTTATGATTCATTTTTTCTTCTTTTACTGCCTTCATTTAGATTGATTATTTTTTAGATTCCATTTTGTCTCCATTTTTGGCTTATTAGACACAGTTCTGTCTTTTATTTTCTTTTAGTGACTGCCTTAAGCCATCTGTTGACCTACTGTTTGATAGGTTAAATCAAGCTTGTTACTTGTTTCGCTGTTACAGTGTTACTTGTTATTAGGCTTTATTTACTGGTAAATAAAGATTTATTGGAACATAGCCATGCTTTTTCATTTTCATATTATTCCTGGCTGCTTGTATACTACAATGACAGATTTCAGTGGTTGCAACATGGACGTTTGACTCCAAAAGCCTAAAATATTTACTATCTTGCTATTTATAGAAAAAGTTTATCACTCCATACTCTCGGAGTTTGAAATACATCTGGAACTTACCATAGTCTATCTTTAAATATTATGCCATTTCATGTATATAATTAAGAGCCTCACTACAGTATACTTCCATTTCCCCTCCTGTTCTTTGTGTTACTATTTTTATACATTTTATTTCCAAATATATTATAATCCCCAACATATGTATTGTTAATAAACTTTGCCTTAAACAGCTATTATCTTATTAAAAGATTTCAAAATGTGAAAAATATTGCTTATTTTTACCTAATTTACTGCGTCTGTTCTTCATTTCTTTGGTCCCTGTTTCTATCTGGTACCATTTTTTGTTAAAAATTTTTTTTACATTTATTTATTTTTGAGAAACAGAGTGAGACAAAGCATGAGCGGGGGAGGGGCAGAGAGAGGAGGAGACACAGAATCTGAAGCAGGCTCCAGGCTCTGAGCCGTCAGCACAGAGCCTGATGCGGGGCTCGAACCCACAAACTGTGAGATCATGACCTGAGCTGAAGGCAGACACTCAACTGACTGAGCCACCCAAGTGCCCCTGTCTGGTACCATTTTTGATCTACCTTAAGAGCTTCCTTTAACATTTCTTGTTGTGCAGACTTGTAGTGATTAGTTCTTTCATTACTTATAAGTCTACTGAACTCTTCCATGTTCTTTTTTTAAACATTTTCAATGGGTATTGAAATCTAGATTGAAAATTTTTTCTCAACACTTTGAAGATTTTATTGCATTGTCTTTTGGTTTACATAGTGGCAGACAAGACGGCTTCTGTATTTCTTTTTTTCTAGTTCTCTTTATCACTGGTTTTCAGCAGTTTGCTTATCATAGGCAATGGGTTAGTTTCCTTTGTTTATTCTCTTTGGTATATATCAGGTTTCTTTGATATGTATATTTATGGTTATCAAATGTTGAAAATATAAAATATATATAATGTAAACATATTAAATGTATCTTGCATATCTTATACTGTTATAATATATTACATATTATTTATTATATTGTTATATATTTTAGATATAGATTTATAATGTATAAGTTGGCTTGATAAGTTGCTACAGCTCTGACAATTTATTGTCATTCTTTTTTCTCTCCATGCTTCCTTTTTGATAGTTTTTGTTGCTATGTCTTCAGGTTTACTGATCTTTTCTTTTGCAATGTCTAATCTGCTTCTGATTTCTTCCAGTCTGTTTTTTCATTTCAGGTTTTTTTTTTTTAAGAGAGAGAGAGAGCACAAGTTGGGGAGGTACAGAGGGAGAGGAAGAGAGAGAATCTTAAGTAGGCTCCATGCCTGGCATGGAGCCCAACACAGGGCTCGATCTCACAACCATGAGGTCGTGATCTGAGCTAAAATCAAGAGTTGGACACTTAACCAACTGAGCCACCCAGGCTTCCTTCAAATATTTTTTATTTCTTCTCTAAGCATTCTCTTCTAGGTATTTTAAATATAATTCCCTTCTTTCCCCATCAGGTTTGATTCTACCTCTTAATTATATGCAGCCTATTTTTAATAACTTGACATGTCATTTTCTGATATCTCATCATCTGTGTCATTTTTTTAGTCTGACTTTTATTTGTTTATGGGTAACATTTCTTTTTATTATTATTTCTAGTAATTTTATTTGATTCTGGACATTTGGATCTTGCCTTGTTCGATGTTGCATTTTGTTCCATTTTCTTAAAGAGTATTGAAATTTTTTCTGGCAGGCAATTTGGTTACTTATTGATTAGTGTGATCCATTAAGGCTTGCTTTAGGTTCTTCTGAGTAGCTATAAAGTCATCTTTATTCTAGAGCTAATTTCTGGGGTCTCTTGAGTACTCATGTGTTCAACAGGGTCTCTCCACTCTACCTTTAGGGAAGTGGAACAATTTCCAGCTTGTGTAAATTCTGGGAATTGTTTTTCTTATACGTCCCTAGTTCTCACTCGGTCTCGCTTTACGCATGCACAAGTTGGTATTTATCCAAACACTCAAGGGAAGGCTCTAATGCAGATTTTGGAACATTTTGTTTGCTTATCTCACTCCTCTTTGCCCCACATATTTTTTTTTTAACGTTTTTATTTATTTTTGAGACAGAGAGAGACAGAGCATGAACAGGGCAGGGGCAGAGAGAGAGGGAGACACAGAATCGGAAGCAGGCTCCAGGCTCTGAGCCATCAGCCCAGAGCCTGACGTGGGGCTCGAACTCATGGACCGCGAGATGGTGACCTGAGCCGAAGTCGGACACTTAACCGACTGAGCCACCCAGGCGCCCCTGCCCCACATATTCTTACTACCTTGGAGTTTCCAAACTTTGATCTCTGTGCCTTCAGGTCACTGTCGTGGACAGACTCTCTTTGAGTTTCTCCTCCTCTAGGCGGCGAGGTCAGCAATGATAAGGCTTACCTCACTTGTTTTCCTTTTCTAAGGGATCATAGTCCTGTGCTATCTCTTGTACAATTCCTGAAAATGTTCGTTTCATATATTTTGTTTTATTTTCTAGTTTTTTTATAGTGATTTCCATATCAATTAAAATTTCACGGGTGGATTTTTTTTTACGTATTCACCAAAGATTGTTAGCATCAGATGGTATGTGTTGCATCTAATAAAAACTTTCTTTTCTTTTTGTGTTTACTTTTTTTTTAGTTCCAGGGTATTTATGTAGTGGTTCTTTTTGGATTTTTAGGTTGGTATTTTGAGAGTAGTTTCAAAATGTGTCTATATGCGGTTGTATTTTGTGTTTACTTGAAATCATATATTCAACAGGTCAGGATTCCCTGCCACTCTTACTTTGGTTCTTCTCGTATCTTTATTTGACGTGGTCACTCAAGGCTCTGAGCACTATCACGCTGGCAAATGAGAATTGGAGATAGGGAGAGCCCTAATGCTGCACCCTGTACATTTAGTATTTGTACTTTTCCAACCTCAAGTGATTTCCTTTACTCTGAATGCTAAGACCTGGTTTGATACAGGAATTGCATTTATTAAATATACATTTATTCAGTTCTCAGGTAGGAAAACTCTTAGATCTCTAATGGACCAGTAAGCTGTTACTTAGACTTCGGGAAGATTTCCTGATGTTTCCACTCCTGCATTGGCTCTCTGGGTACCATCAGGTGCACCATGGCTTTAAAGTGGCCTGACAATTGGACACACAATAAATACATACTACTCCATAGTACACATTCTTTCAGGTTTTCAATATCGTAAGTTAACGGTATTTCCTAAGACTCTTGAGTCTTACAGATCTTGATGTGACTCTGTCTGCTGAAGGATAAATGAACCTAAGCACTTCCTCATCATTTCTGTGTTTTCGGATAGGGTATTTGCTCACTTCACGGTCACGCATGAGACTACCAAGTTTTACTGTCATCGGGCCTGGGAATGAAACTCAGGGTACTGTTTAAGTGCTCAAAGTACAGCAGGACTGTTACCTCTCTTCAGGTGGGCATACATCTGTCTTAGGAAAACCTAAGATCATATATAAAAACAATTTGTTATTAGATCCCTCACTTCTAAGGAATAAAAAAGGCAGTACTTTTCTACACTGCCTTTTTGGTAGATCTCCATATATTTTATGTTCTTTCCTCAGAAAAAACATCTCTCGTGGCCGAAAACATTATGTAAAAAATGATAACCTGTACAGTATACAGCAGGTCAGGATATAATTTGTGCTCATGGAAATAAATATACCCAGTGTTGCTGGGGGCCTGACATTTTTGTGTCAGCCAAGGCGACCTGAAAGAACTATAATAATTTTTGATAGGAATAGTTAAAGTGTCAGAGTAGAAGTTTTTAAAAGACTAGATGAGACTACTTTATTCTATAAATAAACAGAAGAGGTCAATCAGATAAGAGGAGTTGGGACAAGTTTTCTCAGCTTATATACAGTTTTGTTATGAATTCTCCTCATTAAAATAAATTTTATTTTGGAGTTCAACCTACTGTATAAGCTTTCCTCTTTAATTTTTTTAAAGGCAGGATGAATTCTACCAAATTCTAAAATGCAGATAATGAAGCTAATGTAACATATCTTAATGATTGAATGAACTTGGTCAGAACAATTTAAAACACAAGCACAGTTAATATTGTTGAAAAGTCTGAATGGTCATAGAATGCCAGGTACTTAGCCAAATTCAGTCATATTCTCAGTATTTTTAAGGTAAGGGTTCTAAGGCGATGGCATTATTTTCCTGTATGGTTTTTGCCTTTTTGTTGCCAAAGCATATTCTGAATCTTCTTGTGTTAGAAGGCAAGTTTTCATTTTTAATGAATTTAAGTGTCTGTGAAGGATTATTAGCGTGACGTCCTTAGGACACCCCAGAGAGCACCAGAGCCCTCCATGTCTCTTCTCATTCTAGCAGATGTCAGTAATGGAAAGAACTCAAGAAACGTGTTCCAGCACTCATAGAAGTAGAACATGGTTAGTCAATATTTTAAACTTTGTAAGCCATACCGTCTCTGTTAGAACCACTGAATTCTGCCAATGTAGCGCGAAAGCAGCCACAGACAACATGTAAATGAATGAGCATGGCTGTGTTTCAATAAAACTCTTTGCAAAAACAAATGACTAGCCTTTGGTGGTGGTGATGGTGGTGACGGTAGTTTGCTGAGCAATGGACAGCTGTTTTAGAGCATTGCCAGTCTTTGAGATGACCAGATTCATTCCTATATTCACTCTATTATTCATTCAACTATTCGCCTATTCAGAAATTTTCTGAGGACCTCTTATGGATTGGGCTGCTGGTCTGTGTGTATTCGGGATGTGCAGATTAGATGTATAGCCCATGACTTCGTGAGGATACAGAGGGATGAATCTGTACTTCTAGTAGGAGGTGAGGAATGCTTGATGGGGACGTGTATAGAATGCATATAAGGATGGGTACCCAACTCTGTTCATGCAGATAGGGGCTCTGAAAAGATTTTTTAAACGAGGTGAGTTGAGCTGAATTTTGAAGGATAAATCAGAGTTTGCCAGGCTGAGAAGGGGTAAAGGTAGAATGAATACCCATTCCAGGTCATCAGTTGGGGTGACTCAGATCCTTTATAGGGACCAGTTGCTTAGTATGGAGCACCCGGGGATGGCTTGTAGAATCAGGAGTGGTGGTGGGCAGTTAGGTGACACATGCAGTATTTCAGGTTCTTAGGGGGGCATTTAGGTTGAAAATTACAAAAGGCATAAATTGGGGCGGGAGAGAAGTCTGAGCCAAAGATAAATGTGGGAGTTGAAGCCATGAGAATGGATAAGCAGATTCAGGGAAAGAGACAGGGAGGGCGGAGTGAGGAAAAAGTCAAAAAGGGAACTTTCTACCCAATTTAAAGAGTAACTGACAAAAGAAGCCTACAAGAGACAGAACACTGTGGGAAGTATGGAGGGGAGCACCCGGAAAATGTAGTGTTTGAGTCTAAGGAAGAGGGAGTTTCCAAAAGAGAAAGTGATCAAAACTGTCTCATGGAAGACAGGATAAGTAAAAATGCAAAGAGGTTGTTGGGATTGGAAATTAGGAAGCAGTTGGTGACCTAGTTTTGAATGAGCAATTTTAGTAAAATCTGGGGGTGGAAGTCACCTATTTGTAGGCTGAGAAGTGAATGAAAACTGAGGAAATGGAAGCATTGAGAATAGACTCTGCTGTTTCTAAAAATGTGCAGGTGGAGAAAAGAGCCATAGGTGCTATAGCTGGAGGGGGGGGGGAGCAGAGTCGGGTTTTGTTTGGTTTTTTAGAGTGTGGTGGAAGAGATTGTAGCTAGTTTGAAATGTGAGGGAGTGGCCTGCAGAGGGAAGTTGGAGAGAGCTGGTGGTGACTGTGAGAACAGGATCCCCCAAAAGTGGTTAAGAATGATATCAAGGTCTCCTGCATACGGGTACATCTTGGAATAGAAGTAGGACATTGATTCATCCAAGACAAAGGAGAAGAGGACTAGGTGAATGAAGAACAGAGAGGGAGAAGTGTTGATTCCTCTGTTAAGAATGAGAACAGTTTATTGACATCACCTAAGTGCACTTTTTTTTTTGGAAGGAGAAGGAGAGTGTGCACTCAAGTGAGTGGGGGAGGGGCAGAGGGAGAGGGAGGGAGAGTCTTAAGCAGGTTCCGCCCCCAGCATGGAGCCCAACATGGGGTTGGATCTCGTGATTATGGGATCATGACCTGAGCCAAAATTGAGAATCAGATGCTTAACCGACTGAACCAGGCAGGTGCCCCACCATTTCACTGTTGTTGTTTTTTTTTTTTTATCACTGTTTTACTTAATTTCATGAGAACCATATCATCTACCAAGGAAGGTTTATGTCAGATGGGAAAACATCCCCACAGGACAAACTGGTAAGTTACTGAGATGGTTCAAGAGAATGTGATCTAAATATAGTTCTTTGGTGTCTTAATGACACCAGCTGACCCTGGGACTTCTCTTGGAGACTGCAGAAGAGCCATGTGTCTTGAACCATTCGATTTGTTCTGGTATTTGTCTTCGTATATCTCTCAGCATTATCCATTTGTACTTACTACTGAAACGGACGCTGACAATGGCTGTATTTTCATTGTGCAGTCATTCAGCAAACAAAGCTGTCCTATCTTTGGCTTACTTTCATTGCAACTGAGCGTGCCTAATAATGCCCTGGAGACATTTATTCAAACTTCAGGTTTCCTCCACCCAGACCCAAAAAGTCAACTTCAGTGACTCTGGGTTGGAGCATAAGCATAACAATTATTTTTTTCTATGTATTTGGACAAACGCTGCATGTATATTTAGTAAACATTTATTGAGCACTTACTCTGTGTCAGGTTGCTTTTGGCACTGAGGATACAGCCCTGCACAAGACAGAAGAGATCCCACAGGCAGTTATGATACAGTGCGAATGAATATCGTGATGACAGTGCTCTGAGCTCACAATACAGGAAGGGAATCTAAGCCTAAATTGGGGTGTGGGAAAGAGTCTCAGATGTAGTATGGTAGGAAGGGTGTGGGGTGAGGGATGTGGCAATCGTGGGCGTAGAAGAAAGGATCTTTGAGGCAGAGAGAGTGGGACGTGTGCACATGGGTGTGACTGAAGGTGGAGTGTCGGGCAAGGATGAGAAAAAAGACGTTGGTGCAAACCTGGCGAGCTGTGTTAAGGAATTCTTCCTTTTATCCTAAGAGCAAAGGTGGTGCCATAAAGGGTATTAACCAATGGCTTGATAGGATTCTGTTTCATTTTTAAAAATATCCGTTGGACCGAAGTTTGGAGACTGGATTTAGGGACAGGAAGGGGCGCACTGGGGCAAGAGGGAGACTGTTTGAGGAGACTGTGGCACCAGAAACGGTAGCCCATCCCAGGTGGTGGCAGGTGGAGGATGGAAAGAAGTAGATGGGTTTTAGGAGGTGGCTTTTGACGGACTCCCTGACTTGTGAGCCAAGTTCGCACCCGAATAGACTGGGAGGGGAAATAACTAAAGAATAAAAAGCAAGGGACAGTAATGCCAGCCCTGGCTCACCTCTAGAGGCAAAAAAAACTCCACTACGGATTCTAAAGGGACTCAGCTGAAGTGTATGGCCCTTGTGATTACCTGGTTCATCTGTTTTTGCTTTTGAAACTGATGTTGAAAACGAGGATGCATAATCTAGATTTGACTGGTCCGCGATCTTCGACCTTTGCTGATGTGGAATCTCGAGACGTGTGTCTGATTCATCATTGTGTATGAGCTCCTAGCACAGAGCTTGTCTTCCTAGATTTTATATAGTGTGGCAAGGGGCTGTGCCCTTATCTTAATCCAAAACAATATGAAAACATGACTTGAAAGCACAGGTTCAGAAATTGGAGAGCATTGAGTGGTATGGGTAGGTAGAATCTCAAAACTGGAGTAAGAGAAGGAATCATACAATAAGTATTTTCTGGACACCCACTGTGTCCTAGTCTTTCTAAAAAAAAAAAAAAATGTTTTAATGTTTATTTGTTTCTGAGAGAGGGGGAGAGAGAGCATGAGTGGGGGAAGGGCAGAGAGACAGAGGGAGACACAGAATCCGAAGCAGGCTCCAGGCTCTGAGCCGTCAGCACAGAGCCCTACGTGGGGCTCCAACCCACAAACCATGAGATCATGACCTGAGCCGAATTCGGCTGCTTAGTTGACTGAGCCACCCTGGTGCCCTGAAGTCTTTCTATTTCAGCATGTCTTTGTCTGTTTCTCCTGGTCTCCTCCCTCTGGGACTTTGAATCCTGCAGCTCTGTTTGCCTTCTCAACTAGATGTTGTTCTTCTGGAACGTCCCTTCATTTTTTTCCCCCTGGTATGGATCTAGTGGCCCCATCCCTCTGGTTTCTTTGCCTGTTTTGCTGGAATATGCCCTCAGTAATTTCTTAAGAGAGTTAAAGAAAGGCAAAGCAGCAGTGTTTTTGCATTTTGAAACCACCTTTAGTTTGCATTCACTACATTAAAATTTATTTCCTCGGTTGAAAATGATTTTCTTTCAAAATATAAAGACTTCCAGTGTTCCTCAAAAGAAACCCAATGCCAGTCTGAGAAATACGTTCTTGTAGCAGACCTGATGTTTTCTCCCCTCTCTGAAAGCTTTAGAATCTTCTCTTGTCCTCGGTGTTTAAGAAATTTCCGGGTGTGTGTGTGGAGAGAAGGAGGGAGGGAGGAAGACAGAGACAGATGGAGAGACAGGCGCAGAGAAAGGGAGACAAAGAGGACTTGATTGATATGTCTTGCAAAGCACTTAAACTGCCAGTTTGAAGACCTGTGTCTCCCTTCAACTTTGGGCAATCGTCTTGTTTTTGTTCATTTCTGCTGCCCCGTTTTCTCTTTCTTCCTGGAATTTCTATTATTTGGTTTGGGGACCTCCCAAAGTGATAACTTGAGTCAACTTTTTCTTACCTGTTTTCTCGTACCTCATGCTTTCGTTCTTCATTTTAGACAACCTTACTGGATGTATTTTCTAACCCTGCTATTGAACTGTTCTGGTATTTTTAATTTCCGAGAACGCTTTCATGGTTTCATGATTGCCGCCTTCACAGCATATTGTTCTTTGTTTTATTGTTGTAATATCTTCCCAAATTTCTCTGAGGATGCTAATTAGATCTTTCTTAAAAGATATATTTTGTTGCTTGAGTTCTCCCTGTATCCTTAGGGCCAGTTTTTTTTTTTTCCTTGGTTTGTTCATTTTTCTTGTTTTACGCTGGAAGCTTTCCTCAAATTCATTGTGATCATTCACTCGCCGAGTCAGATGAACTTGAAGTTCATTTGCTCAAACTCCTTGGAAGTCTTTTCGCCCTTCCTCTGGGGCTTGGCAGGGGTGGGGAGGTGGGGGGTAGATACCTGGGTCCTGGACACTGCGTGCCCCCGTGAGGCAGCTCATTCTGTGTCCGCTGTACTCCCGTGGTGCTGGGATCTGCATCTTTGTGCCCCTGGCAGCCCGGGCCAAGAGGCCAGCAGGCTGCTTCCTCCACTGCGGCACTGCCTTTCCGTCTGCTGCAGGCTGCAACCCTCCTCGTCTGCCTGTCAGCCAGGGACTTCCATCTTTCTGTGCCTGTGTTCCAGAATTGTTGACCTATCTGGCCCAGTAAGTACCTGTCTCTGTTCTCTCCGTCATTCTAGGCTGCAGTATGCAAAGTGCTTAGGAGAAGGAATTCAGTAAACGTCGGCTACTCTGATTCACTGTACCTCTTAACATTGAATTACTCCTATTTTAAGGCATCTCTGATTAACAGGGGGAAACATACCCCCGTTCTGCCTGCCATCTCGAGCTGGCGGTCTCCTTAAACCTAGTCAGAGCTGGGGACCTGCGCTTCTCAGGGTGCTGTCCAGCACTGCAAAAACAATCCGCTTCATCAGCCTGGTAAAAGCATCATGACAACTGTATTTTTAAAGGCACTCCGTGGAAGACGTGTTACGTCATCACAGTATAATTTTCTGAGTTTTTTCCTTAGCACATAGAGGAAGTGCTTTCATTTTTCCTCTTCTGAAACGCTAAAGCCTTTCATCAGGACACAGATGATTCAACTGCACTTGCTCATAAAAACGTTGTGCCTTTTAATTAGCTTTGAGCCTCTGCCGATTTCCCTGAGACTCACTAATGGGAACAGGATCCAAGGACATTACCAATTGTCCACGTTTATAACCCAGCATTTGGGTAACTTCAGATTTGGAATCACTTAAAAACAATGAATTCTTCTAACTCTGTGAAGTGGGCTAGTACAAGGTCACCTGTATTTGACCTATCTTTTTAAGCAGCTTCTGTTTATAAGCAGATCTGTCCAGCAACAAAAGCATGACATTGGAAGTATTCATATTACTTGTCCCTTGTGCTTATTTGCTTCCTGTTTCTAGCACTCTTTTATGCCTGTTCCTGACCCTACCACCCCTTTCTAAGTCCCTTCTCTTATGTGGAGGCTCTGATTCATTTATCCGTTCGCCAAACACGTGTACGTAGGTTAACTCTCCCTGGTGGTTTTTTCATTCCGGTACAGTAGAAAGTATATCGCTGGATAATTGTGTAAAGGCAGTCACTTTAGTCACAGAACAAGATCCAGACAGAAATGCAAATGCAGATACTCAGATCCTGGGGATCCTAACAATCCAAAAATGCTCAATCTCAGTTTTTAGATTATCATAAGAAATTAAATCTTGAGATTTGGACCTCAGTTAAAGACACACTGCATAACTAGGAGAGACCGTTTGGTTCTGCAGATGATATATTGCTCATTTAGCACAGCGTTCTGTTTTTGCCTCCGACCAATCTCTTCATAATTCCCAAAACATGCACAAAACCAGACCAAGCGACTTGGACTAGTTTCGCTTTCTGCTCTGTGTAAGAAACAATGCCAGTAAATCACCACTGTCAGTTCAGTTTTTCATCTCACCGTTCCTAGATTATGGACACGTCTGTAATGAGGTTAGCAAAAGCTTGTGTGTGTGTGTGTGTGTGTGTGTGTGTGTGTGTGTGTGTGTGCGCGCGCGCGCGCGCGCGCGCGCTTTTACCCTTTACCTCTGGCCGGACAGAGTTTCTGTGCAATGTCTGGGATCTGAGCCTCTCCCCTGCCCCTGCCGTGTCCACACCCTTGCCTCTTCAGGCATCATGTACCTACCTGCTCTTCCTTACGTGCCTTTCTGGGCTTTGCTTTGCTGAGCACAGAGAGTCACCCCACAGGCTGCCCAACCACTCTACAAGAAAGCCTTCCAGGGGACCCTCCTGGCCAAAGCTTGCTAATACTCTTTTTGAAGTGAGAAGGATTTTCCTAAAGTCCCCACACGTTGTATTTTCAGGTGCACATGATCTCAGTGGGGCCTGGCTTCACTACAGTGGCTCCCGTTGAGATTTTGCAGGTATGCGTGCCTCTTCTTGTTCCTGTAGCAGAGGATTAATTTCTCCTTGTCCTCCCCACTTCCCCCCCCCCCCCCGCCCCACTAATCAATCAGTAAGACCTGATTGGGTTTTAACTTGAATCTATCCACTCCGCTCCCTTCCCGCTCTCAGAACATCACAATCTGTCCCCTCAGTTACACCTCCCGGCTGAATTCCCTACCCCCAGTTTTGACCTTCTCGACCCCACCCTCCACACAGCAAGTCAAACCCATTCTTCTGCCTTTACAGTTCTTTCCTGGCTCTCCCTTGCTGTCAGGGGAAAGACCAAGCGCCTTGATATCAGTCAGGTTCCTCCAACCTCCCTCTCCATGAGCAGACCTGGTTCTGCCCGCCTTGCTCAAGCAGCTTCCTCCCTGAGACACCCTCTTCCCTTCTCTTGTACCTGACTCAGCTCTCTCCTGTTTACCCTTTGTGAGCCGGCTCAAGCTTCCCTCGAACGGCAGCCCGTTATCAGGGAGCCCAGGCTGGGCTCGTTCCCTTTGTGCCCCCCCCACCCGGCTCTGGGCTGTTGCGTCTGTTGTACGACTGTGCCTATTTCATTGGGATTTTCTGCACGTGAGTGTCAGGCCAGTGTTATTGGGGTTAGCGGGGCCCAGGCCTCATGTATTTTTATTTTGCGAGAGCTAGCGTGACACCCGGTGTGTGTTCTGTGGGTGTTTCCTGAGCTCAGCTGAACTGAGTGCCCTTGTGCTCTTTTCTTTGTCTTCCTTCTCCTGCTTTCCCCGTTTTACCCTCCTCAAGGCGGTTTTCATTCCCTGGCCCTCCGTGCTGGTCTCAGGTGGCTCTGTGGCTCGCTGAGACAGGTGCCTCTGCTTTAGTCATCTCTCTTTTGGGTTGAGCAAGGTCTGATCGCGTCATCCGTCTTCTGCCTGATTTTCTGTATCTTCCGTCCTGCCTCTTTATTTTCCTTTCCAGAAGCTAGTTAACTAGCTGGCCAGCCCTTGTGCTCTCTGTCTCTCTTAATAACAGCTTAAGTAACAGCTTTATTGCAACAGCATTCACATACCATACAATGCACTCATTTAAATTGTAAATCTGGTGGTTCTAAGTCTGTTCACAGAGTTGTGCAACCATCACCACCATCAATTTTAGAACATTTTCGTGACTCTAAAAAGAAAGAAACCCTATACTCATTATCAGGCACTCCTCATTTTCCCTAAGCCCCAGCCCCTGACAACCAATCATCTACTCTCTGCCTCTATGGATCTGTTTGTTGTGGGCATTCCATATACTGCAGTCTTATAAGATGTGGCCCTTTGTGTCTGGCTTCTTTCATTTGCCCTAATGTTTTACCTCCGTCCTATATTGGTCTGCTTGAGCTGTCATAATAGAAAATCACAGCCTGGGTGGTTTAAACAGCAGAAACGTGTTTTCTCACAGTTTTGGAGGCTGGAAGCCCAAGACCAAGGTGCCAGCAGGATTAGCTGCTGGCCAGGGCTTTCCTCTTGGTTTGCAGATGGCCACCTTCTCACTGTGTCCTCACATGGTCTGTTCTCTGTGTGTATGTACAGAGAGAGATCGCTAGTGTCTCTTCCTCTTTGTTTAAGGACACCAGTCCTACTGGATTAGGGCCCCATCCCTCTGACCTCATTTAACCTTAATTACCTCCTTAAAGGTCTGTCTCCACATATACTCACGTTGAGGGTTAGGGCTTCAACGTACACAGGGTGGAAGAACACAGTTCCGTTCCTAACAATTCCTTTTTATTGCTGAAGGATACTTCATTGAATGGACATGTCACAATTGATTTGTAAATTCATCAGGGGCGCGGATATTTGGCTTCTTTTGGCCACTTTTGGTTGTTATCCATAATGCCACTGTAAGCATGTGCGTACAGGTTTTTGTGTTAATATTTGTCTTTACTTTTGGATGTGCCCCTACGAGTGGGATTGCTGAGATATTGTAGGTAACTCCGTATTTAAATTTGGGGGGACGGCCAGACTGTTTTCCAAAGCCATCGTACCATTTTATAGTCCCTCCGTCAGGGCTTGATTCTGATTTCTCTGTAGCCTCCCCTACACTCGGTATTATCAGCTCTTTAAATTCTAACTCTCCTCTTGATGTGAAGTAGTGTCTCATTACAGTTTTGATTTACATTCTTCAGTGACTGGAGATGTTGAGCATGTGATTATGTGTTTGTTGGAAAATTTCCATGCATATAAGCTATTTGTGTATCTTCTTTGGAGAATTGTCTACTTGGATTCTTTGCCCATTTTGTTAAGTTTCTTTATTTATTTTGAGAGAGAGAGGGCACATGAGCAAGGGAGGGGCAGAGAGAGAGGAGGAGAGAGAGAATCCCAAGCAGGCTCCACCCACACCGTTAGCGCAAGGCCCAGTGCTGAACTTGATTTCACCAACTGTGAGATCATGACCTGAGCCCAAACCAACAGTCAGATGCTCAGCCGATTGAGCCACCCAGCTTCCCCCTTTGCCTGTTTTTAAATTGGATTGAGTTTCCAGAGTTCTTTGAATAACTTCAATACAAGTCCCTTATCATGTACATGCTTTGCAATATGTTTTTTTCCCCCCATTCGGTGGTTTTGACTTTCTTGATTGACTTATTTGAAATAAAAAAGTTTTCAATCTTGATAACGTCCAGTTTCTCTGTTTTGCCTTTTGTTGTAAGTCTTTGTCTAACTCAAGTTCATGAAGACTTCTGTCTGTGTTTTCTTCTAAGAGTTTTATGGTTTTATCTCTTAAATGTAGATCGGTCATCCATTGCAAGTTCAGTTTTGCATGTGGTGGGAGGTGAGGGTCCAGCTACACCCCTTTGCGTGTGGCTAACAAGTTTTCCCAGCACTGGAGCTTTTCTTTTCAGTGTTGATGATTTGGCTTTGCTAAGATGATGGAATCATCTCCGGATTAGAGAATTTACCCTACCTTCTGGCTGGCAGCTCATTCCATGTCACTCCTGTTGGTGCGTCTCCCTCCTTTTCATCCTTCTTCACACTCCGGAACTCCACTTATATCCAGATTCACAACTGTTCTATAAATGTTGAAGTTGCTAGTTAAGCCTGGGTGCCATAAATCCCACGTGATCAGCCATCCTGGTGTTCCTGGTGGTGCTCAGGGGTTTCCCAAGATGTGGGACTTCTACAGCTGAAACCGGGACAGTCCCTGTGTAAAGCTGAGGCATCACTGAGCTGGTGGAGAGAATGCCCCGCTGAATTGAGCCTTGTCCTCAAATTGCAGAGGGTCGGATGTTAGCTAATCTGCAGTCATCTGAAAACTGGAGGCTAGAGGACCCATTTCCCGGGTGTCTGACTCACACACACCTGCGAAGTTGGTGCTGTCTACTGGCAGGAGGCCTCAGTTCCCTGTCTGTGGGTCTCCACACAAGGCTGCTTGAATGTTGTGACATGGTGCTCGGCTTCCCCCAAAGAGATCAAGAGACCAAGGAGGAAGCTGTAATGTCTTTTACAGTATAGCCCGAGGAGTTTCACACCCTCAGTGTTCTACTTGTCACACAAGGCAGTAGGAGGGGATTCACTGTGGAGGGTATGGATAGGAGGAGGTGAAGATCATTGCAGGGGAGGGCATCTTGGAAGCTCAAAGACTTGGAGTCTGGCCTGAGATTATACCCTTGATGGTAATTGTATCAAGCCCACGTCTTTGGTAACAACCCTGAAAGATGCCCCTTCCCTTGCTTTGTTTAATTGTGTCCTTCTTTTCTCCCGCGGGAGAGTTGTGGCCTTGTTATTAAAGAATTTTGTTTACGGTTTCCCGGTGTGAAGGACACTTGGTTAAAAGAGTTGCTGTTTGTGCATAGTCCTGAGCAAGGTGAAAGAGGAGTTCCTTCTCAGCGGTTTGAAAAAGCAAACCGCCTCTCTGCAGAATGTCTGCAAAAGAAGAAACTTTATCAGAGCAACTAGGAAGATCTAGGAAGATCTAAAAAAACGGCTTCAAATAATACCTTGCCTTGTACATATAAATATGCCAGGAAGAAAACCACCTCTCCGACATAAAATTACAAGGAAAAAAAATGGGCCTCGCATAAAAACTCTGAACCACTCTACTTGATTTTGCCTTCGTTTTAGGTCTTTTATTCCTCCAGCACGAGGTCCTGCCTCTGTTCTGGCCTTGCTCCCCCCTTTCTACTTCGGTAGGCTATAAGCCCTACTTGGGGATGCTTTTTCTTCGTTTGTGAATTTCCCACAGTACCTCGTGAAGTGCTTGCCAGTGGTGGGTGTCCGTGAATGGATATTGGATTGGACTAAGATCCATTTCCTTTCTTAAAGTCTGTTTTACTGCCTGGATGACAAGAAGGTTGGACAGTGATGCATGGACCTTTATCAATATAGTACTGAACCTTAAAAGCACTACAGTTGGTCCTAGTTGATCGAGATAGTTTGAGCAGAAATATTTATTTAAATATATATTCAAAGGACAATCAATACAAAAAGGAAACAGGCAAGAACAAACCTACTTCTTCAAGTTTCATTGAAATGTGAAGATTTGCACTCTTCAAGAGATTTCTGTCTCGGAAGAAAAAATAGCATCACTTTGAAAGAGCGACACATCATTGAAACATCCAGTAGCAGCAAAACCTCCTTTGTTGTTCAAACAGAAATTTATTTTTATGGGGTTTTCTTGGACAAAATTTTGCAAGAATATAAAGCCTTAATAAAAATAAGCGAGTATACTTCAGCTTCTGTGCGTGGGACTTGAATATTTGATCCCAGAGGGGATTTTTTCCATAGATGTTTATTAATTTTGAAGTTATTTTCATTAATTTCTCCATTACCATTAAATCCATTTGGAAGGGACTTTGATCTGCTGTACAAAGTGTGTCATTCACCTGTCTCTCAGAAGGGTTTTTTTTTGTGGAGGACACACAATGATAGACCAAATTCTCTCTGATACAGGCCCTTTGACAATGGTGATGCTGACAGAGATTGGAATGATAGCGTTGCTCTACCTTAGTGTAAGCCTGTTACTCAACCAAAGACAAGAATTATATGTTCTTTTTGAAAGCCTTCTATTTTGATGCAACAGCTTTATTGAGATGTATTCATATGCTACATAGAATTCACCCTTTAGAAGGATACACACATACACACACACACACACACCCGCAGAATTGTGCACCCACCCCCACAATCAATTTTAGAATATTTACATGACCCCAAAAAGAAAGAAACCCTGTACCCATTGTCAGGCACTGCTCATTTCCCCAAGCCCCAGCCCCTGGCAACCAGTAAACTTCTTTCTATGTCTACAGAACTTCCTGTTGTGGACATTTCATATAGTAGAATCATACAATATGTGGTCTTTCGTGTCTAACTTCTTTCACTTGAGTTAATGTTTTCAAGGTTCATCCATATTGTAGCACGTATCAGTACTTAATTCCTTTTAATGACTAAAAAATATTCCAGTGTATTGGCATTGGCATTCCATGCTTCGGTTATCTATTCATTAGCTGATATATATTTGCATTCTTCTGCCTTTGTCTCTTATGTGTCATGCCGCTATGAATATTCATGTGCAAGTTTTTGTGTGGATGGACATATGTTTTCATTTCTCTGGGGAATATACCTGGAAGTAGAACTGTTCTGTCATATGGTACCTCTGTGTTTAACCTTTTGAGGAACTGCTGGATTGTTTTCCAAAGTGGCTGCACCATTTTACATTCCTACCATCAGCGTATGAGGTACCATTCTCTCCCTATCTTGCCAATACTTGGTAATGTCCGTCTTTTTTGTCATAGTTATTCTAGTGGGCGTGATGTGGTGTCTCATTAAGGTTTTGATTTGCATTTTCCTGATGCCTAAGGATATTATTCATCCTACCATATGCTTGTTGGCACTCTGTATATTTTCTTTGGAGAAATGTCCACTCAAATCCTGGCTCATTTTAAAATTTGGTTACTTTTCTTCTCATTGTTGAGTTATATAGTTATCCATACATTTTGTTTACTTGAAAGCCATCAGATATATATTTTGCAAATGTGTTCTCCCATTCTTAGGTTGTTTCCCCCCCACTACTATCTATCTATCTATCTATCTATCTATCTATCTATTTTGAGAGAGAGATAGAAAACACATGGGAGAGGGAGAGGGAGAGAGAGAGAGAGAGAGAGAGAGAGAGAGAATCCCAAGCAGGCTCTGCACTGTCAGTACAGAGCCCAAAGTGGGGCTCAAACTCACGGACCATGAGATCATGACCTGAGCTGAAGTCAAGAGTCAGAAGCTTAACTACTGAGCCACCCAGGGGCCCCTCCCCCCACTACTTTCTTGGTAGTGTCTTTTCAACCTAAAAGCTTTTCACATTTTTTCTCCGTTTTACTGAGAAATGATTGACATATATCACTGCATAAGTTAAAGGCTTATGGCATGATGGTTTGATTTACATATATTGTGAAATGGTTACCACAAGAGGTTCAGCTAACATCCATCTTCCATATGGATACAATCAAAACAAAAGAAGGAAGAATACAGGAAAATATCATCTCCTTGTGATAAGAACTTTTCGGATCTACTCTTGACAACTTTCCTGGATATTGTGCAGCAGGTGTTAGCTTTAGTCATCGCATTGTACTTTACACCTCCAGTGCCTATTTATCTTATAACTAAAAGCTTGTACCTTTTGACCGTCTGTCTCCAGTTCCCCCTCTCCCAACCTCCTGCCTCTGGTAACCACAAGTCTGATCTCTTTGTTCTGTGAGTTTGTTTTGGGGTTTTTTGTTGTTCTTTGTTTTAAGATCCTCGATTTGAGATCATACAGTATTTGCCTTTCACTTTTTTTTCTCATTTTTAATGGCTGAATGATATTCATGTGTGTGTGTGTGTGTGTGTGTGTGTGTGTGTGTGTATGTAAAATAACTTCTTTATCCATTCATCCATTGATAGACCCTTGTTTCCATGTCTTGGCCATTGTAAATAATGCTGCTATAAATATGGGGGTGCACATATCTTCTTTATGTCCTTTGCCTTTGGATATATTCCTAGAAGTGGAATTGCTGGGTTATTTTACTTTTTTGAAGGTTGTCAGTGTTGTCTCCCATTGTTGTTGTACGAATTTCCAAGCCCAGGGGCAGTGCACAAGGGTTCCTTTCTCTCCCCTTCCACACCAGCATTTCTCTCTTACCTTTTTTGATGGTGGCCATTCTAACAGGCACGAGGTGCTATCTCATTGTGGTTTAATTGTGAAAGCTTTCACCTTGAATGAAACTCAGTTTTTTCATTTGTTGCTTATGATTTTTGTGTCACATATAAGAAATTATTGCCTGATCTGAGGTCATGGGGATTTATAGCTATGTTTTTTTTCCCTATGAGTTTTATAGTTTTAGCATCATGAGGATTTATAGCTATGTTTTCTTCTAAGAGTTTTATAGTTTTGGCATCTCCATTGAAGTCTTTAATCCATTTTTGAAATGTTTTTAATATGCCGAGAGGTAGTAGTCTAACATCCTTCTTACACACATATGTATCCAGTTGTCCCAGCACCTTTGGTCGACAAACGATTTCTTTCCCCCCATTGAATGGTTTTGGCAGCTTTGTCGAAATTCAGCTGACCACACATGTTGAGTTTATTTCTGGGAACTCAGTTCTCTTTTAAGCTGTGTCTGTCCTTACGCTAGTACCACACAGTCTTGATTATTCTAGCTTTGTACTGAGTTTTGAAAATGGGAAGTGTGAATCTTCTAACTTTTTTTTTTTTTTCAAGATCAGGGACTTTTTGTTTGTGTTCTCAAAATTTGCACTATTCTGTGTTTCTTGAATTTCCATCTGAATTTTAGGATCAACTTGTCAGTTTCTGAAAAGAAGCCAGCTAGGATTTTGATAGGGATTGCACTACATCTGTAGATCAATGTGGGGAGTAGCACCATCTTAACAACATTGAGTGTTCTAATCCATGATTGCTTTCTACTTTTTTGTGTATTCTCTAATTTCTTTTGATAATGTTTTGTAGTTTTCAGAAAATATGTTTTACACTTTGCGTATTAAATTTATTCCTGATGTAGCCACCTTGAAAATATACCTGAACCCCCAAATTTATTTAGATTCTCATTTAGGATTAGGAAAGTAGGCAGGTAATTTGGATTTATAGTAAAGCAAAATGAAATATTACAGAATGGCCTTTTCATGAAATAGCTTCATAGTCTAGAGGCAGTGTATTTCATACTTTTCAAGCACTTTGGTGTAAGGAAAATTAATACGAAGCAAAACCCAAAAACCCTCTACTTTGGTTCTGCCATATAGTTGACCTTTGAACAATGTGGGGATTAAGAGCACCGATCCCCCTGTGCAGTCGAAAATCTGTGTGTGACTTTTGTCTCCCCAACTATTTCACTACTGATAGCTGTTAACCCGAAGTCTTACTATTGGCCAGAAGCCTTATTGATAACATACAGTTGATTAACACATATTTTGTATGTTATACATAGTATATACTGTATTCCTATGGTAAGTTAAGCTAGAGACAAGAAAAATGTTATACAAAATCATAAGGAAGAGAAAATACTTTTACAGTACTGTACTGCATTTATTAGAAAACACGTATAAGTGGCTCCACACAGTTCAAACCTCTATCGTTCAAGGGTCAGCTGTCATTGGAACTTTGCCAATGAAGGGATTGCATAGCTACCTTAGACAATGAAATGGAAGGCCCTCATTTGCTTCTCTTTCCTAGTGGGGATTGATGATGCCGCATACATACCTCAAGAGTGTGTAAAAAGCTTGGCTATCTACATATTTCATGTTTCTGGAGAGAGCAGAGCAGGCCTTCGAAGCAGGTCCATATGGATTGAGAGAGAGCAAGGAAAGGAGCTTCACTTGAAGTTTTTGTGGTTAGGGAGTAGGCAGGGTGAGTGGTCTGTACTCAGGCAGGTGCTTGTGTGGTTTGACTTTGTCATAGGCACCGAGGGGAGGACACCAGGCTTGCTTCTGAGCTTTCTTAGATGGGGAGAGAGGGAGAGCCCTGATGTTTGATGATTAAAATGTACTATAGTTAGTTGAATTTGAACTTGTTGAGTAAGCCACTATAGTGCCGTCTGAGGCTTGCAGCCTGAGGCCATTAAGGAAGGTGAAAGTTCCATCGAATGCCTTGTTCAAGCGCCCAGCTTTATGTTTTCTGAGAAACAAAATGATTGCCTTGTTTACTATTAGTCATGTTTAGAACTCCAAAAGTGGATAAGGACTGTCATAGTGGGAGCTTGTATTGTGGCTGTAGGAAGTGCAGAAACACGTGTCACCTTAATTTTATGTTTTGGGTCTCTGTAGTGCAGAAAGATTCTCAGAGGGTTTTTTAACCTTAAAAAGGGTAACCGTTGCTGCCACTGGCTAGACCAGACAGCCAGGCCAATGGCAATGGCTCAAGAGTATACAAATGTTCACATGGGACTGACTTTGACCAGAGCATCCTGTGTTAGAAGACTCTCTGAGGTTTGTCTAAGTGTGCTGACCGTTGGGTTGTATCCTGTTCAGGAACATCTTGGTTAAAGGATTAAAAGCAGTAGCTCTTAACAAGCTCAGTCGTGTGTGTGTCAGTTATGTTCCCACCTGGAAAATACACAGACTTCGCATTGCTGTTCATCAGTTGATCCTAGCGGGCTCCCCAGGTAGCCAGTGGGTCTGGGGGAGTAGTGATCTCCTCTCACACTGTGACATCAGATAAGGGACTGAGGACAAGGAGGCCACCCCCTTCTGCAGGTGGGCTATGCCATAGGACCCAGGTTTGGTTCCACCCTGTAGCAAGAAGGCCAAGCTACCTCTGCTGAGTTTGTGAGCTTCTACTTCTATAACCTAAGGCATATTGGGGACCTTGGTGTGGAGGGCCACATGTTCAGGGCAGATGAGAGCTTTACTTTTTAGGGGAGACAGTATGTACCTAGCAAGTGCCACTCTAATATGGTGTCTTGCAGGACCGATGAGGGCAGTTTCTTACACGGAATCCCATGAGCAACTTATAGCCATTATTGGTCGTCTAGGGACTCCAGAAGGCATGAGAGGAGGTTGCTAAAGCTCCACAGTGAGAGCATCTCCAAGGGCACTAATGAAAGTGTGTGTCGATTGCTATTTGAGCAGATTCTAGAGCCTTTTTTTTTTTTAATTTTTTTTTTAACGTTTATTTATGTTTGAGACAGAGAGAGACCGAGCATGAACAGGGGAGGGGCAGAGAGAGGGAGACATAGAATCGGAAGCAGGCTCCAGGCTCTGAGCCGTTAGCCCAGAGCCTGACGCGGGGCTCGAACTCACGGACCACGAGATCCTGACCTGAGCTGAAGTCAGACGCTTAACCGACTGAGCCACCCAGGCGCCCCTAGAACCTTTTATTGGAGGGGATCCCACCGAAGGTGAGCCAGTTTGCAAGTAACAGCATAAATGTGCTTAAGTAAAATTTGCAGATGAAGAATATTTTGCCTTCCGAACCCAAAAGAGTCTAAAAGATCCTGGGCTTCTTTTCATTTTTTGGATGCTGACAACATCACTAGCTGTTTCTTGACAGTCTCAGGGATGGAGTACCCCCCAGTTTACCAAATAATTTTTAGGAATTTAATTAAAGTGGCAGGGCCTTGCGCTGTGTGTAAGACAGTAGCCTATCCCTTTTCAGTGAGCCTGTTTGTATTTATATGTTCTGAATGAGTGTGTCAGATGAGTGTCCTCAAAGGGAGATGTTATCACTGTAATGTGTGTGCACCTACGCTCCCAGAGAAAGGTTGGATCCAGTCGAGATCTAGCCTGCAGAGATTGTGTGGTGGCTAGGCTGTTGAGCTAGCCCATGGGTAGCCGCTGCATGAAGATCTGCTGTGTCTCTTCAGAAGTGAAGGAAAACAGTGACTGAGGGGCCAAGAATGGGCCAGATTGGCTTGTTAAATGAACGGCAGTGGTCCTGTAGGAAGGGTTTCAATTCTTGCGGGCCTCGCTTTAATGTACACCAAGTCATATCACTGCCTTAACTGTAGGGATGGCCTGCAGCGTCCCATTTTGTCAAGCCAAGTTTTTATGGGTCAAAAACTTACCTCTCTTCAAACGTATCAGTCATAGAGCGTTCATGCCCGCTGTGGGATAGCGTAGGGCAGTGGCTGCTCTGACGCTGGGGAATTTGGGCAAGATGGTAATTCTTATGGTTAGGGTGAAGCATATCTGAGTTTCCTTCATGTCTTGTTCAGTAATTCCCTTAAGATGATACAATGTTATAGGGGATACATTTTTTAAATTTAAGGAGATCCCCAGGTAGAGCTGTAGTTTGAGCCCCAGTATTGATTAGAGGCACAAAGTTTTGCCAGTTGGTACATTTAAGGAGATGTTAAGATTAATTCAGAAGCTATGTTGTCAAGGTGCGAAAGTCAGTGCCCTTGTATCTTTTGGTGGATAAATTCTTTTAGTAAATTTTGGATTTCCATTTGGGTCCAGCTGTAGCCCTCTGTTTCCGTTTTTTGTTTATTCTGCCAAATCTGGACTTCTTCTCTTCTTCCTTCCCCCACCACCCTATTCTTTTCTTTCCCCTTTGTTTTTACTAAGGATTCTCTCTTCTCCGCCTGTATTTCTAGATTTCCTCCAGAGAGCTTCAAATCAGTATCATCAGGGTTGGAGGCCTCCCCCATGGCTGGGGTTACTTTGTAGGATTTAAGGACCCCAGGCTTAAAGAGGATTCGAATTAACCCCTTTCACTATACTGAAGAGATGCCATGGGTATTTTTCTCTATAACCCTGAGAATCAGGATTTTTGTTGCAACAGAGGCATAGGCGGCAGCAGCAGCAACAGAGTCCTGCTGAGCCATTTGCTGTTAGGAGTGCTGACCTCAGCACTTCACATAATGGCTTTTTCTCTTTTTTGTTTTTTACCCCTAATGACTGCTTTTCTCATGAGTGATCACCCAGTGGACCTGTATGCAGCACAAGGTGGTCTTTTCCCCGAGTCTGGCGTCAGTTACGACTCCGCTGTAAGACGTGCAGAGAGGTCCAGGCTAAGATACATGTCCCAAGGCCATGCCAAGGACCCCGCCCCAGTCACATATTCCTGTCTCCAAAAAACCAGTTAATTATTGCAACTTCCCCCTGGGGTCAGGTTAGTCCCTGACAGAGGCTCCGCAGGACTCTCTAACGCGGAACAGAGCAGCATACCTCAAAGCACGAGCTAGCCAGCCAGCAGCAACTCCAAGGGCATGTTTTCTGTTAGGCAGCAGAGCCAGCTTGCAAGCAAACCACGAAGAAAGGCCCCCCGTGATGGTGGTCTCCGTCTCCGCATCCTGGTCACGCCACCTGTTGTTGTGGTCACCCTGAAGAGACAGGGTGGACCCCACCCCAAATTTGGTTTAGGTGTCAAGACTGACGATGCCAGACGCAAAGCAGTTTACGAGGGAGTTTCTTACTTACTAATTGAGGTGTCTGGGGAGAGCAGTGCTGGCCTCTCCCGCAGGTGTGAAATGACTTGAATGAGCGAGGGAAGGATCCTGGCTCAGCCTATCGTATTGTCAGGGGTTGGGGCAGGGTGGGGAGAGTGCCCTTGGAAGTGGACTGGGGCTTGTGTAGTTTCACTCTTCGGCCTCAGGGGGCAGCCCTGGGCTTTCCTATCAGCTTTCCCAGATGTGGGGTGCAAGGGGGCAGGGAGTATAAGAGGGGCGTGGGTTTTGAAACCTGATAACTCTTCGCAGTTAAACATAAAAAAGGGGAATCTGACAGTCCTAAATATTTTATCTTGTTGATGTTGTAAATGAAACTTTATTAATTTCACTTTTGGATTATTTATTGCAAGTATATAAGAAATACAGTTGACTTTTATACATTGAACTCGTTTATTCTAATCGTTTTCAGAAATTTCACAGGATTTTCTACATACAAGATTGTGTGATCTACAAAACGAGAAAGATTTGCTTCTTGTTCCCAACCTGCGTGGCTTTTAATTTTCTTGCCCAATTGCCCTGGCTAGAACCTTCCGTAAAATATTGAGTAGAAGTGGTGAAAGCAGACATCTTGGCCTAGTTCTTGATCTATGGGAGAAGCATTTAGTCTTTTTCCATGAGTATGGTGTTAGCTATGCATTTTGTTTTCATCCACTCATCAGGTTGAGGACATCTTTCTATTGTTTCTGGTTTGTTAGGTGTTTTATCATGAGATGATCTTGTTATTGGTCAAGAGATTTTTCTGCATCTATTGAGAAGGCCATGTCATTTTTCTTCCTGTGGTACAATACGTTGATTTCCATGTTAACCCAATCTTCCATTCCTGGGATAAATCGCACTTGGTTACAGTATGTAATACTTTTTATATGTAGCTGGTTTTAGTTAGCTATTTATTTGGTGAGAATTTTGCATATGGAAGAAATTATTTTCTTTTCTCATGATGTTTTTGTCTGGTTTTGTTATCAAGGTAACGCTGACCTATAGAATGAGTGTAGAAGTGTCCTCTCTCTCTCTCCCTCTCTCTTTCTGTTTCTCTGGAATAATTTGTGAAGAACTGGTGTCAATTCTTATTTAAATGCTTGATAGAATTCTCTCTCAAAGACATTTGTGCTGGGCTTTTCTTTGTGGGAAGTTTTTGGATTACTAATTCAATTTCTTTGTTGTAAGTATATTGAGATTTTCTATTTTTTTTTCCTTTGTGTTTTTCTGGAATTTGTTCCTTTCACTAGGTTGTCTGATTTGTTGAGATATAGTTGTTCATAATATTCCCTTATAATTCTTTTTATTTTTGCAAGATTAGCAGTGATGTCCCCTCTTTCATTCTTAATTTTACAAATTGAGTCTTCTCTCTTTTTTCCTTGGTCAGTTTAATTAAAGGTTTGTCGACTTTGTTGATCTTTCTAAAAACCAACTTTTGATTTTGTTGACTTTCTCTTTTATTTTTCCATTTTGTTATATTTATTACCATCCTAGTATTTATTATTTCCTTCCTTCTGCTCAGACTTCGTTTGCTTATCTTTTTTCAATGTCTTTAGATGGACTTTTAGTCCATTTAGTCCATTTAGATTTACTTTGTTGCTGCGACATCTTTCTTCTTTTTTTTAAAGTTTATATATTTTGAGAGAGAGAGAGAGAGAGAGAGAGAGAGAATCCCAAGCAGGCTCTGCGCTGACAGTGCAGAACCTCACAAACCATGAGATCATGACCTGAGCTGATACCAAGAGTCAGACACTCAACTGATTAAACCACCTAGAAGCCCCATCATTCTTTTTTAATGTGAGCATTGCAGAGTGCTTCAGTGATATTCATTCTTATGGCCAATCTCTACCATTGGGCAAATCTCTTAGTCATGACTCTGCTGGGGGGTGTGGTAGGGACAGTGGTCTGTCCCTCTAGGAGTGGCACTCCTGATTTACAAATGGGTGCTAGGCAGGGGTGGGGGGGGGCAGTAGCTTCTGGTCTTCTCCCTTTACGTCTCCTGATATTGAACCTCTAGCCTACAAGTAAGCCAGGACAACAGTGATTTTTGGCCTTTTGTGCCTGGGGTAGTGCCTCTGCCTTTTTACTTGGGACTGGGTGAAGGGTCCTCTGACCTCTTAGCCTCTTGCTTGCATGTAATTTAGCCTCTGCAACATGGACCTAGGGGAGGGATAAGGGTGGGAAATGGTGGTAGCCTGCCTCTCCCGCTGAGATGTGGTACCTCTTGCCAGGGGGAGAGGAAACCTGTTGCCTTGGCCACAGCCACCCACATGAGAGCTGTCATCATGCTGAGATGGACAGGGTTGCAGAGGAGGAAAGGAGTGCATTAGGCTCAAGTGCCATCCAATCTATTTTTACTGGATTTAGTAGATTTCCATATGTAAATGTTTCTTTATTCACTGTATGCCTTTGGAACAATTTCTGGAAACTGCAAGTGATTGTTGTTTTTTAAAAATAATTTTTACTGGGGCACCTGAGTGGCTAAGTCGGTGAAGCATCCCACTTTGGCTCAGGTCATGATCTCATGATTCACGGGTTCGACCCCCGCATCAGGCGCTCTCTCTCTCTCTCTCTCTCTCTGCCCCTCCCCCACTCGCACCCTGTCTCTCAAAAAATAAACATTAACATTTTTTTAATAAAAAATAAAATAATTTTTACTAATAATGGTTGTTTCACTGGAGAAAGTGTCCAGGGGGCTTGTGCCACCATTGTGGAAGGGGTCTCTCTTATGTGTGCTCAGTTTTATTTAACATTAATTGTTATCATTTGTTTACCGAGGGCTTATTATGCACCTTGATAGGTTATTTCTGTCAATATTCTTAAATAGCCCAAGGACACTGAATAATTGCAAAAACATATTCCCCTGACATGCTGCACTTGAAAAATAGTAAGGAGTGCACATTTTTCTGATTAAATTCCTTTTTTGAGAAACTAAGATTAACCTAAGGCACATTCACTCAGAGCAGCTGAATGTAATGCACAAGAGCACCTTTCACAGGGCAAGTGGGCATGTCATCTTCTGTTGACCTTTTCAAAGTGTGGTCCAGGCACTACTGAATGAGGATCGCTGAGGTGCTTGTTTAGAAGACTGAGTTTTGAGCCCCAGCCCAGCCTAATTCTCATGCAGAGACCAGTGCAGGTCAGCTCACACACAGGCTGCATTAATGTGTGCAAGCTTGATTACTGCAAACTTCAGCTAAACTTGATTGAATAATAACGTCAAAACCACCGTGCTAGACACTGGTGGTTTCTCAAGAACAATAAGACCTGCTCTTCCAAACCCCAGAGGTATGTAAACTATTTGTGAGATTTATCTGGTAGAAAGAGAGACCGTTGGATAGTAGCTTGATGTATAGATTATATAAAATTTAGAAAAATTATGTATACTGAGAGTTGGGGCAAGACATACTCCCACAAGTAGCCTACACACACACACACACACACACACACACACACACACACACACCCCATGTGCCTTTATTGGAAGGGAGAGCTGGACTGGACTAAGGGAAAGTGAAAGCCTGGAAGTCACTTAGAGCCTTACTTCGTGTGTACTTGGGTCCCTGCGTTGTTGAGTCCTCTCTCTACACGTTCTGCCGCTACCTTTCTTCCAACGGCACGAACAATCATTGAATATGGGTAAGGGTAGGGTAGAACAAATTCCTCCTTGAGCATTTCCCATGCCTTTATTGCCTTACATAATGATTTAAGAAACTAAGTTTTCATTCTTAAATATTAAATGAATGTTTACTACGTGCCAAGGTTCTCTGTTAGAAATTTTGAACTTTCCTTCATTCCCAAATATGGGTTTGTTTTCTTGGGAAAAAAATTAGTCCACGTTCTTCTCATGTGACTTGATGTAACCTTAGGTCAGTTATTGATTAACTGGGCTGGGAAAGAGGTTATATATAACCAAAACTAGTATCCAAATGTAGTGGGTTTAGTGTATACTTACTGTTGAAATTGCATCTGATTTTTTAGCAACTCTTTTACTGTTTTACAGGCGCTGTTCAAAATTGAGTTGGCATAAACTTAGTGTGAAGATGGCATCTGATACATGGGGATACTTTCATTGTTCTGGGGATATCACCTAAAAGTACGCAAAAGGATAGGAGAACAGTTGGAGGCATTGACATGGCATTTAATTGCTGATACAGAAGGGCCATTATTACTTATTAAGCAGTGATTATTTCTCATCATATTTGAACGTTTTTCCCCCAAGCATTAGGACAGAACTGAATCGGGAATACTGCAGCCCCAGCTCTCTGCACTCACCCAATTTTTCCTCCTCCTCCTCCTCCTCCTCCTCCTCCTCCTCCTCCTCCTCCTCCTTCTCCTCCTCCTGACCCAGAAATCAAGAAACCAGAGTTGTGCGTATTCTGTTTTCACATGGATGTGCAACTGACTACAGACTCACTCTTAGGGAGAGCTCCCGGTAGAGGAAGAGACACCAGTGGTCCACCATGGCATCTGTTGGTTCTCTAAAGATTTCCACATATAGGATCCCGACAAACTTAACAGAAACCCATGGAGGAGGGGAAGGAAAAAAAAAAAAAAAGAGGTTAGAGTGGGAGAGAGCCAAAGCATAAGAGACTCTTAAAAACTGAGAACAAACTGAGGGTTGATGGGGGGTGGGAGGGAGGGGAGGGTGGGTGATGGGTATTGAGGAGGGCACCTTTTGGGATGAGCACTGGGTGTTGTATGGAAACCAGTTTGACGATAAATTTCATATATTGAAAAAAAAAAGATTTCCACACATAGATCTGTTTCTAATGTAGATTCTTCATTGATTTTTAGATGTCGTTAAAAAAAATAAATGGCTTCTTTTATTATTAGTTTGCAACCTGGTTAATCTTTTAGTAGATAATAAAGAGTGAGGAACGCTGCTGAACGGTCTGCATATAAGCACTCACAGTAAATATGGCTGCAGCTGAAAGTTCCTAAATGGCTTGACTAGAAATTTATATAGAATATTAGGACACTTGCCCCTTTTTCCTTTTTATTATTATTATTTATTTATTTTTAATCTTTTTTTCTTTTAACGTTTATTTTTGAGACAGAGAGAGACAGAGCATGAACAGGGGAGGGCCAGAGAGAGAGAGGGAGATACAGAATCTGAAACAGGCTCCAGGCTCTGAGCTGTCAGCACAGGGCCCGACTCGGGGCTCGAACTCATGGACCGCGAGATCATGACCTGAGCTGAAGTTGGATGCTCAACCGACTGAGCCACCCATGCGCCCCGCCCCTTTTTCCTTTTAAGGACTATTAAAGGGCATTTGTGTGTGATAACATCCTGGTTCTATCTGGTATTGAAAGGCTCTTTTAGTGTGGAGATGATCATTGCAGCGGCTATGAACAGAGCCTGATTCAGACATCATCATGCTGAGATGGTAAATTTATAACATGATGTTGTATTATTTCAAAATTAGCCGGCTTTGCACATATTTGGGAACTAATTTTAAGCTTAGTTTAATTTTCGAATTTTAGTTTAACATAAAAACACATCGTGGAAAAAGAATAAAAAAAGCCTAGTAGTGTTAACTAGAGCATCCATCAAGTTCTCTTACAAGCAGTAATATTTGTAATATATCTTTGAGGCCAGTTTTATCACCACCAGTCCCTTCCATTGGTTCTGAAGTGTTGGGTCAAGTGCCCAAGGTTACACAGCCCGTAAATCATACAGACTGGATTTCAACCTGGCCAGTTCCCCAGTTTATGCTCACCTCATTCCTACAATGAACGGAATGCTAGCAAACAACTCTTTTGTACATGCTTCTCTGGTTTCTCACCAAGTGTTTATAATTGCTGATGAATATTTACCACAAGGGCTCTTTACCCATTGCATGTCAGACTCTAAGGTGTATGTCACTTTCACAATTCTAGGGTAGCTTGCAACAGTACAAGTTCATTCCATTCAGCGTCCTAAGCACTGTCTACCTTTATTTATGGCCGTATAATAGGGCTAGTTGTCTGTTCTTTTCTCATCTGCCTGCTGCCTCTCCTCCTGTGTAAGTTCTCTGAAGCTCCCAGCCCACAGCGAGGAGCTTTTCTCATAAAGACGTATTTGTGACTATGCTGAACCGCACTGTACAACATCAATTGTGTTCAGTTTATGATAGAGTTAGATTACTATTCATAGTCTGTGTATTCCTCTGTCTCGTTGTCAACTGATTTTTTTCGTTTGTTTGTTTGGTTTGGGTTCGTTATAGCAGATTTAAAGAAAGCCTCCGGTTCAAATGCTGCAAAATCCAATCTACCAAAATCTGGACTTCGTCCTCCTGGATACTCACGTCTCCCAGCAGCCAAGCTGGCGGCGTTTGGCTTCGTGCGGAGCTCCAGCGTGTCCTCGGTCTCCAGCACCCAGTCCGCGGACAGCGCGCAGCCGGAGCAGAGCAGACTGGCCAACCGTAAGTGGGCGGGGCGGGTGGGCGGGGCCGGCTGCGTTGTTCCCTGTGGGTCACGCCCCTAGGACCACACCGGGGCAGGTGAATGGCCATATCTTCATTTCTTCAATATGGGCATTTCTTCAATATGGGCATATGGGTATAACGGCTTCATTTCTTTGTGTTTGAAAGAGTTGATTTGACTTCCTATTATATTATATTATATTATATTATATTATATTATATTATATTATTTACTTCCTTAATCTACCATTGTTAGGACTTTAGAAAATGATCTACTGAAGGAAAAAAGGCCTGTTTGGCACTATCATTTTTTTCAATTATGAGGAATTAGAGTGCCAGAAAAAGACTTAAATCTAGAAAATGACTTAACCAGGTACTGATTCCAGGAGCCCTTTGCTCATGGATTCTATGTAAGAAGTCAAAGAAAGATCCAACACAGGTGTTCCCATGTTGTGCTATCATGAAGCATATTATGTATTAGATATTAGTGGTGAGAATCCTTTTAGTCACCTGGGATTACCTGTCATGGCTTCATTTTGGTGGAGCACTTGGCTGGATTTCTCAAAGTTACCTAAACAGTGTGAAAAATAGAAAAGTAGAGCTGAGCTTCTTCAGTTCTGCCCAGAAAGGTCCCCATTGGCTGAGTGATGCTACTCTAGGCCTGGCTCCCGAGACTGATGTTGGAAGCTGTGTTTTAAAGTATGAATTAATAGTCTCAGAGCAAGTCACAAACAGCCACCGTTCTAAAGGAGACCTGGAGGCCGCCCCACTGACCTGAGCCTTTGATGACCAAAGCCCGTCTCAGCCTATCAACTTCAAAGTCATTGTTATTAGATCTGAAACCATGACATCTCGGACATTGGTTAGCAAGAACTGGCCAGAGGACCAGGGAAGTCTTAGAGGTTTTCATGTGGAGTGCTGTTCGGGAGGGATTACAGTAGTTGAATCGTGCTGAAGTAAGTAGCAAGAGAAAGAAACAGAGGACAAGACGGGGTATATGGGAGGGGAGAGGTGGAGAACAAGATTGATTTATATTATTTTCTAAATTTCTTTTCTCCGAGCTTGCTCTTTCTCTATCCTTTCTTGGGTTCACAGAGATGATGCGTGGCACATTCATACCTGCAAAGTTCTAAATTTTGGTCTACCTAGTTATTCCTAAAAATAATGCATTACCTTTTCCTTTATCTTGATGTGTTTGTAAGCAGTTTCTGAGAGGTTTTTTGCTCACTTGGTTTGCTAAAGGTGCTGTATCTCAGAACTGCTTTCACACAGGAATACACTTGTCATTAGGGATTTCACCAGATTCTCAAAATCTGAAAGAGCTCTTTGCAAATGTGTAACTCATATTTTCCCACGTGTGTGCGTATTGACAATCTGAAGATTTTTAAGTATAGGGGCAACTATTTGTCATCTTTTTTAGTAGTAAAATCCCTGGTGGCATGTTTCTCTTTTAGAGGAAGCAGCATGAGTGAGTAATTATAAAAAAAAAAAAAAGTATTTTTCGGTATATATCTTTCCGAGGAAGTAGTTAAGGCCTTGGTTTCTTTAAAAAATAAGAATCGTCTCGGGATGATTGAGCTTCGTTCCCATGGTAGCAGTTTTTGCTAAAGGAGAGCTGATAGGTGTGGACAGAATAATTCCAGGTGTGCTTACGTCATTTCTTCTCACATCTGCTTGAACGGATGCTAGAGAGGGACACCCTGAGCACCCAGGGAGGCAAGAGCCATTATGTGCCAAGGAAAATAACTCCTACTTTAAAGACTTCATAGTAAAATAATAAATTAATTATTAATACATAATTATGAATATGTAACGCATTAGTTATTAATACATAATAGATATGCATTTAGAATTCTTTTCCAGTTTTTAAAAAAGCAGCATTAGAATTGATTTGCCACCTAACCATGTGTAAAATTTATACTTCACCAATAAACCACAGAAAAATTTCTCACTTATTTGAATTGATATCTGAGTGCCATTAACCACCTGCTAATACTTGTTGTTAGATGTAATGTCAAAAATTTTGTTTCTGTTCTTTAGTGGAGGGATGATGCTTTGATGACAAGGATTAAGTAAAATATGAGGCACTCAAAAGAGCCAAAAGTCCTTAGATCAAACCACAGGAGCAAAGCTTTGTTGGTTTAGCTCATGGAAACAGCTAGCATATCAGAGCTGGTTCCTTTTTCCTTCTTGGAACATTGGTCTTTCTTCAAACAGTACATTCACATAGAATTGCATTTAGGAATACCACAGTAATTAGGAATTATATTATGGCACAGTAGATGTCTCAAAATCTGAAACATGACTCTAATAAGGAACTGTTTGAAAGTGCGCAGCTCATATTTTTAGATACTCATGTGCCTATAAACAGTCTGAACAGTGTCCACGATGACCGAAGCATGCTATATTTAGGACACTTTACAGTGATTCATTATGAACTTAGTGTTTCCTGGATGACTTTGGCTTAGCTACAGCTCGCTCTCCCTGCAGCTTTTCTAAAGGGTCCTGAGGGGCAGGTGACAATGAGAGTGGAGAGGAGAGACCCCTGGGCTCCCCTGGACCTGGGTCTCGGCTGTTGGGTGTGGAATCTACTCTCCACCCTGGACTCTGGTTCTTTACCGTGTCTTCAGACCCACTGGGCACTAAGTCAAGGGCCCTTCCGTGTCTTTTAATCATTTCCACAAAGTTTTGACAAATGGAGCAGACACAGAGAAATGAATTATGCCTGTATGTACTTAGATCATATTACTTCTATTATGAAGCCCTTTGAAGAGACCCTGAAATCAGGGTATCTTGGGACCCAGTCCACCCCCTCATTTTAAAGCTAGCAAACTGAGATCAAAGTGACTCATTCTGGCTCCTGGGCCAGTGTTCTTCTTCTATGTAGTCCTTAAAGTTGCCACATAAGGTGAAGAACCACTCATGATTTAAAGTCTTTTCTTCCTGTTCGTGAAGCAAGTTAGAGTCAGAGTGGCCTGGAGGGACCCTGTAGACTGAACTCACCTTTCCCCCACTTCCTGGGTTGTCAGCCAGCCCCTGTGTAAACACTGAATGATAGAGAACATTCCATCTTGTGAAGAAGCTGCCTTTGAGACGGGATAGCTCTCGTCACGAGGCAGTGCTCTGTGTGGGTTCAGGCTGCCTCCCTGTAATTGCCAACTAGTCACTCAGTTCCTGTGGACTGGTACAGAACCTTGACATTCATTGTATTGCAGGTGACAGCCCTCCCAGCCCCCTTCACTCCTTTATAGGTTCATCACGTGAAGATTGTGAGGCTGGTACCTTTAGAACCTCAAATAAAATACCAAATTACCCTAGTTAGCAACTCACGGCTTTTTTAAAGATTTAAACTGAAGAGAGACAAAGTAATTCCCTAACTTAAGCTTAAACTTTAAATCATATATTTGAGCAGGTCTGACCCAGTGTGTAGCTCATAATTTTTTTTTAATAGTTTTCAGAGACCAAACCAAAAAAAAAATCTTAGAAAAGAAAAATTACTGTGGAATTTAGTGCTGGTAATGTATTAGAGCCTAAACTGTATCTAGTTGTCAGATCTATCAGCAATTAGCTGTAGACTTGATTTTCCCAGTGGATAGGTACAATTTAAAGTTAAACTTTTGGAGGGTATGGAGGGGAGTAGGGAAACTTGAGGATTTCATGAATTAACCATTAATGAAAATAGTTCGTATCACCGAAAGATAGAATAATTTCTGTAGAGGATCTTATCTCATTGTGTATTCTGAGTAGCACCTAACGTGTTGAGTGCTCAAGAAAGAAGAAAATCTCTATCTAAAAAGAATATGATGTAGATGGTGGTATTTGCAGTGGCCCCTTATGGTTTCCCTCCCACGTCGTCTCCATTCGAATCTGCCACATGTTCTCCATGGGGTGAGCGAAGACCAGAGCTCACGAGACAAAGAACTTAAAAAGTAAAAAAAGAAAAATGAGGGCTTTCTTCTTGTTTCTTTCCCTGGTGCAGAGAGGTAGTAGCGTTTGGGGAAGTAGGAATACAGCTGGCGAGGTGGACAGAGAGGCTGGCATTGTATAAATGATCACGACACAAGCGTATATGTGCCTACAGCCTTCAAAATGATACAAAGTTGGGTGATTGTTCCTGGCTTGGGGTGGAGGGTTGATTTCTGATTGGGGTGATCGGGGAGTTTCTCAGAGGGGTTGTATTTTGGGAGGTGGAGATGGGCTCTGGGAGATCTTTTGTAGGAGAGCTATTGGTGCATCGAGAAAACCCCCTGAATTTGAGGGGTTGCGATATCTGGCATATCCCCTCATGTGCCTGCCAGTTAGTTCCTCGTAGAGTCATCTGTGTTCCGTACCCCGAGGCCTTATGTGCTTGAGCTCCCCAAAGTTGTTCTCACGAGGCATCTCTTCCAATTTTTTTTTTTTTAAGTTTATTTATTTTTGAGAGAGCAAGAGAGAGCAGGGGAGGGGCAGAGAGAGAGGGAAGGAGAGAGAAAATCCCAAGCAGGCTTCGCACTGTCAGCACAGAGCCCGATGCGGGGCTCAGACTCACAAACTGTGAGATCATGACCTGAGCTGTCACCCAGGCACCCCTCTGCCAATTCTTTAGGCTTCCCCATGTTCATCTTATCCATACTATCAGCTCTTAGCACTTTGAACACTCTGCCGACTCTGATCTGCCGCCTCAACCTCTCTCTGGAACCACTGCCCCACATTTCACACGACGCCGAACACCTCCAACAGGCCGACCCAAATTGTCTCAAATTGAACATTTCCCCCAAATGAATCTTTTATTATCGTTTCCAGACCGGTACCTTCTCTCACGGTCACTCTGTTAATGATATCTGTGATCGGGCTACTGAGGCTGGAAATTTCGGGATCAGCATTTCCTCTCACCTTCTTTTTGTTGTCCTTTCTATTCAGTGGTCACATCTGGTCCATTCTCACTCTCTCATGTACTCCATCCTCTTTCATCTGCTCACCTTACTTTAAATCTGTAGCACCTCTCACCTAAGCCATTCCCGCTGCGTCATCACTCTGTCATCCTTAGCGCATGTGGTCCTAGATCATTTTCCCTTCCCCCCCTGTTATGATTGCTCCATGGTGCCCCTGCGCTTGCTACAGTTCCTTCCTGGACGTTCTAGGTCCTCCATGATCTGCTCTGGCAGATCCCACACACCATCCCCTCGTGTGCACCCTCAGCTGGCCAACCAGAATCGTTCACTTTTTTCTCTGAGGGTTTTGTGCTTTCCTTTGTGGTGTTGGTGTAAACCATTCATCCGCGTAATGCTCTCCCCCTACTCCCAACCAAGTTTCTCTGTAAGTTTTTCAGGCGTAATTCAAATACCACTTCCTCTCAAAAGTCTTCCTTCATCTGTGAACCAGAAACCATCTTTTCTCCTGAGAACTCCCGTGGCCCCTTGCTTGGATCACTTCTGTGGATTATCACACACCGGCTGGTGGTACTTACTTGTTTCTATGTCCTGTCTCCCCTACGGATTGTCAGCTCCCTGAGGATAGCAGCTAGGTCTTTGATAATTTTAGTATCCTTCGTGTTATACCTAACATGGCCTTGACAATAGTACAGTGTCAAGAGAAATTCTTTCCCAGTGAAAATTCTCTATCATTTTCTCTTATGTAAGAGTATGGAGCAAGAGAGATCCCTTAGAGGAACCTGAGCAGCTTTCAGAAGTATCTTGTACTGGGAACTTATTTTCACTTCATTAAGACTTTCATGGGTTTTGACAGTTGGCGAAGTTCTTCATCAGTGTGGGTTTCATAGTTTTCTGGAATCTCTAAAATGTTACTTCTATGGACCATGGCGTACTTATGGATAATCTGTACAACTCAAAGAGTAGAAAAGATAATAGGTCATTTAATGTATAATTATATTCAGAGATAAATCATCATGTAGACTGACTTAATAGTTTCATAGATCTCTAATAACCTATATATCTCCTTGCATATAATTAGGCACTTTAAAAGAATTGGCATAAAACCCTACCATTGAGGCTTTTCATGGGAGAATTTAAGAGTCTTCAAAATTAAATATCTTAATTGGAGAGGTTAGATATTTTCATTACGTTTTAGCGTTTATTTTTTATTGAAGTACTTAAGTCAGTAGATGTTCTTTTAATTATCAAATAGGATTTGGGTTCTGGAGATAATATTCTAAACTGGAAAATCACTAGCCTTTTTGGAAGATTAATCAATGAAACTAAGGGTTAATAGGAAAGCTTTTTGTAATGTTAACTTCAGCATTTATGCTCATGAATACCACAAACTACATTTACATAAATAACACTTCTGATTTTCTGTATCTGACATGAATTCAAAATAAGTTCAGAGTTGCCAAGAAGTATTATTAATAACTCCTACTAAAACAGTCATTAATCTATTTCATGTTCCATTGGCAAGGAGGGAGTCATTTTTTATTCATGGAGAAAGGAGCTGAAAGGGACCTGTGAGGTCAGATTTCAGAGAAGCTCTTGCCTATTTGAGATTAAGCCTTATTGACATCTTTGTACTTCCTTTTCAAAACACTCAAATAATTATCAGGTCCACCTGGAGATCGGATTAGAGCGTGAATGTATCCCATTTTGTTTTTTAAAAAGTTGACCATTTTTCGTTGTAAGAAACGTAAACTGAAATTTCGGGGATGATATTTTTATCATGTCTAGTTGAGCTGCCCCATTTTTCTTGGCTGTCTGGTTTTGTGACTGTCAGATTGTCCACTTTCCCTTCCCCAAACCAGCCCTCTTTCAGCGTCTGTTGTGGGATAAGCCCAGAGCTCAGCACTGCAGCTCTTGTGACTGAGACACCATGATCTTATTCTAGCAAAGTTAGAATCCAGCAGAGAGACAGGAGTGTGAAAATAAATCCACATAGGGAACTGAGAGTGTGACCATGGCTGAAGACTGCATAGCGTTTGGTGGGTGGGTGGTGGGTGGGGAGGAGGCATATAAAAGGGGGAACACCTAACCCTCCTGAGTTGGGGGTAAGGGTAAGGAAAGTCCTCACGCCCTTTATCCCCTCCCCTGCCCCCCACCCCCCCGCCGCCTGTCTCAGCACCACTGCATTGTATCTTCAGATCTCATTATTCCACATTTTAGGTTATGACAGTGTTCTGGCTTTGCTATGAAATAATCTGGCAAAAAAAAAAAAACCTCCGAAAAAAGCTAAAAAAAGATAGGTAAATTGTTCATATTCCTTGAAGCTGGATGATGGAACTATGAAGGCTTATTGCACTATTTACTTTACTTTACTTTTTTTCCATAAAAGAAGGTTAAAATCTCATCTCCCCCCGGCATTGGCTTTCATTTCTGAAGACACCAGATAGCATAGTGGTGAAGGAAGTAGGCTGCTTGGGTTTGTGTCCCGTCTCCACCATTCACTAGCTCCGTGACTTGGGGCCAGTTACTTAATCTCTCAGGGCCTCTGTTTTCCCATTGTAAAATAAGAATAGATAGAAATAAGTGTAAACAACCACCATAGGATTGGGAATATTAAATGGAATGGATGAAAGGCAAAGTGCTCAGAAAAGGGCCTTGCATATTAATAACGATAATGGTTCAATGACCATTTCCATTCATTGGCCGTGTGCATAAAGTTCTATGTTGAGAAGGATTTAAAAGCTCATTTGGAAAAATGGCCCTGATGGATTAACTGTGTCTGGCATGGGAAAGTGGTAATGATAACATATAAGTCAGGGAGATGATGTCTATTTCATTTCTAAATTTTTATAATCCCCTCTGTCATGTACGGTGAATACCTCTCTGAACATTAAGATGAAACATTTATCATTTATGCAACATTAAAGGTGGCAGTTCTAGAAGCCGATCGGTAGATTTTCATGGGTATCTCTTTTGGGCTTTAAGCTTCACGCTGTTTGGAAATTTATAAAATACAGGCAAGGAAAGTCTTGTTTTGTTTTCTTTATCTAAAAGGGTTCTGCCATGCCCTTAGCATGTTATCATTTAAGGAAACACATTCATTTGGGTTTCCTTTAAATGAAACATATTTATGCAAGGTGACTAATTCATAGCACATTAATCTAAGCCGATGGCATTTAAAACCTCTGCTCAAAATAGAAACTGGGAGTTGGATCTGATTTTATTTCTGTGCCTTTCTAATGTCTGTAGGAAAAAGTGGGAACATTGGATTTTGCAGTGTGTAAAGAGCTTCACGCAGCCTCTCGTTTCGCTAGAGTCTAATTTCCATTGTACTAGGGTCTTACTTTGTCAAATATCTCAATCCGATTTAGGTGGGCGGGGAAAAGAGAAGAGTGAGAACAAAAACCAAAATAAGCTTCTGATTTTCTCTGCAAATGAGGAAGTCAAACACATGTCACTGATGGATTTAAATACCTATTTCCCTGGAATCTGTAATTATGTAATTTAAAGTATTCTTTATAAGGAAAAAATAGAATCGTGTTCACTGACTCTTGCTGTTAATTTTCCAGATTCTTCCCACTCAGTCCTTTTTTCTTCTTTCTTTGCTTCCTTCACACTCATTTACAAAGGAGAACATGGTTCTTCTGAGTACTATGCAGCATTGCCTGTAAGTGAAAACATTTTCTTTATTGCTTAAGTAACATCTAATTTATCCACCTAGACTCAGCTATGTGGACAGAACTGTTGGAAATCATATTGTCCCTCAAGAGGTTTCTAAGTGCCATAGTCTAGCGTGTTCTAGCTTATTCAAGATATTTAATGAAGAAAGGATCCTTGGACTGTGGGAAGGGGTCAAGATAAGAAATATGCCATACTTGTGTGCAAGATATGCATCAAAATCAGCATTTACGGTAATAGGACAGTTCTGAGGAAGGTCAGTTAACCTCACTGGACTCCGATTTTTGTTATAAACTTGGAAGAGATCGAATTAAATAAATTGCCCACTTTTGGCTCTCAGGAGCTAGGATCCTGTGGCTTTCTTCTGTTAAAATTATGCAGCCATTTATGATTCTGAAGTGGTGAATAATCAGAAGTGTATTTGGGGGCACCTGGGTGGCTCAGTCGGTTAAGCGTCCGACTTCGGCTCAGGTCATGATCTCACGGTCCATGAGTTTGAGCCCCGCGTCAGGCTCCATGCTGACAGCTCCGAGCCTGGAGCCTGTTTCAGATTCCGTGTCTCTCTGACCCTCCCCCGTTCATGCTCTCTCTCTGTCTCAAGAAAATAAATAAACGTTAAAAAAAAAAAAAAAAAAGAACTGTATTTGAGAACAATCACTATGATATTTGTGAGCCAAGTCATTTGGATAGGGGAGACCAGGGATGAGCGACCTCAGCTCTGCCAAAATTAGAGTTGCTTTCCTTCTGGCCAGACCTTACTTTTGTTATTTTTACCCTGCCATGGGAGATCGAAATTTCAGAACACTAACAAACAGCAGCTCGGAGGTTTTGCTGGCCTGCTTTTTATCTGTAAAATGTAGGGCTGTGAGGTTCTTGGAAGTCCCGCTCGCACCCCTGCGCTCTGCCTGATGCCACACATCTCAGATTATTGGGCTATGAGAGATGGGAAGTGTGGGGGAGGGTGTTTTCATACCTTTTATTGCTTTCAGCTGTAGCAGAAATGACAGGTCAGGGGTGACCTTCCATCACGACACTAACACCACTGGGGATGATGACAGAGAAGAAGTAGTAAACAGCAACTGAGCCTAACTCCTAGAATCATCTTGACTTCTTACAGGAACTTTGCCAACAGTGCACGCTTTCTTGCGTTGCCATAACACGCACGGGGCTGTCTGCTGGGAAGGTTCATAAAGATCCTTGCAATATCTTCCTTAAGGCAGTGGACAGGGGCCACAGATTGATAATATCTTCCACTTTCAGGGAGAAAGAATACATTTCATGAAGTCCATGGGTTCTTTGGCTCCCATCACAGGCAGGAGCTGGGAGGAGAGGCTTAGTGGGAGCCTGAAGTAAGGGGTCAGCAGTAGGGAGGGAAAGAAAGGGCCAAATCTGAACGAGTCAGAGCTGACAGGTCAAGAGCACCTGCGAGGGTGGAGTGCCTGGAAGGGGGGGGTGAGGGTACCACTCTCAGAATTGTGGGCTCAGGACCGGAATCTGAGGGTCTCGAGTCATGTCAAAGTCCCAGAAAAGCATTCACAGAAACTCATCCGGTGGATTTATACACATACTGGGCTGACATTCTGACATTAAGGGGAGGAGCCTTGACTGACCTCACTGGTGAGCGCGAGTAGGACAAGATGAGAGGAGGGATGTGACACGAGCAGGGCCTGTCTCTGGATCAGGAGCAGGGAGCACAACCAGAGAAGGCGTGGTTAGCGAGGAGGGAGGAACATCAGGAGAGGCCAGGGAGGACAGAATTCACCGAAAGCGCCTGGTCAGTCAATGCAGTCTGTGCTGCAGAGGGGGACATCTCAACATGAGGAAGAATGGAAATGCAGACTTAATGATTAGGAGCTCACCGGGAGCTTCGATGTCAGTTTGAACAAGATGTATGAAGGCAGGAATCGGGTTATCAGGGGGTAAGGCAGGTGAGAATGGAGGAAAGAGGTGAATGTTAGGATGCTTAGTGGACTCGGGGTACCTGGATGGCTCCGTCAGTCAAGCGTCTGACTCTTAAGAAGGGTCTCGGGGTACCTGGATGGCTCCGTCAGTCAAGCGTCTGACTCTTAATTTCTGCTCGGGTCATGATCTCACGATTGGTGAGTTCGAGCCCCGTGTCTCGGGCTCTGCACTGACAGTGGGGAGCCTGCTTGGGATTCTGTCTCTCCCTCTCTCTCTGTCCCTCCCCCACTCACATTGTCTCTCTCTCTCTCCAAATAAATACATACACTTTTTTTTTTTTTTAAAAGAAAGGACTCAGTAGAGGAACAGAGAAAGTTGTTTTGTATTTGGTTTCATACCTCCCCCACTTTTTTCTTTTTCTTTTTCTTTTTTTAATGTTTTTTTTAATTTATTTTTGAGACAGAGACAGAGCGTGAGCAGGGGAGGGGCAGAGAGAGAGGGAGACACAGAATCGGAAGCAGGCTCCAGGCTCTGAGCCATCAGCACAGAGCCCGACGTGGAGCTCGAACTCACAGACTGTGAGATCATGACCTGAGCCAAAGTCGGACGCTCAACCGACTGAGCCACCCAGGCGCCCCCTCCCCCGCTTTTTTAAAAACACAGATAAGAATGTTTATGATCCAAGAGGGAGGATCCAGTGATGAAGAAGCCATTGAAGATAAAAATAAGTGGGGGTTATAGATGGAGCGCTTCCTGGAAGAAACGGGAAAGAATGACGTCAAACACAAGTGGAGAAGAGAGAAAGAAAGGGGTAAAGGATGAGTACAGAGAAATACTGGGCAGGAGGAAAGAACTCCAGGGAATTCACATTAGGTAGCTTGATGGGTCTGAGGTCATTAAAAAGTAGGGTTTTTACAAAGATTAAACATGATGGAATTGGGTTTCATAAAGCAGAAAGGCATGTAATGGTTACCTAGAGCAATACAGTATGAGTCTGTAAGAAGTGAAGGGAGAATTGCAGGGCTGCATAAAGGCCAACTTGAGGCTGGAAAACATGACTTTATACTGGAAACGATCTACCAGATGTTAGGCCTGTCTCCAGTGATATGGTGGATCACGCTTCTCTCCAGCGCCTCGTCCGTGTTATACTGTAAGTGAGAGCAGCTCAGATTCCAGAGTGAGCATATACTGTTTCTCGGGAGCTTTGTTTGAGTCGTAAACTAATATTTAAATACAATTCCTCGAGGGCACCTGGGTGGCTCAGTCGGTTGAACGTCCACCTCTTGGTTTCAGCTCAGGTCGTGTGCTGATGGTTGTGGGATCAAGCCCTGCACTGGGCTCCGTGCTGGGTGCGGGGCCTGTTTGGGATTCTCTCTCTCCCTCCCTGCACCTCTCCCGCTCGTGTGCGTGTGCGCACAGGTGTCCTCACTCTCTGAAAATAAATAAACATTTAAAAACAAACAAACAAACAAACAAACAAACAAACAAACAAACAAACAAATACAACTCCCTGGAAACAGAGGTGCTGGTTGGAAAGGGTTGCAGGGAGCCTCAAACCATCTGTGCCTTTCCCCTTCCCTGTCCAGTCTTGCTGTACCAACCCTAAGAGATTCCACGGACGACAGTTGGAAATCACTCGTTTTATGGCGTAGGTGTCCAGTTGGCTCAGGAACTGGAGACAAAATTCACTACTGTGATGAAAAAGGGTAACATTTTTTTTTTTAAAATTAAAAATCCTAATTATTGTTGCCAAGAAAGGCATTTTCTTATTTGTAGGTTTGTAATAGGATCCTCATGTGTCCCTAGAACATGGCCGTCCAGTAGAACTTCCTGTGATGATGGAATGTTCAATGTCTGTGCTCCTGAGCCGTTGTAATATGGCTAGTGTAACTGAAGAGCTGACTTCTAAATTGTATTTAATTTTAATGACTTTAAATAGCCACTTGTAGCTAGTGGCTCTCCTGTTAGTGAAATTCTAGATTATATTATCAGTTTGGATTTTCTAAAAGATATAACAATTATTTTTTAAGTTTACTTATTTATTTTGAGAGAGAGAGAGAGAAAGACTCTCAAGCAGGCTTCGCACCGTCAGCAGGGAGCCCCATGTGGGACTCGAACTCACGAACTATGAGATCACGACCTAAGCTAAAATCAAGAGTCAGATGCTTAACTGACTGAGCTACCCCAGTGCCCCAATATAATAATATTTCTGATCATAGCATCCTTCAGATTCATAATGACTAATGAAGATCTCCTACTTGATCCCTTTAGTCTTGTATAGAAGTTATAAGAAGTTAAAAAGAAGTGAGGGCCGAGGAGACTTTTCTCAAACCATAGATGCTGCCTCTACCTCTGACTAGTTGTTTCATAAGTTCGTACAACTGGCCATAAGACTAGGTCATAGAAAGTGGAATAAATCACCCATAGTGATGGGGATCAGAGTCATTATATTAATGTACAAATGTAAGAGTATGCATAATTTAACATTTTGCTTAAGATACTTTCTCAGAATGTAGACATATTAACTTAATCCCACTATATCCAGACAGGGTTGGATGGTATCCAAACTAGAAGGGGAAAAAATGGGAGAGAAATATATTAAGTCAAAGGAAAGCTGGAGGGGGAGGGTAAGGAAGGAAGGTGAGGGGAGTGGAGTACGGATGGTAATATATCTGTGGTGGGAAATAACCTTGGTTAAGGGTTCCAGAGCTGTCAGTACTCCATCAGCCTCTTTCTGGTTTCCTCGAAGGCTTCCTGTTCTGCCGCTCTCCTGTCCTGCCTCCCCGTGAGGTGGAGACCCAGAGAGAGCTAACCCAAAAGGCCAAGGTCCAGACAGTATTTTGGAGGTCTCGAGATGCAGAAATGTGTATTTTCAAGCCGGGGAGATGCTGGACTAGTGAAATTCTGTTCAGTTGGTCAGAAGACATTCTTAAGTGGGTGCTTATGAGATAAAAAGAAAACTTCATTTTTGTGAAATGCAGATCTTACCCTGTGGAATTTTCTGTGCAGATGATAGGACTGTTAAATCACGTTAGGTACTGGGGCGCCTGGGTGGCTCAGTCGGTTGAGCGCCGACTTCGGCTCGGATCACGATCTCGTGGTCCGTGAGTTCGAGCCCCGCATCGGGCCCCTGTGCTGACAGCTCAGAGCCCGGGGCCTGTTTCGGATTCTGTGTCTCCCTCTCTCTGACCCTCCCCCATTCATGCTCTGTCTCTCTCTGTCTCAAAAATAAATAAACGTTAAAAAAAAATTTTTTTTTAAAATTACGTTAGGTACCTTACGATGTACATTCTTGGACAAGAGCAGCCTGAATTGAAAAAAAAAAAAAAAAGAAAAAGACAAAATGTGAGAGAAACATACAGTATAAATGAATTGAAATATAAAGTTTTATCTGCTAGCAAGTCACGAGCTGAAATGGAATATTGTAGACATTATTAAGAATGTCTAGATCCCATTAATGCTATTACCGCTGTTATTATGTGTCTATTCAGCCAGCAGACATCAAAATTTCTATCTGGTGCGTGTGAGAACTTTTGGGTGCTAACCTGACATATTCTGTTGAATGTTCTTTACATAGTTGAATGTATGCGGGTTTTATAGGAGACAGTTTTGCTTCCTTTGGTGGTTTCAGTAAAATAGGTTCACTAGCTGGGGTTTGAATATCATTGTGCAGTGTATGCGCTTGTGAATTTGACATTGGCATTGAAAGTTCTTTTCTGACCGTGTTATGTAAGGATGATTTTGACCAGGCTGCGAGCCTACCAGGCACACGCTTCAGGGTAACCAATCACCAGAGTCATAAGACTAAGTATTGTTCTTTGTTTTCCTTTAAATTTAGTTGGTCTTGTCAAAAATCACACTCACAAAAGGAGAACTGATGGAAGCCTTGGAAAGATTGTTTGTATACGCTGAAGATAACGTATCTTTTGCATCTTGTTTATCTAATCTGTCTTTCGTAACTAGATAGGCAAATGTAGTTCATTGTGGTTTTCTCGTCCCCTGTAATTAGCAAAGCAGTGACGAGTAAAGAGGCCTGAACTGGTAGCCAGGGATATACAGATTCTAAAAAAAGTCTCATCATGTTGAGTGGAACAATGGGATGTGTGTGTTTGTTCTACTCGGTGGTTGTAGGGCCATAACAGAATGTGATCTCCACCGGATCCGCAGTTGCTACGGAGTCATTACTGTTTTAACGTGCAGGTGCCTACGCATGATGTGCTCTCTTGAACTTGGAGCACACCGAGGCATAGATCAGAGGTGAGCCACCCTCCCATAAGTCTGCTTCCACACGTGGCTGGCTGACCCCAGCATCTCTCTGCTGCATGAGGGCTGCGGGGGGTTCAGTTCAGATACCAGCTTTTCAAGCAACTCAGAACTTTGTGACGACAACAGAGATACATTGAGAATAATTAAACACACAAGATAGTATTAGATGCGTTCCCTTTGTATTCTTTTTACCCCAAATACACATAATACATTTAGATGAGATGGAGAAGGTTTTGATATAAATGTCTAGCTCTTCCTCCCTAAGGAGCTGGTGAGAACCCACTCCCAGTAGAGCGAAGGCATTGCAATTTTGGTTTCTTACGTCAAGGCCCGTAGTCTGTGGTTTATTTAGGTACCTATTCGAAGTTGACTCAAAGCAAAGTGCTCTGTTGCAGTATTGCTAAGGAGGGTTACTTCCCCAGTAAGTTCTGGAAAACTCCCTCTCTTCCTGTTCTCTTCCACATGGCAGCATTTCTTGACTGTGTCCATGACATTTTCTCTAATTTGAGTGCTTTTTCCCTTTCTGTGTATTGCGCTTCCTGTGGGCGAAGAATGGAACATTTTCTAATCTTTTTCTCATGGAGCTTTTTAATATGGGTCTGCGGTAAAGATGGATGGATTCCTCTGACAGAAACATGGATGATGCGGCCGCTGCATGTCGCATCTCCCTGCTGCCACTCAGGGGGCCTTCTGGTTAAGCACGCCCTGCCCGGCCTGAGCAGGTACAGGGCCTCGTCACTCTTACCCCCCGTGTGTGGCAATAGAGGGCCACCAGCAGCTCCAAGAGCAGAGGGGAGGGTTGCCCTGCTCTCCTCCACATCTGTGCATAACTGCCCCGGTGGTATGGTGGGGAGATGGGGCTGGGGGTGGTGGGGGGGGGGGGGGCGGGGAAGGTAAGTATTGGCAGATACTGGTGTTTCTCCTTCCCTGCGCTGGGTTTTTAGGGTTGGTTCCAAAACATGTGACCACACTAACGCAGGGATCCTCACTTGTTTTCTTGAATGTGTGTGTGTGTGTGTGTGTGTGTGTGTGTGTGCGCGTGTGTGCATAGATGGACATACGAGTATACACAGATACCTCACTACAGGTTTGCCAAAAGCCCTAGTGAAGTCTCCCCCCACCCCCACCTCCCACCCTTGCCACATGTAAGAGTGACAGGAAAGCAGCCACCCCAGCATCTCCTACCACAGCCACTGTGACAGAAATCTGAGGCTCCCATCTTTTTCCTAGCCCTCTTCATTAGAAACTGTGTGTGGCAGGGAGTTCACAGCACAGACAGCCTCAGCTGTCATCTGCCAGCACCTGTTTCCCTTGGCCCCTTTGATTAGAAAACAGAAAATGCCAGCGCATCTCGGGCCCTGGCAGCCCCAAGGTGGGACTCGAACGTTGGCGCTGACGCAGGAGACTTCCTTTGCCACCGGGAAGGTATGTTATTAAAGGCAAACGAGCCTGGATGGGTCCTGTCGAAACGGCTTCACTGAACAGATAGGCTAATTCAGCCAGAGGTCAAGGAGCGGTGTTTCAAGCAGTTGCTGCTGCGTTGGGTCTAACAGTGGCTCCGGAAGTGCATGAGAAATGTGCCATGTTTTTCGGGTTTTTATTACAGTTGAGGAAGGATGTGCTCACTGGCTAGAGGCTGGTTACTTGTACAGGAAGTGCGGGTTCCCTTTGGTTAGTCCTTGGCATATGCCTTGTGCACCTTTGTACCTGGCACTGTCTTCCTTCTCCACGTGTCTTTAGTTGTCTGTTCCTTGTTTACCATCACAGAAGCCTAGAACGTCCACACTGGCCCCTTAGGTATCGTTCATGCGGTCATCACTCCTCAGAGGAGGATATGGATGTCGGGACAGGAGAGATGACTTTTATCACCATCCCAGCGTGAGTTAGTCATGGGCCGAGGGCTGGAGCTTAGCTTTGATGTCCTCATCCCGTGATGCACACCAGGGCAAAAGGCACTGAATGCTGCCCCGGGACCTTCTGGAGAAAAGTGTACTTGTTCCAGGAAGAGCTTGAGCCCAAGGATCAGGAGATTCCAGCATTGAGGTCCTACCACAGGAATTGGCAGCGACTAGAATCTCCCATTGCCTGTGATGGTCCCTTTGCCAGGTATCAGCAGGAAGCTAGCTGAGTGCAGCTGTCCTCAATGCATGGGACCCCACCGGCACCGTGTACCTACTGGTTGAGGTTCCCTGTGAGCAACTCTCAGAGGCCAGTGAGGGGGAGGGGGGGTGAGCGTTGTGTGCCGAGCACAGAAATTGCGGGGACTCTGTGCTCCTCAAAGACTTCTGGGGAGGCAGTGAGGTGGAATGAAAGGTAACGGGTTTAGGAGAACGCAGATCTAGGTATGGACCTGGGCTATTCCCCTCGGACAAACCACAGGATCCCTGTGGGTGCCCCGTGTCCTGCCTATAAAGTGAGAAGTAGGACTGTGGCTTCTGAAATGCCTTCTGGGTTCTGTGTCTCTGGTCCCAAGACCCAGAGACAGTTCTCAGGGTTCCCGTGCCCCTAGAACAGGTTTGCTCCTTTTCACATTTTCGTTCAGAAACCGTAATACATGTTCCTTTATCCCACTAGGAGGCCATGCAACTTGTGTTGTCTCTATATAAAAACTGTCAGTAAAAATAATTACAGAACTATACACTTAAAGCACTAATGTTGCATTTTCCTACATAAGAAAATCCAAGTTCTTTTGGTAATATTGCTAAGAGGATAAAGTCCCGAGTCTCAGTAAATGAGTATACAACAGGCCAGTTTAACTGAGAGAAAAATTGCTCAAAAACTAACTTTCGGGACGCCTCGGTGGCTTAGTCGGTTAAGCGTTGGACTCTTGGTTTCGGCTCAGGTCGTGATCTCAATGTTCGTGAGATCGAGTCCCACATTGGGCTCTGTGCTGACAATGTGGAGCCTGCTTGGGATTCTCTCTCCCTCTGCCCATCCCCCGTGCATGCATGCTCACGCTCGGTCTCTCTCTCTCTCAAAATAAATAAATAAAATTAAAAAAAAAAACAACTTAAAAATAAATATTGGCAGGGTTATGTTGATAGCTTTCTTTCTTGCTGTAATTTGTATGTATTTCATAAAAAAAGGTGTGGGGATCGTCTCATACATACTGAAAGTACTTAAAGATCTAATGTTACAAGAAGTTTTCTTATATTCTTTTATTGGCATTTTGAAAAATACCTATTTTGTGATATTTAGTAGCTTTAACACTTTGTTTCATTAAGTTTTATAAATTTACATGTTTGACACATAGAAATTATGCTCTTATTAAGGTAAAAACTTAAGTGAAATCTGTAGGAAAATCAGAAACAGCAAGAAATTTCATTATTTCTAATTCAGTGTTGTTTCCCCTAGAGCCCTCACTTGCCTCTGTGACTGGTGATAGATCAGTGTCTGATACCATAAAGTACCCTCAGGCTTGCCACTGTTGTGTCTTGTCTAGTTGTTAAGCATATGGTTGTGTAAAATTTTATCCAAAAAATCTGTCTATGGTTATAGCCCCAGGAGATGAAACACGTTCATGAAAACATGCAATTAGCAAATGTCAGAAGAGGGCCAGATCCTTCCTATGAAGGTTAAACTGAGGCAAGGAAATCTCTTACTGATGTTGGTTTCTTTTGTTTTTACAATGTGGGCCATCGCCAATTAGTCAAGGAAGAGGCACATGCTGGAAATACTGCAAAGGAGGAGACAAATAATCATTTTGATGATAACAGTCCTGTTCATGGAAAAGCAAAGAACTGAAAAATTTTCAGAACCAATTAGCAAAGGGGCCAGTTACAACGTTCAGGGTGAAAAAAGTAACAGTGTTCCTCTGTCAGTGCCGAAAACGTAAGGTGGAAAAAAGAGCCATGGAGTTCAGCACCAAAGGAGGCAAAACTCCAAAGAGCACGACAGTAGGATATGTGAAGGAAAATGCACAACTGCGCTGAGGGATGGAGAAGAAGATTTGAATAAATGCAGGCACATATCTTGTTCCTGGACGGGAACACTTAATACTGGAAAGATACTGTACAAAGCTCCCCCTCCATTAAACCGAAGGATGTGTTGACTACAGTAGCAACCACAATTCCCAGTAGGACTTCACAAAACCATTCTTTTAAAAACATTTTTGGGGGGCGCCTGGGTGGCTCAGTCAGTTAGGCGTCCGACTTCAGCTCAGGTCATGATCTCACAGCTTGTGAGTTCGAGCCCCGCGTCGGGCTCTGTGCCGACAGCTCGGAGCCTGGAGCCTGCTTCGGATTCTGTGTCTCCCTCCCTCTATGCCCCTCCCCCACTCATGTCGTCTCTCTCTGTCTCTCAAAAATAAAATAAAATAAAATAAAATAAAATAAAATAAAATAAAATAAAATAAATGAACATTTTTTAATGTTTATTTTTGAGAGAGACAGAGTGTGAGCGGGAGAGGGGCAGAGAGAGAGGGAGACACAGAATCGGACGCAGGCTCCAGGTTCTGAGCTGTCAGCACAGAGCCCGACGTGGGGCTCGAACTCATGAGCCATGAGATCATGACCTGAGCCAAAGTTGGATGTTTAACCGACTGAGCCACCCAGGCTCAACAAAAGCTTCTTAACAAAAATGTTCTAATATTCATCTCTAAGAAAAAGTGTACCAGAATCACCAGAAAATATTTAAAAATAAAAAGTAATGAAAAGGCACTTGCCCTTCCAGCTTAAAATGTTTTGAAAGATGTGAAATTATTAAAATATAAACAGTCATCTCAGTGGAATGAAATAGCAGATCCATAAATGAGCCAAGGCCACTCATTCAGTTAATCAGTCAATCCCTTCAATTACATGTAATAGATATGTTGTATCTATACACATTTTATATGTTATGTATTTGGTATAGAAAAAGCAGGATTTTAAAGAAATAGAATTGGGAAAAATAACTTCAAGATGAATCCCAAGTATAAAAATAAAAACAAAAATAAAACATTGGAAGAGAATATAGGTGAATGTTTGTGTAATTCTAAATTTTTTTAAGTTTATTTATTTTGATAGAGAGCAAGTGGGGGAGGGCCAGAGAGAGAGAGAGAGAGAGAGAGAGAGAGAGAGAGAGAGAAAGGCAAACTTAAGCAGGCTCTGCACTGTCAGCGAGAAGCCCGATGAGGGGCTTGAACTCACGAACTGTGAGATCATGACCTGAGCCAAAACCAAGAGTCTGACGCTTAACCGACTGAGCCACCCAGGTGCCCCTTGTGTAATTCTAAGGTGGACAAAGTTCTTTCTAATCGTGACAGCAAAAGCAGGAGCCATAAAAGAAAAGATTGAAAGAGCATTTCAGTCACCTTGACCTATATAAAAAGAGAGTTCTTTTCAATTTTTTTAGTGCAGATAAAATTAAGAACCTCTATAGATGATAAAAAAAAATTATAAGGCAAGCAATAAAGTGGGAAACACTTAACCACTGTGAACAATAATTATTATCCCTAATATTTAAAGAACTCTTGTAAATTAGTAAAAATAAATAAATACATAAACCATGCTCAATAGCAAAATGAGCAGAGGACATTTATCAAAAAGTGAAGCCAGTAGCCAACAAACCTACAGTGTTTTTTGAACCCTACTATTGATATATAATAAAACAAGTTAAACACAATATCATTTTCCCCAATTGTTAGGCTGATGTCGATTGAAAAGAATGATGATATATAGAGTGATGATAAGTACATGGGAAACTGTGTCGTATACGCTGATGTTGAATTCACAAGTTGGTGTAATATATAAGGAGGGTACTTTTCATAAAATTTAAAATATTTAATATCATGAATACCTTTTTGCAAGCAATTCCACTTAAGGCATTATTTTAAGGAGGTAAACCAACAGATGTATCCAAAGCAATACCCATTCATTCTTGTTATAACAGCAAAATATTATAACAACTAGGAGAGTATTTGGTTGTACAAAGCATCCACATCATATGGTTGAATACCATGAAAACTTTAAAAATGGTAGATGCATATTTATTCATAAATGTCCAAGATTATTTCAATGGAAAAAATCAAATCAGTATGTAGGAATGAACCTGGGGTTGTTTGTTTTGTAAGTCTCTAGAAGAGTAAATCTTAAAAGTTCTCATCACAAGGAAAAAAGCTGTAATTATATGGGGTGATGGATGTGAACTGGGCTTGTTGTGGTGGTTATTTCATGATATATACGTTTGTGAAATCATTACATTGTACACCAAAAACGAATACAATGTTATATGTCCATTATATGGCAATAAGAAAATTAAATGCCTGGATTCACTTCTACTTTACTGTTAATAGTTAGGATTATTGGAAATGTTTAAAAATATTTGTTCCCTTCTATTTTCTAAACATGGGGGAGTGAAGTGAGGAGAAGCAAAGAACAACGATAAAAGAGAGAAATATACCGCCTGTTTAAAAGAAGGTAGAAAAAGAAATCCCCCTACCAAAAAATAAATGGCAAATTGACCCCTCATTCGCAGTGATCTGAGAAGGAGTTATATTTTAGTGTGCAGTGAGGGGGTCTTTACCACGTAAGGATGGCCTGATACCCCTGAGTCTGGTGTGCATTAGGATTCCCTCTCGGATTGAATTCACTTACTTCCGGCGGTAGAGATCAAAGTAGGGCAGAAATATTCTGTACGACATTCTGACAAAAATTAAAAGATGAAAGAAACCTGTATAAAATAATTAATACAGCAAGAAAAAAGCAGAACCTGCTTGTGTCGAGAAAAGACTTTGATAAAAAGCTTCTTGTATAGGTTATGCCATCTTCTATGGAACAAAATGCTGCATTACTTCCCTAACAAAATGTAAGCGTATCTGAAATTTTCGCATCTTTCTCTGTTTCTCGAGAGAACGTTATTTCAGTGATGATAAAATTCCCCATGATTCCTTAGTACTTCTCAAGAGGTGACGCTGTAGGTGTTTTATGAGACACCTATAAGAAATAACTCTCACTTATCCCTGAGAAAGCTACCTCAGTACAGGTTTGACAGATATCGTCAGGCATGGATCCCTGAAAATGTCTTTGATCGCCCTCATATTAAAAAAAAAGAAACAACAGGGGCGCCTGGGTCGCTCACTTGGTTAAGCATCTGACTTCGGCTCGAGCCATGATCTCACGGTTGGTGAGTTTGAGCCCCGCGTCGGGCTCTGTGCTGACAGCTCAGAGCCTGGAGCCCGTTTTGCATTCTGTGTCTCCCTCTCTCTCTGCTCCTCCCCTGCTCACACTCTCTCTCTCTCTCTCAAAAATAAACAAAGAGTTTTTAAAAATTTTAAGAAGAAAAAAAACAACTCTGGAAATGTTAAGAGTCCAGTGCGTTTATTCTGTGCTGGGTGTTTGAGCAACGAGGCAGAAATATATGTAGAAGTTGACCATCTGGGTATTAAAGAGTTTATGTTTCTGTTGCATTTCTTTAAAAAAAAAGATTTCTCTCTACAGCATTAATTTTATGTAAGGAAGTATATGTATTGACTTTGTACAGGTGCATCATTTAGATAAATATGGGAAAGCTTATAAAGAACTGCAGTAATAATCTTAAATTCCGTACAAGGTGTAGTTCATGCTAATGCAGCAGTGTGGAGAGAACACGAAACTTCCATTGAGAAGATCCTACTCAGAAACCTGCTCCACTGCATTGTGGGAAGGAGAGCATGAATTGGGGGCTCTTTGAGGGCTAAACAATATAAAATGTAGCCACTTGTAGCAATGTGGATGGAACTGGAGGGTATTATGCTAAATGAAACAAGTCAGGCAGAGAAAGACAGATACCGTATGTTTTCACTCATATGTGAATCCTGAGAAACTTAACAGAAGACCAGCGGGGAAGGGAAGGGGGGAAAAAGTTACAAACAGAGAGAGAGGGAAGCAAACCATAAGAGACTCTTAAATACTGAAAACAAACTGAGGGTTGATGGGGGTGGGGAGAGGGGAAAGTGGGTGATGGGCATGGAGGAGGGCACCTGTTGGGATGAACACTGGGTGTTGTATGGAAACCAATTTGACAATAAATTATATTTAATATAAAAAATAAAAATAAAATGTAGTACAAATACAACTAAATTATACAACTACGTTCTGGGCAGAAATTTTCACTCAATTGATGCAAAACCTGCCCCTGGATTGAGTCCCTGCCTCTGAGTGTGGGGCACCTGTCCCAGGTAAGTAGTTGAAGCTTCTTGGAGTTAGAGGGTGCTGACCCACCCAGGGTCTTAGAGGACAATGGGCTCTGAGTTGATGGCCCACCTGAATTTGCAGCTCCTTTGGAAAGATCTAGGTTGCTTTTAAATCCCTTCTCAGTGGCATCTGTTACTTAAAACTAGAAGTCATGTTTTTATTATGTCCAGAATAGACTTCATGTATCTCCACTTGTGTTAATCTCTGGCTGGCTGAGGAAGGGAGATGGATAGATAGGTAAAGAATCAGGCCCAGAACACAGCTGCTGAATTACCTCTTAGAGGTGTTTATAGCAGTTGAAACATCTACCTGCCTAACTAACCATGAGAAACAGAGACAAGAAACTACATGATGAGACTTCATCTAAACAAATCCACACTCCCCCCACCCCCCATATCTCTGTCCCTTTCCTTGAATCCCTTTAAACTCTGTTGGAGGGATTGGTCATATGTGGCTTTTGTGGCGGATACTTGTCCTCTGGCTAGACTGTCAGTTTCTCTGTCAGTGGTCAGCAGTGTCCCCAGTGCCTCGTTCCATGTCTGTTTTCTTGATCTTTGATCCTTAATATGGCTCAGTTTTTAAAGCCTCCTGTTTTATGTTAATATTCTATCCATACCTGAAATATTCAAGTTTCCAATAAGCATTCATTGATTTTGTTTCTCTACTAAGTATCTCTTTAGTTTCCTTTTGCTGTACTTAATATTTAATGATCATTTCTTGTTTATATCATTTACTGATTTCGTGGTGTTATTTTTCATGGATAGTTTAATTACTCTGTGATGCATCATGTTCTTAATTTGAATTTCCATTTTTTCTTCTCACTTTGAGGTTTTATCATCATTTATTAACTTACCACATTGTTATTCCTACTTTAAATATTCAAAAACTAAAAATGGGAAGGAAAGACTTGTTTTGAATCATGAACTGAGACCCTCTGTCTTAAACTGGGAGTTTCCCTAGAGAATAAAACCATCGTTTCTCAGAACACAGCCTCAATCCTCCCCCATATGGACCCTTCTGCTCCATTCCCTAAGCTGCCATCCGCATGAAGACACGCATTGCCCCCACCCTAGATGTGACTGCAAAGACAGGTGATTAGGCTTCTTGACTCCAGGTGCTCTGGTCACCACACCTTCTCCAAACAGTTGATTATAACAACCTCTTACGGAAATAACAGCTAGTTGCTTGCGCTTATTAATAGAGTAAACATCTTAGCCTGGAATTCAAGATCTTCCTCAATCTCCTGTGAATTTATTACTCAAAACTATGTTCTATTGGTAATGAGGAGTGGGGAAGATGTTCAGGAAATTTCTAATTCAGAGCCAGTCTTGTGGTTGGCTTTCTGTGTTGAATGAGGCATATTTAGGATAAAAAAGATTTGGTTCCTGTAATTGAAGAGGTCATAGATTAGTGGAAGAGGAGACAGATACTCCATTTAATGTAAATTCTTGCAATAGAGTACAATGCCTGCAGAGGTAGAGTTATGAAAGATAAAGCATATAGAAAATGCAGTAGCCAGCTTCCACCCAGTAGGATGACTACTTAACAAAACAAAACATGGGGCGCCTGGGTGGCTCAGTCAGTGAAGCGTCCGACTTCAGCTCAGGTCATGATCTCACAGTTCGAGGGTTCGAGCCCCACGTCAGGCTCTGTGCTGACAGCTCAGAGCCTGGAGCCGTCTTCAGATTCTGTGTCTCCCTCTCTCTCTGCCCCTCCCCAACTAGCGCTCTGTCTCTGTCTCTCAAAAAAATAAAAATAAATAAAAACGTTTAAAAAAATAATAATAAAAAAGAAAACTCTTTAAAAACAAAACAAAACAAACAACCCCCCCCCCAAAAAAAAAGAAAAAAAAAACCAGAAAGTAAGCATTGGTGAGGACGTAGAAAAATTGGAACCCTCACGCACTGCTAGTGGGAATGTAAAATAGTGCAGCCATTGTGGAAAACAATATGGCTGTTCCCCTCAAAATTAATAATAGAATTACCCTATGATTCATTAATTCCAGTTCTGGGCATATATCCCAAAGAATTGAAAGCATGGTTTTGAAGAGAGATTTGGGTGTTTCTGTTCATAGACCATTATTCACAGTAGCCAAAAAGTGGAAGCAACCCAAATGTCCACTGATGATGGAACGGAGAAGCAAAATGTTGCACATACATACACTGAAATATTTTTCAGCCTTAAAAAGAGAAGAAATTCTGCAATATGCTACAACATGGGTCAGTCTTGAGGACGTTATACCAAATGAAATAAGCCAGACAAAATCACATACCATGTGATTCACCTAGAGTCGTCAAACTTCTAGAAATTAGAATGGTGACTGCCAGGCACTGAGAAGAGGGGGAAAGGAGAGTCCTTGTTGAATGGATACAAAGTTTCAGTTTTGCAACAGGAGAAGGGTTCTGTGGATGGATAATGGTGATGGTTGCAGGACAGTGTGAATGTATTTAATACCACTCATTACACTTAAAAAGGGTTAAGATGGTAAATGTTATGTGTATTTTACTGCAATTACAAAAGAAAAGGCGGGGGGGATCTGGTGAAAGCCAATGCTGTAGCAGCTACTAAGGAAATAGAAAACTAGACCAACTGGACCAGTACGTCATTTCAATAACTTTGGGACAGCTTGTAGGGCTAGTGGGGCATCATTGTTACATCTAATACTGGGAGTATCTTAACATATAAATATGCTATTTAATGTGAGATCTGGGTATGTGACAGGCATCACACTCAGCTTCTTAAGCAGCTTCATTGGTTTAAAAATGAGTAGCTGCTCCATTAGTTGGCGTTTCAACCCAAGAAGCACTTGGGGTTGCCAGGCAACAGATCACTGCTGTCAAGAGGGGCAAATCTGACATTAATTTTATATCTCTTAAAATGCTAGAAGAAATGTTGAATCTAAATGTTTTCATTCCTACCTACTCTCTTTAAAAATACAAACACGTGGATCGTCCAGAGCAGTGCCGTGCTGTTGCTACAAGACGAGAGTGTTTCGTGCAGCTGCTCCCGTGTTTTGTTTTCTTTGCCAAAGCACACTCAGTCTTTCAGGAGACCGGGGGCAACATGTGGACTCGACGCTGTGAGGACTAATATCATTATAGGAGAAGCTCTTAAGTCACCCAGCAAAATAAAGCCACTAAATGGCAAACGTTTTCTTTAAGAATGGATTTTTTAAATCCAGAAGACTTCTTTTTGGGTAAGCTTAGGGGGAAAAAAAGGACAATGGTTAGATTACTCATTGTACTTTTGTGCAGAGCACCAGAATAAATGAGAGAACTAATGCCTGTGATCCACACAAGTAGAGCCTGTGAGAAATGTACAAAGTTGACGTTACTCAACTGGATTGGCCAAGGGATACCTAAAGAAGAAGGGAGATTCTTTTTCCTTATACAGTAAGACGTGTGTGTTTTGCTCTGACTATAGTCTTTATTTAACCGACTATATAGAGCAGAGCGGTGAGGGGTATCGTTAAGCACATGAATAATTTTGACCCTCACCTGTTTTCTCTTAATGCCAAAAATCGGGTTGGTGGGAAGTCCTAGCACTGGGACTTCTTCTTCAACCTTAATTCTGCCCTTTCCCGGGAGCCCATGTGGTTGACCCATCCGGCACCCCGCCTTCTGGGTTCCTTGCCTCTGTGAATTGAACTCAACTTCAGTTCCACACTAATGGCTCCCACCTATGGGCGTGCCAAGAAGGGGGTGGGCCACTGAATTCTCTGCTCCCTATTCTGATCTGTGGCTGTCCTTCCCCTCCTTGCCTCTTGCACTCCCTTTCCCACAGTGGCTACTCCAAACCTCCACCGCTGTCTGGAATTTCTCTTGAGCTGCTTTCCACCCCTCTCTCTGCGCTCATCGTTAGCTCTTCCTTTCCTGTTTCTGTCCAAAGCTAAAGTACTTTTTCCACCTGTGCCCTTGACTCTAGCTCCTTCTGCAACCCACAGACCCTTTCTTGAGTTAGAAAGCCTGGTTTAGGATCCTGCTTAGATGCGGTGTGACCTTGGCAAGTCAATCGGCCTCTCTGTACAGCAGCTTCTTGCCAGCAGAAGGTGGTGAGTAGTGTACCCACGTCCTACATTATGAGGAGTCAAAGAGATAATGTGTGTAAAGCACATTGAGCAGTGCCTGGCATGTAGTTTTCAATCAGTGTTCGATGCTCTGATGCTCAGTGTTAGCATCTTAGCTCCTGTCTTCGGTGCTGGTTCTGGGCCCCTGGGATCCCATTCATGTGCCCACTTGCTTCCTGCCCACGACTTCAGCAGTTGTGGGCTTTCCCCACACTTGCTTTCCAGCCTTTCAGTCTTCGATAGCTCTTCCTACAGGGAAGCCTTACTTGATTTTTATACCTCCCCCCAACACTAGCCCAAGTGTGAGAGGTTGCCCCCATCTTCCCATAGCTCCCTAGACTTCCTTTCTGTAATAGTTTTGTGTGTCCGTGTGGCTACAGCCGTAGCACCCAGTTACTCCGTCAAACACCACTCGAGGTGTTGCTCTGGAGGTATTGTGTAGACGCGGTTGACATCTGTAATCCGTTGACTTTAAGTAAAGGAGGTTATCCCCTCTAATCTGGATGGGCCTCATTGAATCATTTCAGTGGCCATAGGAGCAAAGCTGAGGGTTCCCTGAGGGAGAAGACATTCTGCCCCAAGGCTACAACACAGACTCCTGCCTCCGAGTTTCTGCCCTGCAGGCCTGCGCTGTGGATTTTGAACTTTCCAGCCCGCATAACTGTGTCGGGCAGTTTCTTGAAATCTGTGTGTGTGTATCTCTGTGTGTACGTGTAGGGACAGATATACATATATGCGTTTGTATGAATACATATGTATTGATGTACACACACGTATACACGTGTTCGCTTTCTACTGCTTCTGTTTCCTGGAAGAAGCCTGACTGTTTCCGCCTCTCCTCACTTGCACAGACTGCATTGCACCCCGTTTCCTTTCTGAATCTCCTCTGCTCTGACAGCCAACATGCGGGCAGGAGCCACATTCGTCCACATGCCGGACCCACAACTCAATTTGTATTGAATGAATGAATGCTGGGGAAAGTTAGAATGTATGCTATCATTGAGCATAATAAAAATGAATATGTAATCTTCAGTGTGATGAACAGGAAAAATATGCAGCCGAGAATCCTTTATCCAGCAAGTCTGTCATTCAGAATAGGAGAGATAAAGGTTTTCCCAAACAAAAACTGAAGGAATTCATCACCACTAAACCAGCCCTACAAGAGATCCTAAGGGGGACTCCATGACTGAAGTGTTGCAAGGACCACAAAGTACCAGAGACATCACTATAAGCATGAAACCTACAGACATCACAATGACTCTAAACCCATATCTTTCAATAATAACACTGAATGTAAACAGACTAAATGCTCCAACCAAAAGACATAGGGTATCAGAATGGATAAAAAAAAAAACAAGACCCATCTATTTGCTGTCCACAAGAGACTCGTTTTAGACCTGAGGACACCTTCAGATTGAAAGTGAGGGGATAGAGAACTATCTAGCATGCCACTGGAAGTCAAAAGAAAGCTGGAGTAGCCATACTTACATCAGACAAACTAGACTTTAAATTAAAGGCTGTAACAAGAGATGAAGAAGGGCATTATATAGTAATTACAGGGTCTATCCATCAGGAAGAGCTAACAATTATAAATGTCTATGCACCGAATATGGGAGCCCCCAAATATATAAAACAATTACAAACATAAGCAACCTTATGGATAAGAATGTGGTAATTTCAGGGGACTTTAATACCCCACTTACAACAATGGATAGATCATCTGGACACAGGATCAATAAAGAAACAAGGGCCCTGAATGATACATTGGGTCAGATGGACTTGACAGATATATTTAGAACTCTGCATCCCAAAGCCACAGAATATACTTTCTTCTCGAGTGCACACGGAACATTCTCCAAGTTAGATCATATACTGGGTCACAAAACAGCTCTTCATAAGTATGAAAGAATTGCGATCATACCATGCCTACTTTCAGAAATCTGAAACTTGAAATCAACCACAGGAAAAAGTCTGGAAAACCTCCAAAAGCATGGAGGTTAAAGAACACCCTACTAAAGAGTAAATGGGTCAACCAGGCAATTAGAGAAGAAATTTAAAAATATATGGAAACAAATGAAGATGAAAATACAACCATCCAAACACTTTGGGATGCAGCAAAGGCAGTCCTGGGAGGGAAAATACATTGCAATCCAGGCCTATCTCAAGAAACAAGAAAAATCCCAAATACAAAGTCTAACAGCACACCTAAAGGAAATAGAAGCAGAGCAGCAAAGACATCCCAAACCCAGCAGAAGAAGAGAAATAATAAAGATTGGAGCAGAAATAAACAATATAGAATCTAAAAAAACTATAGAGCAGATCAATGAAACCAAGAGTTGGTTTTTTGAAAAAATAAAATTGATAAACCTCTAGCCAGGCTTCTCAAAAAGAAAAGGGAGATGACCCAAATAGATAAAATCATGAATGAAAATGGAATTATTACAACCAATCCCTCCGAAATACAAGCAGTTATCAGGGAATACTATGAAAAATTATATGCCAACAAACTGGACAACCTGGAAGAAATGGACAAATTCCTAAGCACCCACCCACTTCCAAAACTCAAACAGGAAGAAACAGAAAACTTGAACAGACCCATACCCAGCAAAGAAATTGAATCAGTTATCAAAAATCTCCCAACAGATAAGAGTCCAGGACCAGATGGCTTCCCTGAGGAATTCAACCAGACATTTAAAGCAGAGTTAATACTTATCCTTTTCAAGCTGTTCCAAAAAATAGAAAGGGAAGGAAAACTTCCAGACTCATTCTATGAAGCCAGCATTACTTTGATTCCCAAACCAGACAGAGACCCAGCAAAAAAAGAGAACTATGGGCCAATATCCCTGATGAATATGGATGCAAAAATTCTCAATAAGATACTAGCAAATCGAATTCAACAGCATATAAAAAGAATTATTCACCATGATCAAGTGGGATTCATTCCTGGGTTGTAGGGTTGGTTCAATATTCACAAATTGATCAATGTGATACATCACATTAATAAAAGAAAAGATAAGAACCATATGATCCTGTCAATCAATGCAGAAAAAGCATTTGACAAAATTCAGCATCCTTTCTTAAGAAAAACCCTTGAGAGAGTCAGGATAGAAGGAACATGCTTAAACATCATAAAAGCCATTTATGAAAAGCCCACAGCTAATATCATCCTCAATGGGGAAAAACTGAGAGCTTTCCCCCTGAGATCAGGAACACGACAGGGATGTCCACTCTTACCGCTGTTGTTTAACATAGTGTTGGAAGTTCTAGCATCAGCAATCAGACAACAAAAGGAAGTCAGTCATCCAAATTGGCAAAGATGAAATCAAGCTTTCACTTTTTGCAGATGACATGATATTATACATGGAAAATCCGATAGACTCCACCAAAAGTCTGCTAGAACTGATACATGAATTCAGCAAAGTCGCAGGATACAAAATTAATGTACAGAAATCAGTTGCATTCTTACAGACTAATAATGAAGCAACAGAAAGACAAATAAACTGATCCCATTCATAATTGCACCAAGAATCATAAAATACCTAGGAATAAACCTAACCAAAGATGTAAAAGATCTGTGTGCTGAGAACTATAGGAAGCTTATGAAGGAAACTGAAGAAGATACAAAGAAATGGAAAAACATTCCATGCTCATGGATTGGAAGAATAAATATTGTTAAAATGTCAATACTACCCAAAGCAATCTACACATTCAATGCAATCCCAATCAAAATTGCACCAGTATTCTTCTTAAAGCCAGAACACACAATCCTAAAATTTGTATGGAACCACAAAAGACCCCAAATAGCCAAAGTAATATTGAAGAAGAAGACCAAAGCAGGAGGCATCACAATCCCAGACTTTAGCCTCTACTACAAAGCTTTCATCATCAAGACAGCATGGTATTGGCACAAAAACAGACACATAGACCAGTGGAATAGAATAGAGACTCCAGAATTGGACCCACAAAAGTATGGCCAACTAATCTTTGACAAAGCAGGAAAGAATATCCAATGGAAAAAAGACAGTCTCTTTAGCAAATGGTGCTGGGAGAACTGGACAGCAACATGCAGAAGATTGAAACTAGACCACTTTCTCACACCATTCACAAAAACAAACTCAAAATGGATAAAGTACCTGAATGTGAGACAGGAAACCATCAAAACCCTAGAGGAGAAAGCAGGAAAAAAACCTCTCTGACCTCAGCCGCAGCAATTTCTTACTGGACACATCTCCAAAGGCAAGGGAATTAAAAGCAAAAATGAACTATTGGGACCTCATTAAGATAAAAACCTTCTGCACTGCAAAGGAAACAATCAACAAAACTAAAAGGCAACTGATGGAATGGGAAAAGATATTTGCAAATGACATATCGGACAAAGGGCTAGTATCCAAACTCTATAAAGAACTCACCAAACTCCACACCCGAAAAACAAATGATCCAGTGAAGAAATGGGCAGAAGACATGAATAGACACTTCTCTAAAGGAGACATCCAGATGGCCAACAGGCACATGAAAAGATGCTCAACGTCACTCCTCATTAGCGAACTACAATTCAAAACCACACAGGTAACAACTCACACCAGCCAGAGTGGCCAAAATGAACAAATCAGGAGACTATAGATGCTGGAGAGGATGTGGAGAAACGGGAACCCTCTCACACTGTTGGTGGGAATGCAAACTGATGCAGCCACTCTGGAAAACAGTGTGGAGGTTCCTCAAAAAATTAAAAATCGATCTACCCTATGACCCAGCAATAGCACTTCTAGGAATTTTCCCAAGGGATACAGGAGGGCTGATGCATAGGGGCACTTGTACCCCAATGTTTATAGCAGCACTTTAAACAATAGCCAAATTATGGAAAGAGCTTAAATGTCCATCAACTGATGAATGGATAAAGAAATTGTGGTTTATATACACAATGGAATACTACTTGGCAATGAGAAAGAATGAAATATGGCCTTTTGTAGAAATGTGGATGGAACTGGAGAGTGTTACGCTAAGTGAAGTAAGTCATCCAGAGAAAGACAGATACCAAATGTTTTCACGCTTATGTGGATCCTGAGAAACTTAACAGAAGACCATGGGGGAAAAAAGTTAGAGAGGGAGGGAGCCAAACCGTAAGAGACTCTTAAAAACTGAGAATAAACTGAGGGTTGATCAGGGGTGGGAGGGAGGGGAAAGTGGGTGATGGACATTGAGGAGGGCACCTGTTGGGATGAGCACTGGGTGTTGTACGGAAACCAGTTTGACAATAAATTTCATATTAAAAAAGAAAGAATATGTGAAGGGAGTAACTCTTCTAATTGGCAGATGATTTCTCATCACTCCTATAGATGGAGTCCACAGAGAATGATGTCTCTCTTACTCCTTGTCTTAGTCATTATGGGCTGAAGCTGGTGCATTCACCTTCCGCTTTGCCTTTTGGCCTCAAAGATATTTGAGATCATGATTTATCCTTTTCCCTTCTGTATGACTCATGGCAGGATTTAGCTCTTTAATTTTCCTACATATGCATCTTTTGGATAAGAACAGTTTATAAACAACTGTTAAGAGCTGGATGACTTTTTTCCTACTTCATCCTTCATAAGAATCTTTCTCTTTCTATAATAGGATTATTTGAAAATTTTGGCAAGAGGTTTGTTTTGAAACCCAGGCTGAGGCCAGATTAGTTCATGAGGATGCTGGTGTAGATTTGCGATGTGTATTTACTCAAAGGTTCAGATTTCTCTTTAGTGTTATTGTATGACATTTTTATTTTCAGTTTGGAAGTTAACCTGATTATTGTTCCTGATATTTCTTAGTTGATTGATCTGTCTAGTACAATCTCAAACCCCGTTGTTGTTTGTGATATTTATTGCTGAGGGGGCCACCAATACTTAGAAATCATATGTAGACACTGCCAGCACTGATAAAGATCCTATTTCTGAGCTGGCATTGTGGGTCCATTGTGAGACAATTAGGACTGGTTGAATCTCTTTCTGCATGATGTAATGTATTTTTGTCAAAGTTGGAACACGTTGAAACTATGAACTTGGGCAGTTCCTTGAATTGTTTGGATTCAGAGACACTTGAAGAACTAAAAATAACTTCACAGGGCGAGAAATATATCAGGCATTTCTTCTTTTGGAAGGAGCTCTATTCATTCTGTCTCCTGATTTTTGGGAAACAGTGTGTCTGGTTCTAGTCCCAGGGGAGCCCGGTGTGAGGGCTCAGAACGTGGAGCCCAATGTTCTCTCTTCCAAGGATCCTGTCCAGTCCTTGTGCTTCCCTGGCCCTAAGAGAGAAGGGCTCGGCACTAAAAAAGGGTGTAGGGAGCTGAACCAAAGGGGATCATTATAGCTTTAGTGGGATATCCTCAACATAGGACTGAGAAGGCAGGAGGTGGTTATAGCTACACAGATGAGGGCAAAGAGAGGCTTAGGACATGAAGGTGGCCTGGGTTTGACCTTCAGTCATCTAATGGGACATTAAGCAATTTTATCCCCCACTAGAATGTAAGCTTTGTGCACTAATCGCCCCATGCAGGTTGAACAGGGAGGGATGTGATTCCCACACAAAGCCTAGAAGAGAGCCAGGATATTATGTTGAGTTTCCCCATCCTAACAACAGCTTAGGCTGGCTTTGGTCTCATAGAAAGATCTGAGCTTGGAGCTAGGCATTGTGGATGTTAATCCCAACTTTGTAAAATAAGGCCTATGAAATCACCTTGTACTTTAGTCATTCCAAGTGGAAAATGGGAATAATAATGTAATTTTTCCTGTTATGCAGTATAGTTTAAAATTTTTTAATCTTTATTTATTTTTGAGAGAGAGATACAGAGTGCGAGCAGGGGAGGAACAGAGAGAGAGGAAGACACAGAATCCGAAGCGGGCTCCAGGCTCTGAGCTGTCAGTACAGAGCCCGACACGGGGCTTGAACTCACGAACCGCGAGATCATGACCTGAGCCAAAGTTGGATGCTTAACTGACTGAGCCACCAGGCACCCCTATGCAATGTAGTTTTAAAGATGGGCATTACAGGGGTGCCTGGGTGGCTCATACTGTTAACTGTCCAACTCTTGATTTTAGTTCAGGTCATGATCTCATGGTTCATGGGATTGAGCCCTGCAGTGGGCTCTACGCTGACAGTACAGAGCCTGCTTGGGATTCGCTCTCTCTCCCTCTCTCTCTATCTCTCTCTCTCTTTCTCAAAACAAATAAAATTTAAAGATGGGCACTGTAAATTCAAGCTATTGGGATTACACCAAAATGAAAAATTTTTCACAGTGAAGGAAACTGTCAACCAAACAATCTACTGAATGGGAGAAGATATTTGCACATGATATATTTGATAAGGGGTTAGTACCCAGAATATATGAAAAACTTCTACAACTCAACACCAACAAATAATCCGATTAAAAGATGGGCAGAGGACCTGAATAGGCATTTTTCAGAGGAAGTTATACAGGTGGCCAACAGACACATGAAAAGATGCTCAACATCACTAACCATCAGGCAAATCCAGGTCATAACCACAATGAGATATCACCTCACACCTGTCCAAATGGCCAAAACCCAAAACACAAGAAACAACAAGTGTTGGTGGGGATGTGGAGAAAAAGTACAGTGTGTGCACTGTTGGTGGGAATACGGCTCTTACAGCCACTGTGGAAAAGAGTATGGATGTTCCTCAAAAAATAAACAGAATTATCATATGATCCAGTAATTCCAGTGCTAGGTATTCACCCAAAGAAAACAAAACCACTGGGGCACCTGGGTGGCCCAGTCTGTTGAGCAGCCAACTTCAGCTCAGGTCATGATCTCACAGTTCATGGGTTCAAGCCCTGCATCGGGCTCTGTGCTGACACCTCAGAGCCTAGATCCTGCTTTGGATTCTGTCTCTGTCTCCCCCACTCATATTCTTTCTCTCTCTGTCTCTCAAAAATAAAGAAAAACATTAAAAAATTTTTTTAAAGAAACAAAAACACTAATTTGAAAAGATATATGCACCCCTCTGTTTATTGCAGCATTATTTACAATAGCCGAGATGTGGAAGCAACCCAAAGGTCTCTTGATAGATAAATGGATACAGAAGGTGTGGAATATATACATACACATGTACATGTACACAGTGGAATATTACTTGGTCATTAAAGAATAAAATCTTGCCATTTGCAATGATATGGATGGACCTAGACGGTATAATGCTAACTGAAACAAGTCAGTCAACGAAGGACAAATGCCATATAATTTCAACTTATATGTGGAATTTAAGAACTAAAACAAACGAACAAAGAAACAAAGAGAAAAAAACAGATTTAAATATAGAGAACAAACTGGTGGTTGCCAGAGAAGAGTTGGGTAAGGGGATAGGTGAAATAGTTGATGGGGATTAAGAATACACATCATGATGAGCATTGTACACCTGAAACTAATATAACACTGTATGTTAATTATTGTTGAATTAAAAAGAAAAAAATGGGCACTACAAGAAAAGAAAACTAGGAGCCAATACCCTGATGATGATAGATGCAAAAATCCTTAACAAAATACTAGCAAATGGAATTCAAGAGCATATAAAAAGATCATACAGCATGATCAACATACCCAACATATGGTTCAACATACCCAAATCAATAAATGAGATATACTACATTAACATAATGAAGAATAAAAATTACAAGATTATTTCAATAGATGCAGAAAAAGCATTTGAAAAATTCAACATTCTTGTGTGATTTAAAACTCTCAACAAATTATAAAAGGAATGTACCTCAACATAATAAAGGCCGTGTTTGGCAAGCCCACAGCTGACATCATACTCAGTGATGCAAAGTTAAAAGCCTTTCCTTTAAGATCACGAACAAGACAAGGATGCCCCCTGTTGCCATTTCTATTCAACTTAGTACTGAAAGTCCTAGCCATGGTAATTAGGCAAGAAAAAGAAATAAAAGGTATCCAAATTAGAAAGGAAGAAGTAAAATTATCTATTTGCAGGGCTCGTATAGAAAGCCCTGAAGACTTCACTAAAAAACTGTTAGAACTAATGAATGAATTTAGTAAAATTACCATATACAAAATCAACATAGAAAAACCAGGTGCATTTTTACAAACTAAGAACAAACTATTCCTCAAAGAAAAACTAAGAAACCAAACCCATTTACAACACCACCAAAACCAGTGAAACACTTTTTAAATGAAATGTAACCAATTTATTTAACCAAGGAGATGAAAGAACTGTACACTGAAAACTTACAAGACATTGATGAAAGAAATTGAAGAAGACACAAATAAATGGAAAGATATTCCATGTTCGTGGATTGGAAGAATTAATATTATGAAAATGTCCATGCTACCCAAAGCGATCCATAGATTTAATCTAATCTCTATCAAAATCCAATGACATTTTTGTTAGAAACAGAAAAAACTACCCTAAAACTTGTATGGAACCACAAAAGACCCCAAATAGCCAATGCAGTGTTGAGAGAGAAGAACAAAGCTGGAGGCTTTACGCTTCCTGATTTCAAGCTACATTACAAAGCTATAGCAGCAATAAACATAGTATGTTAATGGCATAAAACAGACACTCATGCATATATTATCAGTTAATTTAGGGCATAGGAGCCAAGAATATACAATGGGGAAAGGATAGTTTCTTCAATAAATGGTGTTGGAGAAATTGGACCCCTATCTTACACCATACACAAAACTCAACTCAGCGTGGATTAAAGACTTGAGTTTTATGACTGTCTTAAGTGTAAGACAACAAAAGAAAAAAATAAACAAGTGGTTATATATCAAACTAAAAAAAAAACTTCTGCATAGCAGAGGGAACTATCAACAAAATTAAAAGTCAGCCTACGGAACGTATTTGGAACTGCATGTCTGATGAGGAGTTAATATCCAAAATATGTATGGAACTCCTACAACTCAATCGCAAAAAAACAGAAACCCAATTGAAAAATGGACAAAGAATCTGAGCAGACATTTTTGTAAAGAAGACATAGAGATGACCAACAGGTACACGAAAAGGTGGTTAACATCATTAATCAGGTTAATACAACCAGAACCACAATGAGATATCACCTCACACCTATCAGGATGACTATTATCAAATAAGACAAGAGGGGCACCTGGGTGGCTCAGTTGGTTAAGCTCAGGTCATGATCTCACAGTTTGTGGTATCGAGCCCTGTGTCTGGCTGTGTGCTGACAGCCCAGAGCCTGCTTGGGATTCTCCCTCCCTCCCTCTCTGTACTCCCCCCTCAAAATAAATAAACATTTCTAAAAAAGGGTAAGAGATGACTAATGCTGGTGAGCATGTGGAGAAAAAGGATCCCTTGTGGGCTATTGATGGGAATATAAACTGGTAACAGCCACTAAGGAAAAAGTATAGATGTTCCTCAAGAAATTAAAAATAGAACTATCATTTGATTTAACAATCCTACTTTGGGTATATAGTCAAAGGAAGTGAAAACAGAATATCAAAGAGGTATCTGCACTCCCATGTTCATTAGAGAACCATTTACAATAGCCAAGATATGGAAACAACCTAAGTGTCCATCAACAGATGAACGGATAAAGAAATGTGATATTCACACACATACACACACCCCCAACAATGGAATGTTTCACCCACAAAAAGGAAGGAAATTCTGCCATTTTTGACAACATGGATAAGCATGGCCGACATTATGCTAAGTAAAATATGCCAGACAGAGAAAGACAAATACCGTATGATTTTACTTATATGTGGAATCTAAGAGAACGGAGAATGTCAATTTCATAAAAACAGAATAGAATGGTAGTTGCCAGGGACTTGGGAGAGGGGGGATATGGGGAGATGCAGGTCACAGGGTACAAACTCTCAGTTATAAGAAGAATAAGTTCTGAGAATCTAAAGAGTGACTGTAGTTATTAATATGATATTGTATGCTTCAAAGTTGTTGAGAGTAGATCTTAAGCATCCTCAACCACAGAAAGAAAGAAGGAAGGAAGGAAGGAAAGAAAGAAAAAAAAGGAAAGAGAGAAAAAGAAAAAGAGAAAGAAAGAAAAGAAAAGGAAAAGAAAAAGGAAAGAAAAGAAAAGAAAAAGTTAACTGTGTGAGGGGACAGATGTGCTAATAATCTTGGTCTTGGTAATCATTCCATGATGTATACATACATCCCATCATTGCATTATACCCTTTATATACAATTATATTTGTCATTTATTCCTCAATGAAACTGGGGGGAAAACATTAATATATTCAACAAATGCTTTTAGGAGCTATTTGCTATATGCCATATGCTTTGCCCAGCTAGAGATAGCAACCTGAAGAGGCCTTATCCCCACTTTCTGAGAACTGCAGTCTGGTGGGGAGATCAACAATGAAGCAGACGTCTGTAAGATGCTATAATGGAAGTCTGTACTGAGAAAGTGAGCCTGTTGGAAAAGTACGTAGTTTGCTTGGGATGTCAGAAAGGTAGTGGAAGAAGAGGAGACAAGCTTGAAAGAACAGCAACATTTATCAGATGGGACAGAGAGAACAGCAGTGTGAATTCACAGAGGCCTGATGTGTGGGAAGCCAGAAGGACTAGATCCTGAAGGGCTCACTGCCATGCAAGGCATTCAGTACTAGAGGCAACGAAAGGAGGCAGTGGAGACCATGGAAGGTTCGGCATGGGGTGACTCAGAGTTGTGAGTTAAAGAAGAGCACAGGAGTGACAGTTTGGGGAGTGGGTTGGGGAAGGTGAAACTACAGGAGAGGAGACCAGAAGGGAGCCAGGGATGGGTGGCAGGTGCCATTACTGGGCAGTGGCCAGATGCAGAAGGGCGGGGTCTAAGAGGACTTTGGTGTTAGCACACTTTCTCAGTTGTAGAGTACTCTAGAATGTCGGGATAAAAACAGGTATCATTGCATGTACATGAACTCTCGATACTGTTGATTTTTTAAAATATCCTTAATAACTTTTTTCTTCCATTCACAACTTGGCTGATGTTTGGTGCAAGAGACAGCTTTCAGCCTATCTTGGCTTTCAACCTGCCTTCCTCACTAAGCTCAGTCATTTCTAGCTTTTCATTTAAAGTAAGAAAGGTGCCCCTCTTTTTTTTTTTTCACTTGAGCACTTAGAGGTCATTGTAGGGCTATTCATTGGCCTAATTTCAATATTGTGTCTCAGCGAACAGGGAGGCCTGAGGAGAGGGAGAGAAAAGGGGGAACAGCCAGTTGATGGAGCAGTCAGAACCCACACATCATTTATTGCCTAATTTCACCTTCTTATATTGATGCTTTCGTGGTGCCCCCAAAGCAGTTAGGTAACATCAGAGATCACTAATCACAGATCACCATTACAAATCATAACGGAAGAGTCTGAAACATTGCAAGAATTACCAAAATGTGACACAGAGACACAGAGTGAGCAAATAAATGCCGTTTGATAACATGGCACCGATAGACTTGCTCTATGGAGGGTTGTCACAGACCTTCAATTGTAAAACAAACAAACAAAAACAAAACAGACCAAAAAAATGCAGTATCTGCAAAGCACAATTAAAAAAAAAAATGAAACGCAATAAAACGAAGCATGCCTGTATGTAGTCCGTGTGTCCACGGTCTCTCGCCCTAGAATACCTGTGTTTGGCAGACAGATCACAGAACACTGCTGGGGAAGAAGCTGCACTTTGGTTTTCAGTAAAAAGGCAGACGTCAAGCTCTTGGACAAGGATCATAGCAGCCAGAGTGATCATTTTTAATACATTTGAGTCAGATCAAGTTCTCCACTCTCAGATACCAAGAGTTTCTTCATTCAGAGTCAAGCCAGAGTCCCAGTTGAAATGGCCGCCATGTTATGGGGCCCTCCTCCTCCCTGAGTGTCTTTCTTGCTCACTCTGCTTTTTACCATTCAGCCTCCTTGCTGTTTGTTTTGCCCACGTGTCAGGTTCATCCCTGCTTGAAGCCTCCCAAGCTCTTCCCCCCAGACCTTCAGTTCCTATTTCCAGCCTTTGTCAAATTGTCAAATTACTGATGTATCCCAAGGGCCTGTGACAGCATGTGGCACGTACTAGGCCCTCAAATAGATGCTGAATGGAATTCACTAAGGACTGGATGTCCTTATGGACTTAAGGACTTATGATATTCCTTGCATGTTTCATGGGGATGCCATGAACAGAAAAGCATGGTGTTATTTCAGAGCCCTCAAAGCCCCAGGTTATAATCTTACAGATTAAGTAATAGTAACAATAATAGCACAGTTGATAGTAACATTGGCATTGAGCTCTAATCACTTTCCAGTCGTGGAAGTAGCTATTGTTATCCCTATTTTATACACAAGGGAAGCTGAGGCCTATAATGTTCGGAAAATTAACAGAGTATGGTTTTGAACCCAAGTCGTATGGACTCGAAAGCCCAGTTTTGACCAGTATATGCCTCCTGCCCTGGGTTGATGTTACCCCTGAGTCAGCAGGCAGTGCTGCGGGTGGAGCTCAACTAGCAAGATAGGGGCACAGATGCTCGCTCAGATCAGGACGACCTGATGTGGCCGGACCCACTGCCTCCATGGCCATGGCAGCGGGGCAGAGAGGGATCTTTCCAAGGGACCTAAGCCATCTTGAGGCATCTGTAGGACACATAGCCTCAAGGGTGGGGTCCAAACTCTCTGGGAGCTCCAGGGAGTGGGGTGGGGGTGGGAGGGAGTTGCTCTGAAAGTTGCCTGTCTTCACTCTTTACCAGAGAAGCCTGGCTCCCCACTCACCTCCCACTTGCTTGACCATCCCTCTCCATGACTGTAAACAAAGTTTATTTTTCTTATTTCACCACAAAAGCAATACATGTTCACGTAGAGACTTTGGAAAATACCAGTGTGCACCCAGTACAAAATAAAATCCTCCATAGTTCTCCGATCCAGAGATGTTGATGATGAACAGAATGATTACAGCTAATATTTGTGGAGCGCTTACTGTGTTCTAAATGCTGCACCGAGCACCGGATGCAGATTTTCTCATTTTAAAAATCCTCCCCACAAGCCTGTGAGGTAGATATCATTTCCTCCATTTTACTGCCGAGAAAATGAGGAACGGAGCAGTTATGTGACCTCCCAAGACTACACTCCTGGTAAGTCGTACAGCGAGGTTTCAACCAAATCTTAAAGTGACTCCAGAACATGTATTTTGTATGTACATGTGTGTGGATACTTTTAAAATACAAATCTGTAGGGGTGCCTGGGTGGCTCACTTGGTTAAGCGTCTGACTTTGGCTCAGGTCATGATCTCGTGGTTCATGAGGACGAGCCCCACATCGGGCTCTGTGCTGACAGCTCAGAGCCTGGAGCCTGCTTTGGATTCTGTGTCTCCCTCTCTCTCTGGCCCTTCCCGTCTCTCTCTCTCTGTCTCTCTGTCTCTCTCTCTCTCTCTCTCTCTCTCTTGAAAATAAAACATTAAAAAAATTTTTTTAATTAAAAAAAAGACAAATCTATAAATGTAAACTTCATAATTTAAACACAAGACTAGCAGGACTAACAAAACTCAATTGGTGGGTGGCTGTGGGCAGTGACTAATGAATGCAGGGTTTCTTTTCAGGACCATGAAATGTTCTAAAAGTAGGTTATGGTGATAGCCGTGAAACTCTGAAAATATACTAAAAACCATTGAATTGTACTATTTAAGTGGGTAAAGTTTATGGTATATAAATTGTATCTCAATAAAGGTATTTAAAAAAAAACTCAGCCAAGTCAATACAAATCCCTTAAAAACTAAATGCATAGCAGTTTTTCTGGAAATGAGCCAAAAGCCTATGAATAATATTTTGGAATAAGATTGAAAAATGATCAAAGTCATGTAAAAAGTGAAGATTAAGGTGGTAGTAAGATAATAATAAGTGTCAGAGCCATTTCATTTATCAAATAGAAAAAGGGCACCCCAACTATTTTGGAAACTGATTTTCTCCTTCCTTTCAACCCCATTGATAATGTAGTAAAATATTTATCCATATGAATAAATATATAGCTACCAAAGAACTTTAAAAAATATTTTTTTAACATTTATTCATTTTTGAGAGATAGAGACAGAGTGTGAGCGGGGGAGGAGCAGAGAGAGAGGGAGACGTAGAATCCAAAGCAGGCTCCAGGCTCTGAGCCATCAGCACAGAGCCTGATGGGGGGCTCAAATTCATGAACCTGTGAGATCATGACCTGAGCTGAAGTCGGTCGCTTAACCGACTGAGTCACCCAGGCACCCCAACTACCAAAGAACTTTTAACAGATGCATAATATTTACCAAGTAGATGGAGCCATTCTAGTTGTAGATTTAGGCCATATCCAATTTCTTCCTGCTCTTTTTTTGCTGATATTTATTGATCGATTCCTATGTCCCTGCTCTTATGCTGGTACTTCCTGTGTGTTGTCTCATATAAGCTGCATACACAGACAATCCTACTGAGAGAGATTCTTTTATTATAACCCATCTTGCAAGTGAGAAAACCCAAGCACAAAGCCCATGACCATACATTAATATTTTTTCCTTCTTGGATTTCATGGTGGGGTAATGCTCAGAAAGCTCTTTTCTAAATCATTCACCTCTGTTTTCTTCTAGCATTTTGCATTCTTTACATTTAAAATTCCAAGCTCTCTAGAATGTCAGAGCACAATTAGGCAAGACTCTAACTTTAATTTATAATAAATGATTGGCCAGTGGTTCTAAAACAGTACGTAAAATAATCTGTTCCTCCTCTACTGATTCAAGATGTTATCATTATCATTATGACTATATTCTTACATCAGTTAACACATACTTATTGATTATGATGTTCTTGTTTTAGTAACATATTTTTTTATTTCTTAAGGGGCACCTGGGTGGCTCAGTTGGTTAAGCATCCGACTTAGGCTCAGGTCATGATCTCACTGTTCATGAGTTTGAGCCCCGCATCGGGCTCTGTGCTGACAGCTCAGAGCCTGGAGCCTGCTTTGAATTCTGTGTCTCTCTCTCTCTCTGCCCCTCCCCTGCTTGTGCGCTCTCTCTCTTTCTTTCTCTCTCTCTCAAAAATAAATAAATATTTAAAAAAAACAGAAAAAGTTTGGTAATTTTTATTAACCTAATATTATATTTCACATTATTCCAGATTGTGTTTAAATTTTACTAGCAGATAAGGTGGCAATGTTTTTTTTCTCTTTTAGTTTTTATTTTAATTCCATTGGTTAACATAGTGTTATGCTAGTTTCAGGTATACAATATAGTGATTCAACCCTTCCACATATCACCTAGTGGTCATCACAGCAGGTGCTCTCCTTAATCCCCATCACCTTTTCTACCCATCCCCCCATCTTCCTCCCCTCTGACTGTGGTGTTCTTACTGAGTTAGTCTTACTTGAATTGAGGCAAGGATATTTGTACACTTCTATTTTCTTGTTCTCTTCACTCTACGTCTTGGTCTTTGTGGTTTAAGATCTAGGTGATAATTACTTTTGTTTATTTTTTATTTTTTTAATGTTTATTTTTGAGACAGAGAAAGGGAGAGACAGAGGGCAAATGGGGGAGAGCCAGAGAGAGGGAGACACAGAATCCCAAGCAGGCTCCAGGCTCTGAGCTGTCAGCAGAGAACCCGATGCAGGGCTCAAACTCACAAACCTTGAGATCATGACCTGATTTGAAGTCAGACACTTAACCACTTAACTGACTGAGCCACCTAAATGCCCCTCGGTAATAATTACTTTTAAAGAAAAACTCTGCCTGTGTTGCAAATATATAAGACAATCATTTAGACTCGTGTCTTGTTTTCTTTGGTTTCAACACTTAGCACTCGTGTTTTTTGCGTCATGATTTCCTCATTCTTGTCCTCCACAGTCTCTGACTAGTGTGGGTCCTGCGTCTCTGAGACAGTGAATGGATGGGGCAGAGGAATAGCAATCCCCCCTTACCTTGGGCCCTCTCTCCATCAGTCAGCATTCTCGAGGCTGGCTTTTCTCTATCAAGCATCACTTGCTCTGTAATTAGCAACTGCTTTCCCAAACATTTGGTTGAAATGTTAGGTTGTCCGCACTCATGGTGTCAGTGCAGAGGGTTTGCTTCTTTCTCGAGTTTTCACAGATGAAACGCCACAGATCTGGGGCTGCTAACCAGATGCCATTTTAAATCCTCATTTAAACTTTTCCCCATCAAAATAGAGATTGAATTTATTTATGAGTATGCGCGTCTTCCCTAAATGATGACAATAACCTCACTTAAGAATAAATGAGGGAACATGTTAAATTTAGAGTCTTCAGACTGTTAGGAATAAGCCAAGAAGAGATTGATGCCCACATAATGGGAAGGTAATCTTCTCCCAGGGGTGCCAGCTCCTGAAGACTCTCTGGGATGTTCTGAGCACCACTGTATTTTCTGGCCCTGCTCGCAGACTGTTGTGAGCCAAGGAAAACATGACTTTGCTGTGAGGTTGACCTCTCTGCAGTCCCATGTCCTGTCAGACAGCATGCCAGAGATAGTGAAAGAGAACAGGAATTAGTCCTAAATGCCGTGGCTAATTTTGGAATGGCTTCCTTTTGTAGGAAACCAACTTGTTAGTGCTTGGTGGTGTTCTGAACAAATTGTTCTCTGTCCTAAGTGATGGGACGATCACCGGAGTGGAAGATGATCACCCAAAGGTGTTTGATTGTTTGCCTCTGCCTGCCTGTGTGCCCTGTTAGAGGATTAGAGACCACCAATCAATCGAAAATGCTCTGCTGAACTTGATGACGCATCATCTGCACAATTTTAAGTAGAGCCCATGCTTCGGACCATCAGGGAGGCTTTCGTCATGGGAACCAGCCATTCGCAAGCATTCCCATGGTGGCCGCAGGTCGTACTTGACAATACAACCTAACCTGTGTTCGTGCTTATCCCAAGCCTGACATTATGCTTCTGGACTACTGGTATACCTGCTGGAACAGGTCAGTGTCCATGGGCACTAGGTATCAGGAGGGGAACGGAAACAGCCTTGGGGTTCCCCAACCCCTTCAGGGACCTAAAAAAAAATTGAATCCCGTCCTAATTCTGGACTAAACTGGTTGCTGGAATAAAATATATTCATGTTTGGCTCTTGAGGACGTTAAAGCATAGCAAACTTAATTACACCTCATAGCAAATCTTCACCAGTTGTTTTTCTCTCAGCCACTGAATGTCGAGCACCAACTGCATGACCAGCACTGGAATATGACTGTGAAGACCCTGGCTTCAAGGTGCTTCTGGTACAGTGTAGTGGAACAAATGGGAAGTTTTTTCATGATAGGGTATGGTTAGTGACCGGATAGGGGTAAATAGAAGGTATCCCGGAGGCAGAGGGAAGGATGCCTCACTATGATGGAACGGGGTGCGGAGAAGCTTCCTGACATGGGCCTTGAAGAGTATGGAAGAATTAGCCAGGCAGACAAAGGACAGAGAAGCACATTCCAGGTAGAAGGTATGCCTAGAGATGCTACTGGGGAAGGTGCCAAACAGTTCAGTGTGACTGGGGCCTTGGGAAGAAGGTGTAGTTACGCGAGCACATAGGATCCCCGTGACAAAGAGCTTTGTGTGCAGTACGAATTGTGCTCTTCCCAGCCCTAATCGGAGCTGCAGATACATACTTAATAGGAGTAATGTGCTTCATTTATTTTCTTTCCTTTGCACCCTTTTGGTCAAGGATGCTTACGTGTTAATGAATCAAGATCAAGAGTCAAGTGGTAGTTAGCCAAATACGTAATGCGTATTGAATTTGTGTACGAAACTGTGCTAGGTGCTAGGAGGATTAAAGAAAACAACCACATTGCTAGTTAAATTTTGGTATACGCTTCCTGCCATCCGACACAGCTCCCAATATAAATGGGTATCCAGTTTTCTTAAGTGGACATGCCATTTGGGAAACTGTATGTGTATGTGTATGTGTGCATATATGTATTTTGACCGATATTTTTACACAGACATGTATCAGTCAGTGGTTCTCAGCCTTTAAAGTGCCCCAGAATCACGTGGAGGGCTTCTTAAAACAATTTTCTGGGACCTACCCTTAGCGTCTGTGATTCAGAGTATTGGAGGTGGAGCCCAAGAATCTGTGTTTCCAGTAGTGAGTTCCTGGGTGATACGAAATGTTGGTGGCCCAGGGACCACTGACACAAATCCGTGCAAATTGTAAACGTTCAGCTGTCTGAGAGAAAAAGAGTCACGGCACAGTCCGAATAGGATAGGGTGGGTCACGGGTGAGTATTGTACCTGTTTTTAGAGGAGGAGAGAAAAGTCAGATTTTCAAGCATGAGCCAGGGGGCCGTGTTAGCTTGAAGGGACCACACTGCCAAGCGAGTAAAGAAGTTTTGCTTCAAGGGCCAGTAAGCTAGTTGTCTTGGCTGATGCAGAGAATTCTGGGTTATGAAATAATGAAAACATTAACAGAGAACATTAGGCCGGGAAGGAATGGTGAGTGAAGCGTCCACATGGGTCTCTCACAAAGCCAAAATATTTGTGTCTCGAATAATAGGCTTTTAGGAAGTCACTGCCGGGTCCTCAGAAGCATTCCAGTTGTGCTTGGCAAGACATTCTCTAGGTCCTGAGTTAGATGAACAAAAGTCAGGATAAACCAGAAGCAGTAACACAAGCAGAAAGCTGTTGTATTTTGCTAGACGTAAGGTGGTGAAGACTCGGGTCTAACTTTTGTGTGCGGAAATATTAACAGAAACAAAATAAAATCGAGAAAAACAGATAAAACTAGGGAGAGCTTATAATTTAATAAGACAGACAAGACAGATCAGTCAGCCTTCCTTACTTCCTTTCATTTTGTTTCTAAGTACGGTGTTCCACATATCGTCATTGCTTAATAAATTGTTCACTGAACAGATAAATGACTTACAGGCTAACCGCAAGGACATTTTCTGCCTCTCTTATCCAAAATACGGGGATTACGTAGCAAGTCTATCTCTGGGCATAACACAAATAAACAAAATAATTGGTATAAATTACTTTCATCCTCCAAAAGTCTGAATACGATTATCACCACTAATGACAGAATGAGAAATCAAGCTCTCGTGTGGATTTAAATTGGCTCAGAGAAAGGAAATTTGTGCAGATCCCCTGCACAGAGAGGATTTAATGGGGTGCCTCAGGAATTGGTGCCTAACATTTGAAATAATTAGCTGGAGAAAAGTAGCTAGCTCCTTGAAATAACGGATGACACAAAGTTATGTAGGCTGCTAAGAACCACAGAGAATTCCACAAAACATTCCAGAAGGATCTAATCAAACGGTATGACCAGAAAATAGGACAGCAGCTCCATTTTAATGAAGATAAATGGCTTGCTTAGAAACAGAAATAGGTTCAGTGTTCTCTGCATGTTGATGAATCAAGAGGATCAAGAGGTAAGGGAGGGAAAGGCAGCCTGTCATGGTGGCCAGCACATGCCCTGAAAGGCCAAAGCACGGTGTGCATTCGTTTGTTCATCCATCCGCCTGTTCAGTGGATTATTCGTTTAGCATACCCCCTCCTTTTTTTTTTTAAAGATTTTTTTTTAACATTTATTTATTTTTGAGACAGAGAGAGACAGAGCATGAATGGGGGAGGGTCAGAGAGAGGGAGACACAGAATCTGAAACAGGCTCCAGGCTCTGAGCCGTCAGCACAGAGCCCGACGCGGGGCTCGAACTCACGGGCCGTGAGATCATGACCTGAGCTGTCGTCAGATGCTTAACCAACTGAGCCACCCAGGCACCCCCCTTTTTTTTTTTTAATTTTTAAAAATGTTTATTTTTGAGAGAGAGCATGCACTAGTGGGAGAGGGGCAGAGAGAGAGGGAGACAGAGAATCAGAAGCAGGTTCCAGGCTCCGAGCTTGTCAGCACTGCGCCTGAGGCGGGGCTTGAACCCAGAAACCGGGAGATCACGACCTGAGCCGAAGTCGGACACTCAACCGACGGACCCCCCAACCCGGGCACCCCACAGCCCCTATTTTTAAACTAGCTCACGGTCTGGTGAGAGGGATAGAAAACTAAACAGAATGTGGCTATAAAACCACCAAATATTAATTGTATTCATTTTCTATCACTGTGTAACAAATCATACAAACTTAGTGGCTTAAAACAACACACCTTTTCTCTCAATTCCTATGGGTCAGGGGTGTTGGCACAGCCGAGTGGGCCCCCCCTCCTGCTCAGGGTCTCAGAGGGCCACACTGCAGGTGTCGCCCGGCCGTTTCCCCATTTGACACCCGAGTGGAGAATTCATTCCCGTGCTGACTTAGGCTGCTGGCAGGATTTACTTCCCGAGGCTGTACAGCTGGGGGTCTTGGCTTTTTGTTTGCTGCTGTCTAGAGCCCACCTGCAATTTTAGAGCTCACCTGCTGTTCCTACAAGCGATCAGCAATTCTTCGCCACGTGGCCCTGCCCAACTTAACCACTCACTTCCTCAAATTAGCAAGGAGAATCTCTTGCCCCCCTCTAAGGTGGATACTTCTGTAATCTCACCTCATCTTCAGACAGCTCCCCTCCCGTGCCTTCGCCGCATTGTATTATAAACAAGTCACAGGTCCCACCTGCACTCAAGAGAAAGCGACTACACGGGGCGTAAACAACGGGAGGTGGAATTATGGGGTGTGGTCACGTTGGGGGTCTGTCTGCTACCATAATATACTAGAGGCTTCTTAGCAAAGAGTACGTCTGAAGCAAATATATTCAGAAGGTTGTCAGATACATGATTCATCTGCCTTCCTTGGCCCTTTTGGTTGCATCCTGATACTTAAAGTTACTGGATGGCTTTATTGTTGCACCTGGTGGGACTGTCTCTGTTAAGTTGTACTTCACTGCCGTGCTATTAACTTCCATCAAAGTTCACATAATAGCAAAAAGAAAACTTACTGTTGTACTAGTGCGGCTTACTCCCCCTCCTGTGGCTTTCTTCTGTGAACTTTGATAAAAGTTAATAATAATCTTCAGTTTAGCTTTCTCTTCAACTGAACAAGCTCCTAAAAACAGGTTTGAAGTAAACCGAGTGAAGAATACGTCTCGAGTGTTAACACCAGGCACCGTCCCCCACCCCTGCCATCTCATTGCCTTCTCAGAGCCTTACAGAATTTTTAGGCACTTCGCCTCTCTCATTTTTGTCAGAGCAGTCAATCTCTTCGTAGAAATCTCTCTCTTTGCGTGCTTGTAGGTCAGCCACAATGGCACGTGTGATTGGCCTAAATAGTTTCAGAAGCAAAAATAACCAATTCACGGTAGCACAAAGAATACACCATCACACGGTTGATTCAGACACCAGGGCGAAAGGTCTGTCCCCAAGTGGCAAACTGGCCCCCCTGACTCAAGGGGGTAATGCTCTCAGCCCCTGTTCCTCCCGCCGTCCTCTGAAATATTACTTCTGCATTTGTTGCGAAACTTTGTTGTCGCTGTTGTTTGTTACAGCTCTCCGTTAATTACACGACGCTCTTCATAAAAATTTATGAAAAGTTAAAGTTAAAGTGTCAAGTAAATCTTTACTCATAGGATACCAGTGCCTTTGTAATAAAGAGAGCACCATAACTTCTGAGAGTCTCTCCTTTGGCCTGGCTGAAGTGTGCGGCCACAACGTGAGATGCAGATATTCGGGACAAAGCACCACTTTAGACCCTGGGGTGCCGGGCCTTTGATGTTTACTACTGATACCAATATGTGGTTTGCTTATGCAATTTGGAACAAGATACTTTTTTTTTTGTTAACATTTATTCATTCTTAAGAGACAGAGACGGAGTGCACTTGGGGGAGGGGCAAAGAGACAGAGAGGGAGACACAGAATCCGAAGCGGGCTCCAGGCTCCGAGCCGCCAGCACAGAGCCCGACGCGGGGCTCGAACTCACGAACCGTGAGATCATGACCCAAACCGAAGTCGGACGCTTAACCGACTGAGCCACCCAGGTGCTCCTGGAACGAGATACTTTTAAGAACAAATATGGGAATGGAATCTTTGAGAAGCAGCTACGATAGTCACCACAGAATTACACTCCCATTTCTTGACCCAAAGATACCAGCTCTTTACACAGATGTTGTAAATCACCAAGGAATTCATATTCTAGGTCGTCGTGCAACCAACATTGGCAGCTGCCATCACTGATGTGGATCGTATGGTGTTTGCCATTCTGAACTCCAGATCAGACCTCCTTATTGATGTTTGGCAAACATGCTAAGAGTCCAGTGTTTACTTGGCAACTGACACAAGTAATTTATCCAACAAGAGAGGCTCCTTACTACCTATGCAGGTACGACTCAGTGCCGGTAGGAAGACTAATGATGTTTGGCTTATGGTCTTCACATTTCTTGGTGACGCACACGGGGTGCACTGTTCTACGCAGACCTGAGGTCACGGGTCTCCCATCTGTAACTTGGGAAGCACAATTTTATCCGTGTTGCGGGATTGTTTTGAGAATGAAAGATAATTTGTGCAGAGTGCCTAGGGCAGTATAGGATAGATTAAGTATGCAATATATGTTTGTTGAAAGAACGAATGAGTGAAGGAGCAAATGAACAGATACACTGGTGAATTATTCTTGGGTGGCAGTTTCCAGTCAGGATGGAAATACTGGTGACTAACCAAGGACATACCCTGGTTCACTTTACCAAGATGGCTATAGTAATACCCATTGTAAAAGAAATCCAAATAAAGCCTGTATGTCGTGAGATCAAAACTGACTCTGCTACTCAGTCGATTCTAAGGCATTAAACCATCAGCGAAGTACATTTAGGAGGGAGTAATGTTCGTCTGACAAGCCTGTGATAGCATTTAGGTTATATTCATAGTCGGCACCTTATAATGTCCACATTCCGACCTTCTCCTTAGAAAACTCCCTTAGCTGATGAAATGGGAACCAGCAGCGAGTGGATTCTGTCTCACGTCTGCAGTTACAAGTGTCTGTTAGAGCCACAGTCTGCAACCAGGAGCTTCGTGTATCCCAGACCAGAGTATGTGAAAGGAGGATTTTATAGCACAATGCTAATATTCACTTTGATCCAATTAATTGCTTCCAATGAATTTTCTTTTTAAAGACTCATACTAACTAAGTGCCATAATAAATATCTTACGAGGCATTAGGATAGAGAGAGGTGACCTAAAAACGATGCTCAAGATGCTTTCATTTTTCTTATGTAGGAGGCTTGGTGGGCTTAGGAGACTATGACCTCGGAAGAATCCCCCAGCTTCCTGAATTTCAAGTCTACGTACACAACGCTTGGGTTGTACCAGATGACTTCCATAATGCTTTCCACTTAAGTAGCCCAAAGTTCTTTGTAAGTCGGCCGATCTGGACAAATCCCCAGTTAAAGTGGCTCTTGACCCTTCAGGGAACTGTAGCGGTCCCAACTGAAGCCAGGTTGTCTGGTTAGACAGAACAGGGCGATTGTCGTGTCATTACCGTTAACCTGTTACCAGCCTAAGACGCCTCGGTAGTTTAAAAACACATTTTCCAGTTCTGCATGGTGGAATTTAACTGATACATTTTAACAAACCACCCTCAAACACAATAATTTATCTCCTTTGGAAACAAATTAGCCGATTCCATTCGCCCCCAACACACACACACACACACACACACACACACACACACACACACACACACCCTTGCAGCCACTCTGTCAAAGTCTCTCCACCATCCTGTGGGAGCCTCTCCTCACAGTGTGTTACAACTGCAAATGCTTAAACAGGGTGTCAGGAGGTTCCTGGCCCTCAACACTCTCCCACTGTGTGTTTCCGTCTCCTGGGGGAGAAGAGTGCCTGGAACCCGGTTCCCCTTCACAGCACTCCCTCCAGCTCTAGGACCACCCCACGTGGTTCCGGCTACCCACATGCCACGGACTTGACCCCGTTCTGCCCTTTGTCTGGCTCAGCTCTTGCTGAGTGAGCCTTGTATCCCCCGGCCTGTCCTCCCCAGTTCTCCTCCGCTTGGGTTTCATTTAACAGTGTTTCACTTGGGTTGAAAAAGACTTAGGTGATTTTAACATTTTAGAGACTCTGGGTTTTATTTGGTTGGAAGGAAAATAGAGTCGTGTTACTGATACAGACCAGTACTCTCTGTTTCTCAGCCAAGAAGTTGTTTTAAGAGTCAAAAGTGTACCCAGGTGGCAGGAAGAAAAACTGGCCTCGGGGCATGTAAAAGATTCTAATCTTCCTCATTCAAAAGGGCTTGAAGGGTGGGTGGCAAATCAAAGTAACATTTAGAATGTTGATGGTCCTTCATTATGACTGTCCTTCCGACTGTGGCTTTGCTGTCACATCACTCACTGGTTCTAACTACCAAAATTACACAAACAAATCATGTTTTGTAGACCAATTTAGTAGAAAATAAATTCTTAGTTGAACACGTTTAAGATTTACGGGAAGACAAGTGTTAGACGATGGATTTTCGTCATGAATTATATCATCGTTTAATAGCTGAATTCATTTGTTTGGTTACTCTTCCAATTTGTAGATGCTTTTCAAATATTTAAAAGCAACATGAGCTAATCTATATAATCATTTTACTTATCTTTCTTATAATATTGCAGAAGTTTATAGTCTTACTAGAAATATAAATGAATTAAAAGGCCATCATCTCATGCATTATTAAACATAGCAAATCCTACCACTGGCTAAATCAATTAACCATTAACCTTCTCACAACACAATGTGCCAGGAATCGATGTCATAAATAATATACTTTTGCAGTGATAGTGCAGAATGGGATTTCTGCATAGCTAATATTAGAATGCCAGATAAAAAGCCAAGTGTCTGGACGTTACTAGATACACTTCTGCAGGAAAAGCAATGCATGAAACGAATTCAAATTACCTATCATCATGCCATATGCTACAGCTTTTGCTAATAAATTTAATTGTCTGACAGATTTATCCCACTGCAAATTATTTAATATCGCTGAGCTGGATTGAATTTTACGTATTACCTATTAACAACTCATAACCTTTTAGCTTTCCCCTATATCTTGAGTCTATAATTTTTAAGACACTGATCATTTCAAAAAGAGAAGAAAAAATCGTGGGCACAAAGATGTAAATCACATTACAAAGCCCCTATCAACACGGTAAGTGAAAAAGAATCTAAGTTTAACTGATGCCGGCTTCTCCTGTCGATGGAATAAAATGCCAGGAGAATGGCATCCGGAACACGATGGGTCTGTAACAAGAAACCTGGACCTAGATTTTAAACTTCCAGTTTCATTTCCCTGAACTGTAAGGATGAATTCTCATGGTTAGGAAGGTTGATAAAGATAAAATATAATACCACCACAAGGGTTTAGAAGATTTGAAAGGTTTACCTACGTTTGATGAAACTTTATTTTCTCCAATAGCACAAAGTACGCCTTTTCGGTCTTGAAGAGATGTGTGGGTTTCTGTCACACCCCAATAGGGAAAATAAGACTTGAGTGAACTGTGGGGTTTAAGAGGATCAGAATTTCATTAAAAGGGGCTGATAGCATTTGGTCTTTCCATATCTCTATATAATTTGTAGTGCCCTCAGCAAAATAGAAACACATAAACTAAGTCCAGTTCGTTCGATCTTATCGCTGGAAACAAAGTCAACCTATTGTCTGCCCGCTTCCAGCAAGCAATCACGTGTCACCGCCTCAGCACACGAACTGCGCCCTCGTGGGACAAGCACAACGGAGTGGGAAGTGAAGGACAGGATCATAAAGCAGCAGACTCAGGATAGATACCCTCCAAAAAAAGACTCCAGTATTCCATCTTCAAATTATACAATCAGTATTAAGATTGTGGAAAATTTGCAAGGTGGAGGGAAAACCACCAGCACTCCCAGCACCCCCACTCAATTATGTGTGTATACGTATTTTGCTTTCAGAACGTTACTCTTCTTTTTTTTTTTTTTTGATTGAGGTTTAGTTGAGATCATATGGTATTTGTCTTTCTCTGTCTGACTTAACTTCACTCAACATAATATCCTCTAGGTCCATCTGTGTTGTTGCAAATGGCAAGATCTCATTCTTTTATGGCTGGCTGAGTAATATTCCAGTGTGTGTGTGTGTGTGTGTGTGTGTGTGTGTGTGTGTGTGTGTATGTGCGTGCACGCGTGTGCTTGTGTTTTTGGGTAAGTACCCGGTAGTTGAATTACTGGATCATCTGGTATTTCTGTTTGTAATTTTTTTGAGGAACCTCCACACTGTTTTCCAGAGCGGCTGCACCAGTTTGCATTCCTACCAACAGTACAAGAGGGTCCTTTTTCTCCACATCCTTGCCAACACCCATTGTTTCTTGTGTTTTTAGTTTTAGCCATCCTGACAGGAGGGAGGTGATATCTCAGGTTGCTTTTGATCTGTATTTCCCTGATGATGAGTGATGCTGAGCATCTTTTCATGTATCGGTTAGCCTTTTGTGTGTCTTCTTGGAAGAATGGTCCATTCACACCTTCTGCCTATGTTTTTTTTTAAGCAGGTAACCTATTTTTTGTGTTTTGTGGGTGCTTTTTTGTTGGTGCTGAGTTGTATAGTTTTTTATCTTAGATATTAACTCTTTATCAGACATGTTCCCTTGCAAATGTCTTCTTGCATTTGGTACGTGTCCCGTTTCTTTTGCTGTGTGCAAAAGCTCTTTATTTTAGTGCCATCCCAATAGTTTGTTTTTACTTCTGTTTCCTCTGCCTGAGGAGACATATCTAGAAATATGTTGCAAGAGATTATTGCCTATGTGTTCTTTTACGAGTTTTATGGTTTCAGGGCTCACATTTAGGCCTTTAATCCTTCTGAATTTATTTTGTGTTTGGTGTAAGAGAGGGGTCCAGTTTCATTCTCCGGCATGTATCTGTCCAGTTTTTCCGGCACCTGACTCAGATATGCGTGGGTACATATATTTCTTATACGTATACGTATCTCTGTGATTGTCATCATAGTATAATATCGTTGGGCTTCTGCTTTTCCCCACTTAGCATTACCTCATAAGAAGGGTGATATTAAAGATACTTAACAGCCGGTAGGGCACAGATTCTGACTCGGGAGGCATGGGCAGTAGCTAATCAGAATGGACCGTAGCCACACGTAGTATGCAGACACCCTGGCTAAATGCTGTTCTTACCCAGTGCTACAGTTTCCATGACAATTACCTAACCATTGCCCTACTGTTAACAATTTAGGGTGGTGCCATTTTTTAGTATTATATAATCATGTAACAAACAAATTGTGTTAAAGCATTTTTCAGGATTAGATTGTAAATGGTCATCAGCTTGGTTTGTAGTCCTAAAAACTGGAAGTTGACAGTGGTTCAAAAGAATCATAAGTGAATTACGTGTTGATGGGTTGCAGTTACAGGTTCCAACACTGCTTTACTGTATAATCCCGAACATTGGTTTCTCTGCCTGCCAAATGAAAATCGTACCTACCGTTGACAGAAGGTTCTCAAGTGACACAATACTAAGGCGCTGAAGCGCGCGTTACAAATAAAGAGGTCAAGAAGCTTGTTGGATGGAGGGGGAGAAGAGCTGCAGGTTTGGAACCTGGGTCTGAATCCTGGCTTTACCTTTTGCTGGGTGCGTGATCTGAAGCAAATCACTAGCTGCTGTGAGCTTCAAAGGGAGGCATTTCCCCCGCCTACTGTGGGGTTACTCTGAGGATACGGGCGGAGGGTCCCATAAAGTCCAGAGCACTTTGGAACGGGAAGAATTATGACTTAGTGCAAAATATCTGTGTGGATCACTTATAAAAATTATTCTGAAACATCGAAAACTAGAGAGTAGCAAGGCAAACATCCATCTACTCAGCAGTCAAAATGAGTAAATCTTAATTTTTGCCAAATTTGTTTCAGATCCCCTTTGAAACAAATACAGCAGCACAGACACAGCGGAAAGCCCTCGTGTTCTCCCGGTCCCACTCCCCTCGGCCTCTCCCCAGGGGCACCCTGGAGTCTCACACCGCTGCGTGTACTTCCCGCGCATGTGATGGAAATAACCTGTATCAGCACGTGACACAGAGCGTTGTATCTTTAAATACTAGATAAAGGCATCAAAGTGCTCTGTATTCTGTTCCTTTGCAAGATTCATGCCTGTACCTACACACAGTTGCAATCCGCTCATTTTTACTACTGCAGTGAAATTCGACAAACCCCATTGTGTATATTTCGCCTCATGCCCGCGGACGTTTAGGTCTATGCCCAGCGTGGGGCTGTTAGAAACCGTGCTGTATTGTGCGTACCTGCACATATCTCCTTGTGCGTGCATGTGACTGTCTCTGTAGGTCTGGAGGTGGAATTGTGCGGTCATGTGCGAATCTCCCCATGAGATGCTAAATCTCTTCCTTGATTTAGCAGAACGCTCTCAAGTAGCTCTGACAATTTGCCCCACTCCCTCCGTCAGTGTATATGAGTTCCAGTGTCTCCACATACTCACCCCCCCTTGGTGTTTTTGACTTTTTAACATCTTGAAGTGAAAACTGGAACTCACAGATAGATACTCAAATCTTATGTGATTTAGACAACGGTAACGGTTTTGTTTCAACATTGAGCCACGTTGGCCAAACTCGGTACAACAGTGAGTTCGGAGGCTGATTGAAGCCCCACCACTGTCTCTCCTGACCACGATCACTGTGGGCTTCAGCCGTCTCTCTCTGTCGTAGAGAGGTTGCCTTACCAAAACCAGGAGGAATACATGAAATACTGTGTGCGGCCACCAGTCGGAATCACCAAAGCTAAAGCCTGGAATCTGCATCTCCAACACACTCCCCGGGGTGAATCTCCACGCCTAGGTTAGCATATGTAAATCAATCATGGGCTCTTTAAATGAGGTAGAAAAGATCCGTGCTGGACATAATGTCAATCAGTGTTACTTCCAAAAAGTTGTTAAAAGAGTTCTGAGAGACCAAATAAAAATAGCTAGAAGTTCTAAGGAGACGTGGAAGCAGGGTTGAACGGCTGACTTTTTGAAACTAAACCCTGATTTGTGGTGTGAGCACCTCCTCCTGGTGGATTTTAGCATCACAGTCTCACTGGTGAGCAAATACCATCAGCGGGTGCAGTCAAAATGCTTCACTCCAGGGGGCTGGCCCTCCTGGTCTCCCCCCAAGTGTCTCTGCTCCCAGGAGGTTGAACATGTTCATCCCTGGAAGGAATCAATCCCCCACAGGATGAACCAAAACACTGCCAATTCTAGGGGACCTGCTAAATGCTGGGCACTGGTGCTTTTCGCCTAGTTGCTTATTTAATCCTCAGGATGATTCCATGAAGTGAGTTATTACTTCATTTTTGCCAGTTAAGAAGTAGGAAATGGCAGAGCCAGGGCTCAGCCCAGGTTAGTCCAGCGAGCTTGAAATCACTGCTCTCTCACCAGATCCTGGTGGCACCAGGAACACTAGGAGAGAAAAGTCTAGCAATTCAGGCGAGCTGTTTTCTGTCAATCAGGGAAGGCATCGAAGGAAAAAACCACTTCCTTGGCTTCAGTCACACTCAGGGAGTCTGAAGGAAATAAGGAGTACACATGTTTCTGTCTCTTCCGTCTCGGTCCATTCACCGACACACTGTGCCCACCTCTCAAGAATGTGTGGGAGAAGAGAAAAAAAAACAACTCCTTCCAGCTAGCTGACTGGTTCCCAAATTTGCCCCGGTGTCCTTGCCCCCAGCCTTCCTCATGTTTTCCCCTGGTGTGTTACCAAAGGAGTTCTGAATTCTTTAAATTTCAAGATGTTCAGGGAAACGTCCAAAGATGTCAGTAATGAGAAGAAAGGATAGGGACCGGGGTCTGTTCCGCACACCCAGCCTGTGCAGCAAGCCATTGCCTCCAGAGAAGGCACAGCACCAGAGGGCCCTGGCAGGAATCAGCAGAGCACAGGAGATGTGGAGACTCAGCCTGGTAGAGCAGCTGTTTGGAAATAACCTCAGTGACTGATCATGGAACAGTTGTATGGTGGGACACTTTAAAAAATGTCCCAGAGACTGTTCATGATTGTTATTGAAAAACTCAGGCTCTATAATCCTAATTTTGTGTTTCAAAAGTTTATATATACATGGTGTGTGTGTGTGTGTGTGTGTGTGTGTGTGTGTGTGTGTGTGTGTGTGAACTTTTAAAAAGCACATCTAGGGACGCCTGGGTGGCTCAATCGGTTGAGCACCTGACTCTTGATTTCAGCTCAGGTCATGATCTCACGGTTCTGAGTTCCAGCCCCGCATCAGTGCAGAGCCTGCTTGGGATTCTCTCTCTCCTCTCTCTCTGCCCCTCCCCTGCTTGCACTGTCTTTCTCTCACTCTCAAAATAAGTAAAGTTTTAAAAAATATATCTATAAATGCAAACTTTATAACACAAATACGGGTGTGGAAGGACATATACCAAAAAATAGTGAGTAATTTTATAATAGGCTTTGGAGTCATTTTAATGATCTATGTATACATACGTATGTACGTGTGTATACATACACGTACGTGCATATACACATACATACCCTAGACTTAAAATATACAACTATTAAACTTTTAAGAAAAAAATGGGGAAAGAGCTTTAGGACCTAGGACTAAGCAAATAACTCTTAGATTGGACATCAAAAGCATGATCCGTAAAAGGAAAAACTAGTAAATTGGAGTTCATCAAAAATGAAACATTTCTGCTTTACAAAACACCCTGTTAAGAGGGTAGAAAGACAAGCTACAGACTGGTAGGAGATATTTGTGAACCACATGTCCAACAAGGGACTAGTATGCATAAAGAGCTCTTAAAACTCAATAGTAAAAGGACCCAAACAGTTAGAATACAGGCAAAAAACCATGAATAACCATCTCGCCGAAGAAGATATACAGATGGTGTATAAGCATGTGAAAAAACACATTCAAATTCATTAGCCATTATGGAAATGCAAATTAAAACAACAGTGTAACTAACATCACTGTCCACACCAACCAAGAAAGCTAGAACAAAAGATAGTCACGACACCCCATGCTGGTGAATGCAGAAAATCTGGGTAACTTACAAACTGCTGGAGGGAACGCGAAGTGTATGACCACTCTGGGAAACAGTTTGGTGGTTTCCTATGAGACCAGGCATTCAGTTTCCATACAGCCCGGCAGGTGTACTCCCGGGCATTTATCCAATAGTGAAGGTTTATGTTCATGCAGAAAATAGAGCACACAAACATTCATGGCAGCTTTATTTGTAATAGCCCCCAACTGGAAACAACCCAGAAGTCCTTCGTAGGTAAATGATGAAGCAACAGGGTGCATCCGTACCATAGAATACTACTCAGCAGTCAAAAAGGGACATACTGTTGATATACACAGCAACCCGGGTAAATCTTCAGAGATTATGCGGAGTGACCAAGGCCAATCCCCAAAGGTTACATGCTGTATGACTCCCTTTATATAAGCTTCTTAAGTTGACAAAATAATAGAAATGGAGAATAGATTAGCAGTCAGTTAGCAGGTCAAGGGGTATGGATAGGAGATGGGGTGGTGGGAAGAAAGTGGGTATGGTTATAACCACACAAGGCCAACGTTAGAGGTCTTTGTGGTAATGGAGTCATTCTGTATCTTGATTGTGGTGGTCATATAATTGCATACAAACACACACACATGAATGAGTATAGGTAAAACTAGGGAAATCTGAACAATATTGGTAGATTATATCAATGCTGATATTCTGGTTGTGATATTGTACTATAATTTTCTAAGACATTACCATGGAGGGAAACTGTGTTTGATAAACAGGATCTCTCCATATTCTTTCCTATGACTGCATGTGAGTCTGTAATTATCTTAAAATAAAAAGTTTAACTTAAAAAATTATATAATTTTTATGTTCATATAAACTATATAGCATATATTTATATAATTATATAGCATCTATTATTTATATATAACATTATTATAGTATACTCTCCATCAAAAAAAAAAGTAATTTAAAATGGTGCACCTGTGTGGCTCAGTTGGTTAAGCATCCAACTCTTGATTTCGGTTGAGGCTGTGATCTCACAGTCCTGAGATCGAGCCCCGTGGCAGATTCTGCGCTGGGTGTGGAGCCTGCTTGGGATTCTTTCTCTCCCTTTCTCTCTGCCCCTCCCCTGCTCGCTCTCTCTCTCTCTCTCTCTCTCTCTCTCTCTCTCTCCGCCCCCCTCAAAAAAAAAGACAATCTAACATTATTATAGTATATGTATTTTGTTATAGCTTGGTATTTATAAGACATAGATTAACTACTAATATGATCACTGAAGGTCTCAATCAACTTGAAATTTTCCAGTACTCTGTTACAAGATAAAATTAATAATTTGCTCCTCATTTCAGCAAAACTCTATGAAAGCATTGTCTGTACTCTTGGTACCATATTCTTCCATTCTTTTTCGAACCCACTTTAATTAGGGTTTCATCTACCGAATTTTACCAAAAGATACCGAGACGACCAGTGAGCTACATGATATTAACATGATGCCCCTACTTCCTTTGACCGAACGGCATCATTTATCTCCCCTGTGTGTCTCTCTGTCTACAAATTTCCCTCATCTTATAAGGACATCAGTCTTACCGAATTTAGGGTCCACATTAATCCAGTATGACGCTAGCTTAGCTTGATTGCACCTGCCAAGACCCTACACCCAAATGAGGTCACATTCACAGGTTCCCAATGGTCATAAATTTTGGGAGGACACAATGCAACCAGTACACATACCATATAACTCTATAATTGATTTATTTTGTTACTGTGTGGACCCCTGTTCCGGGATTTAATTTCCTTAGAGACAAGAATTTTTTTCTGCTTGGCCCTAAACGTATCCTACATTCAGGGGATGTGTATGTTGCCCAGAAACGGGTAGATTCACAATATGTTAAACAGTACACTTACGTATCACGTAATGAATTTAAGGGACTTGTTGACACCCTTCAGTGGTGATCTACATGTGGACAGTCAACTCCTTTGACAATGTTAATTGAACAAATAGACAAATGCAAACTACTAAGTGATCAAGTTAAAACAGAGACCTCATTTGGCCATTTAAAATAAAGCTTACGTTTTCTAAATCGTATTATTCCTTTCAAGTGAAAATTTCACGGTTACTCATTAAAATTCTGGGTGACAAGGGACAGTGTGAGTCTAAACCAGATGCTTGTCAACAAGGGGTTTCAAGTGACAGCTTCCTTATATTCTACTCTCCAGTGGACCATTGAGTTCCTGGAGCCCATCAAACCTCAGTGTGCCTGAGGCTGGCTGTTGGTCCTTAATGCAGCTGAAGGGTTTGATCTTCATCTGCTGGGGGCTAGGCAGGAGTATGGAGAGCCAAATGGATTCTGAAGGCCATGAATAAAGTACTTTATGTCTTGTCTCTCCCACTCCCTACAAGTTAGATCTTGTCCAGTCCAGCCTTTGTGTATGTGGGGTGCATGTGGATGTGTGTGTGGTGATGTGTGAGTACAGAGTGCACGTCGCCAGGCCAGGATTAGGGTAGCACGAGTGAAGGCTTCACCTTGGGCACCAACAGTAATCAAGTAACTAATATTTTAATGCAATATTTTTGAAAACCAAAAATAATCTAAAAAATGCACACAGAAACAGTACCAAATTTTTAAACTCAAACAAGCTGTTAGTTTGGTCTATGACCCTGTGTCGTTTTACCTGGTCCATGTGGCCAGTCGTTCTGTCCCCTGTTAGGTACGTTCATGGGGGTTGACAGTTCTATAGGCACAGATTGAACACAGCAGGTATCATGTGCAGTTATTTCTTTGTTGTAGAGTTTTTAACTTTTCCCACTTGGCTCAGAATGTGGGAGGACGTTTTGGTAAATGTCTAAAGGAGCACAGATATTTCCTTCCGCCTCATACTCTCTGTGGGTCAGCACACCAGAGTCCGTGTGTGTCCTTGCACGTGTGCTTGTGTGTGTGTTTATGTGTTCACGTCCCATGCTGGGTTTGGCTCTGACACATCTCCAAATGCGGTGGTTGGTCAGATTAAGTTAGGAGGACCCCCAAGGTTTGACCTCATCTCAGCGGCTCCGCAACAGCCGATTAACCCTGGATGACCCCAAGGTGGTCCAGGGTGTCCCAGAGCAGGCACACACAGGGACGTGCAGCCCAGTCTCTCTAGCTTATTATAACCAATATTGCAATCCACCTGGGGGACTTCTTGGACGTCACAGTGAATGCAGTCATTCATATTAGGGAAATGGTTTGAGACTAATCTCCGTGATCTTTCCCTGCACCCCAGGAGTCATGAGTCCTGAATCCTTACGTGGATGGGGACACCTTTGTCTTGACTTTGTGTGCCAGGAGCTCAAGCACCCTTTCACTGAATGTTGCTGATTACTCCAGTTCTCCCTTTTTCTTAACTGATCTGAAAGTGACTCTGAGAAGCCCGAGCAAGTCTGCAGGGCCGGTCCTCCCATCCCCAAGAGAATAGGGAAAGAAAAAAGAGTTGTTATGCAGCATTTCTCCTTCTCAATGCCTTAAAATCTACCCAAATGTCTTATCGGTGGTTCGACAAGGTAACTGGAAGATGAAATGGAGAGCAGGATTTAACAGCACATAAGACAGACACACTGCCCTGCAAATCCCAACCAGAAAGGACCCTATGCCCATGGTAGAATGCAGGGTCCCTTCTTTCTTTGCCTTCCAGGCTCCATTCAGCACTTCGTGGCATTTTCCCTCTTTGCTCATATTGTTTGCATCACTATTTCAGTCTTAAATTTAGCACCACTGTGCACTGAGCCTGAATTTTTGACAGCTATTTTGGCTAATGTGCACTGTGGTGGGAAGACAGGTGCTTTACATAAATCTTAATGTTATTTCCATGATTATAAACTACGGGGGCACTCAAGGATGATCGCTCTAAAGTTGGTTATCGACAGCATTTTTGGAGAAGAGCCTTTCTAGTGTCAGTCTATCATGTACTACAGTTTGAGGAATTCCTATCCTTCGTCTAGAGATAACATGCATGTGAGTGTGATTCACAGTACTTTTGTAACATAATCACAAGGAGAAAATGAATAAAGACAAGATTCTTTCACAGAATATTTAAAAGAAAGAGTACTTCCATGAGAAAAATTTTTCGGAGGAAATCCTACCACCACAAATAATTATGTATTAGTCTTATGAAATAATTTCAAAGAGGAAATAATTTTTGTTCAACTTACATAAAAATAATTTAAAGTTAGGTACTCTACTATAAATAATAGATGAAAAGAGGGGTGCCTGGGTAGCTCAGTCGGTTAAGCGCCCAACTTCAGCTCAGTTCATGATCTCGCAGTTTGTGAGTTTAGGCCCCACGTCGGGCTCTGTACTGTTAGCTCAGAGCCTGGAGCCTGCTTCGGATTCTGTGCCTCTCTGTCTGCCCCTCCTCCACTTGTGCTCTCTCTCTCGCTCTCAAAAATAAACAAAAAATGTGAAAACAAAATTTTTTTTAAACAGAAGAAAAGATTAAAATAATTATATAGATATTTTCTACATAAGCATTGAAATTATGGAAAAGAAATTTCACTTAAGGTAGAAATGTGTCATTACAGAGTACTGAAAAATTTCTTAAAGGTTTGCCTTTAAGAACAGGGATGACTATTTCTCTGTAATCAGGAAAGTATTGAAAAGCTTGAACCTAGATGGCTTGCCATGGCTCCTAGAATAAAAACTACTCTGTGTAGCAGGAGCTCTGAGGTAGCATGAGCTCTCTTTCCTCTCTGCTCTCAAGTGCCATTTCCCCCCAGGCTGCTCTCCCTCTGTCCACCAACGTAGCCCTGACCAACCTTCAGGTGCTTGTGTGCCCCTGGCCCACCCAGGGCCTTTGTATACTCTGCTCCCACCCCAGGCTTATGTTTCTTTTCATCCTTCACACAAGCTGACAGATCTCAGCTAAAGCATCTCATCTTTAGGGAAGCCCGTTCTGACCTTCTTCACTAGATTAGTCCTCATGCCTCCAAACCCAGCCACACACACAATATCCCCTTTACATTCTTTCCTTTGTAGCTCTTATCAGAGCTCAAATGTTCTAAACATTTGAGATTGTTTAATAATCTCTCTCAACCTCTGTGTACTCCAAAGGTCACTTAAGAGCTGGAACTCGGCCTGGTTTTCTTATCATGACACTCTCTTTTGTCTATCCTGATGCCTTAATAAAAATTTTGGAAGGAAAGTGAAGCCAATCAGTGTGCAACCAATCCTTCTTCAGTGGCTAATTTATTAATATAAAGAAATTTCTTTTAAAACCCTTGCTGTATTTCAGATAAAGGTTTTGCATTTTGATGAGTAGACCCTGTTGCAGAGACAGTTTTTTTGAGATATAACTGACATATAACATTGTGTGTTTTTAAGGTACACAATGTGTTGATTCAATACAGCTAACACCTCTAGCACATCATAGAATTATCTTTTCTTTTTTGTGGTGAGAACATTTAAGATCTAGTCTCTTGCCAATTTAAAGTACATAATATAGTATTATTGACTATAATCATTGTGCTGTGCATTAGATCTCTTTCATCTTCTAACTGCAGAATCTTTTCTTCTGTATTTATTTGGCTGCCATTACATTTAAGCTATCCATGTAACAATAACACTGTGTTCTGGGTGAAAGATGCCATTCCTACTGCTCTGATGCATTTGTTTTTCTACTAAGGACAGCAGGGAATAGTTAAATACCATGATAAATTGAATTTCCACAAAATTGATGCAGTGAGAAAGCATGTCTTTTACCAAAATACTCATACAGCTACCGGACAAAACAGAATGCTGCTCTGTCAAAAGAATGGCCTGGCCACTCACCTAATTAGAATGAGGACACAGAGTTTTAAGTTTCATGCAATATCTGTTTCTCTAGGACCAGGATTTTATGTGTAAATAACGATACTTCTGGATTGAAAACTTACGTTATAGGAACTTTGAAACACAATTTTATTGATGCATAGAATTGAAGAAGAAAAACGGGGTGATGTGGAAGACTGACAGGAAGTCGGTATTAGAATTCCATATAGTAATCTTATAGCCAATGAACCTTTCAACAAACCTTCCTGAGATGTCATTTCTTACTAAATATATACTGTGGGCTTCCTTGCTCTTGTAGTTCTAGACACGGAATGACACGTGTGTCTTCCTACTGCTGTTGATGAGCGTCAGCTCTATGCCCATTATCCACCTCCAACTTCCTGAAGTTTTCTTCATCCACTACAAATTCTCAGCAATAAATGTCCAAAAATTTATTATTTTTTTCCTGTGTTTAACGCATACTTACATAGATAGGCTTTCATTGGGGAAGTCAGAATAGTAGCCATTTACGGCAGTGGTTTTTAATAGGTATTTACATATAGACTTCCAAAACAGATAGCCTTTATGCAGATATCTTTTAAGATCTTACTTGTATAAAAAGTTTTGACAGTTTGACATTTAAATACTTAACAGATCAAGAGCCTACCATTATTAACCATAATATTTAATTTACTGTTCATAAACCAGCTCAATTAATGATGAAAAGTAAATGAATTTCACTTTCTGTTTAGTATGCTTCTATATACATTTAATTCAGTTTTGCTAACAATGTAATGTGTGTGGCTTTGTGGAAAAACAAGAGCATCTATCAGGCCATATATCTTACATTTAGTACCACAGATGGGTTCTTGTGTTCTTAAGATTTTATTCTCCAGTATTCTCCAGAACAAATTATTAGGCTTTTTAAAAATAAAGTATTTCTAATAATGTAGCCTTTTTTTTTCTCAAAGAAATTATTTTCAAAATCAAACTAGGTAAGTTCTTTATATAAGTTGAACTGTACTGTAATGTCCCCCAGTAGTGATAACTAAGAACATCTGCATGGCTTCTAAATTTGACCATTAGAAAATAATTCAGCCTTTTAAAATTTCTTATTTAACCAGGAAAGTTAAAATTAGAATGTATTTTAGGTGGAAACCACAATAAAGGACCTAATTAAGTGATAATTACATTTGCTGTCTCAAATTCATGCATGTATAATACTGAAATAGAAGGGTTACATGAACAGAGAGACAAACCAATGCTTTTGTGTCCTTTTTACCAAAGTACAAAGGGGGCATGGTGATATATGGTCAATTAATCTATGACAAAAGAGACAATAACGTGTGATGGGGAAAAGACAGTCTCTTCAATAAATGGTGCTGGGAGAAGTGAACAGCTATATGCCAAAGAATGAAACTGGACCACTTTCTTACACCATACACATAAATAAACTCAAATGGATTAAAGACCTAAATGTGAGACCTAAAACCATAAAACTCCTAGAAGGAAACATGGGCAGTAATTTCTTTGACATTGACCATAGAAACATTTTTCTAAATATGTCTCCTCAGGCAAGGGAAACAAAAGCAAAATTAAACTATTGGGACTACATCAAAATAGAAAGTTTTTGCACAGTGAAGGAAACTATCGAGAAGACAAAAAGGCCACTGCTGAATGGAAGAAAACATTTGCAAATGATATATCTGATGGGGGTTAATATCCAAAATATATAAAAAAACTTACCCAATTCAACACACACACACACACACACACACACACACACACAAACAATAATCTAATTAAAAGTGGGCAGAGGATTTGAACAGGCAATTTTCAAAAGAAGACATTCCAATGGCTAACAGGCATGTGAAAAGGTGTTCAACATCACTAATTATCAAGGAAATGCAAATTAAAACCACAAGATCACTCTACCCCTGTCAGAATGGCTAAAATCAAAAATACAGGAAATAACAGGTATTAAGAAAAAGGAACCCTCATGCACTGTTGGTGAGAATGCAAATTTGTGCAGCCATTATGGAAAACAGTATGGAGGTTCGTCAAAACATTAAAAATAAGGGCGCCTGGGTGGCTCAGTCGGTTGGGTGTCCGACTCTGGCTCAGGTCATGATCTCACCATCTGTGAGTTTGAGTCCCGCATTGGGCTCTCTGCTGACAGCTCGGAGCCTGGAGCGTGCTTTGGATTCTGTGTCTCCTTTTCTCCCTTGCCCCTCCCCCCACTAGCACTCTGTCTCTCTCTCTCTCTCTCAAAAATAAAATAAAAACATAACAAAAATGAAAAATAAAACCAAAAAACATTAAAAATAAAATTACCATATGATCCAGTAATTCCACTACTAGGTCTTTATCCAAAGAAAATGAAAGCACGAATTCAAAAAGATGCACGCACTCCTATGTTTATTGTAGTGTTATTTACAATAGCCAAGATATGGAAGCAACCCAGGTGTCAGTTGACAAATGAATGGGCGAAGAAGTGGTATATACACACAATGGAAAATTACTCAGCCATCAAAAAGAATGAAATCTTGCCATTTGCAACGACATGGATGGATCTAATGCTAAGTGAGATAAGTCAGAGAAAAACAAATACCATTTGATTTCACTCATGTGTAGAATTTAAGAAGCAAAGCCAATCAACAAAGAAAAAGAGACAAAGAAAACCAAACCAACAGACTCTTAAATAGAGAGAACAAACAGTAGTTACCAGAGGCGGGGGGGGGGGGGGGGGGGGGGGGGGGGGGGGTAGGCCGGGGGGTGGGAGAATTAGATGACGGGGAGTAAGAGTCCACTTATCATGATGAGCACTGAGAAACGTATACAATTGTTGAATCATTACATTGTACAGCTGAAACTAATATAGCACTGTGTATTAATTATACTTCAGTTAAAACAAAAGAGACAGGCTGAAAAGTATCATTTTGTTGAGCTAATATCATTTTCAATTATATCAACTAACACTGAGTGTATCTATTATGACAAATTTATTTGATGTTTATATTAATTAGCAAATGTTGAAAGAAGACAAAACACCTTCTAAATCCCAGAAAATGGACAGGAGGGTTTATTCTGAACATTATCTGAATATTTTTTGTTACACAAATGACTGTCCTTGACTTTAGGTCACTAAACAAGAAACTGCTGACTTTCCAAACCCCAGAGCCCTAGAATACGACTTGTGCATATTGTGGACGTTGATGACCTTTTAGACTTCAGCTGAGTGCTGCGTGTATGGGCGCTTAGAAAAGGACCTTGTTCCATAGCCCCTCAATAAATAATGTTAGATGATGCTCTGTTCTTATAAAAAGCTTCGGCTTTGACAGTCCAACAGCCAGGGTGTTCTTTTGTGCATTCTGTCCCTCAGCACTCTTTCAAGGAACATAATTGCCCTTTGCTTTTCATCCTATAGTCGAAGAGGTTAAATAACCTATCAGTACATAGGCAGTGCCAGGGCAAGGGTAGGAATTCACAATTCAGAAATCTCTGCGTGTGCCTTTGCTTACTTAATTTTACCCACGTTTATCTGCTAATTTCCAGAACAAACAAGGAAGCCTCATTTTCAGGCAGGAAGATAGGCTAGGCATTCAGATGTAACAGAACTGACAGCCAAAATACTTTATTTCCAGGCTTGTGAACAAATTGCCCCTTCTTCATTCCTCCCTAAATCTTTATTACCATTATTCCTGGATCACTACATTAAAGTTCAAAGCAGGAGGAGGAATTCAAGCTGGGAAATCCTGATTCTGCAATTGAAGCCTTGCCTCGGGGGGACAATGCTTATGTTTTGCATACACCATCACACGCATTTGGCTCTTCTCATTTGATTAATCCATGTGTGTATGTGAAAAGAATATGTTGTATCGTCAGTATCATTTCTAGGTCACGCGCATGTCAATCCTGCCCTGATCCTAGCAGCTCGAACATACATATATGGAGTACTCACCAATGAGGTGACTTTCCTGTTAGGCTTGTGATGTGTCTGCCCAAAGCTTTTGACAGGACAGCTGCCTCGGTTCTGATTCTGTGCCCCAGGCTTGTTGGCGGGGGCTGGGGGGTGGGGGCAGGGAGGGAAACAGCAGATGAAATCCAAAGTGGACCTCGCTAATTCTCATGAAATTGCATGGATGTCAAAGAGAAGGAAGTATATTGCTTGGCATTTTCTAGAAGCGAGCTTTCATAGTAAAGTGGAATATTAACCCGAGGATGGGGTGTTTCATAGGTCCTCTAGTAAAACGTCCTTCTATTTCACAGGGAGAAAGTGAAGCACGTAGAAAGCGTATGTACCTCCACGTTAACAGTTTCTTGGCATTTGAAAGTAAAATAAATAGTCTTGAGTGTGTGATTCATCCTTTCGTATTGGATATTGGAATATAAGAGGCAGTACTTGCAGCAGTGAGCTTCTGCCTCCTAGAACCATAAGACAGGCTTTTGATTTATACGTATGTCAGAAGTGTTGGTAAAATATCTGCGCATTGTTTACAGGAGACTATGCTGGGGCTGGGGCTGGGGCAGAATTATAGATCGATAACGTGTGCATGTTTTATGCATAAAAATACAATTGCATGTTCTGCACTTAGACACATTCCTCACTTTTTCTACTTCTTCACTGTATATGTATTTAATTTTCTGTTATCCTCCTGCACTTTGGCAAGGAGTTGAGGATCTTCCCATCCATTTCTTATGCGCTGACCATCACAAGGACTGTCCAGCCAAATCTGCGGGAAGTAAAGGTGATGCTAAGCAGGTTGCGGACACGCCCAGAACAAAGATCAGACATACTGTGTATGGCTTTCATATTGCCTCGCCTTTCATTTGTAGCTAAATCCTCCAAGCCTGTCAACTCTGAGCATTTTCCTGCCAGGAGACCCCTGGACCTTTCATTGTGAGGAGCATGTCGATATATTAGGAAAGGTAGAAAGGGGAGCCAATGCAGTGATTGGGGAAAGCATGGAGAAACATGGAAAGGCTTGATACAAACTGCCTGTAGAAATGAGAACCGTGAGGGAGAGACAGATAGCCTTGGGGAGGAAGATGATGCGAGGGGATACTAGATGCTAGGGTGCATGAGGAGACCAACTAATTTAGAAAAGGCTGAGGAAAACCTACAAGAATGCAACGAACCTGAGAAGAGAACAACGTAGGATAATGAGAGCTTCCAAAATACAAGGGAGTTTGCAGGATGACTTTATTACTCTTATCACTGTTAGTGTTTTATGAACTCTGCCCAAATGGGACTGACACCCTGACACAAAATTGAGCCCTGCTGAATTAGAGCTGAATCTCCACTCGAGGTTCTCAGTCCCGTGCTGCTAGTGATCGTTCCAGAAAAAACTCTGGGGCTGAACTTTTTCAATCAAAGGACAGAATGTATGTAGAAATGCCTTGTCTATCAAGCTGAGGACAAATATTAGTAATTTTAAGTTCATTTCCAACAGAGTTCACCCATGTGGTTTCCTCGATGCCCCTGAACCCTGAGGTCTCCCAAATGGGGCTGGGCATTTGCTCTCAGGTCCTGGTGGGTCTTGTGGGGCTCTCAGCTCACGTTAGGACTAACAGGCAGCTTGGAGAAATGCTGAAGACCCCAGTTTTCTCGCCAGCCCCCAGACGATGAGGGGATGTTCTCCTTCTCATTAAGTGTGTGTCTTTTGTTTTGTTGTTCAATTAGAGTAGTTCTTTGAAACAGCTTTCTCTATTTAGAGGCCATTGGTTTAAAAAAAATCTTTCTTGGGGCGCCTGGGTGGCTCAGTCGGGTAAGCGTCTGACTTCGGCTCAGGTCATGATCTCACGGTCCGGGAGTTCGAGCCCCGCGTCGGGCTCTATGCTGACAGCTCAGAGCCTGGAGCCTGTTTCAGATTCTGTGTCTCCCTCTCTCTGCCCCTCCCCTGTTCATGCTCTGTCTCTCTCTGTCTCAAAAATAAATAAACGTTAAAAAAAAAATCTTTCTAAAGCGTGGCAGCTCTCCCAGGCTTGGACCGGAAGGGAGGAAGATTACTATTTTACTAGTCTTTATATCAAGAGATAACATGTTCGGTGACTGGTGGTTTGACTCTTAGAAATGTGCTTTCCAATTTCCTCTTTCCATATGTAAATGGTGGGTCATTGTGCATATTCTTACTAGGATAATTTGGTGACACAGGATTTTCATTTCACTGGAAGGCTTGAGGGGGACCGGGTGGTTTCTAGGTATTTAGATTTTCTAGTTAACATAGAGCCAACAGGACTCTTTTTTTTGTTCAGAGTCAAAAACCTTTCTGCAGTGTTTCATTGTGCTCTTTAAATGTAGAACATTGAGCACAATTAAATCTTAACTTAGTGAATAAGAACCTTGCAGGACCTGAGGGTACTTATTCTCAATACCAGTAGACTTTGTGTGCTATTTACATAGAAAGCGCAGGTGATTAGGCTGAAAAAGGATTTGTATTAGACCTTCCTTTTTTGAGTGAGCAGTGATAGACTTATGTGGTGGGAGGGACAGAGAAGGTATATGGGTTATGTCAGGATTCGGTATGTCTGCGTGTGACACAAAATCCATTATAATGAGGGCTCAAACTAGATAGAATTTTTAACTAATGTAAAAGGGATCTAGAGACATCTGGGAGGCTTGACTGGCTGGTGTTAGAAACCCAAACTCCTTCTACTATATTTCTTTGCCAACTTCAGTTCAATGCTTCTACCTCATGGTCCAAGATGGCTGCCTGACCCCTAGTCATGGCAGCATTCCAGTTAGTAGGAAGGAAGATAAGTCAGACATGCTCTAGTCCCTTTCTTTTAATAGCAGTTTCCAAAAGATGCACACCACAGTTCCATCTACATTTCATGGATCAGAATTTAGCCACTTGGTCCTATTTAGCTGCAAGGGAGACTGAGAAATGTCCTCTTTTTCTAGATGGCGATGTGCCACACTAAAATTATGGAGATATATTACTAAGTGGAAGGAGAAAATGCACACGGAGAAGGAGCCAGCAGTCTCTGCCATGAGGTTTGGAGACAAAGGATGATTTGGGGGTCATGAGAACACCACCTAGTAGGTCTAGTAGGAATCTGTGTCTAGAATCTCATGACTGCTTTGCTATTGACTCCCTGCGTGACATTGGCAGGCCAATTCACTTTACTGAGCCTTAGTTCTGTCATCTTTGAAGTTTATGTGCAGAACCCAGTGATCTCTGAGGTCACTTCCCCCTCAGACATGCCGTATGCTATCCTCCAGAAAGTGGTTTGTCAAAACGAGACAAAAATGATTCGTGACTAGTTATTTAGGGTCCAATACATCGAGGATTTACGATTATCCATGCAAATGCACTTTGGCCTGTGAAGAGAAAAGTCACCCAGTAAATTGAAGCATTTAATAAACTGAATAAAATGGTGTAATGAATTAAAGGATTAGTCAGACCTGATATTTCATGGAGAATTAAATGTTGGCGATGTCCACTTCATGTCTTCTTCAATTTAGGATTCTTGGCTCTGACTGAAATTAGCATTATAATTTATTATAATAAGATTCAGTTGCACACTGAAGCTTGAAAAAAGAGCCCTAGGCAATGGGATTGTTTATCTCAACAGAAATTTGAGCATCTACCAAATATCAGGCACTGTATTAGGGCCAAAGAGACATTTCCAGGCTAGTGTGGGGTCACAGACAAGCACAAAAATCACATTAAGGTGTGATCCAGGCAGCGATTAGAGAAGGTACACAGGGAAGAAAAATGGAGCACAACTGAGTTCAGATCAGAACAGGCTGTTTGTGGGCCATCTAAATGAAAATACGCAGCAGGCAAGTGGATATGTAAGCAGAGAACTGGGTCACGTTCCGGGTAAATATGGAGACGTAGAAGCCATTGCTGTGTAAGTTGTGGGAACGTCCGAGCCCCAGGAAGATGGCCTAGACGGGGGAATCAGGATGACAACAACATTTAGGGTAGAGAAGAAGCAGGGTAGAGAGTTGAGGAGGGCTGGCAGGGAGGTGGGAATTCAGGAGATGAACACTTTGTAGACTTCAGGGTGAAGTGCCTCCACCAGGAGCCGCCCGTGCAAGTTTGTGTGTGTGCACTATTGTTTTTGACCTCCGTAAACACCGTAAAGTGGCTAGTGTCTATCTGGGGCGTAGCGGCCCTTACGAAGTGTATGTTGAATGAATATGTGGTGAGCAAATTAATGCATATACACATGAGCAAGGAATAAACAGTATTCATTGGATTTAGAAATTGCAGGGTGCTGCAGTTGTGGAGGGTGGGGCAGCCATCTGGGGGTCAGGGTTTGAGAGTAGGATTGGCATGATCACGCTCTTCTGCGGGGAGAAAGGAAGGCAGGAGGTTTGAGGACCACATCCGAAAGAGCATGTTAAGACATGAAGCCTGTGTGTGTTTAGAACCTGAGGGGGAGGAAGAGGAGAGAGCTGTGTCTGAACTCAGAACCATGGTGGTCTAGAAGCAGAAGGCAGCTTAGATGATACGGGTAGGAGTAGGACCAGCCTGGTGGGGTTACACCCCATGCAGCTACGCAGAGCCCCGTATTTAGAAGGTTGTCCTGCTTGGTTCAGTGTCCTGTTCTCACCATCTTGGAATTTTTAATAATGTTTAAACAAGGGGGCTTGCACAGGGCTTGCAAATTACATCACAGTCACAGAGCATATAGATTACTGGATGACATTCTTTCGTTCATTCTTCTATCCATGTGCCAGGCGCCCTTCTAGGCGGCTAATTCTTTTCTCTGGGACTTGCGTTGGTGGCCAAATAATTACACCTGTTTATTTTTTTTTATTATACTTTTTTCCAGTAACTTATTTTTCTTTTCTTTGTTGAGATTTGGCATGATGCGTTAAAGTCAGTATCTCTGTGTCCTCAATCTTTACTTCTTGGAGTGAGACATTCTCCTCTCAGCGTTTGTAGGTTTGCGAATAGAAAATGAGAAAGGATGCTGTTACTTAGCCATTTCCAGCCCCAGGATATGTAAGTAAGTAAGTAAGTAAGCCAGAAGGGTTTGTTGGCTTGAATTCTCCAATTACTTGCTTCAAGTTTAGAGTTTATTTTGTTTTCTCTGTAGGCCTTACAGGTTAGTGGTCTTAACGAAATAAATAAAATTTGGAAAATAAGTAAAATTCGGAAATCTGTGTGACACTAAATATTTAGGTATTGTGTTTTACCTCTCATTTTAATTTCTATATTTGTGTATAAAGCTCCAGTTTTTGGTCTGTTTCCTGGCTATCTACACTTTTCGTACATGAGTGGAAAGGCTTAGCAGTCTGAGATATCAGGGCCTTTGGTACTATGCTAAACATCTTCCATTTCCTTGGGGGTGTGGGGGGAATATAGCTCAGGGTGAATGATTAGAATGGAAATAGCATATTGATTCTCTCCTAGGGAAGGTCAAGATGATGAATTATTCGAAACCTTCTGAGAAAATTATGAGTGCGTAGGTACTACATCCAAAGAGATTATATCGCTCTTCTCACTTTTATTTTGTGCCTCAAATAAACTTCTGTTTTAAAAAGAGACCCCCCTTTGTTTATTTTATTTCCTGAAATTAAAATTGCAAAACCGTATCATTAGTGTGTATTACCCTCTGGTAGCCTCTTACACCTAAACTCAGATTTTAATTGAGATGTTTTTAATCTTGCCTTCCTATGTGGATATTTAGATGATACTTCCTTGTTTTCTTAAGGGAATACAGACTTCTGTTCTCCTTTCCCTCTGAGACATGTTGTACTCGGTGACGTTGGGCCAGCAAAGGTGGCCTGGTTTCATTTGATTTCATACTGACTTGAAACAACACGCCTACGAGTTATCACACCCTCATTCCCCCTTAAATCAGCTTTTCTTTACTTTATGGGCAAGTGCGCTTCGTTGATCCCAGATGTTTCCATGCTACCTAGACATGCAGCCATATGCCTCCCCCATTTATTTTGCATAATGTGACACAGTGCATGTTTGGGTGCACTCTTAATGTGTGCTGTTTACCTCTGAGATGATCAAGAAACCAATTTCCTGATGACAAAAGAAAAGAGGGTCCCATGGTAGCTTGCACATTTCTATTTACTGTTTTACCCTTGAGAAATCCTTCACACTGTTGAAGCCTCGACGTTTAAAAAAGCCAGTGAGCCATCAGAAGCACAACAGTGGCTTGTATGCTCTATTCATTAGTGTTTGTCATGGTTGTCCATATTGAATTATGGAATTTGAAAGTATTTCATTCCATGGAACAGGGTTGGATTTGCACTGCAGAAATGAGTGATACATGAATCACAGATTAGCCAAACTTCATTCTGTTTTGCATTCTAAAATTACCCTGAGTTTGCCTAATAAACATATTGCCCTTCATTGATTAAGGACTTGTTCCCTAATTTGTTTTGCAGCAAATCACCGTTTTCTCATACCACCCAGTGGTCATGTGGACAAGAATTTCCCCTCTGCATGGTATTGCAGAACTTGGGTGGAATAATTCGAAGGAATTGTTCCTTTGTCTCCGTGGGGCAAATGGTGATTATTTATGGTCAGTGTTTCATGAAAATTAAGTTCCCTAAGATTTATGTTTTCTAAGTGTTAACTATTTGCAGAGTAAATGTAAAATGCTGAACTGTGACTGGCCAGTGTCTTTCTAGCGCTTAAATTAGAGCAGCCCAGTACTCCTTTTGCTGACAATCATTCAACCTCCTCGTGCCTCAATTATATTTTCAGTCAATAACATGCTCATAAATCAAATGGGTAGTTTCAGTCTTAGTGGAATATGTAAGTCGTATATATATCCAGGACCTGAGAATCATACTTTTCATATTCTTAACATATCCTCGTTTAATTCTGTTCTTAACAAATTTACCTTCTTTTATTGTAAGCTGTAAACAATTTAAAACATAAATATTGACACGGAAGTCCAATATTATTTGTATGTTACAAACATAAAGCTTAATTTTTTCTTTGAATAAAAAAGGCGTATTATAAGAATATGCCTCTTATTTTTGGAATGGGAACACTAATGGGCAGTGAAACATAAATATTTATGGATAATTATAAAGGAAAGAGGTTTGATTCTGCCTTCCCCCAGGGAGGTGGATTTGCTGTCCCTTCCTTCATAATTATAGTCATTTCCATTTGAAACTTTCATAGGCAGTAACAGAAGAGAAAATGACAATACTTCATTGGAATAGCCATTAGACAATGTATGTTCTCCACTTGATATGTATGCTGGGAAAAAAATTGCTGTAGGATGGTAACAAAGAAAGCAGCCTGTGTAGATATCTGTCGTTGCTGCTTTGTGCAGACGTCGATGACTTTGGGAGGTGGTGTGGCATTAGAGGGTTATGATATTTCTAGTGTTTTATGAGATTGCTGGATATATTGAACTCGCTAATGATTGTCTTTGAACAAGACAATAGGGTGTTGCTAACAGAAATAGACCTTTGGCTTTATGTGCACGTGACCAACAAATGCTTTCTGTGAGTACAAAGCTCGATTATGCAGGGTCTCAATAATACGCTTTACGTATTTTTTTTCCTTGAAACTTGCAACAAAGACTTGGTTGCATCCTGTTGTGGCTGATGAGTATTTGTTTAATATTATACATATTTTCAGTTTATAACTTATGTAAACGTTAAAATTCAACTGTAACAGAGACAGATTGGCCTTTTTACCCAAAGCCACATGTGTTTATATATTCCCTTTATATATTTAATGGGTTCGAAATTTACAGTCCCAACTTGGTCATAAAGAAAGTCCTATTTTTCTTCATTTTTCTATAGCTGAACTCAGCTCGGTCATGAACCACCATTTATGCGGATAACACAGAATATGATTTTGTAACTTCAAATAGCTCTTTTTGCAGGTTGAAAATATTGTCTTTTGGATAATACTCAATTCATTCAGTTTTTTCTCTCCCCTTTTTTTTTTTTTTTTGCAGTGCAGATTTAAAAGTCTTTAACTATACTGCTTTTTCCTCTAAAAGTTTTTCTCCCAGTTGCCCCCTGCCCTATTGGCACCTGGCTAGAGGAGTGGGTTATGTGGCATCATGATAGAAGGCAAAAGTGTCTGGTTTACGTTCTGACCTCCAGGACTTACCGCAGTGAATAGTCTTGTCTTGCTTGGTGTTTCATATCAGCATTTATCGTCGGAACATCCCCCACTGTGGCATCCATTCTCCGTTCTCTTGGTGCAAGTGGTACACAGTGCTGCTCCCAGGGCTTGACCAGCTCTCTAGGTTGGCTGGACCATCTCTGTATCGTGGTTTTCATTGTCACCACTGCTGCCCTGAGACCCTCCATTCCCATAACTGTGTCATGGCTATTGGCAGGCATGGTGACTCCTTACTCTCACCTGTCTCCTGTTTACCTTAGAGAGATTGTAGAAAGATTTTTCAGATTTCTTCCATGCCCCAGTACATTGGCATTTGGCTGTGGGTCATCTCCCCCAGTGATTTGCCCGGATATCATCCTCTCTCCTTATGGCCACCATGTTGGGACAGGGAACAACTGTAAGGGGAAAATCAGAAGTCCACTTTTAAACATCTTACATTTGAGATGCCTGGTAGGCATACTGGTGGAGTAGGCAATTGAATATACAAGTCTAGAGTGTAGGAGAGAGGTCTGGGCTAGAGAGCAGAATTCAGAAGTCATTAGCCTTTAAGTCATTCTTCCAGGTAAGAGCCTGGATGAGATCACAAGGAGAGTAAGTGTAGATAGAAAAGGGAAGAGATGGACTGATTAAAAGGAGGGGGAAAAACTGAGAAGCCACTGTAAATAATAATCATAATTTAAAGAAAATCATTCTAGGCTGAAGAGCTGGGTGGGATGTTAAATTCTCATTCTTGGAAATTATAGGAAATAGATCTAACAGGGCAGCCATTTGTCCTTACCCAGCCTTCACTGACTGATCTCAGGACTCTTTCCTACGGGGCCTGGAATCTTATACTACTCTACACGAGGCTTTCAATTAATTGAAACTGACACTTATAATGAAACTTATTTGCCGACTCTGAAATAGATTCTAGAGTGGGAAGAGCAGCAATTGGTTTCAATTAAAAAGTAAACCTCTTTCCTTCCTGGAGATTTCTGGTCCTAAGACACTTTAAAACACCCAACCATGACCCACAGACTGGAACGGGTCCTTGTTAGTCTAAGATTCAATCAGTATGGTTCTGGTCACAAGACTGCCTATGGCATCATAGAGAATCCCCAATGTGTTCTCAGAAAAGGACCCTGAGATACATCAATGGAAGGATCTAGAGGCAAGGGGACCTTCAACCATGATCTCCCAGAATCTTTTAAATCCTCTTACACACTGCTTTCTTTCCATTCTTTCTGGAACTAAAAGAGACCCACAGTCTTGAACATGACCGTGAATCCTCTAGGATCCACTCTTGGCAACACATAGAAGGTCTCAGTCTTAGAGCTGTATTCTTATCTGGAGAGTCCAGATGGTAGGCTGCGGTCCTTCATTTGAGAGCACATTCTAATCACTTGGTTTGCTTTATATTTATAGAACTGTACAATGAACTATGGGACATTTGGTTTATGGGTCAAACTGCACTGAATGCTGAGCAACATAAATCCTATAGAATTTTAAATTAACTTGGCTAAAACATTTATATCCATGAAATTCAAACTTGTTAAATTTTGTTCCCTTGCCAACTTCTGTTTGGTGATGCCCACCCAAATGATCATATTGCTTAAATTCTTTTCCAAAGTAGGATAAATTGTGATTAATTTTTTAAAAATCATCTAGGGGTGCCTGGGTGGCTCAGTCAGTTAAGCGGCCGACTTCGGCTCAGGTCATGATCTCACGGTCCGTGAGTTCGAGCCCCGCGCCGGGCTCTGTGCTGACAGCTCAGAGCCTGGAGCCTGTTTCAGATTCTGCGTCTCCCTCTCTCTGACCCTCCCCCGTTCATGCTCTGTCTCTCTCTGTCTCAAAAATAAATAAATGTTAAAAAATATGATAAAATAAAATAAAATAAAATAAAATATCATCTAAAAATTCTTGAACTCTCAGATATTCTAAGAATTGCAAAACTAGAGTTAGAAAATTATTGTGTAAAAGCAAGGTTTCTAAAGCTTGGTGCTATTGACTATTGCTGTGGGGCATTGCCCTGTGTATTGTAGGATTGTTAACAATATCCCTAGCCTCCACCCTCCAAGGGCTAGTGTTACCTTTACCCCATGTTTGACAGTGGAAAATATCTCCAGACATTGCCCTGCAAGGCAAAATCATTTCTAGTTGAGAACCACTGGTGTCATGGGAAAAAAATGACTTCTTATCTCTATAGGAGATATATTTAAGACATTCTAATTTATATGTATATATTTTAAGGCTCTCAAATGCTTTATCTTTTCCCTGCTATGTGAGAAGCACCATGGACTAGGGACTTTGGTTGACCAAATCACCGTTGACATAATGGTAAGAAAATCTGGTAGCCTTTTAGGACTATGTGGCAGGGGGTTGTACTCGTGGAATAAGGTTTAATGAGGTTGGGTCAATTAGGCAAGAGCAACAGACTTGAAACAAATTGGGTATCAGTCACAGAAGTGGATTCTGGCTTCCTACATCACTGTTTATTTACAGAGAACCATGCTATTGATTGAGAATCTTGACTCACAAGGTCTGAAACTTCTGTAGTGTATGTGCATGTATTGGTTCATTATACCATAGGCCAAAGCTCAAAAGAAAAAATAACATATGGGTATTGATGGCCCCAAAAGAAAAGACTCGAACAGTTAGGAAGAAACCTCTTCTTGCTGTCAAAAATTATTTCCACGTTAAGCACACACAAAGGATTGATAAGCATAGGTTAGTGTAGTACGATGCAAAGTAGTTGTTTAGGACTGAAAAGAAATGAGCCAACCTGTATATAAAGAGAGTTAAGATTTCAACAGATCAATTACTGGCCTACATTTTGTCAACAAATGTGATTTGGGGCAGTGACACTGGAAATTTTTAGCAGCAGCTAGGGTAATAACCATGGAGGGCTCCTCCTTAGAGGAGAGAAGGAAGGCGTCTATCTGGATGACTGAGGGGGGGGGGGGGGTTCAGTTAGGTGCTCTGAAATTCCTATCCCTACTCTCAGCAAACTAAATATTGTACAATGATGCTATGAGTTCTCAACCCTTAGGATTTTTCCAGAAAAATGAAAACCACAGAATGTAAATATCTTCTTTAAATAATTTAAAACAAACTCAAAATTTAGTGATTTTTTTATTCTTATTTGGAAAATCTGAAAATTCCTTTGCCGATTTGCAGTGTGATTCCAGTGTGCGTGACCTTGCTTAAAACTTGTGTCCATGATCTTTGACCAAGTTCTTTAGGTTTCCAGATTTTCTGGTTTATGTCACTCGGTATATAAAAATATCTGTAGGGATTTTTTCCCTCAGACTGAGGAGAAATTTTATGGATGGGCTATAAATAAACTCTTTAAAAACTAGTAACAGTTGCTGTGTTCTTGGGCATCAATACCATGTAGGCGTTTGAGGTGAACAAACTTTATCCAGAAACCAGAACACAAAATGTGTTTAGTGACAAAAAAGCTTTTTCAGTCCTAAGTTTGGCTGATTAACTATTTTGTCTTTGGTTGGTTTCCAAATGGAGATGTTCTTTAAAAATGAAAAGTGATTTGTAATAACTGTGAATACTTCTCTGTAAAACCTTCTTCAATGGGGTTGAATAATTCATGCATCTTTAATATTGGAGAAAGAGGTTATTCCTTGAAGTCTAGTTTTTCATAACCACTTTGCCAGGGCTGATCGATCTTTCCACTTAATCATGATACGCCTCCATGAAACACACACTCAGTGGGCCACTGAGCCCTGGGACCTCCAAGCACATAAAAAGTAGGCCACAGAACACAGATACACAGTACTGATTTTGACTGCCACACAAAAGTTTTATAAAGAAACAAACATCCCTAAGGTAGAGAAAGAAAAGTAGGATGTAGAGCAAAGATAGAGGCTGTGTTTCACTAAGAGCAAATTAAGTTGCGGACCTACCTTGGCAGATCTTAAGTAGTTAAGACCACACATTTGGGAAACAAAGTGCCTGCACTTTTTCCTGAGAGACTGGACTTTCATGGGCATCCATGGGCTTATGTTCATATCTTTAGACAAATCTGCAGCTTTGACACAGTGGTTCCTCATCTATTTTCTATTTTCTTCAAGCTTCCGATTATCCCAACTCGTCATTTTGTTCTGGTTACAAGCCACTGGCCAGCCTCTAGGCTGGCTTCCCTTGAGTATTGCGACCACCTCTGGTCCGGTTCATTATGAACAGGGAGGCAGGATTGGTCACGTGACATCAAATTTGGCTACTGTTAGTAGGACAGTGCTCTGTGAGAGGGGATGTCTCAGGGTAGGCCTTCTGACACTGAAGCCCCTGTCTTCTGATAACAGTATAACTTTCCGTAAATCATGTTCTCCTTTATTACATAGATATTCATAACAAGACTTAAGAGCCTAATTGAAAAGTGATCTTATATATATCCACTTGATTTTTAAGTCTACCCATCTTAGTATCTCCTTGAAAACTCCTTACCTTACCTCTAACTGCACTCTCTCCTCTTTTTTCTTTGTTGTTTGTTTTTAAAATTTATTTATTTAAATTCAAGTTAATTAACATACAATATAGTATTGGTTTCAGGAGTAGAACCCAGTGATTCATCACTTACGTGATACCCAGTGCTCATCCCAACAAGTGCCCTCCTTAATGCCCGTCACCCATTTAGCCCATCCCTCCACCCACCTCCCTTCTAGCAACCCTCAGTTTATTCTCTGTACTTAAGAGTCTCCTATAGTTTGCCTCTGTCTCTGTTTTTATCTTATTTTTCCTTCCCTTCCCCTGTGTTCATCTGTTGTGTTTCTTAAATTCCACTTATGAGTGAGATCATATATTTATCTTTTGCTGACATTTGGCTTTAGCCTAATACAGTCTAGTTCCATCCACATTATTGCAAATGGCAGGATTTCATTCTTTTTGATCGCCGAGTAGTATTCCATTGTGTGTGTGTGTGTGTGTGTGTGTGTGTGTGTGTGTGTGTGTATACACACACCCCACATCTTCTTTATCCATTCATCAGTTGATGGACATTTGGGCTCTTTCCATACTTTGGCTATTGTTGAAAGAGCTGCTATAAATAGTGGGGTGCATGTGCCCTTTTGAATCAGCATTTTCACAGGCCAGATCCAGAAGGTGTTAAAATCTTCCAGGAATAACAATAGGGCGATTCTATCCCCTTTCATCATTTCAAAAACTTTGGAGACCTGGTATCAGAGAGTGAGGCCTAGATGCCATGATTACCACAGCCTCATTCTCCTGACCAGCCCAGCAGTCACAGTAGTACATTTGCACTTTGGTCCTCATGACTACCTGTGTACCCCTGTCAGTCGCAGTGGGCAGAGGGGGCCCCACAGATGTGTCCATCATCTCCACAGGTGATAAGTGTAAGTGATTTTCTTCAGGAACCCACTAAACTGACAAGCTGGTTGGAATGGTGTGAAGGGAAGGGAGGCCGGCTACTGCATGGGCTATATCACACCTGAGTTCCTGGGGACCCCTGAGCCTACCCATTATTACCACATCAGACCCCAGCCTGGGTATTAGCAGACTGTAAATGCAGAAAGGTGGGTTCTTAATGCCAACACTCCATAGGTCTTCTAGACAAAGTGTTGCTCTTTATAATCCCCAAACAAATGACTTTGGGCCAAGAGGTCCTCAGTTCACTTGCTTTGGGCATTAGAATTTAGTGGTTTTAAGGATGTTTATTTAATATGAGTGATTAATTAATACCTTTTGGTAGACGTTTGCTTTTATCTCTTTAGGGTAAATCCATGAGAGTTGAATTGCTAGATAGGTGCATATTTAGTTTTAGAAGAAACCTCCAGACTTTTTGCGGCCATTTTATCATGTATACTCAGAGTGATGCTGTATGAGAGTTCTAGTAGCTCCAGACCCTTGCCAACATTTGTCGTTGTCAGTCTTTTTAGTGTTGGCCATTTTGTTGAGTTTATGGTATTATCCTGTGGTTTTATCTTATTTATTTCTTATTTATTTATTTATTTATTGAGAGTGAGCGAGCATGAGTGGGGGAGAGGCAGAGGTAGAGAGAGAGGGGGCTCAAACCCACAATTCTGGAATCATGACCTAGGCCAAAATCAAGAGTCAGATGCTCAACCGACTGAGCCACCCAGGTGCCCCTATCTTCTGGTTTTAATGTGCATTTCCTTGGTGGCTAAAATGGAGCACTTTTTCTTGTGTGTGTTGACTTTCCGTATATATTCTTCTGTGAAATATCTGGTCAAAACATTTTTCCATTGTTATTTGGCGGTTTGTGTTTACTACTGAGTTGTAAGAGTTCTTTATACATTCTAGAAACAAACTGTCAGATAAATGTTTTATAAATATTTTCTCCTAGTCTGTGGTTTGTCTCTTCAGTTTCTCACAAGTGTCTTTTGATGACAGAATTTTAAAATTTTGAGTGAAATATATTTATTTTTTATTTCCTTGGTTGTTTTCTGTATCAAGTCTAAGAAACCTCTGCCATTTCCATTGCAAAGACATTCTCTAATGTTTTCTTTTATAAACTTTATATTTTAAACTCTTCAGTTACTTCATTTTTGTCTATGGTGGATATTAAGGATGAAGGGGTTTTTTTAAAGAAATATCCAGTTGATTGATTTATCGTTACATTTGGAAATGCTTTCCTTTTCCCATTGAATTGCTTTGGTACTTTTGTGAAAAATCGACCAGGTAATGTGAACAAAAATAGTAGAGGAGCGATCACTGAAAATATTCCCCTTCATAAATGCAATGAGAACACTGGCAAAAATGATCACAGTCCACATGTTCAGAATTATGTAAATTGACCAAAGGCTTACCACAATCTGGGGAGTGTTTATTCAAGAAAAACAGCCAAATCTCAGTAAGAACAGTGAATTTTCTGGCATTTTTACTTGCTCTATTTCAATCTCCTCCCCCCGCCAGCTGTAGGCTTGGTAAAACCTAGCAGCCTGTCAGCCACTGGAGAGAGCAAAACAAGGCTGTTTAGAGCTGCATTCTCAGAGAATTGTCATTATTTAACCCCTCTGGTAGTTCTGTGCAAGACCTGACTGAGAACTTGCCAGTGTTGCTTTTTTCCCCTTGGAGACATTAATTGAAATCAGGCCAAGGCAGTTGTTAGGCATTGTGACTCTTTGAGTTAGGCGAGAACAGCCCCACGAACAGTGGGCTAACCAAAGTGCTTAAAGTAGCAAAGTTGGGGAATGACGTTTGCATAAGAGGCTTTGAAAAGCTCTGATATGTTTCTGGGAATCCAAAAGGCCATGCTCGTATTTAGGTCTATGCATCTTCCCAGAGTGGTGTACATGGTCAAGGAAGATCTGCGGAGGCCCTAAGTGCTCACTTCTGGATAGGCTTGAGGCATTGGACAAGCAGGAAGTAGAGACCAAGGTGGAGCTGTGCAATCTGCCTGGCTGAGTAGTTGAGAAATGCACCAGTAACACACAGACTGAGAGACCTGTTAGTTTCAGGCATTGAAGGCAATCTCTGTTCCATAATTAGCTACCTGCTAAGCTGACAGATCAAAGACTTCAGTGGCTACACATGACAATGAATACAGACTTTACAGAATTTGCTCAGAAAAGTCTCTAAACAAACCACAACAAAAATAAACCCTGGGGAAAGAGGAAAGTCTGATTTCCAGTTTGCCAAATTACATTGTTTAAGATGTTCAGTGTTCAACAAAAAATGAGATACACAAAGAATGAGGAAAGTAAGGCCAGTCACAGTGTGAGGGGGTTGCACTGAGAGGAGGCAGTCAGTAGAAACTCCCTGAGGAACCCCATACATTGGATGCACTAGACAAAGACTTTAAAGTAGATGTTTTAGAGGCACTTAAAGAATGAAAAGAAACCATGTCTAAATAAATAAAGTATGAGAAAAATGCCTTGACCAAATATATCAAAAGAGATAGCAATTATAAAAAAATGTAATAGAAATTCTAGAACTGAAAAGTACAATAATGGAAATGAAAAAATCACTAGAAGGGCTCAAGAGCAGATATGAGCAAGTCAAACAATCACTAACTTGAAGAAAAGTGGAGAGTCTCAGACCTTGGGACATCATCAGGCATAACGATATGTACATAATAGGAGCCCAGAAAGAGAGGAGAAAAAAGGAGGATAAAGAGTACTTAATGAAACAATGGCTAAACACTTCCCAAATTTGATTCAAAGCATTAATCTGCACACCAAGGAAACTCAACAAACTCTAATCCAAATAGGATAAACTCAGAGAATTATCCTAGACGTCATATAATTAAATTGCCAAAACCCAAAGAGAAAGAATCTTGAAAAGAGAAGCAATTCATTACAAATTCAGGGGATCCTAGGTATATTAACAGCTTATTTCTCATCAAAAACCATGGAAGCTAGAAGGCAGTGGGTGAAATAGTCAAAGTTCTCCAATAAAAAGTTATAAACCAAAATTCTATATCCAGCAGATCTATTCTTCAATAATAAAGGAGAAATTAAATATTGCCACATTGGTAAAAACTGAATTTGTCACTATTATATATCTTCCCCACAAAACTAAAAAAATCCTTTAGTAAAAGAAATGATAAGGCAATTAATATTGTAAACTGGAAAATACCTATTTAACACAAAAGAGAGCAGTCAATTATGAAGAGAGGAATAAAGAGGACCTAAAAATATAGAAAACAAATAGTAACAGCAAAGATGAATTCTGCCTTATCAATAATCACAATAAATGTAAATTAATTATACACCCTAATTAAAAGGCAGAGAAATGAACACTGGATTAAAACAAAACAAACAAACAAACAAACAAAAACAGGGGCCCCTGGGAAGCCCGGTCAGTTAAGTGTCTGACTCTTGGTTTCAGCTCAGGTCATGATCTCGCAGTTCATGGGCTGGAGCCCTGTGTCAGGCTCTGGGCTGACAGTGTGGAGCCTGCTTGGGATTCTCCCTCTCCCCGCCCCCCCCCCCCCCCCCCATCTCTGCCTCTTAAAATAAATAAAAGAAACTTTAAAACAAAAACAAAACATGATCCAACTATATGCCATCTACAAAAGACTTTAGATTTAACCTAGGCACAAACAGATGAAAATCAAAGGATAGACAAAGGTATGCTGTACAAACAAACTATACTAAAAGAGAACTGGAGTGTCTATGCTAATATCAGACAAAAATAGATTTTAAGATAAAAAATTGTTACGAGAGAGAAAGAAGAATAAAATGATAAAAAGGTCAACGTATTGAGAATATATCGCAACTCATAAACATATGTGCACCAAATGACTTGAGCCCTGAAATACATGAAACCACAACTGACAAAATTGAAGAGAGAAATAGGGAATTGAACAAGAATAGTTGAAAGCTTCAATACTCAACTTGGAATAATCGATGGAGCCCCTGGAGAGCAGATCAATAAGGAAATGGAAAACTTTTGATAACACTGGAAGTCTGCTAGACCTAATAGAACTCTGTAGGACACTGTCCTAAACAGTAGAAGAACATATTTTTTCCCCAAAGGTACATGGAACATTCTTCAGGACATACCATATGTTCAACTATAAAACAAGCCCCAATGGGGACACCTGCGTGGCTCATTCAGTTAAGTGTCCAACTCTTGATTTCAGCTTAGGTCATAATCTCACGCTTCCTGGGTTTTGAGCCCTACATTAAGCTCTGTGCTGATAGTGTGGAGCCTGCGTGGGAGGCTTGCTCTCCCTCTCTCTCTGCCCCTCCCCCCACCTCTCTCTCTCTCTCAAATAAACATTTAAAAAATGGATTTAAGGGGCGCCTGGGTGGCTCACTCGGTTAAGCGGCCAACTTCAGCTCAGGTCATGATCTCGCGGTCCGTGAGTTCGAGCCCCGCATCGGGCTCTGTGCTGACAGCTCAGAGCCTGGAGCCTGTTTCAGAATCTGTGTCTCCCTCTCTCTGCCCCTCCCCCGTTCATGCTCTGTCTCTCTCTGTCTCAAAAATAAATTAACGTTAAAAAAAAAATTAAAAAAAAAATAAAATAAAAATAAAAAATGGATTTAACATTAGGTATTTTTAGTTATAAAATTAATACAAAGCATTTTATTCAGTTATGAGGGAATAAAATTAGGGTAAGTAACTGAAAGAAATTTGAGGAATTAAAAAAAAAACACCTGTAAATAACCAATGAGTTAAAAAAGAATCACAAGGGGAAAATTAGAAAAGACTTTGTGATGAATAGAAATGAAAACATGCCAGAACTTATAGAATACAGCTAAAGCGTGCTTAGAGGGAAATTTGTAGCTGTGGGTGCTTCTATTAACATATGAGAAAAATCTCAAACCTATAATCTTCTGTGCTTAGAAGTTAAGAAAAGAAGAGCAGACAAAAACACAAAGCATTAAAAAAATTAAAAATAAAAAAATAATTAAGCCTCCGTGACAAAGTAAATGAAACAGAGAACAGAAAAAAAAAAAAAAAAACAATAATGTCAGTTAAACCAAAAGTGGATTCTTCGAAAAAAGATCAACAAAATTGGCAAACAAGGGGAAAAAAAGAGAGAAGACTCAAGTTACTAAAATCTGATTTGAAAGAAGGGAGGAACATTACTACCAACCTCAGAGAAATAAAAAGGATTATAAGGGCATACTATAACCAATTGTATACCAGGAATTAGGTAATGTCGATGAAATGGACAAATTCCTAGAAAGAAAACTGCATTGAGCATTAAATTAGATGTTTATAATGCTATTGTTATAGGTACTGGCTCATGCTTATTGCTAAATGAATGTTAGCTATATTATAGTATTATACACAGGCTTCTTCATTTCTGGCCATCTTCATACCACAACTTCAGAAACACATTTCCATAAAGATACTTTAGTTCCCATTACAGATTGCTTTACCTGTTACCAAAATTGATTTAATTTAGTTCCATTTCTAGACCTGGTTGTATAAAGATTAAAAATCTGTGTTGAAAGTTTTTTCCCCTAAAATCATTAATGACGGGCTTACTAATAACTGGAAGAAACTAGAACTTAACCCGCCTTCTACCCCATTTCAAGATTGCATTTGACATCTGAACCCTGTTTGGTATAATTCCCGTTTGGATTATAACAAACTGGAACAGAAATGGTCCCCCTTTCTATATGTCCTGTTTTGAATGTATTGATAACCCTCCAAGGTTTTATTATGCATTTTTCTTCTTTATGCTTTTCTGCTACATCTGTTTCTTTGTTTCTTATCATTTTATTCCTTTGGAACCATTGAGTCACCGAATAAATAATCTTACTGCTCTCCGTCAAAAAAAAAAAAAAAGGTTTTAAAGACCCTGATATGCATATATAGATTCATTTCCAAATTGGTTCATTTCTATCTTCTACTTTTGACTACTTTCCTTTTCGCAGTAGTTTTATTGTACTTAAAAGAGTTAATGTAATTCTTGTATGTATTCAGTTTCGTTACATTGGGAATAGCACTGGATTTGGAACAAAGAGAATTGAGTTGATATCTGTAATTTCTTCCTCACCATTATGTGGCTGTTGACAAGTTACTTAGCCATCTGAGATTCTGTATTGTCAACTAGAAATTGGCAGTTGCACCTGTCTCAAAGCTGTTGGAATTAGATATGATTAAACAAAATAATTTTATGAAAGTGCTTACTCCACTTCAACAAGTGTTTATTTCCTTTTCCTTGAGCAAGTCAATTCTTCGTCAATAAAATTAGATTACAAACCTCATAGGTTTTGAAGAGGTGAAATATTCGAAGTAATTGATGTATCCTGCCAACGTAAGATACGATTATTCCCCTTTTTTGTTGTTGGAATGTCTTCTTTGTTGATATTTTGACTACGTAATATACTTTGTTCAGAGAGAATTAAATACTCATTGTATGTAGGTATCTGTAACAATGCAATTCCTTATTCTACTGGATGAAGGACAGGTGGTATATAATCATATAAGGAAAAGAATTTCAGGATATCTATCCTCCAGATAATATAACGCTTCTATTTAAACCCCAGGTTAACGTTTGACCACAAGTCTTGAGAATAGTGCACGAAGTTGGAATTAAGTGCTTTGTCTTTAATAGTAATATCCTCAACTAAACAAAGCAGTGAAAGGTGAGAAAGCTGATTATATTACTCTGAGAAAGTGAGAGAACTTTTCATTTGCTCAGTGTGATGTTTTAAAAATCTTTTGCAGCAAGGATGAAAAAGCAAAATAATGAAGGAGTCAAGCAAACAATGATTTGTTAAGATATAAACTGATAATAAGTCTTATAGAGCTTTGTTTTAAAGGAAAAACACCTCCCAGTTGGCTGCTAGATATTAAAAGATAAACTTTTTTTGAGAGAGAGAGAGAGAGAGTGGGAGAGAGTGAGCGAGCCAACAGGAAAGGGGGAGAGGGAGAAAGAGAATCTTAAGCAGGCTCCATGCTGAGTGTGACTGAAGCAGGGTTCAGTCTCAGGACCATGAGATCATGACTTGAGCCGAAATCAAGAGTTGGGCTCTCAACTGACTAAGCCACCCGGGCACCCCAAAAGATAAACATTCTCACTTGCATTCACCAAATAGCAGTAATGGACATTTTTAAATTGCGTATGTTTTGAATTCTGGTCATGTGGGAAGAGTATAATCCTAATCTCTCCTGGGAACATAGGATGCTTCCAAGTCCTGTAATTATTACAAATGCATCACTCAGTAATGATGCGGATGGAACAAGTACTCGTGCCTCAACTTTCTTAAATACCCAGAGGGAAGGACCACACGAGCCAAAATTACTACCACAACATCTCATTATGACTTTAGAGTCTTACCATCTGAAAGACGTTTCAGTAGAAAATTTTCAGTATGCTCGGGGTGGCACAGAATCAAAACAGGGAACTTCTAGGACAGCACCTCCTGGTAGAAATATGTGTGTCACACACATATAACTTTTAATTTTCTGGTAGTCACGTTAAAAAAAAAAAAGGAACGGGTGCAGTTAATTTAATAATACAGTGTATTGAGTTCAGTAGATCTAACATATTACCGTTTTGACATGTCCTCAATATAAAACTCATTCATATGACACTGTACGTTATTGTTTTCATATTTTCCTCGCGTAGCACATCTCCACTTGGAGTAGCCACATTTCAAGTACCGAACAATGTGCTTGCTTCTTCCACAGGTACTCTAATATTTCAGATATGGTCTATAATCATACACATAGCACATTGGTTGTATAGGTATTTTGTCTATTTTTCTTTAAGATGTACAGTATCGCAAAACTATAGATTTCACACGAAAACGAAAAACACCTCTTCTAATCCACAGCTTCAGCATGTCTTCCGTTTCATTTCTGTGCACCTGCTGGTCATGGTGAGCGGCTTTATATTTCTGACTGACTCTTTATAATATGACTCCGGCCCAGCCTACTTACCCAACCTGCGCATCTCATCGCCCCCCAATATACACCTCTGATAGAGGTTATGACCCTTTCCTCATTACCCCATGGGTAGTCTGTGCCGACTTCTCTGGCTTTATTCATGATTTTCCATTGCCTGAACCTCTCACTCCTGTTCCCGAAGTGCATTTGTCTTGTTTCAGTGAAACAATAAGAAAATTTCTTCAGGGCAGAGGTCACATCTTTCATTTCCCCAAAGAGGCTTTTTGAGTCTTGGCGTCCAGTCTGACTTCCCATCAGACCTGGAGAACTTTAGAAAATTACCGATTACTGATTGTCGCCTCGCAGGAATACAGATTTGGTAGGGCAGCTGGGGTCCAGGAAACCCCATTTTTATCGGGCAACTCACATGCTTCTCGTGTGTCTTCTCTAGGACTCCAATCAACGTCAAGGCATCGAGGACAAGCGGAATAAACACTAATAGGTAATAAATAGGCTTTTCAGACATGGAGGCTAAGGCTTTAATCAGAGGAATAAGTGATGAAGGCCAAAGAATCAGAAATTGCCAATAAGTGTCTAGGTTAAATGACTTAGCCATTCAGTATAAATTATACTGGCCAGGAAGATGAGCCAAAAATGGCCTTGGGATATATACCCTATTTCTTCACAGCAGGCCAACACCACCAAACTTAAATTTTTACACATCAAAATTTTTGTATTATATTGTTATTTCTTATTTGAGAGAGTCAGCGAGCACGAGCAGGGGAGAGGGGCAGAGAGAGAGAAAGAATCTTCTGCAGGCTCCGTGTTCAGCGCGAAGCCAGATGTGGGGCTCAATCCCACGACCCTGAGATCGTGACCTGACTGAAATCAAGGGTCAGACGCTCAACCGACTGAGCACCCCCCCCCCAGGTGCCCCCACATCTAATTGTTTTAAACATAACCCAGATACGCAGACTTTTAGCCATTCAGAGCCTGCCTGCTTGGCATACCCTGCAAAATTGTACCCAACACCTACAAGCCACAGAAAAGCCATGGGCTGTAAGGACTCTAAGCTGCCACCGCCCCTCCTCGCCCTCACACAAGGACCCTCTCCCATCCCTCTCTCCCAGAGGAGCGTGCCTGCCTTCTTTCCCTTCCGCGTAGCAACCCTGTGCAACGGCCTCTGGACGGTTGTGCTGAGACACTTGCCCTGCACACAAGCCTGTCGGAACATCATCCCATGACACGTGTGTGCTACTCCCACCTAGTGGTCGTATCTTTCTCCTTGCTCAGCCCTGAAATCCCTCGATCCCCCTACAAAGGCACCATAGGGGTAAAGGGACCATGTGTAGATTCTGGAAGTCAGAAAACATTACATTGAGAAGCACCAGTGGCCAGATAAGAGGCAGGTCAGCTCTGACCCTGGGGAAGCACCTCCGTGTCCAGCAGGCTGGAACTCAGGATCTCACCAGGAAATGGGAGGAGGGAGGGGGTCACTGTGCAGAGGGTCCCCAGGGACCCTCACACAAGCCTGGCTGCTGGGCTGCGTCTGTAAATCATGTGTTTATCTCATTTCTAGAAGGTGTGGCACATAGGGCAGGATAATGGGAAAGAATGTTCAGGACTTTCACAAACGTTAGATTCCAGAATTCATTTGGGGGAACTTTGAGAAATTTCTTCAGCGGATAAAAAACCAAAAGTAAAAAATTTTTTTATTATGGAGATCTTTTTTGTTCCTCAGGAAAGAGACCATTATGATTTCTAATATTTATATCATATTATAGACCTGCTCCCATGTGTTAAACTATCATAACAGCTCTCCATGTTCTTCTCATAATATTAAGGCTATAAAGCTATTCTTGTTTTAGTTAAGCCATTAAAGCTGGTAATATCCACCTAGGATGAGAATAATTTTCTCTAGCCCAGGCAAGGAAGACAGTTAAAAAGAAAAGTCACTGGAGGTAAAAAAAAAAAAAAAAAAAAAAAAAAAAAAAAAAGAAAAGAAAAGAAAAAGAGATATTTCACCTCTAATTATTTAACTTGCCAATTTTTTACCAACCTTTCGCTCTTTTATGTAGCCCAACCACATGTCTTTTTGCTTTTTTTTTTTTTTACTTAAGCCGTAATTCATTGCCCTTTGAGTTAAGTTGGGAAGTTCCATTTCACAGCTGAAATGGACCCTAGGCGGTCAGGCTTATGGAGCGGGGAGGAGAAAGTTTCTTCAGTGCCAAGACCTCAGAGGGTCTACCCGTTTTCTCTTCTCTCATATGCTCTAGTAAGAAGAAAAAGAACCTAGTGGTAGCTGACATTTATATGGCACTTATAATACCAAGTGCTTTTCACATATTCATTCAGTCCCTCTGCCACCCATAGGTTACACACTATTGAACCCCATTAATCGGATGGAAAAACTGAGGCCAAGAAAGCGAAAGTAACCTGTTGGGTGTATCAAGCTAGGAAGCCGTGGAGCTGGGATTCAAATGTAGCTCACCCAGTTCCAGAATCCATGCTCCACTTGCTCTCCCGCCCTTGCCCAGCCCTGTGCCAAAGAGTCGGTTGGGGAACTTGCCTGTCTTGAACTTGGTTTGGCCTCACTGTGGCCACGGCCGGCCGTGACTCCCGGGAGAGCTCAGGGGCCTGTGGGTGGTAGGCGCAGCTGAGCACAGGGAACGGCACTGCTGTAGCTTCTGGTGCAGCAGTTTGGTGTCGCCTGGGGAGAAATGTCTTGCTTTCGCAGTTTTTCCTAATTGCCTCCACGCTGTCATTCTTAGTCCAGAGCATTTCATGTGTATAACTTAGCGTATCGTCATTCCAGGGTGACCGTATTGTGGCAATCGGTCAACAAAGGGCTGCTTTCCAGGCATTTCTGGACTGCGAAACCTTGACTACTGGTTGGCCCTGTGGGCATTTACTGCGACCTGCATCATCACCGTAGTGGGCTTGGGTCATTCCGCATTTTTCCCTTTTAATAAGAACAACCACATTCAGATGATCTACCCCAGAAGATACCTTGCTGCCAGCCTACCAACGTAGGTGTGCTTATTGATGCAGAGCTGGCTGGGAATCCCGTGCCCTACGGTTACCATAAAGCTGGATGTGGAGAAGCCCAGAAGGGTGTGGTCCCAGGCGTGACCTGTGAAGGATGTGCCTTGCAGAATTTTAGACTGCTTCAGCTTGCCCTCGTTATGTTCTTTATTAGCCATGCTGTTGTAGGGACTTGAGAAATCCAGTTGGAGTTTGTGGGCAACTGTGTAGACAACTATAAGCTATAGAAAATGGGAAAATGTCCGAAGAATCTCAGTGCCTTGGTGGCTTTACATTACATAGCCGCTGCTAGCATTTCCAATATATAAATGTGCCTGCCTTTCTTCCTCCCTTTCTTTCCCTTTCTTCCTTTCTTCCTTCCTTCCTTCCTTCCTTCCTTTCTTTCTTTCTTTCTTTCTTCCTTTCTTTCTTTCTTTCTTTCTCTTCCTCTTTCCTTTTTCTTTCTCTTTTTCTTTCTTTATTTCTTTCTTTTTCTCTTTCTTTCTTTCTTTCTCTCTTTCTCTCTTTCTCTTTTTGCATGATTGGCTCACAGGGAACTCTGATTTAGGAAGGAAGAGAATTACAGGTATACAAACAGTGATGAGCAGTAGTTGTTAAGGTAGAAAGGTGATAATTAAAGACTGTCCCCCTGGGTACCAGCATAACTGAGATTTTGATATCTTGGCAGCTAGGATCTATGTTTGTGTTCTCTATGCTTCTGGAAGCTCTTCTGCAGTGCTTGTGAGGGTGGGCTACCCAAAGTACAAATGATGAGCTGGGGTTATGGGGTGCCTGGGCTGCTATGCCCAAGAGGCCACAGCTGGACCAAGCTGGCATTGAACCCCCATACTTCTCACCAGATGACAGTCCTGGGAAATTCTGGAGATGGAGCTAATTGTCAACCCATCATTCCCTGCTCACAAGAGCCTTCATATTCAGACCTAGAAAGAAAGATAAATACCCCGGGGTATATTTTCCCTGAGTGCCTTCTCTGAGTTTTCTGAATGGCTATGGTTGTTTACTAGCTGGCAATGACTACAAAATTACATAATCATCGATTTCTACATCTTCTCCTTTAACGTAGTGAAGTCCCCAGTACAATGAGAATAAGACGTTTCATGCAACCTGTAAAAACGTATTTGTCAGTGGGGTGGTGCGTATAATGCAGTGAGTTATTTCCCAAGTGGTAAATAAGCTGGAAGGAGATGTTAATAGCAAAGAAGTCCGTAAGGATGCCATAAATCTCAAATTTGCTTTGTGCCGAAATATTTTATTATAGCATTGGTGGTACTTGGGCGAAGTTTCCTGAGTAGTAAATCAGTCAAATTAAGTAATTACAGTTTGTGTGTGTGCTCATAAACTTCATCTCGGTCTTAAATATTTTGGTCCGATTTTCTGAGACGTTGGAGATTTAGTGAGATGTTTGTTTTGGAAAAGGTCTGGGTTAGTAAGTAGACAGAATAATAGGTGTGTGACTGTTCAGGGTATGAAACCTGCTAGGTAAAAATGCTAAGCGTGTCACATTTCCCACGCATCACTTGACATTTCAGTCTTTTCTTTTTAAACCCAAACTGGTGCATTATCTCTGTGGCCACAGTCAAGCTGCCTACAGTATGTCTGGGAACAGCACTCTGCAGTTTAAGTTTATTATGTTAGGCCCAGAGTGAATGAAAGGAGGTATGGTAAACTGAAAGGTAAGAGAATGGCAGTTGGGCACACCAGGGGTGAGGGGAAGGGGTGGAAAGAGCCACGGGGAAGAGCTGGAAGAGAGGAGGTAATCAGACAACACGTTCCGCATTTTCTTCCAGGATTAGCTCTTTTGGGAGACTGAGTCAATTTTAGGAACATTGGAAAGGGATCATTTCCAGCATTCTAACTATGGAAATTCTATTAATACCATTCAGTTCAGTCGAATGGATAATTCAGTTGAATGGCCCAATTCTGGGCCAGGCATTGTAGAAAGTCTCAAGACTTTACAGTAGCCAGTAAGACAGAGTCCTTCAGATTGGTGTTGAAAGACACTTATGGTGGAAAATTCCAACATACAGGAATGTCGAAGGCTCCATGGAGGCTGGAGGAGGGCACCCAACCCAGCCTGAACCAGTCAAGCAGTTCATCCTTGTGAAGGCAAAGTCTGAGCCATGTTTCAGGAGGGGAAACAGCCTAAAGCAAAAAGGACAATAGCACGACAGTGTGATGTGTTCAAAGGCACTAAGAGAAATTGACATTTTGGAAGCTTCACATGAGGGGGAACCTTGGAGATCAGGCTGGACAAGGATTCCTGGGCTGTATCCAAGGCCTGCATGCTTGCCGTGGATCCTGATGGTGGTGCCTCTACAGGCCGACCTGTGTGAGCAGATTTACATTTTAAAGAGATCACTCTGGCCGCGAGGAAGGGAGGAAGATGAATTTGAGAGGTACAAGCGCAGAATCCTAGAGGCTGTCAAAATAATCAAGGTGACATAACACAAACCAAACTACTGTGCTGTTACAGACCAGAAAATGTGAAGACCAACGTCTTGTGGATTTCTTTACAGTCTGTTCCCGCCCCCACCCCCCCGCCCCAGCCCGTGAAGTAAGAGCTGTCTTAAACATGCAGAAAAGTATAGAAAATAATACAAACACCCATGTTCCAACTGAAACACTTGAGGAGGTATTAATATCTTCCATAATTTGATTTTTAAGGAGATGAAACATTTTAGTTCAGCTCAACTTTCCTGTGAAAGTCTCGTCAGCCCCAGTCTCTCCCATCGTGAATTTGCTGCTTATCATTCCCTCACATGTGTTTTATATTTTGCTACACTTATCTGTACCTATTCTTAAAATGTATATATTTTTTTTTTTTTAATTTTTTTTTTCAACGTTTTTTATTTATTTTTTTTGGGACAGAGAGAGACAGAGCATGAACGGGGGAGGGGCAGAGAGAGAGGGAGACACAGAATCGGAAACAGGCTCCAGGCTCCGAGCCATCAGCCCAGAGCCCGACGCGGGGCTCGAACTCACGGACCGCGAGATCGTGACCTGGCTGAAGTCGGACGCTCAACCGACTGCGCCACCCAGGCGCCCCAAAATGTATATATTTTTAACATACCTCAAACTTTTACACCAACAGTATCAGACTAAATGTAATTTTCGTAACTTGCTTTTAAAAATTTCTCTATTATTTTATCCAGATCCATATAGAGCTTGAGTTTTTCCTGATGACTATTGCACATTTCCTGATGTACACTACAAGATGTATATCCATTCTCCTGCTGATGGACACATAGTTGATTTCACGTAGACTGTTTCCAGCAAGCGCGATGTGAGCATCCTTCAAAGCCTGTCTTTACCCAGGTTTCCTGGAGAATTAGTCTTAATGCCCCATGTCACCCATTATATGTATGAATTAGCTTCTCACTTGTGCATCAAGAATGGTGCTAGTTAAGGACGCCTGGGTGGTTCAGTCGGTTACGCATCTGACTTCGGCTCAGGTCGTGATCTCACAGTGTGTTCGAGCCCCGTGTCGGGCTCTGTGCTGACAGCTCAGAGCCTGGAGCCTGCTTCCGATTCTGTGTCTCCCTCTCTCTCTGCCCCTCCCTTGTACTCTCTCTCTCTCTCTCTCTCTCTCAAAAATAAATAAACATTAAAAAAATTAAAAAAAAATAATGGTGCTAGTTATGCAGCATCCTTGGGAGATTTGAGAAAATAATCCTGCAAATTATTTTCTGTTTCATGGTTCAGATGAGAACCACTTGTTAAGAAAAAAAGGATACAATCTCTAGATCAGTAGGGGGATACATACATAGGTCTTCTTTCAACCAGCTATGGCCAAATGCCATTCAAAGGGACGTTCCAGTCCGTTGACATTTCCTAGCACTGGATAAGCAGTTTGTTCCCCATTTTTCAACGTTTTTTATTTATTTTTGGGACAGAGAGAGACAGAGCATGAACGGGGGAGGGACAGAGAGAGAGGGAGACACAGAATCGGAAACAGGCTCCAGGCTCCGAGCCATCAGCCCAGAGCCTGACGCGGGGCTCGAACTCACGGACCGCGAGATCGTGACCTGGCTGAAGTCGGACGCTTAACCGACTGCGCCACCCAGGCGTTGTTCCCCATTTTTGCCGATAGTTGCTACTGTTAGATTTTTCTGTTTTTGCTAGCTGAGGGCAAATACTATCTTGTTTCAATTTTCATTTTTCTGGTTATTTCTCTGTGTGAGCATCTTTTTCATATATAGTTTTTGTGATTAGGATTTCTTCTATAAATTGATAATTTGTATGCTTCCCATTTTTCTATTCAGGTTTTGTCTTTTTCTTTCTCACTTTAGGCTTCTTTATATATTCTGATTGCTAATCCTATGTTGGTTGTATGGATATCAAATATGTTTTAAATGTATTTACGGTGTCTTTTTGGATAGAAGTTTTTAATTTTAATTTTAATCAAATTTGTCAATCTTTTCCTTTGTGGCCTGTGCTTTTTGTGTTTCTTTAGAAATTCTTCTCTGGGGGCGCCTGGGTGGCTCAGTCGGTTAAGCGGCCGACTTCGGCTCAGGTCGTGATCTCGCAGTCCGTGAGTTCGAGCCCCGTGTCGGGCTCTGTGCTGACAGCTCAGAGCCTGGAGCCTGTTTCAGATTCTGTGTCTCCCTCTCTCTGACCCTCCCCCGTTCATGCTCTGTCTCTCGCTGTCGCAAAAATAAATAAATGTTACCAAAAAAAAATTAAAAAAAAAAAAAAAAAAGAAATTCTTCTCTGGCCATGCATGCTTTTTTTTTTCCCAGTATGTTTTTCTATAAAGTTTGAAGTTTCACTTTTCATATTATAGTTTTTATTTCTCCTGCAACTTATCAATTGGTGAGGCAGAGGTCTCGTTCCTTTTCCTTTTTAGAAATAGCCAGTGGTCCAGGAACAATTTATTAAGTAGTCTGTCTTTTCACATGCCCATGGTTCACCACCACGTCATTGGTTTTTACATGTGTGTAGGATTGTTTCTGAGCCTCTACCTGGCTGCATTCCGTTTGTCTGTGTCTAATACCACACTCTCTTAATTACTATAGCTCTACGCTAAGTTTTGAGAGATGGCAAGGAAATTTCTTTCACTCTTTTTTCTTGACTATCATTTGCCTGTGCTTAGATCTTTGTTTGTTTCGTGATTTCCAGGATTAACTTGTTCAGCTAAACAATAAAACTATTAGGATTTTTATCACAATTATTCTTCCAGTTAATAGAATGATTTGGGACACCTGGTATTTATGGTATTAAGTTTCTTTTCCATGAATATGGTATATCGTTTCCTATATTCAAATATACTTTGGTGTCTCTCAGTAGTATTTTGTAATTCACTCCAAAAAGATCCTTCAGATCCTTTATATGATTTAGTCTAGGGTGACTTAAAATTTCCCAGCTGCTATTTCTTCAAATATTTCTCCTATGTCTCATCTCTTTCAGGTTGCTTAACTATTCTCGTTACCTCTTTGTCTTTTTCACTGTGGTGAATTCCTCAGAACTCTTCTAATTCACCAGATCTCACTTCCACTGTCCAGACTAGCGTTAATCCCACCTGTACTGGATTTATTTATTTAAATGAATAAATTTTCCATTTCTAAAAATTCCAGTTAATTCTCTTCTGTATCCATATGTTGTTTCATTTTTGCCTCCTTTTAGTCCATGATGTCTTGTTATTGTTTATTTTTTTAATGGATATGCTTTAACTTATTTCTCTGAACATACTCATTTTATTTTTTAAATTTTTTTAAACTTTTATTTATTTTTAAGAGACAGAGAGAGACAGAGCATGAATGGGGGAGGAAGAGAGAGAGAGGGAGACACAGAATCCAAAGCAGGCTTTAGACTCTGAGCTGTCAGCACAGAGCCCGAAGCGGGGCTCAAACCCACGAACTGCGAGATCATGACCTGAGCCAAAGTCAGACACTTAACCAACTGAGCCACCCAGGTGCCCCTATTATTTTTTTAATGTTTATTTTTGAGAGAGAGAGAGTGAGCACAGATGGGGGAGGGGCAGAGAGAGGGGGATAGAAGATCCAAAGTGGGTTCTGGACTGATAGTAGAGAGCCCCCGATGTGGAGATAGAACCCACAAACCACGAGATCACAACCTGAGCAAAAGTCAGACACTCAACCAACTGGGCCACCCAGGTGCCCTTGAACGTACTCATTTTAAATCTTTGTCAGACTAGACCATAAAATGAATTCGTTCACAGTAAATTCATGTAGATTTGATCGGCTGTCTTTCTTAGCGTTAAATGTGTTACTGTGTTTTGCAGCTTTGGTTTACAACTCATTTAGTTGTTGCTGTGGTTTTACTTTTTTCTACCATGTTTGCCTTCCCCCTTTATGGTTGTGTCTGCCAAACTCTGGATTCTCCAGTGCAGAACAAGGTTTGCACGGGTGACATGGGCCCCTGCGCCATGATAATATTATCTCTGACCCAATCATCATACCAGGATGTAGTGGGAGGTGAGAGGGCTGCTGTGGTTCCTGGTCATCAGGCTGCGTCTGCTTCCTCCAACTTCTCTAGGTCTCCAGTGAGCAGCAGGTTTGTTCCGCGTTCTTTACAAGGCCAGATTCTCCTCTGATGGACCACTGTTACTTCTATTTATTTATTCTATTTGAAATCTGCCATTGGCATATGTTTGGAGCAGAGGATATACATCAAACTGTGATCATATTTTGCCTTCTTGACTAGTCCTCAGACCCGATTTTAAAAAATAATAATAATTTTCAAAGTTGTGTGGTGCTATCCTAACATTTGTCTATCACAACAGTACAATTTTGTACCTTTCAACCCCTGCTCCCGTCTGTCTTTATGAGCATAGAATTGAGGGTGGCATTCTTTCAGTGAATCATATCATGATCCACCAGCTGAAAGATTAATTCAGGAAACATGATTAGAAAGAGACATCTGAATAGTTTATCTGGGCCATAAGGCACGGACATCAGTGACAGGATTTAAATAACTGAAATGAATTCTCTTTAGTTCTCTTGTCTTACCAAATTAGCATCAAAATGTTTTTACCAGTTTAGGTAAGGTGATGTCAGAAAAGTCCAACTGCTGTGCTGGTCATAAATTATCACCGTGTTCACTTGCCGATTGAGAGAATACTTCCTATGGCTAAAATACCTGGTTTACCTTTTGGAACAAGAATGATAATATAACATTTATAATGAAGAATAATTAATATCTGGGATGTCCTATATTCTGGGTAATTGTTTTTAACAGCACATGAACAGTCTGAGTAAATAAGAAATTGTTCTTCTCTTTAATAAACTCTCTGTATTTATCACTCCACGATTCTAGTGTAACAGTAGAAATCAACCTGGAATTGGTATGTCCTTTAGAATTAAGGTTGTGTCTCCCCGAATGCCATAGTAAGTCTTAGGTTATTGCTGGCTGTACTTTTCCAGTGTTTCGCCGAGTTAATATTAGCCTGTGTCTCCATCATCATGTCATGCTATCTCAGAAAATGCTAATGAAACAGTCCCTCTCAGATTAAAAAGATAACATTACAGATTCTTCACAGATCTTTCAGATTTATGTTCATTTTTAGCTCAAATAAAAAGTTGCACGTTTAAAAGATGAGAAGTACTTGGAGATAATTCATTACGGGTTCTGCCGAATAATATTTGACGTTATGGCTGAATTTAACCGCTAAACTTCTTAAGTGGTTTTTCATGTTCTCATTTATGCCACGGAGAGAAGATGACAGCATTAGGTTTTAAATATTAAAATAACAAAGCTTTTTTATATGAAGAATTCTGAGCACTGGACACACTGTTGAAGGCCACCATCGCTTGATAACTTCAAGGAAGCTCCATTTGAATTCCCCAAACAGGATCTACATTCTTTTTCTTTAATGTCCTTAAATTTTAAGCCTGAAATAAACATTAATTATTTTTTTCTCCAAAGCTTCTTTCAAGACTGTAGAATCCAGTAGGGATCCTCAGGGGTCATAGAATGCGGAAGCAAATTCTTAAAAACTTGAATTGCCTTTATTTACACCTGAAGCCTCTTTGATATCAAAACCTTTGCTGAGGAAAAGGGATTTCTCTATGACTTTGAATAGCCTAAGAAAGTCATTTGACTATATGGAGATAATCAACAACCACACAGATAAGCTTTGTGACTTTTATTATTTTTTTAAGTGTCGTGACTTTTAAAGGTTTACCTGAATGGTAAAACTAAGGCATTGTATAGATGATGTTGGATCTTAGAATGCTTTCAAGGAGAGAACTTACAGGTTTTAGAACGATAGCAGGATTCCTGAGTCCTCTTTCCTCCTCACTTGTGCCTCAGACCCTAATCTGGAGGTAACAGAGGTGGCTCCGTCCCAAGTAGAAAAATCCCCATTACGTCATGAAACGGTGAGAGAGATCTGCTGACGGTTGGGGGGGGTTGAATGTCTGTTGACTGTCTCCTTTTCACAGTGGATATATCTGTACTGTTAGGGACAGGTGACCTGTGGCCCTGTTCCCTGGAGCTGCAGCAAGAGACCTGAGCCTTTTGACTTCTCTTCCAGCCACAGAGGAACTAAGTGTCCAATCCTGAAGTTGTTTCTCGACAGCTTCCTCTCCATCATGCTCAGGAGAATTTGAGGACTCTCTTGTGCTACGTGGGCACAAGATTCTTCCCTTCTGTGAAAAACAGGAGGATAAAATGACAGGCAGGGCTGCTATTACTTTAATATGTCCGAGAGAGAAGTTATTTTATCCTTGGAAGGGAATGGCGTCAGGCTTTTCTGTCGTACACTCCACCAGAACCAGACTTAAGTACAACTCCTGCTGGTTAAAGTGTGGTTTTGATCGTGTAATCTGGGACTTCTCAAACTCGTCAGGGAAGAGAAAACCTACTCCCTGGGGAATACCGTGGTGCGGGTGGCTCAAAGTCCCATGCCATGGTTCATCGAAGGCTTCTATGTTTTCCGAAAAATAATGTCAATTTTGCATTTTATTCCAAAATAAATCCAGTTTTAGGTTAATAGAATTGTACTGCTACCTTTGTAAACTGTTACAGCCTTTCTGGTCGGCAATTTGGCAATAGCTGTTAACATTGAAAATATATGTACCCTTTCCCCCAGCAATCTTACTCCTGGCAATTTGGCTCATAGAAGTAAAAACATCAGTACATAAGATATATGTATAATGATATTTATGACCATATGTCATGGCAAAAATTGGACTAATGAATTCCATTCAACAGAGAAGTGGAAGAATACATTATAAATCATGGAGCCACTTCATCATGGAGTTGTGAGCCACTAAAGAGAATGAATTAGAACTCTACCAAATGACTTGAAGAGCTATCTATGAGTAAAGTGCATTTAAGAGCCTATATTTATAAAACAGCCAACGACAGAATAACCCTATGTGTTTCTATACGTTTTATAAATAATGACGTCTGCACGAGGAGCTAGGTAACTCACCAGGTTACCTGCAGTAGAAGGGGTACAGGGAGAGAAGGGGACAAGGGAAGCCAAAAAGAGAGAAGCAGACACATAGAAACAGGAAAAAAAGAAAAAAATATTTCACTTATACCATTATGTGGAAATAGAAATGTATATAGGATAATATGTCATACAAGTTTTAAATAAGCACCTTGCCTTCCTTCTTGTGAATTTGGAAAATGCACAGGTTCAGGCTCACTGTCTCATTACAATATGAGCCTGTGAGCCCTTGTACAATGGCTTGAGAAACATGGACATGACAGCATCCAAACTGTGAAGATATGAGGGCTGTAAGCCACCACACTGCCTCCAGCTTCTAGAGTGCCTGTACTCTTGGGAGGTCCTGGTGGGTCCTGCCATGATGTGAACATAAAGGGGCTTCTTGGCGAAGGCAGGCTGTGGTCATTTTTAGGGTTCCCTAGACAGGTACCTTGGTTCTGTGGCTTGACGTCTATTGGTTCTCCTACCTTTGATGCATCACTTGATTTGACCTTTAAATTTTTTTTTTATGTTTATTTATTTTTGAGAGAGAGACAGAGACAGAGCATGAGCAGGGGAGGAACAGAGAGAGAGGGAGACACACAATCTGAAACAGGCTCCAAGCTCTGAGGTGTCAGCACAGAGCCCGACACAGGGCTCGAACTCACAAACCGTGAGATCATGACCTGAGCCGAAGCCAGATGTTCAACTGACTGAGCCACCCAGGCACCCCTTGATTTGACCTTTAGATTTTGGCAGTGATTCCTGGTTCTCTCTGCCGTTCCACCTTGGCTATTGGCTCTAATCTGTCTTGACCTCTAGCTTTCATGTCATTTCTGCATTCAAGCCATCCATTTTTTTGTTGTAAAGTGCTTTATTCTCAACATTTTCCTTCATTCTCTTCTGGGCCATTATTTAGAACAGCCTGTCTTCTTGATCCACCTTACTCTGGTCCAAGATCAAGCATACTTTTAATATGTACTATATTAAATGCAGTTTGTCTTCCCCTTGACTTTTCTGAAACAGCTATATAATGGCTAACAACAGAGATTCAGATGAATCTGTTGCTTTAGAAACATTAAACCTAGAGTTGAATTTGGATGTTTGGGTTGGACTCTGTCTCATTTTAGCATATTAGTTTCTTTGCCTCAAAAACTCAAAATCTTTTTTGTAAGGGAATCTCAAAGGTTATTTAATCCAACCATACTTCACTGACCACAATCCTTTATGAAACACTTCTGCAGAGGTGACTCATTTTCATCAATGGTCATTTCTTCTTTATTTATATAAAGTCTAAATCCAACCATTCATCTGCCCATGCTCTTACTAGCAGCCAGGTAAAAACTAGATCCTTTCTTGATGACAACAATATCTAGAGCCTCTAAAATGTCTCATACACAAAAAGTGGCATTAGATTTAAAAATTACCAGGCAGTCCAAAAGAGAAGACCAAATAACTGAAGACAGAGAGGAAAAAAAATCAGATAATATCACTTTGTGAGGCTTGGAAGCTTAGGTTGCTGCTTTGTGCCCTGCCTGTCTCCTGTGCTGCAAATCAGCAAAGCCTCCCAGAAGGAATAGCAGCAGGGAAGGTCAAGCTCACATCTTAGTATGTTTTTCTTCATGCTGGTATGTTGGCTGCTTAAATGCTAGCTGCTTTGGTTGCTCTCTGATGCTTCAAGAAGCTAAATTTTGCATTTTGTATATTTTGTGTCAGTTGTTGGTATTTTCAGTGTAAAGGTTGATCTGATACAAGCTACTCCTTCATAGGCAGAAGCATACTGAATACATATGATAATGAAAAATATCAATTAAACATTGGTAATTTGTTCTCATAAACTGTGAAATCAGGCAATGATTTAGAGGAATTGTTTTCAACTTCCTAATTTGGGGTCTAGAGTTCAGGCCCTCATTTTCATTTCTGGGGACTGATTTCCAAATAGGAAAGTGCACTGATTCATTCATACCAGATGACTTTACCAATCAGTTCCTATATTCATGTACTGCTTGTGAATATCTAAGCAGAAGAGTATCAAAGTATTTAGATGGATTACCGCATCACCAAGAATGCCAAATCTTTGATCTACTTTTTTACCTTCACAATTTTGCGTGCATGATAAAAGCAAATTTATTCCTTTCAACGCTGAAAAAAATTCTCCACTACCACCTGACTTTATATAGTTAAATACCATGTCCTATGTCCAGTTCATCCAGCTAAACATTGAATTGCTGTGGTTCAAGCCATAGAAGTGTTTCCAATTTATAATTTTATTATGTTCTGTTTTTAACTTTCTAGTGCAAAGCCTTTCTTGCTGAATGAGTCAATGAACTGACTTAAATTGTTCTTAAAAATATTATTAAATGTTAGGGCACCTGGGTGGCTCAGTCGGTTAAGCACCTGACTCTTGATTTTGGCTCAGGTCGTATCTCCCAGTTCGTGAGATTGAGCCCCATATCCAGCTCTGTGCTGACAGCATGGAGCCTGCTTGGGATTCTCTCTCTCTCTCTCTCTCTCTCTCTCTGTGTGTGTGTGTGTGTCTCTTTCTCTCTCTCTTTTTCTCTCTCTGCCCCTCCCCTGCTTGTGCACATGCTCTCTCTCTCTCTTTCTCTCTCTCAAAATAAGTAAATAAATATTTTTAAAATATGTTATGTTTTATAATGTATGAAATTACCATCCACAGAAGGACTGTCTTTAAACGTGCTTTACTACACTAAACTTCTAAAAAAACAAAACCCAAAAAACTTAAAAACTTTTTTTAACCCAGAAAAGTAAATAATTTCCTGTTGATATTTCACGAGTACCATGCCCAACAGTCCAATCTCATCAAAGCACCCTTCGTCCCACAGATAAATGTAGCTGCTGATGCTCTCATCAGCAGCACTAGAAAATGTCACAAATAATGATTTATCTTTTTCATGCAACTTGTCCTGTAAGTTTCCCATTAATTCTTTAATACCCTGAACAACTGTTTCACAGTCCACTTATATTTACACTTATTTCTATCTGTTCAGGATACATAATTATAGCTACATTCAATCCATATTTTTGTAATCTCACCATCCCTAAGAGGTTGAATGCCCAGCCGCTTTTTCACTTAATCCATCACTTCCACAGTTGTAGTAGCTATTTTGTTCACATTCAGAAACAGACCTCATGTTTCTAATAGAAAGAAATAAAACAGTTCTTTTTCTCATTCTATTAAGTTTTCATCACAAATCTTTCCTTATGCCAGCATTTATTGTGGTTTATTTCAGAGTGGCAGCTTATGTTGTGTTCTTTCGGTGCAGACGTGCTTATGTGCATAGTAAACACCTACCATATTTCTATGTGGAAGTGAAGAATATTCCTTTCTCACATTTTTTATGACACATTCAGCTCTCTGAACCTTTCGTTTCCCTGCTTTTAATATGGATACAGGAAATACTTCATTTTCTTTTCATTCAAGGGTAAGAGAAACATCATAGCTTGATGACGGATGTCACCTAACTTTGACCTTTGATTTGTGTGGACAGTAGAGAAGAGTGGCACTGTGGCAAACTGAAGAGGCAGTGCCTGTTCAGATGCAAGTCTGGGGCGTCTAGGTGGCTCAGTCGGTTGAGCATCCAGCTTGTAGCCCAGGTCACGATCGCCCCGTTGATGAGTTCAAGCCCCGCGTCGGGCTCTGTGCTGACAGCTCAGAACCTGGAACCTGCTTCAGATTCTGTGTCTCCTCTCTCTGCACCCCTACCCCGCTCGTACTCTGTCTCTTTCAAAAAATAAATAAACATGTTTTTAAAAGCCAGAAATTCAGCTTTGGGGTGAAATCCCTCAATTTTGAATATTGCTAATTAATTCCATGATCTCCAAAAACAATGTGTGGGCCAAACAGAATGTGTCTGTTGGGCTGGTTTGACTTGCAGGTGTTTGTTTGGAACCTTAGGATTGTATGATCATAGACTCCAAGAATGTTGGAGCTGGAAGGAACCTGAGGGCTCCTTAAAAATAAGCAGCTGATAAGGAAAATAATTGAGACCAGAACTTAGTGTAGTGTCCCATTTCAGGACACTACAGGTGCCTAATTTGTTTAGTAGAAAGTAGTTTTGACCTGTACCATTCATGCAAAACCCTGCTATGACCGGATAGTCAAAGCAGAAAAAGTTCAAGGGTCGGTGGTTGATGGCTGCAAGTGAATTGCTTTTTACCTGAATTAACTGAACAGTTCTGTTAATGTTTTGCTCCATTTTACCTCAATAGATAACAACTCTGGGAGGCAAAAGGGAGTGAGTACTGCCTGGGTTTCCCACACATTATCAGGACTAGAATTAATCAGAATAATTACTGTCTGCTTTCTTTCAAGTAGCTAATTTTTTTTTTTTTAATAACATGCGGCATTAACTATTCCAAGAGAAATGTCCACACTACATGTTGTGGGAGTACAGCATTCCTCACAAGAGTTAAAGTGTTTGAATTTAGAATTCCTTTTTGTTCTTATTCCTTTTTTTAAAAAAAAAAATTTTTAACATTTATTTATTTTTGAGACAGAGAGAGACAGAGCATGAACGGGGGAGGGGCAGAGAGAGAGGGAGACACAGAATCCGAAGCAGGCTCCAGGCTCTGAGCCATCAGCCCAGAGCCTGAAGCGGGGCTCGAACTCACGGACCGCGAGATCGTGACCTGAGTCGAAGTCGGACGCTTAACCGACTGAGCCACCCAGGCGCCCCTCTTATTCCTATTAACATTGTTGTTCAACTGAATCTGGAGGGATTTGACAGTGAATGTCCCTAATGGTTCAGAGGCTCCTTTCCAGAGGGACATGAAGGCATTGGGCCGGGCAGACTCTGAGATTGTTTCGCAGCAGAGCTAACAAATATCCCGTGAAATATGTGCTCGATTATGTTGGTTGGCAAGGTTTAACCTTTCTTTCTAACTCTGTTCTTTCCAATCGGGATATGGCTCAACAATTGCCTGGGGCGAGCAGTTCGGTTTCAACACTTTTCTAAAAAAGGTTTTGGTGGGGCGCCTGGGTGGCTTGGTCGGTTAAGCGTCCGACTTCAGCTCAGGTCATGATCTCACGGTCTGTGAGTTCGAGCCCCGCATCGGGCTCTGTGCTGACAGCTCAGAGCCTGGAGCCTGTTTCAGATTCTGTGTTTCCCTCTCTCTGCTCCTCCCCCGTTCATGCTCTGTCTCTCTCTGTCTCAAAAATAAAATAAAACGTTAAAAAAAAATTTTTTTAAAAAGGTTTTGGTGATTTGGAAGCATCCTGAGCCTGGCGCGGTGGGAAGCAGGTGAATAAGCAGTGGACTTTGCCCAGGCAGGGTCCTGAGAGGTACAGACATGAAGCCACCAGCAGAGATGGTGACATATGACCCCACTGTCGTCTTAGGACCCAGCCAGTAAATGCGCCCTACGTGTATTTTCCCAGAAGTAAAATAGGTAATATTGCAGTCAACATTGATGTCATTATAGATATTTTTGTAAAAATTTGATCGTCTGGAGCACAAAGCTAAACAATTTTATGACTGCTAATGGTTAACAGCAATTGTCTGCTGGAAATGCCGTGACAAGCTATAATTCAAAGCATGATGCCTGATGCCGGGAGAAATGGGACTTTGTATTTTCACTTGCACACACACATTTTGTAGTCGTGGTGATCTAATCTCAGCTCTTTCATTCTACGAAGTTGCCATTTCCAGGGAAACATTTCCACCATCATTTGGAAAGGGAGAGGTAAATCTGCCATATCGCCTGGAGGTTGACAGAAGAGAAGGAAAGCAAGTCCTTTGAATGCTTTGGAAGGAAAAAAAAAAATGAGCCATTTTATCATCCCCATTTCAGAAGGTTATTCTCATCTGAAAAAGACACTTGAAAGGTTGAAATGGAACATTGCCACCGCTGTACCGCGCATGCTGAAAAGAGGTAATAGGCAATTATTTTTGTGAGGTGCTGCTTGAAAGAAAAGCTACTTAGGACCGGACCTACATTCATTGGTAAGATACAGAATCGAGCAGTTACCCATTGAATTTCAAACAGTGTCAGGAGCCAGTCATGAGTTTGGCCCTGAAGTATGTAGATTGACTTTTCTGCAATGAAAATAGCTGTCAGTCCCTGTTCCTTTATAATGATAATACGGTTTGGGGCCAGCTGGGTGGCTCAGTAGGTTAAGCGTCTGACTTGGCTCAGGCTCAGGTCAGGATCTCACAGCCGGTGAGTTGGAGCTCACCCCCCCCACCCCCTCCACCCCCATCGGGCTCTGTGCTGACAGCTCAGAGCCTGGAGCCTGCTTCCGATTCTGTGTCTCCCTCTCTCTCTGCCCCTCCCCTGCTCGCGCTCTGTCTCTCAAAAATAAATAAATGTTAAAAAATTTTGTCTAAATAATAATGATAATATGATTTCATGTTCAAAGAAAAAGTCAAAACAACATAGAAAATTATACAAAAGAATTGGTTTTAATTTTTCACTTCAGAAGTGTCTATTTGAGTACCATTACTGTGTGCAGATTGGGTGTTGGGGATTCTGTGATATAAGACAGGCATCTCTGGCCACTGCCTGAGCATTTCACTGCCTGGTTCTTCTGGAACCAGAATCAATTGCTCTCTACTGATATATGCACATAGATTGATGGAGAATTAATTTTGTAAAAGATTGTCTCCCCAAAGTGAGCAGTTTTACGGCATGACACGATCTGATAGGAGATCCTTTATTGATGAATATAACCACGTATCACACTCTATAATGACAACATAGTGTTCACCTGTGTGATTTCACCGTTGTTCAGGGAGAGCAGTCTCCAATTTAAAAACATTTAGATTGTTTCTAGAGTTACGATTTTTACTTTACTCCTTTTGCTATTTAAAAAAAACTTTTAATTAACATTTATTCATTTTTGAGAGTGAGAGAGAGAGAGTACGAACAGGGGAGGGGCAGAGAGAGAGGGAGACACAGAATCCGAAGCAGGCTCCAGGCTCTGAGCTGTCAGCACAGAGCCCGACGCGGGGCTTGAACTCACAGACCGCGAGATCATGACCTGAGCTGAAGTCTGACACTTAACTGACTGAGCCACCCACGTACCCTGTCCTTTTGCTATTTTTTAAACCAATAGGCTTCTCCTCAGATGGTTGATTGGATCTATAAGTTGCATGCCGACTCCTTTCAGCCAGTGGTCATCCAGCTGCCCCTATGGTGTTCCCTCCAGATCATGCTTTCTCATTTGTGGCAACATGGACCGGCCGAGAATCTTCCAAATCTTCAAGTTCTAGGCTCCTTTTTGCTTGGCACTTCTTTCTTCATTATCTGTCTCTCCCCTTGTATTTTGCTATAAGCAGCAAAGAGAAACCAGCCCTCACCTTCCACACTTTGCTTAGAAATCATCTCAGCCAAATATCCAGATTCATCACTCACAAGTTCTCCCGCCCACCCCACTGCAGAGCCCGATTAAGCCAAGTTCTCTGCCACTTTATAACGAGGATCGCTTTTCCTCCAATTTCCAGTAACATGTTCCTCATTCCCATCTGAGACCTACCAGGTACACCTTTAATATTCATACTTCTAACAGGTGGTTCGTCTCTGGTGAAACCTTTCTCTTGAGGGCAGGCCTTGTTGACAAGAATGGAATGCTCTGGACTTATTCGAAATTGCCCACTTTCCCCCTCCCTCTGCCAGAGGGACAGTGGAATTTTCCTCTGATCTTCAGTGTGAAAACTTGCTAGGGCTCCTGGATGTAAAACTCACAAAAGCATAGGAGGCCCCCTAAGAAAGAGTATCCTTGGAGTTTTTAACTCTCAAACGTGTCCCCACTAAGCTTCCAGTAACTTCTCAATTACGTTATAGGTTTTCACGCTGGTTTCGACCAAGATTTCTGGTGTGTAGGCTTCTGCTCCAGGATTCTCTGTGATACTATGATTCTCTGTATCTGCCTGTCATCTCCAATTTGGGGGGATGTTGCTTGCCCTGTGACCTCAGTTTTCGGATGGATCTAAGAAGAGTCGTTGATCTTAAGTTTGTTCAACTTTTTCTTGCTTTGTGGGTGGGAATGAGGACTTCCAAGTTCCTTATGTTCTGGACTAAAGTCTGTTTAATGCATGTCTGTCAATTTTGTGTAGGGATGGGGGGAGCAGGTGGTTTGTTAGGGATTTTTACACTATTAACAACACTACAACTCTGCATATATGACCAGTTGCCTTCTACAGATTGATTCTTTTAAGTGGATCAAAGATTAGACAAAATGCTAATTGATATGATAAGCCAAATTGCCTTACAATAAAGTCACTGTACTCCCACCAGCATGGATGAGTTCTCCTGTTTCCATGTACCACCCGCCCCCCACCCCACCCCCCGCCCACCCAATACTCAGTATTGTCAGACTTTTGTATCTTGGCACGTCGGATAAGCCGAAAGTGATTACGCGTAATTTTACCTGCATTTTTTGATTAACCATGAGTCTTATCTTTTCATATTTATTGACCCCCTTGTATTTCTAATTTTTTAATTAATTTTTGTAACATTTATTTATTTTTGAGTGAGAGGGAGAGAGAGCATGAGTGAGGGAGCAAAGAGAGGGAGACACAGAATCCAAGAACCAGGCTCCAGGCTCTGAGCTATCAGCATAAAGCCTGAACCCGTGGGGCCTGAACCCATGAACCATGAGATCATGACCCAAGCTGAAGTCCGATGCCCAACCGACTGAGTGACCCAGGTGCCCCTCACCCCTTGTATTTCTTCTTTTATAAATTACCTTTGTATTTTCACCTGTTTCTCTATTTGGATGTTCATCTTTTGTCCTATTAATTTATAGAAAATATATTTTAGGGTTATTAAAACTGTGGATCTTGATACTTTGTAAAAGTTTTTCCTGCATGTATATTGTTTATATTTTTAATTTCATTCACAGTAGGATTTTTAAGTTTTTTTAATTTTTTGTAGTAAAAAGTTTACACGTTTATGGTTAATTCTGTTTTTGTGGTTGTTTTTTTAAATATTGCTAACAAAGATTTTCCCCATTCCTGGCATATTCGGTTACGTATTTTGATTTGGATCTTGGTTTTTGTTCAGCCATATTTTCTTCTAGTCTTTAAAATAGAAATCTTTGGTTCAGCTGGGATTTGTTTTTGTGGAAAGCCTGAGAATGGGGTCGAGCGAGCTTGATCTGGAGGCAAACAACTAGCCAATTGCACACCTACGGACTAGGCCCTTATTTTATCGATGTGCAATGCCACTGTTATCACCTGCTGGGGTCTCCTTCTGGATTCTCTGTTTCATGGATTTGCCTGTTTCACACCGAATAATACTGTAGCATTTATCTCTGGTGGTGGTGCCCCCTTTACGCTTTGTCTTCTATTCCTCACGCCCCCGGCTATTCTCACAAATGTATTCTTCAAGATGGGCTTTCAAAATCATTTTTCAAGGTCAGTTCTCCCGAAAAAATAGGAGTTAGTACTTCTTTTTGTTATTAGTCTCACGCATTTTCAGTTAAATTTGTATATAATTTTTAAAATTTATCTGTCAGCAATTTGAAGGAGATCTTTTTACGTTCCTTCTTAAACGAAGAGAGTCATTGCTGCTTGAATTTTTACCTGGCCATCTCATGGAATGCTCATTGATTATAATATTTTCAGTTCACTAGTTTGGGGTCTGCTAGGTATGTTGGTGTATCTTCTGCAAAGAATAATTAATTTTTATTTCTGATATTCAAAACTTTGCCTTTATTCTCGTTTTAGCTTCAGTTTTTAAATAATATTAAATAATGATGACGTTAATGAATACTTTTATGTCATTTTGGGCTTTGTTGGGAATGCCTTTAGTATTCTTAATGGTTCAAACTAATGGTGTGAAATGCATGCTTTTACCATTTTGAGGAATTATCTCCATTCCATTTTTCTTCAGTCTTTCTTTTTAAATCAGGAATAAATGTTGAATTTTGTCAAGTGTTATAATAACAACACTAATAATAATTGACTCCTGTGGTTTTTCTCCTTGATTTGGTGATATCGTTAATTTTTTAGATTTTCTAATATTGAGTTATTTTTCTCTATATTCTGGAACTAATTAATTGGCATACTGATTCTTTCTTTCTAATTCACTCATGAAACTGTCTTGGCCTGGAACTTATTATAAATCAGTGATTTCCAGCTTCTTCGATGATTCCTTTGCTTTTTGGCCTATTTAGGTGTCCCAGTTAATTTCTATAACATATTTTCCTACAAAATGAGCCACGTCACTCAAATTTCCTAGCCTGTTAGCATACAGTTCTTTAGGCTTTATCTGTGTGTCTTCCCTTCTCATAGCCAATATTATATAGTTGCATTTTTTCATGCTAACTAGAGTTTTGTAGGGTATGTTGAAGTTTTCTCTTTAAAAAAAAACCTCTAATTTATTAATCTGTACATTTTTTTCTTTTTCCTAGTTTATTATTTTTTTTAAAAAATCTTTCAATCAGGGGCGCCTGGGTGGCTCAGTCAGTTGAGCGTCCAACTTCGGCTCAGGTCATGATCTCACTGTTTGTGAGCTCGAGCCCTGTGTCGGGCTCTGTGCTGACAGCTGGGAGCCTAGAGCCTGCTTCAGATCTGTGTCTCTCCATCTCTCGCCCCCTCCCCTGCTCATGCTCTGTGTCTCTCTGTCTCTCAATAATAAATAAACGTTCAAAAAAAATTTTTTTTAATAAAAAAAAATCAATCAGCCTTTTGGCTTTCTATAGGCATGTTTTCTTGCATTTTTATAGTGTTCTATGTTGATTGTGTATTTATTTTATTCTCTCTCTGCACAGATGTATTTGACCCTGCATATATCTTTGAGTGTAGACTTTGTTAAACACTGAGGGTGAGTTTGGGGCTATTTAATCATATCATTGTCTAAAACTGCCAAGACACAGAATCCTGACCTCAGCCAATCATCTTTTCCCACAAGGTTCCTAAGGAGTCAAGCCCCAGTATAAAGAACCTGGGAAACTCCTATGTTTAGAGCACTAATTTTCCTAGCCAGAAGAGGCATACATAGCTTCTGATAAATGGCAATAGTGAGGCCTATTCTGTGTTACTTCTTTCAAAATACAAACCCAAATCCCATACAATATTAGAAAAGTCTCGTACCTGATCACCGGCACCGTGAGAAATGGAAACAGAGAACTGTGTTGTTAAGCAAGAAAATTGCCAATTCTTGTTCTGTGTTGGGGAGGGTGGAAAAAGGGTAGGAAGATGAACACAGAACATCAAAACCGAAACCAAAACCAACGCATTCCTCCTAGAGGCCAGCTGTCTTCATTTGTAGTCGTTTAATTTTGTTATTTTCTGCAGTTGTGGTTTTGATGATTACTTGATCCAAGAGTTGTTTAGAAAACCATTTAAAAACTTGCCAGTGGATCCAGTTTGCTTCTATTTTAGGTATCTATGTCCGGTTATACAGCACTGTGAACACTGGAGGTGATTTAAAAGGTTTTTATCATTTTGTAATTTATTGACTGTGAGCTCATGTTCCGTGGAGTGGCTTTCCAGAACAGTCCTGTGTGCTCCCATAGAAATTGCCTGTGATTTTTTTTTTTGTCTCTAAAAGGGCCCCAGGGGCTTTCACTAGGTCTGGATCCATTCTTATGATCATTTCTCGGTCAGGTTTTCCTGTTCTCCAATACCCATCCCATCCCAGGCCAATGGGGCTCCTGTTTCTTTGAGCAACCCTGCTACTCAGGCCCCACGCACATGGCAGGCTTCTTTGCTGTTTCTCCAAACGGAGGGTAGAATTCTCTGGTCCTTGCGTATCCTGTTGTAGCCAAGGAGCACAGTCCAGGTCCCTATGTTCTGTGGTCTGGACTCCGCCCCCACAGAGCTGCCGGGACCCCAGACATTAACGGCATGCCCGGTGGGTGAGTCGTTTGGCTTCGGCTCCTACTCGCTTCTGGGACACTGACTCCTTCTTGACTTTTTATAGCTGGAAATTTCCCTTTCTTGGTTTCAACTCACATATGTGATTTAAGAATTATTTTGCTCCGTTTTATCCAGACGTTTCACATGCAAGAGGCAGAGGGGCAGAGGCAGAAGAGCATCCCTACATGCCGGGCCTGTGCGCACCATTGTCGGGGAGCCTAGACTGACGATTACACTCATTTCATGGTTAATGGTTCAGTTTGGGGCCTCAGTTTTTATATAGCTGTATGACCTACAATGGCATAACTCCTTCTTCCATTAATTCACTTCAGCTAAATCAAACGAATACTTAGTGAGAACCTATTACAGGGCAGTCCCTGCATTGGATGCTATACAAGAAACAGTTCAATCGGTGATTCATGATCCAGTGGATGGGGACAGACAGAACGCAGAATAGCGAGAGTACACATTTCCTTCTGTGCTACTTGGGGTAACTCAGGGACCAGGCCACTTGTTGGATTATTGGGGTTGAACTCACCAGAGGAGAGAGACAGTTGACTCCTTTGAAAATCTGAAAGACAAACAAAATACCTATGGACCTTATTCTCAGAAAAATAGTCATTTTGCACGTGCCTTCTGGATTTCCAAAGCTCCTCTGTGGACCTCCTAGGGTCGAGAAGGTCTTGAAGTCAAGGAAAAGTAAACCTGTCAGGTTTGGATGGCAAGTCCTTCTGGGAAGAGAAGCAGTTTTGTGTCAGCGGCACACCTAGGTGACACAGGGTGTTCCCTAGGGGAACAGACACCTAGGTGCCGTGAGGATTGTAGGCAACCTGACCGGTGTTTCATCGGGATATGTGTTATTATTCCTAACACTGTCTAAATCCAGTCACAAGCATTACTGACAAACTGCAGAGGTGTTTGTAAACTCAGTCCCCCCCGCGGGCAGAGTGTGCTGACAACTTTGGCCTAATTAGCATTCTTGTCAACGGTAAGGATTCTAGCCTATAAAATCCCAGCTACCTGCTGCGAGGCCGCGGAAGCCATCTGCAAACTTCATGCTGTTGTAATGATGATGGAAGAAATCTTAGCATGATATCGAGCATCCGATCTTTGTTTTTGGTGTCTGAGAACGCCTGCTCCCACTTTTGCTTTTTTTAATTGCCTTTGCATGGCATGAATCACAATTGTAATGCTAAGAAGGAAGCCTTTGTCAGTGGAAGGTAAAAATAAATAAAAGATTAGGTTTTTCTTTAATTGGATTCTCAATGTACTGTAAAAATTTCAGTGTCTTGTTATCTGTAGGTGATTTGGCGCTGAGTGATCTTGTAGGATTAAAATTCCCAACTGGTGAGGCTCTGACTGTGGGAGGAACATTCTCAGCAAACAAATGCAATTTTTACCTTTCTGAGGATTTTATTTTATGAAGAGTATTTTCCACGAGCTGCATTTGTTTTTATCTCTAATCTGTCCTTTTCCCTTTGATTTGATTTTTTTTTTTAAATTAAGAGTCAGTAGGGATGACAGTTTTATGAGAACTTTTATATAAAAAATCGAAACTTACAGGGGCGCCTGGGTGGCTCAGTCGGTTAAGCGTCCGACTTCAGCTCAGGTCACGATCTCACGGTCCGTGAGTTCGAGCCCCGCATCGGGCTCTGGGCTGATGGCTCAGAGCCTGGAGCCTGCTTCCGATTCTGTGTCTCCCTCTCTCTCTGCCCCTCCCCCATTCATGCTCTGTCCCTCTCTGTCTCAAAAATAAATAAACGTTAAAAAAAAAAAATAAAAAAAAAAAAATCGAAACTTACAGAAAAGAAAATTGTAATTCTTTTAAATCACAAGGGATGCCTCACAACTCCGTTTTCTCTTCTTACCAGCTTTTGAAAAGACACTGCATTTTTTAAAATTATAATTATTGGCAAAAGAGAGAAGAAAAAGTGAAAATAGTTTTAAACTTAACATAAATGCAGTTGCCCTAATCTGAAATTATGAAAAGGAGAAGAACTTTCACCAAGTTGAAAGAGCCCCAGACCTGGGTTAGAATATCTGGAGGCTGTTCCCAGCTCTGGGCTTTGCCACCTTCTGTGCGACCTTAAGCAAACCACTTCCCACTGTCAGTTTCTCTTTTCTAGTCTATATAATTGACATATTTCTATAGCAACTTTAAACGAAAATGAGATGCATTCAACACCTTAATCTTCTCTTTTGTCAACAAATGGCTCATTTGTAAAGATCTATTAATTTGTCCTTTACTTGGGTGTGGCTTCTTTCTTTCTTTCTTTCTTTCTTTCTTTCTTTCTTTCTTCCTTCCTAATATGAAATTTATTGTCAAATTGGTTTCCATACAACACCCAGTGTGCCCTCCTCATCCCAACAGGATGCCCATCAACAGGATGCCTCAATGCCCATCACCCATTTTCCCCTCCCTCCCACCCCCCCACCACCTCAACCCTCAGTTTATTCTCAGTTTTTAAGAGTGTCTTATGGTTTGCTTCCTTCCCTCTCTGTAACTTTTTTCCCCCCTTCCTCTCCCCCCTGGTCTTCTGTTGAGTTTCTCAGGATCCACATTAGAGTGAAAACATATGATATCTGTCTTTCTCTTATGACTAATTTCACTTAGCATAACATGCTCCTGTTCCACCCACTTTGTACAAAAGGCCAGATTTCATTCTTTCTCATTGCCAAGTAGTATTCCATTGTGTATATAAACCACGATTTCTTTATCCATTCATCAGTTGATGGACATTTAGGCTCTTTCCATCATTTGGCTATTGTTGAAAGTGCTGCTGTAAACATTGGGGTCCACGTGCCCCTATGCGTCAGCACTCCTGTATCCTTTGGGGAAATTCCTAGCAGTGCTATTGCTGGGTCATAGGGTAGATCTATTCACTTTGCAGGGACAGGGATTTACGTGCCCAATGCCTAACAAGCGCCTACCCTCTTGTCCTTCTGGGGTCACATCCCCTTGGCTGAATAGGTAGAGTTGACATTTGGGTCTCTCTTCAAACCCCTACCTGCTCAGTACATATTTCTAAAACAGCACATCTTGCCTCTGATTGCATTTGTTTTAGGGCTCTTCTGTCCTGCAAGTTATCAAGCCTCTGTAGAACAAGGACTCTTTCTTACTCATCTTCATATCCTTAGCAGCTAGAATGGTGCCTAGTATATAATAGATGTTTACTTTTTTTTTTTTTTTAATTTTTTTTTTTTTTCAACGTTTTTTATTTATTTTTGGGACAGAGAGAGACAGAGCATGAACGGGGGAGGGGCAGAGAGAGAGGGAGACACAGAATCGGAAGCAGGCTCCAGGCTCCGAGCCATCAGCCCAGAGCCCGACGCGGGGCTCGAACTCACGGACCGCGAGATCGTGACCTGGCTGAAGTCGGACGCTCAACCGACTGCGCCACCCAGGCGCCCCTAGATGTTTACTTTTTAAGTGAAGGAGAAACTGTGGGTGTTGGGCTGGCAGGGGAGCCTTACGCTCTGGAGCTGCATTAATCCCAGAGACCAGCCCGGTTCTGGGTTGCAAGGGGGTGTTGGTCCGCGAGGCGTCCTGCGGTTCACGTCTGCTCACGTCAGTGCCCCGTTCGATGTGGTGGTCATCTTAGATAACATATCTTAGATATATGTCATTTTGATAATAAATCATTTCATTTTTGAAAGTAGTTTTTGATAAAACAGTTCTAACTTTTATAAATATAAAAAAATACACCTAATTTCAAGAGCTTTATTAGGGTGCATTTCACATATCACGAAATTCACCCATTTCAAATGTACAATTCAGTAATTTTTTTTTTTTAGTAAATTTACGGTGTGGTTCAGTCATCACTATATCCACTTTTGGCATATTTTTGTCACCCTCATAAGATTGCCCGTGCCCACTTATACCCCCAGCCAGGTATCTACTTTTTTGTCTCCATAAATTTTCCACTTCTGAAAATTTCATATAAGTGAACCCATGCCATATATCATCTCTTCTGTCTGGCTTCTTTCACCAAGGATAATGTTTTTCAGGTCTGTCTGTGTCATAGTATGTGTTGGTACTTCATTCCTTTTTTTGCTGAGTAGTATTCAGATTTACGGGTATATCACATTTAATCTATCCTGTTAATAGGGCTATGTGATAATTTAAAACTGATTCTTTGGTAATAAATATTTCAAGAACACCGTATAATTATTTTAGTGTCCTTTTCTGTCTCTGAATTATCTGTTTGGTTGATACCGGTATCCTGGTTATCGTCCAACCTGTCCCTGCATGGTTTCCAGTGTAGAGACCCCTTAGGAAGCCATGCTGGTTCTCTTTCTGTTCATATCAACATTTATTGGGCACCTTTGTGCCAGGCCCTGAAGATGCAAAAATGAATAAATCATCATCCCTGCCTCTGAAGAATTCTTTTTTCTGCCCTGCAGAGTGGAGCCACAGAGGTCCCTGGGCAGACAGAGCATCAAGGGGGGTGACAGCAGCAAATGCAGCATAGAGACCCAGGAGGATGAACACAGACGTGTCTCCTGAGTTTGGGGATGCGGAGGCTGTTGATTGCTTACGTTTTCAGAGCTTTGGACACGTGGGAAACCACCAGGCTGTGATTGGTAGGAGCAGAAATAGGGGCCACTCTTTCAAGAGATTTAAGAACTAAAGCCTTGAAGTCTCAACATCAAGGAAAGATGTTCTTTTCAATAAACCAGACTTGAGAATATTTATAAGCTTGGGGCAGGAAGCCAGGGAAGGGAGCGTGCTGACCATACAAGAGTGAGGAACGAACCAGAGGTTCTCAGCTGTGGCTGCTTATTGGAACCACCTGGGCTGGGGGAGGTGGGGAGGAGGCTGCTTAAGAAAAACATAAACTCACACTCAGCTGGTCTGGTAGTAGGGCTCAGACATCCATAAAATTTTTATAGCTCCCGAGGTGATCCTAATTTACAGCAGGGTTGAAAAGCCCTGGGATGATTGATGGAATGCTATTCTAAAGGAGGTGATAGCGGTTGGGATTAATAACAATGTGGACGGTTTGGCCTTGATTCCAAGAAAGGGTTTCTGAATCTCTGAGACCAGACTTGAGGATGGGTGTAGTCACAGACAGGTTTACGCTTGCTGAAGTCCTATGTGCCTACTCACCTCAACTTCCCAATTGACGGGTGAGTCTCACAGCACGATGAGGGTTGTTGAGGTTAGATGGCTTGAGGAAAGAGGCAAAACTTTGGAATACGTGCTGAAGGCGGTGGATGGGCAGGTGACCAGTGCTGACAGCCCTCCTACAGTCGGAGACACACAGTGTTAATGCGGCTCTAATAAAGATACAGACATGGCCGGGCCATTTCCTCCAGCAGCCTAAGAGCAGAGAGGGAGAATCACATTCATGATCTAGGGCCGGATTTTGCCGAGGAGGGGCTCAGTGACGATGGGATGGTGGAGCAGAAGACCCTCCCGATGGAACAGTTCTTGTTTTCAGCCACGGATTCTAGGATAAGCAGGGAAGCCGGTAAAAACGGGAAGAGGCTGATTGCGCGAAAATGTAAGGGTCCCTGAGATTCCATTGAAACTCTTGCGAGGTTAGGGGCAGGAAAAAGTCGCAAGGGTGGAAATTTGTGGGTGTAGGATATTGGGATTTATGGAATCTGATATGGATTAGTTCCAGGGTGTGGTGCTTGACTGTGGTTAAGTTGAATGAGGTAGATTAAAAGTAAAAGTCAGTGGGATTAGAGATGGAAAGGAACTACCAGGTTAGAGTATTGGGTGTATTATTCATTTGGAGATTGAAACATCCTGTTAAGGGCTTCATTTGGGATTAAAAGATGAGCCAGATCAGATGCCAATGTTCTGATGAATAAGCGGGAACAGTCATCGTAGTGGGACAGGATTATTGGGACAAGGAAAGGTGGCCCCTCAGTCATGAGCCTCAGGTGAGGGGAGAATTTATAGGACGTCGGTGGAGGTTAGGTTGGAATGAGGACAGCAGAGATGACGAATCTGTGTTCCAGCTCCACTCCCTAGAGTCTGGGTGCAGAAGAGTAGGCACTTAGGTGGAGAAGGCTGCAGGGAAAAAGGAATCCTTGGAAGAGATCAGTTTGGGGTAAGCAAAGTGTGTTCTAAGCAGAGCTGGTGCGGAAGGGAAGTGTTTCTCAGAGCTTGGCCTTGAGTAACCGCCGACTGCGTTAGATCACAGGGACTCTCAACTGTGAGAACTTGATCCCTGTGTCAGTTCTCCTTCTGTCCTTATCATTAATCAAGGAGAAAGTCCTCATTTCTGCTGCCATTCTCTAAAGACCCCTGTAACACTTGATAATCTTTTCAGCAAAGAAAGAGAGAGAGAGAGAGAGAGAGAGAGAGAGAGAGAGCCTCAGGCATAGAGCTCGATTTTAATACAGTCTTATTAGCATTTCCCTGAGCAGTTACCTTCTATTTATGGAAAACGATAGTGGTATGCTTATGTGGTGATCTAAGATCCATTATAACAATGTATTTAAGTTCTTAAAACATGAGTTTTTTGAATATTCAGTAAATAATAGTGCAGCAAAGAGAGGTGGTACAGGAATGACCGAGATTTTGCAAGTATTGACCCATTGGGTGGCTGACAGAGGACAAGGTGCAGGGAAGGGTCTGGTAGGCGGGGACGTATGGCGGAACGAAAGGCTGAGAATGGAAACTGGGAAGAGAAAGGACCGACCTGGGAGTGCCCTGAGACTAGCATTGCTTGGCCCTAGGTCCTTTAGGTCCTCCGGCATCCCCCAAAAGAGAGTCTCCGGAGCCAGAAGCCCCCAGGGCTTTGTCAGCTCCAGTCTCACACTGCACACTCCTTGGGACCCAGGGACAAGGTAAGAGCCAGCTAATCCGGGACTTCTCCAGGCTGTGCCGCCAAGCAGTGAGCGAGCATCTCTTGTGTTCTCTTAAGAGAGGGAGAACCACAGACATAACCACGCTGAACCCACCCAGCACCTGGCTATGGCTTTCTTCCCTCCCAACACTCATTTCATCAGGAACAAGTTTCTGAGTGAGTGTTGCTGAAGGGCCCTTGGGTTTGTCAGCGGTGAAATTGGGCAAGAGCAATGGTGAGGTTGTTACAGAAACGGAGAGGGGAAAACAGGTGGCAAAATAGTACTCTACACAGTGGAAGAGGAAAAACTGTTGACGCAGAAACGCTTGGAATATGTTGTGGGACATCAGCTCTTGCCCAGGGCGCATTGTATTCCGTCACCAAAATCCCAGAGAATTTGGTTGGGTGACTTCGAACAGGAGAGTCAGTGGGCTTCCCTACCCGCACGCCTACCTCATGGCCTCAGAACAGTGCTGTTGATTACAGCTGTTCAGAACAATATACTTCTCATTTACTCGAAAAATGAAGAGTTGTCCCATTGTTTTCATCCGTCTTTGGAAATCGTGCAGTCATTTTCTCTTTCCCGCATTGGCTGAACTTTGCATCCAAATCATCTGTGAGCCTCTCACTGGGATCCACTCCCCAGGGAGGCAATGCAACCGGCTAGAGGGAGGGCATGGTGTTCAGTAATGTGGAGGCTCTCTCTTTTCTCTCCTCCTGCTCCCTTCCCGAGGGCAGGGGATGATGGTGGTTTTCAGAAATTGTAGTTTACATTTCGTTTGACTGTGTCTTCCTAGTTTGAAAAACTATTGGTCAGCATTGGCCTCGCTAGTCTCCAGATGAACAAGTTGGAGATGATGTTGGAAAATTTCTTAGTGAAAGAAATTCTAATACCAAGAAATTCTAATTTTTTTAATGTTTTTTTAAGTTTATTTTAGAGAGAGAGAGCACACAAGCAGGGGAAGGGCACAGAGAAAGAGGGAGACACAGAATCTGAAGCAGGCTTTAGGCTCTGAGCTGTCAGCACAGCCCGATGCAGGGCTCAAACCCACGAACTGTGACATCATGACCTGAGCTGAAGTCGGATGCTCAACCGACTGAGCCACCCAGGCGCCCCCTCTAATTGTTTTATTGTCCATGAATTCCAGTTTCACACCTGCTTGTGAAAAAAAAAAAAAATCCTCAGTGCTGAGATGATGTGAGAGCCCTATAGACCTAGCAGACGGTCTGTGTGGACCGAGCTTTAATCTCCAGGGCAGCACAGGTAATGTCAGCGTGTGTCTCACGGTGTGTTCATCAGACATGCGTTCACGGATTCTCTTGAACTTCATGAGATGCTCCCTCTTTTCACTGACCATTCTAAGTGAGGAAAAAGAAGAAAGTGACCAGATGGTGATTTATAATTTAAAGGTGTGTGTGAGGCTGTGTCAGAAATTGCAGAGAGAACACCAGATCTTTCGGCCCAGTGAGTACGAACCACACGATTCGGCATAAAATTAACACCCAAGCTCTGCACTTAACTCGGGTGAGTCTCTTAATATCACTCAGCCTTGGCTTTCTCACCTGTGAAACTGGGGTAATGACGCCTACCACCTGGGGTGTGCTGAGGCTTTTTGGTTTGCTTGTATGTTTTTAATTGTAAAATATGCATAACATAAAACTTACCATTGTAGCCATTTTTAAATGTACAGTTCAGTAAAATTAATTATATTCATACTGTTCTACAACCATCACCACCGTCCATCTCCAGAACTTTTTCATCTTCCAGAACTGAAACTCTGTCCTCATTAAACCTTAACCCCACCCCTTTGCACATGCTCCCCTATCTGCGTGAATGCTTCCCAGCCTATTCACTTAGCTAACCTCATCCCTCACATTTCAGTGTAAATGTGGCTCTTGCAGAGTCTTTCCAGACCTTCCCCACCCCCAGATTAGGCTAGAATTTATAGTTACTCTTTTCCAAAATCTCTTGTACTTTTACTCCATAGGCTTTACCATTTCATTCATCCATTCAAGAGATATTTAACAGATGTCTTCTATGAGCCAGGCCAGGTTCTAGGTGCTTGAGATGTATCAGTGAGCAAAACAGACAACATCCCTGCAGACTTACATTCTAACAGGATGAGCCCCACCCCACCCCCAAATAAGTAAATAAACATATAAACCCAGAAATGCTATCACCTGTTAGAAGGCGAGCCAGGCTCTAGAAAAGAAACAGAGCACATAGGGAATTTGGGTGGAGACAAAGTTGGGGGGGGGGGGGTTGTAATGTAATTGTGTCCACCTGGGAGTAATTTCAAGCGTTCTTGTATGTGTAATGTCTTCCTTGCTGTATGTTTGGTTCCCCCGAGTCTTGTATTCTGTGGTCTTCCCCAGACACAGAGGAGGGTCTATGGAATGAGATGAACGAGGGAGCAAATGAATGAGTAAACAAACAGCAAACATGAAGCCAGAGATAGAATGGCTTGGACCCAGACCCGGACTGTGGGATGGAAGGGAAGAACGGATTCGAGAACTATTTTATGCAGGAACGGGCAGAAGTAGTTGGCAGTCCGGTTGACTTGACGTGCTGTGGTTAAGTCTTGGTGGCACTGAGGGTTCCTCTCTGGAAGACTGGGGCCACGTGCCCACTGGCTGCTGCTTTGGGGAAGCTAGACACGTCGAAAGTGCTTAGCCTTCTCCGCACTTCATTAGCAGGGGCGGTGGGATTTTCCTTCTGAGAAGAATTTTCCAGTCCCGGTTTGAAAGTAAGTGCCTCTTACCTCTTCTAAACATCCAGTCCATTTAGCTTTCTGTGTTTGCACCAGTGATTCCTTCCCTGTGACAAGAAAATAGAGGAGCACTTCGCGGAATATGAAAACACTGCCAGCTCGTATTACCTCCACGTCCGCTCACTGTGCCATGTTTTCAACCTTTTGTACCGTTGATCCCGAAACCTAAAACTGCCCGCTGAGCCAGGAGTCAGACCACGTAATCACAGGCTACTTGCTTTCCTGTTGCTCCCTCTCTCCCCTGCTCAGTGGTTTTAAAGTTATAATACCCATGGCCCATGCCTCCACTTGAAAAGTTGTGGGGTTTTGTTCCACAAAATTGCTTACTTGAATTAAATATGGTCTTTGCTTTTTTTTTCCCCCCTGTGAGATGCCAAGTTCTAAGTGTCCCCTAGCTTACCAACGAAATAATTTCTGTTCCCTGTGTACCCTTGCATCGGCATTAAGCTGTTCCCAGGTGAATATATTCTGAATGCAACCACCATAATTGCACACATACCTGGAGGCACACGTAAGCAGAACCGGTAAAGGGAACCACATCTCTGGAGCCGAGTGGAGACAGAAGGGACGGGGTGGGGCAAGGATAGGGGATAAGTACTCCCCCCCCCCCCCGGGGCCTTTGTTTGGGGGATTAATCCTGGGGCTTTTTCATTTCCGACAAGATTAAGTCAGGATTTCCTTCCTCTGTTAGATGAGTTTTATTAGGATTGCCTGCAGCCCCCCTCCGGTCCATCTGTCAAACTGTCATCCCAGAATTGGAATTCTGACTGTTTCCACACATGGGTAAAAAAGAACGCACCCATATTCATCATTGGTTCTAAATTTCTTCTGGCTCATTTGACGACATGGTTCTGTGATGGCTACACACTTTGTCTAGAAGATCAGATCAAAGGCCAAGTGACACTGTAAGAAATTCAAGACATCTCTAAGGACCAAATTTTTAAAATCCTAAGATTTACCCTTTGGGATCTGAAGAAGACAGAGGAGCACAGGTCCACGATGTGTTGGAATCACAACTGCTGTCTGGGAGGCAGAGCATCTGTTAGCTGTCAGCCTGAGCCCAGAGCCGGCGGGAGAGGAGGAGAACTCCAGGTGCGGGCAGTGATAGCCGGATGGAGAACCCATAGCTGCCAGGCCCAGCCACCTTCAGTTTCTGTGCAGGCTGCGTTGAACTGTTCAAAGAACTGGGACTTTGGGGTCAGACAGACCTGAACGTGAATGCTAAATCTGCATATACGGCCTTTGTTTTTTTTATTTATTTTTGAGAGAGAGAGAGAGAGACAGAGCCCAAGCAGGGGAGAGGCAGAGAGGGGGAATCACAGAATCCGAAGCAGGCTCCAGGCTCTGAGCTGTCAGCATGGAGCCTGATGCAGGGCTCGAACCCACAGACTGTAGACTGTGAGATCACAACCTGAGCCAAAGTCAGGCGCTTAACCGACTGAGCCACCCAGGAGCCCCCACATTTATTACCTTTGTAATGTGACGTGGTTGAAACTACCCAGCCTTAGTTTCTCTTTTTGCAAAATGAGCAGATGACGTGTTGAGTTTATCCATGTAGGTGCTTAATAAGAGTGTGTGACAGGCATTAGCTCTTCAGTTAATATTGGCTCCTGTTTCTTCCAGGCTTTGGTGGCTGGGCAGTGACAGGCCTTCTCTTGGAAGGGGACTGGAGCATTAGCATAGTATCAAGCCATAAATCAGAAACGAAATGTTCTTGTTGGGTGTCCCAGCTGTCTACAGAGTTTATCAAGGTGGTAGTCAGGGGCAGTGAACAAGGGAGAGCCAAGTGATAGTAGGGCTGTGTCTTTGTGTCTGCCAGACAGCGACTCTGGAGCAGGAATCTGGTGGCCAACACTGGGATATCTGGTCCTGAGCCAGCTTCCCTGGGAGGCACAGTGGTCGGTATTGAGGCATTGAAGAGGACCTTGGTGCCAGCTCTTGAAGGAGGAGGTCGGTGAGCCTGAGCCCCAGCGCTGACGGCTCAGGGTAGGAGGGACTGCCGCGAGGGCCACCGCTGGGCCTGGATGGGGGTGAAGAAGGAAGTACCTTTTATTGTCACCATTATATTTTCCTTACCGAGGTCTTTTTCAGATCTGTACTCGTATGTGGCTCTGAGAATGTCTTGAACAGAATAGACCGGTATTTCATTTGCTAACACCAGAGAAGGAAAGAAAGAGAAGACTGAAATCCGGTGTTTCAAAATGTGTGACACTTTGCAAAAAACAAACAGTACCTCCACTGTGGAAGGACGTGTAGGTCATTTGTGATTGCCACGATCTGCTCCAGTCTTAATCGATTCTAAATTGGCTTTGTCTATAGCGAAATGAACTTCCCTCACACTCACTCAGGATCCTATCGCGACTTAGCGTCGGTCCAAATCAGGGCTCCTGAGCACATGGCAGCCCATTAAAGACTTATGCCAGGGGCACCTGGGTGGCTGTCGGTTGGGCGTCCAACTTCGGCTCAGGTCACGATGTCACGGTCCGTGAGTTCGAGCCCCACGTCGGGCTCTGTGCTAACGACTCAGAGCCCGGATCCTGCTTCGGATTCTGTGTCTCCCTCTCTCTGACCCTCCCCCGTTCATGCTCTGTCTCTCTCTGTCTCAAAAATAAATAAAAAAAAAAACGTTAAAAAAAAATTAAAAAAAAAAAAAAAAAAGACTTATGCCAGCCGGTATTTTCAGGCCAGTGATCCTACTTCCACATCTCTCACCTGCTTCTAAACGTTTCCTCCCTGAAGTTGCCTTCTTCCCACGAGGCTCTCCGGTCATTATTCCAGAACAGTTGACGTACCCTAGTAGTATTTACAATGGGTGTTACTTCACTGTGACCCTGAGTCCATCTCACTGATGTACTGAAACAGCTACACATTAGCTTCTTGCCTCTGGTCTTGTCCCGGTCAAACCCGTGTTCCGGCTCCACTACTGTGGTGATCTTTCCAAAAATGAACACCCGACCATGTCATTCCTTTGATGAAACCCTTCGGTGGCTTTCTGTTGTCAAACTCCTTAACACTACCATGTAGCAAGTCCAAGTGTAGATAGGTGTGCAGAGGGCTTTAGTACGTCAGAGCAAGTTGGTAGGACCATTGTCTGCAGCCTGCCCAGAATGCTTTACTACAGTTGTAATGCCCGAGCTGCGTTTTCAAGAATGAAGCAGAGTTCACCTGGTGGGAGGGAGTGGGAAAGGCATTCTGGATAGAAAGAACCACTTATTTCAAGGCAACTAGGCCAAAAAACAACCCAGCATGGCATATTCACAGCATGATAACTAGTCCAGTGTTGTTGGGCCATAAGATGCAAGGAGGGGGTGGCCCTTGAACTCCTGAGGAGCTTGGATTTTACTTTGTAAGAGGTGAGGAATCATTGAATGGTTGGAAACTGGGGAATGGTTAGCATTGTGTTTTACAACGAGGAGGATGGCAAAGAGACTGGAAGAGAGAAAGAAGGTAGCCTTCACTGGATATCTGCTATGTGTCAGGAAGTCTGCTAGATGCTTTATCTAGATTATTTAAGTTTGTGCTAGAACCCATTTTACAGACGAGGAAACATACGTTCAGAAAGATTGAGACGTTTCTCTGAGACTGTCTGGTCTATGTGTGCTCTCTACTAGGATTGCCAGCTTCAGGGGGTCAGCGTTGCCTCCGCAAGTCCATGTGGGGCACCGTGGCCGAGGTGGTCCTGGTCTGTTCCTGCCTCTTCTCCTGAGGCCACCTCCACTCTGTAGCAGGCTGGACCAGCGGATACACTAGTAGTCTGTAGGGGTTTGCCTGTTGCCACCTTACCACCAACCTACCCGCTTAAAAAAATACCTACTTATTAGCTCTCATATGACAGAGTGGAGTTCTCTGCTCAAGGTCTCAAAGACTGAAATCAAAGTGTCCAGGGGCACCTGGGTGGTGGCTCAGTCACTTGAGCATCCAACTTCGGCTCAGGTCATGATCCCACAGTTCGTGAGTTCAAGCCTGCCCTGGGGCTCACGGCTATCAGTGCAGAGCCAGCTTCGGATCCTCTGTGTGCCACGCCCCCCCCCCACCTCTCTCTCTTTCTCTTTCTCTCTCTCTCTAAAATAAATAAACACTAAAAAATATTTTTTAAAAAAAGTATGCAGAGAGCTGAGTTCTCATCTCCCAGCTCTGGCAAAGAATCCACTTCCCAACTCATGCAATTGTTGACAGAACTTACTTCTTTGCAGGTATAGGACTAAGGTCCCCCTCTTCTTGCCAGCTCTCAGTCAGGAACTACCCTCAGCAACCAGAGGCTGCCCTCATTCCTTGCTACAGGTTCACTCCACCTCCAAGCCATCAACCATGTATTGAGCCCTTGTCATGCTTTGAGTCTCTGACTTTTTCTTCTGCCTCCAGCTGGAGAAAACACTGTGCTTTTAAAGGGCTCGTGTGATTAGGTCGGGCACACCGAGATGATCTCCATTTCCTAATGGCCAATGTGCCATATAACATAACCTAGTCATGGGAATAGAATCTATCACATTCACCATCCTGGGGATTATGCAGGGAATGCACTCCAGGGACCAGAGGTCTTGAGAAACGTCTTAGAATCCTGCTCACCATGCACACCTTGATTAAATTTATGGTCAGAATTTGCCACTATTTAAAAAAAAAAAATGGAGTGGCCCAGGGTTTTGTCCCTACCTGCTGTCTAGCACTTCCCCAGAAGCCTCCTTAGGGAAGGAGACCTTGACAGGTGTTGAATTTCATAAATATTTTAGGGAACAATTTATTCCATATCTGGCTTAAGCCCCAAGGCTGCAGACTGGCCCATCCTTTCCTTTCTGAGTGCACAGCCTATGGTGTCTTACCATTCAGGCTGGAAAACAAAGAAGGTTCCAGCCATTATTCCCCATACCTACCTGGCCCATGGCTACTGACCCTTAATTAAGGTGAAGCTTTCTCAGGATTCTGTTTTCTTTAGCTGTATGTTATGACTAGTGAAGAATCCAGCTTTTACTATTGGTTAAAATGTTTCCTCTTATAAACTTTAATTTATGAACTTTAAGCTCCATGAATAATATTTATACTTGGTCTTCTATTTACAAACATTCTTCGGTTTTCTAGATCTTTTTTTAACCACAAAAACAAAAAGTTTAAGAGAACTCATCAGCTGGTCCTTGCTCGGTTGGGGGCTGACATGGAGAGAAGGCATGATTGTGTGCTGACAGCGGGGCCCAGCGCAGATGGTGGGATGCCCAGCCCCCCAGAGATGCAGGGAGACCCTGGGTGTTTGTCTGTGCCTGGTGGGCACGCTCACCATTCTGTAGCACAAGACTGTTGTGCTACAACACAGTAGCACAAGTCTCTGTTGGAGGACTCAAAGAGGGGGATAGGAGTATGCACAAGAGTTGAAGCTCATGGGGGCATAAGCTGGGTGTCAGAGATTCCTAAATTCCAGAAAGCAAGAGACAGGCCTGGCTTCCCTGCCTCGGGGTCTAGTGTGGAGGCTGCTGGCACCTTCCACAAGGGATTTCCCTGTGGAAAGTGGCCAACTTAAATCTTTGCTTGCATCTCACAAGATTTGAAGGCTTTAAAGGGGTTATAAAGTACATTTATTAGGTTGTTTATGATAATTTGCAAAAACAGTTTGATGTTTGCTTGAATGATCTTATGATAAGGTTTTAAATAGCGGAGATTTTTTTTTGGCATGAATGATGGTGGGGACAGCAGGAACCAGACATAGCTTAACCCATAAAAAAGAATGGAACTAGGACTCTTTCAACTTTTGAAATTTTGTATTAGAAGAGACTTTCAGGAAGAGGATTGTGTTCCTAAACTAAGGAATGAGCATAATGTTTTTCAGAACCATGGAGAGGGGAGTCTGCCATTTATTTAGTGCTTACGGTGCATGAGATATGATACACATGGTCTGATGGTCCCAGTGGTGGTTGTTCCTCTGATGTTACAAAGGAGGACACAGATGAAAAAAGGTAATGGCTGACTCAGGACTGCCATGTTCTCAATGCTGTAGCAGCACCTCCCCTGGGGTTCAGTGACCGTAGTCCCCTTTCATCCAAGGCAATAGCCAGAAACACACAGGCAGCCATAGGAAAGAAAAGGAGAACTCTCTTTCTTTTGTTTTGTTCTGTAAGCCCAGCAATTTTAGTGCTTTAAAAAGTGTTTATTTCTTAGTGGGATTCTTATAAGGAGTGACATCCTCTCTATTCAATAACCATGATGATTTAAACTCCTCAAAGAGCATCACCATTTGTCTCCTATTGGGGTTTCCCCCATGCAATTTCTTTTTTTAAGAAAATACTTTTTTTTAAATATTTGTTTATTTTTGAGAGAGATAGAGTGTGGACAGGGGAGGGACAGAGAGAGAGAGAGAGAGGGAAACAGAATCTGAAGCAGGCTCCAGGCTCTGAGCTGTCAGCACAGAGCCCAACGCGGGGCTTGAACCCACAAACCGCAAGATCATGACCTGAGCTGAAGTCAGATGCTTAACTGAGCCACCCAGGTGCCCCCAAGAAAATAAATTTTTTAAGTTTTTTAATTTATTTTGAGAGAGAGAGAATGCACGTGTGACCGGGGTAGGGGGGGAAGGGAAGGGCAGAGAGAGAGAACTCCAGGCACGTTCCATGTGCAGAGCCTGATGTGGGCCTCAAACCCATGAACCATGAGATCATGGCATGACCTGAAATCAAGAGTCAGACGCTTAACCGACTGAGCCACCCAGGTGCCCCTCCCCATGCAATTTCATTTGAAATCAGTTGCTATTTATGTTCTCAAGATATTTTTATTTGGACTTTAGTACAGCAACTGGGGATTCAAGGTTTTGGACTGAGGCCGTCAGCATCAGGAAGATTTCAGTCCAGCTTCTCAATCTTGAATGCAATTGATCAGAGTAATATACATGAAAAGCAGGTGAGCTTTGTTAAAATACTCTTAAATATCAAAGACAGTGTATTCATACAGTTCTCATTGGCCTAAAGGGTTAACCAAAAATTTCCAATCAAAAATTATTAAAGAATTAGCTATCACGCTAACCCAGCAGGATTTTAGATATTACTGATTTCGTCTTCCACCAAGACAGGTAAGTAGTATATTTTGCCTAAATGTTTTAGTCTTTCAGCTAGAGCAGTGGTTCTCAACTGGAGATGGTTTTTGTCCCTGGAGGGTATGTGGCGATGTCTGCAGACAATTTTTGATTGTCACAGTACAGGGATGGGCATGGAGAGAAAGTGCTATTGGATCCAGTGGGTAGAGACCAGGAATATTGCTAAGCATCCTACAATCAATGCACAGCAAAGACTCCCCTGGTCTAAGATGTGGACAGTTCTGTTGAAAACTCTGGGCTAAACAGAAAGTGCCCTGAAGTTGTTGAGAGACACAACCGGCATGTTGAAAGAGGGGGAAAAAAAAGGAAGATGGCTATCCTCACAGACCCTGAAGGGAGAGAGGGAGTTTTCTAGCTCCAAGGAGGAGGGAGAAAATTCTTGGAGTCCAGGTGTTGAATATTATGGTGCTTGCCAACACACCTCCTTAAAGCCACTCTGCTGTTCATTTCCCAAGAGGCTCTTCAGTTACTTCTCCCTGAAAGGTTTCATATTCCCCAGATGCTACTAGGTAGAAATGGTTCTTTTGGGGGCGCCTGGGTGGCTCAGTCGGTTAAGCGTCCGACTTCAGCTCAGGTCACCATCTCGCGGTCCGTGAGTTCGAGCCCCGCATCGGGCTCTGGGCTGATGGCTCGGAGCCTGGAGCCTGCTTCCGATTCTGTGTCTCCCTCTCTCTCTGCCCCTCCCCCGTTCATGCTCTGTCTCTCTCTCTCTCTCTCTCTCAAAAATAAATAAACGTTAAAAAAAATTAAAAAAAAAAAAAAAAAGAAATGGTTCTTTTGAAGAGTGCAAAAACTCCTGGCTAGATGGAACAATCCGGCTCCTTCCAGCAGTCCCTACAGTGTTTGTAAATATATGGGAGAGGAGGTTGGGTCTCAGTTGCAGTGAGCCACTTTTCGGCATTGGACTCGGTCTCTCCTGGTTTGAACTTGGGTTGCTGCCAAACTGGGGCTCACTAAAGCAGTGTTTGACATGGAATAATCCATGAGACCCTCAGGTGCCTCGAAGCAGCTAATTAAATCCGTGACACAAAAAAGGCGACTACAATAGAGCACAAAATCTGAGCTGTAGAAATGGAACACCTAAACTTTCTTATTGCTCTATTAATAAAAGCTGATACAGAAGCCCTTGATCATTTCTATCATTTCTTATACCGTACTAATAACTTCAGCAGAATTTAAATTGAGTTCAAATCAGATGCGCTTATCTTTTAACAACTCCCATATTAAGTATATAATTAAAATGCTCCAGTTTAAATATTTTCCCCAAGGTATTAACTACTAAAAGATTCACACAGTGATGAACCAGCGCGTTCAGGGACGGTGGCTCAAGCTTTTAAGCACTTCAGATAGGGAAAAGGGATTTGTTACAACTGGACTAATTGATATAAAAAAAGGAATGGAAAAAGTTGCTTTTAATTACCCAAAAGTCTCTCGATATGTCATATATTAGCCCTCGGTCTTTTAAGTAACTAACCTCCATCAATATTTGACGATGTCCTCTCCTTTGCGAATGTGCCTTGGTAAATATTAAAGAGAATTTCTCAAATTAAAAGTAAGCTTTGAGTCATTTATGTGCTGGGAGCTCAGAAGTCCTAGGCTGGGTGGTGCTGGCTTTCACCTTCCTTGGTTACTTTTGTGATTTTAAGGAGAGATGGTTTTATTACCCCTGACCTTTGCTTTCTTTGCTAACCAGCTGGGTCTTTCGTAGAGTAGCTCTGTTACCTAGAAGGGAGTTGAAAAGATACTATACAGAAGGTGGCACTTAACCAGGCTTTGAAGGACCGACAGACTTGCCCACATTCCAGACTGTCGCAGATCGCTCAGATGGGGACCCAGGGGTCACATTCACCAGGCCTACGTTTGTGAAACTATGCATCTCATTTTATCAGCTTACCTGCACCCATATTCCCCCTACTTCCTGAGAAGAAATAGGAAAGAGGACCCTCTCTGCTGTGTATTAGTATGGACTCCAGAAGGACAAGGTGAAGCTTTTCTGGAATGCCTGGGGACAGCGGGGGGATAGAGAATTGGGGGGACAGAGGTATGTTTCTTCTCCTGTGATGACTTAGTCGTGACGGCTGTCCAAAGAAGAAAACATGGGGGATTATGCCTGGTCCCGGGGCCCTGGGGAGACTGCTGGAGCCTTAGGAATGTGTGAAGGTGGAGGTTAGCCATCGATGTCCGCATTCACGACTTACAGATGCCATCTGCTTCTGCAGGTGAGAGGGAGGGTTAGGGAAGTCTCAAGGGTATTTCCACAGGGCTCGCATGGAACAGGATCTCCTAAAAAGCGGTGCCATTTGGTGTCACGTGGGCTAGATGGGGAGCTCGAAGAAATCCGCTGATAAGAGAGCTTCTTCTACAGATGCTGATGCTCCCGCTGTTGATGACAACTAACGTTTACTGGGTACGAGACACTTTGCAAAGGGCTTTCTGTGCACTTTCTCATTTAATTCTCAGATTCACAGAGGGCCAATAAATAAATAAGCCATTTCATAAAAGAAGCTTAATTAAATTTGCAAAGAGATTATTACTAGTAAGTTTCAAATCTGGTATTGAATTTGGGAAGAGCCTGTGGTGTCATGACTAGGCTATATATGGTACTCTTCTTCTTCTTCTTCTTCCTGTTATCTTACTGCCAAAGCCCAGCCGGAAGAGCTCGGGAGCTGAGGTCCCTGCAGCAGGAATCCAGGAAGTTCCTGTGGACCCAGAGGAATCCTTTCCCACCTAGCCCCTGACCTCCAGAAGTGTGTCCTACGCCCTCATAAGGATGCTGAGTGTATGAGGATGTGTCCTCTGGTCTAGGGCTGGAATAAGTTACTGGCCTCCTGGAGTGCTGTGTTGAGAAAGAGTCTGAGGCCACCTCCTGGCTTAGTAAGAAGTAAGCACTTGCTCTAGGTCAATAGGGAGTAGTGAAATGTACCCTATGTGTCTTTCTTTCCTTAGGACTTAGGCTCCTGGGGAAAGATGGATATAGAAGGAACCATCGTTCTCTAGAGCTTCCTCATTAGAGCCAGACCCCCAGAAGTGATCCCAGTTAAAGCCTTGGAAAGATAGGAAGCCACAAGGGATGGGTGGCTGGAAAAAGAGGGAGGAGGGGATAGGCTGATGGGGCTGATGGGCTTCAAATGAGACTCCGTGTTGGGTTAGTGGGCAGACCTCAGTGATACCATTCACCGAGTGCTTATATGTGCCACATGCTATTCTGAACACCTTGTTCTAAACATGTAATAACTGTCATAATATGACAACTCTAATTAGTAGGTACTGCTGTTATCCCCGCCCCCCCCCCATTTAAAGATGAAGAAATGAGGCACAGAGAGGGTAAACAACTTGTCCAAAATCAGACAACTGGTAAGAAGTGGCTCCAGCATTTGAACCCAGGTGGTCTTAACCACTTAACTGTCAGCCTCTCAAACTTGATCAAACCCAGAGATTAACGCTTAAGGTGAGACTAAAACAAAATTTGCAATGCGATCTAGAGAAGTATTAGGTAAACGGTACCCTCTCTTGGGGAGAAGGGTAGTGGTGCTTAGGCAGAAAGACAATGTTAACTTAAAGGAAAGTGTTTCCATTTGAATATGGTCCACATTAGTTACAGGTGCACAACACAGTGATTTGACAAGTTTATACATTTTGCTGTGCTTGCTCACCACAAGTGCCACCACCACCTGTCCCCACACCATGTTATTCCAATACCATTGACTTATCCCCTGCGTTGTGCCTTTCATCCCCGTGACTTGATCATTCCACACCTGGAAGCCTGTACCCCCTACTCCCCTTCACCCATTTTGCCTAAGCTCCGATTTTTGTCTTTCTGTTTATTGTTTTCAAAAATGCTCAAAGCCCACCATACCACACCATAGACAACCCCCGCCCTTTAAGCAACAAATGCCCAACGTGGCCATGCTCAGTGCGACTACATTCGCAGGAGCCGTTGGGGCGAGCATGGAGCTTTTTGAGAGCCTGCGGGCTCAGAAGTCGGGAAAAAGAAGCGTCTATGACAGGAAGCCCTGGCCATGGGACACATCGGCACCGAGCACTTTCTTCATTCATACAGCGTTTCTCGAGCACAGCCTTGATTATGGCAGAGCAGGAAGTGCCCTGGGGAATCCTGCCTGCAGTTTATACTGTTCTTGATGCGGGAGGTAAGGCGGGAAAGCTAGCTGGAACCAGATAGTGGAAGAGCTTGAATGCCAGAGAGCATTGGTACTTACTTGGAAGACTGCATTGAAATGCTTGTGCTTTGGGAAGAATAACAAGGCACAGTGAGGAGGGTGAACTGAGTGGGGGTGATGGGGGGGGGAGGAGACCTGACACTATTGTCTCTCCAAGAAGTGCCAAGGGACAGACCCTGGGGGGGGGGGGGGGGGGAGGCACAGGAGCAGAGAGGGGATTTAAATCTGAAGTCCAGAATGGAAACGGAAGCACAGTGACTTGCATTGGTTGATAAAAGGGAAAGAGAGATTCAAAGGTGACTGTGGCACCCCATCCTAAGTTTCTAGAATAATGATGATGTCATTCATAAGAAAGAATAAAAGAGGTGAGGTGCTAGTATGCAGCTGAGGGAAGTGATTAAGTGTCACCCCTTCCAGGAGGCTGTCCCCAAGCACCCATTCTCCTTCACCCTTGAGATTCCCTCTAGCTCTGCCCCTTGGCGTTTCTGTCTGGGCATGTGTTTGGGGTGTGAGTGTCATCCCCACCCCCCCACCGGAAGGTATATGAGGGCCAGACCATGCTTGTCCTGGGACCCCTGCCTAGTGTAGAGCCTGGAAGGCTTAGTCTACTTCCTTTTGACAAAGAAATAGCCTTGCTGAAATCGCAAGAGAGCGGGTTTCCTTTAGCTCTTTAACGCACAAAATGAAACATACACCTGGGTTAAAATATGCAGGAGGTGGGAAATAAAACATTCAGTTGGTACGTTAATAATTAAACTAAATTTTGCCACCAGGTGATAACTGCTGCTAAATCAATCAGATATGCATCAATTAGGCAATCATGCAGCCAGAACATGATACAACTTGATTGCCTGGGATTGTTAAAAAAAAAAAAAAAAAAAAATCAGTGAAGAGAGTAGTATAATCATTATAATATGTATAAATATTCAAAATCAATGAAACATGTCACTTAAAGTTTGGCTGTAATGCCCTGATAGTATTAATAACGACTTTGCTTTCCTTCTACAGCCTTCCTTTTAACAACCTCATTCCGGTCTGGTTAGTGTCTGTCCCTCATTGCCGTCCTTTCTTCTTTTTAAGATTCAGGTTAACTTCTTGGCATTCCAATGGGTGAAGTAGTGAAAGAGCACATTGGAATATGGATCAGAAGCCCTAACATCTCATCCTGACCTCAGTCGTAGCCAGAGTCACCCTTTCAAGAAGGTTGAATAGGTACCACCCGTTACTTGGCAGGGGCGCGTCAGGTATCCTAAACATTCACACTTCCTCCTCCCAGTGCCTGCCTTTAGTGCAGCCTCTTCTGGCCTGAATTGCATGTGTCTTCCACTGTCTGTCCTGTAGGACCGGAGTAGATCAGATGTACGCCCGATTTTGTGAGAGTAGATGAGAAGTGTGAAGGGGGTTAGGGAGGGATTAGGTATCATCCTCCTCGTGTGGGAACTTGTACAAGAGTATATCACCCGGAGCACCTACACCACATTGCGATCCCACCAGTGATGTGTGGAAGGTTCCAGTTTCCCCACGTCTCCCCCGACTTGGCTATTGTCTGTGCTTTTTATTATAGCCACCCTAGTGGGTTTACAGTGGTTTCTTTGGTTTGCGTTTCCCTAGTGTCTAAAGACGTCGGGCATCTTTTCATGTGCTTATTGGCTATTTGTATATGTTCTTCGGAGAAATGTCTACTCAAATTCTGTGTTCATTTTTAATTGAATTATTTGTCTTTTCATTGTTGAGCTATAGATCTTTATTCTGGATCCTAGACCTTTATCGGATAAGTGATTTGAAAATATTTTCTTCAATTCTGTAGGCTGTCTTTCCTCTTTACTCATAGTGTCCTTTGATGCACTAAGGCTTTTATTTTGATGAAATCTTATTATCTATTTTTTTCTTGAGTTACTTGTGCTTTAGATGTTATATCTAAGAAATTATTATCTAGTCCCAAGGTCATTAAGATTTACATCTGTGTTTTCTTCTAAAAAATGTATAATTTTAGTGCATACATTGGGTCTTCAATCCATTTAATTTTTTTTAACGTTTATTTATTTTTGAGAGAGACAGAGACAGAGTGTGAGCGGGGGAGGGCAGAGACACAGGAAGACACAGAATCCAAAGCAGGCTCCAGGCTCTGAACTCTCAGCACAGAGCCCGATGTGGAACTTGAATCCATGAACTACCAGATCACAACCTGAGCTGAAGTCGGATGCTGAACCGGCTGAGCCACCCAGGTGCCCTGATCCATTTTAAATTAGGTTTTGCATATGGTGTGAGGTAGGCATCCAACTCCATGAAGGTTTGATGGACTTGATCCACCAGCTCAAGGATGTAAGCACTGTGGGTAATGAACTCTAGGAGCCGTCCTGGAGGGAGAAGAGAGCAATCACTTTCTTCTAGGATTTAGTGCTGACCAAGCATAGTTGTCCTGGTGATTTAAAGAGAAAAATACAGTGCAATTAGGTTTATAAATGCAACTGGACCCAGCTCGATCCTGTAACCATGCAGAACATACACCTTGCAAATTCTCACACTCTGATGAAGGCGATCTTACCTTCCAAGCAGGAAGTGGATGATATGATGATTTGGATATCTGCAAAAGATGGCCACCATCCAGCAGTGAAATAGCAGGCTTTTGTCCTTTAGTTACTGCAATCAGGGGAACACCTGCAGACTTCAGTGGTGATAACATAACAAAGTTAAGAATGGCATAGGGAGATTCCCTTGATGACGTGTGATTGTTTACGAACAACGTTACCTTTTCTCCCTGCGTCGTACCCCTCACCTGGCATTTATTAGCCCTTGCTCTCCGTGGTCTCCTACATTTCTACATGTCTCCTGAACGGAGGTATTGACAGCCCTACCCGCTAAATGCGGATGTTGCTGCAACTCCAAATATCCCCACAAATTTTGCCCCTTAAGGAGTACTGCCACTGATGTGGTATTTGCTTTTTCACAGAACTCTGCCTTCTCTGTATCTCTCTCATCTAACATGCCACCCACGGTAGACTCGGAGCTCAGCGTATGTCTGCTGATCTTGAGTGAAATCTGTGCGCATTCTTCCTTTGATCTGGTTGCAGTTCAGAAAAAAAGATTTAATTGTATCTGTTGGAAATTCTGACCGCTTTTCTTGGAACTTGACAAGTAGATTCTAGAATTGATATGCAAGAGAAAGAGTCAAGAATATTTGGGTCAAGACCGTTGTAAAGTGAACGAGCAGAATCGGAGGTACTTGTCTTGTACCGGTTCAGCGTGCCAGCCTTGTCTCACGCGATGGTAAATCAGTGTAGTGTTGGGATCGTGAGAGACAAAGAGATCAATGAAACAGAATATAGGGTTCAGAAATGGAGCCTCGTGAGGCAGAGTGGATAGGCGTTCACCAGATGATTTCCCTTTTCTCCTAGGCGTAAACGGAGCTTACGTTCCCCAGCCAGTGGGCCCATGGCAGAAGTGATGCACTCCACTTCTAGGCCTGACCCATAAAATCCTTCCATGAACAATTCATTTTCTCCCCAGCTGCGTGTTAATGTCTCTTGAGAGACCCAGGGTAGGGCAAAAGCAGGAGATGGAAGGAGCCCGAGTCCCTGTCTGGAATAGAGCTCCCCAGCGCAGCAGATCATCCGGATTACCTGTATGAGATGATTCACAATTGACAGAGAAACTTCTGTTATGTTAAATGACTGAAATTTGGGGGTTGTTAGCTTAGTCTAACAATCAGGTCTGTATGGAAGCTTGATACTCAACAGCTGGCAGTGAAGAGACTGCCCAATGCACAGGGCTGGGATAACTGGCTGTCTATATAGGAACAGCAGCAACAAATTCCATCCCTACTCCATGCTTCATCCCAGATGAATTGATCTAAAGTTAAAAAAAAAGTTTTAAGCCATTTAGAAGAATACACAGAAGAACATCTTTATTATCTCACATGGAGAAGGAAAAGCTACGATTCATAAGGTACCAATCAAGTGGAGAAAGAAAGACGGAGAAAATTTAAAATATATACCAATAAAGGATCAGTATCCAGAATATTAAAAAAAAAAAACAACCTCCTCTATGTCATTTAGAAAGGCAAAATAGTAGAAAAATGAGTGGGCGTCTTATAGAAGAAAAAACTTGAATAGCTAATAACTATATGAAAAACATGTTCCACCTCCCTGCCTGCCCAAGACCTATAAATTAAAACCTATGTCATCAACTAATGAAAGTCTGACAGTCACGACCTGTAGTGGGTGTGGATTGCAACAGGCAATTTTGGAAAGCCACTTTGAACATCTAGGAAAGTTGAACGTGCTTATGCCCTGTGTCCTAACAGTTTCTTTTTTTTTTTTTAACGTTTATTTATTTTTTGAGACAGAGAGAGACAGAGCATGAATGGGGGAGGGTCAGAGAGAGGGAGACACAGAATCTGAAACAGGCTCCGGGCTCTGAGCTGTCAGCACAGAGCCCGACGCGGGGCTCGAACTCACGGACCGCGAGATCATGACCTGAGCCGAAGTCGGGACGCTTAACCGACTGAGCCACCCAGGCACCCCCCCTAACAGTTTCAGTCATGATGGAACCAGCGATAGTCGGTATCTCTTAAGCGTGGTGTTCCTTTCTGTTCTTATTCTCACCGTTTCCTGGGTCTCAAGTCGCTCAACATATGTTTTAAGGACAATCATACCGGATCTCTTTAGTCTTACATCCTGCTGTTGCTGTCAGATTTATTTCAGTCCTTTCCTTCCTTCTCACAGAGAGCAGCCCATCTGATAGCAATCTCTGGATACTTGGCCAAGTCCTAAGAAAAACTGATTGGCTGTAAGGACCGGCCGCTGACTTGAAAACTAACCTGTGTGTGTTCATAACTGACACAGGAGGGTTCAGCATGCACAGACACCATTCTGTTTTCTTGTGCCCACTCTTGGCATTAACGTTTACAAATTCATTTTCTTAGCTCTCTCACTTCCCACAATAGCCCTATGAGGTCCATGCTCAGTATCCCCACTTATAGATGAAGAAACTGAGGTGCAGGGAGGTGGAAGGGGAGGAGATAATATCCACCCCCCTGGTTGTTCTGCTTCCCGGTCTGCACCATTTATCCAGGTGATAACCTCGATGGTTCAGGCCAGATTCGGGCTGGTTGGCAACGAGAGGACTGGATTAGACACATGAACCACTTCCACTGACTGAATCCTTCCGTACACTGTTCTGGCTTACACAAGCCGTTTGTTTATTTCCACGTGTTTCCTTCCTCTTAGCAAGCAGTGGTTTAATGTGGCCTGCATTGTGAAGTACCCAGAGCATTTATAGAATTCAGCAGTAATTCCCAAATTCTGCGTACTTTTCGCTTACTAAATAATGAGTCTTTAATTACTGGCTGACTTAAGCTGGTTTTCAAAGAGTGATGCTGTTAACTGCCAGCTGTATCCCACAATGGTGGATAAGAATAGTGTTCTATTTTATTTTATTTTACTTTCTTTTCTTTTTTTTTTTTTTTTTCGTTCATTCAAGACCTCACTCAGAGGAGAGTACATCACCCACGTAGCTTCCTTGACACTTTGTTCTTCAAACAGATGAATTACTTCCCAGCCTGGAAGGCCGCCGAATCTCTAAGTTGACATGTTCTCTGAATGATAAATTTCACATAAGAGGATGATGCCAGGTGTAAGAGGGTTTGATGAAAGGACATTTGAACTTTACCAAAGATACAAAATATTTCCCTTCTTAAGAAACTTTAATGAGGAAAAGACGCTGTGAAACTTTTTATGTTCAATTCGGCTTCCAGTACACGTTTTAGTGATAGATTATTCGGGCAGTATGTCAGCAGTAGGCTAAACAGTAGATGATTCCAGGTGAAATATATCCAGTGGCTGAGCCCCCTCCTTCCATCTGAAATGTCCTACAAACCTCCAGACATCCTTTCTACAATTGGACTGGTGAGCTCATCGTATGGTTCAGAAGCTAAGACTTCTTGTCTTATAGGTGTGTGGCATCCCTTTTCCTGATGAAGTTTCTGGATTAATCATATGCTTCCTTTTCTATCTGATATTCAGGATACAGTGCAGATCCTTTTGGTGAAGTTTCGATGCATTTGTTGTTTGCGTAAATCAAAAGCATTCTCCTAGCCCTGTTTAGAACTATTTAAAACCTTGTGCCGACCTTAAAAGAGCTATAGGACGTAGGTTTTGTGCTGGGAAATAGCACATTCTTTATCTTTCCTTCTCGGATACACTTTTCTTTAGAAACAAAGCAAGTCTCACGAATTTTAAATTTTAAAGAGATGTTCGGGTCTTCAGAGGGAGGAAAGCAGCAATCTCTTACCCTAAGTGGGTGAATACAATTCCTGGGTGTTTCGAACACTGAAGCCATTTGAATAATGTTATCATTTTTATGCAGGCCCTATCTAAATAGAATTTTATGCCTATCCTTTTAAAATGATGAAAACAAAAAATTTAATCTGCTAAAATTCTGTATACTTCTTCCAGCTGTCATTGCATATTTTCCATGGTAGATGGTCACGTTTCTAACCGGATAGCTTAATTCCAAACGAGCTATAGTTCCAGTACATTCAGGCTCTGTTTCGTGGATTAGGGCTCACAGCTATACTCAGAGGCGTATTTAAAGGGCTGATGCTTTCACAAGGATTGGATGGTGTTGTCATTGTCTTTAAGAGATTACAAATGCATAAACCATAGCAGTTTGGGGGAAGATCTAGAAGAAAGCGTGGGGCCACAACCACCTTGCGTATTTAAACCTGACACATGTCCCCATATGCCATATGCTCACAATGTCAGAGCAGTCATTCATAAACAAACTGTCCCGTAGACACAGAGTCTCTGTATTTCTGTATTGGATGGCAAACTGAAATGATCAATAAGCGTCTTCTGCCTTTGCCGTCAACTAGGCTCTAATTCAGGGGCTTTGTATTTCGATGAGGCCTCGGCTTTCCAGAAAAAAAAAAAAAAAAGAAAAAAGCTTTGTGGATTTTGAGGAGATTCTCTGTGCCCATGGTCCTCACCCCCTCTGTCTTCACCCCAAGCCTCTGGTTCCGAAGGTAAAATAACTTGGGTAGCAGGGAGTTCTGCACAAGCTCCTTGGACCAGCCGTGCACGTACGGGTCTGATTCTCACCTCTCCTGGGTCACTCACCCTGGTTTTATCCTCTGTGACTCACTAAATAAACGTGTGTCGTATGCACATTATACAATTATACATCCACATAAGCAAATTGTGTGTGTCTGCACACAGGTGTAAAATCTTCAAAGGCTGCCCTTGTCTTTTATGGAGTCCCTTGCACAGAGCATTGGAATGACAGACTTTTCTCGGAGCCTAAAGGGAGCTCTTTTCCACATCCGGTCCCAGAGAAAGGCTTTTCAAGGCCACTCACGAAGAGTCAGGTCAAATTCTAAAGCAGATGACGGCGTTACGATTGGTTGGCAATTGCAAATGGCAAGGAGGGCCCAATCCATTTTTCATGAAGTTATAATTAACATCCTGTCTGCCTCCCACAGGGTCAACCTTTGGGAATGAAGACCAGCCAGCTCCGAAGGCGGCTCTGCCTTCCAAAGACGCACCCAAGGGGGCCAGCCGGGCGACCCCTCCAGCGTCCTCCAGTGTGACAACCCCGCGCCGGAGTTTGCTTCCAGCGCCCAAATCCACATCTATACCCGCTGGTAAGACTGTGTGCCTCTGAGAAGCTCTACAGTGGAGTGCCTTTTCTGCCTTAAAAAGTCTTTTCAGACTCCCCATGTACATCACTTATTTAGATGGGATGACGGATGAGTTTCAAATGGCATTTAAAATTAATAATAACAACAATACCGCTATTTTCAAGGTACTTTCACGCATTCCTGTGTTTAAATTCTCACAGCTTCCTCTCGCTCCTCCCCAGACTCTTAACCCATTGAATCACACAGTTTTGTGTGGGGGAAAAAAAACCCAAAACAACAACAACAAAAAACAAGAATCAAGCTATTTTAAGCCGATTGGCATTTGGCTCTGGAGGCACATAGAACCAAACTTCTGACTCCTCCTTCGGGAGTGAGTCATGGGACCCTACGGGAGCCGCTGCCTCCAGAAGGATCTGAGAGCTCCCTTCCCCTCTGGCTCCAGGCTCATGTCACCAAAGCTGGAATCCAAACGAATATACCGCCCCCCGCCCCCACCACCCGCAAACTTTTTTTCGGAAGATAACTGAGAAAATGTGAACATAGTACTGATATTTTAAGCGTGATGTGGCCGTTGTGATTATATTTTTATAAGAGTCTTATTTTGGCCATTCACACGTGAAATGATACGCTGTCTGGGATTTGCTGCAGAGGCACTTGGGATGATGGCAGGTGGAGTCAGTTTACCGGTGATGAAACAACACTGACCACAGATCGCTCGTTGTTGAAGTTGGTCAATAAGAATAGATTCCACTAACTAGACTGCTCTCTCTGCTCTAGCATATACATAAAGTGTTTCATAATAATATGGTAAACTGTGTCAGCAGAGTGGCTGCTTTAGTTGAAGGAAGGTTAAATGGAAATCAGGTATGTCAGGTGTGGTAGCAACCCAATCTCATGTGGTTGTGCCAATCTCATGGTAGGCCCATGAGAATTTCATTATCGGGCCATCTGGGTGGCTCAGTTGGTTAAGCGTCTGACTCTTGATTTCAGCTCAGTTCGTGATCTCTCCATTCATGGGATCGAGCCCTGCCTCTGGCTCTGCCCTGACAGCGCAGAGCCTCCTTGGGATTCTCTCTCTCCCTCTCTCCGTGCCCCTACCCTGCTCCTGTGCTCGCTCCCTCTCTCTCAAAATAAATACATAACATTTTTCAAAATTTTCATTATTTTTTCAAATAGTTCGGCTACATAAGAGATTTCTGAAAGCCATGTGATCTTGATAACAGGAATTCTCTTCCACTTTGCATTACTTCATAAAACATTGTAATGCACTGAATCTAATTTGGTCCTCACAGAAACTCTGAGAGGAAGGCAGAAAGCTTTCTTTTACAAAAGAGAGAAGGACAGACCACAACTCGGAGTGTGAAACACTTGTCCAAGGTCATCTGATGGCATCCGGAAATAAACACATGTTGTGTATGTTTCCAGCGCCTTTTCCGTAATATTATCCGTATCAGATGGGGGCTATCAGAATTCTGTCATCCACAGTGTGTCTATTAACGTCAAGTTTCGTGTTACCACGAAGGTAGTAGTAAGAGAATGGCACCAAGGACTTCTTGCCTCAGGCTAGGTCCTCCTGGAGATGGCCTGGTATAGAGTTCGGGGTGATGCCATGACCACTGTGTTGGCTTTTGTTACTCCTGGCTCGTAGCTCAGCACCCTGATACACCATCTGCAGGTTTTCCTTAAAATTCCAAATAATGCCTTTAAGAGAAGTAGGAGCCTTTTCATAGAAGCTGAAATCGTGTGTGTGTGTGTGTGTGTGTGTGTGTGTGTGTGTGTGTGAAAACACTCACCTAGCCCTCCCTGAGTGGAGACGTGTGTGTGATTTTCTCCAGAGGCAAAATTTAAGTCTGTACTTTCTTGGTTCCTTCTTATGATGAGCCATCACTTTCTTTGTCAAAAATTCAAGTGTACCTTCTTTCAAGCTGATCTACGAGGCATCCAGTGGATCTACTGGACCTGCTCTTCTAAGTTAAAAACATGATGATGATAATTGCTTTCTTCCTTATTCCAGACCCACATACGTTGTATTGTTGCTCTTCCTTGACCAGTTCAGTTGCTGGGTTCCTGAGTATCTGTGCTGGGGATAGAATAGTCTAGAGATAGAAAGATGAGTGAGACACAGTTCCTGTCCCAAAAAGGTTCACAGGCTGGTGGTAGAGAAGCACAAAAAAATAGTTGCAGAAACATTGTTAAGTGTTATAATGAACTATTATTATACAGTCTAATGTTGATCATCTTGCTTGGCCTCAGCCCAGCCAACCTCATGGAGCGGTTTATGTTGCAGTGCTAGCTGGTCTAAGGTATGTTCTGTCATAGGATGCCTGGGGGGCTCAGTTGGTTGAGCATGCAACTCTTGATTTCAGCTCAGGTCATGATCCTAAGGTCATGGGATTGAGCTCCACGTTGAGCCCCACACAGAGTGTGGAACCTGCTTAAGATTCTCTCTCTCTCTCTCTCTCTCTCTCTCTCTCTCTCTCTCTCTTTCTCTCTCTCTTTCTCTCCCTCTCTCCCTCTGTCCCCCTCTGACCCTCTCCCCAGCTCGTGCCCCCCCAACTAAAATTAAAAAGGAAGGAAAAAGAAAGATATGTTCTTTCCTTTCCCCATCCATCCCATGCATCAAGAGAATAAGATCAGTGAGGGAGAAGCCATATTTGCTTTGTTGCCCAGCTAGGGTAAGGAGACCACACACATTGCTTAAAATCCCAGAGAAAATGGAATTGAGATGTCAGGGAAAGGTATGGATTGGGAAAATGAAGCCAAAAGCTCATTTTAAAGATGTCAGGACTTTGTCTTCCAACTTTTATCTAATTCTAACACCTAAGGCTTTCTTGCATTTCAAAGTTATTGCTAAAAGATGAATTTTATCACTGCACGTTAGCTTTGCATTTATCCCATGGGTTGGAATTTCTAAGTTAAATAAAATCTAGTTTCAGAAATAAAATCAGCTTTCACATTGCCTTGTGTCATCAAAGCTTCTTAAAAATGAGAAGGTAGGCATGCAGATTACCACCAAATCCCAAATCATTGGATTTCTTGGGACTGTAAGGTGTCTGGGTATGTGAATTACTTAGATAATGCCAACCCTTGTTTTTTTCAACCCGTGTTGTTGGGAACATTTCTGAACTGCAGTGCTCTGCTTCTTTCCCTTGGTGATTCCAGGCTAATGATGGCAGAGCTCTTGTATCTTTGGGTCCTCTGCTCAATTACTGTCATCCATAATTGCAGATGCAACACGTTTCCCAACAGAAATACCCTGGGAGTGCTTGGGCTGTTGCCTTTAACCTAGATTTCATCCTGGTTCATTCATTCAGGAAACATCTAAGTACTTATTTTCAGCCATAGGGTGACTTGGATTCAAGGATAATTAGAAAAGTTCTTGCTTTTAAGAAGCTTACACTATGGTACACCGAGTTATAAACCAATAAATGGAGGGAGTGCAAGAGATCTATAGTCTTAACAGCTGGATTCTAGTTAATTCTAGCAGACCAAACATTCAGAGTAAAGTGGATTAAGAAAAAAATGACCTGAAAAAGTTTAAATTAAATATGATAGGTTTTTATTATTTATTTAATCACTTTCCCTTTGTTGTTTATTTAATCATTTTCTAACTTATTCATTATTTAGTTGCTTTCTGACTTCAGAAAAGATCCAAAGGAGCATGCAGTAAAGGGCACAAAATAACACAGTTGCAAAGATAAAATTCCAATAAAAACAGGAAAATCCTGATGAAACTAGGCTCAGTTTCCTGGCTCAGGAGCAAAAGAAGAAATACAATCAGAGTTTGGAAAAAGAGCATGTCATTTCTTCGGAAGAGAGAAACTTATTTCCTAGCACACACTTTTAAGATTTAATTCTGTGGATTAAAAAAGACATATGTTGAACAACATAGTGGACAACAACTTTGTTGTAAACCTATCTATTGTCATAATAAAATAATTAGAAAAGAGTTTAAAATTTCGGAATAGGGAGGGGCGCCTGGGTGCCCCAGTGGGTTAAGCGTCCAACTTCGGCGCAGGTCACGATCTCATGGTTCATGGGTTCGAGCTCCATGTCGGGCTCTGTGCTGACAGCTCGGAGCCTGGAGCCCGCTTCGGATCCTGTGTCTCCCTCTCTCTGCCCCTCCCCTGCTTGCACTCTCTCTCTCTCAAAAATAAACATTAAAAAAATTTTTTAAAGATTTTGGAATAGGGAAGGCTTTTCTAAACATGATATGAAACCTTGAAATGCTTTAAAACTGATAAAAATAGCTATGTAAAAATTTATAATTTTCCACAATGAAAGACATAGAATTAAGGAGATAGACTGAATGAAAATGCTGCAACAAAGCGTTCCATGAAAATAAATAGGAAAGATACAACTTAATTGGAAAAACAGGTAGAAGAGATGAATGGGTAATTCACACAGAAGTACAAAGTAGTCAATGGTCATAAACATATGAAAAGATGTTCAAATGCACTAATAACTAAATACATTTAGCTTTTTAAATGAGATACCATCTTTTTCATTCAGATTAGAAAAAATTAAAAAGGTTTATCACAGCCGGCATTAGTGAGAACACTGCAAACGAACACTACAGTGTTCGTTAACAGGAATATAAATCTGCACAAGCTTGTAGAGGACAATTGGTCACCTACAAAAATTTAAGTGTATATAATGTGTAATCCAGCGTTTCTGCTTCTGGGAATCTCTCTTACAAAAATTCTTGCTTAGACAGCAATGACATCCAAGTACAGCTTTTTTGGCAACAATGATTATAATATTAAAAAATTGGAAACAATCTAAATATGCATCAATATGGAGATATTTAAATAAGCTATGATACATCTATTCACTAGACTGCTGTTTAGTCTTTCAAAAAGAATGATGGGGGCACCTGGGTGGCTCAGTCAGTTAAGCATCTGACTTCGGCTCAGGTCATGATCTCGCAGTTCATGGGTTCGAGCCCCGCGTTGGGCTGTGTGCTGACAGCTCGGAGCCTGGAACCTGCTTCCGATTCTGTGTCTGTCTCTCTCTCTGCCCCTCCCCTGCTCACACACACACACACACACACACACACACACACACTCTCTCTCTCTCTCTCTCTCTCTCTCTCTCAAGAATAAGTAAACATTAAAAAAAAATTTTTAAATAATGATCATTACCTCATAGATCTCGGTGTGGCAACAACAGAAAGTTCTAGTGTTTAGTGCTAAACTAACACTAGTTAGTTAAAAGATATATACTGAACATCCTGTCCATGGCTGTTGCCAAGAATTTTAGAAGCTTAGCCTTGGTCTTTCAATAGTCCTTTTTCTCAAAATTTTCATGAAAAGTTTTTCTGCTGTTCATGTCAAATACAAAATCTCAATGGTGCCTTGATCCCTGTAATTCTACGTGAATTTCGGCTTTACCCCTTGACTCTTCATACTTGTTTGCAGTTGTTGTAGCAAATAGGAAAATATTTTCCGTTGAAAATATTGATCTGAAGATAGATCTGGGTCAATATGCCCTCTGATTCTGTCATGTTGACGTGCTGGATTATAGAAAATACAATTACTTGATTCACCCTACGGTATGGAAGGATTTCCTACGGTTATATAGAAAATGAACAGTTGGTAACTTGTCAGAGGGAAAAAGAAAAACCTCTGGGAATAGTAAGGCTGTCACTCCACTTGTATTATAAAAATTGTTTGACTAATTTAAAAGTAGATTCTTATTCCTGAATTAAATTCCACAAATGTCGGTATTTCTGAGCATAGTGTAATTTAAAAGTACAAGTATCTGGTCAACATTATTAAAGTGTGTCTACCGAGCCCTTCGGCATGTACAATGAGCTGCCGAAACAGATACTCCCACCATCCCTCCGGTCCGGCCAAACACCATCGCCCCTTTCTGAGCACACCTTAAATGACGAAAGTTGAGGAAGAGCTTGCTGAAATAAAATATTATGCTTCAGGAAAAGACAGGGCAGGTAAAAGGATTGCTTTAAGTGCTATTAGAATCTTGGCTCTAGATGATTTGGGGGGTTGTTGTTACTGTAGCCTGTAATATATGCCCTTTTAACCTAAATAGCTCCAAGATCGTGTTGTTTTCTAATGACAAGAGTCATGGCATCCCACACTGTGGACTCACGTGTGTTCACAAACCTCCAGGAGTGGCACCTGAAGGAAGCAAGTTGGAAGCAATTAGGCTACGCTGGGCTCTTCAGTATGGAAGGTGTTATTGCTTTGTGTCGACTGCGTTCTCCCTGAGGCTGAGTCTCCGTTGCAATCCCTTATTTGTCACCGTGAAGCCAACAGGGGAACCAGCAATAGGTGGGGGACAGGGGAGCCGACAGTAGAGTAGAAGCGTTTAGAAAGAATCTCTGTTGGAGAAAGATAAAAGCAATAAATTGGAGACCATTCCTTTGCGTGAGGTCACGGAGACAGGGAAATATCATGGGGATGATGTATGGAATGTCTGGAAGGAGGATCTGTCCACTTCATCATTCTAAAAGTCGTGTTCCTGGGTGTCCCGGAAGACCTGTTTGCTGTTCTTTCTGGCCACCAGTGGGGAGGTTCCTAGCGCCTCCCAGCAGCCAGGAAGTGCTGTGATTCACCAGCTGTGACACGAGAGTCAACCCTTAGTCGTCCTGGGGAGTGAGAACGGGTGGAATTTGATTGCGTGAGCATCAGCTCCTTCAACAAATGTTGACTGAGCCCCTTCTTTGAGTTGAGCCCTGTGCTGGGTAGTTGGGGAAGTCATGATGTATGAGACAGACGGTTTTTGCCCCTGTGGATCCGAGGGTATAACAGGAGAGAAAAACATAGAATCTGTACTTATCAGTACATGATTAATTATTTAATTACAGTCATGCTAAGTGCTGTGAAAGGGAAATGAGTATACAGTGAAGGTATATTACACAGACATAATGTAGTGTGCAGAAAACACATAGGCCCAGATCTAAATGATCAGTAGAAGTTGCCAGACCGCAATGGTGGGGAACAGCGTTCCATGCGGGTGAACCATGGGAACTTCCTCTTTGTAAATATTAGAGGTTCCCAAGTCTCCCTCCCCTTAAAATCTTGGATCGGGGCTGCTAACGATTAGATCTGAAATTGAAAATACGTACTCCCTACTTTTCCCTTCTAACCTTTTTATGGAGGAACTTGCTAGCTGTGAAATAGTCAAAAGACAGCATATGCGAAAAAGAAATTGCATAGAAAATCTGTAGCTGCTTCATCAGTTTCTGATGTTATTGGTGAGTCCACCTTGACTTTAATGATTACATAAAAGTTGTCCCTTCAGGAGCTCATGGGGAGTTTGATTTTTTATGTTGTTGGTTTTTAGGACACTTGAGTTTTAAACTCTTAATAACCTGATCCTCTATTTCCGGTTTTGTGATGTGCTATTTAACAATTATAATTAAATGCTCCAGAATGATCTAAGTAAGGGAGAAGATACATTTCTCTTTCCCTGCTATGTCTCAAATTCTTTCATTAAAACAACAAGAGGGGCACCTGGGTGGCTCAGTCGAGCATCTGACTTCAGCTCAGGTCATGATCTCATGGTTCATGAGTTCGAGCCCCACATTAGGCCCTGCACTGACAGTTCAGAGCCTGTTTAGGATTTTCTCTCTCTCTCTCCCTTTCTCTCTCTCTCTGCCCCTGCCCCACTTGATCTCGCTCACTCTCTCTCTCTCTCAAAATAAATAAATAAAAGCTTAAAAAAATATTTTGGGTGATTTGAGAAGCGCCTGGGACAACCCATAGTACCAGAGGAGAATTTATAAAATGCAGTGACTCACCTTGCTATTCAGCGACCCGCAGGGTGTGAAACCTTTTGTTTTGTGGCAACTCCTCAAAAGTAAGGCACAAAAACCCAACTTCCGTTTAAGAGTATATCCACGGATCTGAAAGGTTACACACCTGGTATTTTGCCCACTCCGTTTGTCAGCCTCGAGGAGCTATGGGAGCCGGCCCAGCCGTAATTAATGCAAATGGTCTTTAGAGCTGTGTTTTCCATTGTGATTTCTGACATTTATGTGTTTCAGCACTCTGCCTACTGTGCCGTAAATGCATTGTTATGCAAATTGCTATCATGATGTAGCGCGGTCTCTTAGCATGATGAACATGGAACTTTTAATTACATGTCAGCGTTTAAAACTTTTCATTTCCTTCCAGATTCACGTATCCTACTAGCTCACTTACACTGATGAAACGCCTGCTCCTAATTACGGTCTTCGTGGGGACCGTCTAAAATGCAAATATAAGAAAGAGACAAATGCCGGTGCTCCATTTTCTACGAAGAAGAGTAGCACATTTCTTGGACATTGCAGAGCCTTCCTGTCTTTCGTTTTTCATCCCTTCATCAGCCTATTTGTGTTGAGAATGACTCAACACTGCCCCGTGTTACTAATCGGTAATCAGCCCACCAGCCTGGCCGACAAGAGTCCACATCCCTCCCTCCCGCCCTTCCCCACAGTTGGCAGCCGCACTTCACCGTCTGAACGCAAATCTAGTCCTGTTCCACCCCCGCTTGGGACGTCTTAGTGGCTTCTCCTTAACCACAGGCACAGACTCCATGTAACTGTAACACGAGGTGAGTCCAGGCAGGGACAACACCAGGAGGAGCTGTCGCACAAAGTAAACTTTATCTGCCGCAAGTCATAATAGCACTTATTGAGTCCTTACTGTATGCTCAGCCAGACCCCTCATCGCCTTGCTTTGTCGCTCGTAACTCTTCTTAACCCCCTTTTATCGACGAGGAAGCTGGATTCGAGAAAGCAAATAATTAGCCCCAGGTAACAGAACCA